>NC_142140.1:26913333-28167500 GCF_024610735.1 Ursus americanus | reverse complement strand
AAAATTTAAAGAGTGCGAGGTGGGGAGGAAGATGAAGGATTTGATTTTTAAATAAATTAGATATTCTGGAAAGGTAAGCAGGTGGTTCATCCAGCGTTAGGAAATAATTTATTGTAAGAAAATAATAATAATACAAAGGGACTCGGAATGCACACTACTTGAGATGTCGTAATCAAAGTTATCTCCAAAAAACCTATTAAAACACTGTAATATGGGTCATCAGGAGAGCTGCCACAAACCCCTTAAATTTCCACAGTAGGCATGTATGTTTGCTAATAACTAAACAAGATTAGTTTTCATTACTGTGATTTACCTTAGATCACAAAGTATCATTTCTCTACAAGACGTGACTGTCAGGCACTGCAAATTGAAGTTAGTTAACACTTCTGTGTAATTTCCAGGGTGAAAATGAGGAAGGTTTGGAAACAGTAGGACTGTATTTTTTTTTCTTTTTTTTTTTCTTTTTTTTGTGTGATACAAAGCAAACAATTATCAAGGAAAGGGCCAATGCTTGGCCCCTGGGATGCTAGTAACATTTCTTAACACCTGCTGAAACAATGACAAGGTATTAATTTGAAAAACAATGAGGACAATCCGAAGCCACAGTAGTCAACTGTTACACTTTCAAGCAATTTTCAGCGAATGGATTGAGCACGTTCCGTGATGGTCCTATAATTGTTGCAGCTTTATAATACGAAACAATAGAGGTTCTCCAATGAGATGTAAGTGATAGATATCAGTTCCAAACTGGCCCCTCGAGCCTTCTCGCCCTTGGCAGCCGCACATCAGAGGGCATTCTCAGCGGGATGGGGACCCCTACCTGGGCGGACTTGAGAAACTTATTAGGACTGTTTCCATCTCTTCCCTGGTGATTCTTGAGGCAGATATGGCCTTTTCCTGGACACATGCAGCCATCTTAGAGCTAAGATTCAAAGCTCAATTCAGCAGAACTATCAGTAACCTGAAATGTTAGTAACCTACAATAATGGTTATATTCACCATTCCTTCTCTTTCTGCAAAATTTACTGTCGTCAAAGGGGCATTTAAGTTTTAAAAACGGATTTAAAAGTCAGTGTGGTTCGTCTCACCTACGTAGTTAAAAATTTCCATGGTTCGCTACCATTTGACTCTGTTTTATTTTTCTTCATCATGCATACCAATATCTAACATTGTACTATATATTTGCTTATTTGTCTGTCTTCTGTTAGAACATAACTCCACAAATATAAGGGCTCCATTTGATCTGTTTTCTAGTGTATCCTCAGCACACAGAATGATGCCTAGCACACAGTAGGTGCTCAGGAAATATGGGCTGGATGCACAAACCCCTGAATGAATAAGCCCGGTTCCCACCTCTTTTTGTAAGCTCTTTGGTCACACTACGAGGATTTTTAGTAGATCCCTCACCAACTGGAACTTGTGAAAATCATTGAAATTTCTCCCAGGTCCTAGTTACACCATGTGTAAAATGGGACTAATAATGGCTCTCCTACTTACCTTCAGGGGTTGTTAGGGTCATCAGTTAAAATAACATATGTCAAAATGCCTTAAAAGCCATAAATTGCTATACAAACATGAGCCACTATGATTCCCCTCCCCACGCTGCCCCACGATATTATATCACTTCATAGCCTTACCTACCTTTGGAATCTACTTTGGAACCAAGAAGAAGAAAGGGGCTTCAGAGAAACCAACATCAAGTAAAGATGACAAAGTCTCTGCATGCCAACATATGTGGTTTTCTCGTAATAAAGTCTCTAGGCCTCCTCTCACAACCTTCTTCCTTTCTCACCAGCTAGCTGTACATCCAAATCTAAAAAGTTTGCTTCCCATCTTTTGGTGACCAGGAAGGAGGAAGAGGGTAATTGTTTGAAACAGGTGTGTTGGTAACAGCACTATCACTTTTCCTCACACGCTGAGCAAACAGCAGCACAGCCCCGTAGACTCCCCAACCATGGGGATCTGGGACGCTCAAGGGCAGAGGCAAGCTGCCCCGGTTCGGTTCCTCTGCGGGTAGCACATCACTAGGTGGGCTACTGGGGAAAGACAGAGTCACCGTGGTGATCCTCTGTCATTGAGGAAGGTTCAAGTACAGTCCATTCTGTATTTACGAAGGCAGAGAAGGATGGGTAATGAAGTCCAGGTAGATTTCCAAACAAAATGGTGAAAATACAGACTGCCCCCAGACACACAAGCTAACGTGCAGTTATAGATGGAAAATATTCTCGGCTAAACAGCTGATGTTATTAGATACATTAGGTTTTATACCATATTGCTCTCTGAACACAGTAGAGAAAAAACTTTAGCTGATGGTGTTTAGTACCTCACACTTTATTTTAAATGTGGCTTCGACAGGCTGATGGGATAGGATGTGGATTTTAGCAAACGTACAACACAAAGAAAGAAGTCTCCGTATAGTTAACTCCATCCACGTGTGGCAAATATCATTTGTGAAGAAGCCACTCTGTGGCTTAGGACAAATAGGACGTTTTAATCCTAGCTTGCCCCTACCAGGTACTTCTGAGCTTGAAAACAAATTTAAATCTTTAGTCACCTAAGCAAGCCCTAATTAGAAATGCAAATCTGCTATGTATACCAAAGGGTCAAATACTACCTCTAAGACAGGCTTTGAGGATTATGCAGTGTTTTGAATGACTGGTAACAGCACTTCTTTCCAGTAGTGCGGATAATTAAGAGACAAATCTCTAATGTAACTACTACCAGTCCCCACAAGGAACTAAACCAATAAGCCATGTACCAAAAACCTCACAGGGCAACACAGATGACCTTATAGACTTCAGAGCCAGAAACAGCTCGGGAGATGATTTTATCCATGGTTGTTAAACCTGGCTGCAAATGAGAAGGACCTGGGGAGCTTTAAACAATACTAACGCGGAGACCCCACACTCCAGAGATTGTTTTAATTTGGCGGGCAACCTGGCACTAATACTTGTCAGAGCTCCCCAGGTGTTTCCAAGATGTAGCCAAGGTCCAGACTCACTGAATTAGTCCCCTGGTTCCCAAACTTGCGCTGCAGATCAGCTCTTCAGAAAGGGATTTCCAAGCTCCGCCCCCCCCCGCCCCCGCCCCCGCCTTCCCCGCCAATCTCTGGGCACAAGGGGCTGGAAATCTCTATTTTAAAAAGACAGAAACAAAGACAATTCAAAAAATAAGTATTAACGCTGCCCATCCTGGTGTTAGGACCACTGACTTAAGAGGTGACAGTCGCTGGTGTGCTGGGACACTGTGTCTTCAAGAGAGAAAACAGAAACAACGAAACAGAACAAAACAAACCTTGATGCAAGGAAACTGCCAATTTCCAGGGTGTAAACATTCCCTCCGTGGTTGAATTCGAGCTACCAATGTGCCCTGACTGAAGGCAGCGGTGGAAAGATCATGTGACTCTCGGAAGGCAGCGCTAGCAGGGTTTCCATAGTCAAACCGCTGGCACTTAAATCCTCACTCTCTCCACTTACTAGCCAGGTAACCTTGGGCCACTAGCCAGGTGACCTTGGGCATGCTATTAACCTCCCTCGTGCCTCAATTTCCTCACCTGTGAAACTGGTGCTACCTCCCTCACCGAACAGTTGTTTTGAGAAGTAAATGATTACTATTATTTACCATAGGTAAACAATGTACATATAGTATATATGGGTATTATATACTATTATTTTCTATAAAATTGTTTATTTACAAAAACACAATATTCTCACTATAATATTATTTGGCATAAAAATATATGTTAATCAACTTAATTTTAAAGTTTACCTTTGTCCTTAGCCATAATAAGTAGTAAAATCATGGATTTGATGTGCTAACCACATTTTTTCTAATACTCATTAGATAATCACTCAATTATCCTAAGAAAGATGTTTGTCTATGCACGAACTGAAATCATCTTGCAGATGGCATCGTGGTTAAGGGGACTGGTATAACTCTCAGCTCTGCCACTTACTAACCACGAGACCCTGAGCAAGTTAATAACGCTGTGCCTCTGTTTCCTCATCTTTAAAGTGAGGTTGTTGTAGAGATTATACGTAACGTGCTTAGAACAGTGCCTAGCATGCAGCGAGTGCTTTATGAGGTTTGGTTTGCAATTGAAATGATGATTATTATATCATATATCAACAGTGGTAAATGTACCACATATTGGAACACGTGGCATCATTTTCTTCTGTCTCCCTAGAGGGTGCAAACTCTGCTAATGCATTTTTGTTCCCTTTCCTGTAGATATAGAGCCCATTTTTTCCCCTTATCTTTACAATAAATCTAAAACTGGTTTGTAGGAATGAGGTCGAACCACATGAAATGTGTTGATATTTAACTTTTTTTGGCCTCCCCCAAATAATTGGCCCTCTCCAATAATTTCAACTGATAGTAATGATTGCCAGATCAAGTTTCTCCAGGTATTTGGGTCTTGCCTACTGGGCACCTGTTCAAAACTCGTTGGTGAGATCTCCCCTCCACCTGGAGGCCTATAGAATAATGACCTCAGCCACCAGATCTTTGAGCTGGGAGCCTAGAATTTCAATTTCTCTTACTCACTGGCAGGTCAGGGCTACCATCAGCAAATTCATCCTCCCTCCCTACTCTCCCCTGTGCAATACAGTGTGGGCACCCTCTTCCTCCTGCCTACGAGCCCCCTGCTGCTGAAATGTCTAGTGAGGGCCAGGTATGGTGCTGAGAGTCCCATATACATGTGTTATTTAATCTGCATAGCAAACCCGTGGCTTGGGTATTATTACCTCTGTTTTAAGGATGGAGAAACAGGCCTAGAGAATTTGAGTAGTTTGCTCCCTGTGAACTGAAAGTTTATACTTTGGGGCTTGGGAAAATAAATTACTGAACGCCTCTCCCTGCTCCAGTTACGTGAGAGCTTTTTCTCTTCTCCATTATAAAGACTATCTACGTGAAGGAGTCTGAGGTCCCTTGATGAGAAGTATTATATAAATTCAAAGCATAATTATTGATTGTACATTCTTTCATTAAACAAACAAAATATATGCTAATGCTAAATTCACTCCAATTTTCCATTCTGCCATCCTTTGAGAAATAAGCCAATAAACCATTACACACTTAGCTTCCTGGGGAAATGAATTTAAATGTTAATATAAATCCTTTTAGAAAAAAACAAATTTTAACAAATAAGTATTTGAACAAGGAGGGTACTTAACCACGTTCAGAATGAGAAACGTTCAGTTCAAGACCCTTGGTGGCTGTTGAGATAAGCTCTCTAAATTTAATATTTTATAATAGACTCACACCTCTTTTGTTAGAAATGGAGAAACAGAATCATTTTCTTTTCCCCTTTATTGGAATATATTTAAATCTCTCCAATTTTATTTTGCTAATAGGCAGGGCAAAGTCTGTCTATAAATGTATCCTGACTTATCACAGGTAATCCCACACTCCAGCATTCATGTGTAGTACTTAACCTCAATTTAAATGTAAATTTTGGGCAACCACAAGTGCTTTATCTGTGAACTTTGAGAGCTCTCTTCATTAATGAGGTCTGCACTAATTATAAGCAGTTTTGTAAGGTTTCCTTAAAACAACTGCAGAATTGACCCCAAAATGAACAAATTCAGAATTTATTTGTTTAAAAAAAAAATACTGGCACCATTGTGCAAATTTCTAGCTCCCAGCTACTCCCAAGGTGTGCACGCAGAGGGGAGGTGGTCAGGATGATAACAGAATGAACTGTACCCGAGAAACCAAGGAAAATGAAATGAAAGGCAACCAGGTTTACCCTCAAATAGGACCTCTCTTCTTGACGAAAGAAACCATACCCTCTCCTCATCTGAAAAAAGTTTTACCATGAAATATTCTTGGCTTCTCTGTTTCTGATGATTCAAGTCAGGAATATGCAATTTAGCAGCAACTAATGAAAACAGCACCATTAAATTTCTCATGAAAGCAAAAATCCCCCACAAAAACAATTTTCGAATACTCACAGGTACATCCACATATTTGGAAGCTGCCTTCACCTAAGGAGGAAAGAAGAGGGCAGAAGTGAGGCTAGTGTTTATGCTTTGTTGTCCACAGCTCCGTGCTGTGTGTCATCATCAGTTAACACACTATGCTGGCACCCGGAGCTGACCAGGAAACACAGAAAGGTACTAAAAAATGAAATGTGATGGCTATTTTCTTCCCTAAGCATAGCCACCGCTTTGGAGAGAAAGAGATAAAAGAGAGGGAGAAAGAAAGAAGGAAGGAAGGGAGGCGAAAAGGAGGAGGGAAGAAGGAAGGAAGGAAGGAAGGGAGGGAGGGAGGGAGGGAGGGAGGGAGGGAGGGAGGGAGGGAAATAGAGAGGGAGAGAGAAAAGAAAAAAATAGAAAAGAAAAGAAAGTGAGCAATATTTACTGATTGGGATCCTGTGGCTTGGCTGGTGTGGCAGTTTTGTATTTTCTCTGTCCCTTTAAAAAGGAGAAAAGTGACTCTATCTAAACCAAAGCTGATTAGTGGAGGGCTTGCTGGTCTAGAAAAACAACTAAGGCTGCTGTAACTTCTTGTACCTTGGACCTTTCATCACTTGGCTGTAGGTTTGTCCTAATAAATCCTCGAGTTTCAATAAAGTGTCTGCAAGAGGAGGGGATGTAGTGGATGGGCGTCTGTAACCCAGAGGGTGATAGGTATACGTGGGTGGGGTTGAGAGGGTACCAGAGCCTTTTAAAGCCTGTCCCAAGGCTGCTGTTGTGTCTTCTGGTTTGCTTTTTAAAAAAGATTTTATTTCTTTGAGAGAGAGAGAGCACGAACAGGGGGAAGGGCAGAGGGAGAAGCGGACTCCCCACTGAGCAGGGAGTCTGACATGGAGCTGGATCCCAGGACCCCAAGACCATGACCTCAGTGAAAGTCAGATGCTTAACTGAGCCACCCAAGTGCCCCGTCTCATGGTTTTAAATATTAAAAACCCCAGATGGGAAGTGTAGGAAGTGGCTATGAAATTTATTTTCAGGTTTTGGGGAGAGAATGTGGTTTAGTGTTTGAGAGCATGGAATTCAGAATCAGATCTGGATTCAAATCTGAGCTCTATGACTTATAGGCTGTGTGACCTTGGGCAAGCTACTTCATCTCTCTGAGTCTCAGTTACCTAATGGGCAAAACGCAGCTCCCAGGAGATACCTGTTTCAGCTGGGTGATCTGGAAGTGAATGCACACAAAGTTCTGGGACAGAGTAGGCACAGAACAAATGGTAGCTAAGGTGATGGATTCATAAGCTAATATGGGTGGGCTCTGTGTGCTGGGAGAAGTCAATGCACAGGGGCTTTGAGGAATAAAACCTATGGGAGTATGTCTGATATTCTGTGTGTTTCATCTGGACTCAGTCATGTTCCTTCAGGCACAGGTGAGACCAATGGACTACATTTGAGGTCACAGAGGGTTTTTAGTCTTTTTGGAAACCACAAAGACTGAGAGGCACATCAAGCAGTTAGGTTATCTTTCACATCACAGGTAGGCTTCCTCTTGCCATTTGGCTGAGACTGATATCAGGGATCACAGCTTCTACCCACATGTCTCCCAGGAAACTATCCAGGGGAGCATTTCCCCTTATTGCTCTTTTTTCAAAGCTACTTTTCACAATACCAACTCCCAAGGGAGAGAAGCCAGTGAACCAATAGGGTGGAGGTAGGGGGGCAAAAGCCCAGGATTAAAAGTCCAAAATTCTCTAAGTGGCAGAACTAGTTGACCCTAAGATAGTCACATCAAGTCCCACAGCCTTGGTTTCTAGAACAGGGTGTAATTCTGTGTACTCCGCATGGCTGAGAGCCTGACCTAGTGAAAAAAACATATGAGAAAATGTATCATAAACTTTAAAGGGCTGACCACACACATTGAGGGCTATGCATCCAAACATCTGGAATCATCACCGGCACCCAAGACAATGCCTAGATTCTCCCGTTATAGATTCTCTTAGACCCCTACACTTTTTCTTTGCAGCACTGACTGCAACTGTAATTCAGTAATTTTGTGCAATGTCTGTCTCCCACAGAATGTCATCTCTTGCTCACAGCTGTCTCCCCAGTGACTCACTTGGTACCTGGCTTAGAAAGGGCACTCAGGAAAAATGGGCAGAAGGAAGGAGGTAGAGAAAGCAAGTGGCCAGTGATGGCTTCAGGATGTTTGAGGAATAAGCAGGGGAATGGCCAGATTGAGAAGTCTTTGCATGAGTCAGTGTGAAAGCCAACATTCTGAAAGCTGACCTCTTGCAAAGGCTGGTGGGCGAAAGGAGAAGGCCCACTTTGGGCCATTAAAGGGATATCAGGAAAGCTTTTCAGATTTTGCACAATTAACATTTCTACTAAATGATCCCCAACACCAAATCTTTCCTGTCCATTCCAGAAGCAGAATTTAGTTTGGGCAAGAAAGTGGCTTTCCTTTCTTTCAAGTCTCTCAAACTTCCAATAATATCTAACATTTATATGGTGTTTTTTGCTTTGCAAATCCCATTCATATAAGTTTCTTCTTTAAGCCACCCTGCAAAATGGGGGCTATGAAGCATATCTATTTACAACTGAGAACACTAAAACCCACAGAATTTAAGAATTCATTTGCTCATGATCTAGGCCAGAAGGCAGAGAAGGCAGGACTCCAGTGTGGTTTCCCAAGCTCTAATTTTTCCTTTGGAACGCCTGATGTCCTCCCCCATGGTAGAAGTGTACAAGAGGAATTCAAGCATCAGTGATTGGGGCAGGTGCTGGCAAAATAATTCTTCTTGACTAGAAACTACCTCCTTTGCTCTGTGGAGTCAGTGCTTGGCAGTTGGTATGAGTTTTGCTACAGCTGAAATGATCAACCTTTAAACACGCCTACTCTCCATTTACCACTAACATGCAGTTTCAATTCCGAGAATGACACCAGTCAAGTTCTATTCCTTTCAAGGCAGTTTGGGAAGATCAGGCAAGCTCTATGTCATGAATGAAAACCATACACTCATACATGCATACACTCATACATGCATACACTCATACATGCATACACTCATACATGCAGCGGCCTTCGGTTTCTCACCGGATAACTGCTGACTCGTACTCTGTCTTATTGATCTCCCTCCCATCCCATAGTAACAGGAAAAAATAGCTCAGAGTAAATTGTGGTCCTGTATTATTTAGAAAAATGTAGTGTACCACTTTTGGTTCTGGCCACTGAACTGTAAGAAGGAGGTTGAGGATAAGGATTCAGGAGCGTCTTCTTCTAAGGAAAGTGAAAGCAGAGACATCTTGCCTAGAAAAGGACGTGCTCATGTGGCATTAAGGAGCCTCGATGTGGAAAGACTGAACTTTTTCATGGTGGTTCTAGAACATGGAATCAGGATGGATGAGTAGAATGAAGGGCCCCAGGAGAAGGTTCAAACAGGTCTCTCAGTCCATCCAGGCACTGGTCATCTCTGGTGGTTGAGAGGCTCAAGCAGGAGCTATGTGGGGTGCCCTGGATGTGAGCCTTTCCTGTGTGACAGGTTACCTCCAAGGCTGCTTCCTGTTCTGACTCCCGTCTCCTTAAGAGGTGAGAAGCTTCCATCAGTTCTATCTTTTTATAGTAGATGTTGAGATATAGCAGAGTGAATAAATTGGCAAAGTCAGCATCAGAACTCTGGTTCCTGAACCCATTCCTGCCTACCGTCAACAGTGCTGCCTTTAAACACCACATTTATTTTCGGTATCCATAGGATATATATTTGCCAGCTATATTTTGAGAGGACGGGCCAGATCCTCCCAACCTATAAGGGCTGCAGAGTTATTGCCAAGGGTCAGAAAAATTCAAGTGCACACCAGACACTGTCTCTGGATCAACTAAACAACAGGCCTTACAGTCCACACGAGATGCTTTTCCATGGTATGTAGATGTTATTTTAATGAAAACACACATTTCCTTAAAAGTACTACCTATATTATAGAATTTTGTCATTATGTATGTTTTCCCATCAGTACTTCTCAAAAGTGTGTGTGCATGTATGTGTGCGCTATTTTCTTTCCTTTTTTAACTTTAAAAGAAATCTTCTTAGTGAAGTGGCTAAGAAGATGAGCTCAGGATTGGTGCAGTCAGAAGTCTGGCTTTGTCATTTTCTAGCCTGGTGACTTTGAGCAAGTTACGGAACCTCTCTGAGCCTTCTCTGCAAATGGAACGATCATAGTATTACTCAAAGGGATACTGCAAGGACTGAATGAGATAACCCATCGAAGTGTGTAGAACAGTGCTGGCACAGGGTAAAAGCTATGTAAGGGTACCTGTTCTTGGTGGTTACTGGAAATAGTGGCTTATTGTTGTAGCTGAAGTGCATGCTCCTTGTCCTGGTGATGGTGGTGATAGTTTCACTCCTCACCTCTAGCCCATGGGCAATTTCTTACCATAAAAAGGATGCTGGAATCTCCCCAGGTTATCAGCAGATATCTGAGCTGACTCTCAGCCTGGTATACTTTCTGCCAATTCACTGAACATCTTGTATACTAGAGACTCACCCTCAAAACCTTGAGGCAGACGGCAAAGATCTGTTCCCTAACTCAGGATGGCTGAGTTTAGGCATGAGTAAGTGGGCGGTTCCTCAGGCCAGGGGGCTCAGTTATATTTAGTAACACGTACCTCCTGCTCTCTGGGACCAAGCCATATGCTCCGGGGCACAGGAGATATGGGGGAGGGGAAGGGGTTTGCCCCAGATACCTGGTTGGATACCTAGTCTAGCACCTTTTCTAAGTAGGCACTCAAGGGAAAGGCAAGAAGTGTGACTTCAGCCAAATGTCATTTCCTGAAATTTTTGTATTCTGACCATCCCGCTGATGGGACAAAGAATACCCTTTCTCTGGCAGTACCCATGGGCACCAGCCCCCTTGCCCCCGACCTCCCAGATAGACTTTCCCAGTTCTGGGAAAGGAGGTCAGAAGAGGAGACACAAGGTAGGAGAGCCTGAGGGAGACCAAGGATGATGGAAGGGAGAAAAACTGTCAGTGAACAACTTGTTCGTGTTCTCACGTGCCTGAAGCAGAGAACCCTCATTATGTACAAGGCACCACATCAGGGGCTGTACATGAAGGCGTTTGCTCCAGGATTCCCGGCCCCTTTCTTAGATGATGTCTAAGTGCATAATCTCTCCAAACACAGAATGAGTCATGTCCATCCAACAACTAGTAACTATAAGTAACATTTCTGAGTGCTTATGTCTTGCCAGGCAATGAGTCAGGGATACTGGATTTGTTCTATTTAATCCTCATAACAACCTATTAATTATTCCATTTTACAGCTGAAGAAACCGAGGCTAAAACAGATGAAGAGACTTGGCTTTAAGTTATGCAGCTAAGAAGTTAAAGCTTTGGACCTCCCATCCCCTAAGCTGCCTATTATTCAGTTAAAAACAAACAAATATAAACCACTTTTATTGACCAGTCATATTTAACTCTTGTTTTTGTGTGTCTGTGTGTGTAGACACAACTTAAAATGGCTTCTCCGGGAAAAATGTATGAGGGATTTGAATAATTGTCTGCACTGACTCAGTCAGTGCAGAAGGTCCAAAACAGTTTCTCTGGCCTGAATGTCCCAGCTAATTACTCGACCCTCCACCTGACTTAGCGTGTGTAGACAGGCTTAATGGTTTCTCTATTGAGCTCTTCCATTATTTTTCAGGTGCCCAAGGTAATCTTTTCATTGAACACTCACCATCCCGGGATTTTCACAATGCTGATGACTAAGGGATTTTCTTCTGCCTGGTCCTAATAAGGGGACCTGAGTTAATCATTGTGTAGCTTTGATAGGGAGCACTGTGGGGGCTTAAACCACTTCTCTTGCTTCATTAGGGGAAAAAGCAACCCAGGTGCAGACCACGAGGACCTCAGGGTTTGATACTATTAAATCAATGCACAGACAAAAAAAAGAAAAAAATGGATTAGGCCCTTTTTGCAAACAGAAATCTGGTGGGTAGACTCAAAGATGGAAGAAAAAAGAAGTCTGAACAGATACCACTGCATTAGTGGCTGCCTGAGCTCTCCTTTCTCCCCATGGTCGCTTAAGAAAACACCGACCGAGGAAGCGATTTATTCTCTGCACGAGCTGACGCCACCCCGGCTTGTTTGACTTCACAAGAGCTTGGAGCTGATTTTTCTGCCTTTGCCTAGAAACTGCCAACCACACCACTGCTTCAAAGGGCTAGCAACATTTACTTCAACGTTTGGCTTCTTAGATTTCTGTCTGCAAGGATCATTTTGCTATTTTGTGCCTTTCTCCATTTCTCTAACTCAGGCGATCATAGAGATCTGGATTACTATTATTATGTTTTTGCAACTTGAGGCAGTTCAGTATGTAAAAATGTTATGTAGGGTCACCACCGGGCATAAAATAATCATCTCTCGGGGCGCCTGAGTGGCTCAGTGGGTTGAGGGTTGGATTCTCGGTTTCGGCTCAGGTCATGATCTCGTGGGTCATGGGATGAGCCCCACTATGGGCTCTGTGCTCAGTGGGGAGTCGGCTTGAGATTCTTTCCCTCTGCCCCTCCCCCAGCTCACCTGAGCTTGTGCACGTGCATGCTCTCTCTCAAATAAATCAAGCTTTAAAAAAGAATCATCTCTCTTATGTTGAATCTTATTATCTATTACCATCCTCGTGTCTATGAAGTAAGAAGTAAGAACTTCTCTCCCTCTCCTCAGTGCCTACACTGCTTGATATACAGCAGGGGCTCAGTACAAATTTGTTGAATGAATGAACTTCTGGCTGTGGTACTCTTTACTTAGGACCCAGGGTAGAGGCTTCTAGTATTTTCTTTCAGTTGGTTTTTAAGTTACAACAGTCTTAAAGGGACATTGAAAAAAAATGTGGGCAAAAGGAACTAGTATTTGTTGCCTCTGTGGGAAGGGCTGAAAGGGTCTCTTATTCTCACACAACACGGGCAGTACAGTGCAGGGGCAAGAGTGGGGGGTTGCGGGGGGACAGGTCCGACACCAAGGCTCGCATCTAGTTCTATCACTGGCCAGTTGTGGGCCAGGGAATTAACTTCTCTGAGCATTAGCGTCCCCACTGAAAATAGAGAGTGACAATAATAATTCCTCACAGGGTGGTTGTATGAATTATAAATTTTAAAAAAGTTTTTTAAAAGTGTTTTAACATGTACAGGGCATTATTCTAAGCATTTGATTTCTATTGATTCATTTAGTGCATGTTAAGGATTAAATGAATTAATGTACATAAAAACCTTTGTACACGTATGTGCTCAATAAATGTTGGCTATTAATTTACATTCTCTTTTCCTGCCACCGGATTTGACCAGTCAGGTTCCAGGGCTCTGGATGGGCTGTGTTTCCAGGCTAGCTAGGTATCTGCACACTGAAGTGCTTTAGGTGACAGTGTGTGACCTACCTTGCAGTAAGAGGCCTGGCTGTCTTACTTCTCTTCTTTGCTGGCTCTGAACCTGGACTCTCTTTTGTATTCTATTTCTTCCTCTTAGAAAGAGATCCCTGGAGACAGAGTGACTCTGTAGAATGCTCTGCCTTGAAATATGGACCCAAAGCCTAGGTCACAACGTGGTAGCCTATTCCCAAAGAAGCTTGTCACCAATTATTTTGCTCCCTGTATGGGCATGGCATTTCCTCACTGAAAAGTGTTTATTCCTCTGTCCCACCCCTTGAGTCTGGGCTGGCAGGACTGTTCTGACCGACAGAACATGATGGTGATGACACCATGCCAGTTTCGAGCCAAGTCTTGAGAAGGGCTGGCAGCTTCCGCTTCCTTACTCTTGCGAGCCAGCTGCCGTGTACGTGTGCGTACCTGGAGACTACCGTGCTGTAAGAAGCTGCTTTATAGAAGGATGCTAAGGCTCAACCAGGTTAAGCAGTTCTCAAGAGGTGAACCAGGAACTGGCGGAACTGGAATACAAGCCCAAGTCGGGTTATGAAGTGCAGAGTCCTTTCATTACACCAAGTTGTTGATGTTCTGAAAAGGATGTGTCATTCTAAAACCACTTCTGACCTACTGACCACCTGGGATCTGGGAAAAGGAGAACGTTCTTTGTGGAAGGTGTAGAAGCTTAGGGTCATACAGATCTTGGTTTAATTGTGCTCCATCACTTATCAGTTAAATGACCTTGGGAAAAATTATTCAACTTCTCACAGTTTCTATAATCTGATCTGCAAAATGAGGATAGGAACTATCATCTTCGGAGGGTTCTTCTGAGGTTGAACACGTTAACATCATGTCAAGTGCTCAACACAATGCCTGGTACACAGTAAGAGCTCAATAATCATTAGCTATTATTATTACTAGTGTTTAATTCACTGTGGTTAGCTGGGAGTTGACTGCGTCAAGTGTGTTCCTCTCCATAGCTTATAGACTAGATAAAGGTTGGCAGACTATGGCTTGTGGGCCAAACCTAGCTTGTTGTTTGTTTGAAGATTTTATTTACTTATGTGACAGAGAGAGAGAGAGACAGAGAGCACAAGCAGGGGGAGTGGCAGGAAGAGGGAAAGGGAGCAGCAGACTCCCTGCTGAGCAGGGAAAGCCCAATGTGGGACTTGATCCCAGGCTTAGCCACCCAGGTATCCACCAGTTGTTTGTTTTTGTATGGCCCATGAGCTAAGAATGGTTTGCACATTTTTAAGTGGTTGAAAGAAAAATCAAAAGAAGAATAAATATTTCCTGACATGTGAAAATTATAGGAAATTGACATTTCAATGTCCATAAATAAAGTTTTATTGGAATACAGCCACAACCACTCATTTACATCACGTTGCTAGCTGCTTACAAGGGCAGAGGCTGAGAGACCGTGTGGCATGTAAAGTCAAAAATATTTACTTTCTGGTCCTTTCCAGAAGTTCCCTGACCTCTGGGCTAGAACATGCTTAAGTGAGAGACCACGGAGTCGGGGTGGGAAAAGAATTACAAAATGTTATGTCTAATCTTCATTTGCCCATTAACTAGTTGACTGATCTCGGCTACTTGCCTAGCCTCAGGTCCTTATCTATTATAATAGGGCGCCAGGCTGAATGTTTTTTCTTGATTCCTTCCAGAATTCAAAACAAAAAAAAGTTTGTGACTCTCAGATGGTGTATGAGGTAGGTTAGTTCTAGAAAGAATGTGGGATAGAAGCACTTCCCACACCTTGAAAAAGTTATAAATACTCTAGTACTAAAACAAGAGGTTTATTAATATTTTAGTACTCATAAGAGCTCTGGACATGAGGTTCCAGGAAAAATATAGTAACAGGGAAAAGGAAAAGCATTTGAGATAAATAAAGACCATTCCCACAGGTACCAGACAGTGTAGCATGGCCCCACGGGTAGACCTGGCAAAGAGATAAAAGGATTACAATAGGCAGCATGTGCTGTGTATCTACCCTGTGCCAGGCACTGTTTTCTGTGTTTTTCATGAACCATCCAATTTAATATTCCCAGCACCCTCTAGTTGCAGCCCTCTTTCTCTGCACCTCTTTGGGCTGGGGTGAGGAATCACAAAGATAATACGCATAAAGGGGTGTAATACAAAGGCACGGCAAACCCTCACTGCACCTCCTACTTGCTATACTGCTGTTGCTGGATCAAGCAGGCCAAAGGAACAACTTTCCTGTGACCAGGGAGTGAGCCCCTCTGTGAACTTGCCCGAGTCCCTACATTTGCCCATAGCCTTCCTCAGCTTCCAGTTTTCGTTCTCTTTTTTGTGGCAGAAATGGAATTGGCAGGCTTGACATCTAAATGCATACAGCTCCACGATAAGCATCGTTCAGGCCAGGAATATGGGAGAAGCCGCACACACATCACTGATCAGCAGATTGGAAACAACTGAACAAAGATGTGGGCGTTTCTAAAGGGGAGAAGAGACAGGATAGGACAGTGCTTCAGAGCACAGACTTCGGAGTTGGGTCGCACGGGGCTAAATTCTAGCTCTACCCCTTACTAGACAAGTTCCTTGACTTTTCCATGCCTCACATTCTTTATCTATCAAATGGGAATACTACTACTCTTCATAGAGTTGCTGGGTTATTAACTGAGTTGGCAGATCAGTTCTCAAGGCACGGTAAATAATTATGTGTCTGCTATTATTACTATTTTTGCTGAAAAAAATCAGGTTGTTATCTGTAATCAGACTTGTATATTAAGCTTGGTCCGTCCCTGCATTATTCAATAGCTCCACGTGGCTATATATATTTACATGAATGGAAACATGGAGACTATGGACTCTGGGAAACAAACTGAGGGCTTCAGAGGGGAAGGGGGTGGGGGGATGGGTTAGCCCGGTGATGGGTATTAAGGACGGCACATATTGCATGGAGAACTGGGTGTTATACACAAACAATGAATCATGGAACACTACATTAAAAACTAATGCAGTTAATATGGTGACTAACATAATACATAAATAAAATAAAATCAAAACACAGATGTAAACAAAATGTAATAGATTAATTTTTTCTGAAAAAAAAGAATGAAAACAAAATATAATTAAAAATTCAACTTTTTAGTTGTAACTAGCCACATTTCAAGTACTTATGAGCCACATGTGGCCAGTGGCTGCTGTATCAAATAATTTGGATACAGAATACTTCCACCCCTGCAGAAAGTTCTATTGGACAGTGCTGGTAGACTCAAGAGACATTCATAAATACAGGTTCTTACTTTTTTTTTTAAGATTTTATTTATTTATTTGACAGAGAGAGAGAGACAGCCAGCGAGAGAGGGAACACAAACAGGGGGAGTGGGAGAGGAAGAAGCAGGCTCCCAGCGGAGGAGCCTGATGTGGGGCTCGATCCCAGAACGCCAGGATCACACACCCTGAGCCGAAGGCAGACGCTTAACGACTGAGCCACCCAGGCGCCCCAGGTTCTTACATTTTAAAATGTTAAAAATGAAGAGATGTGCCATCCAATTCGCATGTTAGAACAAGAGATCAGTTGGAGGAGGAAGCAGGAGAAGGAAAAGGGCAAGGATGTCAACAACCTCATCATGTGGATGAAACAAGAATTCAAGGTGGATGGGTGTAATTTAAAGCAATCAAGATGCCAAGAGAGGAATGACAATATTGACACAACCATAACAGGAAGAGGGAGGGGGAGAGGTGTAAGATGGTGAAGCGAGCTAAAGCTCCATCTATGACAGTAGGGAGTCAAATAATCTCTAAGATCAATAAATCAAGAAATAGCAATGTAAGAACAGTACCTGGAACTATGATGATAAAAACAAAATTGTTTCAAGGATCCCTTCTGGGTTCAGGGATTAACGGTGGAAAGGGGCAGGACAGAGAACTGTTGTTTCTTAAAAAATTATTATTATGAGTGTCTGTACTATTTAATTTTTTTTTAAGATTTTATTTATTTATTCAACAGAGATAGAGACAGCCAGCGAGAGAGGGAACACAAGCAGGGGGAGTGGGAGAGGAAGAAGCAGGCTCATAGCAGAGGAGCCTGATGTGGGGCTCGATCCCCTAACGCCGGGATCACGCCCTGAGCTGAGAGCAGACGCTTAACCGCTGTGCTACCCAGGTGCCCCTGTACTATTTAATTTTTAACCCTATATATATTTCTTTCATAAAAAATTACTGAAAAAAAGAACAAAACGAATGGTAGAATTTTCAACACTTGAGTGGAGAAAGGCATTTTGCAGGAGGAATGTGTCTCCTCTAGAGTAACTTCTTCAAGGTTTTTGGTTGACCAGGAACATGATTCTGAGATATGTCCTCTACAAAGGCAAAAGCAAAACCTAGCAAACCCCACCCCCCATTCCATAATCTGGATGCTCTAAGTGCATCTTGGGAAGATGAATACATTGTTAGTGCCAACTGAGGGACTGACTGCCTGGGGGAGACAGAATGTACCAGTGGGTGGATGTACTGGGACTCTGTGTGCGGGTGAGCAGTTGAGCAAACCTCAGTGGCTCCTGCTTGGGGCCAAGTGACGATTACAGTAAAAGCCCCTTACAACACTTTTAGAGGACTGCAGAGAAACACAACCCTTGAAGAATACCTGCAATCATAGAGAGCATAATGGATTCCCCAGCTCTGTCACCCAGGGGCTGAAACGTCTCCTTTGCTGGCCGAAGATCAAGGGTGTTTCTGGCCAATTACGAAGTGCAGTACCCACATAAGCACCACGTAAATGCTACATAGAGAACATACGTCATGAGGCCATCTTCTCTTCCTTTCCTTTTTCAAAGGGCTGGAGTTTATAAATGCTGTTTTTGCAGATGTGGGAACTGTGACACCAAAAATGTTTTATCGGAGGCTCACCAGGTGGCCATGGCTCAGAAAAATGATCGACTGGCTTTCCAAATCTGGTGCACATTTGAAAGAAAAGACTTAAACACTGAAATGTTTAAAAATAAGGTTTCCCTCAGTTGCTTATAAATAGAACCAGTGTTGGAAAAAATTTCAGATAATAAAATGTGAATACTGGAGTCCAAGTCTGGACTCTCTTGCCATCTCAAATACTGGCTGTGTGAGTTTGGGAAAAACCATTGTTCAGTTTTCTCATAGACCACATAGAAATGTCAAATATCTGATATATATAGTCATATACAAAACCATGGACACATTCACCAATGCCTGAATGCCCAACTGACACCATCTATGTGATGCTTCTAACAACCTGTCCTCTCATTTTACAACTGAAGGTACTGTGGCTCAGAGTGGTTAAATCGCTCTCCTCAGGGAACACAGCTAAGAGCTAGGATTTGAACCCAAGTGGGTCTAACTTCCAAGGATCTGCTACTATATTACACTGCTCTAACCTTATTCACAAGATAATTTCCCAAAGTCTGAAGATCAAATCCAGATGATGACTATGGAGATACTTATGATGATATTCACCTATTACCACGAATGAGACCTCGTATGTAACTATCGTGTAACCATGATGCATATTCTGAAATGACCTCTGAGGACGGCTGTAGAGCTTCTGAGGGGCTGGGGGAAGGTGGGAGAAAGCGTAGGCTTTCCTGGAAAGTGTCCTTACGCAAGAACAGGAAAACCTCGAGTTAGAGGGTTGCTGGTTGATTGCACGGCTTCTGTGCATGTTCATAAATATTGATTGTGATTAAACTATTATCATAGTAATGAGGGTAATAATGCCTCCTACAGCCCATCCCACCACACTACTCGAAGTCCCTACCTTTCATTAAACAAAGAGCTGCTGGCACTGCTGGGGAGCTGGGCAGGAGGCAGGGAAATGATCTCTATTAAGCAAAAGCTTCTGTTCCGGGCACTGATTAGGAGCCATAGCCTCATTAACGACAATTGTTCGTCTCTCCTGTTGCTCAGGGTACTGTGCTCCGAGACTGGGTCCAGGAAGTGTATGTTCTCATCTCTCTTCCCCCCTGGGGCTTCCGAACAGATGCCCGATTGAAGGAGACATGTTTTTCCTTCCAGTTTCCCTCATTTCTGTCCCAATCCTTCATTCCCAGCGAGGATTTCTGCAAGGCTCCAAGGCTCCTTCAAACCTACCCTTTTAACGATGACTTAACAATGGCTGCATGCTTATTATTTGCCTGGCATAAGGCTAAGCGCTTTACAAGTAATTAACCCTCACAATGGAGGGCATGATGATTATTAACATCGATGGATGAGGAAACTGAGCTCAGAGAGGTTTAACAACTTCCTCAAAGATGCACAGCTGGCAGCAGTGTGTAGCTTCCTCAGAGACACAAAGCTGGGGTCAACATGGGTGTATCAGACTCCAGGGTTTGACCTCTTCACGATGCTGTACTGCTTTTCCGTTTGTCTCTTTACATGGCATACTCTCATTTTAGGAGAAACTTGGAAGTACAACCTGAAAAGCTTTAGTTTTATAAATTCTCCAAGCAGGTACAAAGGCGTATTTTTATTCCAGCATGAGTGCAGGCCTCTGCCCATCTCTGGCATTTTTGGGTTTTGCTCTGCCTTCGGAACACCTCTCAACACTGAGAAGCCCAACAAAACAAAAGTTGAAGAGGGCGAGCACCAGGTCTTTCTCGTGTCTCTCTGGCTTCTGCAAGGCTTTGGTGCTAAGCAAAGGAGGGCCCTGCTGTCATGACTGAATAGTCCTCTTTCTGCACGAGGGGATCACCTGTTAGCCCGTTGCCCTCCCCTTGTCCCCCAGCTGCCTCAGCCTGAACTCGAAGGTGCAGATTGTTTGTGTCACCACTGCCAGTGATAGTTTGTCCAGCAGAGTCAGTCTAGGTCTGGTGCACATGGAGAATTTTTTCCTCTTCTTTTTCCTCATCTCAGGTAAAGAATGGGGACAACAAAAAAATGGACAAGGGACAAGGTCTGGGTTCTGTGTCTAATATGTCTAGATGTTGAAGTCATTTTCATTCTCTGGTCTCAGTTTACACAACTGTAAAATGGGGCAGTGAGAAGGCATCACAACCTCCCAAACTTCCAGGCATCAATCCCACCTTCCTGACTTCAGCTACGGCCCAGGTGCTGTACTATACTTACTTCTAGACTTCACATTCTTCTTTAAATTGCCTCACTTTTTCAATACTTAATTATAAAAAGAAAATGTATATCACTGCCCTAAATGGAAAATCAATATCAAGATACAATCAAGAGGAGAAGGAAGTAAGAGTAAAAGTACACACAATATAAATAAAAATAACATCATTACATTCTAGGTAGACAAAATTGCCTGCAGAGGGTGCTGAGCCCAAGACGTGCTCCCTCTTTCTCTCTTTGTTACACATGAAGATTTGCAATTTTAGAGAAGTATGCGAGATGGATAAGCACTCAGTGGAAACTTACCCCTTGATATAAAGATAAAGATGAAAATGAAATTAAAAAGGGGACCGTTCTTTCACAGTGGAACTGGTGTTATTTAATGCAGCATTTTTGTGACATCTAACATCATCTCAGGTACCACGTGGTACATCTCCGGTGCCTGGAAAACACTCAGGGATATGTAGAAAGGAAGAAGGAGGAGGAGAAAGAGGAAGAAGAGGGAGGGAGGAACCACCCTGTCTGGCAGCACGTGCCAATTCTGTGGTGCAAACAATTGCACCATGGTCCATTTCAAGCTGCCAGTGGGACATCATGAAATGCAGAGATGGGAAGAGATGTGGAGAAGTGGCGCTCACCAGGAGGGAGAAACTGAGCAGACACAGCACATCACTGCAAACACTGGACCAGAAAACCTCAAAAGTTCCTTCGGTTGTATGCACTCTAGATAGTAACTTCCAGACAACGAGAGCTAAGATCTTAAAAAAAAACAAAAAAAAACAAACCAACTTTCTATTTTTACAACATCTAGTTTAGTAATCTATATATAGCAGTCATGGAAAACATGGTGGCAGATCAAGTAATTGGTCCTACTACTCAGGACTCAGGGACTATAAGCACAGTAAGAACCATAATAATAACATCAGCTAACAAGTGTCAGATGCTTACCTCATTCTAGGTACATAACAGTTCTCATTTAATTCTAACAACATCACGGAATAGAGGTCTTATGATTGGGCCCATTGTATAGGTCAGTAAACTAAGGTCAGAGCTTAATTAACCTGTCCAGGATTATACTCCAGTAAGCGGCAGAACCGGACAAACAAGTAACTTAGGTGTATGTTGAAATAATCCTGATTCAACCTAAAATAAGCATGGGGAATGGGTTATTCAATTCTAGTTAACTGAATATTTTGATTAATAGGTATTCTAGAAACTGTGTAGGAATGAAAAATTCTGGAAGAATGAAAACACTAACGGGACACCTGGGTGGCTCAGTCGGTTAAGCATCTGACTCTTGATCTCAGCTTGGGTCTTGATCTCAGGGTTGTGAGCTCAAGACCTGTGTTGGGCTCCACCCTGGTATGGAGCCTACTTAAAAGAAATAAGAAATAAAATAAAATAAAATAAAATAAAATAAAATAAAATAAAATAAAACACTAAACGCTAAAATACATTAAACTTAATGGAAAACATCTCTGATGAGTCAGAATTTTGAGTACAAGGATGTGCCGAAATGGAGCTGTAGAGAGTTTTGGTTGATCTTGTGATGAATAGTGACTTCGGTTGCTGAGAAGAAATGATTACTATACTAAAGACCGACGAGGTGAGAGAATAGTTAAAAGTGCTAGGATCATTTAAACCTTCTTACAGGTTGAAGTTGAAGGTAAGGCTAAGGGCTATTTATTGGGCATCCACGGCATGCCAGGTGTCCTGCCCGGTGACTGCGCACTGTAGTTGCAGTCGTCTTGTCAGCTCTCTGAAAGAGGCACCAGCACCCCCACTCAACAGATGAAGAGACTGAGGCTCACAAATGGTCACTAACTCACCCACATTTCTGTTAGTCTGGGCTTCACAATCATATCTCTCCCTCCAACTTTCTGGTGATAAGCTTCCCACTATATGTGGTTCAGAGGTCAGGGCGGCATTTCTAACTTTTAATTTCAGAGCAATTATTTTGTGTTTGAAGCCCCATCTGTATTCATTAGGTATTTCTTTCATAACTGACATTCCTGAGACCTAGTCACTCAGCACCTCAGTCTGGAGAAAATACTGTGTCTGTCTTATGTTTGTTTGTTTTCTAAAGAACATTAAGGGAAATGGTTAACTCTGGATGCTTCTTTTTTTCTTCTGAAAAGCATCTGCAGGGCTGCTTCGGACAGCAGGTATGTTAATTGTCAACTACGTTTTCAAGGCATGAACTGGAAATGAGGATGATGTCCTACTAGGTGATAAAATTATCTGTCATAAACCCCAAAGTGGATGTCAAGTTCTGAACCGTTGGGGAAGGGCTGATGAAAGAAGTCAGTCGAAGGCATGGCAGATCAGTGCTTTACAGTTCTTGAACGTTTCAGAGCACAGTGGCTTTTTTTGGGTCAATGTGAACAAACTACATTAGACAGAATAAGTCTTGCCTTCCAATGGTGGCTCAAAGCTTCAAAATCAGACTACAAAGCCAACATTTCTGGTAACAGTAGTCAGTCTCTCTGTGACCTCTCTTAGCTTCTCCAGCTGAATCAATTTTGGATAATGTCCATTGTAAGCCCTTAGATCCCATCACCACAGGCAAGTTCCTTCATTATCAGGCTCAAGACCAGCTGTTCCTTTACTCCATGCCTGTCCTTCTCCTCCTTTTAGTCTGGCCTTTCGCCGAGTCACAGTGGACTTCCAGTTCCCAGAATGTACTAGACCTTCCCTTTCTCCTCTGTGTCTTTGTACCCTGTACTCTTCCTTCTCTTCTTTGCTATCCATTAGATCTCAGCTCAAATGTCATTTCCTTCATGGCCTCCCAGAGGAGGTTGGGTACCTTCAGGCTATTGTCCCATTGCATCAGCTACTTCTCCCTCTCTCTGGGAAACTGCCACATGTGTAAATTACTTGTTGAGAATATATCTGCCTCATGAGAATATATACTAAGAGGCATTATCCCTCTTCCTCATTGCTACGCTCCCAGTGCCTAGCATCAAGTAAGTGCTCAACAAACATGTGGAATGAAGGAATAGTATGAAACTGAAGATTATGTGGAAAGCACAGAAGCAACGAGGGATTGTGAATGTCTTCTATTCCTTTGGTTTTATTGCAAAACAGTTGGTGGGTAAATTACTTACAAAATATTATTGCTGGTAAGATGTGAAAAAAATAGAGGACTCTTCCTTAGAAATAGTATCAGTAAGTGGATGGTTCCTGGAAGAGTTGCTTATTGATTTCATTTATGAGTTTCTCTGCTTCTATGGAGAATAACATTCTGGAGACGATAAAGGAGTAAATCTAAGGTGGAGTCTTAGAACTCGTATGACTTTGGACAAATAACTTCTCTCATCTGTAAAATGAAGATAATAATCGTGTCTATTGCATAGGGTGATTGGGAGGATCAACGAGGAAATGCATGTGAATCATTTAGCACAGCATTTGATGCATAGTAAATGTTCAGTAAAGGTCAGCAATTACCACCATGGTTGGTGCTTCTGTCCAAGGTAGGCACCTCCACTCTGAAGGAAGCCAACTGACTTGAATCACATGGATTCAGCATCTGATAATCTGCTGATGTTACCCTCTGAGGGTAGAGTAAGACCTCTCTGTCTATACCGCCATCACCAAACCACACTATAAAAAGCCATCTCTTCCACGCTGGGCATTCCCTGTAGCCAAAGCAAAAATAGGACGTCATCAGAGATCACACTAATAATTATGAACCCTCACCCCACTCTAAAATTTGAACTGCTTCCTGACCACAATGTTCTGGGGACAGAAGTGAATTCCTTTGATCCAGTTCCGGCTTTTGACCAAAGTGGCAGTCTTGTTCTTTGGCATGACATCAAGAGCTCTGCACAAAAGCAGTCTATGCTGCTGGTTGATCTGCACTTAACACCAGCCCTGGTCTTAGATTCTAGCAGGAAGAAGCATTTTCTACTTTGTTTCATTTCTAAGTGGCAAAACAATTAAAATGCTAGCAAATGGAAAGAAAAGGTAAATGTGGGTGATTTGAGACCTAGGAGATTGGACATATGGTGGGGTTTGGGCCCCTGACAGTTCTGAATGAGGCTTTATCCCGCCTGTCCTAAGTGGCTTCCATTTCCATCGTGACCATCTCAAATGGACTGGCTTGATGGGGGAATCTTGAGTGAATTCTAGGGGCCTTGAGAGGATTTGAGGTAATTATTCTGTCTATAAGGGGAGTGGGTGTGGGCCCCTCCTACATTGTCACTCCTCCTTGGAGGCCCCAGAGTTTATGGGAGAGAGTACGCTGGTCAAGCTGGAGGGCTTAACCTCTCTGAGCCTCAGTCTGATCTCCTGCACAAGAGCGTTGCTGGAATGGCAGTGTTCAGAGGATGCAATAAGAAACATGTATTTAAAGCGCTTAGCCCTGTGCCAGGCACGTAGCAAGTGCCTAAAGAACAGGAGCGCTTGCTCCTGTCGCTATTTTAGACTTCTGAATTCATCTAATAAAACCATCGTCATATTACGCCACAGGGAGTGAAAAGCCAAGTGTGGTCCTGAGTTCCAGGTCACAGAGCTCCCGGGTGAGGGGCAGGGCTGGAACCCCATCCCAGGTCTCCCCACTCCTGGGCTGTCTTTGTGCTGTACGCCCCTGGTTCTCAGGACTCATTCGGCTCAGCGGAGCTCTTCAAGACCTCACCGTTTGGGGGCCTTCCACATTGCCCCCTTCAATCAAGTCTCCACCCCCAACATGTGCTCAGTCTCTAAATCCTGTCCATGTTCCTTCCAAAATATCCTGCAGAAATGCCTCCTACTTTCCTGCCTCCTCGTCATTGTAATTGCTGTTCTGTATAGAAGAGATTCCCCTCTTTTCAGCCACGGCTGACCCCTCTTAGTTTCAGCCCATGTCTTCTCCTCAGAGACCTTCTGTGACCATCCTTGCTGAAGCAATGCTACCTCCATCTCCTTTCTCTCTCTCTCCCTTTCTTTCTAGTTTGTGGCCTGTATAGCACTCCCCCCTCCTTTAATTTTCTTTCCTTTTTTATTGTCTGTCTCTTTACCAAAATGTAAGCTCCAAAAGAACGGAGAACGTGTCTTCCACTCATTGCTGTGTTCCCAGCAACTAGCACAATGCATGACACATAGGTGCCTGGTAAATATGTTGGGTGAATGAATGAACGAGTGAATGAATGAATGAGTGGATTCCAGAACTAGCATATTTATTAACACGTGGATAGGACCAAGGAAAGGATTTTAATATGTTTGGAGAGAGACCCAGGTACCTGCTTTGTCCCCCTTCCTGGCCTCCTAAAAGAACACTGTGAGGCTACCCACCAGACAAGGACCCTTCCAGGCAGGCAACCCACACAAAAGCACATCTTGCAGTCAGGGGAAATGGGAGGATAGTTGCTAATCGCGACTTCCAACTGGGCTGATCTTTCCAAAGTTCGAAAGGCGCCTGCCTCCAGAAATCCCAGGCTGCTCCTGCTGCTGAGGCTGGGGAGGGAGGAGAGGAGGGGTGCGCCTGGACGCCTCTCGGGCTGGCACGAAGAAGCCACATCTCCTCCTCCCTCCTCCCCCCAGCTCCTCTCCAAGAGAGGAAGCAATGCAGATGGAGACGAGAAATAAATATTCCTGCCTGCTCCGTGCCACTGCAGACGTTTTCCAAAATGTCTGGCTTGGACCATGAAATCAAGCCCACCCAGGAAAGGAGGCGCTCAGCGGGAGAAAGAGGGGGAAAGGGTGGCATATTTGTCGATACTTGTCAGCTTTCTGGGGGGCACAGCACATGGCTCATACTTGGCAGCCCTGCTGAGGTGGGGACGTGGTAAGTGCACAGTAATACTTGAAGAATTGAATCAGAAATGGGAGCAGAGTTAAGGAAATCCTGCCAGGATGTCGGCACCATCTCTCTGCCTTTGTCCAGGGTCCTGGGACTCACAGCTGGCTCTCTCTTCACTGATTTCCAGGCTCTTTCCACAATGCCTGCTGCCCCTGCTCAAACCTCTGCCCTCCCCTCCACTCCACTCTGGTGTAATTAATACAACTGGGCTGCAGGAAGTTTCAAAGGCCCATTGAAATTTGGGCAGGAGCTCAGAATCCACGTGCGGAGATAGATATTCCTGCCACCTCTAAGCACAGCTCGCGTTCTCCAATGCTGGAATACCAGCAGGAGATGAGAACAGAGGCTGCAAATGATAAGTGGGTGCTTTTGGCCATGGGATGGCCAAGTGTGTGGGAGAAGTGTCACTAAGGAAGGGAAGTTACAGGCCCAGCAACAGGCACTGAAGTGTTCTGCAGTTACGAGGACTTCACTAGGCATGCTGTGAGGCTGCAAAATGTCTCAGAAAAGAGATGAGAGCATGAGAATTTCAGCTTGAAAACTCCTGCCTAGGCTATGTGAGGTCTTCTTTGTTTCTCACCCTCCTGTGAGAATCCCCCTGGTGTGGTGTCCTCATACTGCTGCCACAGGACCACCTTCCACTAGTTCTACTGGGAAGTCAGTCATGAGGGTGGGGCCCCGGGGGGGACTGAATTCTGCTCTATAAAAAGCAGAGGGGCTTTCCTGGTTTGCACTCATTCAAGTCCAGTGCAGTAAAAACACTTGCTCAAAATGAAGACTCAAAGAAAGTGATATCTTTTGTGGGTGTCAGGGGAATGTTTTCCAGAAATGTTGTAGTTAATTCTGCCTCTTTTCACCATTTCCATGACTTCACTGAGGAATGAAAGATTATCTAATATTTCCCACTCAATGTGCCCTGAATCCTTCTTTATGAATCTTCCCCACTCATCTGCCCATCTGCCTTCCAGTGCTAGGCAACTGCCGGCTGAATCCCACTCTCTCCAGGAAGTTGTTCGATGGTGGGGGGAAGCTGACAGAAGACCTGGCTTCCTATCTCCACTCTGCCCATTGCTGTGTGACCTTAGACAAAGTACTTCCCCTCTGGGGGCCTTGGTTTCTTTGTTTGTCAAAGGCGTGGCTGGATAGGTATCCTTTCAGCTGGGACGCATGACGGGTGGTTCTACAGAGAGCTATAGGGTAGATCTCCTACTGTCACCATCGTCTACCCCACCCCACCTCTACCACTAAATTCCAGGGACTGGGGCTATCACACCCATGGGGTTGGGCTCATTCCTCATATCTGGAAGTTTAGAGCTGCATATTAAAACAAGCTGGATATGTGGGTACACGGATGCTATCTAGATTTGTTTTAAATGTTTTCTGTCTACATTTCCCCTAATTTCCAGAAAATCTAACGCATGGGAAATACCCAAAAAAGGCATATTTAAGGAGAACTTGTGTGCATGTGTGTTTGTGCTATATAATAATCATGTTAGTTATCTTTCATTAATGATAGCCACCATTTATTGAGGCCTGCTTCTTGCGAGGACTATGCTATGCTCTTTCTCTTACATTATAATCTTCACAACAGCTCATCATAGAAGACATTATCCACTCCTCACTCCCATACATCACAGTAGTCGACCACCATTAACACACATATGCACAAACCCAAACCAAAATTACACCATAGCACCCCTCTCCAAAGCCAAAACCAAACCGAAACAAAGCTGAGGCTCAGAGACGTTGAGACAGCTACTGAAGATCACAAAGCTGATCAATATTGGCAATGGGATTTGAACCTGGTTCTGCTAGATTCCAAAGATGATGATGTACTATCCCCTACCCTGTGCTGGACCTTGTCTTGGCATTCAGTGCCTTTCTAGGAGATTCTTCATACATTAAGGCTGTTTTAAAGACCCAGAGATAATAGGACTTAAATTGATTGCCTTTCCTATGGCACTGTCAGAGGAAAACTGGTCTCAGAGCCAGCAAAAACACTGCTATCAGAAATGGCAGGAAAACATGCAGCTGTCATAGCCACCAAGCACAAGAAGGGTGGGAGAACCAGGCCCCCAAAGCAGCTCAATCCCAGTGACCATCTCCATTGGTCATTTACCTACAGAGAATTAGGCTGGCTTCTGCCCACAACCAAACTCACTTCTATGCCTGTACCCAAGTCTGGCAAAGAATTAGAGCCCCTCACAATTTGTACAGACTCCATCATCTGCTCCAGAGGTTGTAAACTCCAGTGTTCCCAAGCCCAGGCAGGTACATGAATGAGCAAAATAGCCAGGAGGACACTACAGGAAACTGGCAAACACATGTCTGGTCAATGGGGACCACCGTGACTCCACTCCAGCAGATGGCTGCTATGTAATTATATAGGCCCAGAGCTGCTAACTGTCCCCTTTATAAAGAAAGGCTGGAATATGGACATCCCTGCAAATTTTCTCAGTTTTTAAATGTAGGCAACTAATCCAGTTAAGAAAAGTGTACCTGACACAGTGAGGTCCAAATAAAACATATTTAAAAGCTCTGTCTGACCTGAAGGTCTCTATTTGCAACCTTTAAAATTAATTTTCCTCATTTACAGATGGGGAAATGGTAGCCCGGAAACATGAAGTGATTTGTCTGAGATAGCTAACATGGGCTCAGGCCAGCAACTCTCTTTTGGATACATACATATAGAGACATATGTGTGTGTGTGTGTACATACATATACATACATACATATTGTATATTCACAAGTGAAATAGAAATGATTTTAGATTACCTGCTGTTGTGAAATGTCCTGCTAATTCTCCTAATGTTATTATACATTGGCAGTTGACCTTAATTAACATACTTATACAAACCCAAACCAAAGTGACACATTGGCACTCCGCCCCTAAACCCAAACCCAAACTCAAACTAAAACAAAAACCAGGCAAGAAAGAAGCTCTTTACTTACGGTAAATGACAAAAAAGAAGAAAACAAAGTCCCTTCGTCATATCTGGATAATTTTGCCAGTACTCCTTCCAAGATAGTAACGAACTAGTAAAACAGCAAAAAAGAAGAATTATTATTTCAGACTCTAATTGTTCACATTAAGGCACAACATTTCCCAATCACACAGAGACTAGCAATGACCTCGCTCAGTTTTGCATTCTATTATTTGATTCCCGCTTTTGGGGAAAGGAATAGATTGCTTTCACATAGAAATATTTGACTTATCCGGCTTTCTCTTCATTATTATGTGATTGCAAATACAGAGTGTTACAGAAGTACAAAGTGACAAAATATTATTGAGTTGCATACAGCATGCGATAATATTAAACGCACTTTTCAAAATCCAAAACTGCGCAAAGCAGTTTTTACGTTACATATTAGCACTACATTTAATCCAATCTATTTTTATTTGTATTTTATCAGTAATTTGGGGGAAACAGAAGTTTAGCACTGGCAAATATAAATGTCTTCCCATTCAGCATTACTTAGTTAAAATTCTATAATTCATGAGGGTGACTGAAATAGCTTTATCTGACTTTTATGTTTTATTATGACTCTCACTGCATGTGAAACGAGGGGAAAGGGGGTTTTCAGGATGGCAGAATTCCTTATTACCGTTTAACTTTCTGTTTCTAAAATCTAACTTTGTCAGTGCTGAAAAACAAAACAAACATTTTCCACATAACCTAGTGCAACGTCTGGGGACAATTTCTTATTAAGTTAACACATGCCACTTCATCCACTCATCTTCGCACGGCTTGCAATCACCAGAAAAAATCATTCCGAGCTGAGCTTGGGTGATGTACAATCTTGTTTCCTGAGAGATACAAGTATCCAGCTCAACTTTTTAACGTGTTACATTTTAATGGAAATGCAGATATAACAAAGTGATGTTCACAATGAAACATTTCACCTGAAGCTGAAGGTTACCTTTGCAACCAAGAGTGTTATCATTTCTTTAACAGTCTCTTCAATTAGTTCATCTATTTTTGAATGGTATTGATGCTAAAGAACACAGAAAGACAAATATTAGCATTTGGGGAGGTGATGGCATTGCATCCGTCAGTAATTTTTAGACAACACAATTTATAAATAAAGCCTGGCCTGCAGACCCAGTTTATTTCCATACTCCCAGAAGCAGCTATAAGATTCTGACTCCAGGTCTTTGATGAAGAGAGATCTGAGGTTCTTAAAAAAATTACCAGCCACGTGATTCCTCACCCAGGGTTTTTGATGGCTTTGATATGTGTAGATACATACACATGATTACAAATAGCACGCATGGATGGCTTCATGGCCTAGTGGTGTGTGGATCTGGAACTTACAAAACAAGATATCACAATAATTTAATATAGGGGATGAAGAAGTTCTCTTTGGAAAACTGCTGGGGGATGTGGCTCAGAATTTGACTAAGACATGGTGACTGATTTTGCAAAAACTGTTCTGAAACCCTCTGATACTTTGGGTTCATGCCCCAGAGCCCACTAGTTCTATCTCTAGATGTTCACTGAGTGCAGTGCCAAAGTGTCATTTTCTGAACCCTTGTGGCAGCCGCTCATTTTCTCTATTCATGGAAAAGCAGACCCAGGTTTAGAGCCTCCACTAAGACTCCTTTTAAGTTTTTCAATTTCTCTAATGGCCACTGTCGATTAAATTTAAATAGTAATGTGAAAACAAACCCCCACACAAACAAAAATCTGCTGTAAATGCCAGGAAAAGAGGAAAAGCAATTTCAACAGAAAATACTGTATGCCAGTTCCTTGACATTTATTAGATCATTTCAGTATCCATTTGAATTATTCCGTATTCCTTAATAAAAAATAACAATGCAAAACATTGCTATTTGGAAAGGAAAATGCACTTACCCACTCTTTAGCAAACTTTCAGAAGGATGATTAATTAGGAATAGAAAAAAAAAAAGGAACAGTGCAAATAAAAATTAGGACAAAAGGACATATGAGAAAATGAAAATTAAACAAACCATTCAAAAAGCTATGAAAACATACAGAAATAATAAGCCATGGGAATGTGGTTTGATATTCTGATAACTGGCAATCAGAATTAGTGAAAGTAAGCGAAGGGATGTGAATTAAGTTATTCAGTAAAAGTCACAGGGGAATTTCATCTGTAATTGTTAAGACCTGGATAAAGTCCCAGTGCAAATTTGGGAAGTCATGTCACCTAAGAAAATATATAGTTCAGTTTCCTCATCTGTAAAAAAACAGATAATACTACTAACCACTCAGGACCAATGGGTAGGGTGGAAAGGGAAGCCAGTACAAACACTAATTTTGGAAAGAGAATGAGCAAACCCCCTTTTAAAGATATTTAGCAGGTCTGTTCTTCTATTATTATTATCACTATCACATTATTATTATTATTATTATTATTATTATTATTATTATTATTATAAAAGCCATTTCCTGGTGGTCCTGTTCTCAGACTCACAGATCCACTGTGAGGATTAGGTGAGGATCAGATGTGAAAACATCTTGTCAACTATAATTGCAATTCAAATACTATTTGTTCAAGCTCATACAGCAGAAGCTAATGGTAAGGAGATACGGTCTTAATTTTCAGTCCTCCCATTTTAGTTCCCTTTCAGTTGATTAGAGGAAAAACAATAAACCAAATGGTCCATGTTGTGTAGTCCTGATGAATCAGAACCCACTTCGGCTCTACTGCTAGCTTCACGAAGGGATTTACTAGTAAGTGGCATAAACCTGAAGCTAAATGCAAAAACTATCTGCAGAATTCTGTGCTAGAAACACAAAGAAAGATGTCAGAGCAAAAGAATTCAGGAATATTGACAGGGCTCCAAATTCATTTTTAGGTCTTGAGATAAGATCCAGTATCACATGCTTACTTTCCTCCTCATGTGACTGCCTCGCTCTGCTTGATTTTCTTTGGATTACTATAAATGATTCACATTTATTAAATTAATTATGAGATTCAACTAACTCAGAAAAGCAAGTTGTAGGCAAAATAATACAATCTGAAATATTAAACGAGGGGCTTCTAACCAAGCAAAGAACATCACTGAGAATAGAAACATTCTCTTGAAAAACTTGGCTGAAATGGCAAGCAGCGCCAAGAGCGGTTTTTTTCCACGCACCAGGAAAGATACAGGCTCTTGGTCTGAGGTGTTAGTAATGTTGAAATCTTGAAAATCAAATAAGCTTTCTCTTCACAAGTGGGGGGAACCTCAAACCTTTTCATTCTGGAAGGAGTCCAAACGGAAGGATATGGAGATGTGGTGGGTTAATGGGAACCTCTTCCTGCCTTCCATTTTTCCATGCCAAACTTGGTCCTGACCTCTCCACAGAGAGTCCCACTGTCTCTCCTTTTCACTCTATGGAAATATGATGATCTCCACTCCTGTTTGCATTTCTTTTTTTCTGTCATGAAAAAGTTGTTTTGATCTGATTATTCTGCCTCTTACTTCCCGAGGAAATTTGAACATGTCAATCTCTGTTGGTCTATTTCCTCATCTACTTAGTGGGGCTAAGAATGACCCGGGAATACAGGAATCATATTCACCTAACACAGTAGTGAAACAATGCATGGAAATATGTTTTAGAAACTGAGAAGTGCTATATAGCAGTATTACTATTACTATCATTAATTGGTTAGCACAGTGGTTCCATGTGTGTTTCTTTACATTTCTCTACACTCAAGTAAAATCTATGTATAATCCATTGTAGTTAAATTACAATCTGAATTAAGTAAAGCCTACTTGGGGAAAGATAGTACAGCAGGGTAACATGTACTCTGCTTATCATGCATTAAAGCAGTATACATGAAAGCAGTCCCCATTTCTATACGAGGAAGTACAAAATGTACGAATTTCTTTTACCAGTGTCTCCTGAGACTCATTTGATCAACTAGCTTTTCCGGGGCAATAGTGAGCACTCCACCTTCGTTCTGCTCTTTCTGGGGAGATTATCTGTTCCATGCACAGGTGAAACTCCATGAAGGGGTATAAACACTACAGGGGCATTTTTTAAGGTACCATCCCCACAATAAGATAATCTTGTCACAAAGTCGCCTGCAGTCAGATAGACTATCCAATTCCATCCGCATCTCAATATGGGTACAAAGAGGGATCCTTCCTATTTTTGCATTTTCCAGTTCCCTCTCTGGGAGTCACTGGATTGGCTTGACCCTAATCATAATAATAATAACAATAATATCCATAAATTACATTCTGGGGCACTAGATCATGATCATAGCAAGGGAACTGCTAATCTTCACTGGTATGGAAAGTTTGGGGAGTTCACTTCTGCTTCTGATGAGCTAAGCTGCTGCAAATTCACAATCACTTTGTAAAAATCATTCCGCTTGACTTCCTGTACTGCACATTTTGCCTTGTCATGGAACAGATTGTGTGTATGTTGTCTTTCTGTTAAGACCATCTGACCTTGGAAATGAGATGAAAACACACTAGACCAAGTGCGAAACTATTTAATACACAATTTCCTCTCTATTGGTGCTTTGCAAATTTTAATGAAAAAAATAAATATTTAAGATGGAAAAGTATGGTTAACAAATGCTTCAACAGCTGCCTTTAGATGGGACTCTACCCTGGTGATGAAACTGAGGAAGTGATCTTAAGATGGCAGAATATTATATCACCTGGCCAGTCACTAGTCTAAAACACTTTGAGGGAGTTCGAATCCAGGTGGAAGCAGGTACTACAACTAGATCTACATGTGAGCTTAGTATCTAATACTCACAAATGAAAACTACACAAAAACATTGAACTGCTACCTATTCTCCCAATTTCCAGTCATCCTTAACCAATTTCATTTTTACAATTCAGTTGACTTTGGAGATGAATATCCCCATTCTGCAAAATGAGAAAAATTAAGGAGAGACCATTTGCATGAGACTTCCCATTGAAGTTCTACTCAAGGTCATAGCCAGCAAGGTCCCTCAAAGGAAGTATATATTTACAGAAAATGATGTCTGGCTTCATTCTGACTCTGACTATTCTCAGTCACTTGGTATTGTAAGGTCAACAGAGGCCTCTATTCCCATGAGCTGGTCACATCAGGTGTCTCTGATTCAATTATACTAAGGAGAAATGGCATAGTAGGTCTCTCTAGCGTGGCTTGAGAAACTGGCAGTCTTAGGAAAAGAGCCACAGACTAGAATACAGTATTGGATGAGGAGGGGTGTGGGGGCTCAGGAAAAATGGGAAATATTTACCAGGTTTAGTCATTGTTTTAACTAAAAAAAGAAGAATATTGAATTATTCGGAAGGAATACATGAAGTGTATTCTACTTTATCAAATAGAACAATGCCCAGAAAGAAGTAGGCATTGCTGCTTAGCCTCAAAAATGGCATATCCAAGACAACGTTCTAATCCAACATCCAGAAATGAGGGAGCTTTTATCCTCAGTTTCAACATGCTCCATGTCTCTCAAAGGTTGTGTGTTACATGCTGTATCTCTCAGGTGACAAATGATGACAGTAAGGTTGTAAGAGTAAGGGACTTGCTCAAGGTCACAGGGTTTGGCAGTCAAGGTATAGGCTCCATAAGATGTACTTATGTTCTTAAGCCAGTAGACAACCTGTTCTTCCAGAAAACCATAACCCCAAGTTTAAGCCAAGGTCATTCTACTGTAGCACAGAAGTGATAAGTGGTAAAGATAAGAGCAGGATCCCCTTGTGACAAAATCAACTTGCTATTTTTCTTCATAGATCTCCAGCTAGGGGCTACAGTCTGGCCTAACAAGGTCCACAGGTCAACATGAAATGCAAAATTGTGGGAAAGTATTTTTTCCCCTGGGCATTGGTTCCTTAAATTTCATCAAATTTTCAGTGGAGTCTGTGACAGTAACCCTTGCCACCCAACTCCCACTACTCTCCCCAAACCCCAGTTCAAAAAGAAAGAAGTTAAGATCAGAATGACTTGGCTTGTTTGGAAGGATTGCTTAGCATCTGACTAGGTATGTGGGAATTCTTTTAATATGGCCACAATTGAGTCAGTCTGAAGAGGGACTGTAAGAGCTGCTTAGGGGAAAGGAGGCCAGTCCCCGTGCAACAAGTCTTCTTCATCCTAGAATGCTGTCAGCCTTGTGAAACTCAGTTGAAAAGAACATCTTGGGAAGCTCCAAGGGGAAAGAGATAAACTGGACTCCATCAAACTTAAAAAAAAAAAAGATTGTGTTTTAAGGAATCTACCAAGAAAGTGAAAAAGACAACTGGCAGAATGGGATAAAATAGTTGCAAGTCATATATATGATAATGGTCTAGTATCCAGAATACATATCAAACTCTTTCAGCTAAATAATAAAAAGACAATTTAATTTTTTAAATGACCAAAGGATTTAAATAGACATTTCTTCAAAGAAGATTTACAAATGGTCAACAAACACATAAAAAGATGGCCAACATCACTGCAAACCAAATCACGGTGAGATATACTGTACACACACGAGGGAGGCTATAAGAAAACAGATAATAAGAAGTATTGGCTAAGTTGTAGTTCAGCAGTTCCTCAAAAAGTTAAACATAGGGTGACCATATGACCTAGCAAGAGTTGAAAACATAGGCCCACATGAAAACATAGGCCCACATGAAAACATAGGTCCATATGAACATGAATGCTCATGGCAGTATTACTTGGAGTAGCTACAAAGTGGAAACAACTCAAATGTCTATCAACTGATGAATTGATAAATAAGATGTGGTAGAGCCATATAATAAAATACTACTCAGTATAAAAAGGAACAAAGTGCTGATACATGTGACAACATGAATCTTGAAAACATGATGTCATATGAAAGAAACCAGTCACAAAAGGCCACATAAGATTTCATTTATATGAAATGCTCCGAATAGGCAAGTCCTTAGAGACAGAAAGTAGGGTGGTGGCTGCCCAAGGCTGGGGAGGGAGGGTTCGGGAATTATTATTCATAGGTCAGGTTTCTTTTTAGGGTGGTGGAAGAGTCTTGCAATTGATTGTGGTGATGGTTGCACAGCTTTGTGAATATACTAAAAACTACTGAATTTTAAAAGGGTGCATTTTATGGCATGTGAATGACATTTCAATTTTTAAAAAAAGAGCTCAAGGGGAGAAAAATTCAGGAGGGATAGAATTTTGGAAAGTCTGAATTCAAAAGGATCTTAATGAACATTAGAGATCACCAAAAGCAGGGTTTTTCAAGTGGGCTCTGTGAAGCCCAAGAGACTTCAGGTGGACAGCAAAGAAATGCAGAGGTGGAAAGGAACATGGTAGCTTGAGGACGGGGCCCCTCTTCCTTGACTCCCTGCCCTTCACTCTATCCAGAGCAGCTCTCATTTTATTTATTTCACATGCTGGCCTTCTTGGTAAGGTTTGAAGAACTGATACTGCAGGTCAAAATAGCCTGAATTAAGTTAGACTAGTGCTATCATTTTACAGATGAGAAAACTAAGGCCCAGCTCATTTCCAGCACAGCCAGGGTAAGAACCCTGGTGGCTGAACACCACACCTGAGCCTCTCTCAAGGGGCTGTCCTTCAGGTGTGAGTCCTAATCTTAATTCCTTTTTGGATACTGAGGCTCCACGCCAATGATTCTCAAACTGTGGTCTCCAGACCACATCAGCATCAGCATCACTGGGGAATTGGTTAGAAATGCAAATTCTTGGAACACACCCCGGACCTTTCGGAAACCCTTGGGGTGAGACCCAACAATCTTGGTTTTGAGAAGCTCTCTAGATGAGTCTGATGCTCACTGAAATCTTGAGAACCACTGCTCTAGGTCACTCACATGCAGCACATGGAGCCGTGAAAGAGAACCGAGGGCCCCCTGCATCTGCCCCTAGTGCCCAGAACATGACCCCTGAGCAAATGTCCCTCCAAAGAAAGTCAGTCAGGAGCAAACACTAATAGGGGTGGCTGAGGAAGCTGATTAGTGGGGAAAGAAGGTTGGAGATGATGTTGCCAGGAAGAGAATACCACCAACCCACATTTAAAAATGGAAGGTGCCGATAAGAGAAAATAAATAACGAATAAGGAGCAAATATAATTTAGTAAGAATTCTGAGCATGTAAGGCTGGTATCGAAAGATCTGATTTAGGAGCAATTTATGCCAATTGGCAACAACACGAGAGTTGCCAGAAATGTTTCTGAATTAATTCTAAATTGGTATATGAATATCTAGCTGGCTTGAGGCCATCGGAGAAAAATGATCATGATAGTCTTTAATCAAGCCCGAGTTGCTGCTTCTTTCTCCTTTACATTTTAAATACCACTTTGGAATTGGAAACTTAGCAAAGGACTAACCTTTTGGTCAGGGAAGATTCAAAATCAACTCAATCTAAGGAAACTGGGAAGTCTGTGATTTCTTAAAAATTCAGAACCTGCTGGCTGGGGATGGGGTAGCAGGGTGATACATTATATATCCTGGAGGTTGCTTGATGCAAGAAAGAGAGCCCTCCTACGGTCCAGATGTTCAAAGTGATAAAATGCACTTCAAATGTGAAAATGACTTGCCCTCTGGCATACAGATCCATGTGAGATACCAGCCTAATAAATAAGGTCATTGCACGTTTTTTGACTTGAAGGAACTTTACGGCCACCCCAATTCCAGCCAAGAATCACTTTCAAGTGACTGGCATTCTCATTAAGACATGCCTTAGAAATTTACTTAACAAACAAATACCAAACATTCATCTGTAGCTTAATCCACAAATGTTAGAAGGATATTTCTGAAACTAGCAGACTAGTGTAGATGGAAGAAATTTGTGAAGTTTTCTTTTACATGATCAATGGAGGGGGGAAAATCTGTATTTTTTTTTTTTTTTTTTTACCTCTTGGCCCATTTCCATGCTGCAAAGTTTTGTTGATTGAGCTTTGGCATCAACCATAACATTAAACATGGTGCATATTGACTGTGGGACTCGAAAATCTGTTGATCGACTGGTTTTTTGCAGCTTAACTTCAAATGCAATCCTGGTTCTATTAAAACAAAGTAGGAAAAGACCAATTCAGCATTCATGGCAGCAGGTGGAGGAGACATTTTCTGAGAGGTCAGTGAAAAAGAAAATTGAAGGCTGTAATCAGTTTCAATCGACAATGACTTCACATGTGTTCTTTTAAAAATGACTTTCCCAACTAAGGAAGGCCTATTCACGGAGACAGCCACGGAAACCCTCCCTTTCTCGGCAGTACACGGAACACCTGTAGCTTAGCGTATTTCTGTCTATAGTTTACATGCTATGGAGATCCCTAATTGCAGGAGAATGAATGAATTAACAAAAACCCAATTATAGCATTATAGCATACGTAAGTTCTCTCACATTGGCAACTGCCTACCTTGAATCACTTCATTAAAAAAACAAAAAACAAAAAAGCAGCTTCTAATCTTCAAAATCTCATGGTGGGGAAAAATCTTAAATGACATTTATTGTGTTTTTTTTTTCCTTTTGGTTTTGAAAAAGACTGAAGTAAAAAAAAAAAGATCCAGTTATTAAATAGCCTTAAAGACTAAAAAAATAGGATAGGTACCTTTGGCGAGCGAAGTTAAATTAGGAAGAGTGGTATCAGGGGACTTCTACTATATTTGTTGGCAATGTCTATTATTCTGCGATCAGAGTATATTTCTCTCTGTATTTTCAAGAGTATATATTTTTAATAAGTGAAAATGGCATAAAATACTTACCAATTCAAGAACTGTGTAATGGTACAAGCTTAATGGGACATAATTCTGACACAGGTCAAATTATGATCCCGGCAACATGGTAACTGCTCACAGGAAAAACCTAGTCAGACACGGCCAGCTGGTAATACAGGTGTGAGATTTAATCCTTGGTATCGGCATTGTAAAGGGGACCAGCTATATTTTAAAAGGTTTTAGAGAAGTGGGTCACATCATCCCATGTCTTGAAAGAAAAGCACCTGGTTAGTAAGTGGTTTTATTAAAGCTCCTTTCGCCCAATGCATCTTTTCAGTATTGTTCGCTGTCAGGTTCTAGAGATCATGCAGCCACCAGGAAAGCACCGCTTCAAGAGGCATTAGTAGCAGTTTTCTAACAGTGCAGAGGAGGACCACACAGCTAGTTAGCTCAGGAAAGGATGCCAGCTTGCTAACACACCCTGAGTGCATGCAGGGAAGCCAAGTATAATTTCTAAGGTTGGAAGCCTAGTTCTTAAGAAAAAAACTTAAAAAAAAAAAAAACCCTTAAAGCACTCCTATATATTATATGATCATGTTAAAGATAAATGTATCTTGGCTTCTAAAGGCTCGGTACATTGAAGTAGCTTTCTAATCATGATGATCATTTTAAGCTACACTGAAAATATATCCTTTCCTGGTTTTGGAGAAAAGGAGGTCTGATGGGGACTGAGTTGGACAGGTCCCTGTGCTGATGGCTGGCATGCCAGTTCCGGCCCAACTGGAGAAAGGGAAATGCTACATCATTCCCTTACAATGAAGTAAACGTCTTCTGTTTTCACAGGGGAACTCTGCATTGCCCTTGGAGGGTGCAAAAAGAGGAAACCAAATGCAAAATTAATATGACTGGGAGGGCTTCATGGAGCAAAATACCAGGGATGGAGAGGTCACTGAATTCAACTGACTGTCCTTGAGGACAGGGTTAGGGGGCTGTCTTTCAGTGGAACACAGTATCTGATATAGACTCGAGGCTCTGTCACATCCATCAGATGAATGATTTCGATTCCTCAGAAACCTGGAAGTGAAGAGTGCTTGATTGACTTTTGGATGTTGCATATTTACATCTATGAAATAATGTCCTTACAGTGATGTCCTTCTAGAACGATGGCCGTTTATTCTGTCACAAAGAGGAAAGCAAAGACTCTAGGTTCTAGTCATGTAGATTCTATGTCTTAAAACATCCAAGGACTTTTTCATGTTTTACCCTCTGCATCTGGAGGTCGAGGGATGATATCTGCACTTTATTTGCAGTTGTCTGCTTTTGTCTGGGGCCGTAACTGGAAGGGACATCAAGAAATTTAAGCATCTGATGTTAAGCGTGAATGTGCAGTTGATCAACTTCTGTTAATAAAAGGTTACTGAACAGCTACTATGTGCCAAGCATGATACTGGGACCTGGCCGGCCAGGAGCTCAAAACAAGTAAGATATGCTCCCTGTTGGTAAGGAGTTCACACTCCTTCAGGTGGCTGGCCACAGAGATTTGGGGTAAGAGTCACTGTCTACCTTCCACATCCACATCTTCCCATCTTTGCCCCACCAACTCCTCACTTCCTACTCAAAAGACCGGCTTCTCAGAAGGGCACATACGTCTTTTTGTATAACTGTGTGCACAGATTGGAAGCCTGTAAGTGTTCATTCTAACGTGCTGCAGCCCTGAGTACAGATCAGGAGAGAATTTTTCACCACAGGGGAACTGCCCCATAAGAAGTTTTTGGTGGGATGGTTTGGCTACAAGAAAAGAGTTGCTTTTCCTAAAACTGATGGAGACTATACAGGAAATGACAGGATTCAAAATTCTAAGGAAACATTTTGACCTTGGGTTTGAACAACAGGCCTGTCTTTGGTTCTAAGAGTAGGAAGAAAAGAACGAAACACAAAATTTGGATCACCAGGACTTTGAGGTTCCAGAAGTGCCATCAAACACCTGCCCAGACTCCCCACAGCATGTAGCTCCTTCCCCAATTCCTGCTGAGACATTTACCTGCCTGGGCCTGCATTGTTCTTTTGCCCTTTTGGTTTCCAGTTTTGATGCTATTACTTCTCTTTTCTTCTTCCAAGATATAAAATTCAGATCAGTCCCAGACAAACCCAGCCCCCATCACCCACAACTGATCCATCAATGAAACTACACAACATCTGGAGATCTGGAGTGGCCTGTGCTGCTTGTGGTCTTTCTTTTTCTCTTTCTTTTTTGTTTTGAATGAAGAAAAATAATGGAACAATTATGAACTGGAAAAGGAACATGGATGTGTGTCTGGGGACAGACAGGGTGATGATCATGATGCTCAACCAGAGGAAGTCCGTCTCTGTGTCTGATACACACAACTAGATACTCCAGGAGGGAAGGGATGTGGTCTCATTCTTCACGGCACGCCAGGAATGTGGCACCGGGCCTGGCAGGTAGGAGGAGCTAAACACTCTTTGTTGAATGGATGCATATTGTTCTCATTTTCTCCTCTTCACCTTCTCAGAACACTCTACCTGGGAACTCCTAGTGCAGCATTCCCACCTCAACCCTATATGCCAAGGCGACAAAGCAGGCAATTTGTAGGAAATCCAAATGGACATTTAACATCTCCTGCCCCCTCACTGATGTCTAGTTAGATTTGGGGCAGGACAACTCAGAGCTGGCACATGGCGTGTGCACAGTTCATTATACGAACAAATGATGTTGCTGAGATCCTTCTCACATTTCTGAAAAGGCATTCATTTCCTGCTACCTGTACTGGACTTCGTGGCTCCAGAACTGCACGTACTTCTTTTTTTTCCATTAGCCATCCCCTCGTGCATACACTTATACCTTAAACACATATTTTCTAAGTAAATATTTTGTGACAGATGCTGCTAGAAACCAGGGATACAGAGAAGAACAAGAACAGACATGGCTCCTTTCCTCATGGAGCTAAGTGAAAAAACTGCCTACCATATTATATGGGGTTTGGGACAGATGTGGGGCAGGTGAACAGCAGCTAGACTTGGATGGCTACCACTCCAGCAGACTTAGACAAGCAATCACCTTCTCCAAAAAAAAAATCCAAATTATGGCCAATCGGTGGCCACCTACCATTCCCTGAGTCAAAGTATAGTGGGGAAGGCGTGCAGGGCCTGTCCAGCCACCGAGGCTTACCTTTTGACACAAGATTCAATCATGTCACTGGCCATCAGCTTCAGCCGTTGTTCTAGGTGCTTTCCAAACTCTTCCTCGGGCCAGTGCAAGTCCCGAATGAAGGTCTGAAGGGCATCGAGTTTCCAGAACAGATCTTCTGAAGTGCCTGATCCATTACTGGCAGGATAAAAATTAGAAAACGAGAGTCACCCATGGGCCTTGGGTTCTGGAAAAGCTGACACAAAGACAACTAGGCGCTAGAAGGCTTAAGGCAAACAGTGGCTTCAACATACAAAACGACGCGTGTTGGCGGTGGAGGTGGAGGCCATCTCCACCGGCAGATTTTGAGTTTTACCATACATGACTTAGTCTGCTTTGTTCGGCCAATTATTCCAGACCAGTGAGAAGTCTGAGGAAAGGTGTTGCCCCACAATGACTAGGAGAACAGTGTATGGTAAAAATCAGCCTTCTTTTAATAACCACATTAACACATGTGATGATTCAGATGAAGGCCACGAACCAGAGGGAGAAGTAAGTTTCAACGGATAATAACTACATGGCACCATGCAGTTATTAAAATTCAGGGTTTCATGCACTTCCCCAGCTCCCCTCCAGAGCGGAGGCCTCTTGGAGATTGCACAAGACTTTCAGTTTTAAAAGGACAGTGCTAACAAAGTGGTGAGCGAGGACCTGCTTTCTCTCTTGAAGAGCTGGAAAGAAACTGGGGTGACTCAGATCAAGACGAGTACACCTGGATACCTTGAGTCCAAGATTCTTGTTCAGTTTGGTTCTCACTCCAATTATCATAGACCAGCCTGTTACATAGGCAGCCCCAGGACGAGGTGAGTTGCGGGGGTGGGGGGCGATGAGCCAACAAGGGATATTTGCAAAGCGTTAGGGCTCAAATCCTGAGCTCTTTTACCATTGCACCACCTTACCCAGTCCCCTGTACAGATGGAGAAATTGGTCTTGATTCCTTTCTGTACAATGACATCTAAGAAACTTTCACCTGGGGCATCCACGGGAAGCCTGTGTATGGGAAATGCTCCATCTCTCACCCTCTTGTCCTTCTCTGGCTGGCTTTCTCTTTGGTTAGCAGTTCCATTTGGAGCGCTGAGGGGTGGCCACCCACCCCCCTTCCTCGCATACCACTAATGCTAACACGGTAATTTATAAAATGTCCAACACACCATGCATTACCACTTGTTCTGACATCGTCTATAGAAACAGATGAGAGTGGGTGTTTCTATTGTGACAGATGCCAGCTGCATTGAATTAATGCTTCAGAGAGAAATATAGCTAGTGCATAAACGCATACATGGCTACTGTGGAGTGGGGAGGGGGCAAACTCCCAACATGCCGAGAGGGAGCCTACGGCCTGGACCAACAGGGTAATGTTTCCAAGGACAGACCAGTCTGAGGTCAGTATGTAGATGTATCTGACACGAAGGAGCAGGTAACATGGAAACACGTCCTTAAAAATGAAAGGTGGCAAAGGAGGAAACTGGAATTATGAAAAGATATAGAATCAGGCATTTCCTGGTGGGTGATTGAGGATCTACGCCTTCTATATAGATCCTGCCGTAAGCACTGTTCAGAAGTGGGGGGATGCGTTGTTTCTCTGTGAAAGTTCAGCCTTCCCCCTACCCCCATCCTATGCTTGGGAAAAAGAAACCCCAACTTTGTCTAGCCTAAACCCCGTTTTGGAACTGCATGGTTGTATGTTTTAAATCATTAAGTACATATGAATGCAATAATTGGTATTTATTACAACAACATTTTGACACCCATCTGGTTTCAGAGTTTCAAAAAATTCTTCTAGGGTTTTTTTTTTTTCTTTGAAGAGCTTATTATTAAGTTTTGACATGAGGAAAAGAATATTTTCTTTTTATTTTTAAGATAAACTGTTAATGTTAAGGCAATAGCACCAAGATTATTTTGATTGCTGAGCAGTTACCAAAATGTGTTCCCACTCATGCCTTAATTAATTGAATGGAGACCATTATCTGCTTTATTACAATGTCTTGATTCATATCTTTTCAAAAACAATGCCACGGAGCATGCATAGAAGAAGGTAAGAAAAGCTTTCAGATATTTCTATTTTAATTTTTAACAGATACTACCTAATCTAACTTTTGATATAGTCATCTTAGCATGAATATGATTTACTTTTTTTAGGAGAATTTTTTTCAGACATAAATTTTTGGAGGTTTTAATTTGTCTTTAAAAGAGAATCAGACACATTGACTATATGATTTCATTGTGAACTTGTGAACGAACAGAGGTTTTTAAAAATGTTAGGCAACTTCGAAGCAGCCAAGTACAGCAGTCATTTAATGCCCTGTTTCTACCTGGATCACTGCAGAAATAAAAATGTTGAGGGCCATCTTGATGAATGTGATTTCGAGATTTCAAAACATCACTGCCAGTTTCAGATCATTTTTTATTCCTTTGATAATAACACTTCCCTTTGAAAATGTGCCAATTTATTCTTTCAAGAAAAAGCTTATCTGGCCTATAATTAGCTGTGGTCTAAGAAAAGGATCAAAGGAGAGTATAGACTCACTAAACCCTATTTCACTTATTAAATCATGCACATGGTTTTAATTTAATTTCCCTGAGGTGGAATTTAGGGGTGCTGGATCTTCTTCTTGCTATGGGGAAAAAAAGAGAGCGGGTTCACTTCCTAAGCTAGAAGTGGTGGCTCAGCCTGGACCCCTGAGCTGCTGCTTTTATAGGGGCGGCCAGGCCTTCCCAAAAGACAAATCCCATGCATTCGGCATTTGTACTGATGAATGCAAAAAACGGCCCTATCCTCAGACCACAGATGATACGGCTACCGTAAAATTTAGTTATTTGTTGTTTGACTCTTGCATTCTCAAATTTAGATATCTTCTTGCTACCTCGATCCCAATGCTCCATATTGCATTATGACCTTGGAAAGTATCTTTACATAACATAGACATTACTGAGGCTTGATCCATTCAGAAGTTTTCATTTAGCCCTGAACATACTGTTACTATATCCTGCCATTTGCTGACACCAGAAATATGCTTTATGGTTTAAACAGTCTCTAGGAATTTTTTATTTAAAGAAAACCCCAACTTCTAGGTAAGTGTGCTTTCCTCTTAGATTTGGATCAGGCCAGAGATGACTGGACAGCCTATCAAAGAGGTTTCAGGGACTATTTTTGAATGAAGAACTCCTAGAGTCATGGTACCTGAATTAAAAAAAAAAAAAAAAAGCAACAACAAAAAAACAAAACATGGGCAGATTTTTTTTGCAAAAGAATTCAGGAAGTGAAACATAGTCCTCAAGCGTTCAGTGGGCGTAAGACAAATTGTTAGTGCTGTATATATAGCAAACGCCTTACAAACACGCTGCATGCCAGAAATAAACAATATTGTCTCTGTATGATCAGCAAAATATGTCTAATTATCCATCTCCATCTCTGTTATATAGGATGTATAGAAATAAACAATACATATCCATGCCAAGATCACTTAAATTTAAATTAGATCTAATGTGAACTGAATACACACTCAGCATCATATATAGCAGCCATCCATGACGGTGCCGAAAAAGTAGGCATTTGTGGGATGCCTAGAGGGATGTTAACTGGTAGATTTGGTACTTTGGGAAGGTTCACATTGGGTAGGTTCACATTGGGTAGGTTACTGGTTAAACTCCTGTGGAAGAAACAGACAGAAAGAAAAAAATACCATCACAGTGACAATGCAGATGTGGCAGAAGCACATGACAGTTGTAAATAAACTGGCTATGTCCACAGCAAGACGACAGCGAGAAATCAAGCAACACGCTTCAGAAGACAGCTTACGGATGGGGAGCTGTGGTGCAGTTAGGTATTCAGACAGAAATGACAAAAGTGAATGGAGAAAAATTAACCACAGAGTGACTTAAAAGTGTGGAAACTCAAAGACACCTAGACACAATGATCACATTATTTAAACGCCTTGGGTGAGGGGCTTTCGGTTTCCAAATCCACTGCCACGAGAGTCTACAACTTGTCTGATGCTAAGAACTTGAAGTTCATGGAATTCTTGGCATCGGTGGAGCTGGGGCTGCGGGGGAAATAGCTGGGACTGAGAGCAATGATGGTGCACTTTCATTTTCTTTCATTCGTAAGTCATTTTTGATGGAGGCATTTTCTCAAGTCAGATATTAGATACAAGGCATGATACAGAAGTTCACCCACTTGAATGCATACTTTCCAACTGTTACTTCTGAAGACAGGTGTATGTGCAACAGGGTGTCATAGTTGATGGCAAAGATGAAGGAGTTGTATCAAGAAGAAGGCTTAGCTTTGAATAATTGTATAAAACACTTAAAGAAATGTCCTCCCCCAAACTAAGTCCAATTAAAATGGAGAAATGTTTAAACACACAAAAAGACACCTAGGAAAAGAAAAGAATCCCAAACTCTTCTCGAATTTTAAATTCTTGGAGCATAAGTGGATTTCAAATGTGGTCTTGCGTTAGAGTAATCACCCTTGGAAGTGAGATAGAGACGGGGAGAAAGAAGGCAGGGCTTTAGAGGTGCTGGGGATGTCCTGTTTCTTTATCTGTGTGATTGTTATAGGGGTGTGTTCAGTCTGTGAAAGTTAACCAAGCAGCACATTTTTCTGTAAAATGTTAAAATTAACAGAAAGTTAAAAAATGTGACCTGCATCCGCTTTTTGTTTTTGAACGAAGATGGATCAACTGATGTGATGGAGAGATGGATAACTTAATGAATAAAGAGAGAAAATAAAACAAAACAAAAACCCCAACTTGAATCAAGCGTAGCTCTGCGGAGGGACTGTGGCATTTACCACTCCATGAGCTGGCACCGTGTGTCTCTGTAGTGGCATTTTAAGGGTGTTCCATCCAGCCAAAGTCACTGGCACGGTAGAGCCCAGCCTAACTCTGCATCTGAGAGGAGCCTTCCTGTTTAAGTGGAGTTGACAGAACTTTGGCAGAGGAGTTGAGGGTTTCTTTTTGGATCTTGCAGAAGAGCAAGTTTTGCCAAAGCAGCTCTGCCCCGGGCAAGCTGTGTTTGACTAACAGAACTCTTGCAAGGGCTGGAGCTGCCTCTGGGCTTGCTTAGCGGGGCAAGTCTCCTGATAAGTCGGAAATCCTGGAACCTACAGAGAGTCCGGACACCTGCCTTCCTTCAGAAACAAGTTACTCTTGCACAATGGCAATATGGATGGAAAAACCTAGAATGCAAAATTGCCAACCTGGCATTCTTTTCCTTAAGGGAAACAGGTGTCACACAGGTTTGTTCTTTACACTTTACGTTTTGGGAAAGCCAATTACACTTCTCTACGTGGGATGAGAGGGTGCTCTTCTGGGAATGGTCAAGAGATTAGCTAGATAGGACTATGAAGTAGAAGGAACAATGGAACTTTTTCTTTGATGTTTCTCTGTGTAACCAGAGAATCTGCCTCTGAAGTCAGTCCCTGGTGGCTCTCAGACTTAAACACTGCCATGTAACAAAACCATTGGTGATTTCCATGAAGACATGTGTAAGCCTACATAAGCAAATGTGATCATTAGATGATACACACACTGAATAATGATCAAGGAATTAGGAGATCTTTAGAGATGGCAGCCTGGCAAGTTAAAATGTCAATTCTAAGCAAATTAAAAGTAGCTAGGAATGAATAACATACAGGTGTATGCAAAAGCAACTAAATTTAAACATATTAGCGGATGGTGGGTACACAAATTAGAAATGAGCTTTGTTTTGCATATGCAAATTTGAAAAATACTTATATTAACCAAAACATATTGTATTTGTAAAATATGACATTTTGGCTGGACTACTGTGTTGAACTCATGTAGAAACATTTCCTTCATGTGACATGCTATAATGCTCTATGTTTAAAAGACTGAAACACGCTTGTTATTTCCATTTAACAAAGTAATAGATAATAATAATTAGTAACTATTAATGTTACTAATACTTTATTTGGATATTAATAACTTATATTAATAGTCAAAGAGGCAATTCCATGCATAATATACATGTGAAAAGGGAGAATTTTCTAGTAGCACTCAGGTCAGATCAGGCTCCAGGAGCTGCTGATGGATATAACAAATTATTATTTTAGAGGGCCCTTTAACAACTACCTAAAAACAAGTCCATCACATGCTTCTCTGTGAGAATCATAATGGGATATCTCTGGATAGGATAAGAAGTGTGAATTGCAATCCTAACAACTGATATATGTTAAAAATTAGACTCATTCTGGGGCACCTGCCTGGCTTAGTCGGAGGAGCGCGCGACTCTTGATCTCGGGATTGTGGGTTTGAGCCCCATGTTGAGTGTATTTATTTTTTACTAAAAAATAAATAAATACACTTTAAAAATTAGACTCATTCACTATGCGGACTCTGCTAAAAAACAATAGTTCCAATTCAGGTCAAATGCCCATCCCTGGAGAACTGGATTAAAAAATTCTCATCTGCTCTCTCTCACATGGATGAAAGTCACAAACGTGCATGCCTCATTCCTATGGATGAAACGACTAGAGGTAGAGACATCCCTCACTTCTGGAATAAATTCTAATCAAGATTGTGTCTCCATGCAGAGAGGATACGGTCGGGTGTTCTCTCAAAGATTTCTGGATGGGGATAGCTCTGAGATTCAGAATGCCTCCCACTTTATGAGCCACTTGTTGCATGAAGGTACATAGTACATCTTGTCTTCTTTTGGTGCTCAGGACCCTAAGCCTTTCTCCATGCTTATCCTTAGGTCTAATCCCTAGCTTGGGGAGGTGGGCACTCTCTGATATCTTTCTATAGTTTAGCACTCTAAACTAACCTTTTATTCATTAGCATCACCAGGCACCCAACTGCCTTCCTCGTGAGAATTTAATACCACCAATATACTGTACATCTGTGTATGCACTCTAGGTAGACCTGTGCTTTATACACATACGTGACATGAGTAAAATCTTTTTTTTGCCTCTCTGCCCTGCCAAGAATCAATTTTTACCAGCCTGGGAGCTGTAAAGCCCCTGTTTGAAAAGTATGACCTGGGGAATAAAGTTCTAAACTTCGTGGGCTTTTCGAACCTCCCAATCAACTTTCCAACCTATGGCTTACCTCCCTCCTCATCTGTGCTGGCCAAACTCAAACATTCACTGTTTCTATCACATACCCTACTACCCCCCATGTTCCTACGTTTGCTCATGCTCTTTCCAAGCATCCTTCCCCTTTGGCTATCTTACTCTCCAAGCTATTTCCTTTGTGACTCCTCAGTGGAGATTCATTCCCTTGTACTCTATGCTCTCATTACTCTTTGTTATGTTATTTGTACATTGGTGAATATTTAAAGTCATTTTTCTCGTGTGTATGTTGCTCAGACCCAGATTGAAATCCCCGACCAGAGGATTGTATCTTACCCTTTTTCTCCTCCCCATAGTTTTCCTATTGTATCCTTATAATTTTCAGGCTGTATGGTTTCTTAATAAATGTCAGTCAATAAACATTTATTGAGTACCTGTTGCGTCCCAGGCCCAGGTGCTAGGGAGGCAGTGGTGATCAAATGTCAGGGGGAAAAGTTGGAAAAATCCTTGTTTTACAAAGGAGGATATGAGGCTTGGAAAAGTCATCTGACTTGCCCAAGTCACCCAGCAAGTTAGTAGCAGAATCAGGGGTGCAGACTCCTCCGAGTCTAGTACTTTCGTATTTCATACCAGGTCACCGACATGTTGCTAAGGTATCTTTGGTCTGATAGTTTATTATTATTAAGATACTGACATCCTTGACAATCTGGAAGATGAAAGTTATTTCAAGAATACTTTTCATATGTCTATCTCAGGCAGAGAGAGATAGAGTGCATTTTGAGAAATGAAAAGCAGGTTTTTCAGGGTGCATATATTGAGAACAGTGTTTAGTGCAACCATTCAGAGCCATCCTAGCCTGAAATGGGCAACATGAAGCACGGATTCCCTGTGCCTGGAGGTGTTTAAGTGGAGATTGAGAGAAAGTCTGTCAAGGAGAGGGTAGTGTGGAGTGGGTACTTGGTACTAGCCCTGGGAAGCTCTGGATTGTGTGCTTTTTAAGTTTGCTTCCACACAGAAGGCCAGGATGACCTGACTAACAAGGAGCCAACTGTAAAAAGCTGGTAGAAATGTTGTCCAACTGTCAGTTAGGACCAAAAGCTTTTATTCACAGCTACAGGGAGAGCTGTGAACAACCTGCCCAGCAATGGTCCTATGACGTGTCCTGATGGACACCCACCAGAGGGTTATGGGCTCTAGCTTGAGCCTAGTCCCGAGAGGCTGACGATCTTCAGCTGTGGTTAGAAGCCGTGCAACGACATTTTCCACAAATACACAGAGTTTCTAATCATGAATTTATCTGACCTAATGGAAACAGAGATGCAACTGCCCTTTCTCTCTGTGAAGAGATGGGTGGCCACCTTTCTAGAGAAAAGCAGCAATAGGACTTGGCCATTTGACCCTTTCTCTCAGGTAGCTTTGGTTTTATCGAGCCCAAAGGACTGTATCTCTGTTTTATTTTATAGGGCCATATTTTGAAATAAGAAATTCTGAAGAATAAAAAATACTTTTCATCTATTTTTAGCAAGCTCAATATATTAGTAGCATTTTCTTGCCAGAGTGCCATTTTTCTTTAATATTCTGAATGCTAGTTTTTCTTGAAGCAAGCTTTACAATGCATTTCTCAGTCATTTTACCTATAATCAAGTGCCTGTAGTCACAACTTTTGAAAAATGGAAGAAGAGAAGTATTTGAGTATAACAATTATTTGAGGGAAAGGTTATGCGTGCATGTGTGCGTATGCGTGTGTATGCATGTGTGTATGCGTGTGTGTGGGTGCGCGTATGTACACGTACTGGAAGAACACATGTAAGAGTAGAGAAAATTGAACAAACTAAATCTATTTATCTAAGTCAGTTTCTTGTTTTTGAGTAAGCATAATTTAAAAAAAAATTACAAAAAGATCATCCTTGACTTGGAAAAAAAATCCAAAAAGGAAAGTGAATCTGTGCTTCTTCACTAGCGGTCAGATAAAAGCTTGTACTTTCTCTTCACCTGGTAGGAAGTATAGGGAGACTCATTTGTCTTAGCACATAAAAGCACGACCCCAAGTTCTTTTTACCCTTCAGTTTGTGCCGGCCATTCTGTTCATCTGTCACAGCATTCACATTCTGTTTACAAATCAGCTAATAAAATGTGTGTGGTTTCGAAGCACTGTAATTTAGTTTATGTTTTATTTGGCACTTTCAAATTCCTCAACATACTCTAAAAGGCAATGTACTATTTACCATGAATTGAACAGACTACAGTCACAGTCACTAACCAATAGTGCAGTTTGGGACAGCAAAAAGCTACTTAAGAAAAAAAACCACATCTACATAAAACATTCCTAGGTTATTATTCACAACTATTAATCCTTCACTAATTTTCAGATCTTTAAATTACTGGTCCAAGAGTTCAAATTTTATTTTTTTAATCATTAAAAAAACTCCCCAACAAAACTTTCCTTGACTAACACTTCCAATTGTGAAAATAATCTTGATTCCTCCTTTATGTCTGATGGTATCAAGAATATTTAATACTTCAAGAGGAATAGCAGTTACTTGCTTGAAGAATTTAACAGATTATAAAATGACATTGGTGACATTATCACAGAGCTTCACAACAATTCTCAGACATTGAGTAGGGACACTTTAAAAAATCAGTTTTACAGACAAGAAAACAGTTCACAGAGTTTTGAAGCCTTGCCTTCTGGCTGATGAGGGGAGGGCAAGGCCCTAACTTTAGGGCCCTTTAAGAAATAGTGACAGATACCAATCATTTCCTCCCATGTGTTTGGCAGTAGCAGCATTCACATTTAAACCCAAGTAAAAGCTATTTCAAGACCATTACTATTTTGAAAATGTGAATATTACTCATTTGAATCTTTTCCTTTTCTCAGATGTTCTCTACAGCACAACTGTCTTGAATACAAAGAGCATTAAAAAAAAAATACAGTCGCTTGTTCGTGCTTTGTCATTAAGAGACCGTTTAATTCTCATGAGTTAAAAGTCAGCAGGGCCATATTAAGAGACGGTATAAACCTGAGAATAACAAGCTAAAATTTAGATTTCTTGGTGCTTGCAAATGAAGAGCAACTGCCTATTAACCTGCTTTCAGTAGGGTAAGTCAAGAAACTTCTCCCGTGGCTTAGACATGGAAGTTGGGGGAGGGGGTGGCTGAGAAAGCTATTTTGCACTGATTTCTTTATCAGTTAGAGTCATGCAGTATAATATTAGAGGAAGAATCTCAATCCAGAGAACTGCTTAGAGACAGGGTACAGGTCAAGTCTTGTAAATTGAGGAAAAGGGTTTTGAATATTTGTTCTGGAGTGTCTCAAAGTCTGCTGTAAATACCCCCATTTTGTTCCATACTGGTTGTTACTTCCCAAAGATGTAAAGGACTAGAAAGAATTAAATGCTTTTCTTACATAAAAGAAAAAAAAGAGTCTAACAGGGCAAAGCTAATGTCAGACTTTATTGGAGCTTTTTAAATCACACCAGAAAATTTTCTCCACCTAGAAGCCTTCTATGTCTCTAGAAAGGGGAGCCTGAGACTGACCCTCTGGCAGCCCTCAGTCACAGCCCTCCTCCTTGCTGGGGAACGCAGGTGGCACTGAATCTGCCAGACATTTTCAAATAGGATCTAAGATTTGCTAAGCAATTGTGGAAATTGCCAAATTCACACCCTACAGGATTTCCTGTCATTGGTCCTAAAGGATATTCCCCTGAAAAAAAAAGTAGTTGAATAGATTTAGGAAACTCCAGGTGAAGCAGAGTGAAATAAGGGTCTGTATGACTACGTTCTCAGAGTTTTCAAATATGCTCTTGTGCTTTGTGGTTCTCCAGGAGATATGAGTGTGCGGTAGATGAGTGCGGTATATGGAGTCTTCTAAACATATCTGGCCATAGAGTCCTTTTCTCGAGGTGTATCTCGAAGGCCAAGACCAGGAAATGGCAAACTATAGCCCATAGGACAGTCTCCTGTTTTTGAAAATAAAGTTTTATGGGAACATAGCAACACTTGTTCATTTGCCTTTTGTCTGTTTTTGGTTTTTCACTACAATGGTAGAGCTGAGTAGTTGTGACAACAGAGATTGTGTAGTTGAAAAGGCTAAATATTCACCTTTTATAGAAAAAGTTTGCTGACCCCTTGCCTAGACACCTATGGAACACACTGTGGGAAACATTAATTCCTAAGGATATCACCACTGGAGTAAGATACACAGTATAAACATCAGAGCCAAGTTTATAGCCCTTATTTCTTATTTCTCTTGTGCAATAAAACAAAGATTTCATTTCATAAAACATTTCTCAACCTCCTCCTGCCTCCTCTGCTTTGGACAAGGATGGTATGAGCATCACAGCCAGAAACATGTACAGTGTTTGCTCTCTGTCCACGCTAACAATAAAAACTGTAAGACACCGCTAATCCATTTCTGTATGACTCTCCAGCCATTTGCACCCAAACTCCGATGGTATCAAAAAAGGTTTCCTTACTTGACTGGTTCCCATGACTCCCGCTCAAAGCCCCTGTGAATGGATTGTGCAATTGAGGACTCCATCAAATCCACATATCTAACCACAAGTGGGGCAAACAGGTCTTGCAGGTGTTTGTGAAATTTTCCATTGCACAAATTATCTAGAACAGATAAGCAAAAGCTCGGTAAGAACCCACAGTTGCTTTATCAGCATACAACGTACATACAGAAGGGACTGTCTTCTATATTAAATACACTGTTCCTAGGGGATGCAAGAAAAGGGGGGTATAAAAGTACATGAACAGCACCGAAGCTCATGATTAGATCTGTGTGGAAGGAAAATGGAATTCAAAAATATTTTACCCGTTTGTTTCATTCTTCTAAAAAGGAAAAACAATCATGCTCCTTTAAAAAACAGTAAAAACAATAACCAACAACTATTTTTTAGGTTTTCTCCTTATACCTGCTACCCCTCCTCCCATGACATTAGCAGAAAGAAAGAATATTCTGTACCCCTCCCCTCCTTCATCACTCTTCTTGGAAGGAAGGTCTATTTTATGGCTATGTGTTGCTATAAGATACTGAAATACTTGGGGTGTTATTTAGCTAGAAATTATTTTTCATCTAGAAAACATCTTTCAATAAAAATTTCAAAATGTGAAGAGGTTAAGTTAATTAGCTTGTCAAAAGCAAATAAAACACACAGGCACGAGTATCGCTTATCACACTGCTCTTGGGTTCTCCTGCCTAGTTAAGAGAGGGCTTCGGTGCAACAGGAAATTTGTTGGTAGAAAGATAAGGGCCATCAGCTGTAAACTTGTTTTTTTTTTTTTTTTTTTTTTAAGCAATAAGAAAACTCTGAAGAGGTTTCACTAGCTTGTAGTCTCACTGGGCCAAAGACATTTTAGCGGTCTGTTTATCTGCATGCTACTTAGGAAAGTCAACCAGTCAAAGATAATACATACAGTCGGTACGGAGAAAATCATTCAGCAGCTGAAACAGTGGAAAACTGTCCCACGTGTCTGGGGGCTGCACCTCTAATGCCGCATCCATGTCCACTGCAAAAAGTGACAGGAACGTCTCGGCATGCTCCACCATCAAGTCTGACCACCACGCGAAGGCCTTTGAAATTTGGCAGAAAAACAACAGACAAAGAGGCGATAAGTTTTTCTCTCCGACCTAAGATGTGAGGTTAAGCCCTCATTGGTCAAGATTAATTGTGCATCAGCAGGGTTTGGTAACTTTATTGTAAAAAGAACAGCATTTTTGATACAATGGGTCCTCTCAGCGTCCCAAGGCCATGCTTTTCATCATTCCAAGCCTGCCTCAGAAAGTCTTTATCTGACTTGCTGGTCAAGGATGCAGCTGTAGAAACGACAGACGCGGAACTTCTGTTCAATTTACAATAATCCAGTAGGTTTGGAGTCATGCTCTTTGTCACTGTTGTTGGCTAGCTCTTGCTCTAAGGTATTAGAATTTGGGAGTTTCTTCACTGTGTTTATGGGTTTTCTGCTGGTCTAACTTGAAAATTTGCAATTAGGGTTCACTTATATCTACATATCTGGGCTTCATTGCCTATGGTCTCATACAAGCTCAGCAACTCATATTTCTCTACGCATTGGTCATGTTATTCCTATTTCATACCAAGTCACCAAATGTTTGAGTCAACATCTCTTTAAGCGGGGAGCCTCTGGTTTTGCATCCTGTCTGTAGGAAAGATCAGGTGGAAGCTAGGAAACACTCAGTAAGATTAGGACTTACTTTTCTGGGGGTTGGACATATATGTACATTGAAAACCAAAAAATATCAGTGAAGTAACTCATTTTCATGCACGTGGGTCCTTGGAAATCATTGTGCAGGGTCTCGGGGCAAACATTCACATTGGACTAGGCCAGATGTGAATGCCATTCAAAGGCATGCATGCATGGTAACTAATCATTTCTGGCAGGGAGCATGCAGAATGAGTGGCGGTGTCAACAGGCCCCCCCCTTTTTTTTCCTGATTTCAAAGAGCAGAGAAACAAAAACAAATTGCCAGCCCCTTTTTGCCCCCCACCTCCCCACCCAATGCCGTAAAGTATTTACACTGGAAACACTTTCCGGAGCATTCACCAAAAAAAGATGAGAAGGCGTTTGGAAACATGAAAGATGATTATGGAAATAATTCCATAAATGAAAGAGTTTGTTCAATGGCCAAGCTCTTCTGTGATTTATTAGTTATTTGGGGATATTCTAACAGCCACTAGGAGGCAGAGTAGGGGTCCACCTCTCTTCTTTCATGAGATTTCATTTTACTTACTTCTCCTTTATCAACATGTGGCTGGTTTGCAAATTAAATGGAAAAAATCAAGTCATGGACCATTCTGCAAGGTCAGCTTGGCTGGAAATAGACACCTGCTGTTTCCATTTTAATATACAGTAAAACCTCACTGATTCAGAGTAATGAGAGAAGAGAGATGCTCATCTGTCAGCAAAAAGCCTAAATTATGGGGTTTTCTAAAAAGAGGTATCATTTTACTGCTTTCAAATTCAGTCTGTAATTGGGCACCAAAGTAAAAGTTATTTGCTGGTTACCATATCAATGTATTATAAATGTAGAAGTTTTTAAAAACTTCCAATAATTGTAGACACATTGACCTATAAAGTGAAGTCAAAGAGATAGAAGTTTTGACTTCAGAGGTCCTGGGATGAAACTTATGAGAGAGCCTTTAGAATTTCCAGAGAAAGTTGAGATCACGTCAAACATTCTACTTAAGAAAAACTATACGATCTGTATCTGCAGTTGAATTGTCACAAGCATTTGTGTCTGAATCGATGAGGTTTTACCGTAGTTTTACTACCTCGGCATGAGAGCCCTGGGGTTTGGGGCTGGCTCCACTGACTACCTGGCTAAATCTGGCAGAGGAAGAAATCCTCCACCCCATTCCCCGAGTTCTCCCAGCCACCTGTTTTTTAGGCAGAGACCTTCTAAATAGTAGAACTTGCTGGAGTCCCACTCCCACCCCCAACCCTGTATGGAAGGATGACTCTCATCAGTCTTGCTACAGGGTATTGGAAAACTTCACAAAGGTACACCGAATGTTCGCTGGTACTCATTCTTTAGTTATTTGATTAACTTTACATCTTCAGGGTGAGTCCAAGTAAACAGTTACTGGGGAGACTGAGTTGCCTTCCCAAACATGATTTTGCTCTAGGATGACAGGAAAAAAACAAAACAAAACACAGAACAAAAACCAATCCTAAATGTCTGAAATTAAAAATGTCTTAGCCCAACCTCATACCTGGTTCTTACCAGGTTTATTTAAAAGTTGCAAACCAGAGGCCCTAAGAAGTACCCACTTCTACTATCTATCGAGAACTTAGCCCTTCACTGGAATTTAATAAAATTGAGCAATTATCTACAGTTGTTGCATTAATAGTCAAGTAGATAGGCAGCCCTACAAAGAACAATGACTACTGTGATGTGAATGATCACTTTTGAAGTCTGGCAGAGAAACTTAGGATTCTAGAATAACGATAATTTAAATATAGTTGTTGCAGGAGAAATGAAGACCAAATCTATTTCTGTACACCCAAGGTCATTCCTCCAGGACTTCATCATCAAACCTTACTCTCTGAGAAGGAGAAAAAGATTCTGGCAAGGGTAAAAACAACCAAAAAGCCATAATCATAATTTCAATCAAATGAACAGAATCTGTGTGACTGGGTTGCGCAAGGCAAGCTTTAAAATTAAAACAAAACAAAATAAAAAAACCACCCAGACCCAACAACTATATTTATTATGCTTGCTCATACAGGTGAATGCTATTTTTGTACATGAGTTAACTCAAAGTTTGTGGGTATCTAAAGTCTTTGGAAATCTTTTCCAAAGACAATAGGGAGGTGTATTTTGGCTCCTAAATACTTACCTGGTACTTTTCATTATTTAAAGGCAAAGATGTATGCTTTAGGAATATAGTCCACCACACTGAACACACTGTATATTTTGTACACAAACTACATGTATATATGTACCCCTTTGTGTACCACAATACATATATACATATACATACGTATACATAGAGAGAGATTGGAAAGGTGGAGCAATGATATACATGAAGGCATAATTCCTGTGTGTGTGTGTGTGTGCATGCATGTATGAATAACTTTGGCTCTGAGAGCAGAATTAAACTGAAATTAAGAGGTAAATAAGACAACTGCTACTGTATCATGCCTGAGTGTATGTGTGATGCATTTCTAGCCGATGAGCATGTTTCCTCTTGGGGCATTTAATTACTTTGTACTGGAATTAAAAATGGTTCTAAGGATTATTGTTTTCTTGGTGGGGGAGGCAAGTCTACTTGTCACGTTCATTTGTGTGGTGCCACCAAACAGTATGGATCGGCAGCCAAGATCCGTGCTTAGGATTTAGTAATTTTCTAGAGTTTATTGAGCACATAGAGTATACAGTGAGTACTGATCAGTGGGAAAAATCTTCATACTTCATTCTTCGGGCAGCAAAACTGCATCTTAAATATACTAGGGCAAATTCTACTTCTTTAACTGTAGCCCAGGGGCTTTTCTTGACCCAGCCATACCCTGAAATCACCTGGGCAACTTTTAAAAATTACGAATAGTTGGCCCCTCTCCATGAGATTCTGATTAATTGAGCTGGGGCGAGACCCTGGCATCAGCCATTTTTAAGAGCTTTCCAGGTGATTGCAAGCTGGAAGTGAATGCTAAGAACAAAGGTGCTGCTTTTCTGGACCATTCCACCTTAAAACAATCCCACTCTTCTTTCAACATATTCTGTCCGTACCACTCATTTGGTACTTTCCACATAGGTTTTGTCCTTTTCATGATCACATGTTCATATATTTTGCTTCCTTAGCAATTTGTCCCTAATAATACAACAGGCAAGCTTTGTTGAGAACTTACTATATGCGAGGCATAACACCAGATGCTTTACTTAATGTGGCCTTCCATCCCAACGACCATCTGAGGTAGAGTCTATTGTTACCTCCCATTTATGGGATTAGACAGGTTAAGTAATCAAGTTGAGATCACAGAGCAATGAGGAGGTAAACCTGGAATTCAGACTCAAGCTTCTCTGGCACAGAACCCAAGCTCCTGGCCACTCTGCATTGTATTGTCTGAAGGCCAAGACTACCTTATGTCTCCTCGTCCTTCCAAAAATCATGGAGGTACGAGCGTCAGTGCTCAACAGATAGGTAGCTTTTGATGGATGAATGAAATTTTTGTGTTGGATGAAATTACTAATTCAGGAAGTAATCTTGTACATTTACCTAAAACCAAATGGAGTCTCCAAATTCCAAAGTATGCTGAAGTTTTCAGTTGTAACTCCCAAAGTTAGTAAATGAAAATGGAATTGAATTTATTTCTACTCTATTTATTTACCCTGAATGGCTTTTGAATGTGTAAGATTAAAATATTTTTATGATGATGGTTATTAGGGCAGTTTAAGATGATGTTAGCACTTACTGAAAGAAGTGCTTTTTGGAAAAGAAAAAAAAATGTCTTCTTTGGAATATCAACTTCCTTTGGTACCTCTTTAGAGTAATTTGAGAAAATATCCATCCTTCCTTGCTTAGCCTGTAGCAGCCTCAGAGAATAACGTGATTGCAAATCAAGCATGTCTGTCATTTTTCTTCTTTTACTTAAAAGCACAGCACCACAGCTGTGACTGAGGAAAACGATCCTCTTCGTAGCCATGTCTTCAGAAATGTGTAGATTTGGTTCATTGTGGGAAAAACCTCAACATCCCGATCTGGGGAGGGCCTCTGGAGATGATCTGGTGGACACCCAGAAAGAACATACTTACCATCACTTAAACCTCAACGGCCCCCAATCTGAAAAGGACGTCCTATAGGATGGAGTAAAAAAAAATTCTAGCCCAACTTAATTTTATATGTCTGGAGGCATGTCCTAGGGTTTCCATGTTTTGAGGGTGTAGATTTGGCCCCTCTTCTCAGTCCTGGCTGTGCACAGTTACACTCACCTCAAGGGATCTTCACCCCATTCTTAAGAGGGTTTTCAGGGAAATCATGATTCTTTGGCACTCTCTCTATATATAAATACTGTATATATGGTTCACATACAGACAGTTGTAGAGGAAGATTAGTATCACTCTGGCCAGCTACTGGTTACTACGGTCGGTACTCATCTGCTGTGAGAAAGGGAAGTACAGACGGACACAGGAAACTAAGACAGGCTAAGGACAGAATCCAGGCAGGTGGGAGGCGCGTGTCAGGATGTAACTGCGCTGTTGTTAGGTATATCAATCGCTTCATGCACGCACAAGAGAACCCCCACATTTACCCTGCCGTGGAGGGCCACCATTTCACAAGCAGTCCACTGGAAGTTGCTGTTACATTCCTTGGGTCAGTGTTAGGAAGCAGGAGCACCCAGGAAAAGTCCCAGTAGAAGACATGGTACTGGAAGGGCATGCACAGACTATGACAGCAGGTGGCTGGCTCATTCGGTTTAGTCACATACCTCTTTTCCCTGCCACGATCAGCCGTGATTGAGTGGAACAGTAGAAAAACAGGGAGGAAATTTAAATATGTAATCAGGCGTTAGTCTGGATGATTGGATTTATGGTGTATTATATATTATTAAACTATACTGTCAATTTTCATTTATCGTGGGAACGATCATTTTAAGTGTTTGAGAAATTGCTTTTATGGAAGGCCTTGTTTCCTCTTTTGCTATAGAACTGACTGGAGAGGAAGAGTGAAGATTAGTGCAATTTTCAAAAAGGTTATTTTAAGAGCAATGATTTTAAATCTCAGTTTTGAAACAAGAAGTGATAAAATCGTTTGACCATAATGGAATCTTGGCATTTTTTTTGAAGGGTTGGGTTGTTTAAGTCCTTATAGGTTTGGGATTTAGTTAGCCTTGAAATCCCTTAGTTTATAATGATTATCAAAATGATCATTTTGACAGTGGTTCGTTAAAAAAAAAAAAGAAAAAGTAAGCTGTATCTATTTAGATGTATGTTGGCAAATTGACAGGTTGAACAACACAGAATAATCTGCTTCCATCACTGTGTTTAGCGACCTAGGTCATCCAAGATTAACAAATGAAGACTCTAGTGCAAGCAGAGAGCAAGTTACAGAGATAAATTCAAAAACATGGCCTGTGATCCACACACCAAATAAAATAAATAAAAACAACAGTGGTAGCAACGACGACAACCACAGAAGACCAAAAAGTATTTTGTGTATTCTGGACGATAATCATATGCTGCTTGAATAAATTATCTTTAAAATATACTCACCTCTTTTGCTTGTTGCTAGAAACATCTGAAAACTTAAGCTGAAATGGACAACATGCAACCACTTTTTGCTTGTTTTACCCAATCTTCCAAAGACTTCTCCTTGCAAAGCTTCCCCTTTCCTTCTCTTTGCAAGGCCAGTTAAAAGAAAATGGGTATTAAGGCATGTTGTTTGTGTCGCTGGTAGGATCAGTTCTGCACTTTCCAGCTAAGGGACACCCAAAGAGACATTTTCCCGCCATGCCTGCTCACCTCTGCGTGGTGCTCCTCATTCTGTTGGAGAACCTCAATGACTAGTTCAGCAAGGCGGATTGTGTCTTCAAGCTTTTTGGCAGGAGTGATTAACCGGCCTACATTTTCTGTAGTACAAGAATTTGTGTTAAAATTCAACGAAAGCCTCAGGCTAGTTTCGTGGCCATTAGAACTAGTGGATAAGAAATGTCAAATAGTTAACAATTTTTTTTAAAGTTTCATGCAAATGTTAAGTGCCACGTAATTAGTAGTGAGCAAACCATAAAGCCATTTTGTTATTATCACCATCGTCATTAGAATACATATTAAGAAAAAGCAGTGCTCCAGCTTCAAATTTGCATATTAAGCTATGTTAAGTTTATGACAGCCCATTTCAAATTTAGTGACATTTTGTACACACATTCTTTAAAGACAGCATTAATGTACTATCTTAGGTCACTCTCTAAACTGTGTTCGTGCTACTTGATGTGGGAAGCTTACTCTTGATTGCTATGACATTAGCTTCTTGCATTTGTCCCCGAACATTTGATACTACAGCATTGTTTTTCATTACAGGTCTGTACGTTTAACGGAATTTTTGAACAAACAGAATCAAAGGTCTGCCTGTTTTAAGTTGTCCAGGGAGGAGACTGAAAGTTAAGGGACATTCCTGGGACATTAGGTAGAAGGCAGAACAGAACTGTTAAAAGGGTGTTGGGGGTAGATTACTGGATGAACTGGTGGTAGTTTGTGCCACTTGTTGGTATAATTGATATTTTATCAGGTGGGTGGCAAGAATGTACTCAAAAATGTTTCTTTGTTTTTAGTTTTTATTGTTTTGAAAGCATTGTGTTTTTATCTGACTCAAGAACAAACTGGACCCTGGTTGATGTTGATTCTTTTGTAGAGCTGAATTCATGAATGTTTGGTAAGGTCATTCTGTTACCAAAAATTAAAAACTTTTCTCTGGGGGGGAAACAGTAATATTTAAAATATAAAGGTTTTCTTGGCCAGTGAAATCACTTGAATTTAACCAGTCTGCACTCACAGGGGATCTTATATTTCACGTTGAAATCTTCAAACCTTGAAGCCTCAGAGTCCTTTGGAACACACAGAGTGTAACGGCAATAAGGATCCGTTAGTGTGATTCCCACAGGCAGGTATATATGTGCACAAAAAGACTGCCAAACTTATTTTTATCTTGTCATCTAAAGCAGATATATTTTGGCTTCAGGATTTTTCTAGGTAAAGAAAATTATTCAATACTTCACAGGAAGGTTTTGTTGTTGTTTGTGTTGTTGTTGTTGTCTTGGGGTGGGTGGGGTCTAAACAAAGTCATGGGTGATTGTTAATTTACAAAAGAAATTTAAAAGAGCTGTATAATATTCCTTTGTACATTTTTTAGACAGGTGATGAACATGTCAGATGATTCGTAATTTGGGATTTAATAATGAAAAACAAATTCAGTGAAGCACTATGCAAAAAAGAGTGTCTCAGCCAATGGAAACTAAGAATGATAGATGGGGTTGGGTAAGATAGTCACAGTACTGAAAGTTTCAGTCCAACAAGGTCCGATGACTGGCGTGAAAATGGGCTTTCTGGATTCAGGCCAGTGGATCACTCCGTTGTCTCTACCATGCACAGGTGGAAATGAGGCTGGATGTGGTTAGGGCATGAAGGGGGGAGCGGTGGGAAACAGAAATATACAGATCAGGTGGGGAATGTCCAGCACTCAGAGGAAGGAAATGTGCAGAGTTTAGGGTCAATAGCTCATTGCCTGGTCTAGAGCAATAAATATGTGGAGAGAGAATGAATGACAAGACTGACTTCTACACTTTTGGGGTACTTGGCCCCTGTATAATTTCATAAATGGGCTATCATAATTTCATGAGACTTTCAGGCATTTCTACAAACATACTGTGTATATATGTTTGAGTAATATGTGTAGAATGAGGTATTTGCATTTTGATAGTAAATATGCATAAGCTACTATTTTTTATTAGTTGGTATTCACATTTACACATCAATTTGCAAATTCCTCATCCTATGCTTATTACCCATTCGAAACATACACCCACATACACACATCACACACTTACATACATTTTCTAGTAACCAGACAAGCCTGCACATTAATACAAATCTGCAGGAAATCCCACTTGGGGCACATCTTTGAAATCTCTAGCTTTAAGAATAAAGAACATTGTTCTTTGGGTGAAATACTCACCAAATCTAAGGGAATTCTAGCTGTACATGACCTATAATATAGACATGAAGTAATTCCCACCAATATTTTTATGTATTTTCATTTTAAGACTGTAAATGATTTTCACGTTTGGAGAAATCCAAGATGCTTAAGCTAGGACAACCTGAAGATTTGTTTTAATAAGCAGTACTCTCAGATTGACTACAATGTATACTGATAGATACACATAAAGTGTATATGTGCATGCAGCCATTCTAAGTGTGTGCACATGTACACAGATATGTGTATGCCTGATGTATATATACAAACAGTATGTTTAATAAAACCTTTCACAATTTTACTTGAACATGCAACCATTAAAATAAGCAGGTTAAGGATCCTTTAATCTATGATGCTTGATCTTCCAATTAACCTATGTAGCAGACTTTCATTTACTATTAATTAGCTGCAATACCATTTTCTGTAGATCAAGCCAGTTTATTGAGACACAACACTATTTTCTTCTTTATTTGCATATCTAACTGACTAGCTAAGTGGGAAAAATGGTACTAAAACCAACTTCTCTAGGATGTTGTCTTTAAAGAAAATATTGTGCAAAATCCTCTAGCACGTCCTCCCTCCCCCGCCATCAGAGGTCAAGGAGAAATTTGTGCTTAGACATGATTTTTTTTTTTTTGTCACTTCTGCTGTCTTGAAATGGATTACAACATTCCTATCGCCCAATCTTGTACTAGCTGGAGCACTGAAGAAGGGGAACTAGAACTCCCATATACTTAGTAAACATTTCATACAACAGAATTGAAGCTCATAACATATAAAAAAAAATCGTCATGCAAAATGTTATGCAACAACAATGTTATTTTGTGCTGACATTGAGATTTGAAAATGTTGCATATGTCAGACATAGCTAGACAAAAAAAAATGTGGACATTTGGAAATAAACGCTCTCTTTCGACTGTCTCAAAACCTACAGTGTCAAACTTGAGAGCCTGAGCCTCAGCTTAGTATTCCAAACCGAAACAAAATTTCAAGAAGAAGAATGAACAGAAAAGCAAACTAAGCTAGAAAGCTGCTGAATAAAGTAACGGTAGAAGTTTACAGTACTTGGTTTTGGCCTAGGCATGCCTTTGAGCCTCTGATATAACATGCTGGTCTGCTTTTGGGTGGGTGGAGGAGGCCCAGGAGGTGGCGGGGGAGCTGCTCAGGGAGGTGAGGAGAGACAGTAAAAAAGGAAAGAGACAACGTGACTTTCACAAAGGTGACAAGGAAGATGACAAAGTCTGAAAAGAACAACCCAACAAGCAACAATGAATAAAACACAGGCGGAGAGCTGCTGCTTTCTTGGAGTTACTGCAATATTACAGAGGTATGACATTGTGTGACAAGGGACGGGACTCTTACCAGCGTCGCCTGTACCGCCCTACTGAGACACTCAGAGGCTGAATGCAAACACTGGATGCCTTTCTCCAGATGGATACACATGAATGATGGTGGCAGCATCATTGACAGAAAGAAGATACACTTTTGTTCAATGAAGAACGCCTCTACGTGAATAGCTGCTTCCTCTTTCCAATGAGCAGACTTGATGGATTGGTAGCTGGAAGACCTGGCTTCTCACCCTCAGTATGCTACTTAACTTTCTCATGTAACCTTCCACCTGCTCCTTAAACCTCTCTGTGCTTCACGTTCCTCAGCTATGCAGTGAGAATATTAATATCTTTCTTTATGTACCTTGCAGGGTTGATGATAAGAGCAAATAAAACAATGCATGGACAGATCTCTGTTAAGCCCAAGGTGCCTACAAACGTTTACTGTTCTCGCCTCACTGTGAGAAGGCAGGAATTAATTGCTTTATAAAAGCAGATGAAGGGCCATTATTAGTTCAAGTGAGAGCTAGGGAATATTCTTGCTCCCTTTGTGGAATTTCAACATGTCAAAATCTGTCATTTTGGGGGAAAATGTGTGGTATCTGATTGTTTCCAGCTCATTTAATTATTTTCAATTTGGAATTCTCGTGGCTTTTATATTGTGGGTTGAATCATATATAAAAACTTGCCAGCTTATCAAATATGTTACTCGCTATTCCAAATGTTAGAATACTGTAATCAGCACTTGACCCATCTGTCATGTGGTTTACGATATCAGCACAGCAAACATCCTATAACAATAGCCTCTCCTTCAATACAGACACAGAGCACTAGCAACTTCTACAATTCTCTCTCTTTAATGAGTGTCTCATTAACCTTAGACCTGCTCCTTTTTAATAGTTCCTCATTTATAAAGCAATCTGTACGGTGAGGGGGGACATACTACATTGCCAAGTTTGCTTCTTGGTTTGCTTGAATTTTCAACTGGGAAAATGAATTTTACTGTAGGCTTATAGGAAATGGAATTCTAGCAACATTAATAAAAAATATGAGAAATAAGGCTAAATATAATATTCTGGTGTAACCATCTATTGAAAGCAAAAGTTGATGAGGTCTTTTGCTTGTGGGACCATCTCAGTGTTTTGAATGCAGGACTAAAAAAATATATATATCTACCAGTCTCCTCTTATTTAAATCTTTTGTTTGGAAAAGACTCTGCCTAAGTAAAATTTGGAAAAATCAGGGTTGAATTAAAGCTCTTTAGAGGAAGGCAACTACTGATGCTTTCTTTATAAAAAAAGTACTCCAGATTTTAATATATTTGTTAAAATCTGGTTTCCACCTACAGCTGTACTGAAAGTTAGGTACGCCTCTGGTAGCGCATCCTCAAGGCTCTCTCAGTGAGTGCGTGTTACCTGAGCATACAGTTCTCATGGCAACTTCTTACTTATTCTCACCCAGATAGCTGAGCCTGTGTAGAGAAACCCTGGACCTGGTGGTTTATTAAACAATGGAGTGTTCCCAGGCTGATCCAGAACCCCCCATGAGGCAGCACATACGTATTTCATCTCAGTGGGTCCTGATGAAAATTCGTAAAGGGATTCCCTCTTGCCAACTGCCTGTCCAGAATTCTGACAGTGAGGTTTGCCACCATAGAAAAACAAGCTCCCTATTTTTTTTTTTCCTCGTGGAGCAAAACAAAAACATCATACCTTGGTTTCCAACTTCATTTACCCAATTACCATTGCTCATGTTTACACAATTAAATCTGCTTGGCTTCCAGAGAGAGAGTTAAATGTGACTGTAGAAAAACAAAAAGAGAATTCCTCTGCACGCTCAGCTAAGCCAAGGAAGAGAAGCATCCAGGAGTGAGAGACACTCCAATTAGCCCTTAAATAACCTGACCATCTCTGCTTCCAGCGAGGGAATTGCCAGTCCCTGAAATATCATATGAGAGATGGATATGGTTGATGGAAAGCCCACTTACTACCAAGTTCCAACCTATTGATGTGTTGCTGAAAATGTCAGTGTTAGTATAATGCTATCACTGGAAATAACTAGCCTGTAGCAGTTTGCTACAATTTGGGAGTGGGGGGGGGCGGGGAAAGAGCTAGAGTAGGAATAGAAAGCTAAGTAGTTTGCCATGTATTGCTTTCCAGAGTACCCTGCCTCTCTAAAATGATGGCTCCATGGACCATACATTTAATGCAAGGTTACAGTTCAGCATAATTTCTTCAGTGAGGTTACCCATTATATACACTTAATGCTTTGCATCTTCATTACTCCCTTTCAGAAGATTTCATCTCTAGCACAGTATGAAGTATATGGTAATAAAGATGTGGATGAATCATGGATCGTTTTCTCTACTATTTTCCTGGTAGCCACCTTTGCCTTCCCTATAAGGACATGGCGGCGTGGCCTATCCATTCTATCTCCAAAATGACTCTTGATTTTATCTTCCACTGTATTAGGTCATGTGCCCACACTCTTGTGAGGGGGTAGACATGCAATTTATCTCACCATCTCCACCTCAACTGTTGCTAAAGACTGCCAGTAAGCCTTTAGTCCCTTTCCTCCTCTGAAGTTCATTGTCTATGCAGCAGCCAGAGTGACCTCATAAAGCACACATCTGAGCCTGTCATACCCCTGCTCAGAAGCTTTTATGAGATCCCTTCATAACAAGAGCTACACCTTCATATGCCGTAACAAGAGAGTGCCTTTATAACAAAGGTCCATCTCCTCTGTTGATACCTCTACTTGAGCACATATGGCCTTTAAAAATAGCAAATTATATTCAATGTCAGTCTCTCCCTATGCCCAATGAATTTTGCATTTCTAGGGGCTAAAGCAGTTCCTGGTCCAGGGCAGGTCCCTCAAATACTGGTGGAAGGAAATCCTCAGTGGATTCTACCCAATGCAGTGCTTTCATAGAAATGCAAATATTCTGTAGTTGCAATATGCATATAAACTATATAGTCACTTTATCTGTTACCAAAAGCCCCTTGTTACTTAACAAATATACTAAACTGAATCGTTCAATAGTAAACATTGTAACCTCAACTTCCAAACGAGAGAACAACTTTGGGTATCTTGATACAATTAAAAATGATTTAAGATCATTTAAAATACTTTCTATTTAAATTGTATCAACAAGGAAGAAATAATGCTATTATAATATGTTTCTTCTCCAATTTGGTATTTCTGTACCCTAAATCAGGCTTTGCCCTTAAGACTGAACTGCTGCACCTAAGAAAAATGAACTTAATTTTGGATGGACACAGTAGCGGACATCTGTTATTCATGTATGAATAACAGTAACCTTACTCAGGAGAATTGCCTCTCTATCCCATATGGTTCTGGTGGGAATGTCAAGCAATAACTCCCACAAGAATAAGGACAGTCAAATGAGCCAAGCCAGGCCAACCACAGCACCCCACACAATCATGAGTGATATGACTGGCTCAGGGATTAACATGTGACTCAAGGTGGGCCAATGAGGCCCTTCTTTGGAACATTATACAATTGCCTGGAAAGGAAAATTCTTTTTCCTCTAGGGTCATCCTCTAGGATAAAAGGCTGGTGCCATCTATAGACATGTTGCTCCCAACCCCACTATCATGACTCCCAGCCACATTAAAGAAGCCTGTCAGCAGGCTGAGAGATCAAAACACACTAAAATTCTTTATCCCTGAGTCCAGTTCCTCCAAGCATTTCCTAGCTACATGTGGCAAAAATTCCCTTTTCTTGTTTAAGCTTTCTGAGTTTTTTGTTTTTGTTTTTTTTTGTCACTTGCTACAGCAAGAATCCTGCTTTAATTATTTTATTTAATTATTAATTATTAAATTCCTATGCAGTCTCCAAATAAGCTTTTACACATTGATCACAAGCTCTCTGGGGCAGGATCTTGGAGCATCTGGAAGGACAACCAATAGAGGCAAACACTTCTACAAAGACAAGAATACCCCAGACAGTTCTTCCTGGGGAACAAGCCCTTGACTTCCAGGATATCTCCTCTTGGGAATGCATCAAAGACCCTGGCTTAAGTAAAATCTCCTTGTGCTGCATTCCTGCAGCACCTCACATTGCCTTTTACCATAGTCAGCAGAATGTAATTACTTGTTTTACACTGTGTTCTCTTCCTTATCATAAGCTCCCAGGTAGGGATGATGGCTCCTTTTCCTTATTGCTCTGGTGCCTGGCAGAGCTCCTGGAACTTAGTGGGTATTTAACAAATGTTATGTAGAGCTATATTACAATGTTTTATTTTGAAGTTTATGATAAAAGGATAAATCAACTGCCCCCTGGATTTCACTGACATCCCAACTGTAATCCCTGGATCAGTTGCTTCAGCATCATATGGGAGCTTGTTAGAAATGCAGATTTTCAGGTCCCATCCAAGACCTACCAAATCAGAATCTATGTTTTTAACAAGATCTTCAGGGATCTGTATGAACACTGAAGTATGAGAAGCACTGTTTCATATTCTATTTCCAAAATCAAATAATATGTCTACACTACACATCTGGATTTAGAAGTTTCTTTTTAAATAAAATAAAAATAAATAAAAAAATATATATATATTAGCTATATACTCTACAACTGTCCACCCCAATTTACACAGGTGACCCCAGCTGTGCCCTGCCCCCTCCTTCAGTTGGCTTTGCACACCCATCTGCGTGTTTGTGTTTTGTTCCCTCTAAGGAATATAATGAGTATTTACTATGTGCCAGGTAGTATGCTAAAAGCTTTATTTGGAATATGTGTTTTGATCTTGCCAGCAACCCGTTGGGGGAGGACCCATTATCAGCCCCTCTTACAGAAATTAAAAATGAGGCTTAAAGTAGTTAAAAAAATTCACTGGAACCAAAAGTGATTTAAATTTTTGGTGTAACTAATCCTGAGTGCTCAGGCTGGTTCTGAAGCAGTGTTTTCTTGGAGCTGTACATAAAACATGCTAACATGTGAATACTGGACATCATCAGCTGTCATATTGAAAACTCATGCCAGTTAATGGCTTGTGGGTGGGGCCATAATCTGGTGGCTGAAAGATAAGGCAGGGTGTGGGGTGGGGGCTCCTGAATATGTGTAGGACCTTGGACCTATAGGAAGTTTGACTTGGAGATAGGAAAAGATACAAAGTGTTGACTGCAGAATCTGCTTGGCAGTCCGTTGGATGCATTTGACCTGCTCTAGCAAGTTTCTGTCAGTTGTAGAGAAAAACAAATTCTCAGTTCTTTGGCAATCTTAGAGAATCTCAACGGCTCAGGAAGACTTCCCACTGAAAGGATTTTGACAACGATCTGGTCCCAGAAAGGACTGCTGTATTTTTGTTTGTTTTTTGTGGTCTTCCTAGATCAAAAGTTGTAGATACTTTGGAACTTGGTCACAGAATGAATGGATATCGTCCAAGTTGGAAAGGCTGCACAGTGGAAAGAAACAAAAAGGGATGGTGTTTGAATTTAGAAAGATCTGGGTTCAAATCCTTCTTGAGAAAGTCACTTATCCTCTCTGCATTTGTAAAAGGGGCAATAATGAAGCCTTATTTATAGGACTAAGGTACAAACTGAATTAGATCCTCCATGTAAAGTCCTTAGCATAGTGCTTGGGCCCATACATGGGCTGGATATCTATCTATCTATCTATCTATCTATCTATCTATCTATCTATCTAATCATATAAATCCTTGGCATATTTAAAGGAAAAATTGTTTTATTTCAAGTTCCAGTAGAACCCTTATGATGCTCAGAAAATTATGCAAGTATTTAGCCAAGAATTGAGGCAAAACAGCAATAGTAGTGTAGACTTTCTCAGAGCTTACTGGGTTCAGAATGTGTGACAGTTTAAACGAAGTGTATTTAAAATGATAGAATTCATTTGCAGGAGTCACAGCTTTTCTTTCATAGAGTAGGAGCCTTTTACTTTTTTTTTTTTTTTAGGATACTGATTAAACAGAACATTTAATTTCTAATAATGCTATCAGACAGAAAGCATAAGTCCACCAAAATGCCATATGCAGAGTCCCATAGCTTCTTGAAGCACAGCCTGACTAAAGAACTCTACAACTGTCCACCCCAATTTACACAGGTGACCCCAGCTGTGCCCTGCCCCCTCCTTCAGTTGGCTTTGCACACCCATCTGCGTGTTTGTGTTTTGTTCCCTCTAAGGAAATTGAAGAGGGAGGGGGCGGGTAAGAAAAAAGATTTAGAGGTCAATAAAGAAGCAATTATGATGATGATTGTGATTTAGGTCTGCTTTGCCTAGAAGAGGCCCAGGACATACCAAGCTTTAAACCCATCTCTTCTTTGACCTTAACTTTTTAGGTCTAGTTTTACTCTCTTTCTGCTACCCAGTCCTTTCTGTCCGTCATGGTATGGACAGTATGATTTTTCTGGAATGCAAATTACCAACCTACTCCCTTGCTTAAAAAGCCTTCACTTTTGGAATTGAGACCTGTGGAGTTTTTCCCTTGAAAAATCCATATGCATGCAAATGTTGGCATAGATTCCAGGTTAAGAACCTCTGGCCCATGAGATACAGTCTGAAGCCTATTATTAAGGCACATATGAGATCTTGCCTCCTGCACACATTGCCATCATCAGCACCCATTACTGCCATCGCTGCACCTTGCCTTGCAATCACACTGAATTACAGAGTATTTAAGAGTGTGCCTCCATCTGGGCTCAGATGCTGGCTATACCACTTACTCTTCTAGGAGTGTGTTATTTAACCTGTGCTTCAGATGGTTCATCTCTAAAATGGGAATAATAGTAGTATCTACCTCATAAGGGGTTTTGAGAATTAAATGAATTAATACACTTAAATCACTTATAGTCCTACCTGGCACATAATACACATTGAATAAGAATTAGCTATTTTTTTTTTTAAAGAATTAGCTATTTTTATTAGCTATACAGTTTTATGCATTTTCACATATTCTATCTAGGATGCCTTTCCACTTTCCAAACCCAGCTCTCTTTCACTGATTCCGATTTATCTTTCAAGATGCATACAAGCTCACCACCCCTGTGAAAACTTCCATGGTTTTTTTTTTTTTTAAAGATTTTATTTATTTATTTGACAGAGATAGAGACAGCCAGCAAGAGAGGGAACACACGCAGGGGGAGTGGGAGAGGAAGAAGCAGGCTCATAGCGGAGGAGCCTGATGTGGGGCTCGATCCCATAACGCCTGGATCACGCCCTGAGCCGAAGGCAGACACTTAACCGCTGTGCCACCCAGGTGCCCCCATGGTTTTCTGATAATACACTCTTACACATCACTCTATCAATTGGTGTTACTGTGTACCGAATTTGTAATTTACACTTAGACACCCATTTGCATATATGCTCCATAAGGTTAACAGCTACTTCGCTCTTGTTTACTAGTCCCTGGTTTTCACAACTATACCTGGCATATGGTAGGCTCCCAGTAAGCACTTGTCTAATGAATGAATAAATAAATGAATGAATGAATGGATGGATGGATGAATGAATACCTTCTCTTTCAGGGAGAGAAAGGCTCACGTGTTTAGAACATAGGTTTGTGAGTCTTCAAATACCTCTTGCTAGAGCTTGGTTCTTGGCATGTGCACATAACTGCTTTCTGAATTGATCCGAAATGCATTCAACTTTGATTAAATGAAATACGTTTAATTATCTTTTGAGGATTTTTTAGACTTAAAAACAATGATCAAAAGTATGTATTTATTAAAGTTTTAAGTTAAAGCTTTCCTCAAAATATGCTCAGAAGTTTGGGGACCAAACAAGAAGAAAATTTCCAAAACCAGAGAACTCTCTAAGATATTTCCTCTCATGAAACTTCCAGCAACAGCCCGTGTTCAGCCACCCTCTGCGTGAATCCTGTCTCATCACACGATACGTACAAGAACAACATGGACATAACTTCTCTCTGTCGTGGCTGATAAACATTCATCAAAGAACACAAACTTCTCAATAGGGCAAAAAACAGAAAAAAGAAATGAAAAACAAAGAGGAAGAGTGGTTCGGTTCAGTAACTTTTTTTTTTTTTTAAGCACATGAGGCCAAATCACTGAATCCTGAAACCAAAGATGAAATGAAGCTCCGCAGCTAACCAGAGTTCTGTTCCTTCAAAGCTTATGCCTTTACAGAAATTCTGCTCTATAGAGGTCACCATCTAATGGGCAAGAGATATAGTTAGACAGCACAAATTAACTCCTTAAGTATCATTGCAACTCCCCATCAGTCTTTGGGAGTCCATACATTAAGGAGCTCTTAAAAAACAAAACAAAAACAGAAACTCAATATAACTCAACAATCCTGATAGTTTATAATGCATATACAGTTGGTTCACCTGCATCCTTTTGATTCTCTATTTGAAAGAGAGAGCACAACAAGGAGAGAAGAGAGAGAGAAACAAGAACACATATGCAGGATTAATGAGCAAATGGACCAAAATGCCCCCCACTTATGTGTGATACATGATATTGGAAGGAAAAGGTTGCCCTTGGGTTCCCACCGCCCCGAAGTGTGGGGGCCAGCAAAAAAAGGCTCCTTCACAGAGGTGGTAAATGCTGCACAAATAGAAAATTAGTAAAATTAAGTTTAATGTGAAATCAAGCTATGAAACATACACGAACTTTCCAAGTGACAATTAAGTCATATGTTCTAGCCAGAGCTTAGAGGACAAGGACAAGTCAAAATCTCCAGAGAGAACAAGGAAAAGCTTCCCAGCTTGAAAGAGAACAGACAGGAGGCATATAAGATCTAATTTTTACAGAGAATGGACCACCTTGTGTGATCTTATACCCAAAATAGTTTGACATCTTAAACATGGAAAAGAAGGCATGATTTTGCCCCAACTGTCCTTTATCTGACACCTAACGCATTGCTCCCGGCCTAGCGGCTACCTTTTGATTGTGTACCAGTGACAAGCACTTTACAAATTGGGGTTACACACAAGCAAAGTAAAAATGCATTCAGGTCACAGACAGAGAATAACTGAAAAACTTACGGACAAATCTGAGTTTATCACAAACAAATGGCTTAATTGTCTAACCTGTTTTAGGCTGATAAAAAGTGACTGGACTTCTCACACTGGGTTTCACAGACAGAATCAACAGACAAGCCAATGCTAAAAAACTTGAAGCAAGGAGAGTGAGTTGGTTTGGATCTGGATTTTCTTGAAATAATGAAAACAGAAAGAGTGAAGACAGCATGGCGAGGAGGTGGTAGGTACTCACGAATGGTTAAATCCATCACTTGGGAGGCCAAGCAGAAGACAGGATGCTCATACATTTCTCTCTTTTTCCCTATAAAAGAGGATTTGGGCATGCAAGAGGCTTAGGTCAGAGGTAAAGAGGTTAAAGGTCATAGGTTAGAGGAATACGTTACATTAGCTCAAAGGAAAATAGCCACAGAGTATTTTGGGATAAACACAGGATAAAAGAAAAAGGAGTTTCAAAATTGGAGATCTACTGGATTAACCATTCAGCATGCCGTGAGTCACGAGAGAGATTGTGACCATGATTTTACACGTCTCTTTAGAATTGTTTGCAAGAGTACAATGACCAAAAACATCATGAGTAAAGGGAAACAGAATTTCATTGATTTAAGGCTCCAAGATACTAAGGATTTCAGACTTTAGTATCTAAGGCTCTTGAGGTATTTCTTCATAAACATAGTCTCCAGCAATATCACTACAACTTCTTTCCAAAATTCTCAGGGGACTAAGCTGTTAGTGCTCACAGAGGGGCTCAAATGTAAAAATGTAAGATTTCTTTTCTGAGCATAGGATCGGAACCTTGTAAAAGAAAGTTGTTTGGTAGTAATATCTTCAAAGCTGCGATGTCTCAGCCTACGGTGGACTATGTTCATGAAAGAAAACCTGATACATGCAGCCAGAGGATGTTGGGTTGTCTGAATTAACAATCCCAGCATGCTTTGAAATTGGTGTCACAGCCACTTTTGCGGAGGTAACATCAAAAAGTGGCTGAGCCAATCACGGACAAGGAAGGAGAGAAGCGGAAGAGAGCAGGTAGTGTGGAATGAGGTACTTCTCTGAAAAGAGAGTTGGAAAAAAAAAGATTGGTTTCTTCAAAGAATCCCCAGACCTAAAAGTCACAGTGCAAAAGATAATTAACACAACCAAGAAGAATTGAGGCACAAAAGGAAATTACAGATCAGCTGATCTACTTTGGAAATGAATGCATTTTTACTTACAGATCTTAAAGTTTGTTTTTGGATATATTTATCTGAAAGAAGAGAGCAGATCTTACCAAAAGACTAGTAATAGCTAGACCAAGGCCTACGAGGCAGCAGCCATGGCAACCGAATGTTTCTTGATTCCATCCCATCTCTGGCCTTGCCTAGAATTATTAGGTACCTGATTGACTTTACCAAATACAACCAATCATTATGTCCTGGGAAGGTAAATGCTAGAACAATTATTTGCTAACACAGCCCTTTAATGATCTTCTTGTTCCTCTATTTTTGTCACTCATTACCAAGTCAAGAGTAGATAAACATCCTTTTAGTGCCCAATTCTTAAGTGTTTCTCCCTGGGTGCATAGCAATGAATTCATTACCACTGGTACACAATTTGCATTGTCAGACAGACAAAATTGAGAGAGGGAGGACATGTAATGTACAGAACACTGCGATTTGACATGATCTTAACCTAATTCTCTAAGGAAACAAGGACTTCGGCAGGGTAAGTGATAGGGTTTTGGTGGTTGGTTAGACCCCTTTTTTTTTTTTTTCCAGTAAAGTCCTGAAGGCAGACAATGGGCATTTGCTGGTTTTAGTCAGGTGTTTCACATGTGAGAGAACATCAGATTCCAGAATGCGGACACATTGAGTTTTGCACACAGAACTTCCACATTTATACACTTACACCACTGGTCAAGTTGGGTGTGGTTTTCAAATCACCCTATAGCAGCCAACAGGGTAACAATGAAAAGTGATTAATACCTTTGCAAATGAATAGGTCCCAAAGAACCATATCTTCTCAAGTAGAGTTTACTCAAAGTGCCTTTTGGGTGATTACTTGGTCATCAGTGCCTGCTTCCCTAAAACTTGAGAGGGCAGTGGTAACAACCATCCTAGGTCTGGAGCAACAAGAATGAATGAGATCTAAAGCAAACCAGGAGCCATCAGAGACAGCTGGACACTAACCTGCCATCAAGTTTGAAATGTTACCAAAAGACAAGATACTTTCAAGGGGCAAGAAAGAGTTAAGCAAAATCTTGATGTTGTTTCGTTCCATGCTTGTCTACCTCCAATGCTATCAACAGTGGACAACAACGTGCTTTGTTTTCCTCTATTTAAAGAAGGTAACAATCCTACAGAACTTCTTCATAGGAAAACATTAGTCACGGAGCAAACTTAGTGCCAACAAAGACTCTCAGAAGGACCTAAGTTATCTGATCACATCCTATATTCAGTATTCTTCCCCTACAAAGACTGTTCTTTGAGCCCCTGTTCTTAATTCATTTATTTGGCCACAGTCAAGGAAGCATTCACATTTCCAGTGCTTTCAAGTTTCAATTTAACATACTCAGATGGACCACTGTTTCCTGGTGCCCGTTAGAAAAGACAGACTCTTCTTCCCCAGGGAGGCATACCAAGATTTAAATAAAAAATTGGGGGCAGAAGGGAGCCTTACCTTCGATTTTAGCATATTCTGATAGCCGGGAATAGTTGACTAAAGCAGCCTGCTCTAGACATTTCCGGATGACTGTTTTTACCTCCTCTTGTGGTACCGGCGTCACGATATCTTTCATCAAAACCTGTTGGTAGAAAAAAAAAGATTATTAAGATGGTTCAACCAAATGTGTTACTCATTTATATTTCTTAAAGAGCTCGAGTTTAAAATGAGTTGTGAATACCTCCTTGTGACTTAATATTGATTGAGAGCCATTGTTAAAGAGAAAACACAGAACCGTAATGCACAGTTAGGATGGCAAAGCCCATCTATGAATCGGGGAAGGGCCAGGAACATATCTTCAATATATGCTAACTATTTGGGAGTCTGCAGATAAAATATCTAGAATTTTGGCAGGTTCCTCACATTTATTCTGGTATTTGATGAATGGTAAACAAAGCCTTGAAAAATGACAAACTAGGTCATTCAACTACAGTATTTCATTACAATTATATTCATGTCTGTATCTATGTAATCCGTCTTCCACCTTCATTCTTACCCTTTCCAAGAGTGATAGAGTAGCTTTTAAAGCACCTTCAGGTCGACCAAATGGAAAGCAATACCTAAAAAAGAGAAAATTCTTCAGGTTGCCCAAATGTATTACATTTTAGCATGAAATATGCTGCAATTTGATTCCTATAGCAACTCTTTCTGAGGAACAGAAAATGCTTTTTATTTTGTCACGTTGTGTTATGTTAATCTGAATTCACACCATATATGTGTGTATATAATGTATATATGTGTATGTGTGAATAATGACTAAAGAGAGACTCTGCAAATGTCTGCAGCAGAAAAGAATATTTAGAGTGATGACATAAGGCTCTGTTTAGATTTCTATTGTGAAGGAAAACCATTTGTTAGCTCACGTGTGACCTTCTATATGATTATAGATACCAGCATTAAAAAAATATTAGTTGAAACAGGCTGAAATCCAAACACACTTACTCAAGTCTCCAAAGAATTACTACAGGAAATGAAGGAGTGTATTTTGAGCAAATTCATGCTTTTGCTAAGTGTCCTTCCTTGACTGTGGTTTTTAATTGTTATTGGATCTTTTGTTATTGGCAATACTTCTTGCATATAGTGTGTAATCAATAAAAATTTGTCCAGAAGGATTTTGGTGGCGCAGATGGAACTATGTCATGGACTCCTAAGAGTTCCATTGACTATTTCAGGCTGTCGCAGACCCTTCCAGACACTGTTCCTCGTGGTACAAAGGGACCAGCAGAGGCTACTTAAATGCAGACTAAGACCTATGCAGGTGTCCAGTGGGTGATCTGGTGCAAGTCCTTAACTCTCTCAGCCTCGGTTTAATTTATATTTACTGGGGATTATAATAATGACCTTACCAAATTGTTCTGGGAATAAAAAACTGAGTTAATGCTTAACTAGCCTCTAATCTTATATCTTGACCCACAGGAAGTGTTTAATAAAAAGGAACTATTTATTACGTTATTACAAATGTTTCTACTATTTTGGAGTTACTATTTCAGGATCTCTAGTCCAGAACCAGCATTACAAATGTCTGATTTGCTACCAGGGAGAAGTGGGCTACATGGTGCAAGGCCTTGGACCTGTTCACTGTCTTCTGTGAGTGGGGAAGAGTCAACCTGCCAAGTCTGATCTAAGTTTCTCTTTTTCCCTGCATAGACAGCTCGTCCTATTTCTAAGGTAAGGGAGAAAGTGGAGACTCTTGTCCACTGCCTTCCTTCCCTGTTCATGTGATCTGATTCCCAGGATTTTTCACTGATCTAGGAACCTTGAAGAAACTTCACCTTCAACTTCGTAATAGATTTTTTAAAAAGAACAGATTGATAACCAGGGTCAGCTTGCACAAGAAGGGCTCTGTCCCTTCAGTGGGAATAAAATGCACTTAAGATTGCAAAGTTTTCTGGCTATCGTGGAACCCTGTCTTACTGGTTTTCGCTTCCATTTAGTCATTTCTAAATCTCCAATGTGTCTCCTGATAGATTAATAGTTTTAGAAAATCAAGCCCTTTATTTGCCCCTCTCCAGTCTCACCCTCCTAATAAACCCCTCAACCCCAGATACTCACCTAAAATGTGTAATCTGATTTTCCAGCAGAACTCGGAGTCTCTCTTTGATTTCTTCGAAACGTTCCTTCTCTTCAACAGTCACAGTTCCGATTCCATCAGGCCTGAAAGAAGACATGTCATGAAGTGACGGGAACCTCATACGCTGACACCATGAAATCAAATCTCTAGCAGGAGGAAACTGTCCATTTTAGAAGAACAACTACAATGATCGATGTGACCTTAGGAGAAGTCCTGCTTTTCAGTGCTGGCTACTAAGGGGCATGGGGGATATTGGGAGTTATCGTCTGGAGACATTTGTAGAACTGTCGCTCACTTATTGTGAAATGGTAAAATGTACCAACCGGTGGCTGTAAGGCCCAGTTTCTAGACCTTTTGTTTGGCTCACAGCTTCTTAAGATTTTGAACTCTTTGCCTGCACTTTCAAGTCAGGAAAATTTTATAACGCAATTCTTTTGAAAATTCGGAACACTGGCATTAATTGGTAAGTGCCAAGTAACAACTTCTTCCTTAGCTGGGGCAGGCACTCACCTGTCCACATCTCTAATTTGTAGTACCTATCTCTCTTGTAGGCACTTAGGCTTGGGATCTCTGAATGATGCACACAAACTTCTATGAAAACCAGGTGCCTTGTAAATATCTTTCTCAGTGTTCAATGTTCTTAAGTGACTCAATTTCCAGCTTACAATTATAGATGTTCAGATTAATTTAAGCACTCATGTATTAACTGAAGAAACAAATTACAAAACATCATGAAAAGTAAAAGACATTGATGAAAGAAATTAAAGAAAACACAAATCAGTGGAAAGATATCCTGTATTCATGGATTGGAAGAATACTGTTAAAATGTCCATACTACTACAAGCCATTTATAGATTCAATGCAATCCCTATCAAAATTCCAATGGCAATTTTTACAGAAATAGAAAAAACAATCCTAAAATTTATATGGAATCACAAAAGACCTAAATAGACAAAGCAATCCTGATAAAGAACAAAGTGGGAGACATCACCATTCCTGATTTCAAACTTTATTACAGAGCTACAGTAATCAAAACTCTATGGTACTGGCATGAAAACAGACACACAGACCAAGAGAACAGAACTGAGAGCCCAGAAATAAACCCTTGCATATATGGTCAACAAATATTTTTGACAGGGGAACCAAAGATACACAAATGGGGAAAAATAGTCTCTTCAATAAATGGTGTTGGGGAAAACGGGATATTCATATGCAAAAGAATAAAACTGGACTCCTATCTTACATGGCTCCCAAAAATGAGCTCAAAATGGATTAAAGGTTTAACTATAAGACCGGAAACTGTAAAAATCCTAGAAGAAAACATAGGGAAAAAGAGCTCTTTGACATTGGCCTTGGCAACGATTTTTTAATATAACACTAAAAGTACAAGCAACAAAAGAAAAACAGACAAGTGGGACTACATCAAACTACAAAGCTTCTGCACATCAAAATGAAAAGGCAACCTATGAAATGGGAGAATATATTTGCAAACCATTTCTCTGATAATAGATAATAGAAATACAGAAGTTATAAAACTCCATAGCAAAACCCCAAATAATTCAATTAAAAATGGGCGGGGGACTTGAACAGACATTTTTCCGAAGAAGACCCACGGATGGCCAAAAGATACATAAAAACAACAGTAAGCATCAGGGCAATGCAAATCAAAACCACAATGAGATATCACCTCACATCAGTCAGAATGCCTAGTATCCAAAAGACAACAAATGTTGGTGACGATGTGGAGAAAAGGGAACCCTTGTGCACTGTTGGTGAGAATGCAAACTGATGCAGCCACTGTAGAAAGCAGTATGGAGGGTCCTCGAACAGTTAAAAATAGAACTGTCACATGATCTAGTAATTCCACATCTGCGTATACATCTGAAGGAAAGGAAAGCACGGTTTTGAAGATATATCTGCACCCCTGTGTTCATTGCAGCATTATTTACAACAGCCATTATTTACAACAGCCAAGAGATGGAAAAAACCTAAGTATCTAAGTGAATGCATAAATAAATAAATAAATAAATAAATAAAGATAGATAGATAAAGAGATAGATAGGTAGATAGATAGATGGCATAAAAGGAAGGAAACCCTGCTTGTGACAACATGGATGGAACCTGAGTGCATTATGCTATGGGAAATAAGTCAGACAGAGAAAGACAAATCCTCTGTGTTCTCACTTACATGTTGAATCTGAAAAAGTCACACTCATAAGAATAGAGACTGGAATGGTAGTTGCCAGGGCCTGAGGGGTGGGGGAAACAGGAAGCTGTTGACTGAAGGGTATAAACTCCCAGCTATAAGATGAGTAATGTACAGCATGATGACTACAATGAACGGTACTGTATTTATATACTTGAAAGCTGTTAAGAGAGAATCTTAAATGTTATCACCCACACAAAAAAAATGGTAATTATGTGAGGGGATGTAGGTGTTAATTAACCTTGTCATACTAATCATTTCACAATATATATGTGTATTGAATCATCACATGCTATACCTTAAACTGATACGTGGTATATGTTAATACCTCAACAGAGCTAGAAAGGAAGAGAACAAACTACATATGATGCTTTCAATGCTAGTAACCATTGCTCATTTTAATAAAAAGAAGGACCCTAGCAAAAATTAGTGAATTTCAGTTTAATCACCGTATTCTCATATTTCTAAATCACCATTAGGTTCACACACATTTTTCCTATTTGCTTTGGACCATTCAAGTTGAAAATACAAAGGGAAGCTGCATATTTATAGCCCAAATTTATCTGTGCCAAATTAGACGTAGGATAATCTGACCCATTCAAAGACTTCAGCTTCCCAGATCCCGTAGTGACTTGTTTTGACTACTGGCTGAGCCAGTTTGCAGATTGGTGTGTCACCATGAAACTTCTATTGGAACATTCTTCAGTTTGCAAATGCAAGTCATCTTGAGACCAAACAAATGGTCCTATTTATAGGGCTTCTCAAGGATCCAGCATAAGTTGGGAAAATCCTGTATACTAGACCAGTCTGACTGCACAAAAGACTTGGCAAATGACAGCAATGCACCTCCTGTTAGGGGTTAATTGGTCAGCTTCCCTTCTTTTTAAATACTAAAAATGCCCTACTTGGGGGAAAAAAACAAACAAACAAGAAAACTTCCCCTCCCCCACATTATAAAATACACCCTGAACAGTAAAATTCTATAACATCCATTCCTTCACAATCCCCTGAACTTAAAGGAAGAAAGAAGGCCAAACAGAAAACATCAGGTAGGCTGTTGGAATCCATGAATATGCCCTTATTTTCATATTTTATGGAAAAATCTTAAATGTTAATATACAAAGTTTATTTAACAACATTTTTTTTTCTTTTTACCATGAAATGTCCATGAATCTGTATTTAAATCTCAGGATGAATTCACTGGCCTCCACAAGATACACGTGACAGTTTTTTATGGTAACTTCTCATGTTTCTATTATAATCTACAACTCTCTTTAGGTGTGGTTTTTAGATTTAGATTTTGTTTACACAAAATATAGCTCACTAATGCACTGAACACATTTATACAACTGATGTGTGCATGTACACACTTGATTTGGGAAAATGGAAGCCATTATAAGCATTTTGTTTCTTAGCAGGGAATTAGCCCAGAGAAAAATGCTATTAAATATAATTTACAAATCAGGGGCACCTGGGTGGTGCAGTTGATTGAGTGACTGGCTCTTTGATTTTGGCTCAGGTCATGGTCTCAGGGTCCTGGGATTGAGCCCTGAGTCATTGGGCTTCATGCTCAGTGAGGAGTCTGCTTGAGATTCTCTCTCTCTCCCTCTCCTGTTGTCTCTCCCCCTGCTAGCATGGGCACCTGCTCTCTCTCTCAAAAAATAAATAAGTAAATACATAAATATAATCTTTTAAAATATAATTTACAAATCAGAGAGGGGTTTCCATGACAGGAAAAAGCATGGAAACCTGGGTGGCTCAATCATTAAGCGTCTGCCTTCGGCTCAGGGCATGATCCTGGAGTTCTGGGATCAAGCCCCACGTCAGGCTCTTCCGCTGGGAGCCTGCTTCTTCCTCTCCCACTCTCCCTGCTTGTGTTCCCTCTCTCACTGGCTGTCTCTCTCTCTGTCAAAAAAAATAAATAAAATCTTAAAAAAAAAAAAAAAAGCATGGAAACCATTTCACATGGGCAGCCCAGAGATGTGTGTGACTATAATTAAGAGATAAACATCCCTGAGGAAAACCATCCATTCTTCACTCAACAAGCCGGCTAAGGCAATTATTAGGCAATTAGAAAGTAACTTTTAGATTTGTGTTTGAGATGATAAAAACTAAGCATTTAATGTGTGCCTGGCCTGTTAATCCTCACCTCAAAGGGTATTATTACAAACATGAAATTTGATTATGTTTCTTTCCCTTTTGTTCTGATGATTCACATCTGTGGTTATTTAAGGTAGCAGCCACTTCCACTTCCCCGACAATCTCTCCTTCGACTCCTTTCTGAGCACTATTAATCTCACTATTCAAAAAAGGTAAATGACTAAAAATTATTGTTGTAGTCTTTGCTTAAATTTGCTTCTTGGGATGCCTGGGTGGCTCAGTCGTTAAATGCCTGCCTTCGGCTCAGGGCATGATCCCGGAGTCCTGGGATCGAGACCCACATCAGGATCCTCCGCTGGGAGCCTGCCTCTTCCTCTTCCACTCCCCCTGCTTGTGTTCCCTCTCTCGCTGGCTGTCTCTGTCAAATAAATAAATAAAATCTTTAAAAAAATTTGTTTGCTTCTTAATTGCCTATATCAGTGTGAATGGTTTTCTCTTAAAATAAATGAAACAAACTAACTTTATGTCTGGAAGGTAAGTAATACAGAATTCACCAAGAAAAATAGGTGATTAAAAAAGTCACGATCTTGACACTGACTGCAAATTTGTTTGCAGCTGCCAGAATTGCGCTGAAATGATACAGGGGATAGAGAATGTTATTTTACAAATTGAAGAAGAGACATGCAGGAATAATAGAATTTGTCAAAGATCACAGGTTGGAACTATATCAGTTGAAAACTAAAAATATCCTTTTTTGGGGTTTAGTTTCACACAATTATTTTTGAAAATTCTATCAAATATCAATTTCTCTTCTGTTGACCCCTATAATTTGTCAATGTTAATTATACGGGCTTAGATTTCTATAGAGCTGCTAATTAAAAATCCTGGCTCAATATTTTGGGGAACCTGTTCTCACAGAAGCAATGAAATACTTTTCCTAGAGAGGTAACCCTCAAACATGAGCATGCCTCAGAATTACCTGGAGCATGGGGCTGAGAATTTGCTTTTCTTTTTCCTTTTTCTTTCTTTTTTTTTTTTTTTAATATTTATTTATTTGAGAGAGAGAGCGAGCAAGCACAAGAGCCTGGGAGACGGGGCAGAGGGAGAGGAGAGAGAGAATCTTAAGCAGACTCCCTAGCTACTGCAGAGCCAACCATGGGATCACAACTCAAGCCGAAATCAAGAGTTGGCCGTCCAACCAACTGAGCCACCCAGGTACCCTGAGAATCTGCAAGTTCTCTAATGCTGCCGGTTCAGGGACCACACCTTGAGAACCTCTGCTTTCGAGCAAGAAAATATTTGGTGGGTGGCTCTTTTATTAGTGGCTAAAAGGGTATGTCTGATTCAAGGTTACCAATTTCCCTTGGACTGGAGTGAGTTTAGAAGCAGAGATCTCCAAGCATAACAGTCCACTTACAAAGTCACAATTCCTTCCAGAAGTGGTGTTTGCACGGTTTCAAGGTGTCATCCCAAGCAATGCTGGTTGTAAAATAAGTAGAGAAACTGTATTGGTGTCTCTCAGAAGCCGTGCTTTTGTGTTTTTTGTTTTGTTTTGTTTTTCTTTCTGGAAACATTTGGAGGTGATTCTATAATTGTCATAAAACTGGCTCAGCATCTTGTTCCTTTCTCCATACTTTTAACACTTAAGGAGTCACAAAGAATGAGAGAAGAGGGATAAAGTTGGATTTTAAATTCCTAGCTAGTAAATCGCAGGCTGAGATGCATCTTTCCTTAGAACACGTGTTTAGAAGCCCCGAATCCCTCATCCTCCTGTGTCCTGAATGGTGCATTTTCTGCCCTCTTGTTTTTTTTTGCTTCTTAGCATCCACTGTCACCTTTTAACAACACCTGAATGTCCTTTGGAAGAATGACCTTGGCCTCACTGCGGGTACTCTTCAGGGGAAGGGTAAATTGGGATCCTGTTTTCCTGCTGTTTATACTAAGGGCCTTCCCACAAGCCAATTCCTGCCTTTCGTGGCCACTGTGCATCTAAGCTGGACTATGACCTAAGCTCAGCCAACTGGACACGCTTTTCTGGAACCTTTACATTGAGTAAATAATGCATAGATAGAAGAAACAGCTGTGATTTGCGCACCCTAGCAGCTGTGCCCTGACCAAACAGACTGTCCTCACAGGTCGGTAGTTCTTAATTTTTGGCTGTACTCAAATCTGTACATATGAAAGCTTTGGGAGGTCTCATCCTCAAGCTATTGATTCAATTCCTATGCAGTGGGCCTAGAGATTTGTTGCTTTTAAAGCTCCCCAGGTTATTATAACATGTCGTTAAGGGTTGCTTCTGTCCTGTTTCCTACTTTTCTGTAGCTGCCTTGATTCCAGTTTTCCCCTCCCTTTCTCTGAGGCTCCCATCATCATTCCCCAAAAAACTTAGATGACAGATGATTCAGATTTACTGTTCGTTACTTATACTGAACTGATGTGAGTTCATAAAGCACATGTCTCCTACTTCTTAGTAGAAGGAGGGGATATGTGCTTTAATAGTAGAAGCGTTTGATGACTTTTGAACCTAGCTTTAGGATCTCACACACACACATACACACACACACACACGACAAGGAAATGTGGTCCCAGGTCTCTGGTTCCACCTAACTGCACACTGGCTAACCACTCACTTCTTGCATATCATGATCCTGCAAGCCTGAGACGATCTGCAGGTCAGGTGCCGTCATTTTTGGAGCCCTGTCAGAGACTGGGCGCTCCCCCACCTGCAGGCCACCACTGCCACCAGAAGTGGATCTCTCAGCCACAACAGACTATATCACATCTGACAAAGCAGGCATCTCTCAAATCCACCTTTCAAGTTTTCGGCAACCCATTTTCTCACTGTCCTTCACAAAGTTGACATTTTCGGCAGCACGATAGGAAAGATGTCATGTCGGCTGCTCTTCAAGTCCTTGTCATCATGGTCAGCTGCAGTTCTGTCACCTTCACTCTCCTCACACTCTCCCATCTTGAGCCATGTCACAAATAATAATTTATCTAGAGTTGTGTCTTTCCTTTTTTTTTCTTTTGTCAGACTGAAACTACCATAACCCAGCTGCCCATCCTTTAAGTTACTAGTTACACAGAGTATTCTCCCATTCCCCAAATGCTTCCGGGCTGGAGCTTATGAATTAATGTTTATTATTGGAGTAATCGAATATGATTAAGTCCTAGGCTTTTAATGTGAAAGATTTTATTTTGATATTTGAAATTAAGTGTGAATAATCTAGTCAAAGAAATCAAGTGGCAATGTGCTTTGTGAAAGCGAATTTAATCTCGTTGCGTCGTTGAACTGTCCCTACACACCCAGGTGAGCACACAGATTCCTGGCCTTTTGTTACCCAGCTAGCACAGTTCTCCACATTATGCTGAAAGCTGGGACACAGAACCCTTGTTTGGAAGGCTAGGTATCTTTTCAAGGTCAGGTTACTAAATTAATTCAAAACTTACAGTGACAGATGTGTTCTGATATTGCATCTATTTGGTGATCAAGTGTAGAACCCAGGTGGGAAAGAAAATGCATGGATTCAAAAGAGGAAGAGTGTCTGGTCCACTTCTCTGCATACAGCCAGCTTTAAGCTCCAATCACTACCAACAAGGGGTAAAACTCCAGCTGAAGTGGGAATATACTTTCTCTCCAAATGCAAATGTCCACATATGCTGGTGCAGGCACCGTAAACATGATATATTCTCCCTCTCCAAATGGATGCATGCCTGCAGACCGCATTATGGATCCCTGAAAATGTCCTTAAACAAGCATGATAACTGAATCCTACTTGCTACTAAATTGTTCCAGCCCAGAAACACGAGAGCTTAAAGGGCCAGAGTGGGACAGAATATCTCAGTAGATGTTCCTTGCAATGCTCCCTAAATAGAACATTTAGGCCAAACACACTCTCTTAGCCTCTCTCTCTTTTAAACGGACTTCTCCTAGCAACTCTTTATCCTTATAACTTTTAGAGTGATACCTCTGAATTTAATCCTAGAGTGGAATATTTTCCTTTGTCTCTTTCAAGTGGCTAATAACTACAAATTCAAGATAACACCAAAGCATTATCATCTCAAAAGGAGACATCCCTGCTTGCTCATCTGGATGGCTTGTATAATCTCTAGCTTAATTATGCACTGTAATTAGGACTCTCACATCCAATAGTCACTGCTTCATTATGAAAGCCCAGCCTTTCCCTTTCCTCTCCTTTCCCTCCAGCCCAAACCCTTTTTCTAATTACGCCCTGATGCCCTGGGGCTCAGACACGCTGCTAAAACAAATATATCAAAGTGTTTGTTTCACAAAGACTAAGACAGGAAGCAACAACAGGCAGTTGCTACAACCTTACGAATGGGCATTGAAGCTTCTTGAGGTTGGCTACTATTAATTTGAAAAAGAGGCTTGGAGAGGGCAAAAATATATCAGTGAGGTCTTCTTTGACTTTTTTCTGTTTTTCTAACCATGTAGCTAAAACGCAACAATATCAGAAGTTATCTTTGCTCTCTCTAAAGATGGGAGTGTTTGAAGTTTCTCCCTACCAAACAAATCTCAAAGAATATGGATGCTATTAATAAAGGGACACTAGTCAAAGTGGTTTAGACTCAGTCCAGGTGCTGAATGGAGAACCCAAGAGGTGAGTACAAAAATCGTATAAAATGTACGCATTGTAGGAAAGCACGTATTTCTTTTCCCAGAGAAGGATCAATTTCCAAAATTGGTACTATACAGATTTTTCTCTTTGAGGAATAAGAGAAGAGATGGGTTTTTGTTGTTGTTGTTGTTGTCGTTTCTAGACAAACACAGACAATTAGGCTTTAGATTCTACCCTTAACTCCTTATGTATAGACTTCTGAGTGGTTAGACCAATAATATGTGTGGCTTTTTGGTATCACACCCACCCTGGAAAGTGTGTGACATCTGAAAATACGTTTTTACCCCAGTGAATTCAATGACCATAGGATGAGGACACATGTTGAAATTTTAGAAAGGAAATGTATATTATTTGATGATTTGCTATGGGCCAGAAAGATTGCTCCAATGGAATAGATAATTCAGCATATTTTACAAGATTTTATGTCTGAGTTGGAAAATCTGCTGTTTTCGTGGGGCAAATTTCCTTTAGGAATGGAGTCACGTGGATTAGAAGTTTGACTATAAATCTAAAGAGAATTCCTCTTTAGGATGCAGACTTTTGCTTGAAATGTGCTTGATTACACCCTCCGCCCCTCTTACAAGTACTTCCTATTAGATGAAGTTGCTTCTTTAGAATTTAAAGAGCATGACTCAGTTATATATGCAAGGCCAACACCTGCTCAAAGCTGGAAGGCCAACCAGTCACATGCCCCAAGTACGCTAATGTCCTATGTGAGTGTGTAACATTATACCAAGAATGTGGAGGCCACTGTCATCCCCCATTCATGCCTGCCCGCTAATCAAGTGCTGTATTCAGAGCTCAGTAAAACCGAACAGTCCCTGCTGCACATTTCTCTCTTTCTCCATCTTTTGGGGAGGGAGAGTTAAAAAGCACTAGACATAATATCTTAAGGAGGGTACGTGTGTGACAGGGATGAGAGGAAGGAGGGAAGAGAAAGAAGAGAGGGGGAGAACAGGGAGAAAAGTGAGATTGGAGTGAAAGAGAAATACTGACATGTACAAAAATGACTGATTTACTTCCAGGAAAGCATTCACAAAAAAGAAATGAAAGAAAATATTATGCAACACGGATTGGGAATGAGGAATCAACGCTGGAGGCAAGGACATGGTCAACAAAGCATTTGCTGTGGTCCAGGGGAGAGAAGATAGATACCTGAACTCTGGTAGTGGCACTAAAGAGAAGGAGTAGTAGATGGGCTTGAGAGATACTTAAGGGCATTGACGGGGCACAGTAACTGAATCCCTGTGATGTGCTGAGGGAGAAGGACGAGTCTAGGACAGCTCCCATGGTTCTGGCTTGGGAAACCAGGTAGATGGAATTACTCACTGACATAGGGGGACTGGTGGAGTAACAGAGGAGAAAAATGAGTTTAATTGGATTGTTCAGTAACTCAAATCTAACTCCAGGGATCAGAGAGTCTCTGCACAGAAGCAGCACCTTGGCTCCAGATACAGCTCCCGAAGGAATCCTGGGACACATTTTCAAAGATTTCTAGAACTCATGCTCTCTTACATCTGCTTGCAGACTCATTAATCTATGCAGCTTACTTTGGATTGGGGCGGTTGGCATTATGGATTTGTTAATTGCTGATACAATGTACTTTCTACACAGGCCATATGTGAAGAGCAGCACTGGCATTCAAGAAATGTTAAATAATAATGTAAATGAGAAAAATTTCCAATCCCAATAATAAAGGGATCCAAGGAACATTGACGCAACTTGCAATCATGGGAGCTGTTTGATTGCCTTGTCACTGCGGGACAGTGACCAAAGTGACGCTAATCTAAATGTCATCTAGAAAGAATACTACAAATATTATGGTGAAAATTAAGTACTGCAACCTTAGGAGCTGATTCAAAAATTAGAAGATATAGCGATTTACATCTGTGGGTTTTATGATCGCCAAGTGCAACCAGCTGAACATACTCACATTTTCTTTTTCTTTCTCTCTCTCTTTGAGAAAATGCATTCAGTTTTAAAGAGCTGGCCCAAACTAATGTTCCCTCAATCAGTGGTTCTTTTTTTCTTTTTAAAAGATTTTTTTATTTATTTGAGAGAGAGAGAGACAGAGAAAGAGCGTGAGTGGGGGGAAGGGCAGAGAGAGAGGAAGAGAGAGAGAATCTTCAAGCAGGCTCCCAGCTAGGTGCAGAGCCCAATGCAGAGCTCCATTCCAGGATCATGACCTGGGCCAAAATCAAGAGCTGGCCAACCAACTAACTGAACCATCCAGGCGCCCCCTCAACCAGTGGTTCTTAAACATTGCCACATATTAGAATCACTAGGGGAGATTTTTAGAATGTGATGCTTAGGCCATATCCCCGATTAATTAAATCAGAACCTCTGCAGGTGGGGCTAGGGCATCACCATTTCTTAGGCTCTCCAAGTGATTCCAATGTGTAGCCAAGTTTGACAACCAAGGCCTTAACTAAGTGAGATCTGAAGACCAAATGCCTTATAATTACCTGGGGAGGAAATGATTAAATGCACAGATGCCTGGTTCTATCTAAGGCTTGCTGAGTCAAATTATCTGAGGACAGGATCTAGTACTCTCCATTTTAACAAGCTCCCTATGTGATTTACATGTACACTACAGTGTGAGAACTACTGCACAAGGTGAAAATCAGTGGTGGCAACTCTTACGCCTTTAGACACAAAAAAGAAACAAAAAATCCAAGTAAAAAGGAGAAATTCAGCCCATCACCTGGGAGTTTGCTTTTGGGATTTTGTTTGCAGAGGGCTCTCCTGTGCATTGTAGGGTATTTAGAAACAGACTTGGCCTCTACCCATTAGCTGACATTAGTACCACTGTTGTCCTCCCCTCCCCAAGGTGACAATCAAAAATGTCTCCAGACATTGTCAAATGTCTCCAGGGGGAAAGATCACCCCCACCTTCTCCCCAGTCAAGAACCACTGTTCTAAAAATGCCGAACACGTGGATGGTCCCATAACTTCCAGTGCCTGGAATTATAAGTAGCTATCATCTTCCTGATTGATCAGATGTGTCTACTTTTGATTAGATGCTGTGGCTTCACATAGGCATATGGAGATGTGGTGCAGGCTTCCAGAGAAGGTGGGAAAAACTCAGTCATCAGCAGCTGAGTGGTCATTTATGATTTCCAGCTATAACAGGGCAGGTCTCTGCCTCCACCTTTGGGTCTGCTAGTTATTAATAGGTAAGAAGTTGATAATTATATAAAAAGCTACATTATGCCTAATCTGAAGCTGGTTGTGAGGTGATGATAGGAATGGGTTCTATTGTTCAGTTAAATTCAATTAAAGGGCAATTTGTTTCCATGACTCATGACTGCCTTCTTAATCTGGGCCAAAAAATAGATAATATCTCCACATGCAAATAGTGTTTATCCTGGAGAAAGAGGTTAGGAAAATGGTTTCCCTATACCAAAAGGTTGTTAATGTTCAAGGGAGACTCTGCGGTCTGAAACTCTAGATACACTCTGGTTCTCTTCACAAGGCCAAAATTACCACGGGAGCCATGCTGATTTTGGACATCTTTAAGACAAAAATGGAAAACCCTTTAATTAATTCAGATGACTGCTATAGTATCTACCCTGGAAATGTTGAAACTCATATCAAATGGCTGAATTTGGCATCTTACACCATCCACAAACACAAGCTCCAAAGTCAGACTATCTGTGTTTGAATTAGGATTGAGTACTTGTTTGCTACAGAGTAAGTGACTGAACTTATCTGAGCCTCAAATTCCTCAGATGTTAGATGAAGCTAATAATAATAATAATACTTCACGGGGATGTAATAAGGATAAAATGAGATGATGAATCTAAACAGCACTTCACGCAGTGCCTGGCATATAGCAAGCACTTATTAAGTGGCAGCAATTATCCTTACTTGAATTAAACGTTATTTATGGAATATGACAATGGCTTATTTAATTTGTTATTATAATCCATAGAAGATAATTTTAGAGGTTGGTGGAATATCACAGATACTATGATTCTATGTGTTCATTCTGCAGATGAGAAAACAGAGGCACAGAAATGAGATACAATAATTTTAGATTCAGGCAAAACAGACTCTAATACTCAGATCTCTAGAATCTATACACAATGCTGATGTAGTGAAAAGAAGAAGAGCTTTGGACTCAGAATATCTGAGTTTGCCACTTATATCTGCAGACATTCAGTTTCATCCTCTGCAAAATGGATGTAAAAAATAGCTGACCTGAAAATGTTACAGCAAATCAGATGGAATGTATTAAAGTATAAACTGCGGAGTGCTACACAACTGATACTTAATATTATGATTTCTTCTGCTTTAAACAATGCAATACACGCATAGACCCTGGAACACACATAAGCTTCTCAAAGTACTATTCAAGATCCTTTCTAATAGTTTTTCCTGGCATAGGGCAGGCTCGATCAAGTGTGCCGGTTTACTTTCTGTTTCAACGCTGATCACTGCAAAAGCAGCACCTTGGACAGCATCCAGAGAGGCTTCTTTGAGGTACCTGTAACATTCTCTATGTGCTTTATTGGCAGCAAGCTACCGTTACCTTGCAGTCTGACTCTCGTAGGGAAACGCAAACAGAAACTTCACTTCACCTCCATCCTTACATACTGAAAGTTTGAAAAATAGGGGTTCACATGGAATCAGGGCTTTCTTTGACCTTCACTAACAGATCTGGACATGTTGATTGACAGCCTGCCACACTCTAGGAAGAGAAAGTTGGTATTTTCATTCAGTCTGCCTACAAGTTAACTGTATATATTTCAGGACTTAGAAATAATCCAGTGAACAAATTCATACTAAAGCATAAAACATACCTGCTTGTGAACTTTGTGTCGCTTGGCAATGCCAGGGTCAGAATGTCAGTTTCAAAACCACAACAAAATTAAAAAAAAATTTTTTAAATGTCAATGTTAATTTGTGGTGAGGGTAGAGAAGATGAAGGACATAGGATAACACTAGAAATAATTGCAAATCAAGTTTAAAAGGAGAAAAAGCCACCGATTTGCCATTTTATCAATTCACAATGAGAGCAGCCCTAAAGGACAAAGAAAACAGAAGTGGATAAGTATAATTTTAGAACTTGAAAGTGACTTCACGGTGACCTCATTATATAAGTGATTCTACTAAGAGCCATTAGTGATAGGTTTTATTTTGTGTTCTTATTATAAATCATTATCTAAAGATAGCTTTGCTTCATGAGATCAATGCAGAACTGAGAAGGGTTTGCTAAAAATGATGGGGCTACTATAAATGTATAGACCCGGCTTATGACAATCTATTCTATTTGCTCCTTACACATAATTTCAAAATTATAAAGCATGGATTGCTTAGTACGAATGACTTGGTAAGGTACCAGGCCCTTAACTGGATGCCACTAAAAAAGCAATCTGATTCATGATTCTGTTTACGTATTGCTCAGTTTTTTCAATATGAATATGTTTTAAGAGTCACTAAACACCTGACTCAAATTCAGTCCTAATGCATGGTATTTTGCCCATTGCTAGGATTTTCTTTTGAAGTGTACCTTTGAAAAACCTTAAAGGAACAGAAGCTTCAGAAATACACAAAGCTCACTGTTTGCTAAGGTGTAAGTCATGGCACAAATGGGGGGAATGTCACAGATATTATTATAAAACACAAGCCAATGCACACATAATGTCTTACCTTTTGGGCTCTGGATTTGCCTGGGTTTTGTAATCTTTTCTTTTTTTGGATTCCTTTTTGGTATCTTTTTTAGCCTCTGGTTCAGATGGGGAGGGAGTTTTGCTCCCTTGAGGGTCTGTATTTGGTGGCAGCCCACTAAGGTATACATGCATTTGTTGACTTTGGAGAGGGGGTGGTCGCATGGGGCATGCACAGAGGGTGGTCAGCCACAGGAGAATCAAGAGCACACATGCATGCACAAACAAAAGAAAGAAAAAGAAGGATGCATCAAACAGCAAGAGCAAATGCATTCAAACTAAAATAATAAGCAAAAAAAAAAAATGCAAACTTGCATAAGGAAAATCGGAACTGAAAAGAAAATAAGAAATCCAAAACTGTTTCCATGACAAGATGTATAAACCTAACTGTGAATCAAGTGGCAGTCTTACAATATGAAATCCAGACAATGTGTATCATAATTCATGATGATGTTTACCAGGGAGTTTACAAAAACACTTCATTATTTTATAACACTTTCTTATTCAGTAACATATGTAGAATACAGTGTGACAACCCAGAGAATATAATGCAACTTCTCTCTCTCTCTTTAAAGAATTCAGTCCAAGAGGCTGTAACAGATAGTCATCAAAGTGTACATATTTATAAAAAGCAGAGTTATGCACAGATACTCCCCAGGTATCAGAGTTTTCATAAATATTTTTTATGTAAATAAAAGGTCATGTGCTAGGCTAGCAAACCTTATAACAATGGGAAGTGATGAAAACCTTGTTGCCTGTTAAATATTCAAACCTACAATGCTATTGTTACCTAGTTCTAAATGTTGAAGTTGCATCTCATAAAACCTACCGGCGTTAGAGAGAAGAAAAGCACAGGACAAATCCTACAGATATTTCAGAGTCATCTAGCTTGCGAAGATGAAGATAACTGACAGTCTGATTTAAAATAAACTCAGTCAATTTGGGATTCTCCACATGTGAATTTCCCCACAGCACCAACTTTTTTGGGTTTCTGAAGCCACCTAGTTTTTCCTGGATGTGTCTTTCCTGGCTATTGGTTGAGGTGCTCGAGGTAAAGCAGGCTTGTCTTCCTAGTAACGTGAGGCTACATACGTTGGGATAGTAAACTGGCTGTGGCAATGTGGAAATTTATTCCATGTCTTCAGAGCCAAATGGTAATGTTCCTAAATTATTTGCTGCTTTGCATTATTCAGAACATGGATCTTTTCCTCCAGGAGCTGGGCAACGTCTAAAGAAAGAGAGTACTTAGTATGGAGTTAGGAGAACTGATGTTCTGGTCTTGTCTATAAAACCTATAAAATGAGGGGGTTGGCTACACTGTGATCTCTGAAGTTCTTCCCAGCTCTATGGTTAAACTGTAAGTGTTATGATTATCTTTGCCTTCCAGCTTCACCTAGCTTATTTCAGCTCTGGAAGTGTGCTTGGCTTCCTCCTTCAGCAGGGCATTTGTACATGCTGCTCCTTTTGCCTGGAAGCACTCAACTCCTACACATGCTTCAGTTCTCAGCCCAAGCCTCTCTTCCTCAGGGACACCCTCCCTGCCATCCAAACACCCCGTCTGAGCTGCCTTACTTTATTAGATGCTAGCATGGAATATTATTCCTTGTTGTCAGAGCACCAATCTCTATGTAACCCTGTCCTTGTTTGGTGTCTTGTTTGCTCACCGTGTATGCTGAATGTGTAGCAGAGTGCCTGACACTCAGTAAGTAATCATTAAATATCTATGGAATGAATGATAATGAATGAATGATGAGAACAACAAAGGTAAACATTTATGAAGCTCTTACCATGTTCCAGGCACTGTGCTGAGCCCACCGGCATCCTCTCAATGCCATGAGGACACTACCCTGTTTTACAGATGACAAAACTGTGGCATGGGGGGTTTCATTACCATCCAGCATCTTTGCTGGTAAATGGAGGAGCCATGATTTAAACCTAGATTTTTCTACCTTCAGAGACCATTTTAGAAGTTCTTTTTGCCATTTCTTTTAAGTTTCTTGAAAGGAGAAGAAACTAAGACCTTTGTGTTCGTGTGTGTGTGTGTCTGTGTGTGTGTGTGTGTGTGTGTGTGTGTGTGCTATAGAAGGAATGGGAATAGACACAAAGTTAGAGATAATTCTAAAAGCAGGACCAATCATAAACCATTGCCAGTGCTTTAAAAAAAATTTTTTTTTTTTTTGGAGGAATACCTCTGGACGAGTGCTTACCTGTTCCCATGCACATGGGATGCGCAGAAGGCAAAGCTGTAGTGGAGGAGGGTGGGGTCAATCATGGCGCCATTTTCTGCCCGTTCAAGCAAATCTCTGAGGTAGCAGAGATGTCGGTGACACCCTCGGACTCCGTTTCGGGCGCAGTACTCGTCTAGGACAAACACCTGGCCAGGACTGAACCAGCCCTGTTTGGGGAATAAAGGAGAGACTTTCTTTTAAATACAGGTTTTTATTGTTGGGGGTGGTGTTTTGTTTTGTTTTGAGAGCTGCTACAGTTAGGGGTGACTGGAGAAGGGGGTTCAAAGATTGCCAGACCCAACACCTTTTGATTTCTTCTAAGTGCCAGCCGCTGTGCTAACCCCCTTGTGTGTGCTGGCTGCTTTAACCCTTGTACCAGCCCTGTGAGATAGGTCCTGTTATTCCTGTTGGATGGGTGGGAAAATCGAATTGAGGGAATTTGGAATTTCCCTGGGATCCCAGAACTAGTACATGCTGGAGTCTGGATTAGCAGACAGCATGATTCCAGAAACAGAATCTCACCTGCTGCCCTAACACTGAACTATACACCTTCTAAGAGCATTGGAGGGGGGGACAGGGTGAAATCTTGGTTACTGATAAGATGAAGCAATAACATGAGGTCTTAAATTAGTATTGTGCTTTACACGAAGACCTTTCACTTGAGCCCCATAGCAATCTTGTGAGGTGGGCAGGGTAGGTTTATCTCCATCTCATAGAAAAGGAAACAGAAATCTGGGCTGCTAAGTGACTCACAAATAATACGAAAGAGAAGCAGTGCTGGCTTACTCAAAGTCTTCTGTTTTTCCTACTCTGAAGCACTAAGAAATATTAGCATTGGTCTACATACATGCCAGGACTTCATAAATTCTTTCACTTTGAAAGAACATCTTTTTAAAATTTTAAAATCAGGATAATGACACAACCTTGCAAAGAGAGCAAAGTGACTACGTTCTCAGGTTGTGAATCAGACGTGATTCAATTAAACTCAGAGGTGCTTCTGATGCCCTGGCTCAGCATTTTGTTTCATTTTTCCCCCCTGGCCACTATTTGTTTTCTTATTATTTATTTGCTTGCTGTATGACCAGATGAAACTCTGCTATAAAAGAGAACCTGGATGGGATCTCTGATTCAGAGCAGATTGGGAAGCATGATGGCAGAGAAATCGCTGCCTCCATGATGCACTTAAAAAAATAGATACTCAGAAAGGCTGAGGGGTTTGCCACTCAAGGTCACCCATCAGCCAAGCCAGAAATCAAATCACTTCTTCCGGTTTTGGTACCTTTCTGAAGCAAAAAGATACAGGTTTTCCTCGCTATCCGAAAATGGAGAGTTCCTATAAAACCTTTCATAAGCCAAAATGGTGTAAAGTGAAGAAGAAATCACCATTTCGTACAAGTGAAAATCCTCTTTGGATCTCTTTTGGTTATTGAAAACAAGTACTAATATAGGTCTTTTCATAAAAGCAAAGTGGCATAGAGTAAACTTTTGGGTAGCGGCGGGGGTGGGGGGGTCAACCTGTAAACCAATTTAGGTTGGTACTTTGTAAGCTGGGAATTTAAAATTGTTTTAAATATAAATTTCGTTTTACTTTGAGGGTCCTCTCTGAGTCCTGCAAATATCACTCCGTCTTGGGAGAGAAAAGGCAAAAGGAGAAAGTGATGGCGGGTGTGTGGGGAGGGGAGGGCAGGTACAGGCCACAGAGGTGCAAAGAGAGAGGCCTCCGCAGTACTCTGATCTTGTATTAGTGATCTGGGGACTCTTCGATTGACAACATGCAGCTCAGCAATGCATCCAACGAAAGACGGCATCTTTCCTATTTCAAATTATAAGTTACTGCAGAGGGCGGGAGAGTAGTCGAGGCAGTGGGCTGCCCCTATAGGCAACTTCTTTGCCACTCCATCTGCTACCCCAAATGCTAAATCTTAGAAACAACACTGCTGTGAAAGATTAAAATATATTTTCTACGACTCAGATGACACCAAGTCTTTTGTAGATGCCAAAATAGCTGCTTTGAAAAGAGTTGAAGAAATATCAATTAGGAACTCAGTCGAAGACACAGAAAAATTTATGTATCCCTGCTGGTCGGTCTCCAAAACTAACTGAAAAAAAAAAAAAGATTGTAATAATGAGAAAATGAAATATATAGAGGCAGAAGATAAGGTCCTTTTAATTGCTGTTATTTTCTGAAATTTTGGGATAATGATTAATAGATACAGGTATACAAATGCAGAAGGAAACTATTTTATGGTATTTGTAATTAATTTTGGATTTTGGAGCATATTTTTAAGCCTATACTTGATTAATAGGAAGCAAGCTTCAACATTTCATTTCTGGTTTAATTTTTTAGAGGGCATTTGCTAACTCTCCTTAGTGACTGAATCTCTTAGCGAAAAAGAATATTGTTTTAAAAATGATGTGAAAAAAGTCTTGAAAATAATCCTTTAAAAAAATTCCTCAAGAGAATAGGAATTAAGCTCAGCGGCATATTCTTACAACTTTCATGAATGCAATTTATAATTACATGAATAATCACATAATCATAAGAAACACATTTGAGAAAAATTGCCTTGCAATGCAAGGTAAGCTTTTTTTTTTTTTTTAAAGTCAAAGTGAAGTGTTCCTTTCCAATTTGGCAAAGTTCAGATTCTTCTGATGAAGTGATTCTAAACCCGAGATCATCAATGAATCTTTTATGAGACGCAGATTAATAAATTATTCCGTATAATCCCGCTTCTACTTTTAAGACTATTTTATCTACTATTTTTAATAGTTTGGCTTCTGGTTACAGGAAAAAAACCAGAATTTAAAATAAAAAGTAGTAAGAATAGATGTAGGAAACAGTCATGTCATTTAGAAAGGAGACAGATTTTCATTATATTTACATTAATGTCAATAATATGTTAACCTTATTATATCATATAATATTGGCAAAATACACATATATTAACCTTAGTGTTTGGAGTCAGGGCTGAGACTTTTCCTCTGTGTAAAGTCATTTCACTATTTCCCTTCACCTTCCCCATCTATAAAGTGGGATTAATATAATTCACCTTTAAGAAATGAAATAACAATTTACGGTTTGTAGAAGGAAATAAACGGGGTCTTTTTAGGCTTCTGAATTTGCTAGTATAAAGCCCAAAATGTATCTTCAGGAATCCAATAAAGACAGAATTTTTAAAAAGACATAATAGTTGTCCCTTGAATTTAAATGATTTAAATCTAGGCTTAGAACAGGATTTCAAAAAATGTTGATGCTCTTACTGGACAGCTGGACTTCCAAATGTCTAAAGCACCATAAAAAATTCCCCCGAAGGGTGAAAGATGCTTTGAATACTACCAAAAAACTAGAAGCCATCCAAACAAACAAACCCAAACCAGTTCAGCTTATGAAAAGTGAAGTTTATTTACAAATCATTTTAATTTTTGAAAAATAAACAAAAAGAACACATTCATTTCTGAGACAGAAGCACAGGGTCTTATCATCTGAGGAGGGGAGGGAGGGGGAATCTTAAAGTCTAAGAAACCGAGGCAATTTTTACAAGTTCTCCACAAGCAGGTGCCAAACTCGATTACCCTCTTGGGAATATTTCTCAAGTAGCAGCTGAAAAGGGGGAAGCTTAGCTAGGGAGGCTGGGGAATTGGATCCGTCTCTACTGATAACTTCCTCCCGCTCTGTCTTCTTTCTTTGGTAAGTAAAACTATCTCCACCCAGGAAATCAAGAACACATTTATAATTGTTAAAGGGGCTCTGTAACAGAGAAAAAGAGCTTCTGATAGAAAGGTAGAGAAATATTTTATTAAATAAAAATGTTATCAGGTTTAAATTGCTGTAGACCAAAGAATATACTTGCCAGGCAAGAATAGGAATCATTAAGTCTGTGATCCAAAGTAAGGCGTTGCACCATCTCAAAGAGGGAAGCGTGGTCAAAGTTACAGGGGTTGGAAGAGATAAATTCATCCATGCCATGTTTTTGAGCTCTATCTGCGTCTGTTCATTTATACATGTAGAGAGAGACACAATTTAGAGAAACACATCACATTTTCTTTGACATTTCAAATACACAGGAATTCACTAGGCATTATGAACGCTAGCTGTTCCCCTGTTGCCTCCCACCAACATCCGCAAGATACTCTTTTTACCTCCCATTGTCAACTTGCATCACTCACTGGTGAGTTTATTGCATTTAGGCAAAAATATATTGGCATCAACATGTTTATCAAATGATCACAACTCCAGTGCATTTATGTTGTTCTTTAAAAACTAAGCACACGACCGTAACTTCGCCTGCATTTCACCAAACACTGAAAGCAGATCGGATCTTTGCTTATAAAAGCCTATTTAGCTTTTTTTTTTTTTTTTTTTAGTTTTTTAATAGATTCTGCCATTCCAGTGGTTATGTCTAGAGCAATTTCTCTACAATTATTGGGATTAGCTGGAAAAAGGGGTATGCTGATTTTCAGCAACGTGACAATATTTGTATCCTCCCCTTCCCCAACCCATTGCCAATTTGGTTTCACAAAAGATTTGGGTCCCCACCCTCCAAAATTAAAAAAAAATAATAATAACAAAAGATTTTCTTTGAAACCTGGAGAATAAGTTAAATGGGAATTTAGGTTGTGATAGCCAAGGTCATTGCCTTATAGTGTGCTTACAGTTAGTGAAGCTTATGAAAGAGACAAACAGATTTACTCAGCAAGGGCTATGATCTGCCATTTATTGTGAATTAATAGTCTCAATGTATTCACACTTTTTCTTACAGGGTGAAGGCTGCAAGCAAAACCTCCTAAGGGCTAACTAATTAATCTCAATATGTGTAACTAAAATACTCTATACTCAATCGGCAAAATAACTCAGAATTCAACTCAAGGGAGACCAAGTAAATCCCGAAGAGGTAGGAATGAAGATCCTATGCATTAAAGGAATCAGTTCACTCCACCTCATATTTACTCACTCTCCTGATACGCAGACTGCAAAGAACAAGAGTCTTATATCAAATTAAGCCAGAGTTTATTCATCCCCTTGCATGCAGTATTCTACCGGAATACAGGGACCTTCCAGGGACCAGCGATGCGGTCTGGACAGGAGGAAAATCAATTTCTGACTTGAGAGGGTGTTTGGATATATTTTCATACATGGCCTTCATCCTAGGCAGTTTTTTTTTTTTTTTCTCCCCTTCCATGCTTGGGGTATGACTGAAAACTTGAGTTTTGGTAGCAGGGTGACATTAAGAAGATGATTTCTTATCACATTATTGGTTCTGTGTATCCTTCAGACCTAAATCCATGGTATGTCAGATTTTTGCCCTCTTACTGTTTGACTTTTTAAATCGCTAGTCATTTTCCATAGAAGCAGCAAGTGGTCAGTGTTTGAACAGGATGTGTTGTTTATGCCCTAGACACACAGAAGCAGCGGTTTCCAGAAGACAAGTTGAAGAATCTGTATTTTAATAGCCAAATAGCTCCATTAGGATGATGCAACACAAGCTTTTGGAGGGGATATCACATGTACAGGAATTACACTAGAAAGAATTCTCTTTGCTCTGTTAACTGCCTCGGGTTTGTCTTCAAGAAAGTGCTTTCAGTTTCAGGTTAGGTGCTTTGTCTACGAGAATTTCTTTTGTTGGCTGTTTGGGCTCCAAGCTGTATTTCTCCTTTGACTCAGGATGGTTAGGGAGAGAGGTGGCCGGGAAGGTGATGCTGGGGAGGAAGCCAGCTGCTTCCAGAGCGTCTATGTGAGACTACTCTGGCCCAAGGCAAACATCTTAAACCTGCTCCAACTTCAGCTCTGCGCCCCAGGAGGGCACTCCTGCAGTCCAAGGGGCACTCTCCAAACCTGAGGGACAGATTATGCCCTCCCACTGTCCTCCGGTCAGTCCCAGGTCCGTTTAGTTTAGGAAAAATAACAGTGGGGTACACAAACTGCTCATCCTATTTCATCCTCATAAAAAGCCTCACCCACCTCGTGCCTCCCAATTTTAACAGATAGATGAGGCATTTTGGCTAGCACCAGCTTCTTGCTCTTGAATTTCTCAGAAGAGGCTTGCAAGCTGACAAATCGGCCCAGGCCTTACTTTGCCAGTTTGGCTCGCTATTTTATTGCTCTTCAATTACGATGGTGCAACCGGTCATTTAGCTCAAAGAGAAGGGGGCTCTTTCGTAGCTGTTAAAAATATGACACATGTTTCAAGTCTCTTTTTCGTAATTTGTTGAACCTCTTGAAAAGTCTGCGGTGAACTATTTCGCCTTGCTGCCTGCCCACTCAGGAAACGGATCTGAAAAGACAACTTGGCTCCTCTGCGGGGACCTGGATACGGACCCACTCCCCGCCTCCCCGATGCATCACAATACAGCTTCACCGGGCTAATTCCTGGCTGAGAGTAGATCTATAGAACAATTTCGTTTTTACTTACGTTTTAAAGCAGGCTTACAGAAAAATATGCTTAAAATCAGCCTGCTTTCCTTTTCAGAAAGCAGCCCTGTCAACATAAAAATTCCTTTTTCCTTCTTCCTTTCTTCCCTCCCTTTCTCTCGGTCCACATGTAGATGAGCCTGGGACTGCTTTAGGAGATCTGGACTCTAGTTTGAGCTCTATTTTTAAATAAGCTGTGGGATGGCGGTTTGTTGCTCTGAGACTCAGTTTCCTTGGGTGTAAAATGAGCCAAATTCCACTTCCCTTGGTGAGGTCACTGTCATTTTACCACCCTTAAGATCCCTTGCACAACTTCCACATGTGTAAGATGGAGCTGAATGCAATGGGAATTTCCAGCAGGTGAAACGAGCAGCCCCTGGATTTTGCTTACACAGAATCATCATTTACTCAGATTTAGGCTCATTATTTTAATGGTTCCAACAACTCAAGAGTGCTTAAAAGGGTGGTTGGCTCCCACGAAATCTTTGAGAGTTTCACTGAGCTTATTATATTCAGAAAAAGAAAGAGGAGCGGGGGGGGGGGGCAGGGATGCTATTTTAAGGTGTCAGAGGAAGGGATCTGATTTTTAAGCTCCATCCCAGCAGGGATTTTGGTACTTTTGCTCTCTGCTGTATTTCCAGCACCTGGAATGGTATACCTCAGTACCTGGTACGTAGCAGGCACCCGAGATATATGTGTTAAAATAATGAATTTATTTCATCAAAATAAATAAATTCACTACTTCAACAAGTATTTTCTATTTCTTGATTTTATGAAATGTTGATAGACTAAATTCAACGGGAATGGTGTATTTGAGCTAGGATAGCAGGTGGTTAAGTGGGTGGGCTTAGGGGGTCACAAAGACTGAATTTGAGGCCAGCCCTGTCATTACTAGGCAGGTGATGTGAGGCAGGTTTATTAGTGTTTCTGAGTGTCCTCCTCCTATGTAAGCTGAGAGTAGTGTTTAAATCTACCCTCGGAAGGCTGCTGAGAGGTTCTGCTGAGAAGGACCTGTCAAGCACCTGGACACCTAGCACATAGTAAGTGCTCAATAAACCTTAGCTGTGAGCGAGTGGGCAGGTTTCTTTGTGCTCCTGAAGCCAGTTTGTTTAATGTTTTCAGCGAGCCAAGGATGTCTCTGCATTTATAGCTAATGTTAGTTACAGGTTGCTTCTTAAACCATATTGCTTCTAGGAAGCTGGGAGCCTTCCCAGTCTCTCTGCTTTGTGCTTCTCCTCTGCCCCTGTACCACTAATTCCCACGTCCTGTCTCTCTGTTTTTGCTGGTTTATATTCCAATTTCTCGGTGGTCAGAACACCCACACACAGTTGAATCCCTTGATAGATAAAATGTTCCTTGAGGGCAACTTTCTGATCTGTTCTTTCCCCTGCCAGCTCCCAGAGGAGCCAGGTCCTGAGGAGGTGTTTACTAACTGACTTTTTCTGACACTTCCATCCCAGGAAACTTCCCATTGACTTTATTAAGGAGTCACACACATGGGGATTCAGATGGCATCTTGCAAATCCAAAAGTGGGAACATGTGCTCTTCGGGGAAAAAAAATCTTATAGAAGGAAACAGAATTCTAGGTGCAGGTGTCTTTGGATACCATTCAGATTGTCTGCCTGTGTCTCCATACATGTCTAGGACCATATGCATTACATATGTTGTCTATTTTAAAATAAAACACTGCAGTGGTCCAGCTGTTCCAAATTCTGTTTCAAAGAACTTGTGGGTGCTTCCCAAGCAACACCATATAGTCATTCTTGCACGGCCCCAGTCTGTTCTTCTACAGTGTGGAACATTACAAAATAGATGCTCCTTGCAACTCCATTTCCCCCCCGTACAAACAATTGGAACTGGTTGATGAAAGAAAAAGAAAACTCCAATGCTGACGTTAGCAAGGGGAAAACAGCCCAAAGCAAAATATGAGAAAGTTACTTCCTGAATTCAGGACACCTTGGGATTGCTTCCTGTGCCAATGTTTCGCTTGTGTCAGGAGAATGAAAATGAATTTGAACACTAGGGTGAGCAAAACAGAATTAGGAGGGTATCGTGGCTGCTGAAATCTCCCGTGATGTTTGGATTATCTCTGGCTTTGGGAAATGTATACCAATGCTCTTTTTCACTAATATGTCATCGTCGTCTTCTTCTTTTTAAAGAAATCAAGGATTGACTGCATTTTAAGAACGACTTCAATCTTAACCTTTTCCAGACCTGGCTGAATAGTTCCTAAGCCTTCCTTAGTCTGCAAGGCTCCAAATGTCCTAAGAATTGGCTGTGTAATTTTATAGGCTCTGCAGGTAGGGCATAATTCAACACATCTTCCAAACAATGCTACTTGTTTTATTCTGGACTTAATTGCATAACGACTCTGAAGTCCTGTATAGCATGGGCATAGACAGGACTTCAGACTCACCTTGGATGAATAAAGTTGATATAGTACCTAAACCACATTAAGAAACTTAAAGTCTTATTAATGGTATCCATGACACAGAAGCAGGCTGATGGACACAAAGACTTATGGAAGGCAGGTACACTTTTGAGTGGAAACTCATCAACACTTTACCCCAAATTTACTCAGAAACAATTTTGGTTTAGCATTTAAGGAATGTTGGGAAAATACTGATTTCTATACTCCCATTTCATCTACTTCATTAAAATTCAAGTGATGTCACTAATTGATGGCCCTACTAGTTATGTTGTTCTTTAATTGATCATGACGTCTGGGTTTATTTCATGTGCGATATTAGTTTCCTTTTTCTTCCTTATAATGGGAAACATACAATTTTTTTCATGATCTCTTGTCTTAATAACAAGCATATTTATGTGATCTTGTTTAAGATATAAACTGTTCTAGGTAAGTTTGCAATAAGGTCTACCAGACAAATGGAATTTTCCTGGTGGGAATAATACAGCTTTCAAATTTTCATTTTATTGAGATTTTCATATTATTCTAACAGCTGAGGGAAGGAGAACAAAAGGTCAAATCTCTTTTTATTTTTTAATATTACATTTTAGAACTTTTCATAGGCTAGGAAAAAAGAAATTCTGCTGTTGAAAATAATTATGATCCTACCAATAATAAATTGTCTGAGAGTCTCCTTTCTCTAATGAATCCCTTTTATAATAAGCTAGAGGTGCCACTTTATCACCGAAATGTGGAGCACAGTTATGGCTATTGTTACTTCTGATGGATGCTAGAGGCAAGAGAATAGCTAATGTGACTCTAAAGTCATTGTGAACCCAAACTGCAAATTAAAAGGTGACTTTGTATCTTTCTTATATGGAAAATGTGTGCTTGTCATATCTGCTTGACAGTGCAAGAGTGAATGTATGGTTTGGACAATAACGAGCAATGACAGTAGTCAACCTCATCAGAAGACATGAAATAAAGAAATGACAATGATTGATGGCAGCTGGCTGTTTACAGATTTTTCTAGAAGAGTTTTTCTTGGCATGATCAAGTAACCAGGGGATATTGTTCTCTGCCTGAGCTCTGCATAGCAAGCAGAAGAGTGGTCCTCCCACGCCTGCTGCCCTTGAGAAACAACTTATTCCTACATGGTCCCCCTGACTCAGTCAAGCTAACTTGCATGGCCAAGAGAGAATGGCTTTTCAGAGAAGCCACGTTGAGAGAAGGGCCACGTTGCATTTTGCAAAAATCTTGAATTTAAAATTACTATGGCAGTACACCCAAGGGTATAAACATGGGATGTTTATTTCAAGTTAATTGTTATAATTCTTTGTAAGACAGTTACTTTGAGTAAAATTCATAACAGAGATTTTGTCAATGATCTCAAAGTGAATAAGTAAATGATCTGTAATTTTCTGTATTTATTTGCTGTATTTATTACATTTTCAATTAATTTACAGAGTACTCCATGATGTCTTTACGTTCCCTGTGGCATGAGCAAAAATAAACTTTTTGTAGTTGGCTAATTAATAATTTATCTTACTGTAAATCACTATATGACATGAGTGTGCTCAGCTAATGAGTGAATAATACATTTAAAATGTGCCTGAAGTAGTTCACACAGAAATGAGCCTTCATTTAACATGGACTATGTAGATCATATCATGGTGTTTGGAAAATTTTTGACCTGATTTTGGGAGTCTATTTCTTTTTTAAAAAGTCATTTACTTTTGCAATGAGAAGGAAAATGATTTACAGTGTGGTTTGGGGTCATGCAAATTAATTTGATATTGAGTTAATTCTTTGATATTGCATTCCTGCAACGTAGCAACTGCAAGTTGACAATACAAGAAGATACAGCAAAACTCTCATGAGATAAAACTATAGAAAGGAATAAAGGCAAATGACTATTTGGAAATCTACTAGGATAGCAATGCGTTGTTGTGCAAATATATGTAAATTCGATCAGAACAGATTTCATTCAGTCATCTATTCACCCATCCTTTCTTTCATTCTTAAAAAAAAAAAAGTATAGCAAAATCCTAAATTCCCGCTATATTCACATTCTATGGTAAGCTTTTAAGATGCCTCATCAGACATTCAAAGTAAAGTTAAATTAAGTATCTGCTTGGAGTGGTGAAAAAAATCTGTCTGCTAGCCAGGGGTACATTTATGCAAAACAAAAGAAAAAAGAAAGAAAGGGGTAAAGAAAGCAAATTAAAGAAACAGAAAGAATTAGAAGAGAGTACTATTATTAAATGGGCAGGAGGAATGATATGACCTACAGTTTCTAAATCAGCATTCAGAATACTCAAGTACATATTTGCCTGCTCTCTTGACTGGTTTTTCTATTTCCTTCTAAGGTCAAGTCTTCCCTCAACACGGTAAGGCAGTTCACCCAAGGGTATAAACAGCTTTTCCCTATATGAATAAAGGAATTGTAGATTCTCTTTCATTAGTAACTCAAATAGAGAAGAAAAGTTTTTTCTATGTTTTAAAGTTTCTTTTTTCTCTTACAGGTGTATTTTAGAAAAATTAATACCAATACAAATGACGTCGAGAAAGCTATTGTTATCTTTGTCGTTGGGGGAGTAGCAGGGAGACATTCAAGACCAGAGGTCCAAACCCTCCACGGTATTTTGAGATCGTGAATCTGAAGCTTCTGTGAAAAAGCTACACGGACGCAAATCATGTACTTAATTTCCTGTTTTTGTGTTATTATAGCTCTCCTTTCAAAATTAATCCTCTGTTGGGTCTTACTTAGAGCACACCCTCAAGTCAGGTAGAACGAACTCTTTAGTGTTCAAATAGTGCCTTTATTTTATTCATTGTATTCTGCAGTTTCTTGAAATCTTATTCAGTTAAGATCTTTGGGTGTCCCACCCCACCTTTCTATTTGTTAGGGTATCCATGGTTACCACCCCACAGGTACAGCTGACCATTCTCATCTTTGGAATGGGAGAGGAAAAACAACAACACATTATCGGAGTGCAAAATGATCTGTTTTCAGGCATTAAGCAGTCAGGTAGCTGTGAATTCCATGAAACAAAGGCATCATTTGCCATTTTGTTGTGATGCTAATTAATATTCTTGGAATAAAAAAAAATAGGAGATGTTAATGGTTGGCTTTACTCAGAGGATCATTTGATGCCAATATGAAAGCCAAGGAGAGGAGGCAATTATGCACACATCACATGCATCCTAGTTTCAGTATGGAAGCTCACATTTCAAACCTAAGGTCAGGAAAATAACATGAAAAGTTTTACTACAAAATCTAGACATGAGGGAGATTTAAGAGGAGAGGGAGGAAGCACATTGCAGGTGTCAGATAATCTAGTCTGATTATCTGAGCTGTGCTAGCTATAGGGGAACACTTACCCTTCAGTCCAGCTAGAAGTTAGCAGGGTAAGAAGGAACAAACCAGAATAACATAAAGACTAGCAACAAGGCTCAGGAAAGCAGACAGGAGTTCTAACCTAGCAGCTAAAGTTCTTGGGTTTGAGCAAAGATTGAACAAGAAAACTTAAATGAAACAAAATAAAACAAAAACCAAAATCAACCCCCCCTCCCAAACCAACAGTAACCAAGACCCCACTAACTGTTGAAGACTGTTTGGGTGGTAGCAAAAATAGAACAATTCTCAAAAACATCCGACTTTGGGGATGTATGATGTGATTAACAGTTATTAGTTGAGAAACAGACAGTAAAATGAGACTCATCGCAAGTGATATTATCAAGTAATCATTGACCAAAGAGCAAAGCTTAAAATACCCCTTGCCCCCACTCCGAATGAGAAGGGAGGTACTGGTTTTTACTGTTCCTCTGACACAGACTGGACAGGAATCGCGTGTCTCCACGAGAGGCCACTTGGCATAGTAAATTGTGGCAACACTCAACAACAGATTTGAACATAGTTTCCAAGGTGAGCAACACTGGCCTTAAAAATTGGAAAATTGCAAGTATTTGTTTAAAAACATTGTACAGCTAGCCACTGACTTAATTTTTTTCAAGTTTCAACCAAAATAAAAGGGGGAAAATTAAATCAACAACAACACACACCAAAAAAACCACAAAAGAACAAAAAAGTTTTAAAGTTTGGTGGAACCCTCCCCAAATCATTGTAGAGTCACATACAAACTAATGAATAGCAGGATCTATTTTTTTCGGTTTTTACAATTCCATATAAATACTCCACTCCACTCTTAGACGTGTCTTTTCATTTTGAAATTGCAAAAAATAAAAACTGCACCCAGAAGTCTGTCAAACTGAATTTAGAAATACCCAAATAAACTCATAATTACTCCCGAGCTTCCCAAACTGTAAAATGTTCCATTCTCAAGTTTCCCCTTGAGCAGACAGCGACATGACAAGACTGGAGTGTTTATTTTTCTCTACCCAAAAAACCTCTCCCATTTTTCTGTAGCTTCCCTTTGCCAACTAAGACTAGGAAAGTGATTACAAAAGTTAACTCACTGAAATATTGTTCTTAAAAATCATTCACTAGCAAGAATGGCAAAGACTTCAAACAAATACTCGAAAGCAGGATTTGATGAAATGTGTACAAGACTAGGTATTTAACAATGACCCTTACCTTTTGGAAGTCAAGGAAACCTTTTTAAAATGCAATACTTGATTGTGTTTACTCTTTGTGTTACAGAACCCGTGACTGAATAGTTTATGATGTAGACTGAGAACCAACTATCAGTGAAGGATCAAAGTTTGGTGTTTATTACTATGTTGTGATTGTTTTTCATTTTTCTAGAACCTTGCTTTGTCGTGCCAGCTAACCAACTTGTCCCAGTTTGCCCAGGACCAAGGAATTTCTGGAGACAGAACTTCAGCGCTGAAACCAGGGAAGTCACGGGCAAACCTGGATAAGGTGGTAACTCTCAGTATGAATCAACCCTGTGAGTCTGACTGCTACCCACAAATGAGGCCTGATCTGTTTAACAGGGATGGTTTGAATTTAACAAATTAAATGCAGCTGTAAAGTAACTGTGACATAACCACCATTCTGTAGCAGATTCCACTAAAAATTAGGATATACTCTCAAACCCCCAGACAGTTTTTGTTGTTATGCATCACTAACTCAGTGACCCCCATGGAATGCAGAGCTCCTTGTTCCTTTTTTGATCTTTATCATTGGTTTTATATACACCTAACTCCAAGTGATTAGGTGCAGAAGGCTGGGTTGGTTAAAATTCTGACTGGATTCCTCTGCTAAATTATGGGAACAGAAGGCTCATTTGCTGGTACTTTGGTTGCAGTTTTTAGTAAGTGCCTAAACTAGCAATAGACAGAATCTGGAGTGGTACTGAGCCTCTGTTTCAGGAGTAGTAAAGTAACTATGGGATTACTGGGTTCTAAATTATTAGATTGAAGCTCCGGGTAAGAACTGTCATTTATTACAGGGTCAATGGTGTACAGTTGTGCAGATCGGGCACTGTACAACTCAGTAGGCACCATTCACATTTTTGCGTGAAAAGTGACTAATGAAGTGCACAGTCTGCATGGATGAAAGTGGTAGCTTTTTGCTTATAGAACCCGGTAGGTGTGGTAGGGCCTCACACTCTTTGGAGAACCCTTGTTTCTGAGCAGTGATTCAGGAGACAAGAGAGAAGGTGGTTTGACCACCAGGTACTGACAAATTTCAGAGGCATGAATTATCTCACTTTCTCACTCATCCCTCAGTCTACCTCCCAGGCTCTCTAGGGATGATATTACCCACCCCCCAAATTCTAACCCTTAGAATTTTGCTTTGGATGCCCCATTTAATACAAGTTCCCTGTGTCAACTAGGGTGGCAAAATACATCAAGCTGATGCGCACTCAATTAAATCTTCCTGCTGATGCCTAGTGTTCAGCATTCTAATTTCATTGCTGAATGAATCCTATCCACAGAGGGAAATCTAATCAAGAGCCCCTGTGTATTTCCATAAGGAGACCTCGTCCCCTCCTTACAACCTCCTTCAATGGTCTTCTTCTTCTTCTTTTTTTAAATAAGTGCTTGGTTTCCATTTATTTTTACTCCTGAATTTCTTCCTCTTTCCTATGCCAGTGAGGAAGAAGTTAGGCTAATCACAAATGAAGCAGTCATTTCTTGATCTGGGCAGATGATAGAACAGAAACACTGAAGGTAAGGTGAAATGACTTCAGAAGAAATTGAGATTCTTTGGAAATAAAATCAGTATTTTCCAAATACCACCTGAGATACATATTCTATGAGGTTGATTTGGATGGTGATTATAATTCGGAATTTTCCCCCCTTATGTACAGATAATTTCATTTCAGAGGAATAGAATAGGATGTGTTGTTTCTAAATTTATTAAAATGGAGCCTCTCAGGCAAGGTGAAAGGATGGATTCCATCACAGAGTGATTTTTAAAAACAAATAAATATTGGGGTATGCTTTGTCTCAACTCATGACTAAACCAACAGAAAGAGATGCTGCCTTCTCTCTTTATTGCTTTCAAGTAAACCTAAGGGTCCCAAATGTTAGAGAAATCAAGAAGAGCGTGGGGAAGTTGGTGGTGGTTATGGTCAGGAGGGCTGTCCCTTATCCCAAAGTCCTTCCTCAACCTCCTCCTCCTTCTTTCAGGGTTTTCTGCATGGAAACCCATGGTGATTGTGTGATTAGCCATGAGGAATGTACCTTCCTTTAAAAAACCATTAGTATTGGACAAGAATTTCTCGGAGCACCTGATGGAGAATATTTCTGATAGAGAGTATTTCTCCTCCAAAAAGAACTGTTTTTTCATAAGCAAGGGAGTTACAAGGTTTAAGAACATAGTCTTGTTAGAAATGGACATAGTGGTGGAATCCACTGGGGAGAGAATTCACCTCTAGTTAGTTGTGTTGCTGCAAAATCATTTGAATCATATGCACATTTTGCTCAAGAATAACAGGGAGAGACCATGAAGAAGCACTGAGATAAAGGTCAAGTTTCTGCTATGGGCTTTGCACTTGCTTCCCCATCTGGTATAGTTCTCTTTTCTGAAGTACATGTGGAGCTGACTTCCTATCATTTGGGCTTAAGTTCAGATCATCTCTCTCCACCCAGTCACCACTGCATTACATTCTTCATAGTTTCCAATGTCTACAACTATCTTATTTGCTTTTTGATTTGTGTGCTGGCTAGACTCCCCCATGCGGATGGAGGTATCCTGAGCATGGGGACCTCATCTGTCTTCCTCATCTGTATGTCTCATCACCCGGACAGTTGTCTCCGTGAACCAGACTGAGGGGGGCCCAGGCTCAAGTAAGGAATCATCATGACAATTGCTAAAAATGACTTGTACCTGAGTGACCCCTAACCGACCTGATATTCAGGGTAAGAGAGAAGTCTCTACTTAGGGTTAATGTTTGTAACTAAAATGAATTACTTGGTGCTGTACGTTTCCAGTGTTTCCACTTCCTTTGCTTTAATAACCGCCTCCAAGCATATGATGGATTTCACCTTGCCTCGTGTATCAGAAGTGTTTGGGAGGAAAACAAAAACAAAAACAAAAACAAAAACTATCCCAGATAACAAAAAGTCATGGCAAAGGGGCAAGAAATTAAAATGGATGTGGAGGTAACAGGAGAAGCAGCTGGAAAATGAACCTGTTTTAAGGTTTGTTTAAACCTTTAAACAAGGCTGTTTAAAGAGATGGTTTCATTTTTGGGTCCTGGTATGTTTGCTCAGAATGGGATTTTAGGTACCATTTTTCGTTGTTGTTGTTTTTTGTTTTTTTTTCCACTGCATGTGATAATGTCATCATTTATTTTTAAATGGTTCTAAGTTGCAGATTTAAATTTACTTCAAATCAAGCCCTATTTTAAAATTACTTTTAATAGGAAGAAATGAGTCAAGGACATACATAACTTACTATATTTGAAGGACTCAAACAAATGCAAGTTTCGCTGTGAATTCCAAACTCTCACCAAAACAAAGAGATAAAAATCCACCTAAAATATATTTTCCTCTGTTTAGTCCTTGGGGGGGAAATGTCAAGTATTGCACTTTAAAATTACTTTCATCTAACACTTTGGTCCCAACAACCCCCCAACCCGAATTCATCTTTTTTTTTTCAGCAAACATGTTTAATGAATCCTTAACATAAAAGCAACTAGATTTTCTAATTCAACTTTGGAAAATTTACTTTCCTCTACAGAGCTATTTTTAACAAATGGCATATTTACTTACAAAATTGGGAGATGGGGGCGTCCAGCTGAGGCACGTTCCCTCCCTTAGCATTGAGCTTCTGGACTTGGGTTGGGGGCACAGGCTTGTGTGACTGCCCAGTAGCCCGATACATGGCTTGGACCCACAAGATGCGATCTTGCTCGTCATCACTTGCAAATATCACGGTGTCTCCTTCTTTGACTGCATTGAAGAAGGCTCGGCCACCCTCTAAACCTGGAATACAAGGAAATAAACACTCCTAAGCTGAGCTGCCGTGTTCTCGGTGGAACCAAGGCCTGACAAAGGCCATTTCTGCTGCTTTTTCTTGGGCCAGAGAAGGGAGGAGCAATTTATCTGACTCTAGGATGGGAAGTCTGATACCCACTTGGCCACAGAGTAGAGCCATAATGTTAAACAGATATTCTGAGACTGGCTCTTGTCTTTTTCTTTGTCTGGCTGGGGACAGGAGTGTCAAGCAAGCTACCTACTGGTTGGGTAGATATCTGCCTATAAGTACACTACTATTTTTCTCGTCTTTAAAAACAAACAAACCACTACCACCAACAACAAAAACACCTCTTGACCCCACCTCTCCCTTTAGCTATGGTTCTATTGTTGTTCTCTTTACAATATAGGGGGAATCTCTACCAGGGCTTCTTAAATTTTAGTGCCCCTATGAATCCCAGGGGCATCTTGTTGGAATGCAGCTTCTGACTTGGTAGGTCTGGGGGAGAAGCCTGAGAACCTGCATTTCTAACAAGCTCACAGAGGATGCAGATGGTGCTGGTCTAAGGACCACACTTATAGTAACAAGAGTCTCTCTCCTCCTACTATGCCCTAAAGCTTCTCCAATCAGGCTGCTGCCCCACGGAAACTTGTCAAGGTCATCAGTGACTTCCACACTGCTGAATCCAAAGGTCAGTTCAGAGTCTACATTTTACTCCATCTATGGACCTTATCAGCAGCATTTGCCAGTTGATTCTCTTTGAAACACTCTCTTCACTTGGTTCCAGGTCACCCAATTTCCTCCTCCCTCCCTGGCAGCTGCTTGTCAGTCTTGTTTGCTGGCTTCTCTTCCTCTTCCTAACTGTTAAATGTTGTAGCATCCTGGTATGTCCTTGGACCTCTTCTCCTCTTCCCCAGTGAGGCCATCCAGTCTTAAACATCATGAATCTGCTTATAGTCCCTACATTTCTATCTCCACCCTGGACCTCTCCTGTGAACTGCAGACCTGAACATCTAATGGTTTTCTTGACTCCTTCACATGGATATCTGATAGACACTCCAAGCTCATCATATCTAACACTGAACTCCTGGTCTTTCTCCCAAACTCCTCTCCACCTCAGTAAAGCTGAGCTCATCCCTCTAGCTGTGCAAGCCCTCAACCTTGGGGTCCTTTTGGACTCCTCACTTTCTCTCACTACCCACTTCCAGTGGAATTCTGATGGCTATACCTTCAGAACATTTTACCAGAATTTGATCCCTTCTTCTATTCCCAGTGTTTCCTGAATCTAGTCATGCTCAGCTCTCACCTAGACTATTTTAATGGTCTCCTATCTTATCTGCCCTGCCTCGTCCTCACTCTCTATAGGCGATTCTTAATGGTAGCCATAGTAATCAGTTTAGCTAGAGTCAAGTCATGCCACTCCTCTGCACAAAACCTGCCAGTCACTCCTCATTTCACTTGGAGGAAAAGTCTAGGTTCTGACAAGGCCTGCAAGGCCCCTTGGATTGACCCACCACTACTTCTATCCTTGTCTCCTCCTACTCTCTCCTTAGTGAATAAATGCACATACTTCCTGTTAGCCAGACTAATCTCTTGCTGTTCCTCGAACACCCCAGGTACATCCTTGATACTTTTGCTCTTGTTGTTTCCTGTGTCTAGAAAATGCTTCCTTCAGCTATCTCCAAGATTTGCATCATTACCTCCTTCATATCTTTGCTCAAATATCACAATCTTGTTGAGTCCCTCCCCGAACTTACTCCTCAGTCACCATCCCTCTTATCTCACTTATCACCTTCTAACAAGCTAAATAATTTACTTAACTTCATAAGGACAGGGAGTTTTTGTCTGTTTTGTTCACTGCTGTATCCCTAGTGCCTAGAATAGCGTATGGCATGTAGTAGATGTTTAGCAAATACCTGTTGAATGAATGAATGCTCTCAGACCTGCCTTTTCCCACAGGCAGCTCTTGAAGTTAAAATTTAGAGAGAGGTAGGTGAAGGCCTATTTGGGCTCAGGCCACAGCGACATTGTGTCTGTCAACATATTCCAAAAGATTGTATTTTAGGGTCACTGGGTATTCTCTGGCTGGAAATAAAGCTTCCTGTCTTCATTGGGTTCCTCATCATCCATCCACTTATCAGTTTAATACTGAGGGGAGAATGAGCAGAGTGAATAGCACCCCAAATTTCCATCAAGGCCCTGTCACTAGCTGGCTTGACACTTGGCGCCAGAAAAGATTTCTGGTGACACTAAGACTTCTCCATGGTGCCAGTGATGTTAACTCAGGTGTTTATTCCATAGAGTGGGCGTGTGTTGGGAATTCTGTACTTAGAGTTGCCAGGGACTCTAGAACAATCAATAGCTACTTCTTCATGTGGAGGGTTTAGTGCTATAGCATTTTTAACAAAAGCTTTTTGGTAGTTAGGATTATGCGAGAGTATTTTGCCTAATTCTTTATGGAGGGTTTTTAAACGTGTGGTTTGGATGGCATGATATGATACACAGGTAGCAAGCAGGGAAAACCTGATGAGATGCATAAGAAGAAGGCAAAGCTGGAAGGGAAAGGAAGAAGAGCTTTGAGGGATGGTTTAAGCCCTGAAAAGTGAACAGGAAGGAGCTAAAAGGAAGAGTGAGTCAACAGACCTTCTGCAGCCCAGCCTCATGGTAACTTTTGGGATAAGCCACTTTGATATTATTGTTGAATGCCAGGCTCACCATCACTGGAGGCAACTAGCCCCTGCCCCACTCCCCACCCTCCAGGGCCTGCAGCTGGGGGTGCGGATGCTGCGTTCCTCGAGCTACTGTCAGGGTTGCTTTGGAGAGTGGAGAGGTCGAGGTAGAAAGATACTAAGCAGTTTTCAGATTTTTATTTGATCCTCCCAATGGTGCTATGAAGTCAGTACTATTATCCCCACTTTATAAATGAGGAAACAATCACAGAGAAGGCTATGACTAGAAGGGGATGAACACAAAGCAAGGTTGTAAGCATCGGAGCTGGGCTTCTAACCCCACTGCCTGGCTCCAGAGCTAACTGGACCCCTCGTGCTGTTCGGCCGCAAAGCTAAAGAGCAGGGCCTGGCACACAGCGAAAGCACTCTGAGAATTACTTGTTAACAACAGAATGAAGCCTGATTGTGGCATGACTAGGGCACAAGGAGAAATATCTAAAGCGGCAGAAGCCAGGGCAATGACAGCCATGGAGAGCAACAGAGCTTTTTCAGACAGCATGGGAGACCAAGGGCACCCCGGTGAAAGCAAGGAGGGAGCAGAGCACTGCAGCTGAAAGAAAACCAAGGGAGGAGAAAGCAAAGTGAACATCGACACATGCTCCAAGGCAGGAGAGGTTTCGACAGGGCAGTGATTCCTGGGGACTGGATTTGTAGACCGTGATGGGTGACAGGACGTGGGCTCCTCATGGGGGACGTGGAGCACAGCCCCACAGGTACCGATCTGTCAAGCACAAGAAGACACATCTGCGAAAGGACAGAGGGAGACCAGGCGGGGAGTGGTGGCTGGCTCCCTGTGGGGCTGAAGGGGGGGACTGCTGTTCCAGTAACCTGCCGGATGGACACAGTCTATTTATGATGGGAATGCTAAGGCTTAATGTAGTTGTTTAAACTGTGCTGTTGGATTATTCTGAATATCTTTTTATTTAGACTGAATGACTTAATCTAATAGGACTTGAGAGATTACTGTCCACTCTCCCAACCACACCCAGGGAAACTGAAAGTGAAGCATTTTCACTTTTAGCTTAAAATGAGTAGCCTGGATATCAAATTCACATACAATTATTTACCAATTCCCCAAATATTTCAAAGATTCTAAACAGGTAGGGTTGATTTGGCTCACAGGCTTGTGTCTGGGTGCCCATTTCGATCCAGGCTGCTACAGAGGCAAGAACACGCACACTTGCAAGGCTACCTACCCCATAAACAATTTCCACCTGTTGGTTCCACTGACCTGCAGAAAGCCAAGAGTGCGAGAGACAGGAGGGACTCAGAAGTACTTTCTGTGTGCACACTCACCCGTCGGGAGAGTTGAGGAGATTTTCGAATCTCTGAGGACCGTGGCTAAGGTGTGCCTCACTGCCGTCTCCAGCTGGCAAATGTGACTGTGCACAGGGATCCTCAACAGTGCTTATTTAAATATGAGCATCCTGCCCTCCTCCCTTCTGGTTCATAGGTTAGGCATGGGGCCCAGGAGTTAAAGCACTCTTTAAGAAATTCTAAGTTAGACTTCTTACGACAATTGGGAGTATTAAAACTCCATTTTCAAGCAAACATTTGGAAATAAATAGGACTTGGCACATGGAAGATCAGAAAATAAGTTGCTTATTATTCTCGAGAACATAATCAATTTACTTTCCATTTACATCTTTGGTAAAGGAATTTAAAAATTGTATCCCATGAGACTGATGTGTAAAAAAGAAGAGAGGCTTTTATAATGTATGTGCACAGTTAACTTTTGCATGTATGTAGAACAGCTTTCTCTCCGCTCCTGCGCTCCCCATTGTGGGAAGAGAATTCTGCTTTCCCATGATAAAATAACAATTCTACTTTGCTCTAGCAGTACACGTAGCTATGCTTTACAGCAAGTGCCAAAGAATGACGTGGGTGAGACCCTGAGTTCCAGCTCTTTCTTTCTTTACAAAATGGGAAGATAATCCTGGTCCTGTCTCCTTGGTGGAATTGTGGTCAGGCCCAAATGCAATCGTGTAGGGGAAAGGAGCTGGGAAATGGCTTAGAAGAAATTACTGTCTGAAGATGCTATGGCATTTCCTTCTCATATGGGCCCTTTTGCCTCCCACTTTAAAATGCAGGTCTTTGGAAAGTTGGAATCTATTTTTCTGAACAGAACCCAATGGTTTGAGAAGAACGCAGACTATTGCAGAAACCCGTGAGGGCTGGTTTCTTAATGCAGGAGTCACATGCTTTCAGTGAGATGTTGCATGAAATTGTTTCGAACTCATAGGCTCTATTCAGTATGATGAGTTCCAGGCAGAGCCTTTAATGCTCGCCTTACAAGGTCAGCTCTGTATCATGCTCTGGCTGGAAACAAATCACCAAGCGGAGAGATGGGGGCTGGTCCAAATCACTAAGGGTTGGGGCTCTGAAGGTGCTAATTTTCCTAAGCAGACTGGGCCCAAGGCCTTCCCTGCCACACCTTTTCAGGTTAACATTCCATCTTTTCTCAAACTCTGTTTTTCTTTTATGTGTATTTTGTTGCATGTGGAAGAGCAATATGGGAGTAGAAAAAAAGGTTTTGGGCCAAATAATGCAGTATGGTTGGAAATGCTTCCCTTGTACAGATTTGGCATAAAAATAAACTTCTCTGGGAGAGGGCTGTTGGTGCTTGTTGTTCATTAATATGCTGAAATGATTTCGCACCCCCCCCCCCCATTTTGAAGGTTCTTTGAGGCTGATTTTTATTCATTTTTTTTTCCCGGGAGAAAGATAAAATGGGTGGGGGGAAGAGGTGTGAGGGGGCAGGATGTAGAACTTATGAGAAATACTACCATTTGTGTGGTTCTTTTAGTTACATAAGGCTTAGGAGCTTGGATGCCTATGCTTGTGGATTGGTGTCTTCCTAGGAAAGAAGACATTTAGGGAGAGTGTTCCTTTCCAGTGCCATCAGCTAACCTTGACTTGTAGTTAGCAGATACAGATGTACAGGACAGGCTCACTTAGACTCGGAGACACAACACCTGCTAAGCCCACACATCCCTGGTGAAAAACCACACGCACTAACATACACACGTGCACATGGTCCATAGTACACACAGAAGACTCCTCTTTCAGTAATTTTTTTTTTTTTTAGCATTCTAGGTGGAGCACATATTTGATGTGGGCACAGCTAGGTAAAAGAAAAAGGTATTACATTTTCTTTTTGGTTTTATGAGGATCCCTTGAGTCAAACCAAAGCCCTTGACTGGGATGGCATTCATTGAACCAGATGGAAACTCTGTAAGTCCAGGGACTGTGGCTGTCCCAATCACCTGTGACTTAGTCACTCAGCTTAGTGCCTAGCATGGAGGAAGGGCCCAGGAAATATTAGTTGACCCATGACTTGTGCCAGGGGAAGTTCCAGGGTTCATAGCCTAGAGGATAGGTGGGTACCTGGCTGGGGGTCGGTGTAGTCCACAGTGTAGCCATCCAGTTGTAGAAGTTCCTGAGGCTCCGCTTTTTTCTCCCGATAACTGCACATGGCAAATGTGTACTGACTGACCTGGGAAGGAAAAGCACAGACGGTAAGTTTGCTACCCTAGGGCCCATCCTCCCTGAAGAAATCCTTTCCAGTCAACCATGTCCTTGTCCCTGAGGCCCTGCACTTAATAGCTGCGTTCCAGTTGAGTTTTGCTACCTCCTTGCTGTGTGACTTAGCGCAAGTTACTAAGCCTCTCTGGTCCTTTGGCCCCTCATGTCTGAGAACTGACCTCCTCACTGGCTTATTGTGAGAACTGAATGAGTTCACATGTGGCATGCACTTGGGATTTGTTCTTGGCACTAAGTAAGTGCTTGGTAAAAGCTAGTGGCAATTATTATTGTTGTTATTTTAATTGGCTAAGCCATTCTTTGTAGGTCAAAACTGGTTAAATAGTGGCAATTTGGTAGGTTTTACCTAATATAACCATGGCCCTGGCCAAGACGGCCATGTTCCCACAGGCCTTTTGGTTTGCAATTAGGGACCAGACACCCGTTTATAAATGCCCAGTGATTTTTAGTTACCATTTTATTTTCTGCAAGCCAAGTCTCAGCATCAAGCCACCCATTCTGTTTCCCCTCTCCCCTTCTCCTACGGAAGGAGTGCTTTCGGTTGCTTTGAGAAGTCTTCCTTGACTCTCAGACAAGTGCAGGAGTGACACGCTGTCACAAGCAATGAGCGCTCCATCGCTGGGTGCCAGTCACAGTTGAGCCATCCTCAGCCCCCGATGGCATGGCCACTGTCCCTGTGCAGCCCTCACTGCCAACACAGGCATCCCTGCGGGCGCTCCACAGCTGCAGGCCGGCCTTTGGGACCCTGTCGCCACAGTGTATGCACACCCAGCACGGATCCTTCGCATTCCTACATCTGGTTCATCTGCAAGGAGCCCCTGGGAGAGTGAGCATCCTTTGGGGTTTAGGCTAAAAGCTCGTGGGCATGTTTACCATCCACCATGTCACATGTCTTGGAGAAGGAGTGCCACATCCCTTATCTCTTTAGTTCCCTTTATTAAGAGAGACATTTTCTAAGCGAACTTTGATCCCTACTGGGGACATTTTTAGCCTCCTCCATGGTGAGATGTCTTTTTGTTTTTTTTTTTTTAAATGGCATTAAGAAATTGGTTATTTCAAACTCTGCACCCATCTCCCACATCCTCTGAGGCCTGCTGTTCCTAATGGCAGATAAAGGGGAATGATTGGTGTATCTACTGCTGCCCTCTGTCGGTTCCTGGTGACAACTTTCTTCGTAATGTGTGGGATCTGCAGAACCGGCTCCTTACAGTGCAAGGCCTGGAGGGACTTCGGGGAAACAGAAGGCCAGATCGCGAAGAATATTTTCATAAGTGGACGTGTATTGTTTTTTGTAATAAGCAGAATAACCAATAGCATCCTCTTCTCCTAAAAAGGAGAGTTAGGAGTGCACATTGGCCAGGGGTCCCGTCCCAGCTCTGACAAGTCTCAGAGTCCATGTCTGTATTTTACGTGCATCTTCCTGTTGCTGGGGGATTAACTGAGCAACGAAGGGCTTCACATACCACGTACGGCAATCACAGAGCACATGCTCAACATGTGCATTTAAATAAGCAGCTTCCTTGCATTAAGCGCCAGCATTCTACTATGGAGTAGCTGAGTAGGTATATTTCCCTACTAGATTATAAATCCTTTGAAGGTAAGCCTAGGGAGTCATACATCTTCATTATATTTCCCTCCTTATAAGCAAAATCTACCATATAAAGGGCATTTACTCTGAGTCTGATTGGTTCTAGAAAGTATGTATACTCTAATAAAGAGGGTTTTTCCTTCAAAATTTACATGTTATTCTAAGCACAGCACCAGGCCTCTCCCACTCATTACTGGTCCAAATAACTAATCTCCCAGGTCCCCAGTGTGGCAGTGGTCACACTTATTGCTGGAATCTTTCTGTGGTGATTTTTACCTGTCTCTGGCAACACGAGAGATGATGTAGTTTCATAATGGGATGATTAGCCAGAGAGTTGCAGACACTAAGTTGAGATCAGAAAAATATCACAACAGAAGGGTGTTATTTCAAGATTTGTGCATTTACTATTGCTACACGCTTTGGGCTTTTAGATTTTTCTGTTCCAGTTCAGGCGCTTGCTTCCTGGAGTGCTGTACCCTGCTGCCCTCTTCTGGTAATATGGCGGAAGCTGTCCTGACAAACTTCGGGCTCACATAAACGAATTGGTTTCAGAAGCATTTTCATTGGGGATTTGGTGACTTTCTTTAGGAAATAAAGGGAGGGAGAAGAAATTCTAATTATTGCAGATTTCAGGGGGAATCTCAGTTTTTCTGGAGTGCTTGAAGGGTGGAGGAATAGTCAAAGGGTTGGGAACTTTTTTATTTTTTTTAAAGCTTCTACAAGACATCACTAAGTGAATGAAATGAATGTTTCTCTGCCACAGTAAAATTCTCTTTGAACTGCATTTTGATAAGAAGTTGATGAGATGGTGAGCGCTATTGTAATGACGGCATAGAAGAAACTAGAATACATGTCAGAAGTCAGAGAATTGGCCACCGCTGCCAGAGAGGCTGGCCTAGAACAACAGAAAACGGAGATCTCATGATCTCACATGACCAGCAGACATCTGAAAGTGCCCTTTGGAGAGAAGGGCAAAAGAACTGCAGTGTTTACATCTTTGGGATTTTTGGCCGGTGGTACCTTCATATGGAATCACGGGATCAGATGGGCTGCTGGGACTTCTGAGGGTATAGGCTTCAAGGTTTGTGTAAAAAGACTGGACCTCCCACACACCCTCAGCTTGTTTTCAGGCACTATTTGAACTACCTTATTTTCAGACACTATTGTTAATAGTGCTTCTTAAAGAGTGGACTGAGGCCATTTTCATTAGCGTGTATGTATGGGAGGGTGGGGGAAAGGATATAAAGATGCAGATTCTATAAGTTGGAACAATAGAATCTCAGGTCAGGGTGAGTCTCAGGGACTGTTTTTTTTTTTTTTTTTCATTATTGCTCTAGATATTTCTTAAAGCACACTAAAGCTTGAGAACCATTGCTTTAACATATAGGAACTGTCCAGAAACTTTCAGGTTGTCCCTGAGTTTCAATTAGATTTAACAACTAGAGCCCAGATAGGAGATGAAAGGGTCAGTGCTTTCTGATCCCCTGACTCTCCCTTCTCCTTCCTCCCACCACCCCCGGGAAAGACTGAAGTACTTGCACATACAGTGAATGATATAATGTATTTGTCTAAACCCCCTCTCTTTGCCTTTACCATCACTCCTTATAAATGCTTCAGCTGTCATTTTTTCTGAACCCTGGTCACTAGCCCAAAGTTCACATACACCCATTTTAGAAGAGTTCTTTCTTTATGGTACATTCACTCATTTAACACATACTTAGATATTGTGTCTGGTGCTGGAATATAAAGATGCACAAAATCAGATGTAATTTCTGCTCTCCTGTCTACTGTGAAGGCAGACATTAATCACATTACCTCAGAAATGAGTAACTTTAATGGGGACAGGTATAAAAGGAGATATATGATACTGTAAGAACTTGGGGATTTGGTCTACTTGGGTGGCCAGGGAAAGTTTGCGTGAGGAAGCATTGACTGATTGAGCCAAGATCTGAAGATGGAGAAATTTGATGATGTGAAGAACAGAATTCCCGGGACCAAGGACCATTTTTCAAAATTAAATTAAATTTTATTTTATTTTATGATGCTTAACTTCCTTTTTAAAACACATTTTATAAGTAATCTCTACGCCCAGCATAGGGCTCAAACTAACAACCCTAGATCAAGAGTGGCAGGCTCTATGGAATGAGTCAGCCAGGAGCCCAAGACCATCTTTGATGTGATTTGGTTGTAAATGAAGGGTCACAGAGTTTAAAATCCTGGACTCCTGATTGACATTAACACGAAGGCCACTTGGTGGAGTAGGGGGAGAATAGGTTTTGGAGTTATACAGACCTGTATTTGATTCTCAGATCCCTTATTTTCTAGGTGTGTGGCCTGGCCCAATTCAGTTAACTACTGGGACTCAGTTCCATTATCTTTAAATCAAGATGTTGGTAATAATTGTGGAAGACTTCTTTGATTTGAATACACTGCATTCATTTCCCCGGTAGCTGAATCTTAATTTTACTTGGGCAATCACCACCTTCCCCACTTTCAGCCCATTATATAGTATAGTGCTAATTGAGCCTTGTGGGGAGGTAGGGAGGGTGAGACACATGGCCCAGGCCTAGCCAATCAGCATCACATCTCCTTGGCTGCAGTGATTGGAGCAGGGATGGGCACATGACCACACTGGGCCAATGAAAGATCAATTAGGGGATATGCTCAAACCACAGAGAATGAAAAGCTTTCTTTCCTCTGGGGGGTGCTAAACTGTCATAAATCTTGACCCTCCCTATTCCTCTACGTGGAGAGATGTTGCTTGAGGGTGGTGCCAGCTCATCGGAGAGCACAGTCAAGAGATGGTATCGATAGAGTCAAAGTCTTGACGGCTGTGTTTGAGACCTGGGCTACCCATGCCCGAAGACTCTTTATTCAACTGCTAATTTAATTAACTAACCAATACAGTTCTTCCCCTTTTATAACCTGAGTTAGTTGCGGTTGATTGTTGTCATTTGCAACCAGAATAAAAACAGAAATGCCCTTTGAGGCAATGTATGTTTGGGTGGAAAAAATAGACATTCATTCAGAGAGTTATAAATCACTCAACTACTTATACGTTTTACAATTCATTGGGGGGGGGTTAAGTTATTTTAATATGGTTTCCTGGGTGACAACTGCTATATTCCAAGGCATTTTACATTATCTGACAATATTTTATTCAGATTTAGTGATTTTTCTGAAAGCTGGAGCAGTCAGAGTTTTTAGTCTTTACATTATTTCTAGAGAATCAGAAATAGGATATGGATTTAGGATATTGGTTCTATCTGATGCAAGGTAATCGAGTTCTAGAACATTGTATATGCATAAAAGTCTTTGGGGACCAGTTCCACCTGAGTGCTTGGAATCATGGAAAGCCTTTGGAGTCAGAAGACCTACGTTAGGTTTCACTTTGGCTGCCTATTAGCTGTTGACCATGGGCAAATCACTTAGCCATTCTGAGCCTCACTTTCCTCAAATATGAAATGGCATAAGACTTGTCCTCACTGTAGTGCAGAAAGTTTGTAAAGACCAATCTGATGAACACTTTATAAAGTCTAAGAGACCATATAAATATAACCAATTGCTAGCATCATCAGAAGAGACACAGAATATTATGGTTTGTATGGTTCTAAAAGAGGGAAAAAAGGCTCAGAAATACTTTGGATGAAGACCAATCAAAAACTGATTTTAACCAGAAGTCTTTTGGGCATAGAGTAAAAATATTTTATTTTATTTTTTAATTTATTTTACTGATTACAAATATTTTTAAAATAAAAAGATCATAGTAAGGAGACTTTCTAGCCTGGACTGGATGATGAGTTGTCTGCTTTCATTCCTCCCTTATACACCCAAAGTGGGGAGCTCTAGGTAGAGCGGTATGGAATTGGCACCCTCATTATTAGCATTGGTTTGGTCAGAGTTCCTAACAATGGTAATCGGTGTTTACCAAGGCATCTAGGGTTTAGAATGAATTTACCAGCAATTTCTTGATTTGGGGTGCTGAGGACCCATTTCCCCTTAATCCCTGAGTTAGAGTTTGCAGCCATGTTTTGGGGGCATTTACTGGAATGTAAAGGAACATGGCTGAAGAAGCTTTGTTATGTCATTTGCATATAATCATGTGTGTAGCTAGTCTGGTGCTCAGCTCCATGGGAGGCATAAACTCTGAAAGTGTGTGGTCTAAAGGGGATGGAGCCTTCACTTTAAAAAGGACAATGACCACGGAGCCAATATTTCTCTAAAGATAACTTTGGACAACCTGCATCAGTATCTCCTGGTGTACTTGTGAAACAAACAGATTCCGTGGCCTCATGCCAGACCTCCTGCATCAGAATCTTCTGGATGGTGTACTGGGATGTGGATTTTAAATAGTACCCAGTGAAGTGGTCCAGGCCCATACTTGGAGAACACCATCTCATTGCATAGGAACACTTAAGTCTCTGCACAGAAATACCCCTCAACTGCATCATTTCTTCCACACCTGGGTGGGGGGGCAGACTCCAGCCACATACATAATGATGTTAGCCCCAATCTTTAAAAATGGGAATGGCTGTTTCAGTTCAAAACCCCTCAGAGGATTCCTCTGTCCCTGGCTAGCAGGAAGTCCATTTACAACCTATCTTTTGGTTCCCCCAAGGTAGTAGCACTAAGAGGAATTCTCACGTAGGGAGAATTTTAACAGCTCCACATGACAGCCAAAATGTAGACTCTGTGTGCTTGTCTGTGTGTGTGGTGGAGGGGGAGAGCCGGGGGTGGGAGGGGAGATGATCTTAAGGAGACTAGTGTTGGATGTGTTCTCTTCCTCTTAGGTTCTTCAAACTATTTTCCTTGTATTAAATTTAATGAAATTCATAACTGTGTTGGAAATTATGTCTTGCAAACTCTCTATAAAATATAAACACTTCCCAAGACCTAATGTCTGAGTAGAGAGAAATAAACATTCAGTAAGTCACTTGGGTAGATATGCTGCTTCTGTGTGGCTTGTGCACTGGGCTCTGCAGAGCTTGCTCCGAGGCTACCTGGGGACTCGGGGAGCAGGCTGAGGGGAGGCTGCTTCCCTGCCCAGCTCCTTCACCCTTCCCCACATTTGGCCCGAGTGGTGCTCCTGGTTTCACTTCTGCATTTTGAGTTTCAGTGGAAGGGTCTCGTGGCTAAAAAGGAACTGGTCCTCATTTGCCCATATGACTGGTATCACTTCATGCGGCTCTTGGTTGCTAATTGTCATCGCTCGTTCTGTCATCCTTCTCTTCAAGCAACCTGAGAGGTTTTGCTTCCCCTGAACTGGGCCAGAATTGGTGACCTTGAACTTCTCTCTTGCAACTATGGTGGCACTGGGGTTGTTTCAAAGGGGATGAGTTTTTTGGTTATCATTGTGATAAAGCACCTGTAAATGTGATCACTTAAACCACGGAGAAGACAAAATGGGAAGAATCCAAAACAATGCAGTATTTTCTACAGAGAACCAAACTGCTTTAGACATTGTTGTGGTGAGCAAGGCCTTGTGACGGTGGGCCGTCCTGTCCCCTCTGAAGACCACAGAGGTTGTTAAGCGAGGAATCTAAGTTGAAACAGAAGGTTAAATTTGGAGGATCAATGTCCCCAGCACACCTTGTGGCTACTGAAAGTTGAGAATCCCATGTAAATGACACATATTAAAATCCTGAAATTGTTCCTTCCTGCTCTCTGGGACCGATGCTGAGCTTCAGAGGGGCTATGCCTGGCCTTTGCGGATTTTCACAAGGGAGCACAGAACTTGCTTTTTAGCAACTGTACAACTCACATCTTCCTGTGGTAGAAGGCTTGGTGAGAAGGCCATGATGCCTAAAACAACCATTCTCTCCTCTTCAGTTCAGGACAGATTGTACAGACATGGCTCCACTGATATTTTTGGCACATTTCCTCCTGTTTTTTTCCTGAAGAGTTTTTTCTTCCCCCCCTGAAATCTCTTGCAAAGTAAAAGGTCACCTATTTCTCTTAGGTACTTTGTCACTTCAAAGACTTTCAGAGCAAAGTCGTGTGTCCTGTGGAACAGTGACTGGCTACCTCAGAGTGGCAGGGGAGACTCCATGTCAAGGTGAGAGGGCCCCTTGTCCTGCTTCCTCTGGGAAGCTGTCACCAGCCACTCTCCAGGCAATACGATCTTTCCTTTCTCAGAACCACCTGAAGTCCAGCTTGGGTCCTTCTTCTCTCTCTTCTTTTTCCTTCTTTCTTCCACCAAACATTTCCTGGGCCAGGTACGGAGCTTGAGATGTGTACGTGTGTGGTGGGCGAAAGAGGAAGGGACATAAAGACGAATCGGAAACCGAACTGGCTCTGCAACAGCATACAGTCTACTGGAAGAGGCCAGGCGACTCCCAGGTGATGCCAAGACAGGCTGCTGTGCCCAGTGAGATGCACTGGAGGGGGAGAATCTTGCATAATCCTGCACTGCCTCTTTTAATGCATTTTTGTCTTTCTGGTTATAATGCACTCTCTTTAGAGGGGACACCAGCTGTTTTTGCCCGCCCAGCAGCCATTTTTCTTTTTTGGTAATGGCATCCTGATTTTGTACTGGAGACATCCCAGTGGGACTGAATCAAAGTGCCATGGCCTGCCCCTGCTAAAAGTTGCGTGTGTGACCCAAGCTGAACAAATCTCTCCCTCATATTTGGCCCTCCAGTGGAGATGCAAGGATAGACAATGGTCAGAGCCAATTCTGTCTTCTGATCACATCGATGACATTGGCCATGGTTCCCTCCACCTGGATTTCTGGAACCTACTCTGAGTCCTGTAGTAAGGACAGGCCATTCAGCTCCTTCAACAATCCTATAAACTACCTCGAGAGTTTTGTAATACATTATTATTAATACCTTTATTAGGTTAGGTCTGTTTCTGCTGTTTGCATATATAAAGCACTCTAACAGATACCCTGGAAGTGAGAGATCAGGCCCCATAGTTCTTCTCTATGACCTACCAATGTGCCCTACACGAAGTAGCTGCTCAATATATACTGGACCGTTGATAGTTTGAGGAAATGTATCTCAGGATGAAATGTCCTCTACTGCCTACCCATGGATTATTTAGGGGTTTGGGCACAATTCCAAAGTTTCCCTTGGGCTCATTTATTCTCAGGTTTTGTTGTACCCCATAGCAATCATGAAAGCAAAGATGACCTCTTGCTTATAGTCAGAGGGACGCATTTTGCCTTAGTGGCACAGCAGACACTTGACTAGATCTACAGAGAGTCTAGTCTTAGAAGGTCAGGGTTGGTAGAACTTTCAAGGCCATTAGACCTAAGAGGCAGTTGTTTCATAATGAGGTTTTAGAATTGGAATTGTCCTAAATACTAGTCAATGCTTATAGTTAACACAGTAACCCAGTGCACAAACCACACTAAACTACAAGTTGACTCGCTTTGTGGCATCTCCTAGAATACAGCATATATTAATTTTTTATATGCCTTGGTGGAACCTGGAAATTGAAAAGGGGCAATGGCAAATTTCCTTGTAAACTGAAAAATCCTTATGCAAGAAGCAAATGAACCAAATTTTAAAAAGGCAGGGGAGATTCTCAAGGACAAGGATCACTATTTCTGGAAATTTTTTCTTAAATAGACAAGAAAGCAAAGGTACTATTTATATATTACTCATGTATTATTAATACTGGTATCTGCATCTCCATCTGTATCTATATACAGATAGATGTTCCTTGCTGTATGGTTAATAATACTCCCAATTGGGGAAGCCCACAAGTCCTCCAAAAAAGGAAATTCTACAGGTATTCGAGCCAGAGCTACATATACAAACACGGAAAAGTATCTACAGTGATTTATGTTAAAAAACAAAAACAAAAACAAAAAAGTGAGTGGCAGGATAACACAAAGAGCTTAGTTATATAGTAAAAAAAAAAAAAAAAAAAAAAGTCTATCTGGAAAGATACATTCCAGACTGTTAAACATAATTATAGGAGGTCAGTTAAGACTTCTGGAAGCCCCATGCACCGGGGAGAGTAGAGAGCTCCCCCACAGGGAATTCAATATCAAAATACTAAACAGTAAAATAGATGCCAAAAGTCTAAGTAAATTCTGACCTTTCTCATAATGAGTGTCTTAGTACTTTTAGAAACAGCAAATTCTGCTAAAACAGTGTCAGTGTTCCTAGTGCTCCACCCGGGCACGTGCTTGCTTTCTCCCCGGGGTCCTCCATCCCTGGCAGCGTGGCAGTCCACTTCTCCTACTTATCTTATGTGCTCCTGTATTCTTAGACTTTTAAAAGAATGAGCCATTAATTTTTAAAAATTTAAAGTGATATAGAAATAGGGAAAAGGAGCACAAGGGAGGGCTGTGGGGACTAGAAATATTCTACGTCCCTCTAAATGGTGGTTACATGCTTATATAATGCGTAAAAATTCACTGAGCTGAATGCTTGAGCATTGTGTGCTTTAGGTAAGTTACACCTCAAATAAAAAACATTAATTACTCCTATCAAATCTTTACTACTGATGGCTCTTAAAATGGAGAGAGTTGAAGAGTTACCTGGACCAGTACAAAAAACCTTTTCTTCCATCTCTTCCAGACGTTCTTACCAATGGCCCATAAATACCTAAAGAAAAGGAAAAAGACGAGAGTTGCATTAATGCTTGAGTGACTGCACTGTTTAATTCATTTGACCATAAAGCTTGGTACTCATAAACAAGGAAATGCACGCAGCTCAGAAACAGAAAGCAGATTTGGGAGCTGTGCCATTGAGAATAAGGAACAGCAGGCAAGTTTCACTTCCATTTATAGAAGGAATTGTGGCCCCTCATCACACTTGACTTAGATTCCTTGATTGATTCCAGAAAGCACCTTGGAAAATGTTACATTGTGACTTAATTTTTGTAGGTGCTAAGAGTCTATTAGGTAGGGAAACTCCTGCCAGGAGCTGCACAAGGGAGGAAAAAGATTGCTAATCCTACAACTACAGCTCCTTTGCTCTTTCAAGTCTCAGTCAGGAATTTACCCGCCCCCGCCCAAGACTTTCTTTCTCTGTAATTCTGTCAAACGCAGGCATATTATAGGGAGGAAGTTTCCGGTCAACATAGAAAGTTCTCCCTATACCTCTCCCCCTTTCCCAAATGCTCCTGTTGATGGAAATTAATCTTGATAGAGACAAAAGAAATAAAAGGAGAGTTAAGAACCACAGAGGCACAGGTCTAAGGTATCTGGAGATTTTATGAGCAGTGGTACTACTTCAAGATTTGTGAATTACTCCATTGGCCTTGTGGATTGCTACACGCCACTGGCACTGATCAAGGAAGTGAGGTTTTCAGGCTCTACTGGACCAAGTGAGAGAGAGCTGGTCATACTCAAAACCATTCAAACACTCGAGTTTCAAAACTGGCTTTATCTGCTATAAAACCCCACTGGACAACATCCAAGTCCTCACTTCACCTGGAATCAGACAGAATTTCCGTTTGGAACATAAAGAAGAATGCACCTAATTAAAATTTATACCATTTGACAAATTTCAGGGGCTCTTACAACTGGTTGGTGGCCAAAATCTGCTCAGACCTTTAAGCCAGAAACCCAGGAGTCAACCTGGGTCCCTCTGTTTCTTCGACCTTATTCCTTAATTACCAAGTGCAGTTGATTTTTTATTATTTAAATTTTTTTACCTCCTGCAAAGTTTTCCACTCTGCTCAGTCTCTCCCTTTCACACCCTCACTATTTCAGTCCCAGTCCACAGTTTTGCTTCCATGGACAAGTGTAGAGGAAACTCTTAATGGGTGTCAGGGACACCCAGAATGATTTTCATCCTCCTCCTGGCTGTGACATGCATCCTACCATCTTCAAATGCCATCATGCCTTTCCCTGCTAAACCCCTTCCATGGGTCACCCCTGTTTACATGAAGGGAGCCTCAAACTGACCACTCATATTCCACTTCCCTGATTTATCCTGTATCTGTCCACCTATTCTATTGTTTACTTGACATTTTCCTTTAAAATAACTTATTTAACATGAATAAATTTATTTTGAAAGAAAACTTGATACTATAGCCTTGATACACTAATTATATATTATGCCTTTTCCCAGCATCTTATGTTCAAACTCACATTCTTTCTAAGTTTAAATCTCTACCTTGATGTCATCACCTCCTGGGCCCTGCTAATAATTCTTCTGTTACAATGATCACACTACTATAATTTATTTGTTTTTATATTTATTGTTCCTACTGGACTATGAGTGAGCTCCTCAAGGGAAGGAAGCTTATTCCTTTTTTCTAAATTCTCACTTCTAAATTCCTAGCACAGAACCTTGTTCTTTTTAAATTCCTGGTACAGTACTTGATATGTATGTAGTAGGAGGTCACTGTATACTTATGTTTCATTTGGTTTTGAATGCCATGCTCTTGGGAAACCAGAGCAATTTTTATAAAAGTTTCTGATAAGATTTTAAAACACTGCATAAAAGACATGCAATCCATCACCAAATTCTTTGCATTTTCTTTCTAAAATATATCCCATTTCTTTCCGTCCCCACTGTTACTCCCCAGTCAAGCCTCCATGATGTCCACCTGGGACATGGCAACAGGCTCCTAGCTGGTCTCCCTGCTTTACTCTTGTCCCTACTCCACTCACTACACAACAGACAGAGTGACCTTTTAAGTGGGTAAATTGGATCATTAATACATTCATTCTAAATCAGGATGGGAGGGGCGCCTGGGTGGCACAGTGGTTAAGCGTCTGCCTTCAGCTCAGGGCGTGATCCCGGCGATCTGGGATCGAGCCCCACATCAGGCTCCTCTGCTGTGAGCCTGCTTCTTCCTCTCCCACTCCCCCTGCTTGTGTTCCCTCTCTCGCTGGCTGTCTCTATCTCTGTCGAATAAATAAATAAAATCTTAAAATAAATAAATAAATAAATAAATAAATAAATAAATAAATAAATCAGGATGGGAAACTATGGAAGGGTTTTGAGCAGGGCAGAGACACAATTATATTTCTATTTAGATGGTCCCTGCGGCTGCTAGGTGAAGGCATTGTGGATGAAAGGGGCAAGAGAGAAAGTAGGGAGATCATCAAGTTCACAGTTGCAGTGGTGCAGGTGGAAAAGAGAGGATGGTGCCTGGACTGGGACAGAGGCCATGGCAGTGGCTGGATGGCTGGTAAATACATCAGCCCTGAGGCCAACCTGGTCAGCTCCACTGTTGTGTGGATTACCCAGCTGTAATCCACTGTCCTGGACAGTGCTCTCAACTTTCTTGAAATAATATATTAAAATATTCACGGCAGAAATTGACATAAATGGGAGGCATGGCCAGGGCTACAGAGAGAGAGGGTTCATTGGTCTATAATTAACAGTATTGTCTTCCAGTTCTAGTTCAGATGTTTGCTCTGACAGGCTGGGCAAGGTGCTTAACCTCCTGGTGTCCTGGAAAACAGGGCAGGGTCAGCAATTGTTCTTCCTGCACAGGGTCATTGTGGGGATTAAGTGAATGATTCTTGTGGAGTATAAGCACAAGGCACAGCAGAAAGTAGATGCACATTAAATGTCGGCCTTATCATAAACTATCTCTGGGTATAGAGAAAAGCATATCATTACCAGTAATAAATAATAGCTAAATACGTGAAAAGAAATCTCCCTGGACATATGGACATAGAAAAATAGATAAAACAAAAATCAAATGAAGAAGGCAGGTGAAAAATTTTGTATTTGTAGTAATGACTGGCAAGGTTGTCACAGTCTCATAGTTCTCTGGAATTATATCTGGCAGCTACTACCCATTTTTCTTTCCCCTTAACTTGAACCCACACAGAGAGATTCAGAACAGTGAATACAGACACTACATCCGAAGTTTATAGTTTTAATTGAGGAGAATGAAAGCAGAAAAAGGAGTGCACGAAAACCCACAGAGTGTAACTCATACTGAAGCATTAATCTTCCCTTCAGAATAAAAATCCTAGCTCCTGCTTGGCCATGTTTTACTACTGCGCTGCGTTGTGCCAGGCCATCTCCTGGAATTTACCGTACCTCCCTGGAGGGGTTAAGGCCTTGAATCTGAAGCCATGTCGCCTAGCTGTGTGTGCAACCTTCAGTAAGTTACTGGCCGTATCTGTGCCTCAGCCTTTCATCTGTGTGACGGCATCATAACAGTAGCTACTTCGAGGACTGCTGTGAGGCTTGAATAGTTAGTGGGATCTACAATGTCAGAACAACACCTGGCACAAAGTAAACACTTATTAGCTACTTCATGACATTACTACTCCTATTTTGTTGAGGAACCTGAAGTTGCGGGAACCTGCTCAGGGTTCCCCAGCTGGTGAACGACGTAGTGAGAATGGCAACTCGGAACAGCCAGGTTCCAGAACACCCCTTCCACGCTGCTATTGTTCCTCCCATTTTAGATGATGACAAACTTTGGTGTCTTCACCGAAATGAGAACACAAATTGCTCTTCCAATTGAGTTTTTCTGGTGAAAGGCTTCTGAATGGGAAAGCTGAGTGGGATCAGAGAAAAATCAACAATCCTCTTTTGCAAAGTATCAGCTGGTTTGTGTGAAGGAGGGGCTTTCCCTCAGAGGTTTTCCTCAGAATTTATTGCTAATTTGGCACATACCAGAAGGTGTCAAAACCGAGAAAAACTGAGGGCTGCACTGTATCATTTCTGTCTAGTCAGCCCCGGCTCTCTGTTCTCTTAGGTTGAAACATGCTCACTAGACAGAATGAGAAGTACCTGGAGCAGATGGGAGTTCTGTCCCTGCAGACATCCAGGTGGCTTTCCCCTCCAGCTCCTCACACTACAGACAGATCTATCTGCATGGGCATGAGCGGCCTTCCACTCTCTCTTCAGGCCATCAGGATTGTGGGAATTGGGATTTACAAACAGATAAATCAGCATTCTAGTGTTGTAAGCAGAAGTTTAGCCTAGTGGTTCTATCTCCGACTCAGGGTGGAAAAATCTATGTGGCAATTTTGGCCCTGCCATCAACTCTTCTTTGGCTTGACTATCTTCTGCTTCGGTTTCTTTAGCTGTAAAATGGGGATAGTGTGTGAAGTTGTTGTGAGGACTGATGGAGAGCATGCATGGCTAGTGTTTAGCACAGACTGGCACACAGTAAGTGCTTGGTTACATCAGGCAATATTGTTGCTTGGCGTTATCCTTAGTAGTAGCAGGGCAGTGGTAGAAATAATAGCTCCAGTACAAAGAGCACGTAACTACCAACTTTGCAAAGGATTCATCTTTGGATTCTTTATCTGAACTTATGTTTGGCTTTGGGGTGCACATCTGTTGGGAAATAAAGCAAGGTACACGTGTCTGGGTTTGGAGCTCCAGGCCACATTTTGCCTTGTGATTCTAATATATCCTTGCTTGTTGTATTTTCGTAAAACCTATGCCAGTGGATCATTGACATCTCTGTCATTCGCTGGGGGCATTTTAGTTAGGTGAGAGGCCAGAGTGAACTATGAAGGACTAAACAGAGAAGAGAAAGATGTTTGTGGGTCTTCCATGATCCCCTGGCTTCAGGATCCCTCTGCCCTGGAACTCCTTGGCAGGGCAACACCCATGGTGATGCTTATACCTTATCATTTTATTAAAAAAATGGGATGGTCTTCCTCCATCTGATGTTTACGAATGTTAATGAATTAGTAACTCAGCCCTATTTATTAAGTATCTTCTGTGCTTAGCACTAGGTGTGCACATGGTGGGTGCTCCATAGCTATTCATGAGGAATTTTTTTACTGATTTCTTCCAGGATGGATGAATACCCAGTCAGGGAGAAGAGTTCGTGTTCCCCTCAGGACATCTGCCAGAATCACTTGCCCCTGGACACCATACAAAGCGGTAAGGATAGTAGAGAGGGACATGGAAACCGGGGATAAGTTGAAGTTTCAACTTGGGGGGCTGTGGACCCAGAAGTCACTGAAAAGCCTAGAAAATGAGGAGTTGGTGCCGTTCTGGTCTAGGCAGAGATGAAGCTCAGCCCTAAGGGAAGAGGGGGCTGCATTTGTTTTCCTCTGTGTCCCTGTGCTGCCACGGCACCTAGCCCACCACAAGTGGTAATGAGGCAGGGCCTTTTTAAAAAATTTTCTTTTCTGCTAGAAATTCTTCATGTGAATTTCTTCTAAGAAGAGCAGTCACACTGAGACAAAACCAAGATTCCCACTGGGAAACATCCCTCCCCTCCTGGGAGAGAGAATGAGAGCATAGAGGATGTTAAGACTCCAGATGCTTGAGTCTTCTTGCAGCAGCCCAGCAGGAAGAAGCATGGGCTGGGGGAGAAGCACAGTAAATGAATGAAAGCAAACAATGGTGACAATAGTCTCCACCACCAACTCTTACTTAGCTACAGCCCTAACCATGTATCAGCCCCTGTTCTAAATGCTTTACATGTATTAACTCATTTAATTCTCACAACAATCTTATGAGGCAAAATTATCATGACCTCCATTTTATGCTGAGCAAAATGAGGTTCACAGAGGTTAAGAAACTTGCCTATAGCTGGTAAGTGGTTACTGCCAAGGACTGCATCCTAGGTGATTGACCTAGTTGGCATTTATAGACAATACTACAGCAAGGGAGATAAAACAGAATCATAAAAGTATTCAATTAGTCCAAAAGAAGGAAAAAAAGAAAAAAGAAAAAAGAAAAAAAGAGGAAAAGAGAACAAAGATCAGATGGAATAAACAGAAAACAAAAAGCAAGATGACAAACAGCAATTTGACTTAAACCTAACTATACCAATAATCACATTAAATATAAATAGGCTAAATATCCCAATTTAAAGGCAGAGATCTTTAGATTGGATTTTAAAGGCTAGAGCTAATTCCATGCTGCCTGCAAGAAATGCACTTTAACTCTAAAAGCATAAGTTAAAAATAGTAGGATGGAAAGGATTTGCCATGATAAATTAGTCTTTTAAAAAGCTGGAGTGGCTGTATGACTGTCACACAAAGTAAATTTCAGGGCAAAGAATATTACTAGGGATAAAGAAGAACATTTCATAATAATAAAGGGGTCAATTCATCAAGAGGACATAATAACCTTAAATGTTTATGCATCTAAGAGCAGAGCAAAATGAGACAAACATGGACAGAATTGTAAGAAGAAATAAATAAATCTGTAATTATAGTCAGAGATTACAATACTTCTCTCTCAATAATTGCTTAGAAAATCCATAAGTATTTGGATGATTTCAACAACGCTATCAACCAACTTAATCTAATTGACATTTATAGAAGATAAGCCAACAAGAGACAGAAAATGGAATCCTAAAAATATTCAATTAGGTCAGTAGTAGTAGTCTTGTTTGAAAGTCAGTGCCAATCTGAGTGGTGTTTTGGAGATTTGCAGGGAGGAGAGAGAGGGTGACAGTTTGGAAGAACAAGAGGTCCAGAGTAGCGGCACAGCTAAGAAAATGGAAGAGGAGAGGGGATTTTCAAGAAGCATGGCTGAGACTTATAAACTGTATCCCCTTCAAGTTTTGTTGAAGCCTAACAAGAAAATCAGATTTGCTGTAAATTACTCTGGGTTGGTGTACTGTGGTTCACTCCAAAGTGGGATCAGGGAAGCTCTGTATTTCATTCAAGTTTTGGGTCCTTTGTTAAGGTTGAATTGGAAGGAATAACACAATTCTAGACCCAGCTCCAATGCTTAATCTCATTTGGGCAAGTCTGTTCACCATTCCATATCTGTTTCCCTATGTGTAAAGTAGGGATTCATTCATTCACTTATTCATTTACACAACAATTAGCTTAATTTATTGGACTTTTACTACGTGGCAGGCTCTGTAAGGGCTACTTTGAACAAGGGAGTCAAATGTCCCTGGTGACAAGGAACTCAGTCCAATGGTGGTGGTGGGGGGAGAGAGAGACAATAAACCAACAAACAAAGAAATACGTCATATGTGAGATGATGATAAATGCTCTCCTGAAAATAAAGCAGAGTAAGAGAAAGAGAGAGGATGTAGGTGGGCCAGGAAAGGAAGGCATTCTGATATGGTACAGAGACATGAAGAAATCAGGGGAAGCCATGTAGAAAGCTGCGTGGGGAAGATGAGGCATCCAAGGCAGAGGGAAGGGTGGGGACAAGGGCCCTGAGGTGCAGATGCACTTGGAGTCTTTGGGGAAGAGCAAGGAGGCCAGTGTGGCTGGAGGAATGATCAATGTCCGGTAGGTAATGGAGGCTTCACAGCCATGGTAACAACATGGGTTTTACTCTGAGATGGGAAATCACTGGAGGTTTTCCAGCATTGGAGTGGCAGGATCTGATTTGTGTGTTAAAAAAAACTACTCTTGCCTCATGGTGGGAAACAGACTATAGGGAAGCAAGGACAGCAGTAGGGGGACTGTTTACAGAGTAAGGGCACTAGTGAAAGAGAAGAGGAATGGAGGCTTGGATCCAAATGACCATACAGTGCGGTGAGGAGAGGCTGAACTCTAGGTTTATCTTGAAGGTGCAGTGAATAGAATTTGCTGATGGATGAGATGAAGAGCAAAAGAGAAAGAGAAATGTCCAAGATGACCCCACGGTTCTTGGTCTGAGCAACTTGGTGAAGGGAGAGGCCATTTAAGATGTGAGGATAATGATACCTAGTCCCTGTGACGCTGTTTCAGAGATAAAATGAGAAAGTGCATGTGAATATACTGGCTGAGCTTGAAAACACCATACAGATGTAAAATATGAAAAATTACTCTCCAAAAACTTGCTCATTGTCAAATAGGCTGAGATGTTAATGTCTTAAAGCCAGAAATTAGTGTTGACTTTCTCACTAACATTTTTCTGTTCAATAAGGTAAGTGGTTGATTCAAGGAACCACAGCTTACCAACAAGGACTCATTCACAGTAATTCTGATTTTCCTTTTATGTTTTAATAAACATGAAAGTAGATATAATTTATAACCTCAGCCATGCTTTTTAAAATTTCCTTTTCTCTACTATTCTTTAAGCTCTAACACTATTCTGATATTTCTCTCCTTCTTCCCCACACAATGGGGATCAATAAAACTATTTTAACTTTAAATGAAAAAAAATTATAGTCCATAATAAACATTTTTATTTTCCTTGAGTCACCCTTGTGCAACTAATGCTGTACATGCCAGATTTAGGCCACGTTGGGTCTGAGAGTGTTAGTAACTAGAAAGCCATTGCCTGCTTCTCAGGGCTCCTTTAGGCCTTCCTTATTATTTCCTAGCAGAGGGGTGATTTTTACACGGCAGTCTAGTAATATGAAATAGCTAAACTGTCAGAAGGGAGTTACATATTTCTTCTGTCATCTGTAGGGTCAAGGGAGCCTGAAATGTCTCAATAATTTTACAAATGAATCAACAGAAAAATTAGTGAATTCAGATCAGTTAGTTCAGTTTCCTAAAAGAAGAGGACGTGGGAAATGGGAATGTGTCCCATGGAGAAATTAATACCCGTGTAAAGTGTGTGTGGGGATTAAATGTGGGATTAAATGTGGGAGTACTTGGAAAACTCCTAGTTTGGTGCTTCAAAGGGGCTGAGAAGGTGGGTTGAGATACTGATCCTTGAAGGAAGTTTAAAAAGACTGAACTTTTGAGCACAGATACATTCAATCATTTTTGGTCTGTCTCTTTGGTCTGTCTTACCCTCCTCATTTCTCTCTCTCTCATCTCCTTCCGTCCTGCTCACTCACACTCTGGTTCCTTTAGCAAATAGTTACTGAGTATTTATGAGCCAGTATTTTACTAAAGATGCAGACAGAATCTTTTCCTGCATGCTACAGAGACCTAAAAGAATTCCCAAACCCACTGCCTTGAAACTGGAATGTTTACATCAAGGGGGAGGAAATATAGGGGAGAAATTCCACTTAACATTTTTGGAATATATGCCAGGAGTATGATAAGAAGGAGGAAAAGCTGACTTCACAAACATTTCATGAGAAATCTTTGTGATGCTAACTTGACTGAAGAGAAGCTAGCTGCCCTTCATCACGGATGGTTGAGAAAAGACTACATATGTAGCAGGGGTCTGGTTCCCTCTCCCACAGCCTTCCCATGGCCACAGGCAGAAGAGTTTTGGCATAATTCCATCTCAGGCTCTGGGAAGAGTTTGGCTTCCAGATAATGCCATGCAAATTCTCTAAATCCATGCCAGAGCTCAGGTTCAGTACTGGGCCTCCAGCTTGTCAGGAGACCTTTTCTTTTCTGGAGTTCCCCATGCCTGACCCCCACCAGTGCCCTGACGGGAAGATATCTCTCTTTCTCCGGAACCTTGAGTGTTCCATGTTCCCTAAAACTCCAAGGCACCAAAGCTAGAATGTTTATTTCCTGACCGCATGTTGCTGTGGTCTGCCCATCTGCCGGGGAGTGTACTTCCTGTCCTGACTGCTCCCTCCTGGGCCTGTTTAAAGTCTTTAAATAATCTGTCTTAATCAGTTGCTAGTCCTTGGTGTTGGGTTTTCGCATTCCCCAAACCTCTAGCACATAACCAATTCTCAGTTTTCATGTCAATTTTATCACTTTAAGCCATCTCACAAATGCTCACACCCCAAAGTGAATTGAGACTTTTCTTTTTTTATTTTATTTTATTTTATTTATTTATTTGACAGAGAGACAGCTAGCAAGAGAGGGAACACAAGCAGGGGGAGTGGGAGAGGAAGAAGCAGGCTCATAGCAGAGGAGCCTGATGTGGGGCTCGATCCCATAACGCCAGGATCACACCCTGAGCCGAAGGCAGACACTTAACCGCTGTGCCACCCAGGCGCCCCTGAATTGAGACTTTTCTACTGACCAGAGGGGCTAAGCAGAATGATAGCCAGTTGGCAACTGGTACCTGCAGAATCCTTGAAAAGCAATCCATTCCCTTCCACTGGTTAGACATCCCCCCATTCAGAATTATATGGCCCAACTTCTAAGTGATCACATTTACTGAGATAGTGGGGTCCAAGCAGTTTAATAGGCCATGGCATATACCCAGCTGTCAATAAACATTTTTTGTACAAATCATTGATCTGTGAATTGAAACTTATTTTACTTATTCTTTTTATGCTACTCGAAATCACTTAATTGCTCATGCCTCTCAACCTTAAGAAACTGAAGGTGATCATAAATTTTCTGTGGTTTGGTCATTTATTTAAAGACTACAGTAAACACAAACACTGATTCGATGTGAATTGAATGTTTGAATGTTACCACCTATGGCACCTGCTCGTGTCTCTTGGACGTGGTTGTTAGTGAAGGTAAAAGTGGATGATTCAGAGAGTCTGAAAGATCTAGATGCCACTGAAAAGGTACATGCAGCCAATAAAACCTCCTAAACCAGAATCACCCAGCATGCTTCTGGGAACATTCTGAATTGTACTGGAAATCCTACTAGAAAAGAAGAAAATTATTCTATCTTGACAGCACAAATGCACAAAGGGTAATGATAAGAATTGAGGAAGCTTATAGTAAATACCAAAATCAAGTATTTTAAGACTCTCTCATGAATCCTTTGTATTTCCTTCCATGTGCTTCTCTGAAAGTCAGTTTTCCTTTTCAGAAAATATTTTAAGAAATGGATGGAGATCTCCCTAAAACTCCCACTCGGAGAAGAAACACTTACCCGGAATGCTTCATGTTTTGAGGCTTATCCATTCGGACAGCAAGTTTGATTTTAAGGTCTTGATCAGGGCAGTTTTTGGAGACTGTCATTTTGTGCCACTCTGACTGTTTGGGGCTGTTTGGGGTGGGATGGAGAATAACCTGTAGGGAAAAAGGACAACCATCTTAGCCAGAAAATGGAAACCCTGTCATGTGTATGTTTTTAATCAATGAGAAACTTTGCTGCTGAGAAGCTGAGTGTCTTGTCCAGTTCCCATAGCTGACAGGCATTTAAATAAAGCAGAAGCCTGGCCGTCGGACTTCAATCCAAGGCTCTGTCTACCAACTGCCTCATGCCAAGCAGACTAGCTCGAGGAAAGAAATGGTGTTCTCTTGCTCTCTTCTCTCCCCGCCTGGATAATTCAGTAAAAAAAGTTAGGATCATGGTTTCTGTGACTCTTGTTTTTGCATTTTCCTAAAATTCAGAAGTCCTGAAGCAACCCAGAACAGACAATGTTCACACACGAGTCTCTCCATATAAGAAGATGAATGTATGAAAGGAAGAAATTTCCTTACACATTAGGGCACCTCTCGTCCACTCATCTTTCCACTCCTCAGGATTGCTTCCCCTGTTTTAGAAGGAGACATCGCTAAAAGGCTGTAGGGGAAAACTGGAAGGGACTTTATGTGAGGGATGAGAAATGTGAGACCTACGGAAGGGAAGGGCCTTGCTGACACACATTTGCACACCATTCGCCAGGATGTGGCATCTCTGTCGCACAGCACCCAACTCTGTTCTGGCTTGAAAGGAAGCACACACAGCAGGAAGCATGGGCTCTTTGACAGCGTCTTTCACTGTGTGCTTCGGAGATGGCACTCTCAACCTGAGTCTTCTGCCCTGGTTCGCAGTGTCTCTGGGGCCAGAAGTGAGGCAAGGAGTGGATAACTCAGCACATCCACTTCTTCATTTTGCCGCCCGAGTTCTCAGGAGCCACATGGGATCTGAGGAACATGCACTCAGGCAGGAGCGAACTACCTGGAAAATCCCCTAAGCTGAAGGAACAGGAACTAAATATAGGCACAACAAAAGCTGGGCTTGCTAAGATTTGCTTTTGTGGTGGTGGCGTGCCCTGGTTTGTTGCATGTGGCTTTGGCTCTGTTTTCACAGCATCTATTTTCTTTAGGTGCAGGGGAAGGCAGCCTCTCTCCTGGGCTGCTTGCACCTCTGCAGGGGGACGGGAGGGGCTTAGAGTCTCAGAGGCGGACACCCCGGCCTTCCAGATGCTGCCAGCCTCACTGCCTGCCTGCAAGCCTGGCTTGCAGGGAGGGTGGAGCCGATGGCTTCCCAAGAGGCGGCGCAGCGAGAGCTCAGGAAGAGTAGGAGAGCGGGAGAAACACAAAATGGGCCCCCTCTCACGGGCCTTGTTTGTGCTGATTTTTCACCCCTCCTCATTTCAGGCCTGACCCTTTTCTCCCTCCATTACATTCCCTCTCTCTGATGAAAGAAAATTGATCCATTTTTGCTAAACGCAAAATCTGAGTCTTCTCAGTGTCTTATGACATGATCGAAATAGGAGGCCTGATTTTTCAGACCTGAAGCTGCCAAAGATTTTCTGATTGTGCCCTATGCTGGCAAAATATGTTGAGCCAGTAGCCCAATCTCTGTAAATATACTGCTATCGATATAAAAATATATGACCATCAATATATAAATATAGAAAACATCATTATATATTTATATATGTTACATAAATATATATCATTATACTTATATTTTATATATTTACATTATATACACTTACTTTGTATAAATATATTACAGTGTTACATATATCAAAAAATATACACAAATATAGAAGTCTTAAAAATAAGCCAAAGATAAAAAGCTATATTTTTAAGTATCTTGCTGATTTTGGTGGCTTTATACTATTATAGCCATATTTTAAGATACCCTATATATTTAGGGCAAGGCTCATTGTTCACAATACTGGATGTAAATCTATAGCTCAAGTAGTCTTGTAAATAATTTCAGAATATCTTGACTGACGTCTATCCTAGCTGATCACTTTGGCAGTGATTTCCTCTCACGATGTGGATGACAGAACGCCTGCTTAGCAGGACGGGTGTCAGCTCCACCATTTTTGTGCTGTTTGCCAGGCTTGGAATACTAGTATCATCCTAACATTACAGCACTTCTGTAGTCATCTTTTCGGGCCATGTATTCATTCTGTGAGCGTTAATTTAGTTAAAATTCTATCATAGAATGTATAAAGTGACATAACTGGTACCAGCAAAGTGTACTATGTTGTAGGCTGCTGGAGGCAAGTAAGTCTGGGTGCCACTGGGCAGCAGAGACCTCTCCCTCCCCTCAGAGCATGCCTGTCCCTATGTCACTCTATCTCGTGTTCCCATTTCCTGAGACCCCAGCTGCGGGAGATGGAGAGAGGGGGCGCTGCTATCCCTGGGATGTCCCTGACATCCCTGATGCTGTCTCCTGAGCTAGTCTGGCCAGAGGGGTGAGGGGGGTGATGTGCTGAGAAGCAAGGAGGGGGAGGGGTGGTAGAAGAAAGCCCAGCCAGGGCCAGAACAGCAGCAGGCAAGACCCGAGCCTCCTTCTGCTCCTGCCCATTTGGCAAAATCAAAGCAGGAGCAGCGCTCTGGGCACCCGGAGCTCGTTAACAGGCCTTCCACCATATGGATTCTGGGCGTGTTTCCCACTGGCAATATGGTGTCCATTCGCCGACACAAATGACCACAGCTCATTACTGGCCCGTCCACAAAGACTTCTTCTTCCACGTGGTGGCTCCCCGGGGAGACTTCCTCTCCAGGGTGGCTGGAGAGATGAGGTCACTGCAGCTCTCCTCCACCTTCAGCTCCACCCTGCCATGTGCCTGACGGGTCGACGACTCCTTTGTATGTGTCAGCCCTGCTGAATTATTAGGGTCCTCCTGGGTGCACATGAGTCCTGAGCAGTCCACACACCTCATCTGGACATTCCAGGCTGCTAATCAAGCACTTTGTCATCTCAGCCGAGGCCCATGTGTGCTGTGCTTTGATGTGGTGATGCTGATGTGGGAACACAACCCACTCTGTGCAGTGAGCTGCATGCCAGCCAGCCCCAGCTTCTCTTAGTTACCTGGGCTCATAGGCAGGTCCTTCTGGGGGGCTGCTTTACCCTGAGCCTTTACCTGACTGATCCTCTCCAAGCCTTAGCCTATATAGCCCTCCCTACCGCTGCATCTACCTCTCACCCCGAGAAGGCAGCCCTGAGCCTCAGACTGGGTTACGTCCCCTTGCTATATGCTCCCAGGTGTTCTTTCTCTAGAGACCACTTACCATGCTGCACTATGATTTCTAGTTTTTATGTCTATATCCCTTAAGTGTTTTGAAGTTAGAAATTTTTGCCTGTCATTATTTCTGTTTTCTCTGTGCATGCCACAAATGATGGGATACCGTGGGCTCACAATCATATCCAATAACTAGAAGTTTGATTATATTACAGTACTGGCAAGGATGTAGAGAAACAGTCACTCATGCCTTTTGTGGAAGTATCAATTGGTATATACTCTTTAAGGGACAATTTGGTAGTATCTGTCAAAGTCAAACTTCATTCAGCAAAATACTTTTTTGAAAACTATCCTACACGTACACACACATATGTGTAAAGAAGTAAATTCAAGGTTATTCACTGAAGCATTGCTTATACAGCCAAAGACTGGAATCAATCTAAATATATTATGATACATCTATACGTGGAATATTACACAGCCATGAAACCAGGAAGCATGTCAGCATGGGCTGACATGGACTAATCTCCAAATATACTGATATTTCAAGCAAAGTGCAAAGCAGTAGGTATACAGTAACTTCCAGTGGGCTTGCTTTCTTTCTTTCTTTCTTTCTTTCTTTCTTTCTTTCTTTCTTTCTTTCTTTCTTTCTCTCTCTCTCTCTAAGGATGTATATACAAATGCTTGTATATGCTATGCTTATACATGCATCGAATACTGGGTGAAGAATACACAATAAACTGAAAACAAGGTTTTTCTCTGGAAGAGACACAGGACAAGGTGAGTTTTCACTATATCCGTTAAAAAATTTTTTTTTACCGTGCATGACTTATTTTTTCAGTTAAAAAGGTTTATTAAAATGAAGCATAATGAATGTGGAACAAACTAGATATTGTTGAATGAATGCATGTAGCACTGGGATTTTAAATGTTGCTGTGTCCTGCTAAGCTTGGGACCAATTAGAGCATAGAAACACCTCTCAGGGGTACGAGAAATTGCTCCACTTTTAAAAAAGAAAGCAGTCATCACCAGCTGCTGCCTGCAGAGGTGTTGCCAGCAGAGGGCACCCCAGCTGGCACAAGGACCAGGCAGGACCGCAACTGGTGAAAAGTTTCTTTGGTAGGAAGGGCAAATTCTTATCTGGGAAAATATATAACGGGGTTGGAGGAGAGAACGAGTTATTCAGAAATGAAAACCTGTATGCGGCTGTGGCAAGCTTGTGGCCTTCACCACAGCAGCAGAGCCAGGGTTTTATTTCTGCATAGGGACAAACTGGTACAGTGGAAATGGTCCTGGAGATGAGTTAACATTATTTCTCGCACGTTACTTACTTCCTCTGGGCTCCAGTGCACTCGTCTGGGCAGGATGAGTAATAACTCATTAGGGTTATCATGGAGCATCGGGGAGGGGACTGTACAGCGTCCTCAGGGCTGCGCCCTGGCCAATGGCCAATGTACGGTGCCTGGGCACCACCTAACCAGGTGGCTCTAGGGGAGCTTCCTGCCTTCCATGGGAATGTTTTCTCATCTATAAAATAAAAGGCTTTGACTAGCCCAGTGGGCTTAACTTTCCTTAGTGGAAACAGGTTTGAGGAGTTGGTGAATGCTTTGGACTCGTGAGTCCAGAAAAATGCACATATGCCCCTCCCCACCTCGACATTTGCAAACCATTTCGAGGGGTTCCTGGATTCCATGGAACCTTCTGTGGACTCAGGCTGAGCATTCCTGGACTTGCCACTTCTAACACTAATATCCTGGTCTGCATCCTAGTACTATGATTCCGGGTCAGCTCTATAGATGAAAGCCAGAGTAAGTAACTGGGTCAAAAGGACGAAGAAAGAAAGCATGCTTACTGTGTTCTTGCTGGCCTTGGTAGGAGTGTGTGCCTGTGTGCTTGTCTCCAGGTATTCTCACATTATTCCACTGATGACATACCAGGGGCTTAGAGAGGTTGAACGTTTGGCTGAGGTCACACAGCTTTTGGAAGGGATTATGAAATCAACCAGTATGGCATGAAATGTATTGGGAGTCTCTGTGCTGGGCTCAGGGCTATAGGGTAGTGAACAGAATAGTTTAGGTTTCTATGCCCATGGGGTTTTTGTAGTCCAGTGTGGGAGACAGAAGCCAAAATTTCTGTTAATTCTTCTCTCTTTCCCTCCTTGGTGATGAAGTGTAGTGGACAGGCGGCTGGGGTAGTGAATGAAGGAAGATAGGCAGTCAGAAAAGGGCTCTCTGAGGAGGACGTGGCACATATGTAAGGAAGGAGGAAGCCTGTTGAAGAGCTGCGCAGTGGGGAGTGTTCTAGGCAGAGAAAGCCCTCCAATGCAGGAAAGAGTGGTTTATCCAGTGGCTTGAAATTTGGCCCCGATGCTGGGGCAAAGTGGATGAGGGGAAAGGTAGCAACAGAAGAGGAGGTGGGTGGAAGCCAGATCACATGAATCTTTGTAGGCTGTGTTACAGAGTTCTGATTTTATTGTAAGCAGTGTGGAGTGATGGAAGCATTTGAAGCCAGCAAATCTAACTTACATTCTGAAAATACTGTCTGCCTGGTACAGAGTCAATGGCTGAGAAGTAAGAAGAAACGTCTTCATTACCTTAGCGGTACTCAAAGGGATTGGTACCACCATTTGGGATATTTCAGAAATTTGGGGGGACATTTGTGGTTGACGAAATAATGGTGCTGGGCTCTGCTGGTATTGAATGGCCGGGGCCCAGGGATACTACACATCATGCAGTGAATGAGATACTCCTTCCCAGTGAGGAATCATCCTGCATCTCAGCCGACTTCTGAATATTCCACTGGGTATGAATGGAGGTGGAAAAGCTTGTTTATAATGAACTGAGACTAGATCTTAAATCTTTTTTACGTATTCTTAAAAAGAAAACCACAGGCATCAAATGGTGTCACTTGTTCCCAAACCGGTGCTCAGGACATAATCTAACTGCAATTTCAACTTCCCCCAGAAATGTAGTCTCAATGGGTGGGTCAGGAAATTTTTGGTCAGGGCTGTTGAGCATGCCACTTGGACCCTCACCATCCCCCAAAGAGAGATGGGGTCATCTGCATGATAAGACCCCTCACTTTTCCCCCTAAAGGAAAGCCACCTGCCTAAAACAATCCTTTCCTTTTGCTGACAATTTTTTGCCCCATCCTTCTTCTACAGAAACCTCGGTTTTTGTACATCTCCTTGGAGCTCCTTCCACTTACAGATGGGATCCTGCCAGATTCATGAATCATTTAATAAGCCAATTAGATCTTTAAACTTCACTCCGTTGAATTTTTGTAATTTGGAGCAATATACACTCAACGTATTTTTGGCACTTTTCCAGGGAAATTGAGGAAACTTTGTCACCAAGACTTGTGGGCAGTTTGAAGAAATCAGTTTACTGACATTTAAGCTTCAGAGCTTCTCCCCTCTACGGTGGGTTTTGTGGCTGTGACCTTCGGAGTGGTTCCCTGTATGGGAACAAGGACAGCGTTTCTTCTTTAGATCTTCTAGGGCAGTTGTTCCTGAATCTTTACATTTTGAAGTTATTTTATTATTAATTAATTCCTTTTTATTTTTCCTTCATATTATGTCATTGTACTGATTTTTAAATTGTTGGGTGGATTGGTTTGTTAAATTATCTAAGAATTTCCTTCAGGATAGGAGGGGTATTGCAAATCTTTGCTTTAAAGGGTGTCTGGGTCTGAGGGTGTGGAGAACCCCTGCTCTATCTGCTGCAGGGTGCACTACTGGTAACCCAGATTGAAAGAGGAGAAACGGAGGCTTGGAGAAATTTAGGGACTTGCCCAACGTCACACAGTCAATGGAGAGTAGAGCCTGTGGATTCAAACCCAAAGTTGGACCTTTCAGTACTTGGCAATGCTGCCTCTTGGGACGTGGGGACACAGCTCTCTGGAGCTCCTTGTGACAGGGAGCGCTTACCCGTCCGAGCTCCTTGTCCTCCAAGGCCAGGACCCCTGTGCTCTCTGTGAACAACTTCACCTTCACAGCAGGCAGTGCGTGGGTCGTCGAGAAGTCACCCTGGGTGCCCCAGCTGCAGACAGAATCAGAAAGGTCAGCATGGAGCCCTCTGCCTTGACAATGCTAAACTCAGCTGCCTTCTTCCCGAGTAGGGGGAATGCAGGGTTAACCCGAGGCAGCACTGGCTGTCACACCCCCCTCCCCTTGCCACCCCTCCAAAGCTGCCAGAGTGACAAAAAGTGTTAATTAACTTGTTAGGCAAATGCAAGACAGATGCTCAGAAAGTTGCCACGGGTCTTCACAGAGCACTACAAGGAATCCCTTGGAATTAGCATGAAATCGAGTTGTTGAGAACTTTTCCCCATGCGTTTGCTATCCTTACAAACTATTTCAGCGTCACCGCAAATATTTCCTTGTATCCTTTGAATCCCTAGGTCTTGGAAACTGCAGTTCTAGATTTTGAGACAGGGCTTCATTTGGTCAGAGCCAATACCTGACTTTAAAATGCAATGTCAGTACTCACGGGGAGGTGGGGGGCCCCATTTCTTCTGGCGTTCAAAGATGAGTTGAATAGAGGAATGGATGGAGCTCAAAGGAATGGAAGGTAGAAGAAGTGGGAAATGCCCTTCCCCACTGGTCTGTAGGAATCTGAGTCTTAGATCTCCTCAGAGCAGAGCCTGGCTTAACTAGCATCTGGCTGGGGTGCCAGGCGGGGCTGACGTGAGCCACGGATGGGTCCCTCAGATGGGGCCTTTTCCTCTACTCATCATTGTTATCACAGAACCCTACCACCTGTTCTGTACCTGCAGTCAGTGCGATCTTCCAGAAGTGTCCAACTGGATTGCACTGAGCCCCCAGGGTGCAATCCAGACCCCTAGGTGTAGTCTCCCACTCACCTGCTCCAGCGTCATGGGCCTCCTGACTGTGTCTTCAGGGCCCCCTCAGGGCCCTTGCATGCATGCTTCCCTCTGTTGGCAATGCTTCTCCCCACCTGGCTACCTCTTCGGAGCTCAGCTTCAATAACACTTTCCCATCCCTTCGTCTCCCAGTCTAAATGTGGTCCAGTGTTAAACTCTCTGGAACATACTGTTTAATTTTCTGTCCTATCAATCACAGGATTTGTAATTATTTATTTCTGTGTGATTTTTCAATAGCCGAATCTTCTGACTGGGTGTTTTTTGCTTATGTTGCATACTTAGCATAGTGCTTAGCACACAGAAGACACTTAAGAAATATTTGTTGAATAAATAAGTGATGCTAAATATACATTCTTTTATAGAACTAGGAAACAGGAATAGATGTAATTTTGTATAGAGTTTTTTTTTTCATTTAGCCTTATATGATGGCAATGTCCATACTGTAAAATATTCATTAAAATATTATTTTTAATGACCCTATAATATTATTCCTTATAGGTACATCACAATTTATTTAACCATCGTTCTATTATTGAATGCAGCTGGACATGATTTTTAAAACTTCATCTTTGATTATTTCCTTGGGAACTATCAATAAACATTATGCTGCTCTTACAATGCTGCAGGAATTCTGCTCATCAATGAACACTTTCAAGTCTTGGGACACTGATTCCCAAAATGCTTTCCACAAAGGTGGCAACCATTATCCCAGCATCTGGGAATGAGTGCCAATCACAGTGTTTCATGACCTATTCGCTTTTTCTTCTGGCTTACTTTGTCTTTGGTGTTTTCATGGGGATTTCTTTGACTAATAGCAGGCTTGAATATATTACTCTGGGTTTGTTGGTTGTATTTCTTCTTTTGTGAATGATAGAAATGCCTTCTAGTCTCCATGTTGCACTCAAATAAATCCTGTAGACTAAACTCAGAGACATGAGGAACTTCGAGAAAGCTGACAAGACAGCACCAGAAAAGTGGAGGGAAGGAGGAGCCTGGATTGGGAGCTAAGGGATAAAAGTCATTGAGGAAACCCAATAGTGATAACTGAGAAAGGGAGAAGACATGCAAAAGGACAGGAGACAGAACAAGAAGCAACAGGTTCCAAACACAACAGCACAATGTTAGATGTACAGATAGAAGCTCCTAATTTTGGTCCTCCGCTACTGCAGAAAGCTCCTAAGACAGGGAATCAATTTACTAGCAAAGGCAACATGACAAGGTATAGGGTTTTGAATCAGACACCTTTACTTCAAGTCCTGGTTAGTCACTTATGAACTGTAGGACTTGGGGCAAGTAATTAATGTCCTGTACCTAAATAAAAATAAGATAAAGATAAATAAACAAAAGTAAGGATAAAAAAATAAAAAGTAAATAGTAACAGGCTTGAAAGACCATGAGACCCAACAAATTTTGGCTACTTTACCTCCCCAAAATAAGGATATGTAAGAGATAGTCTAGTAACTGTGATGATCACTTCTGTTTTGGGTCATGCATTCAACACATAGTAAGACATTAATGATATTGCCCTCCTACTCGACAACGTAAGTAGTAAAATAGTTATTATCATCCCCATTTCACAGATGAGAAAACTGAGAAGAAACTCAAGATCTTGCCCATTTTATTCCAGTGTAATTTGATCAAGCTGGCTAGAACCCAAATCCCTTAATCCCCATGTTGCAGCTTTCCCTGCTAATACTGTCATAATTATCAATAACACACATTATTAATAATTAGCAATATTGGCAAAAAACATGATCATTAATTTATTCTTTGTGATGAATTGTGCTATTAATCTCTTTGGGCATTTATCATGATTGGTCATGCAGATGAGGAAGATTCCTTCTGGAAATCAAAAGAGTTCTGGAATGAGATGCATTAATACCAAGCCACAACAAGGCCTTGATCTCAGTGCCCCAGGAGTTCCCCCCACTCTATCCCCTAGGGATCCCCCCCATCCCTATGATACTGTTGTTGGGACTGGTTTGTAGGGTTTTTCTGGCCTGCTAAGCAGGCACTAACTCAGTCTGCCTGGACCCCTGCTGCTACCCAAGGATGCTCAGCTCATCAGGCATTCAACATGACTCAGACTGTAGGGAAGAGTGAGGCCTCCACCCTGTCAGCTGGATGGAATTCAAGTCACTGGAGCCTGCCCTGATGACCCAGTCCATTTGAACACTGAGTGGCTTTTCCTTTCCCCCAGATCTGCAGCTGTGCTTTTGGCTTCCCACCATGATCCTTGGCTCACCTCGAGTTTTTAGGTCACTGCTGAGTCCCAATTTATCCATCAGATTTCAAAATGGCAGCCTGGCAAAAAGTCTCCAGTCTAATCAGGATGGGCTATGTCATTTTCAAGGCCTGCGCAAAATGAAAATGTGGGGCTTTTTCTTCAAAAAGGAGGGAAGAGTGCTACTAAAGCTACTAAAATATAGAGTCTTTTCCTTTTTCGGAGTAGTTCTGCTCAAATGCATGCTCCATTGTTCCATCAAACTTCACTTAACAAACAGGTTCAAGGATAAAATAATTAAGAATTTCAAGATGGCAATGCAGAGCATTAAACCAAACGTAGGTCTGAGCATGGAGCCTGGGTAGTTGCATGAGTCATGAGCCCATGAATAAGGTTCTGAGTTCAATGACACTCAGTCTATTTAGCTGGGAATGAGGATGGGTGATGCAGCGGAAATTGGCTGTCACTGGTGTTGACATGAACCTTCACCCTTCACTATAGTCTTTGGACTTTGTAAAAGAACGACTCCTGACTTCTTTTTGTAAATGCTTCCTATTCGTAGAAGACCCAGGGAGATTTAATTATAAGCATTCTTTCCTGTCCTTTTCCCCTTTGAAAAAAAAGTCATGGAATTGTCCCCTCTTTGTCTTTTTCCAGCCACAGAGAGACCTGACTACAGCTAATGTTTATTCAGAGATTACTACGTGCTAGGCACAAATTCCTCTCTCGAAAGTGTTACTCAGACAGACATGCATTTTATTTTTTTAAGTCCTCTTGGCCATCCTGTGAGATGCTTATAATGATTACTCTCACAGTTACAGACCAGAAACTCAGACTCAGACAGGCTATAATGTGTCCAGGGAGCACAGGGAGCAAATGGCAGTCTGACTTCACAACCCAAACTCAGCCATGGCACCATACAGCCTTCCTTTCACGTTCCACCAACTCACTGCTCTGTGTCTTGATCCAGTTAAATCAGTTACCTTTGTAAGTCAAAGGGAGAGTTCTGTCTCAGGATTGATGGGACTCTGGGCCACTAGAGCTTCCCAGTTTAGATTTATTTCACATGTTCAATACACTTCACAGAGGGCTACTTACCCTATAGACAACTTAGTCAGTGGTGGAAGCATCAAAAGCCTTAGGCCTTTGGTGGGGCCACACATCATTAACTGAATCTATTTCTCAATGTTGCATTCTTCTCTGCTCATTTCTTTTGCCTTGCTGTGCACTGACTGTGGTTATTAAGATGGATACCTCTTCTTAAAAGTTTCCCAGAACTGAAGTACAACTGCAGTTTGATTTGAAAAGACCAGAGGTTGATAATATTTATTGCAAGTAGCAGTTGGGGAGGTTAACAAACTTCTCTTTGAATACAGGTAGATAAAGTGGGTGAGGTCTCCCTCTTCTGTGACCCCTTCATATCTGCTACTACAATCACACCATACAGCTAGCTCACAGAAAAGCTAAAAATAGTCACCAATTAGCAAGTGCTGAAAGTTTGCCAGGCCCCCGAGCTAAGTGCTTTTCATGGATTATATCATTTAAACCTTCTCACTGCTCCACGAGGTATATTCTCTTATTATCCCCACTTTATAAATGGAGAAACTAGGACTCGAAGAGGTTAAGAAACTGGACCAGGGTTTCAGACTATCACAGAGCCATGCTTCAAACACATAGGGTTTCTGACCGCAGAGCCCATGCATGAAACCATAGAGCTTCACTGTCTCTCAGTAACTCATAACACAATATCATAGTGTCGTCTGACAATTATCTGTGTATCTGGCTCTCTCTCTAGATAATGAACACCTTGGGGGCAGGGAGCATGGCAAAACTTTTTTTTTTTTTTTTTTTTGGTTAATCTCCTGCACCAAGCACAGGGCCTGGCACACAACAAATACGTATTTAATGACTAGGAAGAAGTGACAAATTCAGAATAATCATGTAACCAAATTCAGGGGATTGCAGAGAGATGTGACATTTGAGATAACTAAGGGTATGAATGCCTCCTTTAAGCAAACTGAGACCTTTATCTCCTTGGAGATAAGATGATTTTTAGGAGCACGGCAACTCTCTGCAATGCACGCTGATGTTGGCAGCAGGCAGTGGAGACCCAGCACACCAAGGATGGTTAACTCATGAGGCCAAGGGCTGGAAGCAACGTGAATGCCAATGGTATAATGCTGGAAAGTGCCGCCAAGTTATAAAATGGACTATTATTATCATTTCTGGTCTTTCCAGCCAACAGCACACAAACATAGACTCTAGAGATGCAATCACTCAGAGTGGCACCTCCAAATATAGAGGAATGTGTATGGAGACATGTAAGTCCATTCCAAACCAAGTACCTTTTACAAGAGGTTGGGGAATAAATATAGGAATAGTCCAGCTGAGGAATCTACATGCTCTCTGTGGCACTGGGTGAAACTCTGACTTCTACTGCTTTAGGGATCATAGCTCTAATTAGCCCTTCATTTCTTTCTTCATTTAGAAAACACTTCCTACATGTCCTACCACGTGCAAGTCACTGTGTTAGGAGCTGCTGTGGATTCAAAGGTGAAGGAGACATCAGTACTTAGGGATATCATATTTTACCTGCAGAGATGTCATATGCAGAAATGATAACAGTTATTAGAGTGAGTTTGAGCCTTGTTTTTTACATCTTTAATTGGGGATAAGAAAAATACTGACCCCAGAGGATGGATGGAAGACTAAGCAGAAGGTATGCTATTGTATATACACTGTTCAACTCAATACCCAGCACATGGAAAACACTAAAAAATATGTCTTTCATTGTAGGATTACAGACCAGGGGTTGGTAAACTACGTCCCAGGGGCCAAGTCTGGCCAAACACCTGCTTACATATGGCTGATGGGCTAAGAACGGTTTTTCCATTTTTAAATGACTGAAGATAATCAAAAGAAGAATGTTTTGTGGCACATGAAAATTACATGAAATTCAAATTTTAATGCCCATCAATAAAGTTTTATTAGGACACAGCTATGTTCACCCCTTTACATACTACCCTATGCTATTTTTGCACTTCAAAGGCAGAGCAGAGTAGTTACAACAGAGACCATCTGGCCAACAAGCCTAAATTATTTACTTTCTGGTCCGTTATACAAAAAGCATGCTGGCCCCTGATAGACCCAAGGAAATTGCTGGTTCAATCTAATGGGAATACTTTTATTTTCATTAGCAGATCAGAAGGAAGTCTGCTCACTGGAGCACATCCACGAAGATAAACTGTAAACATGCACTTACAAGGACAGCTCAGCTCATGGTGATTCGATTTGCTGCTCTAAATTCTTCATGGAGCTCTCTCCAGCACTCTCGGTGTATTGGAAAATTGGGGATTGTGTATCATAGCATTTCAGACACGTGGTGCCCAAATGCTGCTTCCAGATCCACTTGAGCTGGCTGACTCATTTAGTCACACTACATCATTATTAGTATCAAATAATAAACAGGGGTAGCAGATAATTCATATTTTGGGGGGTGGAGATGACTTTTAAAGTCACAGCACATTATTTCTCCAAACCTGTTCCATAGTGCCACTGCTTTGAAAGTGAGCACTTTGATCTGGGGGAGGAAATAAGGGAGAGGAATATGCTCGGGTGGAGGGAAGGAGAAATCCACCGCAAAGCAACCTTCTACTGTGTGTTTGGAGAGCATCTGCTTCATCGCAGTCACATCTCTGTTTACTATTTAAAGCCTCTTATTTGCGGAAGCCTCCTCAGACCATATGTTATCAACAAATGTTGCTAATCAAATACACACAGTAATTTTCATTAGAATTTCCTCCACCCCCCTCCCCCTACGAACAAAAAACAACATTTGCCACAAAGGGAATATACCTCCCAAAATGACAGTAAACATCCACCACGAACCTTTGACAACAGAGTGATATTTACCAATGCATATGTGAATAAGCCAAGACAACACATCCACTTTAGGCAAATAAGGACCCTTGGAGAATTGGATTTTGTGCAGGTTGGTCTTGGGGGATGATGTCATTAGTTGCCATGGTAATGCTCAGCATAAGGCCATAATTCATGCCACAGATTTGCATTTATTCAAGGTATATGGCTCATGTGAGCTGGGTGTTAAATTGGTGTGGTTCTTAAAATTAACTGTAAGCTTTAACAAGGGAGAATTGTCATTTCAGGGAATGAAAGTGCCTTGGTCCTGTTGCTAAGAGGGAAAGTTAATAATTGCCTGGAGACAACTGCATTAAAATCTTCTGGCCTGCCTTTCAGGCAGACTGCATGATATTCTATGCCAAGTGAATCAATTGTGCCATCACAGTGTGTCTCATAGAAACTAATTGATAGGATGTGATTCGGGGCCTTTAATGTACCAGAAGAGCTAAACTACCTCTTATCTACATAAATGAGGCACTTGCTTTGTAGAAATTGGGTCGTCTGAGAGGCGGAGAGATGAAGGCTCCGGTCTACCTACTTGACATTTCCACAGGAATGTCTCCTCTCCAGGAATCTGAAATCAAATGTATCCAAACCTCAGCTTTAGCTTTCTCCCCTCACATCTTTTCCTCTAAGTCTTGCCCGGCTTAGCCAAAGGAATTGCCAGTCACCCAGACTTCACTCCTGTTTTCTCGTCCCTTGTCCACCTCATCATCAGGTCTTTCATTCCTCCTACTTTTATCACACACTGCCACAGAGGAAAATAAATCAGAAGAGGGAGGTTGGAAGTGCCAGGAAGAGGATGGGCCAATGCGGTATTAGCAGATGTGATGGAAGCAGAGGCTTGCAATGTGCTTGAGTGGTGGGGCTTATCCTCCAGTGCCTCTGTCATCACCAGAAGTAGAACTTTCTCCAGTGGCTGTTATCGCTCCAACCTGCATCCAAGATGCAGGAACAGGCCTGAGCCCAACCCACATGAGGAGCCAAGACCAACCGGACCCACATCTTGAAGCAGAGCCACCCAGCTGAGCCTGGCATGAATCAGCTAACCCCCACCAATCTACAGATGAGTGAAGGAAATAAATGACTACGGTTTTAAGACACTGAGTCTTCAGACGGTTTGTTACAGAGCAATAGCTAACTGATACAGTGCCTCTGTTTGGTACTTAAATACATCATCCTGGTTCTACTCTATGTCCTGTAGTTTGGTCTGGAGTCGTAAAGTAGAATAGCATATCCTAGAGAAGTTAGGCATATCTTATAGTCCTTTCATACTATTAAAAAGTCTATTGCATTGGGGCGCCTGGGTGGCGCAGTCATTAAGCGTCTGCCTTCGGCTCAGGGCATGATCCCAGTGCTCTGGGATTGAGCCCCACATCAGGCTCCCCCGGTAGGAGCCTGCTTCTTCCTCTCCCACTCCTCCTGCTTGTGTTCCCTCTCTCACTGGCTGTCTCTCTCTGTGTCAAATAAATAAATAAAATCTTAAAAAAAAAAGTCTATTGCAGTCACTCAATAAACACCTGCCTAATGACTTTGCTGCCTTGGAAAAAGAGTTCCCAGCTCATACGTCCTCAGAAAACAGCCTCCCTGCTTGCCAGTCTCTCCACAGTATGAGAACTGGACTGAGGCCTGATTGTGCTGGCTGAGGCTGCCAAAAGCACGGTCCTGGTCCCCTAATGAGCAACACCTCCCAAGACCAAGGCAGGCAGCCAATGTCTCGTAAACTACTTGTGGTCAAGTGCTCCCAGGGGAAGCCCTCGCCACATCAAAGGTGCCCCCAGTCGAGCCTCCCACATGGAAAGCAATGACCATGAAGCCAACCTCAACAGCACTTGAGTGCCCCCAGCATTTGTAACTCTGACTGAGTGGGCACCCAAGCTGTGGTGGGCACACAGAGGCAGCACTTGAGGGGTACAGGCACAGCCATTCAGAGGTTTGGCTGTCCTCCATGCAGCCAGCCCCATCCTGTGAGACCTCCCAGGTGCCTTTGATGGAGGGGATTATGGGAACTGTTGTTGGTTTTGCTTTCATGGGCTGGATTCCCATCATCCCACAGAGAAGGATCCCTGAGGACACTGTTGTAAGCCATGCCTGTCTCTTCCCCTGGGAATGGCTTGTGGATTTGTTCTTTTTTTTCTCTGTTTAACATTTAAGAGAAACCACTGGGAGTGGTCATGAATGCCAGGAGTCGCAAAGGGAAATGGTGAACGGGCCAGCTGGCCAAATGCCCCTCAGTGTGGCTGAAGGCTGAAAGAACTGGGGAAATTGCTCTTGAAGCCAAAGGTATGGCAGTGGCCCAATCTGGAGCCAGGGAATCGTCCCTCAAAAATGACAAATCCGAGTTGTAGAGAACTATCACCACTGCTCAAGCCACCTGGATCATGTCTACTGACACCATCTCAGTAGGGTGAAAATAGCACCTATATTCCCAGTCAAATTTGGCTCTCCTTGCACTGGCCACCAGGGTCCTCCACAGGGCCTAGCTACTTCTACTTTGGGATTCCCACCCACATACTGTTAAGTATGCTAAAGGTACTCCAAACCATCTTGTAAAAAATGTATAAAAAACTGGATGAAAGTTGAGATGAATTGCAATTGACTAGTGGATATAGCTTAAATTTAAAAGACATTTAATTTAGTGTTATTTTTGATTTTGCAGTTATCTTTATTTAAGAGTTAATCCATTTCCTTTTGAGGTTTCGATAGTTAGCAAGGCTCTTGAACAATATTTGGGCCCAGGCACTGTACCTACTTGAGTCTAGTGAATAAGATGACTGCAAGGCCAGATGTCTTGGGCCCAGATGTAACTAAAATGTCACAACTGGCACTGGTTTCACTCTGAAATAATAAACTTGAAGGCTCAACAACTGATAAGAGCCAGAATTAACTATAATTTCCTTCAATTCTAACTTGCACACATTCCTAATAAAAAACAGTTTTATGTCCTCTACCTAGGTAAAGTAAGTAGACAGATATTTCTGCCGCACATTTCCACCTGTAAGGGCCATGTACTCTCTTTGTCTCAGTACTAGGGAGACAAAAACTTACAGGAGAGTGCTCAACCAAGCGTACCTGGAATGCCCAATGCGAGGGTCCATCATTCAGCTCGGGACTAAATTTTCTTGCTTGCTATGGATTTGATAGTAACAAAACTTGCCTTCTTTAACTCCCCGGGAGGATAACAGTTGTAAAAACCTTTTAGTGCTTCTAAGGCCCTTGTAAGTGTTAGCTATCTTTTCACAGTGGAGACTTTTATTTATTTATTTTTTTTTGGTCCTTCCTGAATCTTCCCTTCCTTGGTTAGAGATGTGTGCAAGGCATACCATAAAATCCATTTGGACTCGTCCGATTCTGAGTGCCCCTTGATTCCTGCTGCTCCTGCTTGTCAGGTGCTCAGCTTTGCTTTTTATGGTTTCCACCTCATTTAGGCTCAGTGCTTGGAAAGTTGAGTGGCAGAAAACGAAGCCAGGTACAACTTCAGAGAAAAATCTGAAGATGCTGTGGTTAGAAATGTGGGCTTTAGAGTTGTATGGACTGGTGTGAATCCTGGCTCCACCTCTGAGGTACTATGTGATTGTGAGCAAGAGACAACCTCTCTGAGCCTTAGTCTCATCTGTAGACTGGAGATGAGCAAAATACCTACCACATGGAGTTATTACAAAGAATAGATTATATAATTCAGGTAAAGCACTGGCACAGTGAACACATGATATGGCTTGGCTAAATACATGTGAGCTGCTGTTATGAATAGGGTCCTGGAGGTAACTGGGCTTTAAAAGGAACTTTAGAAAGCCAAGTGGTTGAATTTGGAGGCTATCACAAATTTAGTCATGACTAATCTTATTTAAAAAAAAAAAGACATAACCTTTTCTTTGGCATAGCTGGGTGGTTAGGACCAACCATAATCTATTTGCCATTAAATTCTATGCATTTTGATAGACTTGTTTACAGAGGTTGATGATCAAGATAGAATCATTCAAACAGCAAGTGAAGCACAGATTCCTTCTGGGCCTCCTCTTACTTCACAGCCTCCCTTCCTGCTTTTCTTTCTCTTCTTTCTAAAATTTAGCACTTTCCCAGGCCTCAGTCTGAAGACCTTTTCTTTTCTCTGTCTACAGCTGTGGTTCTCAGTGGGGGCTATTTTGCTCCCTTCCTCCTCCCAGGATACATTTGGTAATGCCTGGAGACATTTTTGGTAGTCATGACTGTAGCTGAGGGTCACGAGTGGCATCTTTGGATAGAGGCTAGGGATGCCGCTAAACATCTTACAATGAACAGGGCAGTCTCCAGCAATGAAGAATGAATGATCCAGGTCAAAAGGTCAGTAATGCTGAGGTTGAGAAATGCTGGTCCACACTGACCACACTAGTGATGTTTAATAGGACTCCAACTTAATATGTTTAATCCTCAACTTTTAATCTCTACCCAAAATCCAAACCGGCTCCTCCTGAAGTTTTCCTCAGGTCAGCAATTTGCAACTTCATCCTTCCAATTGCTCTGGAATCATCTGTGACTCCAGAAAACCTGTTGGTCCTATCTTCAAAGTACAGGCATAATCCGACCACTTCTCACGGCTCCACTGACCCCACTCTGGTCCAAATCACCATCATCTCTCCCTTGGTTCATTACAATAGCCTTCTCACTTGTTTCTTTGCATTTTCCTCCCGTTCTGCAAGCCCCCAGAAGCCAGAGTAATCCTTTAAAATGTAAATCAGCTATGATCACTCCTCTGTTCAAAACCCTCCCAACGCTTTCCCATCTCAGTCAAAATAAATGATAAAATCTTCACTATGGCCTTTAAGGCCCTCCATAAGTTGAACCTTCATTGCCTCTGACCTTGTCACTTTCCCTGTCCTTCACTCAGCTTCAGCCACAAGACTCTGTTTGTCGTTCTTCAAAAATTCTAAACACACTTCCACCTCTGGGCTTTTGCACTTGAGGTTTCCTATTTTCCAGTATTCTGCACGAGTTGGTCTCCAGCTTCTCCCAGGCTCTACCCATAGTCACTTTATCGGTGCACCGTCCCCTGACTGTCCTGAAGAAAACAGTACCCCCAGCACTCCCCATTCTCCTTCCCTACTCTATTGCTCTCCTGAGCACTTACTGCCATCCAACATATATTTTACTCTTATTTTTGTCTTTATTGTCTGTCTCCTCTCACTAGAAGCCAAGCTCTGTGAAGGGCAGAGGTTTTTGTCTGCTTTGTTCTCTGCATATCTGTATCTAAACTAATGCCTGCCACACTGAAGGCACATCATAAATACTTGTTGAACCAATAATCAATTTTGAAATAGTGCTATTTGTGAATTTTAATTTTGGAATAATTTTCATCCATTAAATTTAGACTACTCCAAACTCACTAGGCCAGCTGGGAATCTGTTCTTTGCCACTTATATGTTGTATAACCATGAAAAGCTACTTAAATTCTTTGGGCCTCAGCTACCTCATCTGAAAACTCACCAGAGTTTCAATTTTCTAAGCTGTTATGAGGTTAAATGAAAAAAAAAAGCATTTTTGGTATAGTGCCTATAACATACAAAACACTGAAAAATTAGGTGCAGTGATAATAATGGGGCTGTACATGGAGATTTTCTCTAATCTGTACAGGAACCCACCAAAAATTCCCTCTCTAACCTCTCCTCCCCAGCTACCTCTTCCTTATCCATCCACAGCTAGAATTTCAGGCCAGGTCCAGGGTCTGCCAGGTTTCTGAGCCCTCTGATTCTATTTATTTTAATCCAATTCAATTCAAAAGATAAGGGACCTAAGTGCATTATATCTATAAGGGAGATGAGTCAGTGGGTGTCACGCACATGACTTTTGCCCTGCACTTGCAAGATGAGAGGCGGGAGCAATAATACAGAATTGTGGGCAATAGAGAATTGATTGGATAGCTTCCCTTGCTGATCTTTTTGAGTTTCCCAGTGAATGAGAGCAGGGTTATCAATTTAGCCTCAAAAGGGCTCAGTTGTTGTTGTTGTTGCTTTTTGTTATTGTTTTTCATTGTTCATTCATTCACAAATTCACCCACCTGCCCAATCTATGTTGAGCACCATATGTGCCAGGCACTGTTCTGGGCTCAGGGAAAGACTCAATGAATAAGACAGAGAAGATCCTTGCACTCATGAAGATAACCAAGTAAATAAGCATGGTGAAAATAAAAATGATAGGACCTATGAAGACAGTAGAGTGGGTTCATGAAACAGAATGGCTTGGGCAGGGCTACATTAGGTGGGTGGTCAGAGGACATCCTGTCCCAGGATGTGGTGCTTAAGCTGAGACTACAGGAGTCTCCATCCTCTTCTGTTCCCTGAAGTAAAGGGAGAGTGAGGTGGGGGAAATCACAGCTTCCAAACCCACCAGAAGGGAGGGACCTAAATTCTTGGTCTGTACTTTATCTCTGGTACCCACATCCTGAAAATACTCACTGAATGAATGAATGAGTCTGATCTGTTATCCTCTCTCCCTTTGTCTTTCTCTTTCTCTCTGTCTTTCTCTGTCTTTCTGTCTCTCCAGTGCTCTTTCTCAGTCTCTCAAGCTCCAAGGTGGAAGTACCTGAGCATGAGTTTACTTAGCAGATGTTGTAAGACAAAAGGGTCTCATGATGAAACCGGTTCAGGAAATACTGGCTTAACCAAAAACTGGTGCCCTTCTGCAGGATTTCTCAGAGTTTTTATTTTGCTAATATATATTCTGAATCTTTAAGAGGGGCCACAGCATACAACATTTCCCAAACTTATGTGACTATAGAAACTTTTTCCCAAAGAGGTTCATGAATGGCTAGTGTGTAATACTTTGAGAAACCCTGAATGAAACTGACCAATTGCACCAAGGAAATTCTTGTTAGCTAATAATTTGGTTCTGGATAACCAATGTCATCTTGAAGGAATGTTAGGGCTAGGACGTCCTCCTCTCATCCCAATATTGGTATCCTGGTATAATTAGGTAAAACTAATTACTACTATGTAAAATAAAGCAATCAAACCACTTAAAAGCCTTGGTTAGAAAGATGGAAGTCAGGCCATTTAATTTGCTGTGGGTGGCACTGTCGGTGGAAAAGATCTGGGGGATGCGGAAAAAGGGAGAGGATAAAGGAGAGACCTCTGTATACATTTTTTCTCCCTACTCCTCTTTGTCCTTCCTGAGTTACCACCAATCAGCATGACCATGAAAGAATACCCCTTCCCTGCATCCTAACTCCCTATCTGCCGCAGGCGGAGGGCTTGGGGAAATCTCAAGTTGTTATACTTCAGGCTGTATCATGCAACTATCTTAACTATTAATTACCACCACAGTCATCAGTTCACCCCAACAACTACCATTTACTGAGCACTTAGTGTGAGCCACACACTGTTCTGCATACCTTCCACTACACTATCTCATTTAAACCTTACAGTGATGCTATGGGGTGGTGAGGGTTGTTTACCGTTTGTCACAGATGAGGAAACTAAAACCTAGAAATATTAAGTAATTTGAAAAAAGTCACATTTTGCTAAGTGGTAAATGTGACTTCCCCTTTCTGATGTTTGTGTATCAGGTATTGGTGCAGTTGCAGATATTGCAGACCACTAACTAGCTATGTGATTGTAAGTCTTCTAATCTCCCCGAGCCTCAAATTTCTCATGTGTAAATGGGGAAATAATGTCTACCTCTTTTGGGTGTTGTGAGGATTAAATGAGACAATGAATGTTAAGGGCTCAGCACAGTATCAGGTACCATTGAGCGTTCTCAATGTTAGTTGGTTTGTAACTGAGGATGATAGTCGGTTGAGAATGTATAGAATAGACTGGACTAAGGAGAGGCCAGGGAGCATACGAGTTTTGATGTGACAAGATAAGGGTATCAAAATCATTAAGTTGGAGGGAGGACGGATAAGGTACTGAAACAGAGATTTCTAGGTTCTATCCCATACTTACTAAGCAAGAATTTATAGAAAATAGGCTGTCCAGGAGTGTTTATTTTTAATATCTTCCTTGGTGATTTTGCTGCTTGGTTATGTTTGTGAACTACTGCATACAGTCTACAGCAGAGTGCTGGACAAAGAGCAAACAGGCCTATAGAAAATACTTCAAGTTTCATGAAGATGAACAGGTGGATAGGCTTTGGTCTCCCAATCACAGATTTCCCCTCCATATTAGGTGGCCCTTGAAGGAAGGAAAGAGTAATTATTCAGTTTCCTTGAGATGCGGACCACAGGTAATCTGTCTATTCTAGTTTGTGAGTTGTTAATGGGCACATTGGAACAGCGGCTCTTGGAATGGTGACTTTGTAAGAGTTACTACCATAGTGACTCTTAGTAGTAGGAAGTTATAGCATGACTCTCCCACTCTCTAGCAAATAATGATAACAAAGCTCTGACTGAGTGCTTACTGTGAGTCATTTTTCTAGGTGCTTTTGCATGGGCTATCCCATTTAGTAAACTAAGAATTGAACCTGAATTGAATGAATGTTGACTATTACATGTCTCAGTTGGATGAGGTCAGCCAAAGTCAAGAAGACTTGATTGATGAAGCATGTCTAAGATACCAATTTGCACTCTAGTCCTCGAATACAGATCTAGATGAAGAAAGGATGGTCTGCCTTAATCTGACTGTCTCACGATAGTGTGGGATTATCACACAACCAACAGATAGGAGGCCAACTCCAGAGGGATAGGGAGAGGGAGAGAAGCAGAAGGAGAAGGAGAAGAGAAAAAAGCAGAAGAAAGGAGAAAAAGGAAGAGGAGGAGGAGGGGGAGCAGGAGGAGGAGGAAAGAATTTGTCTCTGAGTGTAACATTGTGATAAGTAAATTTGTTGAAAATCGGAATTCAGTAACCATTAGTGTTTTAAACCCTCCCCTCATTGCTTTCAGATTTACATAAATAAAATAACTTGATGACCTTCCGAGTGCTGCCACATAGTTTCACCCCTTTTCCCATGGTGGAGGAAAGCAGAATCAATACTACCCTCTTTTCGATTAAGCTCTAGTCTACCTTGCCCAAAGAAGTATATGTGTCTTTTTTCTCTGCCTACAAATGCCTTCCCTCCCTCCGTCCAGACTATCCGTAGCTCAGGCTCTGGCAGTTCATTACAAGCACAATAAAATCAGGTTTATTCCCTCCATCAATCATCCAAGAAAATTCATAGAACTGTGGTCATTAATTTCATCACTTTAAGTGGGGAATGATAATTTCATTATCCATTATGATTGCTTGTAAATTTTTATGAATTATTTGCATCATTAAAAATTTAACATGTGCCTAACATGAAAATGTAGAGCTGCTGGGATCAGACAGACTTTTGTTTTTCTTCTCCTTCTGTCCTATGTCAGGCGCAATTACTAGTGATGTTTAGGGTGTTAAAACTTTCTCTTCTTCTTCATAGAAGGTGGCAAAAACAAAGCTATGTTCTGGGGGCAGAGTGAGAGAAAATACCAAACAATCAGATAAAGGACACAAATGAGTGACTGATATATGGTTTAGCCCTTCCTACAGCGGTGATATTTGTAGGACACTTGAAATGTTTCATGTATATTCATACCTTACCATAAAGAGTTATTTTACACTTGATGGTCATGTCTAGGGATACTGGCTTGGTCAGTGCTTTGTTTGTAATAATGGATCATGTCTCAGCACACGTTGTCTGTAATTCCACATCTTTGTATATTGTCCACAATATGTATGCTTCCTGTGTTTACTATGTCCTAGACATGATGCTCAGCCCTGTACAGCCATCATCTGCTTGAATCCTTGCAACAAACCAGTGATGTAGGTATGACTACTTCTATTTTACAGGTTAGGTGTCCCAGAGACTCACCAAGGTTGAGGGCAGTTTTGGAATGTTTAATACCAAAGACAATTTATCAGAAGATTTATCTATATATTGTTATTACGTCCAAATTTTATTCAAGTTGTTTGAGCAAACTAAGCCACATTTTTAAAAAAAGATTTTATTTATTTATTTGAGAGAGAGAGACAGAGAAAGAGCATGCAAGATTGGGGGAGGGGCCAAGGGAGAGGGAGAAGCAGACTCCCTCCTGAGCAGGAAGCCCAATGATGTGGGGCTCAATCCCTGAGATCATGATCTGAGCTGAAGGCAGACAGTTAACTGACTGAGCCACCTCGGCGCCCCCACATTTTTAAAGTACAAATAAATTTTTATGCAAATGTCCCTTTAACCCTGTAAAAAATCCTGCAGAAAAAGATAGATATCTTAAATTTTATGGTCTTATGGTACCCTGGCACCCTGGGAAAAGAGGTATGATCAATCTCTCAATAGACATTAACTAATAATCTACTCTCAGTACACCACAGTGTTAAGTTTTCAGGTGCTAAAAAGATGTCTGGCTCCCATTTTTTGCCCTAGTTCATTTGAAGAACTGAGTAATTACCTGTACAATTAAGGAACTGCAAAGAGGAACTAAATAGTTTAATATAGTTCAAGAAATGTCCTAAGGCAGAATACAGTGAGCTAATAAATGAATAATAGAAGTAATGAACACTGTGGTTCAGGAGAGAATGAAATTGATGTGGTGGCAGTGATCTGGGAATCCTTCATAGTGTGTGTGTGTGTGTGTGTGTGTGTGTGTGTGTGTGTGTGTGTGTGGAGATGGGGCAACTAGAATGGATCTTAAAAATGGATAAAATCTGGATGGGCAGAGGGAGTGTATTGGGGAGGGGAAGTTGAAAGCAATTGTTACTAAAAATCCTTCAGTATTGTCCTTTGCTCTCAGGATAAATTTCAAATTCTGTGTTCATTTCTTCAATTAATAGTTATCAAGCACCTACTGTGCTTAGAATCATTGCATACATGATCCCTGCTTTGATGAGCCTAGGCTAATGGAGAAGCCCAGAAGGGAATGAGGACATGTGTGATGATATTTATGAAGGGGAAAGCAGAGGGGCTGAAGATCATATAATGTGGGGGATTATTTAATATAGGGATGAGAGAGGGGAAGGCTAGTTAGTAACTCCATAATAGCATCTCACACATACAGTCAGTTCCTCACTTTCACAGAGAAGTGTTTGTAGTTATGGAGGATGGCTGACTCAGGCTGCTGGATAAAGCGTAGAAATCTGTAGGTTTGGTATGATAAAAGAACTATCACAGAGCAGGCAGAGCTGGTCTGCGGGAAGTTGGTGCAGCTCATAGACATCTGTTACTTCCGCCTGTTCAACATCTTTGCCCCTGCTTTTAGGTAGAGCATTCCAATTCTTCCTTGGGCACCATCTCTCCCGGACCTTGTTCATATAGTTTGGGTGAAACTAACCCTAGTCCGGAATTGAGAGGAAGTCATTCTTGGTGCTGTATTTCCTAGGCTATGATGACTAGTTCATGGGTGGATACCTGACTCAGTTGATTCAGTAAGAGTCAGCCATAAGACTTTGGCTAAAACCACAAGGAAGGAGAAACATTTTCTTTTGGGGTTACTGTACTCACAGAATGTAACCCATGCACTCTTGGCAGCAAAGAGCAGCCATAAAGTATTGGCAGCCTCCCTTCCATAATGAAAGAGGCTGCCTGATAACAAGGACAATCCAAACGAAAGGAGCTGAGATAAGAAGAAACTCTTGTTGATATCTTTAGAGCATCTAGATCCTGCCATGCCTGTAGCCCTTGACTCTTCAGTTACATGGAATAATGCAATCTTTCTCAGCCTAAGCTAGTTAGAATGAGGGTTCTGTTAATTGCCACAGAAGAAGGGTTTAATGAAGCAAGGTCCCATCTATCTGTATTTTTCACCCACCTCCTCATTTCCCATTTACTTCATTTTTCCATGTATCTCTTCCTCTCAAATGCCTGATGCCTGATGCTCAGAGCCTGACATTTTACTCTTCCAACTGCATTGGCACTACTCCATCATTTGGACATCTCTTGAAAACTCCTTTTAATCAAATTTTACTTGCCCTGAGTTCTATTTCTTCAGGGTTTTAATAGAATACTGACGAGTCTGAAAACCTTCATCTATTCATTTAGCTCATTTATTGGCACCTAGTGCCCAGATGCTGTACTAGATACTTTGAATATTAGATAGTAAAGGTCCCTGCTCTCGGGGAGCTAGCATTCTAGATTAGTTACAAAAATCTAAACTTATTTAGGTGATGAGGAATAGTCTAACACAGAGATTGCCAAACTATATCCTGTTGGCCAAAGCTAACCTACTGCCTGGTTTTGTAAATACAGTTGTATTGGGGGCACATCCATGCTCATTCATCTACGCAGCATGTATGGCTGCCTTCACACCAGAATAGCAGAGTTAAGTCATTGTGACAAAGACTGCATGGCTTGCAAAGCTAAATTATTTGCCCTATGGCACTTTATGAAAAAGTTTGCCAACCCCTGGTCTAACCCATGTTTCCTTACAAAGGAAAGTGCAGCATAAATGGGATCCCAAGAGATCTGGAGTTTCAATTCAGTTCTTTTTTTTTTTTTTTTTTTTAAGATTTTATTTATTTATTTTGAGAGAGAGAAAGAGAGTGCAAACAGGGGGAGGGGCAGAGGCAGAGAGAAAGAATCTCAAGCAGACTTCCCGCTCCATCTCAGGACCCTGAGCTCATGACCTGAGGTGAAACCAAGAGTCAGACACTCAACCGAGTAAGCCACCCAGGTGCCCCTCAATTCAGTTCTTTTTAATGGTGGAGGTACATAAAGGGTAAACTTGAACTCTCAAGAGCCTGGTAGCACTGTCTGAAATGCTACTCTGTAAGCATCACGTTTATCCAAAGTATTCTGCTTTTAAAAACCCTACACATTTTACATGCTACCCCATAACAGGGTTGTTTGTTCAATATAAAAATAATGTTTCAGATTTTACCAATACATTGATATGACAAGAAGACGCTCCCTGTTGATCTCTGTTGACTTTGGGTTCCATGCATGTTCCAGCTTGAAAAGCATGGTCTGCATTCAAAATAATGTTTTTCATGTGGAATGTTTCGAGTCATATCTTGGACGAGATGGGGTTTTCTCTAGCCCCATAGCCCCCCAACAACCTCCCCCCGCCCCCAGCAATCAGGAAAGGCCAGTGCATCTAGTTGATATTTGGTTCCAGCATCTGCCCCTTGTGCCTCTTTGGAATACTGGGAATTTACAAGGATCTGAAAAAAGTTTTTGGTGTACTATATTTTTAGGTTTTCTGAAGCATTATAGTTTTCCTAATGAGAGGAGACATTTAGATATTATTCATTGTGCAATGTTTTATGCCCTTGCCCTTAGTGACCTCTCTTAGAGGTGCTTTGTTGGAGCCCATCAATATATTATTTGTGGACAGAGCCTGTTTAAGTATGCATCTCTTGGTGTGAGGTTATGCTTATGGATTCTTCTGTTGCCTTTATTTACTTGTTTGGAATGTTTGGTGGTAGAAAGATTGTTCTGTGTGATTGGAGCATTGCATTTGTTATTGATGTACAAAAAGGCATTCATTATTTATTGGGTGCTATTGATTTTTTTTTTTAATTCTTGGAGAACTGGGATCTGTTCATATTATTAGGTGTTATTTAAACCTATTAGAGAGAGAATCGGCTGGCTGCACAGACTCGGCCTCTTCTTGGCGGGGCATGGATGGTAGGTGATGCTGCGGGGCTGTTACCATTTAAAGGTAACTCATGAAAGACACTGACTGAGAGCCTACTCTGTGTCTAGTGCTAAGGACTCTGCCTGAAGGATCTCACTGAATCAGTACCACAGTCACTGTAAGGTGACGCTTTTACTCCCATTTTACAGACACTTAAATTTACAGCCTTTAAGCAACTTGATCAAGGTCACTCAACTGAAGATTAAGAACAATAATATAAGTATATAATAATAAAAGTTAACATTTATGGAACACTCAATTTGCTAGGCCCCGTGCTAAACACTTCACACACAGTATCTTGTTTCATTGTCACAGCAGCCTTCCAGAGCAGGTACTCTCATTCCTGCCATGTTATAGAGTAGGAAACTGAGACTCAAAGACATCAGAGAGTCTGCTGTAGCTTGTCAGACTATAAGGAGTGAAGCTGAGACTCAAGCCCAGACAGGTCGACTTCAGAGTCATTTTTTTTAAAAACCTGTACTAATGCCCATGCCCCTCTAGGTTGGAAGTGGAGCTGGGACCCGACAAAGGGAGCTTGCCCTGAGAGTAATGCCCCTGTGGTTCTCCTATTAGCGCTGGACCCCACAACCTGCCAGAGCTGGGCCCGGGGCTGGTGCCTCTGGCAGAAAGCCCACCTTCCTAACTGAGCAGGAATTCCAGAATGGAAGAAAAGCTCTTCCTCCCTGTGCCTCTCTCAGGAGGCGGGTGGGGAATTAGAAGGAGCACTGGGCTGAGAGTTCAGAGCCCCAGGTTCCAGCCCCTGCTCTAGTCCTGTGTGACTCCACACAAGCCCAGTGCTCTCTCTGGCCAGTGGCCTCACCTATAAAGTGAGGGGGCTGGGCAGGATGAACTCAACACTCCCTTCTGGGTCCAGCCTCTTTGTTTTGTAATTTCATCTCTGCCCAAGGTGTTGTAGATTTTCCTGTGGATCTTGTGTGAATACAAAGTATAGACAAATCTCTGGATGTGGGAGAACCACAGAATCTTCTGGGAAGTGGACTGTGAATGTCTCATTCTGGAAACCTCCTTGGGGCTATCCCTGTGTCCAGAGGACCTTCACCTGGATGGAGGGATGGAAGGCAGGTGGCAGAGGAGCATAAAGAGGCTGCTGGTGTGAGAAGTGCCCTATAGGAAGTCAAGAGCTGTGGATGCCACTTGCGCAGATCACGGAAATGCTGCTTGGTGGGTTGGCAAAATCCCAATGACCCAAACTCCCTTTTCTTTACTCCTAATGGTGACCTCATTCTCCCCAAGCCCCATGGTCCTATTCAGTTCTGAACCTTTCCTAAGGCTGTTTTCTCCATTAGTGATGCCTCCTCATTCCTCTTACACAAATCCCACTCGTTGCCCCCATAGAAGTCTCATTTCCTCTGTGTACCCTTCCAGAGAATTCCAGCCCTCACTCATCTCTCCCTCCGTCTGCAGTCACCTCTACCATGTAGCATTTCTTTAATTGGTTCCCTTGTGTTGTTTTCAGCTTGGAGCTGGAGTATTCCCTGGGAACTTGGCTCAGGATTGTATCTTTTCTTTTTTTTTTTTTTAAGATTTTATTTATTTATTTGACAGGGAGAGACAGCGAGAGAGGGAACACAAGCAGGGGGAGTGGGAGAGGCAGAAGCATGCTCCCCACTGAGCAGGGAACCCGATGCAGGGCCCAATCCCAGGACCCTGGGATCATGACCCAAGCCGAAGGCAGACGCTTAACAACTGAGCCACCCAGGCGCCCCTCAGCACTGTATTGAACACGCCCTTCCCCCATCTCAGAGGGTCTGGGGTATAAACAGGAGACGAAATGGAGTTAAATGTACCTGACTTCCGCATACCTCCCACTCTTAAAAACAACTTCTTGTATTTCAACAATGTGCCAGGTTGCATTCTTGGTGTGATGGATGCACAACAGAACACAAGACAAACACAACATGGTTACTTGTGTACCAGACCTTTGTTCTAGTTTCTGTGCCATTAAACGTCTTCCAAAAGCTGAACAATCAGTCCTAGATGCATAAGCACATCTGATTTGTTTTCCAGAACATGATAATTGTAGGCTTTCCTCTTTTAGCCGGGATTTTAAAGGTAGGGAGTCAGCTTTGATTAAGTAAAAATATGAAAATGTCTTAAAATGGAAAAAGCCAAACATTAGCTATTGGTATTTTTAAGTATCCTATTTCCTTCTCCTTATGTAATTTTTTGCTGTTTGTCCATGGGCTGGGCGTGAGGATATACTGACCCATTTAATAATTTGTTCACTGGTAAGAGATTTTGAGACATATAAGAGATTCTTGAAGCACTCCTCCCACTACCCGCCCCCCGCAAAAGGGAAGTTATGATACGATTTAGCCACTAGATGGCAATCTTGGGCTGTAAATGCTTCCCCAATTTTGCGACTATTGGACTTCGAAAAAGAGCGTTGCTAAAATTCAGCCATGGTACATTTTTATCCTGCGTTCCCAAGCACATTTCCCTTTGCTGCAGAAACATTTCAGTTGATTTGGAAATGGTCAAGAACACACTACGTCCTTTGCATTCTTAACTATCTTGTTAATTCAGCCAAGAAAATTTAATTGACTAATTAAGAGGATCTATAGCTAGGATTAACATTCAAATGTAATTTAAAAATGTACCTGGATTAATTAAAACAGTGGATTTAGATTCCACTTTATATGCAAGAACAGTGGTATGGAAGGTTAAGTGTATCTCAAGAAAATTCCATTTCCCTTTTTGGGAGATGGCCCCCATGCATGGGGTGGAGATGGGGTTCTAGTGGTTGTGTCTGTACTACGTGGCTTTGCCCCTTGTCTAGAGCTGACTGAGCCCAAGGGAGACCCAAGGCCCAAACAGAGCCATTCCTGGTCTCCTACTTTGGAGAATCTGATGCTTAGATCAGAGAGACAGAGAGGTGGGAGTTGAATTTTTGAATGGAAACTGCCACTAAATTATTCTTTATTGGTGGCTGATAATTCCTTAGCATTTAATTAATACTGAAGTACAATCTCTCCATTTCCTCTGATTGAATCATCTGAATCAGGTTCCATCCCTGGACACCATCAGGAAATGTACTAGACTGAGATGGATTTCTATTTATTTTTGGCATGTAAGAACATAATAGGACTCAAGAATAAAGCCATAAATTGATTTAGAATAAATGCCTAGCCTTCCTGCTTGCTATCTGTACCTTGGTCACTATTTGATGTTAATATGAGAAGTGTTAGATCCTGGACTGACCATTTTTTCTCAGTTAGTCACCATGCAATCAGATTCTATGATACAGTCCTTAACTGATGATATTGCCCACAGGGCCAATAAATATAAACTGTAACTCCCCAGAGCTGAACTATCCTTTTCTTAAACCATTGTTTCAGTCAGTGGAAATAAATTAAAATGGTTTGATAGCACAGAGAAAAAGGATTATTAGCTAAGTCAATGGATCTCAACTGGGGTGATTGATTTTACCCCCCCCCCCCTCCCCAGGAGACATTCGGCAATGTCTGTCAACATTTTTTGGTTGTCATGACGAAGGGTGGGTGGGTGGGGATACTACTGGCATCTACTCAACTTATACTTACAGACTTCATTCTCTTCTCTTCTTTTTATAGTTTTTAAGAACTCTTTAGAACTTTTGGAATCCAGGGATGCCATTCAACATCTTACAATGCACAGGAAAAAAATCCCTACAACCAAGAACTGACAAATGTCAGTAGCGCTGAAGTTCAGAAACCCTGGCCCAAACCTTTCACCTTCATCCAATGGTACAAAATTTTAGATACTTTTAGGAATTACATAAGTTACCAAGAGGATAGATGGGGATATCTCTGGCTGTTTGGGTAGGATACAGTGTTTGGTCCCTGAATCTCTGTTCTCCCAGCTTTTACTCCCCATCTCCATCCCTTTGCACACCCTTCCCAGATCCAGCTGTTTGAGAATTACACGAGACCATCCGTCTCCAAGAAAAAAATAATCCAAAAAATGCAAATGACTTGTTCTCTGCTAAGTACACAGCTGTGCAAAGAACCATTTAAACCAGGGCTGGCAAAAAAAAAAAAAAATTTTACGGAACTATTCCAAAACTTTTCCAGCCCCTTAAAGAGTCCCTTAAAAAAAAAATCTCTTGATGAGAGAGAAAGTTGCCCATCTCTTTTCAATGAACTTGTTTCTTGCTTACATGAGACTTTGGGAAATCCTGGAGAGAGATTTATTTAATTTCTTTCCTTTGTATTTTCAAGTTCCCTCCCATTCCTGAGGGCAGATCACCCAATGGTACCGAGTCTCAGTTTTTATCTCTAAAATGGGGATGATAACACCTACTTCACAGAATTGTTCCGATATGGCTGCACAAGAGTCCAGCTCAGGGGAACCCTTCCGCTCCGGGCCCACCTCCACACATTGGTTTGGTCTCTGGTGGCCATGTTTGTGGTATGTGATCGTGTCCTCCCGGCCATACCTGACTGGTCCAGGGAGGAGCTCCTGACCCAGACTGAGCCAATCAGATTCCCTCATTTCAGAATTTGAAACGGAGAATATGAGGAAGCCCACAAACAGGCAACTGCTGGAGCTGGGTCTCTCTGATGTCAGTTGACAAGCATTCTTTCTCCAGGCTTCATGTTGTTCCTTCTGAATGTACTTATTTCTTTAAGTTCCCTCTCCTGAGTTTAATTTTCAAGACTTTTTTTTTTTTGCCCTGACTTAGCCAATATTTGTAGATTTTGTTCTCTTCCCTTTCTCCTTTTATACCTATTTAGAACCTACACTCCCCACACTATCCTGCACCTCCGGTACTGTGGGCGTTTGATGGACGCTGCTTCCTTTAGCTGGAATGCTTTCCCCACCCAGGCTGCACTTGCAAGCACTTCATAGCCAAATTCAAAGGCCACTTCAAAAGCTCTCTCCTCCAGGACTGGTTTTCTCCAAAAGAAGGATTTGCAGTTCGTTTCAGAAGGGAATCCTTTGTTTTATATTCATTTTTAATATACATCACTTAACTTTCCTGTGAGTGTGCATGCCTCCTTAGGGCAAGGTCTTTGCTTTTTCATCTTTGATATCTAGTAGTGTTTTACACATGGTAGATACTCAATTGAAATTTATCAAATTAATAAATTATTCATTTTATTTACTTGTGGCCTGGGAACTTCTTCAATAATAGTCATCTTTTTCAAGGCTGTCATAAAATGCTAATGTATATTAAAATAAAATTCAGAGAAAAGTAAGGGCCTATTTCAAATGTTTTTTTCTCTGTGGCGCTTTCTTTGGTTTTCCCCTCAAGAATTAACACTTTCATTTGATAGTTTAGTCAGATAATTCAGGAGATGAAGCCAGCTGGGGAGAGAAACGTGTTCTCTCTTTTGTCATGACTGTCCACATTCAACAGCATCACTCATTAAGTCAAGCTGGCATAGAAAGATTTACTAAGCAGAAAAGAAACAATGGAATGTTCTAGAAATATCACCCAAGACGATAAACATAAACCAGGGAAATTCAGAGTCTAATTAAACCATTAACAAACAGAGATTGAACACTGTGATTCTCAAGAGTCGGGTCCTGTATCCTAGAGATGATTTGTGGTGGCACAGAGGCGTGGCATCAAATGGCCTTGTGAAAAAGTCATGCTTTTCCATTCCTTCCAATTACCTCAGGAAGAAAGTCTCAATGTGGCAGAGACATGTCTTCAATTTGCTCATTCTCTTCTGTTTTAAAGAGAGGGTAGTTTTGTTGATATTTGGAGCCTCTTTCTGCAGGGAATCATATCAATCTAGAATTTACTAACATTGTTTTATTGTCACTGAAGTTATTTTTATGGCTACTCTAATTTACAATCAGACAGAAAAAGATTCCTTTTAAAACCTAAGTTTAAAAATGAGAGTAGATTTGAAAAAAATATATGAAACAAATAATAGCACCAGTGGTGTGCAGGTGTGGTGTGAGGGTGGTGAAGAATGAAGTTTAGAAAGGCGTGCTGTACACTGTATGTTTAACTGCAGTGACTGTTAAAAATATGTCAGATTTGATAAAGGGAGGGTGACTTACAAGTAGATATCTGTCCAAATTCTTCTCAAAGCCACGTTTGGAATAGATTTCTCTCTGAAATCTCATCATTAATATGTATATATGAGGATTTATTTTTACATAATGTTAAGTCCTTAATTCCTCTGAATCATTTCCATGTTACATTTCACTTTCTTTCCAGTGTGTGCGCGCGCATCCTGCTTTCAACAGAACAGAATGGCAAACATTGTCATATTCTGTTTCTGACAAACTGTGTAAACCTCTACCTAATCTAATTATTCTGTATAATTAAAGCAGTTTTAAATTACAATTGAGCTCAATTTTAAGGGGAAAAATAAATCTCTCTTTTTAATTTTCTAGTGCCTTAGTTTTACCCAGCTTTGCAAATTGTACTTATGGCCTACATATAAAAATAAACCTAAATGTAAATTATGATTTAAATCCCCATGGACAAGCTGTTCTGCTTTATTTGTTAGAAAGCAAATACGACCTACTTTATGGCCTGTTTACTAAACTGAAAATTTCAAATAGAAGGATTTAAAAGACATCAACTATATTGACGCCATAAACTACAGAAACTGCTCAATAGAGTAATGCTCTTAGGATAATCTGAGAATCTTTAAAACAAACCATTATTTGATGTTTTCTTTTTAAATTATATGGTGATAAGAAATTTAAAAAATATATATATATATGCACATCACATATGCTTACCATCTATGCTATTGTTGAAGCGATCTATAAAGGCAAAAGACCCTAACCTGTGAGGTTTTTTTTTGTAAATTAGTTCAATGATGGGAGATCATTCCGGTGTACATTTATTCTCTTCTCTTCCCTATCAGGATTGTTTCACTATCAACACTGTAGAAACTGGATTCTTTAAAAGCCATAATTATTTGAGGTCATAAATATATTCAGCCTCAAACTGTCAAATGAAATTCTAATTGAGAAACCCCTGAGTAAACAGTGTGTTCATAAATCAGTTAAGCCATCCCTTGCCTTGAGGAAGTTTCTGCAGGTACAATCTTTTCTGTTAATAATGTCTAAATATTTAGGGCTTCTCCACTGTAGGTGAAGTACAGTGTTCCTCCTTCTCTGTTCAGATTCTCAAATTAGGAAGAAACAAATTTGGAAGGTGTTCTGCTCTGTGACTCCCTCCCATGGGCATAACCGGATTGGAAAGAAACGCTTCCTGACATAGGCAGGGGTGTAAAGCGCTCTACCAGTTTGTACGGCTACACCAGTGAACACTACCTGAGCTGTGTTCACTCGCTCGGGGCCATGACACAGATAAAGCAGGATATGGATTACATACAATTCCCTGTACACAAATAGCCAGTAAGCAATCATTTTCGTATGGACTCAAAAAAAGTATATAAAAGTACAAGAGAATCAGAGAGCTATGGATACAGGGACAACCCGAAATCTTCTCTATTTGACTACATCGTTGCATGTGTGTGCAAAATTTAGGAACTAATTACCAGCAACATGCTTCGGATTGATGGTGATTTATCAGTTGTGGTGACAATGAATAACCTGGATTCCTCTTTTGTTCCCACTACTTCCACACACATATATTTAACTCAACCATGAGCCTTCGTGTATCATTCTCTAAAACATATCTATTTTTCCTCATTGTCAATCCAGTCTAAGCCATCATCATCTCTTGCTTGGACAGCTCTCTACTAGTTTCGCTATGTCTGCTTAAAAAAAAAAAAAGAATATATATGAAATTTGTTTTCCTAAGAATTTTTAAAATAAAACGTTATCAAAGTATAATTTATATGCCATGAAATCGGTCTCTTTTAAGTGTACAGTTCAATTACCTTTAGCAAATTTACGACATTGTGCGACTGTAACTGTAATCAAATTTTAGAATACAACCATCACCCCAAAAAGATCCTTTGTGCCTGTCTACAGCCAATCACACTCCCAGCTGCAATCCCAGGCAACCACTAGTCTATTTCTTTTCTCCACAGATTTGCCTTTTCTGAACATCTTATATAAATAGAATCCTATAATGTGGGATCCTTCATATCTAGCCTCTTTTACTTATCATAATGTTTTTGAGGCTCATCAGTGTTGTAACAGTCATCACTACTTCATTCCTTTTTATTGCAAAATAGTATACCCTGAAGCATGTGTAATTTTTGAAGCATAATAATTAAATAAATACCCAGGAAGCCATCACTCAACTTCAAACTAGAATATTACAAAGCTACTTAGTGCTCTGCTTCTCCTTCCAATCCATCGCCCACATAGTAACTGGCATCATGGCCATCCTTCACTTAGAACTTTCTGATGGCTTCCATCACAGTTAAATTAAATCCAAAGTGCTTCCATGGTCCACAAGGCTCTAGTTGACATGAGCCTTGCCTATCTCTCTTATTATTTTCCCCTTACTCACATACTCCAGATATAATATTCTTCTTTCTGTCCCTTGAATATCACAAGGTATCCCTATTTTGAGGATTTTAAATCTGCCTTTTCCTCTTCCTTAAATGTTCTTCTGCTTGATCTTCAGGTGACAAAGCGATTCCTGACATGGAAGTTTCAATTCCAATAATGGCTCCTTAGGGAGGGATTTCCTGACCAGACAATCTAAAGGGAATTCCCCCACACAGTCATTTCCCATCATATCACTCTGTTTAATTTTTTTCATAGTACTCACTGCTCTCTTAAATGATCTCATTTGTTTATATACCTATTTTATGTCTCCTCTCACTAGGATATAGGCTCCTTGGGGGCAGGGACCTAATGCCCGTCTTGATCATTGTTGTACCCCTGGCTGCTACGGCAACATCTAATTCATACTTTCATGTAAACAACTATTTATTGAATGAATAAGGAAACAGGTATGAATAAGGATGCAGAATTAACAGAATAGATCAGGATGCAAGGTGAATGTGGAGATCTGAAACAGCCAGACAAGTTGGTTTGGTTGGACTGACAATATTTTTGGATCCGTGATTTCCCATTTTCTTTTTAAAATAAGTCTTCCTATGAAGAAATTTTAATTACTTGTCCCTTGATTAGGTTTAACCTCATGTGGAGAGAGTATGTACTTCTGGTTCAGCACTTGGGTCTAAAAAATTAGCGTAAATACTGCTGGTTTGGAGCTTTGTGTGCTTTACCCCCACTTTAAACAAGGTATTTGACATCAATTTCAAGAGACTTACGGTTTCAGTCATCCTGGCAACCTGGTTTTAGAATCGAGCCCTACTAACTGCCTCTCTATTTAGAGTGTCCTCAAGGTTATGTAGATTTCTTATTTCTTCAGTGCCTGGGTATTTTATATTTCAAACAGAGGTCAAAACTTTTTATTAGTTTACTTATTAAAAAGAGATAATAAAAGCCAAAACGAAGAAAGAATATGTTCCTCAAATATATATATAAATATTCCCTCAAATTATATTTATGTTTGATTTTATATTTATATTTACATGTCCATTTTTTTCTATGTATAATATTTTTTCCTAGACCGTAGAAGAGTTTAGGTATTAGGCAATGAAGCTGGTAGCTGATTTTAGGTTACTTTAACTAAAGCCGGTGATACTAACCTTAGTTCTAAGATTTGCTTGGCAGACATATTTTCACTTGAATTTAACACCTACAATATGGGTATGGTGTCCTGATAAAAAACTCCATTTAAAAAGGACTTAAATTGTTAGTGTTTATTGTAAATGACCTGGAAAACTCCCACAATGAGTTGTTTGTATCATGGGCATTATTTCTCCCTCTAGTTTAATCTGTGACTTTGTTTTCTCCTGATGCTACAACTACACATATCCTGCACAAATATAGCCGTTACTTGTTCTCACTTCAATGTACAAACACTACAACATAATCTGCTTGCATGAAGTTTCACTCTGCTGTTTACATAATAATTCTAATTGTGAAGCTTTTCATGTGTGCAGACAAATGGAGCAAAGTGAGATTGCTCAGTGAGGCCCGAGCATGACCTTCATTTGAGCACAGTGACTTGTTTGCTGTTTGTATACAAACAGCTGAACTGTATCATAATTCCAGGCGCAAGTTTAAAGGCTCCAGTGAATGCTCTATGGCTGCCAGAAACAAAGATGGTATCCTGATGGTGGAAGCTGAGGAGACAGAGGTCTCCCAACAAATAAATTCAAGCAAGTGACTATCAGTCATACACTGTCCCCCAGTACACAGGATGATGGAGGTTGAATAGAAGTGTTCACTCAAATAGGATGACCAGCTGCTCCGCTTTGCCCCCATGCAGAGGACTTTCTAAGACTGGAAAGCTCTGGGCAAACCAGGATAAGCCCATCACCCTACTCACCAACATGTAGGAACTAACTAGCTGTGAACTAATACCATCCCTAGGAATTTCTCCAAAAGAGACAATCACAGATGAGCGTACAGATTTCCATACAAGGTTATCTATCACGTGCATATATCTGTGGGTGTGTATGAACACACGCTCACAGATACAGAAAAGCAAACTGGAAACAACACCATAATATTTACAATCATTATTGCTAGTATTGGGATCATGAGTAATTTTTAAATTTTTCCTTACGCTCTCCCTCAATTTTTGGCAACATATTAAATTTTTGATCAGAAAGCACCGTACCTAATTTTAAAAACTAAGCCAATAATAGGACTGAGCACAGTGCCTTATACAAAATAGATGCTACAAAATTATTTGAAGTATATGTACAAAATATGTATTTCCTGCCCAGATTTTTCAGCAGCTGCATCTGTTAGCAGAGTCCTGGGTCTAAGAGTGCACTGTGAAGTTGGAGTCAAGCCTGATTTACTTAAATGTAATTAAACATTATCTTCATGAAAGACTTCAAGTACCCAACACTCACATTATCTACAGAAAACTGCTCCCTTGCTCCATGAGACTGGATCCATGGTAGGTTATTTCTTCAAATCCTTTCACATTAATACCTCCCTACCAGCAGCAAGAATTACCACAAGCACAGTGCAATCCGACTTTTAAACCAAGCACGAAATGAAACCTTGAGGGGAAAGTGAATTCATTAATTTTCTTTTTTGGTTTGGTGTCAATGTCACCCTAATGTCAGCATGTAACATTCTGTAAAAGACACGTTTTGGCTAACGTGGAGGAAGAACAAATTTGGTACAGCTGTAGAGTAATTTTTGCAGGGAATAAAAGACCCAGCCAGAGAATCGACTGTCCCAGTTCCCAGCTGTACATCCATTACCCACAAGGTTGTAAGAGACACCAGGCTGGCTTCAACTCACACAAGGTCATTCACCAAGACACAGGAATTAACACCTACAAACCGGCAAGCAGTCTGTGCAAAGCGAGGCTGGGCGGTAGTAAAGAACCTTACACTCAGGAGGGAAGAGCCAAGAGTCATACGGGGTTAGAATGTAACCTTCTGAGCACATAGCACTTCCCTTGGGAAGAGTAACAAATGGAAGTATGGAGGGTCTTGGCTCTGTGTTCCCATGTTTCTTGAGCCTGTCCATTTTACTCCCCTTCCTCTGCCACTGCCAAGCACCATCATCTTCCACATGACTGTGACAGCCTCCCAACTGGTGTCCCTGCTTCCATGACTGCCCATTCCCCATGTAGTCATTCTCCACATAGCAGCCAGAAGGCTGTTTTATATATGTAAATACCATCAGGCTACTTTCAGGCTTAAAATCCAGACTTGGAACCTTGGTATCCAGAACATGTGAAATCTAGCTTCAGCCAGCCTCACTGACTCACTTCCAACCCTCTTCCCCCTCACTCTGCTCCAGTTCCTCTGGCCTTTTATCTGCCCCTCAAACATGCCAGGCTCCTCCTTACAGGGTCTCTGCAATCTCTATTGTCTCTGCCCAGCATGCTCTTTCCTGGACCAGCTCCTTCTTTTTAACTTTTAAGCTCAATTGTCATTTCTTGGGAATACTTTCTGACCAACTTGGCTATTAGCCACCTCCACGGAATCACCCTGCATCTTTGTTTCCCAGTAAAACTGGAGGGCCCTGAACCTGCATTTTAGCTGAATGTTAAATGGACTGAGGGTTACAATAAATATTTGGAAAAGGTTGAGTATTGACATCACAAAATTAGCTTCTGGGACTACAAGAATCCAATAAAATTATTAACAATTTAGTCATTATTATAATTTTATTATTAAAATTTTAATAGTCAATTTAAACTTTTCTTATTATGTGGTAGGAACAAGAATTTCTTAGCACTCTCAGCTAAAATCTTCCCTTCAGTGCCTCTATATGGCACATTTAGGATGGACACCAAATAGATAATTACTTTGCTTTGAGGTTGATGGAGATGTGAAATATTTTGGGGCCTGCTCTGCCAGGGTATGGAACTGTCAATGGTGACGACGACTTATTAAGCTTTTCTTTCTTCTGGATAGGAACAGATTAAGGAAAGCTTTATCATATTTTGTTTTATGTGATGAATGCTGGTACACCAAATGGGTCTACAAAGATTAGAATTATGATATAGCCTAACCATTATTTTTCTTTTTTTTTTTTAAGATTTTATTTATTTATTTGACAGAGAGAGAGACAGCCAGTGAGAGAGGGAACACAAGCAGGGGGAGTGGGAGAGGAAGAAGCAGGCTCCCAGCAGAGGAGGGAGCCCATAATGCTGGGATCACGTCCTGAGACAAAGGCAGACGCTTAACCACTGAGCTACCCAGGTGCCCTTATTTTTCTGTCTTGTACTACAATTAAAATTTTATAAAAAATTTCTTGGCTCAAAAGGGATATAATATTTTGCAAGATACCAAGCTAATACATCCTCTTAATATTCATCTACTTATTTAACTGTTTGAAAATCTTAATTGTCTTTTCATGAGTAATTTTTATAATTATATAAAATTATAGTTTTATAAACAGTTTTATAGTTGTAAGTTATGACCTATGTCGACAATTTGATAACAAATATGTGTGTTAGTGTGTGTACAGAACCACTGACTGATAGAATTCAACATATAAAGCATATATTAAGATTTTGACTCTAATGTACATTTGGAATGTTCACTTATATTTCAAAACAAATATTCAGATATTAACAAGCCAGAATGATATACTTTGCCTGTATTGTAGACATTATCACATGATTGGCTACGGTAGTTATTTATGTGATTACATGATCACTGAGCACACACAAGTGCAGCGATGACAGAAATGACTTTGAAATAACATTTGACTATCAGGTCTTCCAAAGACAAAGTTGAAGCAATGTTACTAGATTTTCCCTGAACAGTAAAGGCCAAACCCAAACTTTGGTGCATCTCTACCCAGTGATCTACAGTGGTCTTGTCTAACGATTGTCTGTCCCGTTAGACTGTAGGTGCCACAATGGCAGGATTCTTGCTTCTGTTGTTCCCTGCGCTATCCTCAGCACCACACACAGTGTTTAGCGTATGGGAGGTCCTCACACACATGAGACAGAGGAAGGAAGGGCTGATTGAATGAATGAAGTAAAGTGAATAGCATCTTGTGCTCTTCTTTCTGCAATCTGATGCTCCCCTTGACCTACGAGTATCTGGGGATCAGCAGGTAACAGGCCTGCAGTATGAATTCTGGTCACAGCAGACCAAAAGAGCATGATGAGCCCTAAAGGCTACCATGTCCGCAGACCAGGCTGGCTTTGAGATTTGTTTTGTTTGGCATCTCTCTAAAGTAGAAAAGTAAGAAAAAGAGAAGCATTTTCCAGGCCCCAGGTCTTGATATACCTGGCTCAACAGACAATCACTTCTGCTGTTGGAGGAGACAGTTTGTGTGATTTGATGCAGCCGGGAGAAAAACAAGGTGATAACACGTGGCAGGGCAGAACTGGGATTTCAAATGCCAAGATTCCTGCTTCCAATGCCTCTCTCCTAATAGCCTTCAATTATTTATATTGCAACTCCGTTGTACTACTTGATACATAAAGCAATGGTAGACAAGAGCTCTCTTTTTATTCCTTTTGTGTGTCTAGTAAATTCACAGAAGAAAAAAAAAATCCCAAACAACAAAACCTTACCTTAATTAGATTGCATGATAGCCTATTTGCTAAATGACAAGGTACAGCCCAAATTACATAGATTTACTTTAACTGGTGATGCACCTAGCAATTCCTTGGTGTACATGTGTGTGTAAACGTATGTGTATTTTGTTTATTTTGTTCATTACTTGAAAAGAGCTCACACAATGGGCTCACTGTATTTTTCAGACTTGTTCTGTTCTTTTAGATACTGAGTACTCACTTCAGTACAGACATAATTATCATTATGAGCATTAGTATTCTAAAGAGGTTTTCAAGTCCATCACAGGAACCTTCTCCTTAGCTTCTCTCAGAGCCATTTGCCATTAAGGCTTATTTCTGAGTCTATCTTATTGATCATCTATTACAGGTAAGGTATTGTAAGAAAACCAGCCTGATACACAGATTTTTCCAAGTACAAGTAAGTCATCTACATATAAATGAACACATTCCAAGGGAAACAAACTGAAGGCTTCAGAGCAGGGGTGGGGGATTGGGATAGGCCAGTGATGGGTATTAAGGAGGGCACATATTGCATGGTACACTGGGTGTTATACACAAATAATGAATCATGGAACATTGAATCAAAAACTGGGGATGTACTGTATGGTGACTAATATAACAAAATAAAAATTATTAAAAAAAAAGTGCATCTAAACTAAAAAAGGGCACCCAACTGATGGCCTTTGTTACCTGTTTCTTTTTCACCCTGGCTCCACTGAAGACAACAATAAATTATAAAGATAAGAATAACAATTCTTAAATTTGTGCCAAGTGCTTTGCATATATTATTAAATTTGAATCCTCATCAACAAGCCTATAATATAAGTATCATTAGCCTCATTTACAGTTGAAGAAACATGAGTTTAGAAAGATTTAGTAATTCATCCAATGTAACAAGGTCAATGGCACAATCCAAACTAGGGATTGTCTCACCCCAAAGCTTTTGCTTTTATGATTATGTTGAACCTTTATTTTCCATATTATCACCAAAATGTTTCTAACCAGATTCCAGCTATGAAAGGCCCCCCCAGAATAGCTGCTTCACCCCAAATTCTCTGAACCACAAGCTATGGGGTAGGGCAAAAGATTTAAGTCCTTACAAAGGGGCCCACGGAACTTTGGGACTCCAGAGTTTAAGCACTGGAGTCTCAGAAGTTTCCAAACAGCATGATGATTGGCATTATGATAGGAAGAGCATCTGCATTCCCCAGAGGCCCCACACTCCTCTGCATCCCTGCAGTGAGGTGAGCTCTGTATCACAGCACAGGAGGCTTTGCTATAAAACAGAGAAGATGCGGAGAAAGATGATCTCCGCAGCACTCTAGCCTCTCTTGAAGAAAGACTCTGATCCAGAAAGAAGCTGGAAGAATGGGCTTGTAGAGACCCAGGCTTAGGGGGCTGAGTGATTTGGCATGGTGTGACTCTCGGTGAGGACTTGGGAAGGACTGCTGCCCTTTCACATTCCTCTTGCCTTCAGGAACTAGTTCTTGTATCATCAAATCGATGGCAGCCTACGCTGAGGGTCTGCCCTCTGGCTCTGGAAAGAGGTTTGAACACAGTGCCCTTCCTCCTTAGGCAGGTTTGGCTCTTTGCTTTCCATGTGTTTGGAGTCATATAGCCTGGACTTAAGGAGTTGTAGGATTTTAGGGCAGGCTTCCTAATTTCTCTGAGCTTCTTCGTTACGTGTAATGAGGACATAGAGGGGATCTATTTCTTACAGTACCAGGTAGGATTCAGCAAGACTATAGTCCATTTTTGGCTATTATTTCTTGAGAGGTTACAATATGTCATGCATTGAACTCAGCCGCTAACATGGATCATATTTTTCAACACCAAGCCTATAAGGCAGGTTGTATTATTGTCTCCATTTCAAATTTGAAGAAATGGAAACTCAGAGAATCTACTTGCCCAAGGTCACCCAGACCGTGAGTAGTGGAGCTGGGATTTAAACTTGAGGTTTTCTGACTCAACCGTATGATCAACCGTATGATCAACCGTATGCTATTAGCTAGCTCGTTACCTGGCACCTAGCAGATTTCAATGCATGGTAGGGCAATTGTTATTGATGATTTCCATGAAGAGGGATGATGATAATTATCATCAGTGGCTCTTGTGGGATTTTGTAAGCACCTTGAAGGTCGGGGCCACCCCTGGTTTATCTTTGCAGACTTACTTATATAGCACTTAGCTGCATATGGGTCGAATGATGCCTGCTGCTCTGAGTGTCTGTGATGCGGTGGAACACCTGTGTTAGTGCATATGTGTGACGGCACATTCATCACCATTTAAATAGGGGCAGAGATTTAACCCATGACAGAACTGTGTTTACAGAAAAGAAATGAGCCTTATTGGGTCGTTTTGCTGAATAGTCAATGCTAATTAAAAAATACCTTCATTTCGTGGCATAATATCTTTCAGAAAGGCAGAATGAGTTAAAAGTACACGTTTTGTGTTTGGCTCCTGGCTCAGCTATTTATTATCTGTGCAACTATGACCAAGTTACTTAACCTCTCTGAATCTCAATATTTCCATCAGTAAAATTTAGGGAATAACAATATTACCTGCCTCAGGTATCAGTAGGGCATTAAACAAGATACTGATTGTGAAATACTTAGCACAGCACCTGGCCCATAGAAGGTGTTGCATCGATGTAAATTACTATTTTAGACCCAGGCTGTTCTTTTTTTCCCCATCTCTCTCCTTCCTCCAAACAAGAATGAAGCTATGATAATAATAGCCAACATGACAGGCAGTGTTAAATATTTTGTATTTGTTAATTAACTTAATTTTCACACAAATGTGGAAACTGAGGCACAAGAGTTAAGTTAACCTGTCCAAGCTCATGTAGGCTCCCGATCCTGTGCTCTTATCAAAATGCCATATTGTTTCTATGCATTGACGAATCTAGACCAAACCTCTCTTATTTTCTTATTAGTGAGGATAAATCGAGTTTCTGGGCTGCACGCCATTACATTATTACATATAAGAAACAATATGTCATTCCTTCCTACATTCTCCCTGATCACTAGGTAACAAGTATAGTGGTTTTCCACACTTGGGGATAAATGTATTACCCTGGATTTCCACTGAACAGTGATGGGTGATCAGTCAAGATCTCAGATTACTCCAGCATTAGGTACTAGTGATAGGTAAGTTCAGGCAAGGTATTTGAGGAGCTGAACCAGAAAGTAAATGAACTTTGTGTCACCTAGTTCTTAAAGGGCTAGGGGAAATATATCTTTGTTTTATACCTACCCTATATTGGACTACCTATGAAATCAGAACTTTCACGAATTTCTCAGATTAGGATGGAGCATCACTGTGTAACTGTCAAACTTCAGCCACTACTCAATCATCTAGTTCTGAACTCCTACCAACTCCAGAAACTTCACCACCCCCGTGTTACTTGAAATCCCTGAAAACTATGCCATAAGGCCTGTCATCACGGCTCTTCTCTGGGTCAGCGGGATGAACAAACTATAGGCTTGCTAGGGGCACAGTGGTCTTGGATACCACTCACTATAACACAGTGAAGCTGGAAGGCTTGGTAACCTGCATAAGATGGGGTGGCAAATTTATGACAGAGTTGGGTATAGCACTAGGAGCTCCGTCTCTGAAGCTTGGTCTGTAGCGCCCCATTCCTTTCCACCATCTACCCTACTGCTTCTTGTTTTCTCAGCCAGCCTATTTTCACTCCCCAGCTCACAAGTAAACACAAACTGGTTTTCAATAAAAGTTGTGGCTTCTGGACCAAGCTTTCTGGGCTGGGAGGCTGGACAGCCTCTGAGCGCCCCAAACTGTAATTATAATTTTGCTTCTTCCCAACCCACACATCTTCTGGGAGCCTAGCAAAATTGAATTTCTGGGTCAGTGTTGGCCTTTACCATTTATGATTTAATTAACTCTGAAAGAAGCTAAGCCTCTTTCTCAGAAAGGAAAAACACGAGAAATGGTAGCCAAGCTCCCACTCAGTACAACATAAATGTCTCCTGGACTGTGACCTTGACCATGGAGTTTCAAGAAAGGTAAATATGAAAGGAGGTGATTCTCAGGAGGCCTCACTCCTTTGTCAATGAGGTGGCCTTTGCAGTACTGAAAGCTATAGTGACTCCTGAAGAATTCATCACTCTGTGCCTGGGACACTTGGATTTTTCCCACCAGCTTTTCTCTGTGGCTCTATGTCAAGGATCAGGTCTATATTATTCCCCTCACCCTCCTGCCTGGGAAATAGTATGTGCTCCATATTTGTTGACCAATGTACCTTTCATTCCAAATCAACTCTGGTCCTTAAAGATGCTTTAGGTTTCAAGATGGAAATCCAATCATATCCTTCCTGGCTTAAAAACCCTCTGACAGCTTTCCATGGTCTTGGAATAAAGTTCAAATCCTTCCTGTGGCCTAGGAAGCCCTGAGTTGTCTGGCCCTACGTTAGTTTTTAGTCTCTTCCTGTAGCATGCTCCCCATCATTGACTAATCTCTACTCACACTGCTCTCCTTTCTGGTCCTAGAATACACGGAGCTCCTTCCTATCGGAAAGACTTTGCACTTGTTATTTCCTGCACCTGGCATCTTTTCCTTGGTACTTTTTTTTCTATTTTTTAATTGAAGTATAATTAACATACATCATTATATTAGTTTCAGGTGCACAACATAATAATTCAACAATTCTATACATTACCCAGTGCTCATACTCTTGATTCCCTTTAACTGTTTCACCCATCTTCTCTTCGGAAACCACCAGTTTGTTCTCTGTATTCAAGAGTCTGTTTTTTTTTTTTTTGTCTTTTTTTCCTTTGTTCATTTCCCTTATGAGTGAAATCATATAGTATTTGTCTTTCTCTGGCGGACTTATTTCACTTAACCTTATACCTTCTAGGTCCATCCATGTTGCCTTGCAAATGACAAGATCTCATTCTTTCTTATGGCTGAGTAATATTCATGCACACACACACACACACACACACACACATCTTCTTTATCCATTCATCTATGAATGGACACTTGGGTCACTTCCATATCTTGGCTATTGTAAATAATGGCTACAATAAACATAGGGGTACATATATCTTTTTGAATTAGTGTTTTCATTTTCTTTGGAAAAATACACAGTAGTGGAATTACTGGGTCATATGTTCCTTCTCAACCTTCAGGTATCAAGTGGCACATTACCTACTCTGAGCAGGGTTTCTTGGCCACTGGAATACCCTACCTCCCTATCACTTTTCACTGCAGCAACCTCTTCATTTCTTCTAGAACCAAATTACGATCTGCTATTATCTTATATATTTATTTGTTCATTTGTTTATTGTGTAAGTCCTTTAGTAGAATTTACATTCTATGAGGCCAAAGCTTGATGTATGTCATTCATGGCTGTAGCCCCAGCACAACGTGGATGCAAGGAAAGCATCCCATGTACACTTGCTGAGGGAATGCAAGTACCTAGCCCTTCTATCATTCTCTTGCATCTAAATTTCAAAGAAGCCATTCAGAGAAGATGTCCTGTTTCCATTTAAATCATTCCAAGTCCCAGTACACTGAAAACATTTTTGGTTACACTAAGACAGGAAGTACCATTAAGATGATACATTAGGCAAGGAATTGGCCGGCGCAACTTCCTTTTCTGACTTTGTAACTGACTTACTGTGGGGGCGATTTAATGTGACTCCATTTGTATGAGTAATTTGGGTGTAATAAGCCTGGCCCATTTTGAGTTGCCATTAGGACAAATAATATATTTCACAGAAGAAAAATGTTACAGAAAGTCATTGCATTTTGTTTTTGTTTTTTTGCTTTAATGTGGTCTCATTAGATAAGGTCCCATTGAAAAATGCTAGGGCTATGACAAGATTTACCAGCGAGGGCATCTTATTTTCTTTTTCCCTTGGAAAGTGACAGGAAACAGTCTGGTTGTGTTTTCTAATTCCTGACAATAATGAAATCCATACGTCACAAAGCCCGTGGTTTGTCAGGGAATAATAAACTGGTTAAATAATCAAATGTCGGGGCCCCTGGGTGGCACAGCGGTTAAGCGTCTGCCTTCAGTTCAGGGCGTGATCCCGGCGTTATGGGATCGAGCCCCACATCAGGCTCCTCTGCTATGAGCCTGCTTCTTCCTCTCCCACTCCCTCTGCTTGTGTTCCCTCTCTCGCCGGCTGTCTCTATCTCTGTCAAATAAATAAATAAAATCTTTAAAAAAAAATAATCAAATGTCAAGTAGCATCCTTGGTTTCCATTCAGAAGAATATAATTTCAGATAATTTAGCACAATATTGGACTGCTAACTAAAACTGCCTTTCTTTTTAGGCCAATTACTTAAATTTCTCTGGCATTTAACCTTCAGGGCTTGCTTTCTTTAGAAGATAACTTACATGGTACAAATCCACCAAGAAAGTCACTTTGGAGTCTATCTTCCACTCAGGGAATATGTTCCGTTTCCTTACATCAATTTTCCCAAATTAAAGTAATTTGCATACCGTCTTCCCCATCTTTGCTATTCCTACATACCAACACAGGATACTTCCGTGATTATTTTTTTTTTTTTTATCACATCCAGGTACCACCTGGGCTATTATTTACTTAATATATTTTACTTAAATTAATTCACTTTTAAATGTTAATATATTTCCTTATAAAAGAACATTTATGTCACTGAAGCAGCACCACCAGTCATGAATGGAAGGTAACACAAATTAGAAACTGTTATTGCTTTACCTGTTTATTTGTTCATGCGTTTACTGAATGCGCCCTTTACTAGAACGTACACTCTACAAGGCCAAAGTTGGATATGTCAAGGCTGTAGCCCTAGCCCGAGATGGACACAAGGAAAGCATCCCATGTACACTTGTTGAGGGCATGCAGGTTGCCTACCCTTCCGGTCTTTCCCTTACATCTACATTTCAAAGGAGACATTCAGAAAAGGTATTCTCTTTCCATTTAAAACACTCCAAGGCCCAATACACAGAAAACATTTTTGGATAAGTGAGATCTGAGCCTTGCTATAAAATTCTAATTGGAGGCTCTTGTCTGCAGAAGACGCAGAGCCTGAGGCCTCTGGAGGTGTTAAAGATCCGCTAGAACCAAATGGAAAAGCAGTTAGTCCTTATCGCATGATTTGATTTTACTCAAAGCCATGTCTTGATAAAACCTTAACCTAATCTGTTATCAGCAGAGCTAAGAGGACTGTCTTTTTTTTTTTTTTTAAAAGATCTTATTTATTTATGTGACAGAGAGACAGCCAGCGAGAGAGGGAACACAGCAGGGGAGAGGGAGAGGAAGAAGCAGGCTCCCAGCCGAGGAGCCCGATGTGGGACTCGATTCCGGAATGCCAGGATCACGCCCTGAGCCGAAGGCAGACGATTAACGACTGCGCTACCCAGGCGCCCCTAGAGGACTGTCTTTTGAAAAACACCTGGCATGGGAAGAAAAGTCTTCTGCTCTGTTTCATGGGAGGTGGACAAATACATCCGAGTTCTTGAATCCACAAAGTATTTCTCTTCTCCATTCTCATGCCTTCCTGAGATTGCCTGCCTAAAGACACAATTTCAATTACTTCTGCCTCAGAACCTCCACTGCATTCCCACAGAAGCAGAAACAATGTTTTACAAATGGAGGCAATACTCTTTGAAATAAATATATTGCTTGAAAACTTGTGATAACATATTTTCCTGGCTTTCCACGTTAAAACCCAGGAGAGGAGGACAACTGAATTGAGAGGATATATAGTCTGCTTGGAAATATCCCACATGTAGTACCCAGATTGATAAAATGAAGGATGAGCAGAGGACACACACACACACACACACACACACACACACACACACACACACACACATGCACACACACCATTTTTTTCCAATCAGAAAGTATATTTAACTCACAAACACAGCATTCTTATATTACGCACCTGATGCAAAATGATCATGCTGGGCAGGGCCCTGGTTGTAAGTGAAGAGACAGCACTGGCTAAGGAGGTGAAGGAGAGCTTGGAACCTCCATTACCAGGTTTGGACAATATAGATTAGCATTTCCAATGCATGCTAATAGGTAATAGTTGAAATAAGTTTGGGAAACTCATGAATAAACAAAGCTAAATAGGTTTATTTACTGTTGGAAATCTTCAAAGGTTTTGAAATGCTCATGATGAATGCTGAAAAACTCAGAAAGAGATGTAATGTCTTGCATTTCCCAAACTTAATCATGATACCACTCTCCTTGCTCTTGTTTTTATTGGAATCATCTCCATATTTGAGTTCCAAAAAACCACACCCTTGGACAAAGTGGGTTATGCTATGTACTTCTGGATTTCTGACTGTATTTGGTAAAACAAAACAAAACAAAACAAACCCCCAAAAGTCAAATTCCTTCTAGACGCATGATGGGATAAGATGTGGGTTTCCAGTTACTGGGTAAAATACTTAGTAGCGGCAACAAGAGAATTAATGAGTAACAAATAAAACTGGCTTGAATTGAATTTTTGGTTTTAGAATGTTTAAATAAAGTATGGCATCAGCGGGCTGTAAGAATAGTCAGAAACAAGATTCAGAAGATGAGTAGGGCAGGAAAAGGGCTAAACTTGTCAGATGATGAAGTAGAGTTATTAGGAGAGATGAAAGATAACCCTCAAAAGGACACTTTTTGGGGTAATCAAAATCAAGCAGCAGACATGATAGCTGGGGATTGGTAATGGAAAAAATTATATGTCAAAGTAGAGAAGAAAAGGAGAAGAAATATAAGCTTCAAAGAAAAAAAATGATAGGATTCTGAGTAAGTCCAAACTTGGGAGAAAGGAAGACAATGTACTGCACCAATAGCCTCATTCATCCAACCAGATAAAGCCAGAGACAGAGACAAACTTCTAGAACTGAATGATGACAAAGAAAGAGGTAAAGAAGAGAATTGGGAAAAGAATTGTGGATTTAGAAGGAGGATGAATAGAGATTTAAAAGGAATTGATATAGAAAGGATAAAAGAAGAGACAGCAAGATACACAGCATTGCTAGATTTCAAACTCTGGATTTATCTCTTTGGGATACTAAGAAATGGCAAGTACAGGGCACTTAAACCTTTTCTTCTCCTATGGCAGACATATCAAGTTTATCACGCAGTATTTTCCCCTGAATATAGATTTGCCCTCAGAACCCTTCTTAACACAGCACTCAAGGTAGCCATTACTGACTGATTTGACTTCACCCTAGACATGAAACTTGCATTCTTAATGTATTTATTTATTTTTTAATAAAGATTTTTTATTTATTTATGTGACAGAGAGACAGCCAGCGAGAGAGGGAACACAAGCAGGGGGAGTGGGAGAGGAAGAAGCTGGCTCCTAGCCTAGGAGCCCGATGTGGGACTCGATCCCGGAACACCAGGATCACGCCCTGAGCCGAAGGCAGATGCTTAACGACTGCGCTACCCAGGCGCCCCTACATTCTTAATGTATTTAAAAACAAACAAGCAAACAAGCAAATCATCTGTGAGGTTTTAGTAATACCTGCTCACTGATGGAAGAGAAATGAAATTATTACACTCTTGGCTAGAAAAGCAAAATGTTTCAGTGTGAGATGTTTATTAATATGTACATAATAATGCACATATGTGGATATGAGTAAATATATACGTGAAATATGAGTATTTCAAAAACGTAGACCAAAGTGTTCCATATTTATTTGTAATCTGAAACTCTGTTTTAAACATTCATAAGCATATGAAAATCAGCTCATCATTTACCCTGGCAGCTGAAATCTTTAAACCCAATAAAATGATATGAATTATGTTTTAAGTTAAAATAGCTCATATGAAACAACAGCCTGTTAGAATAATCAGAGCTTTCTTCCTTCTCTATCTTATGACACCATATTGGGCCCAACATCCAAAAAGTTGGCAGAAACACCAAATAAGTTTTTCTTCCCCCACACATGACACATTTTTAAAAGCATGTATAAATACAGCATAACATAATAGCATTGATAATGATCACACCATGGTGGCAGGTGTGGGAAAAATTAGGATTTTTATCAAAGGCAGGCAGTAAAGAAGAAACTGCATTCATTTTCAGTTTAAAACTAAGTTAAAAAAAGGGAGGAAGGGTAGTGTGTGACAAGTTGTATTGGTTTCCATTTCTTCTTGCTTACATTCATTAATTTTGTCCAGCTTCTGAGCATCTGAGGTCTTTGCCTATTCATGCAAAGAACCACTTGAAGGCATACAATGCCCTCAGATTTTTCTCTAGTCCGGGAAACATTCAGTGCTTTCTTTGAACTATTTTGTTTGAACATGCTGGTAAGTTATTCATATTCTGCTAAACAGTTCATAATGCTCTGGGGAAGGAGAGGCGGTACATTGTTATCAGGGGTTACCATTTTTATGACTTTTATGAATTAACAACAATAAAAAAAGAATGCTCATTAGTGTAGGCTGGCTTAATTGAGATAGAAAAGGAAGGGAAAGAGGCAGTGGATAGGGAGGGAAAAAAGCAGTGACCTCTCCAGAATCGTTGAGGCCTGAGAGTCTACTGACCCAAATGAACTGATCATCATCATTTTATGAACCACTGTCATAGAATCCTAGCTGGTCTCCTGCATCAACTCTGGCTCACTCCACTGCAGCCACAGCCATCTTTTTTAAAATACATATCTAATCACATCCCTGTACTTTCCTCTCCATGGTCTAGCAAGGTCCTTCATTGTTTGGTCCCTTCCTACCTCACTGGCAGCTTCTGGCATACCTTGTTCTCTGAACTCTAGCCCACCAACCTTTTTTCCATTCTGCTTTCCCACAGGGTCTTTGCTGACCACAGGGCCTTTACACAAGCTGACTTTGCCCGGAATACTCTTTCTACTCCCACCCCATCTCACTCGACTTTTATAATACTAGCCCAAATGTCTTATAACTCCTAAAGAAGGCCTACTCTGACTCTGTCCCCACAAAGTGATTTAGGACCCCTGCTACCTCCTCTCAAAGCACGCTTTCCTTTTCAGCATTTATAACTATTTGTAATTATATATTTATGTGACTATATTTCTGATCCTTCTACTCAATGGTGAACTCTGTAAGGCTACAGCAGTAACTACCTTCCTCTCCACTGGGCAACACTACCTTGTACAAACACAGTGAGTATTTGACAAATATGTGTTGACCAAATGCATTAATGTATTATATTTAATATAACATATTACTTTACTGACATAGTCATAACGGTGGCACATAGAGAAAGATTTTTGAAAAAATTGCTTATACCATGAACCAAATATCATTTAGTAAATCTAATAAAACAAATTTGTATCAAACTCTCCTATACATTGTATCAAAGGATTGAAGCTGAGGTGAACACATAAAGCCTCCAGAAAGGAGACTGTTTCTTTACTTTCCTTCTGTTCTCTGCTCTGAAAGAACTGGAATCTTTATGGCTGCTGAATAAGAATGTAATCAAGTCATCTTGTTTGGAAAATAAACAAGGTACATGACTTCTAGAACCTTCTGGGGAAACCAGACCTTTAACTTGGAGTGAGACAAATGGTGCCAATGAGCACAGCTTTCTGGAAGATGAACTGTGGAGGAACAGAACTTACGTTGGTTTAGAAGCCTCAGCCTGGTCAGTCTGTAGTTTCTCTCCTCCTTCCACCTCCATTGTGCAATACACAATGCGATTTGGAGCCAAGGATTTGAGGCCTTGGACTTCCATGATCACCACCTGGAAAGAGAATTACACATGGTGGAGGTTATTGCCAAAGTCCATAGACAGCATCACCCAGAAGAAAATTAAGAAGTTACCAAAAACCCCAAGAGGTATCTGGTAGCTTCTATCAGTTTTCTTTTTTTTTTTTTTTTTAAAGATTTTATTTATTTATTCGACAGAGAGAGACAGCCAGCGAGAGAGGGAACACAAGCAGGGGGAGTGGGAGAGGAAGAAGCAGGCTCATAGTGGAAGAGCCTGATGTGGGGCTCAATCCCGTAACGCCGGGATCACGCCCTGAGCCGAAGGCAGACGCTTAACCGCTGTGCCACCCAGGCGCCCCTTCTATCAGTTTTCTATCAGTCAGGCTGGTATCAGTCCAGCCTGAAGATACAATTCTTCATACTGTAACTTATTGCCTCCCAGATGGAAAGACAACCCTCACTTTTTCAGATGCTCACAGGGGCCAGACAGGTAATGTGAAATGGGCTGCTCTTTTCCTGGGCTGAATGCATAGGATCACTTTTCATTTCTACAAAGAAATAGGCTCTCTCTTATTTTCTTTAAAAATAGTCTAGCTTTTAATTCAGAACTTGGCAGAGACAAAGGCTCAGAAATTCACTTTTCTCTTTACAATGAGATAAGTGATAATGCAAATGCTAAGATAAAGGGCAAATACCATTCAGCATTAGAGGTGGAGATGCAGCAGGGAGTAGTGGGGCCTGGGGCAAAACAAGAGAGCATACGCTCCATCTAAACAGAGCAGTTAGTACCCAGTTGCAGCCCATCGTGGCCTTGTTTTTCCTTAGTCTGGAGTCGCTAGATACTGTGATTTTTCCTATCAGAAAATGGAAATCTGAATCAGAATCAAAGTCAGAAATCTAATTTTGAAATTCTGACAATAATCCAAGAAGGGAGGAATAAAATACACAAACTCTGGGCAGGCCAACATTGTTGAATCAAAACAAAAACATGTCTGCAGCTGCATACTCTCTGTTCTAGACTAAGGAAAAAAGCTGGTGTTTTGCTGGACCAAGATATATCATTTACAATTCCTGGCACTTCCCACCACTACCCTTAACTCCAATCAATCACCTGCTATTCTCATATTCAGTAGTATGTCCTGTCATTTATCAGAGGAGAGAAGACAGGAGGGGAGGATAGGGCAAATATACTGATTTGAAAATCTGAAACAAATGACCTGCATCAGCGATCTATAGTAAGCAAGAGATATAAAAATAACACTCAATTGTACTCCAAAAGAGGTAATGGAAGGACACACGGAAAAAGATATGGTTGTGCAACAAATGTACACTCTTTCTTTTTTCTTTTTTTCAAAATTTTTATTTAAATTCTATTTAGTTAACATGCAGTGCAATATTGGTTTCAGGAGCAGACTTTGGTGCTTCATCCCCTACATACAACACCCAGTATGTACATGTCTTCAATGGACTTGATTCAGGGAAGTGCAATAGGGCTGGCCTTGAACCAAGTCAGTTTTGCTGCTTCATAGCCCAGTTTCTCAAACTTAACTGCAAATCAGAAATATCTGGAGGGTTTACTAAACCCAGGAACTGCTGGGCTCCACCCCCAGAATTTCTGATAAACAGGTCTGGGATGGACCCCAAGACTTTTTATTTCTAATATCCTGGTGCTGCTGATGCTGATGATCCAGGAGCCATACTTTAAAAACCATGGTATTACTCATGTGATGTTGGGCAAATGACTTGACCTTGAAGTCACTCCACTTTTCTTTTAAATCTCCCGAGTCTCAGTCTCTTCATCTGTAAAATGGGGATAATAATATATATTCTACATCCCTCTGTGGCTGTTGCGTGAGGACCAAATAAGATGATGTATGTAACCGAAAGTATTCACCCTGGGAAGAACCATATAAATGAAAGGAAATGGGAGGCACAGTAGAAAGAACAGCATTTTTTATAATTTAAAAGATTTGAGTTCAAATCCTGAATCTGCATCTTCACTAGCTGTATCATTATTTTTAAGTTCCTTAACCTCTCTGCGGCTTTGTTTCCACATCTGCAAATGGCTCAAAAGACTGTTGGGAGGATTCACTGAGTTAATGATGCAACGCAGGCATGACGGCACTCTACACATGCCCATTGTTTCTACCAGAGTACTCCCCTGGCGCAAGGCCATGCCACTGGGCCACCTGGACCTCAGTTCTCCTGCTGCACTTAACAGCTCTATAGTGTCCTTCCCAGCCATGCAGTTCTATACGTACATGAAACATGTCTTGTACCAACCTGTAAATTCAAACCCAGTCTGCCCTGATGAGATGATAGTCCTCTATCTCCCTCTTCTCACCCCCTCACTATGTCACCCAACACACAGACGAACAATGATTTTTGTTGGCAGTTTTAGTGTATGCGCAATTTAGTGTTCCAAGTAAAAAGTATTTGGGAACCCTAGGGCATTTCATTCTGTACTTGTGCTTACAAGTTAAAGACTGTTTGAGTCATGTACACATGGGAGTACGGTTGGGGACTCACATCTATATTTCAGATAATCAGCTGTATAATATTGAGTGCTGATAAAGAATTAGGAAATTATGGATTTAAAAGCTTCATGAAAATCAATAAACCACTTTTTTCCCACTTTCTGTAGAAAGACAAGAGGCAGTAGGGAATAAATTGCCACCTCTAATTGGCAATAATCAAATTCAAAGACACCTAAGAAAAAGCATTCAGTACCTCAGGTGGTGGTATTAAAAAAGAAAGAAAGGAAGTTTCTGTGAAATTACACTGATGATTTTTTCACACATCAAGTGCCCTATATTTAACTGAATATTGCCTCTTCCAACTGCAAAATACATTTTGAAAACACTGTAATGTGACTATGTTGATCTGAACTGAGCAAAGTAAAACAAATTATCTGCAGTTAATTCACAGCAAGCCTTAATGATGCTCTAGAAAATTAATTTAGTCTTTACAAATCCTAATTAAATCTGCAGAAATTTGATCTATTCTCTTGGTCTCCCCAAGTCTAGGGCTATTATAAAATCCTTGTGGGGTTCTGAGCTTTAATAAGTTATGAATGATTCTCAAACTTCGGAGTGCATACGAAGCACCTGGGTGGCTCATTAAAATGCACATTTCATGGTGCACTCCACCCAGAGATTCTTTTTTTTTTTTCTGACACCACTGAGGCATATTTTACAGATCATATGATTGACCCATTTCAAGTGTACAATGAAATGATTTTAGTAAATTCACTAAGTTGCAGGACTATTATCATAAATTAGTTTTAGAACATTCTTATCTCCCTCAATAATGTCCCTCATGTCCATTTCTACCTCCTGCCCCAGGCAACACTAATCTAATTTCTGTTTCTAGAGACTTGCCTTTTCTAGACATTCTATATCAATGGAATCAAACAACATGTGTCTCTTGTGTCTGCCTTCTTTCACTAAGCAGAATGTTTTTGACATTCATCTAAATCAAAGCATATATCTGTAGTTTGTTTCTTTCAGTTACTGAGTAGTAACCCTTTGGATGGATGTACCACATTTTGTCTATCCATTTACCAATGGATACACATTTAGGTTGTTTCTATTTTTGGCTAGGAAGAATAATGCCGCTATAAACATTTGGAGAGCAAAATTTTATGCGGACATGTGTTTTCATTTCTCTTGGGTAGATATCTAAGAGTAGAGTTGCACTTTCCATGTGGTAATTTTATGTTTAACTTTTTGAGAAACCACCAAACTATTTTCCAAAGTGACTGCACCATGTTGTATTTCCCCTGCCTCGAGATTTGGGTCAATAGGTTTAGGTGATGCCAGGAATCTGCACACTGAACCAGCTTCCCAGGCAGTTCCAATGTAGCCAGATCAGATCCACTCCCTAAATTACATGTATGAAAAACAAACATGTAAGTAGAAGTTACAGAGAAATTTATTGACATGTGGCGCATTCTGCCACAGTCCCGGTCTGAATGGGTTCTTTCTTTGGGTGATGAAATCAACTAAAAAGGCTCCACTGCAACAAGAGGCTCTCTACCACGTAGCCAACAGGAGAGATGACAGGAAAGAAAATCTACAATTCATCAAATGATGCTAGATATTTCTCTCATAACTGCGACATGAGACGACAAAATTTTAAACTTTCTAAATTGCATAAGGTCTTTACAAAATCCTTGAGCACTGTTTTAAGATGGAAAATACTGCAAGATGAAATTTAGTAGGTGGTTCTTAAGGTTGCATTTCCTGAAGGAAAGCATGGGATCCTGGAGATGGGGAATCACTTGCTGATTAGCTGACCTATGCTTAGCAAGCTGTTATTTTAATAACGGCTCTGGGGGTGCAAGGAGGAAAGCAAGCTGATTGTGGTGCATCTAATTACCCACATCCTGCTGGCTGTGCCAGGAAACTTTCAAGGGTTTAGGGCTTTTTACCTCCAGGGAGAAAGACAGCACAACGTCTGATTTGGAGAGCTGGTTCTCACTCTCCTCGCCCATGTCGATGATGGAAGCATTGTGGCTGCGTTTGAGTTTCTGAAGCTTGAACTCGCCACCTTTGGACACTGGCATGCTCTCCAGGTTGGCCATGAGCAGGTTGACTGATGACTTCAGCTCCTCAATGTACATGTTTTCCATTTCTTTGGATACAAACTTGGGAAATTTGCGCTCCTTATAAAGAAAAAGAAAAATATGAGCAGAAGAGCAAATAGATACCTGATTTACATAGAAGGTTTTCATCTTACAGCCCAGAGTTATAATAACATCTACCACAAGTGAAATTTTGCTCAGATATTATGGCATTGTCCTAGAAAAATGTTCAACCTAGTTGAGTAGATAGCTGCCTGCCTCCTAGTTATTTACAATCCCTAACAGCTAAGAGATATATACATAAATATATAGTAAGAAAGAGTCAAATGTTTTATTATAGTTCAATTTTTTCCCCAGTTTTCTCCAGCAAATTTGATTTGTGGAAAGAAAAATGGGGTGATATTTTTTAAATCTGGTTTTGGTCGAAACAGTTTTTCTTTTTAGCAAAATGCAATCAGTTGTTTTTAAGTTTGGAGACAGAAAGACACCCTATTTCTGGATACGTATAGAGATTTTCTCACATGAATAATTCAAGAGGAGCTCATTTGAGATGTTTCAAACATAGCCTGTAGCTATTTCTAAAAGGAATAGTAGAAAGAATAGTTACTGTTTTCAAGAAAAATTGAAAAAATTAATGAAGTGATGAAAAACATGATTAAAATTCTTTAGAAAAGAAGATAAAGCAATTCAGTATCATAACTGACCTCAATTTTTTTCCTTCCTTGCTTATACATTCAGTTGTAATAGCAACATGCTTTAATTATGCTGTTCTTTATACCTCTAAGTTGTCCAAGTGCCTTAAATATACTTTGGATTAATCACCTTCTCAAAGAATCATTTCCCACTTGAAACATAAACTTGCCCTCCTTAGCCATGGTCCATACTGATCAGGTTGAGGGGCAAGCCACATCAATTTGACTTTTTTTTTTTTTGCAAGTGATAGAAAAATTCAACTTGCAGCTGGCTTAAACAATGAAGGGAATTTATTGGTTTGAAATGTCCTGGGGTAGACCAGCTTCCAGCGAGGATGGAATCACGACTCAGATGATATCACAACTGAATTTTTCTCCCAAATTTTGGTTTGGGTTCCTTTGGGTTGGCCCAATGCTCAGTCTAGCTCCCCTTAATGGCACTGAAAGGTTGCACCTGTAACATCACATCATGTTATCTAAAGGAAGGGTGAATATCTCCTCTTGTAATGTCTTTTATCCCAAAATTCTCACCCAAAGTCTGATTTATGTACATACACTGAACCACCATTTATGGCTAGTGATACATTGTGTTGAGTTGCTTAGGCATGAGTTATTTCCTCCATCCCTGTGGCTGAGCGTGTAGAATTCCACCTGGATCACATGGGACGTGAATTGGTTTGCCAATTCTGGGTGGCAAAAAAATAAGATGTGGGTAGTACATGGGCACCTGACCCAAATCAACCAACTAATTCAATTAAGTGGCCAACAGTCAACCAGATTTACTGTCTCAAGCAAATGAACTGAGAGATATTGAGATTGCAATTAGCAGTGGAGCCGAAATCGCAAGATCATGTAGACTCATGGGTAGCTGCCATATTGGAATAGGTGAAAGAATAAGACACTTGACAAAGAGAGAGAAAGAGGTAGAGAGAGGATAGAAGTAGAGACTAACAGAGGGAGGAAAGAAAGGCAGGAAGGCGGGAGGAAGGGAAGAGGAGAAAAGAAGCTATTTAGAGTCACAGAAAGGAGCTCTGACTTTCATTGGTTTTCTAAATCCCATAAAGCCCACCTATTTCTCCTGTTGGCTCTGAGATTCTTTTGTTTTCCTTTCAATAACTCTCCCCACACATTAGTTAGCTATGTTAGTTAGCTATAGTTGCTACCATATAAGTTTCACTAAAATTCATATAGTAAATCCTCTGTATAGAGCTTGGAGATGCCTTTGTGCTACGCCAGTCTTCTTCCTACCTAGGGGCGTCATAAGCATTCCCCTTACTCCTTGCCTCCCTAGGTAATTCTCAGCCATCTTGTCATCTTCTACATTTCAGCCTCAAAATTTTATTTCCCTAGGTTGAATCCCCTTATTCTACTTTCTTATAATACCTAGTTCAACTTCTTGGTAACACTTATTATAATTAATGGAAAATGGTGACATTTATTTATTGTTTATCTTTCCTGCTGGGCCATGATGTCTGTCTTGATACCCTCGGTGAATTCTTACTCTCTAGAATATCATCTTTGGCACACAGTAAGTATTTAATACATATGAGTCAAGTGAATCAATGGATGGCTTGTCAAAATGTCCATATTAAATATCAATACATCTAAAACTCAGTCATAGTTCTGAAAGAACAGTGAGATTCTGCTTCTCCATGTAAATGAGCACAGTGGTCTGAAATCTACCCAGGAACCTTTGAGTACTGGTTCCTTCTGGAGCCTATTAGTATAATCACTTCCTGCTTTATGGTTGGCCTCAGCCCACCATGTGGTGCTTTCTAAACACACTGTGGGTGAAAGTAAGAGGAGAAGCAGGAGGGACACCTCTGAAATAACATGATAGGTTGATGAGCACAATTAGAGCTAGTAATGATTCAAGGCAAGAATCTTACTTCTTCAAAACTTTGGCACAGTGGGCTTCCTTTTGCTTATCATTCTTGGACTCAATCCAGGATAACTGTGTGCCTTAGAGACTTGGGTAAACTTTATGAAAAAGACCATGGAGATGTGAGGACTTGGCTGCTGGTCCACCATCACTTAGAAAATATTTACTACCACCAGCACTATGTCTGGTTTAGTGTTAGGCACTAGGGGGGGATCATGATGAAAGGATGTGGATTGTTCCACTGAAGCTTACAACCAGTGGGAAGAAAGATCTATTGGGGAAACATCAAGGCAGATGCTGTAACAGCAGTGTATGAGACATGACCTCTTGCTGAGAGAATCAGGAGTGGCTTTCCAGAGGAGGTGATCCTTGGGCTAAGAGTCTGATGGATGAAGAAGAGTTTGCCACCAGGTTGAGTTGGCTGGGACAGGATCATTGTTCTTTTATCCTTTCCATGGAAAATATACAAGCAACCATGAATCCAAGAAGGTCTGTACTACTGTACATGGCCGCAAAATATCCCCTCATCTCCTTTTGAACATGGCCCTTATTGAGAGCAAAGGGAAGACAGAAGTTAACTCATGGTCAAAAAATGGTCCCCAAGGCCATGTTAGAAGATACCAAGCAGGCTACACACCAGCAGCCTGAGGTATGTTACACTGACCTCTATCCTTCTTATGTTGGGGCTCAAACCTCTTAACTACATGGGATACTTGGGAAACTGGGTAAGTGGCATCTCTCATTTTTTACTGGCAGCTGCCGGCCTTGCAGTTGCCATGGAGATGAAGAGAAAAACCATCATGTCTGTGAAGTGGATTCTTTCCTGCCAATCAGCAAAGAAACCTTACCATCAAGTGCAGTCCCTTTTATCACACCCATCTTTAGGACTCACTCAATTCCTCTTAACTCCATAGTCTTGAGGTTTTGCAAGAAGACCCAGTGGTTATAGACAATAACACTTTAGCCCAGAGTTAGAGTCCAACAAACTTTATGCAGCAGATTTTGGAAAAATCCAAAGAATGATCACTCCTCCCAGAACTTACACAGTTCCTAATGACATCATAAAAAGAGGCTCATAAAACTGAAGTCTGCAAGGGAAAACAAGGACATTTTTCTGCCCTGGGTACTAAAGCCTTGAGAAGAAATAGCATTCTGTCAATCGAGGCTGAGGTTCTTGAGGGGAGTTTTCAGCAGCAGACCCATTACAAACACATTTCAAAGCTCAAGTTGTGCCAAAATAAGGAAAATGTAGTCTTCCATCTCAATTGCTACTTTCCCAGGCATAAAAGTAAATTAGCCTTGACAAAAACATTGTTTATTCATATTGCTTTATGAAAGACACAGCATATGGGTGGACAAAGTCTTCCAAAGAAAATCTCTACTGTCCATTTATTTTGTTTTGGACTGATAACATTCCTCAATGGGGATGGCCTCCCAAGGACAATTCCTAACAGGGTTATTTATGCTCAGCCACACTGAGTGATTTTTTTGGAACATCTTGAAAAATAGCATTTGAAAGTGCTAACAGCTCTGTCAGCCATCTACTTTTCTTTTCTGTCTTTGCATTTTTCTCCATAGAGGATGAAGTGGGTACATGTAAAAGCTGACAAAGATACCCCCACTCAGATAGAGGATCCTTAGACTCTAAAGGCTCAAATGACAAACTGATAGATGATCAGAAGGAAGATGTGGCAGAGGGATACTTTCTAGACACAAAGCTCACCGACAGTGTTGCTCTTATCCAAAACAATCTCTCAAGCAATTCCTGGACTCCTATCATGTGTCAGGTGGTGTGGATGTTAGAGTGAAAGAGTGGATGAAAGAGTCACCCAAGAGGCAACACTATTGGGTGAAGGGGAATGCCAGCAAATGATCAAGTAGACAGCACGTGACACACGAACAGGCATGTACAGAGTACAAAAGGCACCAAGGAATCTTATCCAGTCCATATGGGTGAAATCAACTTGACTTTGAATCCTGGGTCTATTTCCTATTAGTTGTGTGACTTTAGACAGGTTTCTTCACCTGTCTGAATTTTAGTTTCCATATCTGAAGTGGAGAGTTATTGTGAAGCATGAAGGTAATAACAAATATCAATACTTTTTGACTATGTATTTGTAAAATCAGCACATGCATGCTATATATATGTATATACACACACATATATACATATATACATACACATATACATACATGCATGCACACATATCCATATCTATTTATATCAGGCACCATGCTACCACCACCACTAACAATAACATAGCAATAATAATGATGGTGACTATCATAAAGACCATGATGCTACTTGGCACTTACAATTGTTAATTGTGTCCTGGGCACTAAGCTAAGCTCTTTACATGCTTTCCCTCATTTAATTCTTCCAACTATTGAGGCTAGTGCTGTTATTTAATCCCATGTTCTGGAGGAAAATGATATAGAAGTTAAATCAACGATTAGTAGAATTTAGTTTGAAACCTAGAGCCCCCGTTTTTACCTACCATATGATAGGGCAGAACTAACTGGCCCCAAATGGCAAAGAACCAAGGTAAACCCTATTGGGCCCCTAAGCATGGCCCACCCTCTGCATCACTTCATCTCAGTGTTCAGCAGAGGACTAGGGAAAGCCAAGCCCTCCACAGCACTGAGTGTTCCACTATTACCAGTCAACGTGGACTGTGTAATGGTGGGTGGGCATGGGGTAAAGTGCAGGGAGTGATGAGGGAAAGGTAGGCATGTTAAATGAGAGAAAGAAGGTCTTGGTAAATAATTTGTAAAAATCAGCATCACACACATTAGAAGGTATTTTGGGCACAGGTATGATAGCTTCCAGCATTGGCTTCTTTACCTAAACCCATCTTGGGGCACCTGGGTGGCTCAGCTGTTAAGCTTCTGCCTTCGGCTCAGGTTATGATCCCAGCATTCTGGGATTGAGCTCCGCATCGGGATCCCTGCTCAGCGGGAAGCCTGCTTCTCCTTCTCACACTCCCCTTGCTTGTGTTTCCTCTCTCACTGTCCCTCTTGGTCAAATAAATAAATAAAATCTTAAAAAAAAAATAACCCCATCTTTAAGTGGTTTTGTGTTATTTAATGAACTTCAGAGGATCTCCTCAGCATTTAGATTTTTTTAAAAGATTTTATTTATTTATTTGAGAGAGAGAGAGCAAGGGAGAGAGCACGAGGGGAGTGGAGGGGCAGAGGGAGAAAGCAGCCTAATGCGGGGCTCCATCCCAGGACCCTGGGATCATGACCTGAAGCTGAAGGCAGATGCTTACTTAACCAACTGAGCCACCCAGGTGTCCCAGCATTTAGATTTTTGCTTAAACTCAGATTTTCCTGGGTTGGTAACTACCTGCAAAGGTCAGACTCAGGGAGATGCTCCCTACACACATTCTTCCAGGTAAAAAAAATCTAACTAAACATTTGTGTGCTTGGACACTGCTTCTTCATGACTCAGGTACAAAAAATTAATTTGTAAGTTGCGTGGGGCAGGGGCGAGTAGTATCATTCTCTGGCTGGAGAAGATTTCATTTTTATCTGATTTTTGGCAATGCATGGAATAGAACCTTTCCATCAGGGAAATATTTGGACATTATTTCCTTCCTGGATCATATTCTCATCAATGTTTGCCAGAGGTATGAGATAATTTTGCTCTGCAGAGACAGGAGTTTAAATGGCAACTCCACATTTACCTGATAGTGTGAAAAACCAATGGTGTTTCACTCCCAGACCTCTGCCATGAATACTACAAAAGCTGTATTATTTGTCTCATATAACTAGCTCACAAATTTTGGAATTTTACCTCAAAATGTGGCCAAAAGAATTGGCAAATACCACAGTACCACTAATGCTACAATCTGTCTGTTTAAGCTCCAATGTCAACTTCTGATCACACAATTTAAATAACTTAGACTTAATTCCTAGGTGAAATTTGGGGACATTTTAATATCAATATGAGAGGATTTGGGAAAATGTTTGAACAGGGATTAAGAAGTCTTTTCTACAACATTAAAAAAAAGGCATTCAGATCTCTTCATGGAACATTTTTTTTGGACGGGGGGGGGGCAGAAGGAGAGAAAGAGAGAATCTTAAGTAGGCTCCATACCCAGCATGGAGCCCAATGCTGGGCTTGATCTCACAACCCTGAGATCATGACCTGAGCCAAAATCAAGAGTTGGATTAGCTTAACTGATTGAGCCACTGAGGTGCCCCTGTTCATGGAACTTTAAGATAGGACGTCTGATGTTCACAGTGAAGGCTCATGCAGCCATCTCTGTCTGATGATTGTGGCATGTGGGTGTGACTAATTGACAGATTACAGCACAGGATTTCAATGGAGGAAAGCAGCTCTGCATTTGCCTCCCTTCGCTCCTAGGAAGAAAGGAAAAACATATGCCTTTTATAAGCATGTGATGATGACAATGCTGTCAGCAGAAATACCAGGGTCCTTACAACCTCTTTTTCAGATTCCAAGGAAGTCAAATCAGAAAGGATGCAGAATTCCAGGAGCCAGTTCTGCCTGATGGTATTGCTTCATTTGGCCTTCTGGATAAACTAAAGGAAATGTACAGTAAATTTTAGTGGAAGAGAGAAAATACCTCCCTGGAGGGGCAACCATCAGTGAGAGAGAGACTCCTGTCCTGGTGTAACTTCCTGCCTGTCATCTGACTACTCAAAAAAAGAGCATGACACTCAGAATCAGAGCACTCAGCTTTCTACTTACTGGCTAAGTGAACTTGGGGACATCACTTAAACTCTTCAATGTGCCTAAACTAAGAAGATTTATTGTAATTCCCTGGATTGTTTATCACAGGTCTAAATGAGAGTTTACGTGAAATTGTACAGCCAATGCCCAAAACATATAATAAAGGCCGATGAGCAGAGAGAGAGAGAGAGAGAGGCTAGGAAGAGGTAAGGTGCAGGCCTGGTTGAAAGGCATCTTGAATCTCTGGATTGGGGTGATGGAAAAAATGAGGACCTGTATTTGTGAAGGCATTTTTTTATTGAAGTATAGTTGACACACAATATTATATTAGTTTCAGGTATACAACACAGTGATTCAACATTTATTAACATTACAAAGTGATCACCATATAAATCTAACTACCATCTGTCACCAAAAAAGGTTATTACAATATTATTAAGTATATTCCCTATTGTGTACATACACCCTTGTGTCTTATTTATTTTATGACTGGAAGTTTATACCTTTAAATTCCCTTCCCCTATTTTGCCCAGACCCCACTTTCCCTCCCAAGAACCACCAGATTGTTCTCTGTATCCATGAGTCTGTTTCTGTTTTATTTTGTTTGTTGTTTTTTGATTCCACACATGTGACATCATATGATATTTGTCTTTCTCTGTCTGACTTATTTCACTTATTAAATACCCTCTAGGTCCATCCATGTTGCCACAAGCCGAAAGCTCTCACTCCTTTTTTAGGGTTGAGTAATATTCCATTGGATATATATACCATATCTTCTTTGTCCATTCATCTACTAATGGACACTTGGGTCGCCTCCCTATCTTGGCAATTGTAAATGACGCTGCAGTAAACATAGAGGTGCACATACTTTTTCAAATTAGCATTTTTGTTTTCCTCAGATAAATATCCAGAAGTGGAATTGTGAGATTGCATGATAGTTCTATTTTTATTTGTTTTGAGGAACCTCCATACTGCTTTCCATAGTGGCTGTAACATTTTTCACTCCCACCTGTAGGACACAGGGTTCCCTTTTGCACACATCCTCACCAACACTGGTTATTTCTTGTCTTTTTGGTGACAGCCATTCTGACAGGTGTGAGGTGTTATCTCATTGTAGTTTTGATTGCATTTCCCTGATGCTTAGTGATGTTGAAAATCTTTTCATGTGTCTGTTGGCCATCTGTGTGTCTTCGTTGGAGAAATATCTATTCAGGTCCTCTGCCCTTTTTTAAATTTGGATTGTTTGGTTTTTTTGAAATTGAGCTGTGTGCGTTTTTTAAAAAATTTTTTTTGTTTTATTTTTTTAATGTTTTTAATTTATTTTTTTAATAATATTTTTAAATTATATTATGTTAGTCACCATACAGTACATCCCTGGTTTTTGATGTAAATTTTGATGATTCATTAGTTGTGTATGAGCTGTGTGAGTTTTTAAAATAGGTTTTGGATATTAATCCCTTCTCAGTTATATCATTTACAAAATCTTCATTCAGTAGGTTGTCTTTTTGTTTACTGATGGTTTCCTTCACTATGCAAGTTTTTTAGTTTGATGTAGTCCCATTTGTTTATTTTTGCTTTTGTGGCCCTTGCTTGAGGAGACAGACCCAAAAAATATTGCTTAGACTTATGTCCAAGAGTTTTCTGCTTATGTTTTCCTCTAGGAGTTTTATGGTTTCTGGTCTTATATTTAAGACTTTAATACATTTTGAATTTATTGTTGTATATGGTGTAAGAAAGTGGCCCAGTTTCATTCTTTTGTATGTAGCTGTCTGGTTTTCTGAACACCATTTAGTGAAGAGATGGTCTTTTCCCCATTGTATATTCTTGCCTCTTTTGTTGAAGATTAATTGACCATATAAGCGTGGAGTTATTCCTGGGCTCTCAAACCTGTTCCACTGGGGGCGCCAGGGTGGCACAGCGGTTAAGCGTCTGCCTTCGGCTCAGGGCATGATCCCGGCGTTCTGGGATCGAGCCCCACATCAGGCTCCTCTGCTGGGAGCCTGCTTCTTCCTCTCCCACTACCCCTGCTTGTGTTCCCTCTCTCGCTGGCTGTCTCTATCTCTGTCGAATAAATAAATAAAATCTTTAAAAAAACAAAACAAAACAAAACTGTTCCACTGATTCATCATGTGTGTTTTTTGTGCCATACTGTTTTGATTATTATAGCATTGTAGTATAGTTTGAAATCAGGGAAAATGATACCTCCATCTGCACTCTTCTTTTTTTTTCTAATTTTTTATTATGTTATGTTAGTCACCATAGAGTACATCATTAGTTTTTGATGTAGTGTTCCATGATTCATTGTTTGCGTATAACACCCAGTGCTCCATGCAATACGTGCCCTCCTTAATACCCGTCCCTGGCCTATCCCAATCCCCCACTCTGCTTCCTTCTGAAGTCCTCAGTTTGTTTCCCAGAGTCCACAGTCTCTTGTGGTTCATTCCCCTTCTGTTTACCCCCCTTCATTCTTCCCTTCCTTCTCCTACCAGTCTCCCTGCTATTTCTTATGTTCCATAAATGAGTGAAACCATACGATAATTGTCTTTCTCTGCTTGACTTATGTCACTTAGCATAATCTCCTCCAGTCCTGTCCATGTTGTTGCAAATGTTGGGTAATCGTTCTTTCTGATGGCTGAGTAATACTCCATTGTATATATGGACCACATTCATTCGTCTGTTGAAGGGCATCCCGGCTCCTTTCACAATTTAGCTATTGTGGACAATGCTCATCTGCACTCTTCTTTCTCAAGATTGCTTTAGCTATTTGAGGTCTTTGTGGTTCCATACAAATTTCAGGATTATTTGTTCTAGTTTTGTGAAAAATATTATTGGTATATTGATAGATATTGCACTGAATGTGAGGACTGCTTTGGGTAGCATGGAAATTTTAACAATTTTTCCACTCCTTGAGCAAAGTATAACTTTCCATTTATTTGTGCCTTTCATCAATGTCTTAGTTTTCAGAGCAACAAGTTTAAGTTTATTCCTAGGTATTCTATTCCTTTTGATCCAACTGTAAGTGGAATTGTTTCCTTAATTTCTCTTTTGGATAGTTTGTTGTTTGTGTATATAAATTCCACAAATTTATGTATATTAATTTTGTATCCTGCAACTTTACTGAATTCACTTATTAGTTCTAATAATCTTTTGGTGGAGTTTTAAGGGTTTCCTATACACAGTATTATGTCATCTGGGAATAGTGACAGTTTTACTTCTTTCCCAATCTGGTTGTCTTTTATTTCTTTTTCTTGTCAGATTTCTGTGGCTAAGACTTCTAATACTATGTTGAATAAAAGTGGTGAGAGTGGGCATCCTTGTCTTCTTCCTCATTTTAAAGGAAAGATTTTCAGCTTTTCACTATTGAGTATGATGTTAGCTGTAGGTTTGTCATAGATGGCCTTTATCATATTGAGGTATATTCCCTCTGTACTGACTTTTTTGAGAGTTTTAATCACAACTGGATGTTGAATTTCGGTGAATGCTTTTTCTGCATCTATTGAAATGATCATATAATTTTTCCCTTCTTTTTGTTAATGTGATAGATCACACTGATTGATTTGCAGATATTGAATCATCCCTCCACTCCTGGAATAAATCCCATTTGATCATGCTATATGATCCTTTTACTGTACTGTTAAATTAAGGTTACTCATATTTTGTTGAGGATTTTTGTATCTATGTTCATCAGGGATACTGGCCTGTAATTTTCTGTTTTTGCAGTGTAGTCTGGTTTTGCTATCAGGGTAATGTTAATATATCACAGAATGAATTTGGAAGCATTCTTTTCTCTTTAGTTTTTTGGAATAGTCTGAGAAGGATAGGTATTAACTCTTTCTTAAGTGTTTGGTAGACTTCATCTGTGAAGCCATCTGGTCCTGGAGTTTTGTTTGTTGGGGTTATTGGATTACTGACTCAATTTCATAAATAACAATCAGTATATTCAGATTTTCTATTTCTTCTTGATTCAGTCTTGGAAGATTATATGTTTGTAGGAATTTATCCATTTGTTCTAGGTTGTCCCATTTGTTGACATATAATTATTTGTAGTAGTCTCTTATTATTCTCAGTATTTCTGTGGTATCAGTTGGAACTTCTCTTTCATTTCTGATTCTATTTATTTGAACTGTCTCTCTCTTCTTAATGAATCTGGCTAAGGGTTTATCAATTTTGTTTATTTCTTCAAAGAATTAGCTCTTAGTTTCACTGATCTTTTCTATCGTTTTGTTTTTAGTCATCATGTATTTCTGGTCTGATTTTTATTATTTCCTTCCTTCTGCTAACTTTAGGCTTTGCTCTTTGTCTAGTTCCTTTAGGTGTAAGGTTGGATTGTTTATTTGAAATTTTTCTTGTTTCTTGAGGTGAGTCTGTATCACTATAAACTTCTCTCTTAGAGCTGTTTTACTGTGTTCCATAGATGTTGGACTGTTGTGTTTCTATTTTTATTTGTTTCAAGGTATTTTTAAATTTCCTCATTGACCCATTGGTTGTTTAGTAGCATGTTGTTTAGCCTCCACATGTTTGTGGGTTTTTTTTTTTTTTTTTACAGTTTTCTTGTAGTCGATCTCTAGTTTCATATTACTGTGGTCAGAAAAGATACTTGATCTGATTTCAATCTTAAATTTATTGAGATGTGTTCTGTGGCCTAACATACATACTATCTCTCCTAGAAAGTGTTCCATGTACCCTTGAGAAGAATGTATATTCTGCTGTTCTGAATGGAATGCTTTGTATATATTCATTAAGTCCATCTGATCTAAGGTATTTTTTGAGGCCAACGTTTCCTTATTGGTTTTCTGTTTGGATGATCTCTCCATTGAGGTAAGTGGGGTGTTAAAGTCTCCAACTATTATTGTACTACTGTCCATTTCTCCCTTTACGTCTGTTAATGTTTGTTTTATGTATTTAGGTACCTTTATTTTGGGTGCATAAATATTTATAAGTGTTATAAATTGTCTTGTACTGATTCCTTTATTATTATGTAATGCCCTTCATCTCTTGTTACAGTCTTTGTTTTAAAGTCTATTTTGTCTGATATAATTATTGCTACATGAACTTTTTTTTAGCGTGAAATATCTTTTTCCATCCCTTCACTTTAAGTCTGTGTTTGTGTTTAGATCTGAAGTGAGTCTCTGGTAGGCAGCATACAGATGGGTCTTGTTTGTTTGTTTGTTTGAATCCATTCAGCTACTATATGTCTTTTGATTAGAACATTTAGTCCATTTACATTTAAAGTAATTACTGACAGATATGTACTTATTGCCATTTTGTTGACTGTTTTCTGGTTGTTTTTAATAGCTCTTCTCTCTTCCTGTCTTCTTCTCTTGCTCTCTTCCCTTGTGATTTTGTGACTTTCCTTATTGTTATACCTGTGTTCTTTTCTTTTTATTTTTGTGTGTGTCTATTACAGGTATTTGGTTTGTGGTTACTATGAGGTTCATGTATAACACCCTACATATATGGCACTCTATTTTAAATTGATGGTTGCTTAAGTTCAAGTATATTCTAAAAGTACAACATCTCCACCCCCATTTTGTTTTTGATATTATATTTCACATCTTACTATTTTTTTGTATCCCTTGATTATTTTAGGTCTGGATGATTTTACTACTTTTATCTTTAAACCTTCATATTAGCTATGTAGGTGGTTTATTCATTATGTGTACTATATGTTTACCTTTGCCAGTGAAATTTTTTTCTTTCATAATTTTCTTATTTCTAGTTATGAACTTTCTTTTCCATTTAAAGAAATCCCTTTAAAATTTCTTGTAAGGCTGATATGGTATTGATGAACTCCTTCAGCTTTTGCGTATCTGGGGAACTCCTTATCTTGTCTTCAATTCTGAGTAATAAAAATACTGGGTAGAGTATTCTCGGTTATAACTTTTTTCCTTTCAGCACTTTGAGTATATCATGTCACTCCCTGTCGATCTGCAAAATTTCTGCTTAAAAATCAGCTATAGTCTTATGGGGGTTCCTTTGTATGTAACTACTTGTTTTTCTCTTGATGATTTTGATTCTCTCTTTAACTATTTACACTCTGGTTATAACATGTCTTGGTGTGTCTCTTTGGGTTCATCTTAGTTGGGGCTTTCTGTGATTTCTGGACCTGGATGCCTGTTTCCTTTGTCAGGTTAGGGAAGATTTCAGCCATTATCTCTTCAAATAGGTTTTATGTCCCTTTCTCACTTTCCTTCTGAGACTCCATAATATTAAATGTTAGTATACTTGATGTTGTCTCAGAGGTCTCTTAAACTATTCTCATTTTTAAAATTCTTTTTTCTTCTTGTTGTTCTGATTATGTGATTTGCACTATCATATCTTCCATCCTTCTTCCATCATCGAATCTGCTGCTGAATCCCTTTGGCATATTCTTCATTTCATTTTTCATTTCAGTTATTGTGTTCTTCAGCTCTGACTGGTTCTTTTTTGTATTTTCTTTTTTTAAATTTTTTTTTAAAGATTTTATTTATTTATTTGACAGAGATAGAGACAGTCAGCGAGAGAGGGAACACAAGCAGGGGGAGTGGGAGAGGAAGAAGCAGGCTCATAGCAGAGGAGCCTGATGGGCTCGATCCCAGAACGCCGGGATCACGCCCTGAGCTGAAGGCAGACGCTCAACCACTCTGCCACCCAGGCACCCCTCTTTTTTGTATTTTCTATCTCTTTGTTGAAGCACTCACTGTGTTCATCCATTATTCTCCTAAGTTGGGTGAGCAAATTTATGATCATTACTTTGAACTCTTTATCTGGTAGATTGCTTATCTCCATTTCATTTAGTTCTTTTTCTGAGGTTTTGTCTTGTTCTCTCATTTGGAACGTATTCCTCTGTCTCCTCGTTATGCCCAATTTTTCTGTTTTATTCTATTAGACAGATCAGTCTCCCAGTCTTGAAAGAGTGGCTTTACGCAGAATGTGTCATGTGGGGCCCAGTAATGCAAACTCCCCATGTCACCTGAGTGAGGTGTCCCAGGGTTGTCCCTAGTGTGGGCTGTATACACTCTCCTGTTGTGGCTGGGTGACAACTCACTGTTGTGCAGGGCTGGCCCCATCCCATCTGGCTGTAAGGCCTGACTGTGAGTACTGCAGTAATGCTGCTTGGTGGGGTTATTGTCCTTTTGGCTGATAGGCCCTGCTGAGGTATAGGATTGTACAGGGCTCTCAGTGGGGCACATCCCCCGACACAGCAGTCTAAAGGGAGAATTCCACAATGGTGCCTACCAGTACCAGGATAAGCACAGCATAATGAAATAGGAAAATTGGCTGCAGCCAGTGTCTCAGTCCCCAGGGAGAGACTCAGCTGTCTCCTGCCTCACTAGCTGACATTCCAAGATTAGTAAGTGGATCTCATTCACCTGTGGTCTATGTGCTTTTCAATCTCGTGTTTTTGCACTGGTTTCCAGGTTGAGTGAGTCTGTGCTTAAGCCCCTTGATAGCAGTTTTGCTTTCTCTACAGTTCCATAGGTTTCCCTGTTGGTTTTCAAAGCCTGGTGTTTTGGGGGCTGATCTTCTGTGTAGGATCTAAGGGTTGAAGTTTTTGATGTGGAGCTCAAAGCTCTTCTCCTCAGCAATAATTTCTGTATTTCTGAGGTCCTTCTGATTGGCATGAAATGCTACATCTGGGGTGTGGTTTCTTCCTTAGTGAGACTGTGTCTCTGCCACTTCCACCCGTGTCAGTGCTGTCCCTTGTTGTGAAGGCCCTGCTCATCCAGTTTCTAGGCCCCCTTCAAAGGGGAAATTCCACATGCAGTTGTAGATTTGTTGTGTCTGTGGGAGGAGGTGAGCTCAGGATCTTCCTACGCCACCATCTTGCCTGTCCCCTATCCAGGAATTTCTGGTTATGATATTTACAGGAGCTGATGTTCAGCCATATGGGTTGAATAGCACACTGTCACTGAAATTCACTGTGATGCCAGAAATAGAAAAATCAGGGTTTGCTAAAAGAAGATAAGCTGGGGTGCTTTGTTTCAATATCCCTTCATGACCTAGCCAATATCTAAAATCTTGATATTTTGTTTAATTTTTAACAGATATTTCTCAATTTTCCTTAGTATTAGCCAGACTGGCTTAAGCAAAGAGAATTTATTTGTCTCAGAATCCAACTAAACTGAGGGAAAACCAGTTACACAGTTGAGGCTCGAGAATAAGCACAACCAGGGACTTGAACATCCTGAGGATCTCAGTATATTTCCTGTCTCTCTCTCTCTTTGTACATTGACTTCATTCTTTTATCTCCTTTTCCCTTCACGGAAGACTTGAACACGACTGCAGACATCTTTCTAGCATGAGAGGATACAGCCCTGTTGGCCCACAGTCCACAGGTCCCAGGGCAGTAATTCACTGGTTTAGTTGCATCAGGCATCCATTTCTGGACCAATCACTCATGGTCAGGGCAGGCTGGAAATTGTGACTGGTTCCATGTGGGTAAAGAACACACTTCCAGGACTAACTAGCTGTGGCAAGGAGACCACTGGCATGAATAAACAACGAAGAAGAAGGTAGTCCATTTCTACAAGAACAGGAGATAATGATGGGCAGACTCTCTCATAGAAATCCTCAATACCCTAAATGTTCAGAGGATTTTCCATATACTTTGAAATTACTCTCTATTCTCTACAAATAATGACCAAGATTCACTCTAATTGGCTATTTCATTATGTAAGAAAGTCTAGTTCTAAGTTGTCAATAATATCCAACTTGGTATCAGAATACCTAATGGTATGGGCCGTGAGAAAGAGTTTTTTGGTCTACTATTGTTCACAGATGAGCAATTGGGCTCACTATATAACAGTTGTTCATTCATGGTCTTTTAAAAATTGAAATTACACTAGTTCCTTAAATTACCATGTGAAGCCTCAAAATAAACAACTAAAATAAAGGTGCCACGAGCTTGTCTTTGAAGTATGTGTGGGGTGTGTGCTTGTGTGTGTGATTTTCTTCAAATGGGATGAATACTTATTAGTTGGGGATGTAATAATTGCCTAAAGGCAGAGAATGGACCAAATGACCTCCATTTTCTGGATAATCTGCTGAGGAGACACTGAGTTTACAGAAGTAAATTCTGAAGTCTTATTGATGTTTTTTCCTTCCTTAAGCAGGATTTTCAAACATAAGAGCCTTTTACACTACCTTTCGGCAAATTCATAACTGCATATTATTTTTAGCCAACAGAATGACTCTACTATAAACTTTGAGGATGTCCAAAAACAAGATGCAAAATATTTCAATAAAGCTGCTTAAGCACAAACGGAGATTTTTGAGCTTTTTGGAATCTCTTTTTGGTTTCTCTTCTAGTGGAAGTCCTTCCCACATGTCCAGGTCCTGAGATACTTCTTTCCATGAAGAGAAAAGTTGGATGCCAAGCTCTGCTAACTGCCCATCCTCCCTACCATCTCCTATAGTCCCCTACCCTCAGAGGCACACATGTTCTGTGGTTACCATAGGAACTAGTAGGATCTAATTATTTAAAATTTTGATATTTTGTTCTCCATGGATTTTTGCATTAATTTTGATTAAAAAATATTTCATTAAAATGTTATTTATCTTGCTTACTGCATTTCTGGCCCCTTGCTTTTAAATTTTGTACCTTATGTGAGTGTCTTACCCTCGTTGCAGGCCTCATATTTAGACAGACTTAAGAGTCTAGTGTAGCACCTTAACAAGTACCTATTATGCTCAGTCTTGATTTTCCCACCTCTAAAACAAAAATGATAACTGAATATCCTTATAGGGCTGTTTGAAGGATTAAATGAGAAGGTACATGTAAAGCATTTAGTATGTGTGAAACGGAATCAATATTCAGTGAATATAATTAGCATTACTACTATCAATAATAACACAAGTGACAGCAAAAGCAGTAATAGTAGATAACACTTAGGTTCAGTCATCAATAGTAAGACAAAAGCCCAACTCTAGAGAAATCCTTTCTACTGGGAGGCTCAGACATGAAAAAATATAGTCACCATTCAATGAACTGTTGTAATAAAGGTTTATATGTGATATGAAGAAAGCATGAGAGTGAGAAGAACTAGCTTAGCTCTTAGAGAAGGGGTTTTAAGTTCAGTACCAAAGGCTGAGTAAGAGGGTTTGCTAAATGGAGAAGAAAAGAAAGATCACTCCAGTGGGTACAAAGTTATTGAGGCTGGAAAGGGCCTGCTAGACTACTCAGAGGGAGACGTTCTCTGTAGCTGGAATGGGGAATTCTGGTAGGAAAGTTGTGGGAGGCAAGCCTTATAAGAAAGAATCTAGTCTGTGGAATAAGAGACTGGAATATCATTCTCAAGAGGTTAGATTTTGTTCTGGGGACAGTGGAGGATTCTACTGAAGGATGTTGAGGCTCTGTTTTTGAGACGTTCAAGCATGAGGTTTAGAAAGGCAACTGTGTGAAGGATAGACAGGCGAGGGGCTGGAGTGGAGCCAGGGATACCCACTAGGGGGCTATTGTAAGATCCAGGCAAGGAGGATGAGGGCCTGAATCAAAGCACCAGCAGTGGTACTGGAAAGCAGTCAAGAGATCTGAGCCATATTTCACAGGCAGAATCAATGACCTGGGTGGCTAACTGAGTGTAGGATGCTATAGGAAAAAGGAGAAACTGAGAATGCCTAGGAGGTCCCATCCATAGTAACTGACAGAGAACATGTGAAGAGGAATCAATGTAGGTAAGTATGTATGGTGGGAAGAAGATAAGGAGCTAGATTTCAAACACATTTAACCTGAAATGCAGGGGAATATCCAAGAGGACATGCTCAATAGACCACTGGAAATATAAGCAAGGGACTTGGGAGAAAGGGGAGGCTGGAGTTTGTGTATTGATTGAAGCATAGAAAATATATGTGCTATCTCTGGGACAGCTGCCCTGAGAAAGAAGGGTTGAGGGCCCAATCAGATGACTGTCATCTTTCTCCCTCTCTGCTTTTCCGTTTTATCTTTCCATGGACCTTAATGATCAGTGTGCCTCCAGTGTGGGACTTTGGCCTGGTCCCCCAGCAAATGTCCCCAAAGCTTCTTTACCCTGGCTATTTGGTCTGCCATTTGGAGACGTCCATCCAGCTCTCGTCTGATCTGGGCTGCTTGCTCATCTGGATTGTCCAGCTGCAGAAAAGCACAAATACAGAGACTTTCAGCTTGGATCACAAAAACCAGTGAACTCATGACTTTGCATTTTACATGCCCCAATCTCTGCTCCCACAGATATATTTCACTAAAAGTTAAGAATCTTGTTATAACAGACAAATCCAATTGGAGGGAAATCTTAAGTTAAATCCTAGGCAGTTGCTAGGAAAGACATCCGAATGAACTTGCACATGAATCACTTTGGAACTGCTAGGCAGCAGTGCTTCTAATGAGGGCCCAATACAGCACCTCTGTTTTGGTCCAATGAAGAAAGTGTTTATGTGACAGATGTACAAAGAAGGAGACAGTAATATAACTATGAGAAATGTGTGGAGCAGACACAGTGCTTATCCATAGTGCCTACATGGCATATATCCTACAGCTGTCCCACCCCTAGACCATGGGAGATTAATCAATCATTGCATTCCTTCTTACTAAGCCCTAATACCTTCTCAGCCAGTACTCCAGATGGCCACTACCACTGAGTTGGTGTTAATATCTAAGTTGAAATCTATCTTTGTCTTCCCTGTAGTTAGAGCTATTAGGACATAAGAATCAGCATATCCAAGCATAAAGAAGCCTGGAAGACTCCCTAACTTCTCTGGTTTTCTCATCTGTAGAATGAAGGGGTTGGTTACATAATCTCCATCTTTGAAAGACACTGGCAAACATTTCTATAACGGGCCATATAATTATTACTTTCGGCTTTGAGGGTCATACGATCTCTCTTGCAATGACTCAATTCTTCCAATCAAATGTGAAAACAGACATTGACAATACGTAAACAAATGAGCATCTCTGTGTTCCAATAAAACTTTACGTGCAACAACATGTAGCAGGCCATAGTTACTGATCCTCCTCTATGAATTAGGTTTTTCTCTTTATTTCCAAGCAAACCTATCGTTATCCTTCAAACTGTAATTGAGTTTGTTTTATTCAGTAATTAACGACTAATTTTATTCACAGAAAAGTTTAATAAATAGGGAACAGTGGCATTCAAATAGAATGGGCTTTATTCCTCTTTATAGTGCATATTAACTCACAACAAAAAGTAGCTTAAGAAGTATCTGAGTTTTCTAGGTCCCTTTCCTTTAAAAGTCATTTTTATTTAGAAATTTGAAAATAAAAACCCAGATCCAGAGACACCTTGGTGGCTCAGTCAGTTAAGTGTCTGACTCTTGATTTCGGCTCAGGTCATGACCTCAGGGTCATAAGATTGAGCCCCACTGAGGGCTGTGTGCTCAGCAGGTGGTCTGCTTGAGATTTTCTCTCTCCTTCTCCCTCTGCCTGTTCCCCCTTCTAAAATAAAATAATAAAAAACTAAACAAAACAAAACCCCTACCCAGGTCCATGCTTAAAAAAAAAAAATCTCATATATGGTACAAAATGGTATAGAAAAGAAGTTCTTTTTAATATGATGTAAAAAAGAACACTAAAAATTTATGGTCATACTTCTGAAGCATCGACAATGGTTTTTTTTAAAAGATTTATGAGATAGAGCGAGTGAGGGAGAGAGTGAGAGAAAGATGTGAGGGGGGAGGGGGAGAGAGAGGAAGACAATCTCAAGCAGACTCCTCACTGAGCTCGCAGCCAGTTGCTGGCTCTTGGTTTCACTCAGGGCATGATCTCACAACTCCAAGATCATGACCTGAGCTGAAACCAAGAGCCAGAGGCTTAACCGACTAAGTCACTCAAGTGTCCCTTGGTTTGTTTTATAAAACACATAAAAATCCATCTAGCTTTATGCCATGCATTTTTAGCACCCGGTTTAAATCAGGAGTTGCCTTATCTTCTCCTTTCCAGTTTTGAGGGGCAGGACTATTTCCTAGATCATAAAGACTGGATTGCAACTCTAGGCCATATATTCTAAGGCAGCACTTCCCAAAGAGTTCTGCTAAACAACAATCTTATTAAATACTCCAGAAGAAAGTGTTCCAGAAGAATGGTCAGTTGAGTTTCGAAAATGGTGTATCAAAATGCACAAAGTCCCTGAGAAGTTTTGCGGTAAGGAAGTCTGCTAGACTTTGATCAACTTAATTATTCTTTAATTTAAACTGAAATTTTTATTTTTTGCACTATACAATGCCCAGAGAATGAGGTGGAAACCCTGTTCTACACACATATAAAGAAAACCACCCGAAAGCAGTTACACTGCTGCCCAGGGGTCCACGCATTACAACCTTCCCCATAGGTGCACATGGGAAACATGGTAGCCTCCATGTTGTTTTCAAGTGCCAATGAGCTGTCTTCATTCTATTCCCTTGGAAACGCAAGACTTCTTTAGTTCCAGGTGCCAACCCACTGCAAACACTCAAATGTCTCGCTCAAAATACATATGCAAACGAAACGTCTGACTTCTTCACTGAGAAGCAGCAAAATGATTTGGTTAGGGGCTAAAGTTGGGAATTCTGTCAGAAGATACAGTGTCCACAGAGGTTAATACTGAAAAGAGAAAACACAGCCCAATAGAACCATCCCCATTACTAAATTTTATGGAGGCATCTGGCCTCATCAAATGGAACTAGAGACAGCGGAAAATGCCGGCAAAGAGGATGAGCAGGCTAGGTCTACACTACGCTTCATTCCTTAGTTCATGCATTCCCTCACTCATTCACTTATCAGATTTTTTTTGGAATGTCATGATATGCCAAGACAGTGGAATACAGAAAGGAATAAGACAGACTTAGTCGCTGCATCCATGGAGCTTAAACCTAGCAAGAACAGATAAGGCTATTTAAACATTTTGGGCACAAAAGAGAGGGGGCTGGCATTTATTGATGCCTATGCTGAGCCCAGGTATTCTATGGCCTGTATTTCAGTCTTTTCTAAAGGGTCTCAAGAACTAGATATTAATGTGCATTCTCCCAGGAAAAGGACTCTGGGGTCAGGAAATGCTGCTCCCTCCTGAAAACTTATAATACATATTAGCATTATTAAGATTCTGAGCAATTCTAGAATTAATAAGCCTATTGAACTGCATTTAACTTTGTCTTTTACAACACAATTATTTCACTGAAGAATATTCCACATGGCAGTTTGGGAAATTTTACATGTGAAACAACTTTATGGGGTAGGTACCATTATCACCCCCATTTTACAGATGAAGAAACTGAGTCTCGGTAAGGTTCAGGATGTTGGTGCAGTTCACACAGCTGGTAAAGTGGTATGACCCATTAGAAATGGAGTCTGTCTTGCCTCAAACTGAAGCTCTTTTGCTCTGCCATTATGTTGGCTTCTTTCTTAAGTGCCTTGTTTGGTTTCCTAATTGGTCCTGACAATTAAATAACTCGGTGCCCTCACTTTGTTCCTTGTATGCATGGGACAGTTTAACACCTCGAGCCACCACTAGGGGGCAGAGAAATGTCTACCCTCCTTCACCTGTCACAACTGGCTGATGTCTTCTAGACAGGCTATAACAGTGCCAGAGCCCTCCTCAAGAAATGAGAGCAATGAGCGTGTCCTTATCCTGGCTCTGCCGATTAGTAGCTGTGTGACCTTAGGCAAGTTACTTAACCTCTCTGTGCTCCAGGTCTCTTCATCTGAATAATCAGTGTAATAAATCAACCTAAGGCTATCATGGGAATTCACTGAGACACTGGGTATAAAGTGCTCAGCTCAGTTCTTGGCACAGTTTCCTGAACAAACCCTCAGGAAATGGTAGCTGCTCTTTGTGTTATTAAACAAGCCCATGGTGGCTGTATTTCTGACATGGGCCACAGTGGGGCATCAAAGATTCAGACGAGAATGTGCCAGATGGGACCATGTCCCTCTGCGGTATGGATGCGGGGGTCCTACTCTATACTCTGTGCACTAGAAAGGAAGCGATCAAGGCTCCCATCTCTTGACAAATTTCCATGGCTTCCCAATGTCATCAACATTACCCAGGGTCAAGTCCTTCTGCTCTGTTAGACTTTAATTAGAAGGAGTGACCGGAAGGCAGATGCTGCTGCCTGACAGCTAAATGATCTGAAGGGAGGATGAAAAAGGAAATGCAACCAAAGCTCTCTCAAACAGCCTGCATGATGAAGAAGGCCATCCTCAATCGAGGAGCTTGACAGCCCCACTGTATGAAATCCGAAAATATAAAGAGAAATCAAGTAATTACCTTTTCAAGTGCTAGAAAGAAAAAGCCAGAGAGTGAGCTTCCATGGAAACGAGGTTCTGTTTACTGCACTGGCCTTTTCCACCAAGGAAAGGAAAGATCAGCTGGCAAACCAGGCCAAGGGCAAACCTTTCCGCTGACAGCTCATTAGGGTTAAAATATGTACATGTGCATGAAGGCTCTTTACCTAATTAGACAAATAATCTTTCTACTAGCAGAGGTCAAGCAGAGGCAGCGTGGTGGTTGTCATGATTTGCCTGCCAAGCAAAGGGACTATTTCCCTGCACTATGCTCTTAAAGTGATGGGGAGCTGAGCTCAGCACTGCCCAAGTGCTGACAGGTATCACCTAAGCCATCAGTTCCAGCCCATCCTGAGGCTTGGGATTCTCTCCAGCTCATGGCTGTGCCCCTTTAGGCCACGCAGAGGCTCAGACCAGCGTTGCTCTTGGCCTGGTTCACATCTGCAGGAACACCATGCAGCAGGGGATACAGGTCTTAGAATAGGGCAAAGGGGAGTCTGTGCCCCGCTACCCCACTCCCTGGTTCCATGACCTTGTCAGGTCTCAACCTCTGAGCCTCAGGTTCCTCAACTGCTGAGTGGGGATCACTTTGATCTTGCAAGGCTACTGAAAGGACTGAATGAGACAACATGTGGTGTGTTTCAAGGGAAGTTAGGCCCACCGGGGTCCAAATCCTGGTTTTGCAATTTCCTTCTTCAAAGGGACTGAACAAGTGACTGAACCCAAGCCTCAGTCTCCTGGGATAACATAAGATACCTACCCCAGTGTGTTCTTAGGACTGACTGAGATGATACCCATGCAAAGCACCTAGCATGGTGCTGGCACATAGTAGGTCCTATAGTTTAGAAAACGTTTCTAGAATTATCCTGATTCTAGGGTGGGCACTCACCAGATGTCAACTCCCCTCCCTGCCCTTTGTGATTTATGATGAAAACTAGACCCCGGGACGGGGGAGCCCTGGAGTGGACAAGAGGAGCCCTTGTTCTGGTCCTCAATTTGCCCTTAGCTGGGGGACCTGGGGCCAAGGTCATGACCTCTCTATCCATAGTCCCTGCACCTGAGAAATGACAAACCCTATTATGTCCCAGAAGTCTTTGTGAAGTATAGACAAGCATTTCTCAAAAGTATATTCTGGGGATACCAGTTCTGCAGAGAAAGGGGCATGTGGTCAGTTGGGTTGGTTCTCTCTTTCCCCTTCCTGGGGAGTTGCAAGACACATCACTGAGAAGACAACTTCGTGTGGCCCTACATTTCCCAAACTTATCTGATCCTGTGTGTAACACGTTTGTGTAGCACATTCTGGGATGTGCTCAGCTAGGCAATTTTCCTATGTGCTTCATTTTTCTCACATCCATGGACACATCTAGTTTTTTGGAGGGAGGAGAAAGGGAGGAAGGAACCTCACTATGTAAGTGGATCTATATGTCAGTTTAAGAGGGGCGCAGCTGGGAACACTCTGTCTCATCTCTAGGGTGATAGAGAAATCATTACTGGGCCCAGACTTGGAATCTCATTAGCCCCGGAGGCCCTGGAGGATCAGCCTGCACGGGGAACATCCTTGGGCACCAGCTCTCGCTAGGACGCCTGAATTCTTTGGGCTCACACATTATGATGATAGGGGGGCAAGTCCAACTCTGGACTCTTCCAAACTCATCATTACTGCGGCAAGGCAGTCTCCAGTCAAGCAAAAAGATGAGATGATTCAAATATGCAGAAAATTTAAACAGAAACAGGTGGATTACTTTATGCATTATTTGAGTAATTGCTCTACTTTCTGGAAAAATCTGTGGTACTCAGCCTCAGAACGAATGGAGCAACTTCAGCCTCAGGACCCCAATGAAAATGGTCCAGAAGTGTGGCAAGGAGCATTTGAGACAGTGTAGTAAGCTCAAGCCGGGTGTCGGCCCTTCTGAGCTCCATGGCCTGTTGGAAACCCCATCCCCCCCACCCCAGTACATGGCACTGGGCTCCTCACTGAGGCCTTTGGAAGGGTTTGTTTTCTCCTGCTGCCAGGCATTGGCACACACCCTTTCCCAAGCCTGGAACATTCTCCCTTGTCTCCTCCTTGACTCATACAACCAGTTCTTATTCTTCATCCTAGGCTTTGCAGCAAACTCTTCTCTGACCCTCCAGACTTGGTGAGTTTCTCCTGCCAAGCTCTCCTAGCACTATGCACCTTTCCTTCTCTAAGTATTTTTCACAACTGTAATTTTATATGTACTTATGTGATTATTTGATGTTTACCTACTACACTGTTAAGGTCCATGAGGGCAGGGATGTGTGTGTTTTGCTTCTCTCTACATTCCCAGCACCTAGTATGGTGCTGAACACAGAGGGGGCTCTGATAATTGCCTGACCAACGAAAGGACTGAGTTAATTAACTGTGTCCCAAAGAGGGAAAGTGACCTGCCCAGAGTCACTCAATAATCAGTGAGAGGGCTGGGACCAGGTTCCCCACCTGCTAACTTCTAGCTTGCTACGTTTTACTGCTTAGTGACTGTGTTCTGGGAAGGGCCATTCTCTGCAGAAATAGGGAAAGACTGACCTTTGCTGGCCTGTCATCAGTTACATTCCTGCTGAAGCATTCTTAATTCTGGACTCTGGGGGCTTGAGGCAGTGCGCCTGTCAGCAGCAGCGGTGCAAGCCACCGGCTGACCTGGGTTCACTGGATCTGTTTTCCCTGTTTCTCTCCACCTCCTAGCCTGGCCCCTCGGTTCCCAGGGATTAGTGTCTGAGAAGGAGGCTGCCAAAAGCTACTGCAGAGGAGGGCAGAGGCGCTTGCTATCGGCTGGCACGGTCCTCCTTTTCTCCACAGCCCTGTGCTTTTTCTCCTCCTTCACAGACAAACTGCTCCAGCAAATGCTGCCCTCCTGGCACACTGCAGTCTGGAAAGTTACAGCCAGGACAGCGTCCGTTTCCCTCCAAGGGATGTGGGTGTCCAACCTCCTGTCTCAAGAATGTACTGAAGTTTGGGCTGTGGCTGTATCACTGCATTCAGCGCCTGGCTACCACCTCCAAACTCCTTTCCTACTGACCTGTCTCCCCTTGGTCCATGTCTGATGAGGCTGTAGGATGTGATTGGCAAGGGGTCCCCCTCTACTATGCAGCTTCAAATCCTTGCTTTTCTTTTCTTTTTTTTTTTTTAAAGATTTTATTTATTTATTTATTTATTTGTCAGAGAGAGAGAGAGACAGACAGACAGGCAGGGGGAGAAGCAGACTCCCTGTTGAGCAGGGAGCCTGATGCGGAACTCGATCCCAGGAGCCTGGGATCATGACCTGAGCTGCAGGCAGATGCTTAACCGACTGAGCCACCCAGGTGTCCCAGCTTTTCTACTTTGAAGCCAAGCGGTGCTGAACAAGTTACAAGATCTCTCTGAGCCTGAACTTTTAATTTTTTTCAACTACCTTAACTGTAAGATGGGAATAATAATGACAATACCTACCGCATGGATTGATGAGAGGTTAAATGAGATGGTATGTGTATGCCCCTTAGCAGAGTGCCTGGCACACCATCACTTTCAGTAAATCTCAGCAGCTATTAGTACTTGACATTCTGCAGCCTGCGTATCTCATCCTTACACAAATTCTGATTCTAATAACTCTTCAAAGGGGCAGAACAGGTTTTTCCTGCTTTGAGGAAGGAAACCAAGTTTCAAAAGATTAAATAGTTTGCCAGGAGTTTCAGAGATAATTGGCCCTTCACAGAGGACACAGGCCATAGAAAGTAGAGCATGGATTTTAGAATCAGAAAACCTTAAGATCAAACCCAACCTCTGTCACATACTCACTGTGTGACCAGGGCTAGGGCACTCAACCTCTCTGAGCATCTGTACCCACAGCTTTAAAGTAATACCCTCAGAGAAGTACTGTAATGATGATCATAACAGACATTTTCACACTGTAGGGGTTCAACACATTGCAGGTTTATTATTCTATTTTTATTACTGGGGGTGTATCTCGTGCAGTCTGCAGGCTTGCCTGTGATCTGTCTTTACTAGGGCTCTGTTCCAGGGTTATTTCTAGAGAAAACGTGGAATTTGGTGTCCCGTGCATACTCAATTCCATTCTGTTTTTATAAAAATCACCCAAGGAGATACTATCTCATTTGCTGAAGAGTTAAAATAAGATCATTAGTGTCTTTCTTTACCATGCCTTATTTTCTCTCTAAGAGAAGACCTTGAGTAGGTCAAAGTTCCCATCTGAGGGAGGTACTTCTTGATTGCAAAATGCAGGGTTGAGCTCCCAGAGTTTGCCAGCCAATAAGAACATCCTCTTTATTTGAGTCACCAGTTTTATGTCTTTGCTGGCTTCTGGCAATGCAGTAAATATAACACAAGAGCTCCAAATGCAGTAATTCTCTGAGCAAGCAGCAAATAAATACATAAAAATACCCCAGACAGAAAACCAATCTATTCCTTTATGATCCTGCAGTGTTCAACCAGTCTTTTCCCATTCTCACCCAGTCCTGGAATGACCTCCTCTCTCCCTTCCATTTCAAATCAGACATGTTGTTCAGGGTCTGGTTTCAGACCTGCTTCCTGCAGGGAAGCCCTCCTTGATTACTTGAGCTATGTATCAGCTTGGCTCTATAGGCACTGCCAGTCAGTTTAGTACCTAAGCCTTCTGTGTGTCACAAGTCTCAGATTTCCATTCCCCACCAGAATAGGTATGGGGCACAGTCATCAGGGACTTAGGAACTGGAAACAGTCAGATCTGGGCTCAAATCTTTGTTCTACCACTAACCAGCTCTGTGACACTGCACGATATACAGAACTCTGTCTGCAGCCTCTTATGCAAAGTGGGAGTCCTAATAGTAACAATGCCAACAGCAGAGGCTTGTAATGAGAATGAAAAACGGTACTCGTAAAGTACTTAGCATGATCCCTTGGATAGGATGCGGGTCTACAAATTCAAGACTATAATTTAGTACTCTTGAAGACAGACACTGGTTTTTATCCAGCACGAGGGACACAACTGTGTTTTTTATGTATCACCTTAATAATCTTCACAGCTGATGTTGGGAGATGGTCCAATTCACCTGCACTATCCTGAGGACACAGGGAACTGAGCCATTTAAAGAAGAGTGGGCATTATCTTTCCAGGTGGGAGTGTGGCAGCTGAAGCTCAGGGTATTTTGTGAAGCAGGTGGTTTTGTGAAGAAAGGGTGCTGGGAACTAGGCTGGATTATCCCTTTGTAATTGTGTGTCACCTTCTAAATATTTCTGGAATCCACCTATTCTGTTTATCCATTTCCCTAGGCCAGGCTGCCACTGACTCGGTCCTGGACTGCTGACCTATTCACCTGCATCCTCTCTGACACGGTAGTTCTCAATCCTGGCTGCACACTGGGATCACCTATGGGAGATGGAAGGAAATTACAATATCCAGGCTGCAACTGGAGCAGCTAAATCAGACACTTGGGTTGGGCCCAGGCATCAGCATTTTTAAAAAATCTCCACGTGATTCCAGTGTGTAGCAAAAACTGAGAACTTCTACCAAAAGCCAGTGGTTCTGAAACTATGGTGCACATGAGAATCAACCAGAGAACCTGTGAAAACAGAGCTGTGGGGCTCAACCCCAGAGAATTTTTTTTTTTTTAAGATCTTATTTATTTATTTGACAGAGATAGAGACAGCCAGCGAGAGAGGGAACACAGGCAGGGGGAGTGGGAGAGGAAGCAGCAGGCTTTCAGCAGAGAAGCCTGATGTGGGGCTCGATCCCAGAATGCCGGGATCACGCCCTGAGCCGAAGGCAGACGCTTAACGACTGAGCCACCCAGGCGCCCCCCCAGAGAGTTTTGATTCAGTGCGTCTAGGGCAAGACCCAAGAAGGTGTCCTTCTAACAAGTTCCTGGGTGATGCTGATGCTGCAAACCACACTTGGAGAGCAAAGGACTGAATCCATGCTCAGCATCTGCATCCTGCTCCTGCTTAAGACCTGTCAGTAATGCTTCGTTTTTCTTGGCAATAGGAGTCTGAAGTCCTTCTCGAGGCCTAGGGAGCTGCTGCCATCTGGTTCCTGCACAGCTCTCCGGCCTTATCTGCCAACACTGGATCTTGTCCTCCAGGCTCGAGTCATTTTGTGCTGCTGCTTCTAAGTTCTCAAACATGACATATTCTTCTATGGCTTCAGGCTGATGCACATGCTTTCCCTTTCCTTCTTCTAGCCTTTGTGCGGCTAACCCAGGTTTGAGCCTCCACATTGCTTCCTTTCAGGCCCCAGGCAAGGTCACTTCCTCTAGGCTCCCACAGCATCCTGAACCTCCTCTTTTATTGCTTCCATCACATTTGCATTATTCTCCCTGCTGTGTTCTCTGAAAGAATAAAAGCCTACAGGGCAGGGACCTTGTCTGTCTTATTCACTATAAGATCTGCAGTGACTGATGGCATAGTAGGTGAGCTAGGAATATATGCAGAACTAAATTTGAGATAGAGCTAATAATATCTACGGGGCTCAAATCATGACCTAATGAGAAATCTGAGTGCAAATGGTTTAGACTTATCAAACCCTTGTTGAGCATATAACTGAAATTGAGAATTTAAGTGCGGAAAGGGCAGAGACTAACTGACTAAAGTGTTATGAATAACTGAGGTGTGAACCAATTAAACTCTGGGAGCCTCAGTTTCCTCATCTGGAAACTGGGAATATTAATACTCAGCTCATCATTTGAAGCATATTCACTAAACACTTGCTTTGTACACAGGCATTGTGGTTTGAGCTGAGAGCAGGACAGACACAGACATTGCCCTCTTTGAGCTTATGGTCCACAGGAGAGCTAAAGTATATTGAATCCTGAGTACTTAACTATGGCCTGACCATACCAAGTGTTTCATTCATCGCCTTGTTTAATCCTGAGATAAGTATTAACATTACAATCAACATCACTTTACAGAATGAGGAGCCTGAGTCCCAGAGAGATTAAAGTAACATCTCAGGGAAGGGGTTTAGCTGGGATACGACTTCACTTCTGCCTGAAACCAGAGTTTAAGTTTTTCAACAGTTCATGTTGTAATGTTCAGGGGGGTAACTTTCAAAAAAGAAGGGTTATTTTTCAAAATTGGCAAAGTATCTCGCAAATGTAAATTATTATTTTCATAGTCATTAGTCTTGAATTTAGTTTTTACTAATTTCTGAAATTCCGTTGAGGCAGCCAATTTGATAGAAAATGGTCACTTTTTCAAAATGAGCCCTAGGAGATTTTGACATAAATATTATAGGAAATAAAAATGTTTTTTTGTACCATTAAATAATTTTGATATCACATCATCGAGTCATGATGAAAAGCAATTTATAATGGCAAAAATAATGTGCTCAACAGGAAATCCAGTAAACATCCAGTGATGTCTAAAATACCTCTATACACTAATAAAATGGAATGCTTTTGCTAAAAATGCCCACTCTTTATTTTAAGAGGAAGTGAATTTCATTTTCAAATATCGACAAGGCAGTATAAAAGTTACTAACAAGGACAAAGTGAAATCGAATTTTCCAGCTTCTACAATGATGGCTCTAGAGAACGTGTATGTTCACGCAGGTGAGTGTGCGTGTGTGTGTGTTAACAGACGCCTTGAGCAGCAGAAAACATTCAGAGCTATGGCATAGAGCTGCTCATGTCAATTAAAATTGAGGCAAAGTAGTATAATTTCCAGGGTACATGAGAACTGTCATATACACCTCTGTTTCCTTTGAGTGGCACGTCACAAATACAAGACGTGCTTAATTTCTAGTCCCAGGCTGATCATTACACAAGTACCTGGTAGAAATTGGGTCTATTCATAAGTCTACCCACATATATCATTACCTCATTTTGCCTGCCCTGAAGAGTGTGCCTACCCTGTGACACCATTGTTTAAAGCCAAAAATATTTATAAAAGGTGTGTTTCACCTTGATTAAGACCTGTCAAAGGAACAGTTAGTTCCTGGTGTCAGATCCATAATCAAGTAGATGTATTTTCTATTAGTTATTTAAAAAGTATCAGTGGGCAAGAGGAGGAGGCAGTATTAAAAAAAAAAAAAAAAAAGAGTGAGGTCCCATATCTTCCAACAGATGGGATAAAAGAAATGATTTAAAAACACACGTTACATTGTCTGCATTTACTAAACGCTTCCTGTTGTAATACACTATATCATGTGCTATAGATGAGCAAAGACATTAGACTAATTTATGCGACAGCTCTTAATTTATTTGTGGGAATATGAACACCTACTCTTGCCATATTCTATAAGCTGGAAGTGGTGGTGGGGATCTGGAAATAGAAGACTTTGTATTTTTGATGTAGTTGGGGTCAGTAATTCCATGTCAATCAAAAGCAAGGATAATCGTGTGTTATACTGAAAATATGATATTGAAAAAGTAAATTCAAAAAGAGGAACAAATTCATCCAGAGAGCCTAATTTATTCCTTGATAACAAATTAACCCTGAAATCTCAGAGGCTTAAGACAACAGTGGTTTATTTCTTGCTTATTCTCCAGGTTCATGTGGATTATGGGGGACTCTACTCCACACAGTCATTCAGGGACCCAGGCAGATGGAAGCACCACCATTTTGTGACTCTGCCATCTCAACATGTGGCTTCCAGGCTCCGTGACAGAACACAGAGCACAGACTTCATGGCCTACTTGCTAGAGTTAGTCATATGGCCCTAACTATTGCAAGGGAAGCAAGAAAATGTAAGGGAACACAGAGAATATTTTATCTCTGTCACGAAAAACAACTGTGGATTCTGGTTAAAAAAGTAGAAAATCTTATAACAGAAAATCTATTTTGAGTATATGCAAATTGCTTGATACTCTAGTTTACCTGACCTGTGTGGATAATTCTACATCATTCAAATTAACACAAGTGAACATGGTGTAACATAATTAAATTTTCATTGTAAAAGGCAAATATGGCTGTGGCTAAGAGGAGGGAAATAAAAAAAAAGTACTCTCCTCTGAGAGAAAAATCTGCAAATAAAGAGTATTTTAAGCAGTATAAATTAAAACAATATTGACTGAAATACACAATTCTGGCACTAGAGAAATTCAACTCAAGACAGTCCTAGGGCCTCACAATCTAATTTATTTCTGATGTACTTATAATTGTCTAGGCCAAGAAACACTTTCAGTGGTAGACCACCATCAAGACAGATGATTTCTTGTCTCCTGAAATTTTATTTGCAATTCAGACATAAGACTAATCCTCTGTGAAACTTTTTTAAAGATTAGACAGTTCATCTACTGATGTTGCCCTTTCATATTTGCAAAAGCACCTGAGTTGAACTTCCCAACAAAGGGAATGCTTTATAAGGCCTTTAGAGAAACAACTTTGTAGCAATTGTAGTAAATTTCACCCCACCTCATAATTACTGTACAATCTCAAAGGAAACAAAAATTTAGCCAGGAACCTCAATTAACCACCGTAAAAAAATTACTTTCACAAGTAAATTCACAACACGGATTTTTAAAAGAGCAATACTAAATATATGCATCAGGTCAATAACCTGCTCTTTTTATGTTAGCATTCCCAGACACAGAATTGATTTGCAAAATGGTGCCTTTCAACAAGATGTTTGTTATATTCTAAAGCAAGAGAGTGGAAAAATACATTTTTGAGAAATGGTTTTAACATGAAGTAAAACCCAAATGATTTTTAGGTTAATAGCTCAGCTAGTGTCTGACATAAAATGGATGTTCAAAATATATTTATTGAGTGATTGCCCATAAATATTTTATCCTCCATGTAACAGGTAACTCTCAATATCCTAAGCTAATCTATGTGCTTTAATTAGAAAATTGTCTTCTATGTTTTTAATCATAATCATGGTCATCATTAGCAACTCTATTAATTAAGAGATGACTAGATCACCTACCTATTCATTATATTTAATAAAAATAAGGGAATGATCTAAAACTGTAGGGTTTGGAGAAAATGAGATACCTAAATAAATACAAATATCCTCTGAATAGTTGAAAGGACTGTAGTGAGATTATTATTGTTGTTGTTGACAGTGTTTTACCCCCTTTAAAGTCTTGTAGGGATTCTGCTGACATTTCAGCAAAATGTGTACTCCTAGGGGCGCCTCGGTGGCACAGCGGTTAAGCACCTGCTTTTGGCTCAGGGTGTGATCCCGGCGTTATGGGATCGAGCCCCACATCAGGCTCCTCCGCTATGAGCCTGCTTCTTCCTCTCCCACTCCCCCTGCTTGTGTTCCCTCTCTCTCTGGCTGTCTCTGTCTCTGTTGAAAAAATAAATAAAATCTTTAAAAAAAAAAAAGTGTACTCCTGTAATTTCTTATTGTAAAATTCTGCCATAGAGATATCCAAACCTGATGCCATGAGGTCCCCGCTGGTTTCAGACGGTGCTTAATGGAGTCTGTCTCTACAGTTTGACATGTGCAGTTGAGTTGGAAATGGCTGATTAAAAAATTTGGAGTCAACATACGCAGCCAGCCTGCATGGAACAAGATAACGCCCCAGGTGACAGCCTGTGGCTTTGATGTAGGACAGTTGGAGCGGATCTTATACTCCTGATAGTAAGTCAGACTGCTGCACCCGGCAAGGAAAATATTCTGAAAAATTCATAAGCTTCCCTATCATTCATAATTAATCTCTGAGTCAACAAGCACTGGCAATTTATACTGGCCAGCACTAGGGAATAGCCAAGGACTGGAGCTATACCTCCTCCTGCAAACCCCTCTGAATGATTCATTTCATGGCAACCTTTAGTTTCTTATCAGGAAAACAGGGCTACAGAAATTCAGGAGACAATCTTCAACATAAACGGTGATATTAGCCATCATAATTTATAGGATGAAGGCATCAGGTCTCCTCTTAACAAAAGTATCCTAAGAAAAGGTTAAGATTCCACAGAGACCCAGATTGGGATTTTTTCTGACAAATTCTACAACCTCTGTATACTAGTCATTCTTAGCCAGGTGGAGAGGTGGGAGTGCTATTGCCCCCACCCCCACCCCCTCCGGGGAACATCTGGTAAAGTCTAGAGGCATTTTTGATTGTCACAACTGAAGGGGAGAGTGCTAATAGCATCTAGTGGGTAAGAAGTCAGGGTCGTTGGTAAACGCCCTGTGATGCCCAGGACAGACCCCACAACAAGGAGTTCTCCGGCGCCAAATGTCAATAGTGCTGAGGTTGAGAAATCCTGATGTAGACGTTTGACCTCAAGTAAGCAAGATGTGTGCCCTGACAACATTTGATTATGGAGGCAAAGAGATGCTGCCAAACTGACAGGGAGGCTTAGCCTCATCATGTTAATCCTCTAGCTGTTAAACATTTCCTAATATTACCAGCTGGGCTGAAATCTGAAATAATTTGAGGAAAGAAAGAAGAATGGGAATTTTGGCCATTCACGCTGTGATTAAGAAATTTAAGAAGGTGCCAGGTTTGCAAAAAGAATAATCTGGACAGATATGTGTGGAACCCTGCTTTCGAGTTTATCTCACTGAGATGTGTAAAACACAGGGGACTGCTGGAAGCTTGCCGGCAGCCTTCTGCGTGTCTCAGCCCCACTGTGTGCCGGGTGTGCTCCTGCTTCAAGCTTCTGTGTTCCAGCAGGAAGCTGCAGCAGCGTCCCTAGCGGCACACATCTTCTCTAACATTCTGCCAGGTATATCCTGACACGACATCATCACACACCAGGTCCCCAATCTTTTGCTCAGAGGGTCAGGGTGACGTGAACATACAACCAACAATCCCTGATTTAAAATCCAGAGATGCTTCCCAGGACCAAATCAGAACACAAGAGGTAGAAAACCTGGGGAGTGGGAGAGAAGTAGGGCAAGGAGGAGGGTGTCTAGATAGATGATCCTACCTAGATTTGATTCCTTCCTCTAAGTCACCTTAAGATAAAAGTAGGAAAACCCCACTTCATTTCCAATCAGGTAAAAGACTTTGCCTTCCTTCCTCACTAAATTCCATTTACACTAATCTTCTTAAGTTTCCCAATGTCACTATTTCATAAGGGAAAAAAAATGCTTGCTTCTAACATCTGTGTTTCTGGGGATTCTTTCATTGGAATGAAAGAAACCACACTGATCTTGTAGAAAAAGAAAGAGCGTGCAACGAATTCATTTTACCCAAGAACATCTTAAGCCAGTTTCTCTTCCCTGATAAACTACACAGTAAGCATGAAGTTGAGATTTCTAGGGCCTAGGTTTATATCATCCTTCCCTTGTTAAAAAAAAAATTAAGATAAATATATGTGTATTTTCTATATGATTTCTGCATGAACAAAAGCTGCAAAGGAGAAACACACTGACCCAAAGAAACGTCTCCAACAGGCTGTCGAATGGGATTCTTCCTGCTGTTCAGGAATTGGAGACATAGACTGTAGGGGGACATTCACACCCTCTGGGGTTTATTGAGAACTGTCTGGCTTGACCTGCTGGCCCTAATCATCACCTCATTGACCCTCCCCACCAGCCTTGCCCATGGCTATAGAAACAAAAGACCAGGAAAGGAGAGGAGAGGAACTGATAGAAAGAAAGAGAACTATCAGGGTTCCTGGAGCATGAGCAAGTGGCAATTGCCATGGTTCTTCTTTATTCTCCCTGTAGGACTACCTACTGCTCCTCCTCCAAGAAAATAACAGAAACACTGGGATGCCAGCAAGAGAGTGGGCATCCCATTTTTCCTATGGGATGATTGCTATGCAGCCAACTGGCTGGCTGTGTTTAGTTGAGCAGATTTAAAACACAAAGAGAACTGGAGGAAGGTGGCATGATAGGGGAGCACCTAAAGCCTGTTTTCATGACCACTTATTGGTGTGGCAAAGATGCATGGTTTTTTGTGGGCCAAGTGCACACTGAGTTAGGGCCATCCTGTTGGAACTTCATCCTCGTGGGTAGATGCTGGTCCAGGGAACCCTCACAATCAGAGGCTCTAGAATGGAGCCCCAGGGATGAGAGTTGATGTGTGAATGGAAGACAAGAGGCTGAAGAAGGTCTCTCTTATGAGAAGACATCTCTGCATGACTAGGATTTCCTAGGCTTCAGAGCCCATTTCAGATGTGCTGTTGCCCTGTCTAGAATGCTCGTATCCCCCACTCTGTTCAAAGTCACTGCCCCTGCCATCTTTCTTCTGTAAGGGCAGGCTTTCCACCACATCCTGTCTTCCAGATTCCTTTCTCAAAGGCTCTCCTAAAACCATGCACTTGCCATCACAGAATTCAGGTTAGTCTGCAATTGTACATCCATTAGTATGATTGCTGACTGATGCCTGTTTCCCCATGAGATTATAAGTTCCATGGTTTTTGTTCCACATAATAATCTCAGAGAATAGCATAGAGCCTGGTCTGTTAGGTGCTTAAATTCTTGTGGAAAGAAAGAAGGAAAGGAGCTTTCTGTACGTAGCATTCCTGATGGCCTCTTTTCACAGCATTTATCACTGTGGAACTATTATTATTATTATTATTATTATTATTATTATTATTATTATTATTTACACATATATCTAATGCTCTTACAAGACTAGAAATTTCTAAGGGCAAGAACCATACCTGGTTTCTCCCTAGATTGCCCATAAAACATTAAAGAAAGAAACGGGCACAATTTTTGGTTGTTTGACAAGTCTACATGAATAAAAACCTAGACTGGATTCTTATCCTTCAAAGTTGACCCTCAGAGTTCCTACTATAACATCTTGTTTTGAAGAACTCTGATTCTTCAATCACTGAATCAATGACTTCAATATGCCTACAAGGTCTCCATAATTCCTCTGCTGTATTGTAAATTCTGTTCCAGACTGACTTATGTAATAGGTAGGGAGGGACAAAGGGTGCTGCATGTGGATGAAAAGAGGGAAGAATGACACTCTAGGCCTTTTGTTCTCCAGAGGGAACTTAGCTGGGGAAAAATCATTTTGAAAGAGATATACCATGTCTGCACCTGTACAGGAATTAAAAAATATTTATTTCAGGGCTGCCTTATTAACTAACTGATTCAAAGGCAGTAAGAAAATAATTGGAAGGAATGGTAGTGAGCTATTTCTGGCAGCACAAGGGGTGAAGGCAATTCGGGAAGGTAGAGGCTTCCTTCCTCAATAATTGAAATCCTATTTCACAGTCCACAGATTTTGTGGCTGTGCCTTGATACCACAATAAAAGTATTTCTGGAATCAAGGAAAGAATTCAGTTTTTGGTTTTTTTTTTGACGTTAAAGATAAGTGCAGGAGCTGTTTTTTTCACTGTTTATTCTACTTTACCATAGGAAACCTAGACCCTCAGGAAACTGGCGAATCACTAAATGACCAGAAAATGCCAGAACAGACCCACTCAGTCTCAGTTATGTGACACACTTAACTCCTAAAGGAGCTTCCATGGGAATCCTTGCAAGGAAGCCCCAAGCGCTGCCTTGTATACTCCTCCGCAAGCACTATTTCCCCGCTCTGAACGTTATGCTTCAAAAATCACCTCTGAAAACTGTTAGTGTCCAGTGAGTCGTAGGATTTTCAAATGAGTCCATTGTAATACCCTCCTTCCCTTTGCTATTCAACAGAATTGGAAGCTGAGAGGTCAGGACACTAGTTTAATATTTCAAAATTCTTATTTGAGAAATCTGAACCTCTTGGAAAAGAGGTTTCTAAAAAGCATAATAACAGAGGCAGTTCATTCCTTCCTTTCTTCTTTGCCTTCTTTCCATAAGTATTTATGAAGCATAGATTGTACCAGGCAATGTGTCAGGAGCTGGGCATACAATGAAAAACATACATGAACTAACTGGCTATTCTCTTCTGAAATGTATAACCTAATGAAGGATACAGACATTAATTGTGCATATTAATAAAAACTTACAAATAGGGGTGCCTGGGTGGCTCAGCCATTAAGCGTCTGCCTTTGGCTCAGGTCATGATCCCAGGGTCCTGGGATTGAGCCCTGCATCAGGCTCCCTGCTTGGCTTGGCGGGAAGCCTGCTTCTCCCTCTCCCACTCCCCTTGCTTGTGTTCCCTCTCTCATCGTCTCTCTCTGTCAAATAAATAAAATCTTAAAAAAAAAAACAACTTACAAATAGATTATTGCTCCAAAGGATAACAAAATTATGTAGCAGACATCTGACCTAGTGGCTCTTGAATTGAGAGTAAAAGGTTAAGTAGAGATTAACTAGGCCAAGAGTGGAAAAGCACCTTGCAGACAGGCATGGTATGTGCGAAGGGCTTGTGGCAGGAGAGAATGTGGAAGCAGATTAGCATATGGCTGGAGTACAGGGCGAGATGGGGAGTTACATGAAATAAGGCTGGGGAGATATACAGAGGTCAAGCCATGCATAGGGTCATAGAAAGATTGTACATGGGGTCTTGTAGATCATGGAAGGTTATTCCTCTTTATCCTAAAAGCAGTAGAAAAGCACTAGAAGTTTTAAAGCTGTAAAGTAGGGTGAAATATGGAGAGGAGGGATGAGAAACTCAAAATAGCATTTCAAATGGCTTATACAGAGAATGGAGCAGAAGCGTTAAGGGTGAATGGTGCTGATGGTAGCCAAGTCTCCTAAATATACCAAGTACTACAATGGGCTGGGTACTCTATAAACTTCTTTGATTGTGACTACAATGCCATTAAGAAGGACTTTTTATATTTAAATAAACTTTTTATTTTAGAATAGTTTTAGATTTATAGAAAACTTGCCAAGAATAGTACAGAGAGTTCTTGTATACTCCACACCCAGGTACCTCTATTGTTAATATCTTGCATTATCATGGTATATTTGTCAAAACTCATGAACCAAAATTGATACATTATTATTAATTAAACGCCATGATTTATGTGGACTTCCTTTGTTTTTCCCCTAATGTCTTTTTTCTGTTTCCAGAATCCCACTAAGGATATTGCATTATCTTCTGCCTTTATGTCTCAGACTTTTCGGTATTGAGGAGTAGTAGCCAGGTATTTTTGGAATGTCCCTCGATTTGGGAAATACTGGTTTTTCTCATGGATAGGCCAGGTTTATGGGTTTTGAGGATGAAGACCACAGAAATGAATAGCCATTCTCAACATACCATATTGAGGGTACAAGCTATCAACCTAAGTTATCACTTATACCCACCTTTATCACCTTGCTAAGGAAATGTTTTTCAGGTTTTTCCATTAAAAATTTACTTCCTCTCCACCTCCTCTCTTCATACTGTTTTCTTTGGAAAGCACTAAGTCACTAAGTCCAGTCAAACTTTTTGATACTACTCCTTGAGTAGTCTCTACATAAATTATTTGGAATTCTTCTGTATGGGACATTTGTCTCCCATTTGTCTTTTCTCCTTATTTATTATAGTATAGACTTAAGGATATTCACTTTATACTTACACTATAATAGCCCAATGTGTTATTTAATGTGTTGCTCTAATTGTTATTGATCAGACCTTTGGGAGTTCTTTCTATTGGCTTCTGTGTCTCTTTAACATATGTCCATTATTTTGTGGGTTGTTTTTTTTTTTTTTTTTGACTGATTCCTTACTTTCTGGCACTACATAATGCTCCAGCTTCATCTTGTATATGGTCTACCCTAGCCTTAGAATTAGTCATTTCTCCAAGGAACCCTGGATACTTTCATGGGAGAATGGTATTAGAAACCAAGTTATGGGCATTAGATGTGCTCATTGTTGCTGAGGAAAGGATTTTTATCCTCAATTCAGATGACAACACAAATGATTAGAAAGCTTAAGTGACTTGCCCAGTATAGGACATAGCCAAGATTCAACCAGATACCTTTCCTCCATTCTCCTTTGTAAGAACACTAAATTTCATTCCATATCCAGCATTTCCCTCATTGGCTCATGCATTTTGGGGAAAGCTGACCCTAGCCTCAGCTCCAGGTGGGTGTCCTTCCTTGCTTAAGTCATTCAGCAGGTCCCAGGTAGCTGGGCACAGGGCCCGGACCATGGACATGATACCTTTGTATAATGTATATGCACCAATCAGATGCAAGATGACATTCTCTAGAGAGTTTCTGGGTAAGAGACGTCCTCACCTTTCTGAGAGAGATGCTGGGGGAAAATTCTCTTTTCCTGCTGGATGTAAGTGGAACTGTAAAAAGAAACTATGGCAGGATAAGATGGTGAGAGAAACAGAAGGCAGAGACTTTGCTGAATTTACAATCATAGTAGGGCATAATATCATATACAGCTGAAGATTCTGCAACCAATTAAAGATGGAAGGTGATTCACCTATTCATTTACTGTTAATTTATAATATGCTTAGTTTGCTTCCAGAAAAGAATTAGGTGGCTTCCAACAAGGCATGGATGCAACAAAACTCTATAAACCAGGCTAAAAAGGACAAGAATCAGCTGAAATCTGGCAATGGTAACCTCATTCAAAACCCTAGACTGAGGAAACTCAGTAAAATTGAGTGAAAATAGGACTCTGAATTCCTAATCATGAAGGCAAAATGAAGGGCTTGATGAATTACTTTGTTTGCATAATGTAATTTCAAAACTGCTTGTTCTGAGCCCTGAAAGAAACCTGTTACCAGACAACCTGCAAAGGACACACTGAACCCCATAAAAGTTGGTATCAGAGAGAATGGTTTCACAATGCAGGAACATTCCTCTGAAGGCCATTTCTTATATCCACTCTCAATAAAAGCCAAGGGTATAAAGGATAGTTCTGTGAAGGCTTCCAAAGAAACCAAGGATGTACTACCCAAGTCGGTAGACTTTTAGGGAACTGATTTAAAATAGCAGGGGACGACCAAGAATCTCAAGAAATAAAATAGTTAACATGCCCCTTGGCTTTTCCATCAACTATCTGTTGTCTTGGTTTCATTTTTAACTGGAGATTCATAGCAGATAGCATGGAAATGAAAATTGGCCCTGAGCTCAGTATAGCATAGTTAGGAATTCTGCCTGTAGAGTCAGAGACCTGGGTTGGATTTCTCATTCTTTGTGTGCATTTTAGCCACCATTCTTTAGTCATTGGTTTTCAAACTGTGTTCTACTGAGACCTGGGGTCCCCTGTAGGTCCTGGAGGAGGAGGGTTCCAGACCTTCCACCCTCATTTCCAGCAGAGCAGCTTTACACTTTAATCCCTGAAACATTTCATTTGAAAAAAAGGATCCTGCTACTGAAACAACTGCACAGCAGTAACAGAAACCTATTTTTGACACGGGAATATATTCATGTGCATGCACAAAGACAGAGGAGTAGTGGGCATACAGGTGTCAACATGTTAACTGTAGTAAATAGTCTCCAAATACGTTCTCTAGCCAGCCCCTTCTCCCTAGATTCATGCACCCCTCCCGGTAGAGGAAGTGCAATCTATCTCTTCTCTCTTGCGATTTGGGTTGGCTTTGTGACTCGCCTTGGCCAACAGGATGTGGCTCAATTATGCTCTGGTGCTTCTGAGTCCAAGCTTTGCGTGGACTGGAAGCTTCTATTTCCTGGCTCTTGGCGCCCGGCTGCCATGCTATGTGAAGCTCAACACACGTGGAGAGGCTGTGGGGAGGAGAACTGAGACTCTCAGTGGAAAGCTGAGCATTAACAGTAAGCTGCCTTCCGTGTCCCAGCTCAGAGGACACTGCAGACGACCGCAAGCCCAGGTGATATTGCACAGAGCAGAAGCAGCACCCACGTAATCTCTGCCAACCCATGAAATCATGACAGATAATAAAATGGTTGGTCTTTTAAGCCAAAGTTTTGGGGTTAGTTTGTTATGTACTCATAGATAACTGAAACAGGGGGTGTTTTCTTCTAAGTAGTTTTCTGATTCTTTTAAATATTATTTCGCAATAGACATGTTATTTAATCCTCTTGTTTAAAAATGAGCTATAAAAGTGTGTAAGCTTTTATGAATACTCCCTTTGTCCAGTTTTTATAATCATGGACACTGGCCACCAAGGAATGACGTTGTCATGGAGCAGAATAAAGCTAACCAACTGTCACAGGTATCGAAGCTGACCTGCCAACACACACACACACACACACACCTGACACAAGTGATCCAGAAATGTATAATCAAAGAAACAAAAAATTAACAGACTCTCTATGCAAGTGGTTGGTGAAGTATAAACATACCATATAAATCAAAGAATTGATAGTGATGCTAATGTTTAGAAGAGAGGGGGGCTTAAAATATTCTGACCCTAACATTTCAGTTTAGGGGTTCGTGTGTGAAATGACCCAATCACACGCCAGTCAGGAGAAAACTACAAGTGAACAATGGTGCTAAGAGAATAAATTAACTGCATTCCAGTGAATGAAAAAACAAAACAACCAAAACTATGTATTTCTGGCAAACAGAAGAGCTTCTTTTGCAAACAGAAGAGCTTCTTTTATTTTTCTCCATATAATATTTCAGAAGCATAATATGCTTTCTTATGGTGCCAAAACAACACCTAAAATACCCATTTGTTCCAAGTTATTGCAGAAAGTCAGGTGGGAGAGACAGCAGATCAGCTGACATCAGTGGGCTGGAAGGTGTCTTTGGTTCCAAACAACGTAAGTACATGTATGTGTTAACTATGAACCTCACAGATATTTCTCTTGAATTTCTGAAGCTTTTTTAGTTTGTTTTCTTGCAATTGGAGTTAATGCACACTCTAAGTCATAATGTAAGGGAAAAAGTGATTAGTCTGCAAACAAGGGGAGGTAAATTAAATCCCCAGGTTTCATGATGGCATATGTTTGAGGATTTACCATTTCCATTCCTTTTGTGTTTGAATTTTTGAACGCCCTATTTATGGAGTATATTTTGTGAAGGCACCTTGCCTGTCTAGTATTGGTGGTTCATAGCAAGTGAAGTCTAAGTCAGTAATTTAGTGTGCATTTCAAAATAATCATTTGTTTAATATTATGCAATTTGATAACATTTTTCACTTAGGGAGTGTCCTAGGGTACACTGGGTAATTAGGCAGGGATATATTTTAAGTCATCAGGGACTGGAGAATCCACCATCACTACACATACTCTTTTAGTCTCATGCTCCTCCCCATACAGTGATGCCCAGAAGATGCTGGGCTCATGATAGTTCTTAGTGACATAACTGTGATAATGGTGATAGTTGTGTGCTGCCACCAAGCAGCAAAGCTGCAGCAGCTGTCACCACGGCCTGGGAACTGCCATCAGGAATGGCTTTCTTCCTTTATGGCCAAAGGCTTGGCGCTCAAAGCAGCATGAGGAGCTGTATTTATGGCAGAGAAGAGGGATCAACAGTCTTGTTTGTGTAGATTAGGGTTGAGAGGGGACCAAAATGGGGGCAGGAATCTCTCCCATCTGTTCTTGTTTTTCTAAAGGGCTGATGTCAGTGAACAAGTGAAAATGGCTAAAATTCCCCACTCGCTGCCCTCAATATCAGCTTATAGGTTTCTAAATTCACACTGACCTCCTCGGGGAATCTGTGAGAAAGTCCCAAATGGAGCACGAAATACTGCAAAGTGCCATCTGATTCAAGTAGAAATCATTTCTATTAACAACCAGGGGCATTTTATTGGGAGGCTGTTAATAATTTCTAAGGAATTGCACTTAACTGCTGCCAGCTAAAGGAACTTCTTCTTGGTTCTAATTAAACGACAAGAAGGTAAATAATCAGACAGGGAGGACTGTGAAACCCCAGAGATACCAGGAATTTAGGGCCCGGATGGATTGGTTTGAACATTTGCAGTTTTCAGGGGTGAGTATCATGACTATGTTATCTTTCTGTTACTGTTAACTACTGTGCATTTTCAAATCTTGTCCTTCAATTTCAACATGTGCATGAAAAGCTTTTATTGCTGTTTCCTGGTTACCTTTTGTATTTCTTTTTGCTTCCACCTCAACAGGCCTATGGTAAAATCCCTTATTATTATACTTTTTTTTTTTCACAGTTTAATTTACAAAGAATTTTCAAGGACATTATCTCAACTGAACAGTAGGTGCAGTAGGTGGAAGTAGTGCTGCTATAAAGTAGGCAGCACTGAAATAAGTCATACCCATTTTACAGATGTGGAAGTTGAGGTCCAGAAAGGCAAAGAAAAACTCCCAGGGCAAATCATTGCTCTAATCCTATTGTGCATTCATTCAATAACTATTTAGTGAGCATACGCTATGCTACATGTGTCATTACATTACACTGGTGAGGTGCTAAAGCAATGCGGTTAGAGTATGTTTGGAAGCAGATATCAGGATTTAATAAAAAAATTTCCATCAGTTCATCAGGGTTTCCCAGTCTTGGCACCAATAACATTTTGGAATGGACAGTTCTTTTTGGTAGGGCCTGACTTGTTCACTATAGGGTGTTTAGCAGCATATCTGGCTTCTACCCGATAGAGGCCATTGGTCCCCTTCCCCCATTATGATAACCAAAAATGTCTCTAGACATTGGCAAATGTCTGCTGGGGGCAGAACTGAGAACCAATGAGAACTGAGTTTTGTGGCCTTCAGTTCCTCATGTATAAAATGGGTACACACATCAGTCTCTACCTAATAGCATTGCCGTGGTTAGTGAATTGACCAAATGATCAGAAAGCAAGAGATCTTTCTATTCTTCTTATTCAGATTATCTAATATTGTTTTTAGAGATTTTAATTTAGCTGAGGGGGGAGAGAGAGAAGATAAGTGGGGGGGGAGCGGCAGAGGGAGAGGGAGAAGCAGACTCCCCACTAACAGGGAGCCCAACACGGGGCTTGATCCCAGGACCCCAAGACCATGACCTGAGCCAAAGGCAGATGCTTAACTGACTGAGCCGCCCAGGTGCCCCCAGATCATCTAATATTTATGTTGTGCCTACTATGTGCCCTGCAAACAGGAAGGTGGAGGCAGATTTGGGCCTAACTTCTAGGCCCTGCCTCCCACATCTGTGCTCTGTTTTCTCAACTAGCTGCAACTCTTCTGGGCCTTCCACCCAGCCAAGTCTTATTTTGTTCTTGGTCTCAACATCTGTAAACATCTTTCTCTAGTCTGTTACTATCTCTTGTCATCTAAGTTGTAAGGAAGCTTTCAGGTTTGAAAAGGTTTTTCTCAGGCTGACCTTTTAGAACTTGCCATGCTCAGAGGCGCCATGTCATCTTGCTCTCCTGTCTCATGATCAACCCAACAAAGTCTATCAGTCCCTGATGTCTGTCATCAGAAGGAACTGGGGATACTGGAACTCACTGTTCCCAAAGTGTCCATGGTAACAGTGAGACATGGTATAGGAAGAGAGGAAGAAGAGAAATTGAGTTGACACTGTTAGCAATTTTCTCTAAATGAGCCCCAGAATATTATTCTTATTCCAGAATGTGAATGACAGTGTGACAAATAAATATTTTTTTTTTACTCTTTTTGTTTCTAGGCTATGATTTGATAGCTTTCAAGAGTTTCAGTGATATTTATTTATAGAAAAATTTCCTAGTTCTAACAATGAAAACTTCTTGAATAAGGAATGGTTGATGTTTGATTTTGTCCGAGCAGTATTTTCTCTAAGCAAAACAGTGCAATTATTTTTTCCATGTTGCACCTTAACTGCAAAAAGAAAAAAAAAAAAAAAGGTATTCCTCCATTACATTTTTTTTTTCTTTTTTACCTTAGGTGACTTATAAATACTTTCTCTATAATAGGAAATGGGAATCTAAAGAGACTGTGTACAATGAACTTTAAAATCATAATGTAAACATAATTAGGAGATAACACCAAGAGAATAGAATGCCATCTTGAGATAATGACCTCCAACTGCTGTAAAAAGTGTGGAAGGAGAAGAAAACCAATGCCCAGAAATACAGATTGGGTGTCAGCCAAGACCTTCACTTGAATGTCAGTGCCCTAGGATTCCCTGAGTGATAACTGAATCACTGTTTTGTAAAATATAGTCAATTCTCCATCATTCTCAAGAAGGGGGTTGTAGACCATAAAACAAAACACAACATATTAATTTGTATTTGGATGATGTATTTGTATAATCCTTTGGACACGAGTGTGCTTGACATTATAGAATCTCCTTCTGCCAAGTCATCAAAATTTATCAGACCCTTGTTCTAATCTTTCAAAGCCTAAGGTTTGGCTTCTGGTTGTAAATCAATTCATGCAAATGTGCTAATAGCTTCTCAGGTCATCTTTCCCAGAAGATACATTTCCCTTTTAATAACTGGAAAAGCTTCTAGGAAGAAGAAGCTCCTAAGGCGGGCAGGATGGGTAAGATTTCAAAGAGCGGCAATGGGAGATGAAATGAGATGCCACTCCACATTGGAGCAAACAGCATAAGGAAAGCACAGTGGTAGGAAAGCTTACAGCAAGTTTAGAAGGATGACAAGTAGGTCGGTTTGACCAGAAGGCAAAACCAGTAGAGAAGAATAACAAATATTTTAGTTATGAAGAGTACTGATTCTTCTTTAGACTAGAGCCCCAAACATGTACTTCATTTGCAAGTTTAGAGTGAAGATGGGCTTTGATTGTCCTGTGCAATATATTTTTTAGTACTGAGTTTTAGCATCTCCTAAAAGTCTGAAAGATCTGTCAACAACAGGCCTATGATCCTGCTGGAGCTGGAGCCAATTAGCAGCTATCCTCACTAGGGAGGTGTTCATTCTCCAGTTGGCCACAATCCCCACTACTCCCTATTTGACTTCACAATGCACCGAGGTAAAAAGGAAGTTGTAATTTATTGTCGCATTTTTCTTGTGCTAGAGAATCATAATCTCCAATAAGATGCAAGGTTGTATTGCTCTTATACTAGGTTGTATTTGTTCTCATACTGAGAGTCATAAACAATAAAGTTGAATTTTCTTCCACCAAACTCACTTCACTCATTTCCACTGACTGTCAGCACTTGAGATGATGACCCCTGCTTTAAATAGGGGAAGAATTTAAAAGATTTTTGGGGTGGGGAGTGACATGAGCAAAAGTATATCTTAGTTTGGGCATGAGAAACCACAGCAGATGAAAAAGAAGAAAGAGTGCTCAAAGACAAGAACGGAACTAGCAGCTGACTATAGTACTAGAAGCTCAAGAGCACAAGATCTGAACCAGGCTAAGAGCAAAAGCAGGGGATTGGGCAGGTAACTGAGAGGCCGGGGTAAAAGGGATGACATTTTGCAGTTCTTATTTTAGCTTCCTAAATATATGACTGCAGAAATTAGAAATCTGGAAGAAGGAACTGGTGTGTTGAGGTGAGTGATAAGCTCATTTTGGAGATGTTGAGGTAAGGATATGGGGCAGATTAGTTAGAAAAATGAGAATAAGGCATAATGGAGTGACTGAAGCAAAGGGAGTTGGGAATTGCCTGAATAGAAAGCAGCTGATATCACTGGAAGGAAGGTCTCCATGGCTGAGAGACTACAGAGAGAGACAAGTCCATATAAGAACCACAGAGAGAGCTACATTTACGAGTGTCTTAGTTCATTCCAGCTGTTATGAAAAGATACCATAAATTGGGAGGCTTATATACAATGGAAATTTATTTATCATAGTCATAGAGGTTGAAAAACTCAAGAGCAAGGATCTGGCAGATTCTGTCTGGTGAGGGTCTGCTTCCTAGTTCATAGATGACTATCTTCTCACTGTGTCCTCAGAAAGGACAAGGGAGCTCTCAGAGGTCTCTTTTATAAGGACACTAATCCCATTCATGAGGGCTCTACCTTCATACCTAATCCCAAAGGACCTGACTCCAAATATCATCACTGTGGGGACTGGGCTTCAGCAAATGAACTTTGGAGGAGGTCTATAGCAAGAGCGATGAGGAAACCACCAAGGAGTCCGAGAGGGATCAACCAGAAAAAAGGAGGCAAATCAAAAGAGCAAGGCATTAGGAATGGCAGGAGGCAGGGAAGTTTGAGATGGGAGGGTACGGCTATAGTGTCCATGCTGTTGCCTGAGGCAGGACCACTGAATTAAGAGGACTCTATGGAGGTGATGCCAGATACAGAGGGGAAAAGGAGAGAGCTGAAGAATAATGCATTTAATAATCTATCACATGAATTACATAAAGGCTTACACACCAGGGTTTCTGAGTATCAGAAGATAGGAAGTAAAGAGTATAGAAACTAAAGGATCAGAAAGAGTTGTTTTAAATCATCCAGGTCATTTACTAGAACATGTTTGTAGAGAGAGACCGGTCCTTCTCATGGTCATCAGTGACACTCTGGAATCAGGCATGCATTCATCCATATTTTTAAAATGAGAAAACTGGTTAGGGGCTGTGCATGGATGTGTGGCTTTTGTTTTGTAAATCCACCCTCCCATTTTGACATCAACCACTTAAACTTCTCAAATCACTGTCACAGTTCAGCACGATACAGCATATAACACATAGGGTGGAAAGCTGCTGTTTCTTGCTTGTCTCCTTTTCTCTGGAAATGGTGCACTGCATTTCTTTTTGTGAACTACCACACCCTAATTTCATCTTGTTCTGGTGAAACAGCAGCCTCAAGCAAGGTATGGCCTTCCCACCCACTGCCCCCATTCTCCTGCACAGGCTAAAACATGGGCATGAGACCCTCCAAGACAAGCAGACCTTCCCCCGAGAATCTTAAATGTAAGCAGAGTGCAAGGGCAGAATTAAGTTGGAGTTGCATCATTTGGATGGCAGCACCTTGAAGACACTGCCCAACTGCACCTGCTGCTGTTATCCTCAGAGTGGTTCTGTTCCTGGCCATTTAAGTTAGCTGGGATCAGTTTAAGTTGCTTGCTACCCAAGTATTCTCACTGCTAAATATCTGTTTAAGGAGACCCTATTGGTGAGTTTTACCAATGATATGATGATATAATGCTGTAGCTCAAGATGAGTGACCTGGAGATTTGCATGATTAACTATAAACATGGTTTAGAAACATACCATTAACTGCCATCACAAATCCTCCTCCTCTTGCTCTGTGAGAGGAAGACCAGTGTCTGATCTTCATAGAGCACTAGTGCTTGGAACAGAGCCTGGTACACAGTAGGTGCTCATGCAATGGATAAGTGACTGCATACAACAGTAGACCCTCACTGCCATCATGGCAGCCATACAGAACTTCACATTTCACATACAGAACTTCACTGAGTCACTAAATAATTTCCAAGGCCACAGGAGATGTCAGTGCCTGACTTGGCAATAAAATGCAGCAGTTCCAGAGGCCATTTCTCATCTTCTCTGTATAAATTAAAAAGAAGAACCTGAGCTGTTTCTCTGTTCACTGCAGCATTGTCATGAGCCCACTGCTACCCACCATATTCTGCTCAGTACCTACCAAGCTCGCTGGGCTCTGGACCATAGGGCTGCAGGCTGTAAATCTAAATCTGTGGTTAGACAGGACCACTGCATGAGTCGGAGAGAAAGCAAGAGTGAGGGCGCGCGCGAGAGAGAGACAGAGAGAGAATCCCACCTGCCTTGTTATAGAATTTCTTAAATGTATATCTACCTGCATACAGAGTAAGACACACCTCAAAATGATTCTTCCAATAGCAGCCAGTAATGCCATTTCCTCTCCTAGAAGTTGTTGGGTTAAGACAGTAAATGAATAGAAAGTGTGATCATTTCAACAATGTGGTCTTCTTTTTAAAAATATACTTATGTCTAGATGCACATGGATTTTTAAAAAAATTGTCATACAGCATCCATCATCTGAAATTCTTAACCTCACTGTCTTTATAAAACCTGCCAATACCATACCTTGTAGAATATGGATGATAGCATTTTAGACTAGGCTGTCAAACTTGGTATGTATCAGAATTACCTGAGAGTTTGAAAAGAAAGACATATGCTTAGATCTCATCCCAAACCTCTGGATCAGAACTTCTAGGGGATGGGGCTCCACTTCCTGCATTTTTGTTCTACTTCCAAGAAAATTCTTACGCTCAACAAAGTATAGGAACCAATAGGTAGAAAAGAACCATCTGATCCAGAGAAGACAAATACCCGGCACACTTCCTACCACATTTTTCTTCTGCATCCTAGCAGACACCACTAATTCATCTCCACACTCTTTCCCATAGAGTCCCAAAATTGCACACCAAAGCTACCGTATGATCAGGGTTGGCTCAGAAGATAAACCTATTTCTTGGCTCAGGAGATAAAACCCGTATTTTGTTCCAGTCTTCTGAAAATGAGTTGGAACCAATAAGCCCACATCCTGTTAGCCTATTGCAAACATGGACCTGATCCTGTAACTATATTCTATAAAGGATGTCATCATTCTTTTTTTTTAATTGAGGTTTAATTGACAAAATTGTGATAATCTGAAGTGCGCAACATGATGATGTGATATACACAAACACTGTGACAGGATTCTTACCATAGAGTTAATTAACACATTCATCACCTCACATGTTTACATTTGTCTTGCTTGTTTATTTGTTTTTTATGAGACCACTAAAGTTCTATTCTCTTAGGAAACTTCGACTATACAATACAATATTATCAAGTATAGTCACCATGAGATACACTGGATCCTTACTTGGGACAGGGAGGTGGGGAAATAGGGAGAGGCTGGTAAAAGGGCACAAACTTCCAGTTATAAGATGAATAAGGGTGCCACGCTTTTCAATTCCAATGGTCGCCATCTTGTCCTGAGCCACCATGACTGCTTGCCAGGACAGTCTGTCAGCATTCTACCTGGTCTCACAGGTTTGAGTTTTGGCCCCGTACTACAGTCTCCACACACAGCTGCACGGAAGTTTTTTTCTTTTTAAATAACAAAATCTGTTGGTATTTTTTATTGGGAGTATACTGAATTTGTTAATCAATTTAGGGGGAGTTGACATCTTTATAATGTAAAGGTGGGCATGTCATGCTCAGACTGGAACACATCAGTGTCTCTTCTCACTTGTTTCTAGAATAATCATGGCCTCTCCATAGATGGTCTGTTCTCTACTAACTTCTCTAATAGCATCTTGAGTCACACTCCCTCCTCGCTGAACTTTTTGTTTTTTTCACATTTCTGGAACATCAAGTGTTTCCCCATCCCAGAGCCCTACACTTTCTCTTCTTTCTGTCAGGGTCCCTTTCTTTTTCCATGCCAGTTCCTCCATGTCCTTCAGGTCCCAGTTTAAATTCATGTCCTCAGAGAGGTCCTCCTGATCACTTTATCTAATGTACTGCTTGTTACCTCCCACCCCACTACTCTTCATCCCATCGATCATTTCCCTTCTGGTCATTCTGATAAGCCAGGATTATTTTGTATATTCACTTGTTTTAGTTTTTGACTGTTTGTTTCTCACTCCAGGTTGTAAGCTACACGCTATAAGGATAGGAACAGATCGGTTATTCTCATCAGTTGTAACCCCAGCACTTAGCAGCATGCTGGGCACAGAGCAGATTCTCAATACATATTTGATGAATAAATGAATGGGGAAATATTCAAAATTCCATTTCCCTCCACTTCTATCACTAACATGAGCTACCAACAGAATACCTGAATTTCTTCATTTGCCATTTTATAACCACATCTGCTAAACTTATGTTCATCAGCTCTAACATGAAATGCATCTACATTTCATTCATGTTTCATGTGATAATTCATCAAAAGACAACCACAGGAGCACTGACAAAGTGGACAAAAGGACATGTTCTGTCCATGTCAATCAGCCTCTTCGCCTGCCATCCATGTGCAAAGTAGCCATGGTGGCAGGGATAGATGCTGAGTGGCTAATCAGCCAATGGCAGAGACCAACATTGAGTCCTTAATATCACAGCATATCCTGGGAGGACCAGCCAGCCACCTGGTAGCAGGTTGACTACATTAGACCCCTTCCATCAAGGAGGGAACTGAAATTTGTCCTTACTCTATTTTTTAAAAGATTTTACTTATTTATTTGACAGAGAGAGAGAGAGCGCATGCGCATGCACAGGAGGGAGGGTGAAAACAAGCAGGGGGAGCAGCAGATAAGAGGGAGAGAAGCAGGCTCCCCGCTGAGCAGAGAGCCCAACATGGGGCTCAATCCCAGGACCCTGGGATCATGACCTGAGCCAAAGGCAGACGCTTAACCGACTGAGCTACCCAGGTACCCCTGTCCTTACTCTATATACACATATTGTGGATATGAATTTTCCTTCTCTGCCCATGTGATCCCATCAGCACCACCATCCGCAGGGTCCTGCAATGCCTGATCCACCATCAAGGTGTTCTGCCCAGCACTGCATCTGGTGGAGGAACTCATTACAAAGCACAGGGAGTGGAGCAGTGGATTCCTGCCCATGGAATTAACACGTCTTACCATACCACTCTTACCCTCATATGGAAAGAACTGGTCTAACTTAAATTTGACATAGTTTCCTGCAGACTCAGTCACATTGCCAGTTAGCAGTAGGCACCTGAAAGGAATGGGGTTCTGTCTTATAGAATAGATGCTTTAAGTCAGAGAGTGATGTGTTGCTGTCTCCCTCAGCACCAGAGCTCATGGGTGCGGAAATCAAGGGTGACAATGGGACTGTCTCCTCCCACTGTTACTCTCCCACAGCCCGTTTCTTCTTGTCCTGGAACTTTGAGTTCTGCTAGTTTCCAAGTCTTGGTTTTTCACTCCCCTCATCATTTTACACCAGTTCGCTGGAGGTTAACTTTACAATTTAGTCTTTACCTAACAGAAAATGCAGATGGGACCGTGGTTGAATTTTACTAGGAATTAATAGAGCCCAGAGAAAGATATAATGACTGTGGGGATTTTTCATCCCTTTGTTTTGGGGAGAGGGTGAGAATTTTTTTTTTTTTTGTATGAAGGTTCCTTATGTCTTGTGAGATGGAAACAGCATAGTTCTGTGATCTTATGAAAATCAATATCATAGCAGAGTGTTTTTAGATGCTCAATAGCCAAAGCGGTGAATCAGACTAATAATTGTCTATCAGCTCTAAACCCATTTTTCTATACTCTGCTGTGGACACTGGGGTTGGGAGTCTGCAAACCCTTTTTTCTGCTTTGCCAGCTGCTCCATAGATTCTGCCAGTAGCGGTAGGCTGCAGGGTGGAAGAGGGAGAAGGTACTTGCTTCCTTCTGTTTGCTACCTTTACTGTGAGTTGCACCCCAGCAAAACGTCTTCCTCCTGGCAGCAACAGTGCCTTCTCCCAGCAGCTGCTGAATCCAGTATGTAACATTTTCAGTGCAGAACCCATCTCTTTACCATACTTCCCTCAGGGAAACCAGCATCCCCTCCTCAGAGGTTTGGGCACCTCCGAGCTCTGACCTCAGAGACACCAGCATCAGTGCCCAGGACCCTCTAAGTTGCAGCTCTGCATAGCCCCCTCCCTTAAACTTCTAAATTTGCATAATTCCAACCCATTCTCTTTGCTCCTGTGACTCTAGGGGTGCCTGCAGTTGCTGTTTCTATGATATCTTAAAGCTCTTTTTACTTTTTTAAAAATTTTATTTATTTATTTGAGAGAATGAGTGGGGGGGAGGGGCAGAAGGAGAGGAAGAAGCAGACTCTCCACTGAGCGTGGAGCTGACTCTGGGATGGATCCCAGGACCCTGAGGTTATGACCTGAGCCAAAATCAGACACTTACCCAACCAAGCCACCCAGGTGCCCGTTACAAAGTCCTTTTTACTTTTGCAATTACTTACTAAGACTTAATAAATAGCTAGTAATCTTTTCTATTAGATCCTCTCTGTAGCTGGCCAGGTTTCTGTCTCCAGACTGGTCCTGACTAACACGGGCAGACAAAGAACAGTGGGTGCTGCCACAGCCTAGCAGAGCAGGTGTCAGCCTGGTATAAAGGGCAGGTGACAGCAAGAGGAGGGCCTCTTGGCAAAGGGCTCCAATTTCCTTATTGAACAGACAACCTGAAACAATATGGAGATGGGGTAAAAAGCCTATTAATAACAGTGAAGGTGTTCGGTGGCAGGAGACAGAAGACAGAGACAGAGAGGCAGCCACTTAGAGGCAGAATGGCCTGTATTCATGAGCACTGTGCTTGGGAGAGAGGGCCCCACCTCTGTCTTTGTGCAGGGATGCAGAAAGGTGTCCCCATCTATCATGAACATGGGGCTGACCAGAAAGGGCTCTGTGCATGTGAGGGTGTTCTGATGGATTACATTCTAAGAGCACCCCTCACTGATATCCTTGAATGTGAAAACTGACCTCCTATAATAATGCCTAACATATGTATAGTGCTTTCAAGCCTATAACCCATTTTTACAGATTATCTGATTTGAACCTTACAAAAACCTTGGGAGATATAGCAAGGCAGTCAAGCGCCTGGGCTTTGGAGATGCAAAGACTTAGACTGGAATTCTGGCTCAATCACTTCCTGGTTATGGGATCTTGGGCAAGTTACTTAAATGGTTTCATCCTTAGTTTCCTCTTCTTCAAAAACGGACCCTTACATCAACCACCTCGTAGGACTCTTCTAATAGGTAAGAGAGAGAAAGTACATTAAGCATTCAGCCTATTGTCTCATACAATAAATTTTCAAAATGCTTGCTATTACATCATGGATGAGAAAAGAGGGAGTTGAGAGGTGAATTTACCCACTAAAGTCACTGAGCAGTGAATCCAGGCCCCACACTTGTCTTGGATTCAAGTTTCTTCATACTTTTTATCAGCTGAACAATTCTTCTAGAAGCCCCTTCGCAAGGGGCCCAGGCCCCTAGCGTACCCAGGTATGTCCTGTGCAGCAACATTTACACAGAGCTTCTGATATGTCAAATGCAGCAATGGGACCCCTTTTCCTAATAAATATCAGACAGTCCTAGCACTAACCTAGTGTGGGTGTGATTCATGGCTCATCTTTTCACCCTGCTGGGCCTCAGTTTCCTCCAGTTAGCATGGTCATCTCCTACAACAGTGGTTCTTCTTAACTCTTACCACTTTGGCATCACCTAGGAAGGTTTTTTTTGTTTTTTAAATACTGATGTATGGGTTCTCGGCCCCAGGGATTCTGATTTAGTTGGACTGACCTGTGTCCTAGATATGGGTCATTAAGAAAAAATCCTCGAGTCTACTGTAAAGCCAGGGTTGATTAACATTATCTAGATACAGGGTCGACAAATGTGGCCAATGGTCTGTTTTTATAAATAAAGTTTTATTGGAACACAGACACTCGTTCATTTACATATTGTCTATGGCTGCATCACAGCAGAGCTGAGTTGCAATAGACACCATATGGCCCACATAGCCTAAAATGTTTATTAACTGACCTTTTATAAAGTTTTGCCAACCCCTTATTTTAAAGGTCTATATGAGCTCTATGGGTCTTCTATCTCTACCAGTCTATGGATCCATAATTCCTATATGATAAATGAGATAATGCAGTCAACCTAGAAAAGTGGATTTCGAACTTTTTTTTTTAAAAGATTTTATTTATTTATTTGACAGAGAGAGACAGACAGCAAGACAGGGAACACAAGCATGGGGAGTGGGAGAGGAAGAAGCAGGCTCCCAGCGGAGAAGCCCGATGTGGGGCTTGATCCCAGAACGACGGGATCACGCCCTGAGCCAAAGGCAGCTGCTTAACGACTAAGCCACCCAGGCGCCCCTTAGCTTTCAAACTTTTTAGACCATAAGCAAGAGTAAGAAATACGTGTTATATCTCTTGGTTGCTTTTAAAAATGCATCTACAAATGCCGCAACACTGCCCAAGGAGTGGCCGCGTGATTCAGGAGAAGGACGAGGCACAGACAGGTTCGCTTGCGAAAGAGAGAGTGGGTGCAGGGGACGACCGCCAGGCGTGCCACTGCCAAGAGTGCAATCACCCCAAACAGCTGCAACCTCACGTATTTATTGGCAATAAACAATCAAAGACAATCAAGGGGATGATCCGTATTACATCCTAGTGAACAGTAGTACGTCAAGGGGAAGGTCACGGTATTAGATGATGTAACGTTCAGCAAGTGAGGCCTATTCTTAAATATGTGTCTATGGACCCCGCGGGCTATCATCAAGAGCAATCAAGTTTCGGTTGGGGCAGCGTTCTGCCCTTCAGTGGACCAGGAGCTTCTGGCCGCTCGTTATCTGAGGGCAGCGTTCCACCCTGAGTGAGCTGGGCGTTCCCAGCCCTGTGCTCTGACGTTTACGCTAAAGCCTGCAAGGTCACAAACATGTTTTTCTATTATATCCTCAGCATAAGCTCTCGGCCAGGGGTTGCTGCATACAAAGTCTTCCCTTCTAGAGGAGGACCATAATTCTCCTCTTGAGTGTGCACTGGACTTAATGACCCATTTCTAAGAAACAGAATTCAGCAGAAATAATGATTTGTGACTTTGTGGAGACTAGGTCATAAAAAGGCACTATGATTTTCATCTTGGTTGTTCTCTCTCTTGGATTCCTCCAGGGTTTAAATAAGATAATGCAGGTCAGGTATTTGGACTACTGTCTGCTACATAGTAAGTGCTCCTTCAAAAATCTTAGTTCTCATTATTATAATTATCATAACTCAATCCCTGATAGTGGTTCACTTCTGTTAGGGATGATTCTTGCATTTTAAGGGAAGGAATTGGGGAGCTAAATCTACGACTCACTGGTGTCATTAAAGTAGGAATTCTAAGACTAACAATATAACCTCTATCTAGTTCTTACCATGCCTCAGGCAATGTGCCTGTACTACACGTGCTTTGTCTCCCTTAATTCTCAGAGTAACTCTATAAGGGTTGTACCATTATTATCCTTAGTTTATGGTTGAGAAGACACCACACAGACTTTTATAGCAATATCCCCAAGGCTACACAGCTAGTAAGTGGTAGAGGCAGCATGGGGACCTTAGTTGGATACCAGAAACTGCAGTTTCATTCACATTATTCTTCTAGGACAAGAGAGAAAAGCTATTTTGGGGAAAAGTTGTTTTATTATTATTATTATTATTATTATTATTATTATTATTATTAGTGTTGTGGTTGTGGGGAATGGGGGTCCAGGACTAAAAGATCCTAGAAAAGGGTCCAGAGCTACCCTACTTAAAGGCACAGATATGAATAGAACGTGGACAGGAGCATAGCTCCTGGCTCTGCCAGGAGACCATGAGACCGGAGGGCAAAGCAATGGATGGAAGAGATGCCCTGCTTGTCATCTGATTTCAGAGCAGGTACCCACAGGCTCAAACCTGTAGGCACTGCCTTGGGGCACAGAAGTGGCTCAGAGAAGGGTGCCTTGCAGAATTACCAGGAACTAGATATAGCCCATTCCCCAGCAGAGGAAGATTTATTCATTTATTCGTCGATTCGTTCAGTCATGTGAACATTTACTGTTACATGAACAGGACTGTGGGAGACACAAAAATAAATAAAATGTGGTCTCTGCCTTTGCAAACCATGAAGGATCATGACCAGTCCCAGTGCTGTGGGCTGAACCCAAGAGAGGTGGAATGAGGCGAGCGCTATGGGGCTCAGTCTGGGAAGCTCTGGAGGATGACACTGAGGAACAGAGACATCAGGAGACCAGCTGAGCTATGTCATCAAGGAATAAATGGATGATGAGAACAGAGAAAAGGGTACACACGTGATAAATATAAACTCGGGAGGACTTGGTGACTGACTGGGTGGGAGCAAAGGAAATGCCAGAGTTACTGAGATGATATTAAGTCTGCTTCTGGTGATCTCTGTCCAACAGAACTTTCTCTGATGATGGAAATGTTTTATCTGCATTGTTCAGTATGGTAACTACTAATCACACATAACTATTGAACACTTGGAAGGTGACTAGTGCAATACCCTTAGCCCCATTACACAGATGAAGAAACCGAGGCACAGAAAGGTGGTATCACTTGACCAGGATGGCATAGCCAGTAAGTGGAATCTGGGCTGAGACATCTTGGCCTCGGACCCCATGCTCTCAAGCACTCCAACATTATGTCGGCATTCTGCTTTCGCACATCTTTTTGTAGAGATAAGCCTTATTATGTAATGAACATATTAAAATCTTGTGAAATTTTGACAATAGTATTTATTTACAATGTATTAAGGCAGCTTGCTCTTTAAACGGATTCAGGTGTGAACATCCTGATTCAACTTTTTGGTAAATCTATAGGAGTTTGTTCAGATGGTTCATAGTCCAACTGAGTGACTCTACTTAATGAATTCTGAAAATGCATTAAATTGCTTAAGGGACTCCAAACCCTTTTCTACCAGAAGTCACTTAATCCAGGGAGGAATCTCTCAGTGGGAATGGAGAATAGTTCTGTAGTTAATCTAAGGGAAATCAGTGGGCATTTTTTTTTTTTTTTTACCTCCAGTGTAGGGGATTGGCATTAGAGCTCACAGCTGGAGATGCTGTTGTGTGGATTTGAGAAAGTTCCTGGGAGCATCTTTCTACAGTCCTCAAAGATTGCTGACATTTGGCCTGTCCCACCAGGAAGCTGAAATTGAATTCTGACGCCAGCTTTTTTTTTCTCCCAGTGGGATTAATAGCAAGTTGAAGAGAGAAATCTTAGAAGTGGCAGACCCTAGGGAGCTCCGGAGTAAGAATGAATTACAGGGCTCTGAGATAGATTTGAACTAGTGGCTCCCAGGCTAATGTGGCACAGCTACAGGACCCTGACAAAGGTCACATAATGTGTTACTCTAAGACGAAAAGCAGGCAAATCATACTGAGGTGAAATGCCGGTCATATTTTTTTCTTAGTTACAAAAGGTGCAATTTTAAAAGATGAGTAAAGACACACAACAAGCCAGTCATTATATATAACACAACATTCAATCCAGCTGACCCATCGTTACAGCGAAGTACCTCCCTTTGCAAGACCCCTCATCTAGAATTAGGTGTCTACAAGTGAATTCCTGGCAACATAGAGAATGTTTAGCCAAGCAATACCAGGTCATCATGCTGTAGGATTTAACCCTTTTTTTTTTTTTTAAGATTTATTTATTTATTTGAGAGAGAGATAGAGTGTGAGCCGGGGGAGAGGCAAAGGGAGAGCGAGACTCTCAAGCAGACTCCGCACTGAGTGCAGGGCCTGATGCAGGGCTCGATCTCACGAGTCTGAGATCATGACCTGAGCAGAAATCAAGAGTCAGCTGCTTAAGTGACCGAGCCACCCAGGTGCCCCAGGATTTAACTGTTAAATTCATTCATTCCTTCTACCCATTTACTGAACACCTACTTCAGGTCAGGCAAAATTTTAGATCCTGGGGACATAGCATTGAATAAATCAAATGAGGTCTCTGCTTATTTGGAGCTAACATACCAGCGGGGGAAAAGGCAATAAACAAGAAAGTTAAACAAAGAAGACAATTTCAAATCATTATACCTGAGCTTCAGAAAATAAAATAGGATGCTATGATACCACAGTCCAATTGTCCAGGGACATTTCTCTTGGCCCCAGTAAGAAACAGTAACTTCATTCTTTACTCTTGGAGAATATTGCTCCCTTGCTCTCCGAATCTGTTCTACCAGTCACCATTGGCAAATTGTAGCTGGGAGATGCCTGTCTGTGCCTTACTCATATGAGTGTATACTGAACTTCCGTTTGACACAATATGATTTAATGATAGCTAAGGAAATTTGCTGGTATCCTTCGAGGTTCTATTTATTCATACAAATGTTTTCTTCAATTTTTGCCTCTAACTAAGGTCCCTAATTTGGTCTTTCATCTGGCAGGCTTTCTTTTATCTGCCCACTCTGAATTGGACTTAGTCCTAATGATGATGGATTTGCTACACGAAAATTAAAGTTACTGTCATTGACAAGTGCGGGTGATTACTGAGGATGACTTCTTCCCCTTGTACAATGCTAATACCAGACAGACATGGTACTCTTCTAAAAAGGTTGAACAGGCATAGGAGGCTCTGGTATCAAGCACTCCATACTGTGTTTACAGAATTTGTGTGTGTTCTGTAAACAGACAGCCTTTCAATCAATTTACAAACCAAAGCACTGAAAGACTCTTTCCCCCTCTTCATTGTATGACTTCTGGAAAGCCCAAAATGGGGAAATACTCCTAATGGAGTCAGTAAAGTTGAAGGATCAAGAGCATGGAAAATCCCCAGGTAAGTCAATCAAGCCCAGCACACCTGTATTTGGATGCCATTTGGGATTACAGATTGGTGTTAAAAAATAAGTTAGGACAAAAGTAATATGCATGTGAGATGGAAGCATTGTTTTGGGAGAACACTGGTAAAACCATCTTCCTTTGCTGTGTTATCTTCCTGAACTTGATGATAGATTGCAGGATTCCTTCACCATTTGTGCCACATGCTTCAATTCTGGAAAGGTAACAGCAGGTGGGGTGAAGTCATTTGGGCTTCTCTCTCCCATCTAAGGCAGCATCCTCATCCTTCCAGGCAGCTGCCACAGGAGGCACACTGAGGAATTCTTCTCCTTTGCCCACAAATACACATGTCCACCAGCTCACTCTTCTTTCCTCAGTTGTTCCTAATTTCCCACCTGAGAGGCGTAAGAGGGGCCTTCCTGATTCCCTCCCAATCCATTCTGCTCTCAACAGAATGTCTTCCCATGGCATTCTCCCTCCATGTCTGTCCAAATCTCACCCTTTCATAAGGACAGCATTATCACACTGCATTACGACCCACCCTAGTGAGCTCATTTAGACTTGATTTCCTCTGTAAAGCCTCTGTCCCCAGATAAGATTATATTCATTGGGGGTTAGGACTTCAACATAGGAGTTCAGGGAGAGAGGGTGGATACAATACACCCCATAACAAGAACTATGTCATTTTGTATCCATAACACTCAACACAGTGCCTGACACATAGCAGAACCTTACCCACTTCCCGAATGAATGAAAGAATCCAAAGCTGATAATGGGTTCCGAAGGAGTAATCCTGGACTGGTAAATTTTCATTAAAGGAGGGTGATGGGCAGGGCTTTGCTGTCAGTTACAGTAGCCTCTAGCCCCATGGGGCTGTTGACCACTTGAGATATGGCTAGTCCATACTGAGCTGCTGTAACTGCAAAACACATTCCAGAATTCAAAGACTTAGTTAAAAAAAAAAAAAGGGAAATAACTTCTTAATAAATTTTATATGTATTATATGTTGCAATAATGTCTTGGCTGTATTGGGTAAAATAAAATATATTATTAAAATTAATTTTACCTGCTTATTTTTACTTTCTTTAATGTGGCTGCTAGAAATTTAAAATAATGCATATAGCTTGCATTGTATTTATACCAGATAGCACTGGTAGAAAGAGAGCTTGGAGCATAAAGAAAGTGTTGAAGTGGGGAGAGAAAGGAAAGAAAATGTAGCCAGGAAATAATAATTGTATTTGTTTATGTGCGTATTAGTATGCTTGTATCTACACTGCCTGTATGTAGATCCTCTGTGCGTTTGTGTGTGTATATTCTTATGCACCCATCATTGTACTAAGTACTCTCTATGCAAAATCTCATTTAATCATCACAATCTGATGTGTGTTGTATTATTATTATTATTGCCTCCATTTCACAAATGAGGAAAGTGAAGTACCTGGAGGTCAGGTAACTTGCCCTTACTCTAGGTGATAATTTAAACTCAGTCATTCATCCCCAGAGCCCACTCCCTTACACACTGCTTCCTTTTCAGGAGACAGCTATTTATTTGGAGAGGTCAAAAGCATTGAGAGGAGCTGAAGCCTGAGTCGGGTATGTAGAACCCTATAGGGAAATTCTACCTCCTTCCCAGTCTTTATTAGGACTGAGCCTAATCAGACATAACGAAGAAACCCAGTTGAGTCACTTGTGACCTGGCTATAATTGCCTCCACTGTTGGATCAATGATGAAGTAGAAAGCTGAGCAGCTGTGGCATCTGCAGTAGCTGAATGGGATAAAGAAAGGGGCAGAGGCTTAGTAAGTGCATTTCTACTTTCAGGGAAGCTCCAGGGACTGGAAGTCAGGCAGAAAGCAAATGCAGACAGAACAATTAGCTAACAGCCTCCCTTTGCCAGGGCTCCGCCCCAGAAGAAAGCTCTTGTACGATGTGAAGAAATGAGCTCCAAAGCCAGAACACCTTCCTTTTCACTGCAAAGGCATTTGAAGGTACTTGCAAGAGCCAAGTCAAAAGCTTCCAGATCCCATATTCCAGTCTCTTACAGTTAATACTGGCTTTAATTAGGGCATCTCCAGCTCCCTCTCAAAGAGAAGGGTGTGTCAAAGCAATAATCTGATGAATCAGGTCACTCTCTTCTCTTCCCCTAATACTAGTCTCTCCCTCTTCCCCCGCCCTCAATGGGAGAAATAAAACAAGGCTACATTTTTTCTTCGTCGGTCAAACTGGAGGTCATTGTGAGAGACAAGTGTTTGAACCTCCACTCCCCAACTTATTAGCTATTGGACCTTGAACAAATTGTTAACGTCTCCAATTTGCAGTTTCCTTTTCTGTAGAGCTGAGTTTTATTTAGTGCATACCATCAGAGAGTTGTTGCTTATTATTAAATTAGATACTGTACATACATGAAGCATTCCGTCCAGTAACTCATACATTCAATAGCTATTTATTGCTCTCCTACTTTGTGCCAGACCTCGTGTTATTTTCCTTAAGCAGATTATTTAGGCGCCAGTCCAGACCTACTGAGTCAGAATCTCTGGGGTGCTGCCTTGGAGCCTTATTTACAACATGCTCCCCGGTGATTCTGAGGATGGACTCTGAAGCTGGAGGACCCCTAGATTACACTGCTAACATCCCAGTAGTGATAATTATTACTTCATTTCACTTAATAAAGTGTTGGAACAGAGACGATCTTTCTCTATCCACACTACTTGTTAACACACAAGTATTTATTGGACTTAACGACTGAACGCATGATTCCATCCCGTGATGCTTAGAATCAACTGAGTGGGGGCGCCTGGGTGGCACAGCAGTTGAGCGTCTGCCTTCGGCTCAGGGCGTGATCCCGGCATTGTGGGATCGAGCCCCACATCAGGCTCTTCTGCTATGACCCTGCTTCTTCCTCTCCCACTCCCCCTGCTTGTGTTCCCTCTCTCGCTGGCTGTCTCTATCTCTGTCGAATAAATAAATAAAATCTTTAAAAAAAAAAAAAAAGAATCAACTGAGTGGATACGGGGGTAGGGCTGAGAGGGGTGGGGAGCTTTTAAAAAATATACTGGTTCCTGGGCCCTACTCCAGATCAACTTAATTAGACTTTACATTGGTGGGCCTGGCAATCATTTTTTTTTTTAAATTGAGGTGTAAGTGCACAAATACTAAATGTATAGCTCAATGCATTTTCTGTATGGATATGACCATTAAACCACCACCTAACTTAAGATGTGGAATATTTTCACCTATCTAAAAGACTCCCTCTTTCCTCTTCCAGTCAGTAGCACTTATGACCCCTATTCCTCTCCACTGATATTTTTTAAAGGCTCCCCAAGTGATTCAAAAGTACAGCTAGGTGTGAGAACCACTAATTTAGAATCTAGAACATTGGACTTTCCATCTCTGCCCCCTCTCACCACATTTGTGAAATTGTCTTTGGGAGGTTTCTTCATGAGGTGATAGAGAATAGAAAATAATGGGATGAATCTTAATTACTAGGGCACAGAGGAAATGAAATTCTCTCAGTCTAAACCAAGCTTATCATTGATGTCTATCCATGCTTATCATTTCTTTCAATCCCTGATTTATGATCTCTGTGCCTATTCTTTCATGCTGTCAGGACCCCTTCGTGAAATGCTACCTTTTTATTTTTTTTATTTTTTTTTAATTTTTTTTTTAAATGATTTTTTATCATATTATGTTAGTCACCATACAGTACATCCCCGGTTTCCGATGTAAGGCTCGATGATTCATTAGTTGTGTATAACACCCAGTGCACCATGCAATACGTGCCCTCCTTACTACCCATCACCGGTCTATCCCATTCCCCCACCCCCCTCCCCTCTGAAGTCCTCAGTTTGTTTCTCATAGTCCATAGTCTCTCATGTTTCATTCCCCCTTCTGATTACCCCCCCTTTCTTTATCCCTTTCTTCCCCTACCGATCATCCTAGTTCTTATGTTCCATAGATGAGAGAAATCATATGATAGTTGTCTTTCTCTGCTTGACTTATTTCACTTAGCATTATCTCCTCCAGTGCTGTCCATGTTGTAGCAAATGTTGAGAACTCGTTCTTTCTGATAGCTGAGTAATATTCCATTGTATATATGGACCACAACTTCTTTTTTTTTTTTTTTAAAGATTTTATTTATTTATGTGACAGAGAGACAGCCAGCGAGAGAGGGAACACAGCAGGGGGAGTGGGAGAGGAAGAAGCAGGCTCCCAGCGGAGGAGCCTGATGTGGGACTCGATCCCGGATCGCCAGGATCACGCCCTGAGCCGAAGGCAGACGCTTTAACGACTGCGCTACCCAGGCGCCCCTGCACCACAACTTCTTAATCCAGTCATCTGTTGAAGGGCATCTCGGCTCCTTCCACAATTTAGCTATTGTGGACATTGCTGCTATGAACATTGGGGTGCATATGGCCCTTCTCTTCACTACGTCTGTATCTTTGGGGTAAATACCCAGTAGTGCAATGGCTGGATCATAGGGTAGCTCAATTTTTAACTTTTTAAGGGACCTCCACACTGTTTTCCAGAGTGGCTGTACCAACTTGCATTCCCACCAACAATGTAGGAGGGATCCCCTTTCTCCACATCCTCTCCAACAATTGTTGTTTCTTGCCTTGTCTATTTTTGCCATTCTAACTGGCGTAAGGTGGTATCTCAGTGTGGTTTTGATTTGAATTTCCTTGATGGCTAATGATTTTGAACATTTTTTCATGTGTCTGTTAGCCATTTGTATGTCTTCATTGGAAAAGTGTCTGTTCATATCTTCTGCCCATTTTTTGATTTGTTTATTTGTTTCTCGTGTATTGAGTTTGAGAAGTTCTTTGTAGATCTTGGATACCAGTCCTTTATCTGTAGTGTCATTTGCAAATATCTTCTCCCATTCTGTGGGCTGCCTCTTAGTTTTTCTGACTGTTTCCTTGGATGTGCAGAAACTTTTAATCTTGATGAAGTCCCATAAATTCATTTTATCTTTTGTTTCTCTTGCCTTTGGGGATGTGTCATGAAAAAGGTTGCTTTGGCCGATGTCGTAGAGGTTGTTGCCTATGTTCTCCTCTAGAATTTTGATGGATTCCTGTCTCACATCGAGGTCTTTCATCCATTTGGAGTTTATTTTTGTGTATGGTGTGAGATAGTGGTCAAGTTTCATTCTCTTGCATGTAGCTGTCCAATTTTCCCAGCACCATTTATTGAAGAGACTGTCTTTTTCCCACCGGATGTTTTTTCCTGCTTTATCAAATATTAGTTGCCCAAAGAGCCGAGGGTCCATTTCTGGGCTCTCTATTCTGTTCCATTGGTCTATGTGTCTGTTTTTGTGCCAGTACCATGCTGTCTTTGTGATCACAGCTTTGTAGTACAGCTCGAAATCTGGCATTGTGATGCCCCCAGCTTTGTTTTTCCTTTTCAACAGTTCCTTGGAGATTCGGGGCCTTTTCTGTTTCCATACAAATTTAAGGACTGTTTGTTCCAGTTCTTTGAAAAATGTCCTTGGTATTTTGATCGGGATAGCACTGAAAGTGTAGATTGCTCTGGGTAGCATGGACATTTTAACTATGTTAATTCTTCCGATCCATGAGCATGGAATATCTTTCCATCTTTTTATGTCTTCCTCAATGTCTTTTAAGAGTGATTTATAGTTTCTAGAATATAGGTCCTTTACGTCTCTGGTTAAGTTAATTCCAAGGTAACGTATGGTTTTTGGTGCTATTGTAAATGGGATGGATTCCCTAATTTCTCTTTCTTCGGTCTCGTTATTCGTGTATAGAAATGCAACTGATTTCTGAGCATTTATTTTGTATCCTGCCACGTTACTGAATTGCTCTATAACTTCTAATAGTTTGGGAGTGGCTTCTTTTGGGTTTTCCATATAGAGTATCATGTCATCTGCAAAGAGAGACATTTTGACTTCTTCTTTGCCAATTTGAATACCTTTGATCCCTTTTTGTCATCTGATTGCTGTTGCAAGGACTTCTAGTACTATGTTGAATAATAGTGGCGAGAGTGGGCATCCTTGTCGAGTTCCTGATCTTAAGGGAAAGGCTTCCAGCTTTTCCCCATTGAGAATAATATTTGCAGTAGGCTTTTCATAGATGGCTTTTATGAGATTGAGAAATGTACCTTCTATTCCTACACTCTGAAGGGTTTTAATCAGGAAAGGATGCTGTATTTTGTCAAATGCTTTTTCGGCATCGATTGAGAGGATCATATGGTTCCTGAGTCTTTTCTTGTTGATATGATGTATCACGCTGATTGATTTGCAAATATTGAACCACGCTTGCATCCCAGGTATGAATCCCACTTGATCGTGATGGATAATCCTTTTAATGTACTGTTGGATTCTATCAGCAAGTATCTTGTTGAGGATTTTGGCGTCCATATTCATTAGGGAAATCGGTCTGTAATTCTCCTTTTTGATGGGGTCTTTGCCTGGTTTGGGGATCAAGGTAATATTGGCCTCATAAAATGAGTTTGGTAGCTTTCCTTCTGTTTCTACTTTTTGAAATAGCTTTAGGAGAATAGGTATTATTTCTTCTTTGAATGTTTGGTAGAATTCCCCAGGAAAACCGTCCGGGCCTGGAGTTTTGTTATTTGGAAGGTTGTTTATCACTGACTCAATCTCTTCATAATTAATTGGCCTGTTTAAGGAATCAATTTCTTCTGGTTTCAATCTTGGTAGTTTATAGGTTTCCAGGAAGGATTCCATCTCTTCCAGATTGCTTAGTTTATTGGCATATAGCCGTTGATAAAAATTTCTAATAATCCTTCCAATTTCAATGGTGCTCGTCGTGACCTCTCCTTTTTCGTTCATAATTTTAATAATCTGGGTCCTTTCTCTTTTCTTTTGGATAAGTCTTGCCAGGGGTCTGTCAATTTTATTGATTCTCTCAAAGAACCAGCTTCTAGTCCTGTTGATCTGCTCTACTGTACTTCTGGTTTCTGCTTGATTGATTTCAGCTCTAATTTTGGTCAACTGCTTCCTTGTGCGTGGATTAGGCCTGTCCCTCTGTTGCTGTTCCAGCTTCTTGAGGTGAGAATATAAAAACTGCATTTTAGATTTTTCTATTCTTTTGAGTGAGGCTTGGATGGCTATGTATTTCCCCCTTAGGACTGCTTTTGCAGTATCCCATAGGTTTTGGACTGTTGTATTTTCATTCTCATTGGTCTCCATAAATTGTTTAATTTGATTTTTGATTTCCTGGTTTATCGAGTCATTCCTGAGCAGGATGGTTCTTAGTCTCCAAGTGTTTGAGTTTCTTCCAAATTTTTCCTTGTGGTTGAGTTCCAATTTCAGAGCGTTGTGGTCTGAGAATATGCAGGGGATAATTTCAATCTTTTGGTATCGGTTGAGACCTGTTTTGTGTCCCAGAACATGGTCTATTCTTGAGAATGTTCCATGGGCATTAGAATAGAATGAGTATTCTTTGGTTCTGGGGTGTAGTGTTCTATATATATCTATGAGGTCCAACTCGTCGAGTATGGCATTCAAAGCCTTTGATTCTTTGCTTAGTTTTTGCCAGGGTGTTCTGTCTATTTCTGATAGTGGAGTGTTGAGGTCCCCTACTATTAATGTATTTTTATTTATATGTCTCTTTATTCTGGTTAAGAGTTGACTTGTGTATCTTGCTGCTCCCCTGTTGGGGGCATATATATTTATAATTGTCATATCCACTTGTTGAATACTTCCCTTAAGAATAATATAGTGCCCTTCTGCGTCTCTAACTATAGTCTGTAGTTTAAAATCCAATTTATCTGATATGAGAATTGCTACCCCAGCTTTCTTTTGAGGTCCATTTGCGTGAAAGATGGTACTCCATCCCCTTACTCTCAGTCTGAATGCATCTTTGGGTTTGAAATGAGTCTCTTGTAGACAGCAAATGGATGGGTCATTTCTTTTTATCCAATCTGCAACCCTGTGGCGTTTTATGGGATGGTTCAAACCATTTACATTAAGACTGATTACTGAGAGATATGATTTTAATGTTGCCATGTTGCCAGTAAAGTCTTTGTTTGTATTGGCTGTGACTTTCTGTTCTGTATCACTCTTGGGGCCTTTTTACTTTTATAGAACCCCCCGTAATATCTCCTGTAGGGCTGGTTTCGTGGTTACGAAATTGGTTAGTGACTGGCGATTCTGAAATGTCTTTATTTCTCCATCAATTCTGAATGACAGCCTTGCTGGATAAAGGATCCTTGGCTGCATGTTTTTCTCTGAAAGAGCATTAAATATGCTCCCCCAACCCTTTCTCTCATTCCAGGTCTGTGTAGACAGGTCTGACGTAATTCTGATGCTTTTGCCTTGGTACGTGAGAAATTTCTTTGCCCTGGCCGCTTTCAATACTGTATCCTCGCATCTAATATTTGCGAATTGCACTATGACGTGACGTGGCGTAGGTTTGTCATGGTTGAGCTTGGGAGGGGTCCTCTCTGCCTCTTGGACACGAATGTTTGTTTCCCTTGCTAGATTAGGGAAGTTCTCAGCTACAATTTGTTCAAATATCTCTTCTAGACCTCTGTTTTTCTCCACCCCCTCGGGGATGCCGATGATTCTAACATTGGATCGTTTCATTGAGTCAGTAATCTCCCGTAACCTACATTCGTGGGCGTGGATTTTTTTAAGACCATCTTCTATTTTCATTTTTTCCTCTATTAACCCATCCTCCAATTCACTAACCCATTCCTCTGCTTCTGCGACCCTGGCCGTCAGAGCCTCTAGTTTTGCCTGCATTTGGCTCATAGAATTTTTAATTTCTGTCAGATTCGCTCTCATTTCTGTCCTTAGGGATTCTATATTCTCAGTAACCTTTTCGTTAATAGTTTTTTCAATTCTACTCATCATTTTGACCATCGTTACTCTGAATTCCATTTCTGATAATTTGGTTACATCCATATCCATTATTTCTGTGGCAGAGGCCACAGAATCACTGTCTTTTCTTTGCTGGGGGGGGGCTTCTCCTTCTTGTCATTCTGATGAAGAGAGGTTGCGGGGTTTCCAGAGCCCAAATTATTGACTGGGTCCCAGGCCATGCCCCTTGTTTTATAGGGATCTTAGGGATGTGGGCTTCTTCTTTAACGATTTTATTTATTTATTTATGTGGCAGCCAACCAGCGAGAGAGGGAACAGAAGCAGGGGAGTGGGAGAGGAAGAAGCAGGCTCCCAGCGGAGGAGCCCGATGAGGGACTCCTTTCCGGAACGCCGGGATCACGCCCTAAGCCGAAGGCAGGCGCTCAATGACTGCGCCACCCAGGCGCCCGGGTTGTGGGCTTCTTGATTTTTCAGCCTGCCTTCTTTGTTCTGGGGGAGGGGCCTGCCGCGCCGATACTCAGGCAGCCATGTTTGGGTAGAGTCTCCGTGTCCCCTGCGAGGGGGGATGGGGATGGGCACTCCCTGAGCCGGTATTTCCAGGCTTTTGTTCTCTGGCGGCTTTCCCTGGCGGTTTGCTGTGCCTCTTCTGAGAGTCAGAGCAGCAGCGGCCGAATTTCAGCCTCTGTCACAGAACAGAGGGATTGCGGCCCGTTCTCTACTAATGTTCTGGCCACTTTAACTCTGTTTCTGTTGGTGCTGCTCAACCCTGCAGCGTCCCGGGATGTGCGCCCCACACCCGGCGTCCCAGCCCTCACTTCCAGGGCCGGCGTGTCTCTGTCCTTTGTGTTTCTAATGCCACCAGCCGCCAGCCGCCAGCCGCCCTGCGCGCGCTCCCGGATCTCCCGGTCTCAGTCTGGATCCAGTGAGCGCACCAGGATTCCGGAGTTCCGCGAGATGCCTGGTGGCGCGCGCACCCGGCTCACGGTCTCAGTCTGCTGTTTTGCGGGTGCCGACCGTGAGCCCCGCCCGCTCTCCCGTGCAAGTGGCTACCGCTTCCCGGCGCCCGAACGCGGCGGCTCCCTCCCCCTTCCGTTTATCTTCCCATATCTGTGCACAGTTTCATGGCTCCCCGCTTCGTACCTCAATACTCAGCGCTGGAGATGTTCATTTGTAGAGATCCAGATGCGTCTTCCTGCGTCTCAGGCTGGTTCCGTGGTTGTTTAGGCTGGTCTGGTACCTATCCAGCTCGACTCGGAGGACCGGCTGAAAACGCTGTCTCCTACTCCTCCGCCATCTTAACTCCTCGAAATGCTACCTTTTTAAAACCTGTGCCCCTTCTCAGAAAGTAAGCCACACATTTTTGATACAGAAGGAAAGCAAAAAAGAAACAAGACAGAAGTTCTTTAATTTCTTTTGTGCCAAGCACTCCTTGGTGGCAGAGTGATGAAGCTTCATCATAATGTTTTTAAATGTATACAATAAGATATATAGGATTAATAAAGAAGACACACAGATGGCCAACGGACACATGAAAAGATATTCAACAACATTCATCATCAGGGAAATGCAAATCAAAACCACAATGAGATATCACCTCACACCTGTCAGAATGGCTAAAATCTGAAACACAAGAAACAACAAGTGTTGGTGAGGATATGAAGAAAAAGCAATCCTTGTACACTGCTGGTGAGAATGCAAACTGGTGCAGCCACTGTGGAAAACAGTATAGAGGTTCCTCAAAAAATTAAAAATAAAATTACCATATGATCCAGTAATCGTATTTCTGAGTATTTACTCAAAGAATACGAAAACACTAATTCAAAAGGATATATGCACCCCTATGTTTATAGCAGCATTATTTATAGTAGCCAAATTATGGAAGCAACCCAAGTGTTCATCAATAGATGAATGGATAAAGAAAATGTGGTATATATACAATGGAATATTACTCAGCCATAAAAAGAATGAAATCTTGCCATTTGCAACAACATGGATGGAACTAGAGAGTATAATGCTAAGCAAAATAAGTCAGAGCAAATACCATATGATTTCATTCATATGTGGAATTTAAAAAACAAAGCAAATGAACAAAGGAAAAATAAATGGACAAACCAAAAAACAGACTCCTACCTATAGAGAAGAGATGGTTAGCAGAAGGGTTTGGGTTGGGGGGATGGGTGCAATAGGTAAAGGGGATTAAGGGTATACTTATCTTCATGAGAACTGAATAATGTATAGAATTGTTGAGTCACTATATTGTACAGCTGAAACTAATTTAACACCATATGTTAACAATACTGGAATTAAAATTTAAAAAATAAGAAAAAAGGAAAAAACGATGTAGGTTTACAAAGACACCAATTATATTGATACACACATATCAAAACAATATTAAGCATCACTTTAACTAAATGTGCTTATTTAATAATCCACTATAACAAAATCTAGTAACAAATCTAGTATCTATGGTAATTTTGGTGTAGTGATGAGTATAAACACTATTTCAAGGTATCTGTAGCAGCCATGGAGACAATATGAAAGTATCTGTTAATATTATTATAGTTTTTTTGCCTACATTCTTAAGTGAATGAAATGCTAAGTTTCAGGTAAAGGCTAGTAAAAATAAAGATACAATTTTTTTCCCCAGCTGACTTCATGGACCTCCCAAATGCAATGTATAGGCCCCCCATGCAGTCTCCCTAAATCCCTGGCGTGACAGTGTCAAATCCTGTCTTATTGTGATTTTCTGGATCAGAAGCCATTAGCTCTTCAGGGTGATTACCTTGGGCCACCTCAGTAATGTCACCTGCAAGGATGCTGAGATACAAAGGGCTGAAGTGACTGCCTGCCATCACCCAGTTGGTCAGTGGGATTGAATTCAAGGTCTCCCCCTATGCCAACACTCCTCGAAGCTTAGAATGACCTGATTGTTCTCTTCGTTTTGTACCAGGTTTGTTCAGGAGTCACCATTTATTTTAGTATGTATTCATATTGTTGCTTTATATTCTAATAGCTACATGCATGCCTATCATTTCTCTCCTATTATGATTTATTAAAGCCTGAGTCCAAGGAATTCAGTCTTACTTTCTTTTGTGACCTCACTGGCCTGTAGTGGCTGCTCAACAGCAACTTAAAAGACCAACATATTCCTGAGTAGTAGCTTTTCAGTCCTTCTAAAATATCTAAAAGCACATATTTACAAAATGGATCTATCCATTTTCTGCAGCCTAGTACCTGCACTTTAAAATGTATTTTGGACATCTTTCCATTTCAGAAGATAGATACACTCCATTCTTTAATGACTGCAAAAAATTCTGATTGTATGGTTATATCAAAACTTGAAACAATTCCTCAAATCATGGCATTTTGATGGCTTCTAATTTTAGCTATTAAAAACAATGCATATTCATGTACAGAGTTATTTGATCTCATATAGGAATATTCTGTAAGGTGGATTACTAGAAAGGGGATTATTCGATCAAATGGTGTTTTATGATTTAATTTTGACAGATACCATCTTATTTCACTTCCAGAAAGGTTGTGTCAATTTATATTCTTAACAGCAAGGTGTGAGGGTGCCAGTCCCTTGTACCCTCACCAATGTTAGCTATTGGTAGACTTTATTTTTCATTGTTGTCAGTACGACAGCTGAAAAGTATGACACTGCTATCAAATATGCATTTCTTTGGTTACTGAGACTTTTTTCATATGCTTATTGTATATATGTATTTATTCAGTTTATGTCCTTGGCTCATTTTCCTGTTTGGGTTACAGACATGTTTCTTAGATGATGAATTAAAAACGAAGCCTTGTTGCTTACCCCCGAATTTCATTTCACTAGCTTGTATCCTCAACTTGACTGGTCACTGCTACTGATATAAAACAGGAGCAGCCAAAAATCCTTTCAGAATGAGGTAGGATTATAAATAAAAGACACTTAAGAAAACATGCACACTAAGTTCTATGCAAAATGCCTCAGTTCTTCTGACTCCACTGGAGGTGTGCAGCCCTCTCTCTTTCCCTGAGTCCTCGACAATTGGTCAGAAATTGTGCTCAGCAGCAGTTCTCGGACATAACTCGGTATTATCACCACCATTTTGTACAAAGGGGAATGGACCAGAAAGGTTAAGACTCAAGGTCATAAAGTAAATGGATGAAAATGAGCCCACATCAAACTTGGACAGTTCTGAGCACTGCAGAGTTATCATGTCAGTACTTCTCATAGTGAAGGAACTGCTAATGACTGTATAGCCTTCTATCATGGCTGAGCTCTTGCTCATTTTCTCTGCACTGTAATAATAATAACACTGCCTACCATTTATTGAGCTTTTACCAAGTGCCAGACACTGGGAATTTTATATGTAGTCCTTTTTAAAACTCTGTAAGAAAAATGACAGGCAGTTGCTCAGTTGCTTTGTGGTCCAGAGCAATTCCCTTCCTCCTGGTAAAGGACTACAGTTTCCTTCAGGGAATGACCTCTTCTCCTCACTGTGTTTAGTTGTGGTGGGACCTGGCAATTAAGGAGGAGGGATATTGCGATCCAACCATGGCCATTATTACTCTCCAGGGACTTTCTTGTTAGAGATGATTTGTCTCAGGGGTTGTGAACTCGAGGGGGTGGGATGGGGTTTCATTAGTTCCTGCTACTTAGATCCCTATAGCCACTGAGCTTTCTGCTTTTTCTGAACCTAGTTTCCACTTTTTTTTTTTTTATTCTCTGAATTCTTCATATCCTTTCAATACCTTTGCCTTTGGTATATCAATCAGTAATTAATATTTTTATTCCCACTGTATGGATGAAATAATTGAGGCTTATCCAACTAGTAAGCTAAGGAGCTGGGAACTACCAAAAGCCTATTCTATACCAAAAAGCTCTTTTTTCCCCCAAATTTTTATTTAAATTCTAATTACTTAACATATAGTGTAATATTGGTTTCAGGAATAGAATTTAGTGATTCATCATTTACATATAAAACCCAGTGCTCATCATAACAAGTGCCTTCCTTAATACCTATTACCCATTTAGCCCAACCCACACCCATCTCCCTCCATCAACCCTCAGTTTGTTCTCTACCATTAAGAGTTTCTTATGGATTGCTTCTCTCTCTCTCTCTCTTTTTTCCACCCTCCCATATGTTCATCTATTTTGTTTCCTAAATTCCACATATGAGTGAAACCATATGGTATTTGTCTTTCTCTGACTTATTTCGCTTAGCATAATGTACTCTAGCTCCATCCATGTTGTTGCAAATGACAAGGTTTCATTCTTTTTGATGGCTGAGTAATATTCCATTACACTCACTCACACACACACACCACCACCACCACCACCACCACCACCACCACCACCACACTACACCACACCATACCACATCTTCTTTATCCATTTTCAGTTGATGGACACTTGGGTTCTTTGCATAGTTTGGTTATTGTTGATAATGCTGCTATAAACATAAGGGTGTAGATACCTCTTTGAATCTGTATTTTTGTATACTCATACCAAAAAGCTCTGAAAACACAGATATGTGACCAAGGTCACAGTTAGTTGGTAGAGAGGAAAAGCAAGCAAGCATATACACTTTGGAAGTTTCTTTTAATTTCTCTGTGACAAAGTAGTTGAATTTAAAAAGCTTTTTTATAATGAAGGGATTGTATATACAGCATTAAATAGCTATATATCATGGTTAATTAGTTGCTCATCTTGCTCATTTTAGCTACCTAATACTGCACAAATTCCTAATTTTGGAGAGATCGTTCGGGGAACTAGAATCCCCGTTAGGCCAATTTTGGGGCCCTAACAAGGGAGGCTTTGGCCTTCCAGTTACAGCTTTCAAATTGTGGTTTAGCTGTGATGAATGGAAGCTGGAAGGGAAAGCCAACCACCTCAGGGCTGTGGTCGCAATGGCAAGGGGAGGAATGGGGGTGAAGAGAAGGGGGGGTTGGTGGAAAGGACTGCTCTCTTAGAAAGCAAGAGATTTCTAAGACAAAAAGGAGAAGCCTAACTGCAAAATATCAGGTGGTTCAAAGAAACCAATTAGATGGGTAATAAAAATAAATTTTAAAAAACAGTATTTGACAAAATTTACGATATAAATAAGATATGATTAGGTTAGAATCCTAAAGAGAAGATGCCCAAGAGCACAATATTCTTGCCATTTTAAGTTTTTGCTGATGCAAAATTTCCTGCCATGTAGGACGCTCACTTTTCCTGGAGTCAGCAAAACTTTCATTTAAAACAGTAAAGTTTCTACTTACAGATTAAAAAGAGGCTGGAGAGGTATAGTACCCAATCACAACAAATGGGCCTCATTCACACAGCAATCTGAACAAACCATAAAACAAATTTATGTACACACACACACACACACGGAAATGTAACCACATTTGATATTACATGATAAGAAAAATTTGTAAATTTGTTTAAGGTGTGATAATGGTTTTGTGGCGAAGGTAATTATTTTTTAAAGAGCTCCTATCTTTTAAAGATATGCACTGAAATAAAGAGAGATGACAACTTGTTTGAGACTTGCTTCATAATAATCTGGGGTGGAGGCTGTGGGCAGGGATGAAGATGGAACAAGAATGACCACAAGTCAGTAGGTGACAGGAGATAAAAGCTGAATAATAGCTACATGGGGGCTCATTATTCTGTTCTTTCCACTTTAGCACCTGAGAGAGATGTCCCATAGTAAAAATTTAAATTAAAGGGGTGAAATGTATTTCTTAAGCTAGGAATAGTCATTTATTTTATTATTATTCTTTAAACTCTCCATATACAGTACATATACTATTTGTATATATGGTAGATTTATGTCATAGAAATTAATTTTTTTTTATTTAGCCAATGTCTGCAATATTTAGTAGGCTTTGAATATCCTTTGCATGAGTCTCATTTCTACTCAGTTATTGGGCCTTAAACAAGTTACTTCGATCTCCATACCTCAGTTTCCTCATTTTTAAAATCAAGATAATGAGAAATCACACCTTATAGGATTTTAGTGAACTGATAACCACAATAAAGTAGTTAGCCTCATTCCTGCAATAGCACAAAAACTTGGCAAGTGTTAAGTACTACCATTACAATTATTATTAATATATAACAAAAATTTTGAGGTATTTGTTCATTCAACATTTATTGAATGTCTACTATTTTTTTGATATTTTGGGGGGGCTTATTTTTTCTCAATAGAATACTGTAAGCAGAAGGGATTTAGTAAATATGGGAAGTAAGCATTATATTACATTCATTTCAGTTACAAAAGACACCATACCCACACTGTATTACAGTAAAAGACTTTTTAGCTAAACCTTAGGAATCATTGCCACATATTAATACATGCACATTAAATACAATAAATGCTATTTGAAGATATTTAAGGTCTTATAAAATGAACTATTAAGACATTCTGCTTAGTAATTTAAAAATTCAGTGTAGCATTTAGTATTATATCAGAATATGCAAATTCACATTATCTCTTGTTTATAGATAAGAAAACAACAGGTTGCAAAATGTGGTGCAACATTTCAATTTATATTATTGTAAATCTAGATCCAGTAAAGAATGGTAGGAAAATTTCTGGAAAAAAAACAAAAATCTCAGGGTCCAGGTCTCTGAATGATAGTTTTTTTTAATGCGAACTCAGACCTTTATGCAAATTCAGAACATTCTGTATTATCTGCTTGCTGTATAGTCTGACAGATCAAAGCCCTTTGCCATTTTCTGCAGGTGGCATTACATTAGATACTGTCGCCCAAACATGAAGACTTTACTGCTACTTTCTATTACTTGTCTACATCCAAACCAAACCTTTAAAAATGACAGAATTGGGGCAGATGACGCAATCTTTATTTTTCGCATTGGACTTATGGGTTACCAGAGCAGTTAGCTGAAGAGTATATTGGTCCCTCATCGTCTGCTTGCTTTGACCAGCTAACCTCTATCATGTAGCTTGACTGAGTTTTGGGCTCAATTAGTGGATATTTTAGAGAGAGTCAAAGCATCACACAATCTTGAAAATCTAGTGTTCATGTCCCAAATGATTCTTTTTTTTTAAGGTTTTATTTATTTATTTGGGGGGGGGAGATGGAGAGAGAGAAGGGGGGGGAGCAGAGGGAGAAGGAGAGAGAGAATCCCAAGTAAACTCCCCGCTGAGCCTTAAGCCTGACATGGGGCTCCATCTCACAACCTGAGATCATGACCTGAGCTGAAATCAAGAGTCAGATGCTTAACCAACTGAGCCACCCAGGTGCTCCCCAAATGATTCTTTTTTCTAATCTTCTGTTGTAACAAATGCAGATCCTAGAAATGTTAATGGGCTCATGATACCAACTCTAGGCAGGCAGAGATAATTAAAAACCTAGTGACATCCAAGCCAGCCCTTCAATTTCAGATTGTTTTAAAACTTCTCAGTGGCAAAGCAATTTATTCTTGCAGCAATAGCTATAGCAGGTCTGTATACTGGAACTGATTGATTTTGTGTTTTTCTTCTCCTATACGCCAGTATCTCCAATTTGTTCACCTCTCTTTCACTGGGCCCATCACACTGAAAACTAGACAGGTAAAACAATCTGTGAAGAGTTGTATTACTTGCTCAACACAGATCAAGATGAGACTGGATCTCTTATAGAGTTCAGCACAGAATCTCGCATGTTGTAACAAACACATTATTTGTTAAATGAGGGAACAAAGAAATGTCAAATGTTCTGGTAATGACACAAAGTTATACCATAAGTCCTGTGGTATTTGGCATTATTATACAACTGAATACCCCAATTCTATCTCCAGCTCGGTGCTCCATACATATTTATATGCCTCTTAAGCATGGCCACTTAGATAGCTAATAGAAGTATCAAAATTAACTTGCACAAAAGAAAAAAGTCTTGGTTCCATCTACCCTCAAACCTGCTCTTCTTTTATGTTTGAAAGTTGCATCCATCTCATTGTTCATATTTAAAAGCCCGGGGATCTTCCATTTTCCCTCTTTTCCCTCACAGTCTGTACTCAGTCTAGCAGTAACTCTTATGGGCTTCGTATCTATACTCTTGTTGAATCTGACAGCTTCCTAGTATCTCCAGACCACCATCATCACTTACTTGACCACTGCTCAGATTCCTGCCTGGTCTCCCTACATGCATGCTTACTTACCTCACTTTCCAGCCCAGTTTCCACAAAAGCCACAGTGATCTTCTCAAGGCATAAATGAACTCTTATTACTACCATGCTTAAAATTTACCAATGGTGTCCTGTTGCAGGTAGGACACGACCCAAACTCATTGTCGTGGACTACCAGACCCTATAAGATCTGGACCTTGCCTACCTCTCTGACTTCATTTCTTACCATCTTTCTCCCTGTCCTCCATGCTCCTACAACAACCCATACGCACTTTCTCCTCACTATTCCCTCTGTCCAGAGACTTGGCTCCATCTAGCTCATGGCTGCCTCCTTTTTGTTATTTATTTCTTGTACCAAATGTTCCCTCTTAAAGTGATTTTCCTCCTGGCCACTCTAGCAAAAGAAATCGCTCCTCTCCTCCTTGATACTGTATTCCACTCCTATTTTACTCATAACACTTACTACCATCTGCAATTACCTTACTTAGTTATTAACTTGTTTATTTTCTGTTTTCTCTCACCAGAATCAAAGCTCCATAGAACTGAGAGCACATCTGCCCTGTTCGCATCTGTCACACTTCCAGTATCAGTACAGTCTGTGGCTCATTGTAGGTGCTCAATAAATGACTGCTATATAAATAAATAAATTGATACATTTTTAAAAATTCATGCATTTAGATGTTTGAAGGCCCACTATAAACCAGAAAGTTTTTTTCTGAGGGTGCAAAGACTACACAGTTTCCACCCTTACTGAGTTTCCAGAAACTCTATCTTTCAACCCAAAGGGAAAGGACCAAGGGCTGGCTGTTTTTCTGTCCAAATCCAACAGGCAACATCCAGGCTATTTCTCTCCTCTAGGATAAGCATGGCAGGTAAAACACTAGTTTGAGAATCCTGGATGCTTCCCAATTGAGTAAACTGCTGCTCACTTCTTCGCATCCATCTAAAGACATGCACCTGAGACTAGGTGGGCTCGGTGAGTCAAACTAGTTTTGGCGGGAGACTGGAAACTCCAATCCTCAAGGTTAAGGGGGTGGCACATTCCAATCCTACATGTCTGAAGGACATACCCACATTTCCAAGAGGGAACAGTGTATCGCCAATCATATCGGGAATGTTTTCCTTCCCGCAGGCAGTTGTGCTGCTGTGTGTGGGTATGTCATTTCCTTCTCAGAGTCTGTGGGAGGCCTCCTTCTGCATGAGATGTGCAAAGAGAAAGGGACACATTTGTACAGAAGATGGCTATGGGATTCAGGTTTGGAGATAGGCTCAGAGTATTGCTTTAAAATGCTGCAGGTAAAGGTATGGGCCTGTGATTTGAGAACATTTCTGGTGAGGGAAAGGAATCAGGAAACTCCCAAACACAAGGACTCCTTTGTAAATTCAGAGTTCATGGACATGCCATCGGTGCTCAGATGCCAGTCCTTTGCATTAAGTCCTCCAAAGTCTTCAGCTCATAGTGGAGATAAAGAAGCAGATACTGACCCGACCTCACCTGGGATCTGCATGGCTTGGTACCTGCCTGCCTTCCCAGCCACACTGGCCACCATACTTCTTTGCCCAGCTCTAGCCACACACACCTTTCAACCCCTCATAATTTTAACCCTCTCCTGGCTCAGGGCCTTTGCATGTACTTTTCCCTCTGTCCTAAATTTTCCTTACTCCCTCCCTACTTCACCTGTTAAATGCCTACTTATCCTTTATGTATCAAACTTAAACATCAGTTAAGAAAAGCTACTTCTGCCCCCACCCCCTGATCTATATCAGATTCCCCCACAGAGCTCTGTTCCTTTCTTTCAGAGTTTTTATCTCAATTTGTAAGTATAAATTCACTAGCAAGATCTTTAAATTAATTTTGGTCTCCCCTAAAGGTACATGGGTAAGGTATACTGGTACAGAAATTTTATCTGTTTTTGATTACCATTATATCTGCAAATATAAATAAGAGTGATGTATATTCCTGGAACACACACATGCTGAAAAAGGGGGCCATCGCCAAAAGAAAAATTTCATCCTACCACTGTGCTAAAAGGTCTGACTGTGGTGGTCCTTTGTTCTGTTGGCAAAGCGTTTCCAGCTCCCTACCTAAGCTAACATGGTAGGAGCCAACTTTCTATAACTTCTGGTATTGAGTAAGGTTATGTGACTAGTTCTGTCCAGTGAATTATGAGCACAGATGCTCTGTCCCTTCCAGGTTAGAGCCTTTGTTTGCTGGTGCAAGATCCACTAGAACTTTCTTTTACTCTGGCACAGTGGGAACATCATTTGAAATTGGGGCTGCACCATCGGCTTGGGTCACTGAGTGATTATTATGAACAGAGCTCCCATGGTGGATACATAATACAAAAAAAATAAACCCTGGAGATTTGGGACTGTTTGTTACCACAGCACAATGTAGCTTATCCCGACTGATAGAAGAGCTGAATCAAAACTTCCTTGCTTAAAAAGTAACAATACAAAATAATGGATTAAAAAGTTACCATGTGTCAGGTATAGTTTTATAAACTTTATAAGAATGAGGTCAATCTCACAGAATGATATAAGAGAGGTAATTTTTTTATTCCCAGTTTACAGATGCAGAAATTAGGTTCAGGGAGGTCAAGTAAATTGCGCAAAGTCAGCTTGTTTGTGAGAGGTGGATCCTCATTCTGCCTTACTCCAAAATCCACATGATGTTATTTGAGAGAGAGAGCACGCAAGTGTGCAAGTGCGCTCAGGCCTGCCCAGCTCAGGCATAATCGTACACAAACGGTTTAGTCCAACACAGGTTTCTGAGCCCCAGCACTAATGACATTTGAGGCTGAGTAATTCTTTGTTGTGGGGGCTATCCTGTGCCCTGTGGGATGTTTAGCAGCATTACGGCCTTAGCCACACCTGATCCTGATAATACCTCCACCCCAGTTGAACCCAAACCGTCTCCAGAACAGGTGTCAAAATTGCCCCCAACTGAGAACCACTGGTCTGGCAGCTGATTTCACTCATTTGCTGAGGACTTAGCATAGTGCTCTGCTCTTGAGACGGTGATGGAAAATCAGAAGTGGCTGGGCCCTTCAGGAAGCTTATAGCTTTCAGAAAAGAGCCAAATGTTAACCACACAATCCTGTGAATAATTCCTGGTGGAAAGTGCTACAAAGGAAAAGTACAGAGCCTTTAGCTGGGATGAAAGATGTTCTTGGACCTGGCTGCAAAGAGGCAATTCATATTGACTAGATTTTTATCAAGAGAAGATGTTATAGGTCTCCAGTGAATGCCAGTAGATTCTGCTGAACTCGAGTGTGACCAGGCTCTAAATCACCTTAAACTCAAAGGTTTTTCCAGTTCAAAGGACTCTAATGCCAGCTTTAAGACTGGAAGACAGGTGGAGGGAAAGGTCATAAGTGTACACTGCCTCCTTTGGCGACATGGGCGCTGGGTGTGGGGCTGGGCTCTGTCATCTGAATATACATGAGCTAGACTCTACCATGCCTTTTATCTATCAAGTGGCTGTCAGAAGGACTCAGCGGGTCTGGGGATAATGTACTTGGATGTTTATCAGGCCAAACGGATAAAGCATCCACCGAGACTGAGGCAAGGGAAAAATATATCCCTCTAAAAATAAACCTGATTTTAATTTCAAACTGGGTCAGTTTGGCTTGGGAATTATTGGGGAGCGTGGCTGAGCTGCTCAGGAGATGAAGTGGAACCCTTGCTAATTTAATTTGCATATGCTGCTTAAAATGTGAGAAGCCTGCTGCTTGGAGCCTGGCAGCTCTCTGGGCCTGGCAGTGCCCTTTCCTGCTGCTGCAGGCTCTGTCTGAGAGCGTCTGTGGTAGCCATTGTGTCAGAGAGGTGCAGAACTCACAGAGAGGCTTTGGCGAGGCTTCTCCTGGGGACCGGGTGTCTCGGCCAGGGCAGCGGAAGGGCATGGGGTAGAGGGTGTCACAGGTCAGGTGGCCTCACTTGAGTCCTGCTCTCTCCAAAAGAGCCTGTACTTCCTGGTGCTCTGAGATGGGAGCCAACTGTGTCCCTGCATGCACTTAACCGTGACATATGTGTGCTCTGGGTGGATGCTCAGGAGCTGCTGTGGAACAGCATGAAATAGAAGTAAAGCTACTGTAGCAGGACTTGAGATCAATCCTCACTACCTCTGCTTAATCCAGAAGCAGGGAGAAACCACAGAGTCTTTGGAGACCACTCTTTACTCCCTCCTCCTTGATTTTTCCCTGTCCACATGTCTGCGGGCTCATCTCATTCACTCTGACACCTGCCTCCTTCTTTCCCTAAGAACTCATCAGCTCTCACCTGAGAGCCACTGCAACGGTGTCTAAGTCAGCAGTTCCTAGATTTGGGGTCTTCGTGCACTATGAAATAATAATTTTAAAAACAAATTGAGGCATGTTTTTATTTTGTTTGGTAAGGAAATATAAAAATCCCTACCATCTACTATGATACTACATCTACTATGAAGGCATTTTCACACCAAAAACATAGAAAGGCACGGGGCGCCTGGGTGGCTTAGTCGTTAAGCGTCTGCCTTGGGCTCAGAGCGTGATCCCAGGGTCCTGGGATCACACCCCACATCGGGCTCCCTGCTCCGCTGGGAAGCCTGCTTCTTCCTCTCCCACTTGCTTGTGTTCCCTCTCTCACTGGCTGTCTCTCTCTGTCAAATAAATAAAATCTTAAAAAAAAAAAAACATAGGCAGTCATCTCTGAATAACAAGACATAAGAAAGTACCTTTGGAAACTTGGAATTCTCACAGACATGGTCACATGTACAACACACACACACACACACACACACACACATACACACAGGTTTTACCTTCCTTGTTTCTCAATGGCTCGGTGAAAACCCTGCCATGAAGTGCCACCAGTCCAAGGCCCGCACGTGGCCACCACCACCCTAACTTACTTCCCTGACTCTGATTATTCTTTCATCAGACCTCCCTATGAAGCCTCAAAAGACATTTCCTAACAGGCAAATCTTACCATGCCTCTCCACTGCTGCAAACCCTCCAAGAGCCCCTCAACCACTACCCTCAGGATAAGGTGAAAAACACTTGGGGAAACAAAGAGACGTGAAATGACTTGCCTGAGTCACACAGCTGGCTCTTGACTGGCATACAGGAAGCACTGACATGTGCGGCATTATTATTCCTCTGTGTGAGGCCCCGCGATTAAGTTTAGACTGGCTGCTAAAGACAGGACCCTGGCCCTGCTCCTAAATCCATGCTTTGGAGGTGTCACTCTCACAGAGAGGCCATCGGAACCTCAGCAGCAATGGCAGAGGCAACATACAGCAGTCTCACTTCTCACTCACTGCCCGACTAGGGCCTGTGATCACCGCTCTCCATTTCAGAGAGAGGCTAACCTCTCTCATGAAGAATGCTACTCTGACAAAAGGCAGAGAAGGAATGGACAGAGGACAGAAATAGGCTGAGCATAGAGCCGTATGGGTATTTTCCAGCTCCGTCCTTGGATAATTAAAGGATGGAAGAGTGAGAAGCTGCTGGACAAGTGACCGTCTGCAGCTATTGTTGGTAACTCTCCCCTGGCATAGATCCACCCTGGCAGGGGGAACAGTGAAAGAAATGCACACTCTGGCTTCACAGAAGAGCTTTTGAATTCATTTGGTTGGAAGAGTCATTACACCAATTTTCTTCATAGCACTTTACAGCGTGACTAACGCATTTATACCTCTTTCCCCAAATTGAAATGTCTGACTTTCCTATATTCAGATTTGAAATAAAACTCTGGTTCCAGATGAAATGAAAGAGTCATACCCCTCAGATTAAACAAAAATGATCCTGAGGTTCTCAGTAGACCAGGCCTTAGCCACAAATATCAGGGGACAGAGTACTGCCTACTGCTGGCGGGGAAACTTCAGGCCAGCCCTCACAGGAAGAGACACAGAATTATCTTATGACATGAGATATACTCTATGGGGAAGCTAATTTGCTTTACTTTTAATTGCAGGGATCCAAGATTGCTTCATTTCTAGTTATGCAGGGAATGGGCAATATTTTCCAGTGACCCATTAAGTATATTGATCAATGGCTAATGATAAGTAATACAGGATTCTGGCAAAAGAAAATAACAACAATATTTATCCCAAAGTAATTAACCCTTCTGCTTCCTTTATATTTTTCCTACTGATAGACAAATAAACCCTCAAACAAAAATTCTTTTTTTTAAAGATTTAATTAATTTATTTGAAAGAGAGTGACCAAACAAGGGAGCATGAGCAGGGTGGGAGGGGCAGCGGGAGAGGGAGAAGCAGGCTCCCCCCGAGCAGGAAGCCTGACACAGGACTCGATCCCAGGACACTGGGATCATGTCCTGAGCTGAAGGCAGACACATAACCTACTGAGCCATCCAGACACCTCTTTTTCTTTCTTTCTTTCTTTCCCTTTCTTTCTTTCTTTCTTTCTCTTTCTTTCTTTCTTTCTTTCTTTCTTTCTTTCTTTCTTTCTTTCTTTCTTTCTTTTCTTCCTTCCTTCCTTCCTTCCTTCCTTCCTTCCTTCCTTCCTTCCTCCCTTCCTTCCTCCCTTCCTTCCTTCCTTCCTTCCTTCCTTCCTTCCTTCCTTCCTTCCTTCCTTCCTTCCTTAATGGCACAGTAAGATCAGAAAAAACATTCATAGGAGAGTTAGTTCCTGCTCTATTCATAGCTCTATCTGGTATCGGTAGTCATGTAGGTGAGTTATGTGGCATTATACAGGTTTTTAGAGGCAATTCTGTTTGAAAAATCATTGCTTTGAAGGGGCACATGTACCCCAATGTTTATAGAAGCATTATCAACAACAGCCCAAATGTCTACCAACTGATGAATGGATAAAGAAGTTGTGGTACACACATGCACACACACACACGCACACACACAAAAGAATATTACTCAGCCATCAAAAAGAATGAAATCTTGCCTCTTGCAATGACATGGATGGAGCTAGTGTATTATGCTAAGTGAAATAAGTCAGGCAGAGAAAGACAAATGCCATGATTTCACTCATATGTGGAATTTAAGAAACATAACAGACGAACATGGGGGAAAGGGGGAAAAAAGGAAAGGAAAGTAAACTGTAAGAGACTCTTAACTATAGAGAACAAACTGAGGGGTGATGGAGGGAGGTGGGGGGGTGGCTAAATGGGTGATGGGTATTAAGGAGGGCACTTGTGATGAGCATTGAGGTGTTATATGTAAGTGATGAATCACTAAATTCTACACCTGAAACCAATTTTACCCTATATGTTAACTAACTAGAATTTAAATAAAAAACTTGAAATTAAAATAAAAGTTATTGCTTTAAGATAACATAGGTAAGACCTATTTGTGGGTGAAAATGTGAAGCACCCAAATTCGCTTACATTGCTGGTAGCAGCATTTATTGGTAAAACCACTTCGGAAAACGGTTGGCAGTATCCACTAAAGATAAACACCTATGTATCTCTATCCGTCCCAGGATCCAGAATTCCACTCTTGGGTATCTACTGAAAGAAATGAGTGCCAACACCCATCAAATAGCATAAATAAGATTGTTTGGAACAGTTTGAGTCATAGTAGCTCCAAACTGGAAACAATCCAAACATTCATCAACAGTAGAATGGATAAACTTTGGCATATTTACACACTGGAATACTGCAATGAATGAGAATGAATTACTGTTATCCGCAACAATAAAAATACACCTCATAGAAGTGAATTTGAGGAAAAAAGGCAGACACAAAGGATATATATTAGTGTGCGTGCGTGTGTGTGTGTGTGTGTGTATTAGAATTTCATTTATAGGCAGCTCAAAACAGGCAAACCTAATCTAGTAGAGCAGTTTCAGCTGATGGGCAATGCGGAGAGATGCTGATTTTAAAAGCCCAATACCTAGTTTTTCTCTGATTTCACAGTTGTCTCCACAGCAATAGTCACAGACTCTAAAACGGGTATCTTCTTCAAGAAGAGAGACATTGTCATTCTCAACAGCTGCCTGGGAAAGTGGCACCTGCAGAGACGTGGGGTTTCCTACACTTTTTCCCATTAGAGAAAGGTTTTGTAAATGATACTAACACACCTTTGAATGAGAACACCATGGAGGCCATTTACAACCACTGTCTTGGGGGACAGGAGTGATACTCGTTTGGAAGTGAACATTATTATTTCAGTCCTGGGAGCCTGTGATTCATCTGGTGGAAACTGGATACAGAAAAATGGAAATCCTGATGAAGCTTTCCCCCAAATACTGAGTTTGCTTTAGTGGAACTAAAATGAGAATATTCCAACTGCTGGTGTTCTTTTTCTGTAAGTTTGGGAACAGGGATGATTTTAAGAAATAGCATAAATTCAATTTTTGTTCAGCTCATGCTTGCATAGCTCCTATCAATTTATAAATGGCCATCTATACACTGTGTCCTTTGATTCCATAGATAACCCCACAAGACCAACAGAGCACATTTTACTGTTTTTATTTTGCAGGTGGGGAAACCTAGACTTGGCAAGGTGAAGTCACTGCTCAAGGTCACGTAACTAGTAAATGATCGGGGCTGGAATTCAAACCCAGAAGGGTCTGTGTGCAACACAGTTGTTTTTTTGTTTTTGTTTTTGATCATACTGCCTGTTTCCATCAGGCATTGATTGGACTCTTCTCAGACTTGTGTGGGGAGGGAGATGTTAGGTGCTCCTTATTACCTTTAACAATCTGTTTCAAACTTCATTAGGAAAGTCCTTCTAAAATCTAACACTCATCTCACTTTTTCCTTAAATAAATTCATTTAATTTCTTTGGAAGATACTAAGAGCCACAGCTCAGCTTTCTCTTTTCCTGCTGTATCCTCATTCCTTTTACGATAATTATTACCAAAGATCTTCAACAGCCCCCTCAACTATGGCTTTAAAAACTGGAGTTTGTGCTGAAGAAGACGGTGGACCCAGTGTCATTTCATATCCAAATTCAAAGATTCTCTCAGTGATAATAACTTGAGTAAATGGCTAAGCTTTCTCATTCTGAAGGCTACCTGGGTAAGCTTGACTGTATTGAGACATGACACACTCAATAATTCTCAAGTAACCTCTTGAACCAAGGGAAGAAGAAAGTAAAAAAAATTCCCTGACTTGCATTCCCCTTTGTCCTGGAAATAAATATTATAAATTTTACTTGGGGGCAGGGAAGGCACTAGAAAGAGATGGGTGGGTATGTTTAAAATGTTAAGCAACTTCGTGTACCCACTAGAATGGATACATGGTTGAAATCTGGAGTCAAATCTGGAATCCCTCAAAAGACCTGCTTGGTGACGTTGGCTAGTCAGCTTCATTTTCTTTCCCAGCTTCATTTCTTACCCCTAAAATGGTGATACTAATGGTATTCGTCTGCATGAGATAATGCATACTAATAATAATCCCTAGCATAAATGTTAGTAATTTTTATCATTGCTTGCTTTTGTAATTAACCCCCTGGCCTTAGCATCTGGGATGCAGAAACACTAGGTGTATCTGGGCTTACCTCAAGTGGAGTGGTCAAAGCACCCTGAAGTATTCACCTGATTCTAGTGCACGAGGCTGTTTTCTTAGTAACCAGTGATGCAGAGCTCGGTGCTGTCTCTGAAAGGCTGGAAACATTCCACTTTTTTCTGATGGAGTGACTGAAGGCACTTTTCCAAGTGCTCTAGGAATGGTGGGATTCATGAAGTAAATTATCAGGGAATAGAAGGAGGGAACAAGTTTGCAAACACATCTCTATCATGCCTCAAACTTAAACCTCAAAGGTACAGAGAAGGTTACAGGAGAGACAGCTTGCTCATTCATCCCAATAGTGAGAAGAAGTGATTTGCACACCAGTCAGATTGATTTATAAAGTAAGGTGCTGGGGCGCCTGGGTGGCTCAGTCGTTAACCATCTGCCTTTGGCTCAGGTCATGATCCCAGCGTTCGGGGATCGAGCCCTGCATCGGGCTCCCTGCTCAGCGGGAAGTCTGCTTCTCCCTCTCCCACTCTCCCGGCTTGTGTTCCCTCTCTCACTGCCTCTCTCTCTGTCAGATAAATAAATAAAATCTTAAAAAAAATAAAATAAAGTAAGGTGCTTAGCTTTTAATTCAGAGACCTTGGATCAAAGCTCAGTTCTACAACTCACTAGCTGTGTGATTCTAGACAAGTCACTTAAGCATTCTGTGTCTCAGTTTCATACTCTGTAAGATGAAAAGAAGTACTTTCCTCATTGGGTTGTTGTGCGAGAATTAAATGATATGACACATAATAAGCGCAACTGAAATTGTAGTTATTATTACAACAGTGTTATTCTTGTTGTTGGTCTTGTGTTTTTTTTCCAGAAGTACTGGACAACCTTATATATTCTGCCTTAACACTTTTTCATTCTGTGTCAACAGGGAAGAGACCTCTTTAGAACCTGTCGTGGTCCTTAGTGCTGCTAACCAAATATTTCTAATTATCTCTGCTGGGCCCACAGTAAGGCTACAATTCCTGGTCTTCCTGTGGTTGGTGAGTCCAGTTCTGACCAATGGGTTATGAGAGAAAGTGATGTAAAGTCTCTGGGATAAAGCATTTAATTGCTAGTTCTAGAGTTACCGGAGTACTCTATTCCCTTTTGCATGGCAATTCATGAAATGCTGGAAATGCTGGTGGTTCCATCAGTCTGAACCTCTGAGTAACTTAAGTCTAGAATCCTGTCACCCCACGATGGTCGCATAGCATGTGCAAGAAACAAACTTGCTTATTGTAGCCAATGAGATGTTGGGGTGGTTGCTATAGCCTATCTAGCCAGTCCTGACCATACTACATCCCTACTGATGGTCCAGCGGTTTTCAGCTGGTGGTGATTTTGTGACCCATCCCCTGGGGACATTTGGGTTGTCACAAATGGAAGGGTTTGTGTGTGCTACTGGAATTTAGTGAGTAGAGGACAGGGATACTTCTAAACATCCTACAATGCACAAGGCAACCCACATGAGAACAAATTACCTAGCTGAAAATGTCAGTAGAACTCTAGTCCAATACTGAGCTTCACTTAGCCCCTCAGACTCCTCACCCTCTTAAACCCCTTCACCCTGCCCAGATTCCACTCCCTGTCATCAGAGAATGTGTCCATAATGCCTGTGCACACCACAGGGACAATGTTCATTTCTCACTATGCTTGGTTACCTGGGACACTGAACTATGTTAAGACCAATAAACATTCTGCCATGAGTATTCTGCAGTCCACCTCTGCAAAGGGTACCCTGGGGCACAAACCTGAAGTCCAGATATTGCAGAAAAAACAAGCCATCTTTTTCCTGAAGAGCCCTCTTTCTGTTCTTCCATTGCAAGGGGCCACTGAGTTATAACTTTCCTGATATATTCTGGCAAAATTGCACAGACATCCATATACTAATCTGTTAAACATATCAGTTTAAGAACTTGGGAAAGAAGGGGTAGTTGACGTAAGTATGGCATGTCCATCTGGATTCAGGCTACTGATAGTCTGATACCTTGGGGCAGGGCCTAAGTTAAAATTCTAATAAGCCTCCTTCAAAAAGATTGATTACTGTATTTGATAGAAGTTTAAAAATGACGAGTCTGAGGTAACATGATTAGGGGCATAACTGAAACCAGAAACCAGACCTCTTGCTCACTCCCAAATCTTTAGTCTTTGTATATATTGTATATATGGGAGAAGAGGGCAGGAAGAGGGCCTGGTGAGTGCTAGTGAATACACTCATGGTGGAATTAGTTTGGCCTTCAAAGTCTGGTTGTTCTGAGTTTTTTATTTTTAATTTATTTGCACTTCAGTCTCCTGTATAAAAGTTGCGATGAGAATTGGGAGGAACATAGTGGCTGTTATAGCACTGGAAAATGCTGTCCTTAATGCTGGAGCAGGGGGCAGAACAGGGAAGGGAGGTGACAAACACCAAGCACCAATATCACTATCATTTGTATGACAATGCCTCGATATTGTCTTACCTCCCCCATTTAGGTAATCCAGCCTTGTCATTGCAGTTTAGTAATAACTTGCACCACAAAGTTGATTTGCTTTGCTCTCAGATCTCAGCACAATAAAGAATCCCTACCCTGAGACCAGCCCTGTTCTGATTCTAAGTCTCTGAAAGCTATCATGAGCACGATGACTTCAACTGGTACTAATTTTACAGTGCAAATGAATTCCAATGGGATGTAGCGCTATAATTTCTGTAATGCATATTTATTGAATCTGTGAGATGACAAATAAGACAGGATGGGTTCCTGCCCTCAAGGAGCCTGCTTTCCAGAGGAAGAGACTGAAAACAAGCAAATAAAATAAAAATGGATGGTAATTTGTGCTTGAAATGAAACAAATGAGGTGCTGGGCTAAAAGAATGGCTTAAGGATCATGCTATAATATTCAGTGGAGGCCCCATGGAGGCGGTGGCATCTAAGCTGAAACATGAGGATGAGAAGGATGTAGAGAAAGTGCATTTTAGGGGAAAGAACAATCTAGGAAGAGTAAACAGCAAGCATATCATATCTTTCATAGACAATGCCTCATTTTGGACTTGCAGGTAGCCCTGTGAAGTAGGCGTTGGTGGTAGGCAGCTTCTGACATGGCCCTCAGTGATCCCTACATTGGTATTTATACCCTTGTGTAATCTGTCTCCCTTTTGTCAGGTTTGGACCTAGTGCCTTGATCCTAACAAATCAAATACAGGAAAGCCATGGTATGTCACTTCCATGATTAAATGATAGAAGATTATGACTCCTGTCTTCTTAGCAGACTCTCTCTCTTGCTGGTGCAAGTTGCCATGTTGGAAAGAACCACATGGCAAGAAACCGAAGGCTCAGTCCAACATCCCACAAGGAACTGAAACCTTCCAACAACCCCTGAGAGAGTCTGGAAGCAGATCCAACCCTAGTTGGGAGGATGGTGGCTCCAGTCAATATCTTGACTGTAGCCTTTGAGAGACCCTGGAACAGAGGAATAGCTAAGCTATGCCATTTCCTAACCTTCAGAAACGAAGAGATACTGTATGTGTGTTGTTTCAAGCCACAGTTTTGGGGTAGTGTGTTATGCAACAATAGATGATACAGCATTCACTCATTCTCTTTTGAGATATCCTGCAGGACCAACAGTGGTCTAGGTGCTAAGGAAACAAAGATGCACTTCACAGTCTCCAGATGCTCACAGTTTCATAGAGGGAGACAATGTGCATGTTACTAAAGAATGGGACAACTGTACTCTGTGTTGTTCCAGTGGTCACAATGTCTTGTACAAGCCATATAGAAGGGAGAAGGGAGACAACAACTCTTCCTGGCAGAGTGAGGGAAGGCAGGAAGTAAGGAACCTGAGTCTCAGGGAAGGTAAATTGCCCAAGGTCACACAATTCACCTGATTCCTTCTGCTGTGTTCATACATGATGGAGGACATGTGTTTATCTCTAGTGTAAGACTGTTTTAGCCTATAATTCTCAGAATGCTTCTCTCTTATGTTTCTTAATAATCTAAAACCAAATATATGGTGAAATGAATTCATTTGCAATAAAGAATGATAGGCAATGGGTTATGCAAGATTGGCAATGGGTTAAATCAGGTTTTCGTGACAAAGATTAAAGTTACGCTTCCAATTAACTTTCATAAAACAAAAATCAGACCACTTTAATCTAACTCATTACTCTGGATGCATTTCCACACAGTTGGGGGTCACACATCTCTACACAAACAAAGATGCCCGTGTTGGACAGAAAATGATTGAAACCATGCTTCATGGTGGAATTTAATTAGCAACATAGATTAGTTACATAGAAATGTAACGAAGGCAATGATGCCAGAAGAGCATCCATGGATGCTTCAGAATTTCAGAAAACTTGCCTAAGAGATAAGCCTAAGGTTTTTATTTTTGGTTTGATAATTTGCTAAACCTGCAAACCTAGAAGGAGCCTAATTAAAGTTAATGAGAAATAATCTCCATTTAAAAAGTCTTATTAATTTATTTTTGTGCAGAGCTCTTTTCTCCTGAGTTCATATCAAATATTACATCCAAAATTCAAATCTGAAAAGCCCTTATTTATAAGACTTTCTGTTTTTTCTTTTTTTAAAAAAATTTTTGTTCTCTTTTATTTTGTGAGGCATAACATTTATTTTGAAGCATATTTTATGAGGCATAAATTTTTTTAAAGTGCTAATTTTCAGAGTATAGCTTCATTAATTTTACATATGTGCACCATGCTTAAGACATAGAACGACGCTATCCAAAAGAACCTGTGTGATGACGGAAATATTCTGTCTGTCCATTTTGACAGCCGCAAGCCTTACCATGCATGGCTGATGAACACTTGAAATGTGCCCAGTGCAACTGGGGAACTGAACTATAAGTTTATTTAATGAGGCTATTGGCTACCATTCTGGATATTATAGACATAGAACACTTCTAGCATTTGAGTACATTTAGGCCAATACCTACCCAGTGTATTCCATGTGTACTCCTCCACTCTACTGAGGCCCAACCTAGAGGAGTTAATAATTCCATAAGGCCTTTTTTTCTCTTGGAAGATCACCAAAATACAAGACATCAAAAGCACATATACAAGCACATATCAAGTCCTCTACTTTTCAAGTCTACTAAGTGCCCACTGACAAAGTAAATGTGATGGTGAGGCCCAAAGTCAAGAAGTGGATAAGTTTACTCACGACCCATAAAACATGGTAGGATGTTTAATTTTAATACAGGTAAGTGAAGAATTGGGACCAATTACTTAATCATTCACATTATTTTTTGATACAATTTCTTCTCTACTCTGCTCTACTGCTAGGCACAAAAGGACAGCAGACATCTCAGATAATCTCTCTTAATTTAGCCTCAATGTCTCCTTATTATTCAAACCCGGCTCAACCCGTACTTCATCTATGAAATAGCTATGAATCAATGAAATTCCATTGTTATCTGAGATTGCCAACATTCTCTAGCTATTAACATTTACACCAATGTGCCACCACCCCACTGCCCTCATCACCATCATCATTAGCTGTCTTGACCAACCCAGGTCACTATTTACTGAATCTCTAGCATGTGACAGGCTCTTATTCTACCTGGTAGCTATTAGTATCTCTGTTTTACGGGGAAGTTTAATGAACTTCCTAAAGGTTACATAGATAATAAGTAACTGAGCCTGGACTGATACCTAGATGTGCCTATAAACACAGTATCTCTAACCATATCATGCTGCCCCCATATATTACAACAGACTACTGTGTCACATATTGACTTTCCCCTTGGATGGATTTTGCTTGCATTATTAGCTTTGTTCCTTCAAATTATATTGTATACTTCTTGAAGGCAAGGATTTTGTGTTACACTTCTTCAGGTTTTTCCTTAGCATGATTTGATTAATTGTCTGATTTCAAGAACTGATCCCAGAGAACGAGCCCAATCTTAAACATAATTATTCATCAGAATGGAACTTTCCCAAGACATAGGAATTGGATTAATTAATGGTAGCCAAAAATAACTATCATCAACTATATTAGGTGGGTATTATTATTATTTATATATAATTTATATATATTATTTATATGTAATTTAATATATAATTTATATATATTTATATATATATAAAACGGATGGACTAAGTTTTATGTTAAAACTTTCTGGGTTGAAAAGGTAACACCTTATATCCATTGGGCAACTTTTGGGAAAGTAGAGAACTCTTTCTGTTATGATATGATATATTATTTAACCTCAGGGGTTGACATACTGCGGTCTTTGGGTCAAATCTGCCAACTGCCTGCTTTTGTAAATAAAGTTTTATTGGAACACAGACAAAAATGCCCATTCTTTTACATATTTCTGTGGCTGCTTTTGCTACAGTGACAGAATTAAGTAATTGCGGCACAGGCTGCAGGGCCCACAAAGTCTAAAATATTTACCAAAACCTGGTTTAATTCTTCGTTTAAAACTTTTGTCATTTGAATGTTCATGCATGCTTTTGTGGGTGTTCTTTCTCCAAAGAGCACCTTTGTCTTAATTCTAGGGTCCCTGGGTGCTGCCAAGAAGGTACTTCCTTATGCTATGAAACAGAAGGCAGTCACTTTGTTTCAAGTCATCCAATCGGCTCGATTGCACACTACCCGGGCGGGATGAGAAAACAAGCATTTCCTTTCCTTAACCAGCCTCTGAACACTGCGGGGCTTTAACTATGTTTTCAAAAATTAAATCAGGAAACACTTGTATTGATATGATCGAACGTAAATGGGTGAAGCAACAAAAACCTAATCCATCTCCATTGAATGAAGACACACCCACTGAAATCATAATTAGCAACACAGAATCAAGTCCTCAGGTGACCTTTCTTTTCCTCTAACAAATTTTAGAGCGAAAAAAAGCAGGCTATACAAAAAGACACTCCTTAAAGATATAATAATATACATGCATACTTATCTTTCTAGAGTATGGACAGGATCATAAACTTCTACTTATTCTCCAGAACCTTCTATATCAATGGAAAATCACAACTATTTTCAGCAATTGAGTTAAAAAGCTTATTTTGGGATCATACAACCTGGAGTTCAAAATCCAGATTTTGCTGCTGACTGCCTGTTTGACCTTGGAAAACTCATTTAACTTCTCTCTCTCTTTTTTAGGCTCATTATTAAAATGTGGGTATAAATATCTAGTTTACAGGCTTATGAGGATTAAATATGATAATATATGTAAAGTACTAGGCTTAGTGCCTGGCACTTAGTAAATGCTTAATATTTGGTTGGCATTAATACTGCTCAAACTGGAGGTAAGAAGATAGATTATTCTCTGACACAGAATCTTTCACTAGCTCGGCAGGAAAGAGAACTAAGGTATTTTGTGCATATTTTCAGAAAGGATTAAAACCCAAAAGGTTAACAAACTTTACCCCATGCACTATGCTCTATTACCCATGTTTCTACTAACTGTAGGTGTGAATCACCAATGAAGCAAAGGATACATGTTGGAAGAAGGTAAATTCAGATCATTACCATGGGGAGTCTGGGTTGGTGAAACATGTCAGAAGGCTTGTAAAATATCTTTAGTTGCAAAGCTGTGTTAGATGGTTTATAACAGCTTCCACCATTCAGTGAAAAGTGGCAAAAGTAGAAAATACGATTTCATTTTTTTAAAGATTTTAAAAATTTATTTGAGAAAGGAAAAGAGCACGACGGGGGAGGGGGGGAGGAAGAGAATCTCAAGCAGACTTCCCGTGGAGCGCAAAGCCCGACTCAGAGCTCCATCCTGTGACCCCAAGATCATGACCTGAGCCAAAACCAAGAGTTGGATGCTCCCAGGTGCCCTGAAAATACTATTTCTGTATGTCTTTTTCTGAGAGTACACCTATTTAACACCTTTGATTACAGTTTTGTGGTTAAATGCTTAGGAGAAGAGTTTGAATAAAAGAGCATATTTATGGTTCCATTTTCGCAACTAAAGGAAAAGATTGCTAAAATGTCTAGAGCAGTTTTGAAGGCTGCCTTCATACCTACTTCCCTGTTCTTCAGATGTAAGAAAGTCATTCTCAATTTCAACTTTCCATAGCAGTTAGTCTCTCAATAACAGCAGGTGCAGGCAGATAGAAATATCTGCCATGCGTTCTAGGAAGAACTGACAGAGAAGTAAGAATTTTCTGATGACCCCATCATGACAAATCATTGCTCTGGGAAAAGAGTTGCTCTGGGAAATTAAATATTGCTACCTGTCTCTGTGCCCTTACGTCTTTAATGCCCTCTCATTTTGCCCCTACTAACAGTGGTAGAACATGTTCACGTGGTATACACCTCTTGACCTCTTTCCGCATCCCAAGAATGCTGAAATTTAAGTACAACTGGCAAGCAAATCCACTGAAAACCAGCTACCCATCAAATAGCCAATGATGGTTAGAAGCAGTGTGTGACTTTGGAAAGACAAGATTTAATTTATGCACCTCTTCCTTCAACTCTGTGATGGGAGAGACCAGTTGAGTGTGACCAGAGGGCAAGTTCATAGCTGGAGATGCACTGTGAAGGTCAGGCGAAATTCCCACTTTAAAATAGGAGTATTAATGGATTAGTATTAGTGGATTCAGATCTCAGATTTCCATGCCTGTTCCGTTGCTGCACTTGGCCTAATCAGAAAAAAAGACCAAAGACATACCTTTATGGAATGTGGGCATTTAAGCCCCAGAAGGCCATAAATGCTTGGGCCTTTGCAATAAGTTATTTAGTCAATATTTAGTTGAACATCCATTTTGTGCCAAGCATTGTGACAAGTGTTGGCCCTATAGTGGGGAATACAATGGACACAGACCTTGCTCTTGAAGAGAGAGTCTGATAGTCAATAAAAGAACGAATAAGTAGGCAAGGTAATTTCAGATTGTATGAAGTTCTATGATGATAATAAATAAGGCACTGTTACAAAAAAACAAAGCAGGGAAAAGTCTATTTTAGGCAGAACAATGAGGGAAAGCCTCTTTAAAAAAGATTACATTTAAATTGATACTTGAAGGAGTCCCTCCTATGAAGAACCCAGGGATGAGGAAAGAACACTTGTGGCAGAAACCCTAGGATGACAACCCAGTGAGTCATATCCTGTTATAATGTCTTCCCCTTGAGTGTGGGTAGAACCTGTGACTTTCTTCTAATCAATAGCATATAACTAGAGTGAAGAGATTTTGCAGATGTAATTAAAGTTGTTCATCAACTGACTTTAAAAGAAAAGAGTGATTATCCTGGGTGGACCTGACTTACTCAGATGATCCTCTTACGTTTTTATAGGATATTTTATTTCATTAATTTGTTTATTTAAAGTAATCTCTAAGTTTATTTAAAGTAACCCAAAATGGGGCTCAAACTCATGATCCCGAAATCAAGAGTCATATGTTCTACTGACTGAGACAGTTAAGCATCCCCCCAAGATAATCCTTTTAAAAGAGGGTCTAGGGGTGCCCAGGTGGCTCAGTCGTTTAAGCGTCTGCCTTCAGCTCAAGGTCATGATCCTGGGACCCTCACTCTCTATCTCAAATAAATAAATAAAATCTTTAAAAGAGGGTCTAGAAATCTGAGTCTTGAAGCACCAAACTTCCTGTCTCTGTGTTACTGACTTTGAGGAATCCTACAATTGCAAGGATATAAGTTGTGCCAACAACATGAGGGAGCTTGGAAGCAGATCCTCACCTGTTGAGCCTACAGATGAGAACAAGACCAGTCAGAACCATAATCCAAGCCTCTGAGTCCCTAGCAAACAACCCAGCTAAGTCGTGCCTGGACTTCTGACCTACAAAAACTGTGAGATAATAAATGGGCATTCTCTTTAGCCACTACATTTGTGGTAATTTGCCACATAGCAATGCAATGGAAGCAAATACAATACTCTAAGTAGGATAACACCTATAAAGTCATTGGGAGGTGTGTTTAGTGAGTGAGGAGGAAGATAGTCAGGAGCCAAGAGCCATTTTATGACAAGGTAGGAAAGTTTAGGATTTGTCCCCAGCATCTGACATGCCATATCTAGTGCACAGTAGGTGCTTCAAACGTCTGTTGAATGGATGGATGGATGAATGAATGAATGAATGAATGGATGATGAAGGTATGTCACTAAGTAACAGTGTTAAGTACTAGACTGTCATTGCCACCCACCCCCCGCCTCAGATTTCAAAGCATTTCTTCAACAGATACTTACTGAAAGACCATTATGTACAAAGAACTATATTGGTATTACGAAGCCAAGAAACAGATTAAGAAATAGAGCCTGGCCCAAGAAGCAAATACTCAGTTAACAGATCTACTGGAAATTTCTGGATTAGGAAAAAGCTATGTACTTATGTAGAGATTAAACACTCCTTAATGAGGTATGGATAAAACCCAGTAATCTGGGTTACAGCTGAAAGCTTGATAATTTGAGGTTTCTCTTCAGTGTCTAATAAAACTATTTGAAAAGCTGCCAAGTGCTAATCAGTCTAAGGGAAATGACTCTGTAATAAAATAACCACATCATCAAAGGCCATATTGATGATGGTTTGGAGGAAAGGAAATGAAATGTTAAGAAAATCAGTAGTTTAGCAACGATGGGGAATTCAATATTGAAAATGCAAAGGTATTTATAAATTGGGAAATTATATTCCACGTGTTTCCAATCAACTCTTCCAGATTATGTGAAAAAACCTCCAGAAATTCAGAGAAGATAAATGAAGAGAGCACTGTCATCTTCTGTTAGTTGGAGTGTACATGCTATCCTTGCTGGCCATGAGGCATAAGTGATGGCTGAGGGAATGCTAAAGTCATACTGCAGATAATTCCAGGAGCTATGGGTGTCCTCAGTAACAGCACAACCAGAAATATCTTCCTGCAAAAGCAGAACTGAAACGTGAAGAAACAACTGGTTTCCTTAACTCATATTCCCCATACCTGCTTAAAAATTAGCTGGGTTCCTCAAGAAGAGTTTATTTGCATTTAAAAATACGCGAACATATAGACCTCCCTCCTTTTAAAACACACCTCAGAGGTGTTTTTCAAGGGAAAACGCTCACATGTTTTAGATTGAAGCAATTAAGGATAGCTCATACAGTTAAGCAGAGGGGTGGGTAGGAAGTAGCAGACATCTGGTACAACTGGGCAGCAAATCAACTCCAGATTTGGAGGCCACTAAAGATAAAGGGGGAGAACTGGTGCTTTACATTTTTAAAACTTTTTAAATGCCACATCGCCACCTCTACCACCACCACCACCACCACCACCATCTTGGCATTTTATGAAGACAGAAAGCAGATCTTAGTCTCATTTCTCATAAGATACAGCCCATTCTCAAAGATGTTAGTCTACTTTTTAAAAGTTGGATTTAGAATTCAACTCAAATGCTCAAAAAGCAACATAACTGACTGCTTCCTCTTAAGAGTCTAGGAAAATAAAAACAGTACCTTTCATAACACAAGTTTCCAATTATTTTACACTGATTATTGTGTTGACTATGAGCAAACTCTCCCATGAGATAGAGCCATGTATTCTCAAATACACAAAACAGACTTAAAAAATTCATGCACAAATATGGAAACATTTGTCAAGCCTCTTTGTGTGTGTGTTTAGTGTTTTGATAGACATGGTTCATGTTACAACAGACAACTGATACGTAACTGACATAATCACTCTTTAATAAACGTCATTTCTCATTTGAGATGAAAGCTACACTTACTGGCAGAACCTCATAAAGAGAGATCATGGGAACCTTCAGAAAGCAGTACCAGAAATCAGATTCTAGCTTCCACTAGGATGTGATATGCATAAGAAGAAAACACTGTGAGCATTTCTGATTTTCGAAGCATCTAGGAATTGCTTTGTCTCATAAGAAGAACAAGGTCCAAAAATACAAAACAAGAAACAACTGAAGCAGAACATGGTGAGAAAGAAAGCCATAGCATTTTCACTTCTGTATCTTTGCTCCTGTGAGTTAACAGAGTTCAGCAGAGCTGAGTGTAATCTGTGAGAAAGTGAGTGATGATTTCTGAAACCTGACTGCGGGGCATGGGAAGTGGACACTTCATGTGAAAGCTGTTCTGGTCAGTCTGAGGCTATTTTCAGGGATGGCGTCAGAGAGCTCTATGCCTCCAGCCTCAGCATATCAGGGCACTGGTCGCCCCAGCCATGCCTCCCACATCACCGGTGGTGTGAGATGACATAAGAGGGCCAACTGACGAGGAGCTTCTATTTTAAGGGTTATGTTTCGCTTCAATGCATACTGTTTAAAAAAAAAGAAAACTAAAACATAAAAGCTGTGATTTTGAATATATTACTTCTAAAGATAAGGATAGGTTAAAAAGTGAGTTAAGAATTAGTTTAATTAGAAATATTAAGTAATCATACAGGTAGTACTTGGAAATGGCAAAAATCATGAAGGCAGTATAGTAAAAAATGCAGAAGATAATTTTTTCCCTATCCTATGGTTTTAATAGCTTCTTTGTTGAGATTTTTGCTCATTGTTTCTATTGACAAAACATTTACACATTTAGGGCAGAAAATTTGGAAACATAGAAGAGCACAAAAGGAAACCTTAAAATCAACCATAATGCTATCTCTAAAGAGAAACATGGTTAAGATTTTGCTTTTTGCCCATCAAGTACTTTTTCCATAAAAATGAGAGTATGCCCTCATATTGCTTCATTGCTTGATTTTCCACTTAGCAATATCTCATGCACATTTTCCCATGTGGTAAGATTTCTTCTTCAACAACTGTTTTATTGGCTGAAGAGTATTCTCTCACATGGTCAAACAAAAATCTAATGAATTAATCTCTTACTATTGAGAATTACGGTTGTTTCTATTTTCCCACTGTCACAGGGAACGCTGCAGTGAACATTTTTGGGCTTCATACTTGTGTACACATCTCTGAGTATTGACTCACAACCAACTGCTAAAGGTAAAGCCGCTCAGTTAAAAGGTTTGCCTGTTATAAAGTTGTTACACTGTAAATTTACAGATTACAGAAAGTTTACAATAACAAATTATTCCAACAGTAAGTTATGAGAATACCCATTTCTGTAACATTCAGCAAGGTATTACCAATTACCAATGTTAACTTAAAACAATGCTTTCATTGCTTACCAATACACTTATATAACTGAGATTACTGAACACACAGAACTTAAAAATCATCATGTGTTTAGAATTAATTTGTATTTCTTCTTTTGTGAATTACCTGCATCTGCTCTTTGCCCTAATTTCTACTGATGTGAAACGTGAAGCAATAGGCAAGCTTAGTGTCTGAAAAGGAGTATGGAACATAATACTACATGTCTTAAGTAATCCTGTCCCAAGAAGTACTTTCTTTACATTTCCTATAATTCTCTTTTAGGTAGGGGGACAATTATTATTCTTGGGTGAGAGGACATTATTCTTCTATAATGTAAAAGAATTTTAATCTAAAATGGAACTGGAGGATATAAAATGGAAAATCTCACACATGTACCCTTAGGAAAACAAAACTCCAGGACTGGGAGAATGATTACTTGTAAATGCCTGATTTACAGAAAACTGATAATCTTGGAATTTTTTTTTAAAGATTTTATTTATTTATTTGACAGAGACAGACAGCAAGAGAGAGAACACAAGCAGGGGGAGTGGGAGAGGAAGAAGCAGGCTCCTAGCGGAGGAGCCTGATGTGGGGCTGGATCCCAGAACGCTGGGATCACGCCCTGAGCCGAAGGCAGACGCTTAACGACTGCGCCACCCAGGCGCCCCAATCTTGGAATTTTCTTAAATGATAGGGAGTTGGTCAGGGGTTGCCTCATACCAACCTTGGGAAGTTTTGCTTATGGTTTCCAGAGGCATGAAAAAGAAATGACCCTGGTCAGGTTGGTCTCACAAAATAAGCTGAATTGAGCTCTGTATGACTGGACTGGTTTTGTCTGCTTGAGAAATTTTCAAAGCTGGTCTCCTTTTGTTTTTAATTTTAACAGGCTCTACCTAGACACTCCCCTCTTTATATTCCCTGCCCATAAATACAGCCTACCTCAAACCCTCAATGGACTTGCCTATAGTTTGCTACAGTTTGCACATCCCGAATAGCAATTCCTCTGCTGTTTGCAAATAAACCTTTGACAATTTTGAGCTTGCCTAAGTTTACCTCTTTATCTAGGTCAACATTCCTTGATGTAAGAAGTGGCAGTGGAAGGAGATGACCCCTGAAGAATGACAACCCTTAGAATGAAGCAAGGTACCACATCGAGCCCCTTGAGCTCACTGCTTCCATGAGTCACTGTCTACTTTCAGTTTGGTGAGTCCCCTTTTGGATTCTGAATTCCCTCTCTGGCTGAGCTTTTTGATTCAAGCTCTGTTTAAAGGCGTTGTCCTTTTTGATGACTATTCTACTTGTTCACTTTCTTATTGGAAGCACACTAGAATTTTAGTATAATTCTCTTAAACCTTTTGAGAGAAAAAGTAATTAAGTAATATTGGTGGGCATGGGGAGAGCAAATAAATGCTACAAAAATACTCACCACCTCTTTATGAGAGACCAGTCCCCAAAGCAAGAGCCTCACCAGACTGGGTAAGTTGCTCACAGAGGGTCAGACTGAACTGTCAACTCTAAGATAATTTCTATGCAACAAGGGACATGTGGTCACCAGTTGGAAAACTAGAGCAAAGGGTGTCCACCGGGAGGAAAAAAAAGTATCTCATGAAAGGCACACTGTAAAATAAAATAAACTTCTAACCCTGAAAGCACATCCATCAGGCTGTTTAGTAACTTTTCTTTTACTCTCAGGAAAATCTCTAAAATGTGGAATCTGGATCATGTGACTCTTCTAAGATTGGCCCTCCCTCTGTGCTCCCACCTGGTTTTATGTTATAAAACTATAGTTTCTTCTCATGTATATTTTTGACAAAATGGACCACCTTACTAATGATAATTTAGAACTTCAGTGGCCATTATGGGGAACTTTAAGTCTCCCCAGGCTTGTTTTTCTCTGGACTGAATTAGAAGTCCGTGGCAATAGAACAAACAATCTGAAAGGGATAGCTCTTTTAATTGGTACCTAGAGGCTTCTAAAAGTATTCAGGATTCTAAAACTGTCTCTTTACAAAATACTACTTTTAAGTGAACTGAAACAAATAAGCAATGATAGCAGATAAAGAAGCATCTGAAGTCTTTCTCTCGCAGCACCAGCGAGGTCTCCCCTAACTCCGTTGCTCTGCTATACCCACCTTTGCCCTCTTATAACCCCTTCCTTTATCCCAACTCCCCTTCTTCTCTAGTGCTGAAACCTTGCCAACTGAACCTGTTAAAACTCTCTGACAATCCTGCTAAATTATTAATTTCTTATGTCCCATGGACTAAAGCTGAACTTAGAGCTACAGTAAAAGATTTTCCCAAGGTAACTGAGGATCCTCATAGATTTGTGGAAGAATTCAATATTATCACTCAAAATTATCAACTGGGCCTCTCTAATCTTTATCAATTTGTTTACTGTTTGTTGGAGAAGGTCAAGCCCAGCACTGGATGAAAGCTGCTGATTGAGAAAGCGCTAAATAATCTTTAGAATTCCAAGTAAGTCAAGCGCCAGCTCTTTTATATGACCAAGCTTGTGCCATTGCCAAAAGGCTGCATCTGGCCATTTTGAGGGCTTTCCCTAAACCAGTAAACTGCAACAAATTCAGGCATGCACCCAAAAGTCTGATGAATCTGTTCATGATTACTACAGCAAACTCCAAACTGTTTTTAAAGAAAAATCTGGACTCCCTCTAGATGTTCAATTCCCCAGGGTAGCCTTTAATTCAATGTTTATAAGTGATTTAAACAGAGATCTATCTCTGTTAGTTAAGAGAACCCACACAGAATAAGAACCAATGCCCATCCCAATGTTGATCTTGCCAATCTAACTAATCAGTTAGCCTACACCCTAGAAGATGATTCCAAAAGAAGGGTAACTAAAATTTAAATCTCCAACTTCAACAGATGAAATCTCCCAAGCAGACTCTCCCTGATGGACTCTGTCATTATCACAGAAAGCCCAACCATCTGAGAAAGGACTGCTACAAATTAAAAAGATTCAGATAATGACAGTTTTCCAAGAACCAAGGGTCAGACTCATCCCAACGATGGGGCTCCAAAGAAACACAGGGACAGTTTCTCATTCTACCATTAAAGAGACCAGAGGAAACTATTCTTCAGATTGGGGATGAACCTCTTATAATATTAACTGACACAAGACCTACTCCATCAGTGCTCAACCCCATTATAATTAAACAGTAGCTCCCTTGGAGTAATACATTTATTCAATTAATCAGAGCCTCAAATAAACCACAGTGTGTTCCTATTTCTAAATGTATACACTTTTGCTTGGGACAGTTGCAAGATAAACTTCCATTTCTCCTCAGTGAATCAGCTCCCAACCACTTACTAGGACAAGGTTTCCTAGAAAAGTGTTGTATTGCCATTTCCTTCTCTTGAAAGGGAGAACATAACTCTTGAGTTAGAATCCCCTGAACTTAAATCTCTTGAATTTAATCTCCAAGAAAATCCAAACCTTTTTCTTTCACAAGTACTTTACAAATCAGGGCAGATCAAATTTCAGACTTATCCCCATTATTATGTTTAGTATCCCCTGCTCTATGGGCAAAATCCCTCAAGGACATATGTAGAATTCATAGTGCCCAAAGATAAGATCCAAACTGATCCCTTGAAACCTCTCCCCAGAATCAATCAATACCCCCATGAACAAAGAAGCTAAATTGGGCATAAGACTATGAAGCACAGGGACTTACTGTCCCCTTGCACCAATCCTAATATCCCTATTTTACCTGTAGGAAAACCTCATGGTTAAGGATGAAAATTTGTCCAAGATCTCTGAGCAATAAATAACATTATTATTCTTCACCATCCTGTTGTTTCTAATCCCCAGAGTTACTGGCATCTATCCCTACCGAAAGCAAATTTTTCACCAAAATCAATTCTGCAGTGCATTCTTTAGTATTCCAGTTGATAAGGCTAACCAGTATCTTTTGCCTTTACTTGGAAAGGACAACAATATACCTGGATAGTAACACCTTAAGATTTTACTGAAAGTCTTTACTTCTCAAATATTTTAAAAGCTGACCTAGTGTGCACTGGGTGTTATACACAACTAATGAATCATCAAGCCTTACATCGGAAACCGGGGATGTACTGTATGGTGACTAACATAATATAATAAAAAAATCATTAAAAAAAAAAAAAAAGCTGGCCTAGTGGATATGAAAATTTCTAGATGTTTCACCTTACTACAGTATGTAGATGACTTACTTCTCTGCTCATTCTCCTAAACATCCTCACAAGAAGATAGTATTCACCTGTTAAAACTCTTAGCAATTAAGGGACACAGTCTCAAAGTTGTGATTTGTTTAAATTCAATCCAGTATTTAGGACATTTAATCTCAGAACAATGGTTATACCTAGATCCTGATAGCTTTTGTGGCATCTTGAGCTTCCCAAAACCTAAAACCAAATGTCAATTACAGGTTTTCTTGGGACAGCTGGTTATTGTTGGAATAAACTTGTCCATAATGGCCTAGCCCCTATGTCTTATTAAAAACCATGACCCCATTATCTGGAAAAACCAAGCTGAAGGAAAACTTAATAAATCTACTTATCCTGGGAAATCCAAACTATCAGCTACTTTTTCCTTTTTGTATGTAAAAAAAGAAGGAAATGCCCTCATAGTACTTAGCCCAAAATATGGGGGCTACTACCAACCTTTGGGTTACTACAGCCAACAATTAGATCCCATGGCCTACGGTTCCTTACCCCCAATACCCTGGGGCTGTCCCTGCCACTGCCTTTCTAGTAAAGGTCACTGAAGAAGAAATAGTCATGGGATCCTCTCTTACCATCTTTGTACCTAATGCTGTCTAAGCTCTCTTAAATGCATCCAACACCCTCCAACAAGCCATCTTGCTTCTTAGGAAATTCTCTTGCTAACTACCCCTCATATCACTCCTTCTTCCACGAAAGAAACCCCCCATGACTGTTTGACTTTGACGGATCATCTATTAACCTCTACTGATGACTTATGAGAAACCCCCTTGACAAATGTTGATTTCTCATGATTCACTGATGGTTCTTACTTGAAAAATGAAAATCGTAAATATTGTGCTGGATATGTGATATCAATTCCTTTTGAAGTCATCGATACTGCACCCTTTCTTTTGGCCACTTTAGCCCAATAAGCCAAATTATAAGCTCTTATTCAAGCATATATTCTTGCTAAAGGTAAAACCACAAACATCTATACCGATAGTCACTACACCTTTGGAGTAGCCCATGATTTTGGAATGGTATCGAAATGAGGTTTCCTTACTTCCAGGTTTCCTTAAAATGGCCCTTATATCCAAAATTTATTATATGTTATGCTCTTGCCAGCAGCTCTAGCTATTATTAAAGTCTCTAGGCATTCTAAGCCTGACTCCCAGGAAGCCAAAGGAAACCACCTCACTGATGTCTCCACAAAAAAATGCTGCTTTTGGGATTCACAAACTAAACCAGTCATGGTCCAGAAAACTACTTCCCCTGGTGATGACTTAAGAGAATTAAACAGGAATGAAACATGAGAGACTATGGACTATGAGAAACAAACTGAGGACCTCAGAGGGGAGGGGGGTGGGGGAATGGGATAGACCGGTGATGGGTAGTAAGGAGGGCACATATTGCATGGTGCACTGGGTGTTATACGCAACTAATGAATCATCGAGCCTTACATCGAAAACCGGGGATGTACTGTATGGTGACTAACATAATATAATAAAAAATCATTATTAAAAAAAAAAAAAGAGAATTAAACAGGAAAACACTACAACTGGCCCCTGAATAGGAAAAACAAAAATGGAGATCTAAAAGGCTGTTGGTATCATGAAGAAAAGAAACTCCGATTCAGACCAAATAACAAACCGTTTCAAAATCTTACTTATACTAGGTCAGCTCCCTTGTTACTTCAGATCTACCGAAATTTAAGGTACTCACATAATCATTCCCACAATGCTAGTAAATCAGATTATGATTACAATGATTATATTTCTGATCATAAGATCCCCTCTTTTATTCCAAGGAAAAATATCTGGGCAAAGAGACCCAACTGTGCCTTAGAAGACATTGGGTATTTCTTTTTATGAACTATGAAACATGAACTATACATTTCCCCTTAACTGGAAGGGATGTTTTGGGATCACTGGCCTCACCTCTGATGCTGAAATTAGAAAAACTCTTCCCTTCACTGATTATATACCTAATCTGGGGTCCTCTATCAACTTAAAAGGGCATGTCAGAACTGGGAAGGTTATGATTTTGGATGGATGCCTACATATAACCCTACAGTAGATAGAGAGGGTTTGGGGCAGGCTTTTGCCAGAGCCTTTTTAGCTTGGGTTGGAGTAGCAGACCTTGAAAAAGCAATTCACAATCTTTCTGTAGTTATGTCTACCCGTTTCAATGCTTCTATCTGAGCTTTTGCATATCAACAAACTCAAATAGACAGCCTTGCTGAAATAGTCCTACAAAAACTACAGAGCCCTTAACCTCCTCGCTGCTCAGCAGAGGGGAACCTGTGCCCTACTTGGAGAAGAATTTAGTTTTTATGTCAGTAAGTCAGGGAAAATAACACAAGAACTAAAAACAATGAAGGACAGTATCAATTTGCTAGCAGAAATTGGCCAAGCTCCTGGAACTTGGGGCATTTTTGAACTACTAAATACAGGCAAGTGGGGAAGCTGGTTGAGAAGTGCATTTCAATCAATAGGTATCATTGGGCTTTTGAGCCTCAGTTTAATCTTTTTAATTAAATTCCTACTGTTTGGTATTAGTAAACAAATGCCTCATTCCCAAATGTATGTACAAAATAAAATTCTTTTCCTTTCAAAGGCTTTTCTTGCAATTCAACTGACAGTGGAAACTAAACTGTCTACTTCAGAGGCACATAGCTGAGATCCCTCATTTTTCAATACTCTTGTTCAAATGAGGCAAGTGAAACTCTACATTTCCCTCCCCCACAGGACAAGACACCTGAGGATGGTCCTCCTCACCTTAATGGGAAAAGACACCTGCGGATTACCCTCCTAAGCTCCATGGGACATAGAATACAATCCACCTGCAATCCAATTACACTTTTAAGAAAATTAGCAAACAACATCTGAATGATATAATTGATCACAGCTGTTTTCTGAAAAAGATCTTGATCAAAAGGTGGAAATGTGAACGAATTTCAATCTAAAACGGAACCAGGGCACATAAAATGGAAAATCTCATGCATGTGTCCTTAGGAAAACAAAACTTAAGGACTGAGAGACTGACTTAAATAGAGCCTACTCCAAACCTTCAACAGACTCACCTGTAGCTTGCTATAGTTTGCATGTCTGGAATTGCAATTCCTCTGCTATTCCCGAATAAACTTATCTTTTTGACAAGTTTGAGATTACCTCAGTTTACCTCTTTATTTAGGCCAACAAGAGTACTGTATGTTTTTTCTAACTCATGGAAAACATGTTGAGATTATGAATCTAAATAATTATTTTTAGGGGGCAAACATAATCCTGCCACTTTATTCAACAAGTTCACAAAACACTGAGATGAGAAATGGCATAGTCATGTATTCATTCCAATAATGCTGCTGTTTCTAAGAAGAAGAAAAATTAATCTCTGGAATCATTTTGTGATTGGCAGGTTTAGGAACACTTAACTAGCTCTGTGATTTTGAATGTTACTTATAACCCAGGCAGGTGATTTGACAACCCATATTCTTGTGGTAGAGAAGATGGTGCTGGTGATAGGTGGGAATACCATCTGCTCACCCCACTCTAAAAGCGCCAAGTGTGGTACAGTAGTATTTTAAATAAAAAGAAAGATTTAATTTAATTTCATATTGAGATTTATCTGGTCATTTCAAGATATTTCTTGACCCACAAAGAAAACATCTACCTTTGGGTTGGCAATCAGTGTTCTGAATTGAAACTGGCTGAGAAGAAAATAGGATGTGAGAAATATCTTTGAATGCAATGTCTATATTGTATTATGGAATGATAAACAGATTTCTACTTACTAAAACATTCAGAAAGTTCTGGGTGAGCTATCATGGTTGATACCAAGACCCTATCTACCAATTAAAATAAACTGCCATCATCCATTTATTAACTCAATATGCAATTCCTGAGCACACAGTATGTGCCAAGAATTGTTTCATGCCATTGTTTTATGGAAATATTAGCAAATGAGGCAAAAGATGGGTCACCAAGGCTTCATTCTGGTGAAGGATGGGAGTGGAGCATGAGACAGGTAATAAACAGGTAAAAACAGATAAACAAGGAATGGAAAAGAGCGGTTAAAAACTATGATAAAAATAGAACAAAGGATGGGATAGAGAAGGCAAGAAAGAACTTTCGATGGGGTGGTCTTGGAAGACCTCTTAGAGAAGTCGACATTTAAGCTGTGGCATTCATGCAAAGAGCGTTCTAAGCTGAGGGAAGAGCAAATGAAAAGGCACAGAATTTGGTGTGTCAGGGAAACAGAAAGAAGTCCAGTGAGTGAGCATGTAGGGAAAACAGTATGAGCAAGAGTGGTTCATGTGCTGCCTCAAGCCTTAGAGAAGAGTGAGGATGTCACTCTAAAGATGTTGGGGTGCTACTGGAGTGTCTTAAACAGAAGAGTGACCTGATTCAATTCATATTTTAAAAAGCTTGCACTAGTTGGTGCGTGGTGGGCATGTTACTGTGGGGCAAGAGAGGAGGCAGGGTCACCAGTTGGGTAGACACTGTGGTCGTTCAGGTAAAAGGTGCTGCTGCCTTGACCTAGAGGGTAGCCATGAAGGTAGAAAGAAGTAAGCCTCAAAATCTTGTAGTTCTTTTTTTTTTTTTTTTTAAAGATTTTATTTATTTATTCGACAGAGATAGAGACAGCCAGCGAGAGAGGGAACACAAGCAGGGGGAGTGGGAGAGGAAGAAGCAGGCTCACAGCGGAGGAGCCTGATGTGGGGCTCGATCCCAGAACGCCGGGATCACGCCCTGAGCCGAAGGCAGACGCTTAACCGCTGTGCCACCCAGGCGCCCCAAAATCTTGTAGTTCTTATGTTAAGCATTTATGGCACTGTTCTGATACTGTCTGTGGACTTTTTGCCTCTTCTGGTAGACTATATTTTAACTGCTACCATTTATAAAGTGCCCCATGTTGCTCTGGGCTTTATACACATTGAATCCTTATAACAATTTCATTCCGAGCTCATGTGTGAGGAGGTTAACTAACTCCCCAAGGCCACAAAACTAGTGAAGGTCATATTAAGGTTTATCTCGGTCTGTCTGATTCTGAGCAAGGCACAATTCGGCCAATGTACTATAGTGTCTTAATTTAACCTACCTTAGGGGCAGAGTTAGCCCAGGGAAATCAGGGCAAAGCTGAGTTTCGTTAATGGCTCTTAAAAGGAGAAAGGCAGTAAAGGGAAGCCCTTGCCTAAAATGCAGATTCCTGAGCACTGCCCTGAAAATGCAGAAACAGAATCTCTAGGTTTGGGACCTGGGAATGTGAATTTTAAAAATGCTCCTAAGTGACACTCACTAAAATTTGCAAAGACTGCAAAGTAGGCACTCATTCAACAAGTATTTGTTGAATGACTAATGGAAAGGTTAGGTAGGAAATGAAGATCTAGAACACCTCACTCCCACAACCCCTGATCCAGAGAAAATATAGGCCCATTTTGAGTGGGCCCAAGCAGAGTCTCGGCTAGCCCCCTCAAATCCACTTGGAAATTCATGATGTGACTAATATACTGGTATGATATACTCAGACCTTCTGAAAGCTTTCTATTTTAAGTAATTACTCTCGATGATGAGGAACTAAGTCCATTTGTCGCCCCAGATGAGGAAGTACAAGCCACTCAACTGGTATACATCATATATTTTAAAGGCAAAACCATCTTTTTAAAAAATTGTTTTGATCTTTTAGCTTTTTCAACATACAGGAGTCAGGCTATACTCATGAAATGAACTTACCTATTAGACAGGATATATACAGTGCCTAAGGCCCACAAGACTTTTAGGGGTATACAAAAATGTTTTCATTTCTTTTAAAACCAGAAGATAAACATGAACATATTCTGGCCTGGATTATATTAAATTTTCACCAATGCAGTTGTAAAATATAATTTTAATTATTTTTTTTCAATCAAGAAGTGGCCCATAAAGATAACAGTGCCTAGTCATAATGCGACCCTAGTCACAGCTCAGGGCCCAGGTGAGAGACACCTTACCTGGCATGCATTGTATAGGAGCTGATGTTCGAATTTCTTGATCCCAAGAATGTTCTGGAACATCTCATAGAGCTGCTCCTTGCTCAGAATCAGCTCGGAGGCTGCACTGGCTGTCATCCGGGCCTGCTGCTTCCTGGGGTCTTCTTCCCCACGGTAGATAGCATCAAACTTGGCCATCCAGGAGCTCAGCACAGTCTCCTTGCTGAGGCCATCGATCTCAGGCAGGCTGCGCACCCTCTTCTCAATGTGCTTCTTGAAGACCTCCCTGGAGTCATTGGCAGAGCAGCCTCCACTCTGCACCATACGGGCCACACGGTCGCTCTTCAGGAACACCTGAGCAAGAATAGGGACAGGAAAGACGTTAAGGACTCAGCCCTGGAAATACCAGTTTCCTAGGGCTGAGGGCTGGGCTGACCGGCATAATGGGAGGGACCAGCATCCTGCCCCACTACCTCCTATTGTGTGAACTCAGAGAAGTCACTTACATGTTTTGCTTTTGTGTCCACATCTGGAAAATAAAAATAATAATAGTACTTACCAGGTTGTTAAAAGGATTACATTGGTACAGTAATATCATGAAAGGCAGCATATACTATCTAGATTCTGTGCTCCAACAGCTGGGTTCTTTCTTTGCCACTTATTGGCCGTTGTTTCTTTCATCAAGTTAACCTCTTTATACCTCAGTTTTTTCATCCATAAAATAGGATAATCGTGGTCTCTAAATCATACATATTTTTAGAGGAGGATTAAATGGGTTCATATATGAGAACACCTTTAAAAAGTGGACCACAGTAATGCCATATGGGTTGTATTATAGTTATTATTTTTTTGACTTTTTACATTGAAGTATAGTCAACATACAATGTTGTGTTAGTTTCAGGCATATAACATAATGATTCAACAAGTTTATATGTTATGTCACACTCCCCACAGTGTAGCTACCATCTGTCAGCGTACAATGCTATTATAATACCACTGACTATATTCCTTATGTTCTGCCTTTTACCCCAGGACTTCCTCATAACATAACTGGAAGCTGGTATCTTCCATTCCCCTTCACCCATTTTGCCCATCTCCCACCCCCTCTCCTCTGGCAACCATTAATTTGTTCTCTATCTTTATGGGTCCATTTCTGCTTTTTTTTATTCACTTGTTTTGTTTTTTAGACTCCACATATAAGTGAAATCATAGAGCATTTGTCTTTTTCTATCAGACTTATTTCACTTAGAATAATATCCTCTAGGTCCATCCATGTTGTAGCAAAGGGCAGGATCTCATTCTTTTTTACGTCTAAGTAATATTCTCACGTGTGTACATGTACACACACACACCACATCTTCATTAACCATTCATCTACTGATGGACACTTTGGTTGCTTCTATACCTTGGCTACTGTAAATAATGCTGCACTGAGTACTGGGGTGCACATATCTTTTCAAATCAGTGTTTTTGTTTTCTTTGGGTAAATACCCAGTAGTGGAATTAGGGGATTATATTGTATTTCTATTTTTAATTTTCTTTGGAACCTCCACACTGTTTTCCAAAGTGGCTGCATCAATTTACATTCTCACCAACAGCGCATCCACGTTCCTTTTTCTCCAAGACCTCGCCAACCCTTACAAGCCAGGGTGTCCCCAGTGCTCACTGCAGGGCGTGCCCGAGCGGGGTGACTAGAGCTGAGGTAAGGTCCTGGCTGAGGCACTCCATGCAGGGCATGCATGACCTGAAACCCAGGTCCTTGGGTGGCTGGAACCAAGGCGGGCATGGACTGGGGCTCCCGGGGCATTCTGCGGCATTCTGCACAGGGGGTGCCTTCGTGGGGGTTGCGGGGGGTGCTGGGGCCGAAGCGGGGCATGGGCCACGAGGTCCCGGAGCACTGTATGCTGGGATACCCTAGCAAGCTGCCCGAAGCCCAAGTCGTGTGGGCGTCGAATGTTCTGGGGGTGCTCTGTACCTGCGTCGCCGCCGCTAGAGCTGCAGTGAGGGCCAACCAGAGGTGCCCGGGTGTGCAGAGGGCCGCGGCCGCCTTGGGGAGGACCGGTGGTGCTGACGCGGGCTACGACACCCAGGCCGGCTGAGGCGGCGGCGGGCTATGGCGTCCAGACCGCAGCTCCCGTCGCGTGGAGGCGGCGTAAACCCAGCAGCTCACCAGCCTCTCTGACCCAGAGTTCCCTCGGCTCTCTGGCCAGCCCGCGGCGCTCTAGGACTAGTCCCGCTATAGTCTCGTTGCTCCTGTAAACTGCGGCTTTTGTCTGTGCCCTCGGGTCCCTCCGCACGGTCCCTCCCTTCTGCAGTTGGCAGCTTTGGGGGTACGAGTCCCTTTCATTACCCTGTCCCTGTCTCTTACTGTTCTCTGTGTGGTCTCTTAAGCTTTTGTCATACAGAAGCTATCCTGTCAGCCCTCAGTTCTCCTTCAGGAGGAAGTGCTCCATAAATAGGTGTAGATTTGGTTTGTCCCTGTGGAGGAGGGGAGCTCAGGGTCTTTCCACGTCGCCATCTTGGACCCCACCGTGGCTGTTACTGTCATTATGTGCAAAGTACCTGGCATGAGGTCTGACACATGTTAACCACCATTTATATTTCATTTTATCCTCTCAGTGATACTCACCACACTTGAAATTGAACAAGTATTCGGTAAATATGTATTTAATGTCGCCCTTCCTGAAATGTGAACTCCATTAGGGCTGCGCCCTTCTTGTTTCCCCACAATGTCATCCACCTCTCCTACAGAGCCTGGCACTTTATTTATTTTTAAAGATTTTATTTATTTATTCGACAGGACAGAGACAGCCAGCGAGAGAGAGAACACAAGCAGGGGGAATGGGAGAGGAAGAAGCAGGCTCATAGCGGAGGAGCCTGATGTGGGGCTCGATCCCATAACGCTGGGATAACGCCCTGAGCCGAAGGCAGACGCTTAACCGCTGTGCCACCCAGGCGCCCCTAGCCTGGCACTTTAGAAGCAAATGAATAAAGATTATGGTAGGCATTCTATTCAGTCCATCTTATAGGCTGAACACCAAGACTCCAGAGAGGGGTAGGGACTTGTTCTTGGTAACTCAAACTGCCTGATTACATGGGTATGTTTTGTTTTGGTTTGTTTTTTAAATCTCAGCCTGGTTCCTTCCTTCCCTAAGGGTCTTGCCTGTCTGGTGGAGAACCTCTTCTGTCTGGTGAAGAACCCCTGGTTGTTTTGCAGGTGCTTCTTAGGTCCTGGGACCAAGCCGTCCATTAAGAACAGCTTACTTTTGCTCCAGTGCCCACCATTTGGAAGTGTACACAAGCTACATGGTTCTGAGGTGTAATACAAGGCGGTGAAACTGCTGCTTCATATTCATGAAGAGGAAACATCTGACATTTTTGAGCTGTGTCCTGGTCACACTTCAGAAGGTGCATAAATATCCTTCCAGAGGCAGAACAAATGTTCACTCCCCTGTCAGATTTCAAGAAATGCCCTTGTTAGCCAGGACACAGCACTGCTTGGGGACATTTCATTGCCTCCTGCTTCATCGCAAAGACTTCCTTGGGGAGGAGAGATGTTAGAAAGGTGGGCTCCATCTACTGCCAAATTAATGAACTAATTTAAAAAGAAGGAGGGCTGAGGATTTGCTTCACAGGCAAGGGCCATGGCCTGCTTCTCTGTGCCTGGGAACTAACCAGTACTCAGTTGAGACCTTAGAGTTCATTTAAAAGTCAATTGTAGAAAAAGAGCTTCAACTAAATCCTCAGGCCTTAGGAGCTTTAATGAAATAAAGAATTTTCCTGAAAATCTGCTATGTTTAATGCAGATAGTTTCTCCATCTACCTAATATATCTTATCTCAGTTATGGTTTGGGTCTCAAAGAACATCAAAGTTTCGAGGCAAAGAGAGGAAGCTGTAGTATTGAGACAGGAGCTATACACCATGGTCCTAGGCCAACTCTACTACTAATCTGTTGTGTGACCTTGGGTAGGTTACCTCCCCTCTCTGGTTCTCCAGTTTCTTATTTGTACACGAAGAGAATTGAGCAAAAAAAAAATTTGAGGTTGCCTTTTAGTTGTAATGTTTGTATTCTTCATGATCACATTCATCCTTTCTTTGGGCACTCGCTAGGTGGAAGGCACTGTGCCAGGTGCCAGCAATACAGTGGTGAGCAAAACAGATGCAGATCCAGCCTTCATGCCTCCACAACATAATAATAATCCCATAGAAATATTACAATCTGGGACATGAGCTTTCAATGGGAAGTACAAAGGACCATGGGTGTCTATAGCTAGAATCTATTCCAGTATGGAGCAAGGAAAGCCTTCCTGGAGGAAAACTCCTTTGGGATGATATGTAAACAATGGGTAGGTAAAAAGAGAGTAAAAGAGTATTTTAGAGGGGCGCCTGGGTGGCACAGCGGTTAAGCGTCTGCCTTCGGCTCAGGGCGTGATCCCGGCGTTGTGGGATCGAGCCCCACATCAGGCTCTTCTGCTATGAGCTTGCTTCTTCCTCTCCCACTCCCCTTGCTTGTGTTCCCTCTCTTGCTGGCTGTCTCTGTCTCTGTCGGATAAATAAATAAAATCTTTAAAAAAAAAAAAAGAGTATTTTAGAGAGAAGGAACAATATGTGTAAAGACCCCGAGTGGCTGAGGAAATAGGGAGAGCCATTGTGGCTGTGGCTGTGGCTGTGGCTGTGGCTGTAGCTGTGGCAGTGAGTGGTGGGGTGTGACCAATGGCAGGAAGGAGCCAGATGGTGGAAGGTATGGCAGGCCACATTAAGGATATTGGTCTTCATTTGAAGGGCACTGGGAAGCCACTGAAGGTTTTAAGTGGGACATGGCATAATCAAGTTCAGATTCTCTGGCTTTAATGTGGAAAACCAACCTGAAGGGGGCTAAGAGAATAGGTAGGAGGCCAGGTGGGGGAGCACTTGCAGGAGCACTGATGAGTGATGATGGTGGTGGGGATGCAAAGGGGTTAATTCTTTGTAGTCAGCTCTAATGACCATCAATGACTTAAAACATCTCATCAACAAAGCAGCCATACTCTCCTCCCATCTGTCCATACCAGTGTCCCACAAACCTGGAGCAGGCCCCCATTATAAGCTCTTAGCACCATATTCCTTTCCTCCAAAGCCCTTCCATAGCTGCCATTTGTCTCTCTGACTTTCTGGTTAATATCTGAGCTCCAGCTAGACTGTAAGTTCCAAGAATGCAGGAGTTTTTTTTTTTTTTTTTTTTTTCCCATTCGTTTTTCTGAGTGCCTAAGACACTGCCTGGAACATAGTTGGTGCTGTGTTAAGAATGAATGAATGAGGGGCACCTGGGTGGCTCAGATGGTTAAGCATCTGCTTTCGGCTCAGGTCATGATCTCCAGGTCCTGGGATTGAGCCCCACGTTGGGTTCCCAACTCAGCAGGGAGTCTGCTTCTCCCTCTCCCTCTGCCTCTCCCCCTGCTTATGTGCTCTCTTCCTCTCTCTCTCTCTCTCTCTCTGTCTCTCACTCAAATGAATAAAATCTTTAAAAAGAAGAATGAGTGAATTGACAACACAAAGTAGATGTCTCAAAGCAGAGATTCTATTGGGATTATATCGGATGGGAGCAAGAAGGTGAAGGGAAAATAAATAAGCACCATATATCGGTCTCTTAAAAAAATGGACTGAGGCTAGATTTCCCAAGGGCCATCACAACAGGGGTAAGAAATGAGGATGCTGGCCCACTGCTCCTAGGTGGCATCCATAACTGACTGGGTGACCCCTGGATACTGCACACATCATCTGCTTCACATAGACTCTTCTTTGTATAAAGTAGTCACTCAATAAATATTTATTCAACTACTAGTAGATGACAGTCACTTAACTTCTAGAACCCTCACTCTCCTTTGCTGTCACATGGGATTAATTCAGCCAGCCTTCTTTGACAAGGATCAAACTGAAAGGACTTTGAGAAACAGAGGGCTTCATTTGTCCAGAGATAAGATATGACTGCCAGACCCAGCATGAGGGGAGATCAGTAGAATGTCAAGAGCGTGAGGAAGGAGGCCGGAGACTGAGGAGACAACAAAGATGAAGTGCCAAACAGAAGACGAGGCAGCCATAGGGAGAGAAAGTGGCAGCAGAAAACTAATTTTCCAGGCAAATCATTTGTCTTGGCTTTTCAGTCTGTCAGAAGGGAAGTGTCAGAAGGGTCTGGGCCAGCCTCACCCTGTAGTGAATACAGACCCTGAATACCAATGTGCTTGGGTATCTCTAAAACCATCCTGGAAATCCATCTGTAGTGGGAGCTGTAGCTGGTGTTTCTGTTTCCTGTTTTGTTTTTTGGTGGCTCTTGCAAGAGACTTCAACCCCAGACACAGTTCTGTGAGGCACATCCATAAATCCTTCCTGCTCCTCTGCCAACTTTCCAGACAGGTCATAATGGGAGATGGAAGATAAACAAATAAATACAGAATGGTGAAGGGCAGTCAATTCAGTGACTTGACCTCATCCATCAGTTCTTTCCTCCATCGCCAGAGCCAAGCAACCTCAAGGTTGTTTTAGGAACACACACGCACATCAGTACTTAATGACTGTACAGGCAACGGGATAAAGTTGGCCCAGCTCCCACTCTCTGATCCTTTCCTGCTTTACAAAAGCATGTCATTCCAACATAAAAAAGAAAAATACCTAGATGTTAGAGTAAATAAGGTTTAAAAAAACCCACAACAACTTGGTTGCTACTAATGAATGCTACACAGCTACTATGAAGAGTAGACTATAGTATCAGACGGCCCAGAGTTCAAGTCCCAACTCTACCAGTTGCTGGCTTTGTCAACTGAGCAAATTACATAATCTTTCTGGGCTTTGGCTGCCCCATCTTTCAAACAGGAATCCTAACAACCCTCCCATGTAGGATTTGGATGAGGATTCACTGAAGCAATGCATATCAATTGGTAAGCATATAAATGGCACTGGGAAAATGGACAGCCACATGAAGAAGAATGAAACTGGACCATTTTCTTACACCATACACAATGATAAGCTCAAAATGGATGAAAGACCTGAACGTGAGACAGGAATCCATCAAAATCCTAGAGGAGAACACAGGCAGCAACCTCTGTGACCTTGGCCACCGCAACTTCTTGCTAGACATGTTTCCAAAGCAAGGGAAACAAAAGCAAAAATGAACTACTAGGACTTCATCAAGATAAAAAGCTCTTGCACAGCAAAGGAACCAGCCAACAAAACTAAAACTCCCAACCAACAGAATGGGAGAAGATATTTGCAAATGACATATTAGATAAAGGGTTAATATCCAAGATCTATTAAGAACTTATCAAACTCAGCACCCAAAAAACAAATAATCCAGTCAAAAAATGGGCAGAAGACACAAACAGGCATTTCTCCAAAGAAGACATTACAAATGGCCAACAGACACATGAAAAAATGCTCCACATCACTTGGCATCAGGGAAATACAGAACCACAATAAGATACCACATACCAGTCAGAATGGCTAAAATTAAGTCAGGAAACAACAAATGGCAAGGATGAGGAGAAAAGGGAACCCTCTTACACTGCTGGTGGGTGTGCAAGCTGTACAGCCACTCTGGAAAACAGTATGGAGGTTCCTCAAGATGTTAAAAATAGAGCTACCCCACCTGCACCCCAATATTCATAGCAGCAATGTCCACAATGGCCAAACTGTGGAAAGAGCTGAGATGTCCACTGACAGACGAATGGTTAAAGAAGATGTGGTATATATATACATACATACACACAATGGAATATTACTCAGCCATCAGAAAGGGTGAATACTTACCATTTACATCGATGTGGATGGAACTGGAGGATATTATGCTGAGCTAAATAAGTCAATCACAGAAAGACAGTTATCACATGGTTTCACTCATATGTGGAATATAAGAAACAGGGCAGAGGACCGTAGGGGAAGTGAGGGAAAACAGAATGGGAGCTCATCAGAGAGGGAGAAAAACCACGAGGAAACTCTAGGAAACAAACTGAGGGTTGCTGGAGGGGAGGTAGGTGGGGGAATGGGATACTTGGGAGATGGGCCCTAAGAAGGGCATGTGATGTGATGAGCCCTGAGTGTTATTTGCAACTTATAAATTACTGAACACTACATCTGAAACTAAAGATGTACTACAAGTTGGCTAATTGAATTTAAGTTAAGAAAATTGGTGAGCATAGTGTCTGTAATGGTGCCTATTATATTTACTACTGAATGTGATAAAAGTTAACTGTTATTTTTAAATAGAATATCATGCAGTCACGTAAAAGATAATATTTTCTCATTAGCATCAAAAGATGTCCTGATAGATTGTCAAAGCAGATAATTCCAATGGTAGAGGTAAAGTGAAGTTGGGGGATAGGAGCATGACCCTGGATTGAGAACAGTACAGATAATAAAACTGATGAGAATATGTCATAAGTATGACTTTGCAGAAGCAGGAAAGAAATTGAAACCCACTGTGCTAAATGAAACAAGTGGGTTAGTAATATTTTGTAGTTATTCTCCTGATAATCTTAATTTGGAAATCAAATATCTATCTTTATGTGTACAGACACATTAAAGATACTTGAAAAGATACATACCAACATTTAATAGTGATTGTCTAGGGTGATGGGATTACAGGTGGTTTTCCAACCAAGTGCTTTAGATTTCTTTCTACATTACCTATTTTTATAATTTCTATAGTACATATTTATAATTTTTATGTTATGTTTTACTTTATAATCACTTTAAACACTCTCTCTACATGGAAAAATTACATATTTTACCTTCACTGAGGCAAGGAGCATGTCAGTTTCTAAAATAAAATGCACCTTTGGATCTGAAAGATACCTTTCACCAAAAGTAAAAGATCCTGGTGCAAACTTTAGAAGCAGATCTGGGACTTCAGAAGCAGTAGGCGGTGGTAGGTTAGCAGCAAAAGCAGTTCCATCCATTTCCTATTTCTATACCCTGGCCCCCAGCCTTGAGCTTGTACCTCCCCTACCCCACACCCAGGCCCTGAAACTAGGGAAGTGGATTGATTCTATTAATTTTCAACTCTCTCCTACTATTTCTATGCATCAGGTGTGTACTGACCACCATCCTCCCCCTCCAAACTTAATATATTTATGCTGGCACTTTCCAGGTGCCAGACTGAGGGTGAGGTTGTGTGTGTGTGTGTGTGTGTGTGTGTGTGTGTGTGTGTGTGTGATTTAATCCTGACAACAATTATGCAGGAAGGTCCTAGTACAGATAATGTCACTGAGGCTCACCCTTGGCTGAGGTCCCCAAGCCAGTGTGCAGTGGAGCTAGAATTCAACCCCACATCTTGCAGACACGACACAGCCTCCTAAACCACTCTGCCCTCTGCCGCCTTGCTCCACTTTCCCCATGAGAACAAATATCTTTACCATGGACAGCTACTCCTCTCCGAGGGAGACATCTGTTTTAAGGCCACTGAGGACTTAGAGCAGTTTTGCTTACTGGAAAATATATAGCTTCATTTTAGAAAAAGAGCCAGATATGACCTGACTTCTACTTCACTTAGATTAAAAAAAAAAAAAAAAAAAAAAAAAGGTCAAGCATAAAGACTGAATATAGCATGTCATCCAGTGTAGAGGACACCTGCAGTTTATGCCTGCCAATGCCCCTTCCTCTTCCGATCACAGTGCCTCGGTCTGAGAATGTCTTTGCCACTAAGCACAGTCTCAGTGGGACTGTCAGTCATGGGAGCAGGTCCTTAGCCATGTGGTGGGTTGTAACCTGAGGTCGGCTAGTCAGACTTCCCCTTGTGGGGATCAGATTCAGAGTGGGATGGCACAAGAATGGAATGGGGTTGGAGGAGAGTCATACCAGGGATGGGGTGTCCCCTATATCCTGCCGCCTGGCTTCCTGGGATTAAGCGGTTAAGCTGCTCGGTTTTCCTCTTTTCTGTAGCTTGGTTATTTTCTTTGATAACTCTTATTGCTGCTGCTGCTGCTGCTGCTGTTGTTGTTGTTGTTGCTATTGTTGTTGTTGTGATGATGATGATGATGATGATGATGATGATGATGATGATGATGATGATAGCTTAATTTAACCAGTCAGTAAGTTTTTGTTGCTAGCAACTACAAAATTCTGTTTTATTTTATTTTTTTAAAGATTTTATTTATTTATTTGACAGAGAGAAAGACAGCCAGCGAGAGAGGGAACACAAGCAGGGGGAGTGGGAGAGGAAGAAGCAGGCTCCCAGCGGAGAAGCCCAATGCCGGGCTCGATCCCAGGACCCCGGGATCACTCCCTGAGCCAAAGGCAGACGCTTAACGACTGAGCCACCCAGGTGCCCCCAAAATTCTGTTTTATAACAGCAGTCAAAGTTAGCTAAACAAAACAAAACAAAACAAACCAACCAGGCCTTTGTTAGAGATTAGCTAAAAGAAACCAAAGCAAACTCAATCAGAACAGTTTCACTGGCTAAAGCCCAGATATCAGCAGAAGCAATGCTAAAATGGGTGTGCATACACCCTCTATCTCATTCTACATCCCCACTTCCCACCAAACCCCCATGTTTTCTTCTGGGCAGGCTCTGAGTGAGAGAGGTTTTGTAAATTTTTTCCATCCACCTCTTTTCCCTGATGCCAGTACCCGCATGGGAAGGCACCAAAATGAAGCAGGGAGATGGGGAGCGAGGGTGAGTATGCAGAGTGGAAGGGCTTACGTTTTAGACATCTGTCTTAAAGGCACTGAGAGTTAGGGAAGGTGGGGGGGGGCGTAGAAATGGGTGAGCTCTCTCATGTCTCAAGACCACAGCTGTGGGAATGGGACAGAGTCACTCAGTCAGATCTCCCAGATCTCAGAGAACCCATTTCAGCGCCCAGCCCTCAAAGCCGGATGGAAGAGATTAAAGGATTAATCTGCTGCCTTGCTTGATCGGCTTTGACGATCAGGGCCACCAGGAAAGGATAAAATAAACTTTCATGCTCTCAAGACCAGAGGGAACACTGGTCTCCCGTTACCGTGGCCCAGCTCAGGTCCCAGGCCCAAGCGGCTTGATGCTAAAGCTAATGCTGGCCAGCGGGGTTCAGAGGGGCTGGATGGGCACAGATGGAAAAAGAACAGAGCCTACCTACTCCTTTTATCTAAAAAAAATTTCTTTACTACTCTAGGGGGTTGGAAAACCATTATTGCCTTGGCAAAACAAAGCCAATGCCTGAAACCACTTTTTCTAATAATAAGTTTCTCAGAACTTTTTGAGGAAAAGTTGTCTTTCAAAAATATCATTACCATTAGCAAACTGGGATGTGAAGGTGTGGTATGGTGGGGTGGAGTGTGTGTGTGTGTGTGTGAGAGAGAGAGAGAGAGAGAGAGAGAGAGAGAGAGAAAGAGAGACAGAGATCATGAGAAAGAGAGAGAGAGAGAGAGAGAGAGAGAGAGAGATTGAACATGTATTTAGAAGGATATCCATTGGTTTTGCCTGCCAAGCATACATTCCCCCTTCTTCTTGCAAAAAGCACCCTCATTTCTCAATGAGAAATCACTGCACTTTCACTATGGGTGGTTCCAGTGTGGTTGCACCTGCTCACAGCATCCAGAGGGGGTGTCTGTCCTAGCACTGATCCCCTGGTCTACTTCACCTCCATCCATTGTGATTGGCTCCAGAAAGGACACCTGACCCATGTCAGCCCACCCAAGTGACCTGGGGCCTTTTGCTGGGACTCTCGGCAAAGAGGTATTCTCTTCACTCCTGCGGTTACTGAGCTGGTAGGGCATGGCCTGAAGCTGCAGGATCCTCCACGTGCAGAGAACCAGCCCAAGAATAAAGCCAACCCAGGGAAGAACAAAGCCGAAGTGTGGGGAGAAAGATATCCATCCTGCTGGCATCTTTGGAGTCTCTAGATCCAGCCACAGCTAAAACCAGGTCTATTCCTGGCCTTTTAAGTTTCTTGAACAAATCTCATTTTTGGCTTAAACCAGTTTGACCTAGGTGTCTGTCACTTGTAATCCAAAGAGTCTTGAGCAAGACAGATACTGACAGGGAAGCAATTGGATCCTGGAGTAGGGTGGAGAAAGAAGCCCTAACTTCTCCACTGCCCAAGAGTGAAGGGAAAGGGAGAAAGGGAGGAGTAATGAACTTGGAGCTCTCCCAAGGAAAGTGTTCATCTTGATCCTTTGGGGACCTTTGCTTCAGAGGATTAGATTTCCCAGAAGCATGCATCCCAAGAATCTCAAGTTTTTACTAATGAATACAGTAAATAATTTATGACCCACATTATTTCCTGTTACTCAAATCTTGGTATTAACTACTCTGTGATTTCACAATACGGGTATTCTCACCAAGCTAAAATGAAGCTCTTTCAAATAAACTAGCCATTACAGAAAAAAATATCAGGATCACTATAGATTTAACGGTTATTTCCAGAGACTCATTAGCACATTGATGACTATTAATTTTCAAAGTTAATTAATAGATAGAAATGGCACTTTCTTTTAATTTATGTCATTAGTCAAATGAGCTTTCTAATTAAGATTTGCAATCTACAAATTTATAAACTGGTGAATAAGTCTAAACATGGAGAATTATTGGCAAGGGTCTTCCTGGTCTGAACTGGCTTCAGAACTTGAAAAAAAGGGGGAGAATTAATTTCATTCCCTGACAGTTTCTCAACAAAATCTTTGGTTAAATATATTCAAATTATTTATTGCCATACCATCAGCGTGGTTCTGAATCTCATTTCCACTTTCTGCTAAATTCAAATGAAATGTTGTATCACATCAGATAAACAAGTAAGTTTGACACTTATTGGAAATATCAATACTATTTGTAAAATGAAAACAAGAAGCTTAAATTTGACAAATATAAAAATAAACCAGACTTCTAAAGCAAACCCAAATGGAAATTTCATTGAGAAAATGTGTAAAATGAGTCTGTGGCTGGACCCAGCAAACATCACAGAGACAAAGGCTGTTTACTATTAAACACTAATTAGCAAAACAGTCAATAGTATTTGCCCAAGATCTAATTGCAGTCTTGCTCTACTCTCTCTGTGAAAAGAGCCAAGTACTTCAGCAAGTGGGAAGGGGAGTTTTACTGAATCAATCAACTAACATTTTTAAAGCATCTATCGAGGACTGGAGTGCCCAAGGCACAGAAGCAGGTGTTTGGAGCATCAGTGAAGTGGGAGCACGAATCTTTTTGTTTTGAGATAATTTGCTACCTAATAATTAAAAACAGAAGGAAAGAAGGAAGAAAATCAGTGAAGCAATCCTATGGGGAAAAAATTAGAGTTCGTTGGACTTAGTTTATTGTTATTACTTTGAATTGCATATGGCAGGATGCCGTGAGTTTTTCAATGTGTAGGGTTTGGTTTCTAATAGTTTTAATCTCGCCTTGACAATGGGTATAACATTTGGGGCACAGAATTCCAAATATAGAGAATATCTGGTTCACATGAAAAAAGATTAATATAAAGTAAAATGTCCTTTAATATAATAACTTAAAAAATGTCCTTTAATATAATAACTTAAAAAAATATGCACATCAGGTTAACATGGCCCAAAGGAAGGTATGGCATATCCTCCTAATTAATAAAATATAAACAATAGCCAATGTACACATTATGGAAAAATAATTATAAAATTTAAATATACTAATTCCAAATCATTTTACTGATAAATAAACCTCTGAGGCCTAGAGGTGAAAGTTCACTTGTGATATATGTTCAGGATATATTCTCTCACTTATATATAGATTTTCTCTTGAGAAGAGTACTACACTTTGGATGGTGTTCTAACCTATAGAAAAGAACTCACAACACCATTTTAATAGAAAGAACAAGGAAGCTAGTGAAGGCACCATCTTGGGAGATGTTAACATCCTTTAGAAAGGGTATAGTTGCTGGGGGAAAGCTCCCAACTCAGTTCAAATCTTAGCTTGTGGCATTTAACAGCTGTGTGACTTTGGGTAATTGACCTAACCTTTCTGAGACTCAGTTGCTTTACTGGTAAAATGGAAATAATATCAGGACCTAACTCATGAGACTGTTGTACAGATTAAACAAGAAATCATACATAAGGCAATCAACGTGCTGAGTGCTTTGCATATAATTTCTTGTTTAGTTGATTTAGTTTTCTCCACACAAAATGCTGTTACTTCTTAAAACTGTAACCAGTCCTCAATACTTTTGCCTCAGGAGGGATGGCCCTGTAGGAGGCCAAGGCCGCAGCTCCCACTGAACAGTAGTCTGGAAATTCTGGGCTTCAGGCTTGAGCAGTCTTGACATTCTTCTACATGGTGAGTCTTACCTCGTAGTAACTCTGGACGGCATTCATGAAGGCTTCGTCAGCCACGATCTGGGTTTCCCCATTGAGGAAAGCCTGAAACCGGTCCTTGACTGTCTGCAGCTGCTGTTTGCTGATCTGTAAGGAACAGGAAGAGGGAACAGTGAGGACTTGTTCTAGGCAAGGATTATGATTACATGGAAGATGCCAGGCCCAACGGGAGCTGGCTTGTTCGGGTGCACAGGAGCTGATTGTTAAATTTGCAGGAGTTTTGTGAGGTGGTTGTTTACCAAAAAATAATATAAATTACAATTAAATATATTGAAAACAAAGGTAACACATACTCAAAATTTTTTACTTCCTGATTATTTTAGCATTACTGTGCTTTCGAAGTTACTAACACCAATTGTATTCATATGGTAGAAATGATATATAATGGATGATACCATATACCTCTTCCCAACTCCACATTCAGTGACATCTTATTGGAAGCTAGATATCAGTCAGGATGGGAGTATTTACTATGGAAATTGACAAGTGCTACAAGTCAGGTGTTTTGTTTATTAGTTTTTGTTTTTTTCGTGAGAGATGGTTGTTTAACACACCATTACACAGGCCCCTCAGGTGGTCTGAAATATGCTGCTTTACAAAGCTCTAGTCATCAAAACAGTATGGTATTATCATAAAAACAGTCACCCAGAAATAAACCCAGGAATACACAGGCAATGATAATTGACAAGGACACCAAAATACTCAATGGGGAAAGGATAGACTACTCAATAAATGATGTAGGAAAAACTGGATATTCACATGCAAGAGAATGAAATTGGACCCTTATCTTACACCACTCACAAAAATTAACTTAAGTGAATTAAAGACTAAAAATATAAGACCCCAAATTGTGAAACTATTAGAGGAAAACATAAGGAAAAGCTCCTTAACATAGGTCTTGGCAATGAATTTTTGGATATGACATCAAAAGCTCAAGCAACAACAGCAAAAATCAACAAGTGGGACTACATCCCTATAATAATCTACTGCATAGCAAAAGAAACAACGAGCAAAATGAGAAGACAATTTATGGAATGGGAGAAAGAATTTATAAACCATTCACCTGATAAGGGATTAATAACCAAAATATATAAGGAACTCATAGCAAAAAAAAAAAAAATCCAATAAAAAAATGGGCAGAAGACTTGAGCAGACATTTTTCCAAAGAAGACATGCAGATGGCCAACAGGTACATGAAAGGATACTCAACATCACTTCTCAGGGAAATGCAGATCAAACCCACAATGAGATACCACCTCACACCTGTTTGAATGGTTATCATCAGAAAAAAAAAACAAAAACAAAAACAAGAGATAACAAATGCTGGCAAGACTGTCAAGAAAATGGAACCCTTGTTCCATACTCTTGGTAGGAATGTAAATTGGTGCAGCCACTATAGAAAACAGCATGGAATTTCCTCAAAAAATTAAAAATAGAAGTACTATATGATCTAGCAATTCTACTTCGGGATATATATCCCAAGGAAAGGGAAACACTACCTGAAAGAAATAGCAGCATCCCTACAATCAGTGCAGCATTATTCACAATAGCTGAGATATGGAAACAACCTAAGTGACCATCGACGGATAAATGGATAAAGAAAATGTCAAACACAGGCACACACACACACACACGCGCACACTAATTATCAAGCCATAAAAAAAAAAAGAAATCCTGCCATTTGTGACAACATGGATGGCCCTAAAAGGCATTATGCTAAGTGAAATAAGTTAGAAAAAGAAGGACAAATACTCTATGTTCTCACTTATAGGTGTTTTCTAAAAAATATTGAACTCGTAGAAATAGGGAGTAGAATGGTAGTTGCCAAGGCCGGAGGGGTGAGGGAAATGGGGAGATGTTGACCAAAGCATACAAACTTCCAACTCCAAGATGTAAGTTCTGGGGATCTAGTTCACAGCACAGTGACTATAATTAACAGTACTGTATTATATACTTGAAAGTTGTTAAGAAAGTAGATTCCACAGCCCTTTATTCTAACCACTTGTTACTTATGATTAAATTTGTTAGCTGGTATGTCTCTCTTGTTATTTGCTCACAGATGTTTCCCCAGGGCCAAGTTAGTGCTTTATGTTAGACAGGCACTCCATAAGCTCTTGTTGAATAAATGAATGCAGTGTACGAAGGAGAAATTATTTTTGAATATCCCTTAATCAGTTCTAATTTATATAAAAATAAAGTTAGCTAAAAACTTTGCTGTTTTTACTATTATTTATAAAAAGTTACACTTTATAGACTGATCATGGGATGCTGTGTCTGAGAACCACTATCGTAGAGGAAAGAGTAAGAAGATCATTCCAGTCCCAGTTCTATCAACACTTTGTCATCTTGGAAAAGCCACTTACATTCTCTGAATTGGTCAGTGGGTTAAAATCTCTTCTGGAATAGGGCTGGGTTTAAATAAATAAATGTGATATCATCCTTAGGTTTCTCACTTGGAAAATGGTGATAATTCTAATTACTTCCTTGGCATACTGACAGCTATTTGATAACATAATATGAGTTCTTTTTAAAAATTATGAGTTTCTATATACATTTAAAGTGCTTTCATCGTTAGAATCAATACAAGTTTTGCTAGGAGAAAATAATGTTTAGAGCTATAGGAGACTGATGCTTGGCTTGAGTTTTGACTCAATCAGGAAACAAAGTAGAGTTCTGAGAATGGACAGAGATGGGAGGTGGGGTGTTTTAGCTAATTTTGTAACGTTGGGAAAAGTGGGACTAGTGAAGTCAGGGGCAGACATAAAAGAGGTAGGTTTCTATCAGATGGATATTTGTCACACTAGCACACCATTGTCCAAGACTAGCCACATGCATAATTTTACATTTTCTGAAAGTCACATTTTAAAAAGTAAAAAGAAACAAGGGAAATAAATATGAATATACTTTGTTGAAGCCAATATGTCAAAAATATTTCAACATGTAATTATTACGTAAATGACTAATGAGATATTTTACATTCTTTCTTTGTACTGTATCTTTGAAATCTGGTGTTATTTTACACCCACAGTATATCTCAATTTAGAATCACCACCCTGCCAGTGTCTAATAGCCACATGTAGCTGGTGGCTATGGCATTGGACAGCCAGGCCTAGAGCACGGAATGATCCCACTGCTAAGCCACGTAGGCTTTCCTGGTCTGACCCAGAAATACTGGTATTGCTGGAGTTATACAGAAAAATCATAGTTATTTGTATGCATTTGAAAACATTTCAACTGAATTATTAGGCACCAGGTGATTTTCTCATAAAAATGGCACCATAACATAAATTTCTTTGAAGCAGGCCAGCCTCAACTGGCCTAAGTCACAAATCCTTACAGTACAGTACCAACCAAGGCATCTCACAGAATTTACATTCAGAATTCCTTCCAACACTGGGTCAGTACCAACTCTGCATGATTTTAGGTCTGGGATGGGGTGAGGTAATGGAGCCGGAGAGGGAGTGGCCACCAACACACCTTGCTTTTGTCTTATATCTCAAGTAATTGAAATAAAAGTAACTACACACCATCCGAATGGTGACGATTGATTATTGACCCAAGCCAGATCCATTATCGCTCTAACCTTTGTTAAATAAGCAGAGTGCTCAGTTCTGCAAGCAACATTTACAGAGCATCTGTTACCTGCCTGGCCCTACCCAAGGCCCTGCGGTTTCAGTGGTCAACAAAACAACACAACCTCTGATCTCCCAGACCAGGGCAAGCCAATGGGGAGTCCAAAGAAATAAGGGATCGTCCTCAGGGGCCTCGTAGTCTGGATGGAGAGGAAAAAACATTATTATAAAATGCTTAAATGGAGCAGGCTTTCAGGAACATTAATGTTAGTCAAATTCGGAGAACATCATTCTGAATCCCCACAAAACACCCCCCACCTCCCTGGATACCTCAAGCTCTCAGTGGGAGAGTTAGGGGCACAGATTCCAGAGGAAGAGCTATGCTTATGTCTGGGTTTTGATGACTGCCAGTCCACATTCCCTATTTTTCTCACCCCTAATCAAACAAGCAAAGTTACCCCACTCACTGTTTCTCACTGGGCAAACGACAAACCTCTCTACGCCTTGGTTTTTCATCTGTAAAACAGGGCCAAAGCTGACCTCACAGGATTGCTGTGAAAATTAACTGGAGATAAGTGAAATATTCATTGCAAAACCTGGCACAGCATGAAGGACCAGTAAACAGTAGCTGCTGTGATGATTATTCCTCAGCTTTGAGGCTTTACGCATTCTGTTCCCTCAAGAAAGCATGCCTGTGGGAAAATTCCAGATGTGTGTTCAATATCCAGCCCACATGCTCCTTCCCAGACCTCCCTGGGTGGAGCTGGCTACTTCCTCAGTATTTTATTCACAGTCCTAAGGGCACATGTGTCATACCACCAAGTAGAAGTTTATGTAGACGCCAGTGCTCAGAGGCAGGGTCAGGAGTCAGGAGTTGAGAACAGAGCCTACGGATCAAAGAAATGTGGATTCAAGTCCTGGTGATAATACTTATTTCCAAGGGTAACCTTGGGCAAACAAATTTCCCCAAGCCTTGGTTCTTCATGTATAAAATAGGGATTATAAGACCTACGCCCAGGGTTGCTGGAAAGATAAAAAGAACATGGGAGGATGGGCCTAAGGATCTTGGCATGCTGCCTGGCACAAAAAAAGAGTCAAATGATACAGGGCAGACCATAAACTAAATGGCCTCGAGGCCCCCGCCTGATGTAGGCTCTGTCTGATGCTAGCTTTGTTTTGTCCCACTCTGTTCTCCGCTTACTCTGCTCCAGCCACACTGGCCTCTGTTCTTTCTCAAGTGTGCCCCAGCACTTCTTTCCTGAGAGGCTTTGTACTTGTCATTCCCCCTGCCTGGGATGCTCTTCCCCTGATCTCCCCATGGCTGCCACCTACTCATTCTTAGGGCTCAGCTTACCTAGCATCTCACAGGAAAATCTTCCCCGACCGCCCCATCTACATTAGTGCTCCCCAAAGCTAATGTCTAGCACAGTGACCTGGACCCCATGCAATGTGCTTATAGCCTTTATCACAGTCAGTATTTAACTTCTTGAAGATAAGTTTATTTAATTGAATTATAACACACATATGGAAAAATATGTCATAAGCACAGAGCCTGAGAAATCGTTGCCAAGTGAACTTTCGAATAGAACCAATTCTCCTATCAAGATAAAGAACATTACCTGGACCCCAGAAGCTCCTGCATGTCCCCCATATCACTGCCCCTTTCCAAAGGTGACCACCAGCCTGACTTCTATCATCATAGATGAGTTTTGCCTGGTTTTGAACTTGATGTCAGTGCAGTCGTGCATTATGAGATTCTGCCACGTGGCTGAGGGTATCAATAGCTTGTTCATCCTCATTGCTAAGTATTCCATGTTATGACTCTACCACTATCTATTTACTCTCCTGTTGAGGGACATTTGGACTTCATTTCTTTATTTTAAAATTGTGCTTTTCATTACCTCTCTCCCCATAAGAACACATGTTTCATTTGTACAAGACCCACATCTATCTTGTTTACTGCTGTGCTTCTAGTGCCTGGCACACAATGGGCTCTGACCAAATATTTGTTGAATGAATGCACGGACTCATCAAGTGTTGAATGTATACCAGGCACCATGTTAGGCTCTGGAGATATGCAAAGACTGAGGCACAATCTTAGCTCTCGGTTTTCTTACACTGTAGTCAGGGACCACATATTCATCTTTGATTCCTTAGCATCCTTTTGGCAACTCTATGAACGAATGACAACCTCACTTAGGAGCTCGCATAAGTAGCCAGTTTAAGAACTAATCTGTGGGTTTATGTCTGGCTTAAAGTTAACTGACCTAGATAGGATTGAACACTGAAGGTGACCTTCATGAACGCACTGAAATAATTGGCCCAGAGAAGCTGGCAGGACAACTCTAAATAGACAAACAGGCTTCTGTGGGCCACTTACTAAGAGAGCTCTCCTAAAATAGAAGTCCCTCTAAAAGCACTCAATGCGTACAGAAGCCACTTGTGCATCAGATCAGAACTCAGAATTGAAGTAATGAGTTCCAAGAGCAGAAATCCTGAAGAGATGAAAGGTAATTATTGCAGAGGAAAGAGCTGCAGCAGGCTCTGCGGGCACTATTCTAGCGTTCTGGGTTCGGTCCGCCTCATTAAGCAGGCCCTGAACAGTCCCACTGCATTTCAGGCAGTTGGGAACGTACTGCACATTCTGGAGAAGCATGACCTGGGATGTAACCGGAAGAGAAACCGCACGTCCTAGGGGCTGGTCTCCGGAGAGGCAATGCCAAAGTCAGAGCCAGCAGAGGCCAAATCCTGGCTTTAACGTTGAGTCTTTGGGCAAGTCATTCACTTTGGTTTTGTCCTCTGTAAACAGGACATCTTATCTACCTTGCAGGGTTTTCGTGAGGATCAGGTGAGAGCATGTACGTAAGGCAGACTGGCATAGAGTCAGGATTTGGTTAATAAAAACAATGACAAGAAGTATTATTGTTATGATGTAGTTTTGCCTTTTTCCTTTCATTGATCTTTTATCTTCCTCAGTGCTGTTTTCCCTTTGTTTATTCAGTCTTTTGGAGTTTCTCTGATGTGGTATTCTTTGTCCCCTCTTCCTTGGTCCTTCCATTTGAGAGACTGAAAAGCCAAATACTCTTTTCCCATCTCCCTTCCAGCTATAGGTAGACATGTAACAGGGACAGACAGCTACTCGGTGTCTTCTGGAAAAGTTTTTGAACAAAATCCTTATAAAAAGGAAACTGCTGTTGATATAATCCTTTCCTTGGGCCAAGAGCATCATAGAGATTTTGGTCCTTACACTTTTGAGGGGTTGATCAAATGTTTGTAAACACCTATCTCTGCCCTTCTTATAATGCAAGAAAAACCAAGTCATTTTTTTAGTTCAAATCATTGTGTGTTTCCTTTTACTCGCATCCAAAGGCTTTCCCAATAGCTACCTGAGGCTTTCTTTAGGAATAAAAGAAGTATTGTTACTAACGTGAGTATCGCTTACTAGGCCTCCTATCACAGCAGCAACTGTATTACATAAGAGGGAGAAGCAATATTTACCCTAAAAGAATGGATCTAAAATGTTAGCATTTTAGGGGTGCCTGGGTGGCTCAGTCGTTAAGTGTCTGCCTTCGACTCAGGGCGTGATCCCAGCGTTATGGGATCGAGCTCCACATCAGGCTCCTCTGCTGGGAGCCTGCTTCTTCCTCTCCCACTCCCCCTGCTTGTGTTCCCTCTCTCGCTGGTTGTCTCTCTCTGTCAAATAAATAAATAAAATCTTAAAAAAAAAAATGTTAGCATTTTAAGCATAGACAATAGATAGTAGAAAGTTGTTTTAAGGAGTTGTTCCACATATACCCATAACTGAAGTCCGTCTCTAATGTATAAGGTCACTATCTAATAACATGAGCTATGCTTTTCCTCTTTTTAAAATTGAAGTATAATGTTATTTTAGTTTTGGGTGTATACCATACTGATTCAACAACTCAGTATCCATTGCTATGTTCCCCACAAGTGTAGCTACCATCTGTCACCATACAACACTATTACAATACCATTGACTATATTCCCCATGTTGTACCTTTTATCCCCTGACTTATTCATTCTATAACTGGAAGCTTGTATCTTTCACTCCCCTACACCCATTTTGTGCATCCCCCAGGCCCCTCCCCTCTGGCAACCACCAGTTTGTTCAATTTGTGGATCTGTTTCTGCTTTTTTTTTATTTGTTTGTTCTTTTTTTTTTTTTTTAGATTCTACCTATAAGTGAGATAAAATGGCTTTTGTCTTTCTCTGTGTGCTTTTTCTTCATAAGAAAGAAATCATTATTTGGGAGAAAAGTAGCTTTTAAAACTCTACTTCATTATAGAAAGTTAATAGGAATGTTAAGTCAAGAAGTGCTTTGAAAACCAAACTTAGCCTAGAGAGGTAAGAGCAATGTTTATTTAATTCTTTCTTTGAAGGTTATCAAAAATTTAAATTTATACTGGTCCATTAATTTTATTAAAAAATAAAATATCCCCTTTCTACAACCGGATTAAAATACTGTCTACCCTAAATGAAGTCTTGATTCTAGGAAATCTAGAAGTTGTATCATCCTAACCAAATATTTATTTATTTACATAAAATTCTCTTCACTTTCTATATTATGAACATTTGCATAATGCATTCTGAAAAAGGTGTCTTAAATGACTTTCACTCATTTGGCTAGAGCAAAAAAAAAAAAAAAAGAAAGAAATCCATCTGAAAGTCTTCATCATCGGAAACTATCACTGAATAATTCTGAAGTGGAAGTTGAAGGGGCAAAAGTACTAAAGGTGGGAGAGGTGATAATAAGCTATAACCTGGAACTTCTCTTTGCAACATGGTTTCCCCAAATTCAGCCATTCAAGTAACACCCTCTCCATATACCAACCATACTACGATTTACTTTATATTTTGCCTTGAATATATTGCAAGCCACTTCATTTTTTTTTAAACTGAAACTTGTTCTATGGAATGATATCTGTGAAATCATAGGCTTTATGTGCTAGCTACAGTTAAAATAGATAGGTACTATCACCTTGCATATATCCAGCACATTTTAGGAAGTACTTCTGCAGAAAAGAATTTAAAATCTATAAAAATTCTTGGTCATTAAAAAATTTTTTTTAGAAGAGCAGCTGCTGAATATCTTTAAGGTAGTTACTACTTTTTAAAAACTAACTCTGAATTCTTCAATCATTAAGTAATAAAGAGACTCACTAGCCTGGTTATTCCTAAAGACCAGTTTGTTCAGAAAAGACACAAGAGAGGGTTCTATGACCGAGAGGAAAGTGGCCTTGTAGACAACATTAAACATTGGCTATGCTGGGATTCTCTCAGAAAACATTTAGTAGATGAAGAAAAAATATTAAGAAAATTGAATCTAGAAACTGAGTCAGGATAACAGCTGGATTAGAGATGGGATGAGAGGAGAAAAAGGATAGAGATGAGAAAAAGAACAGGAGCAAGAAATCCCTACACACAGACCGCAGAGCATCTGAAAAGTTGGATCACATGTCCTACCACGGAACAAAATACATGTAAAAAAAATATATATATATACTCTTCCAATTTGGAGAAACTTGGGCAATATTCCCCTAGATTCTTCTGACAGGTGGTCAAACATGGAGTTTTAGGCCCAAAGTCCTCATTAAGAAGTGTTCTAGTGGCTGCAGTTCTCAAATATCTTGATTTCAAGTTTCTTTACACTCTTAAAATTTATTGAAGACTACAAAGAGCTTTTGTTTATACAGTCATGTCTATTGAGATGTACTGTAATAGATACTAAAACTGGGAAGATTAGGGGCACCTGGGTGGCTCAGTTGTTAAGCGTCTGCCTTTGGCTCGGGGTGTGATCCCAGAGTCCTGGGATTGAGCCCCACGTTGGGCTCCCTGCTCTGCTGGGAGCCTGCTTCTTCCTCTCCCACTCCCCCTGCTTGTGTTCCCTCTCTCGCTGGCTGTCTCTTTCTGTGTCAAATAAATAAAATCTTAAAAAAAAAAAACTGGAAAGATTAAAGTATTTATTAATTCGTTAAAAGTAAATTCATTTCCTGTTAATCTAAATAATTCAGTTTTATGAAAATAACTCTATTTTCCAAAACAAATATTCCTGAAATGAATGGCAACATTTCATAGTATTGCAAATCTCCTTCAAAGATTAATAGAAGGCCGTTGGAATCTCATCTCTGTTTCTGCATTCAATCTGTTGTGATATGCTGTTTTGGTTGAAATACGGAGGGAAAAAAACTGGCCTCCCACAGATATGTTGCTGGAAAAGAGAGAAATATTTTACTAAACATTCAGATGAACGTGGAGAGTCTTCTTTGCTATTTTATCAATGTTTAACCAGTGGTATTTTCTTAAAGGCTAATTGTGGTATGAAATTGGAAACCAGAGTAATGAACTATTACATTAACATTCACTGTTCTTTCTTGCTTTTCGAAAGAATCTTTTACCCTGCATGTTTTGTTTAAATTCCATACATTGGTCATATGGAAAATATTAGTTCATTGAGTTATGCAAATATTCCAGATATTGACACATTTCATTACACACTATGTAAAACATCCTATTACTTAAAAATCACCACTGGTATCACAAGAAAAGTCTTTGGGTGTTGGAAAACTGTCAAACTTATAGTGGTGGATTGAAATCTCAAATCTTATCACTGGCAAAAAAATATTGTTAGTTGTTTTTCTTGCAGTAACAGGCTCCCTTCATTCATTTTCCAGAAAACATCTGGGAAATGCCTAAGTTTGAATAACCTTCGTTTGTCTGTCAGTTGTTCTTTCAAGTAAAATTGATGTTCCGTTAAAAAAAAAAAAAAGACGAGTTCTGTTTGGCAACTCAATAACACAAGTCCCTTTCCACAAGACAACCACTGCCTGCCCTTCATTATACAGCCAGAGCACTTGATGTATATTTAACATTTCATTCTACAAAGTATTAAAAGAATATGTACTTTGTGTCAAACTTTAACACGGTTAATAATTTCTACAGCTTTACCACGGAGAGTACTCAGGGACGGTTTCCAAACCGTGAGCTCGCGGCTACGAGGAGAATGACGAGTGTGGTCCAGCACCACCGGCTTGGCTTGCGCCAAGACACCAGAAGTGTTACTCACCACCACTTTCGCATCATTAGTGCAAATGTCAAGACAGCTGGGGAAAAGGAAATAATGTCTTAGTAGAATTGGGAAAATCACCCCCGGGGTTTACAGACCACACTTTGAGAACCAGTGTGAATCAGTGAATCAGTGAACCTGACCAGCTATTAATGCTGCAAGGTAGTTGGCCAGGGGCAGAGTGGTGTAATCGGATCCTCGAGAGGTAGGTGCAGGGCCCTCTGTGCCCAAGCGTGGAGTCCGGGTTTCATTCAAAGCAGGATGGGAAACCACAGAAGTGTTTTATGCAAGGCAGGGACGTGATGTGAAAGCAGGCAGGGTCAGGGAACAGTAATGAGTTCTCAGGTTCATTGCAGAATCAGGACAATGTTTCCCGCAAGCTGTGACATCTGAAGAGAGGAGGATTTTGAAGTGTCTAGAATCTCGTTGGCAGAGAAGTTGGGAGAAAAGGAAGTGGCAGGGCAAGTGGGAGAAGAGAGGAGAGGAGAAGGGGATTCTAGGGTGAGAGAGTCAAGAAAGAGAGATTAGAAAGTGTGGGGCCTCATTGCAGAGACACAGTAAGAATTTCTTTTGTCAATTTATAATTCAGACTCTGCTGACTAAAAAAATAAAAAGAACAAGAGTAGAAGAACAAGAGGAGGAAAGAGGATTAGAGGCTGCTCTCAGGGTAAGCACTGAGCATGCACACGAGAGCTGTCCAAAAATAAAGTCACAACAACCTATTGCGAATGAAACACCAGATAGTTCCATTTGGCTGGAGCCCAGATTAAAAAGACTAGCACAGGATATGAAATTACTAAATCACCAAACACCATTCTGTCTCTTAGGACATTTAATAGCGAACTTATCAGTAGCAACTATTCCCAGAAAAGAAGTTGAAAAAATCTGAATGCAGTCTATGAATAGGGTATGGAAGATTCTCTAATGTAACACCTCACAAACCGAAACTGGGAGCTTCACCGAAACTGATTTAGATAAGAGCCTTGCTCTGTTGGTCACAAACAGTGAGAGAAGGTATGATTGATCGGCAGTCATTCTTCCGGCTGCTGGAATGTTTGGAGGGATGTGGAGACCTTAACTGGTTCTGACAATCTCCATTCACGACCCAGAATTGCAGAGAGAAAAAATAGGACAAAGCCAGAAGGTGCTCTGCAACTGGGAAAAACGAAAAACACAAGCGTAAACCCTAAGTAACGGAAACATGGACTTTAGTTAATAATAATGTACCCGGACAGGCTCATCACTCGTAACAAATGCAGCAAAGTCATGCAAGATGCTAATAACGGGGGACTGTTGTGGGAAGAGGGGATACCGGGTATGTGGGAACTCTCTGTACTTTCCACTCAATTTTTATATAAACCTTAAAACTGCTTCAAAAAATAAATCATATTAATTACACACACACACACATACACACACACGGAATCAGATTTTCTATAAAGCAACCCAAATATAGCAGCACACACAATGCAGACCTAAGCCTGCACAAGGGAGAACAGAAAATCCTGCCACTGACACCTGTCCTGAAATTCAGAAGCAGAAAAGCATTAACAAGCCATCGGTGTTTTTGAGGTCCAGCACCTCATGGCAAGATTAACCAGCTAGGTTATGCAGAGGTTTCAGGGACCTTTCTGCACCCACAAATGTGTTCTGGCTTAGTAAAATGATATTGATCATTGACTCAATTCCCTCCCATGAGATTTTGTGTTCCTGATATTTGAAAGGTATTAGCGATTTAATTACCCCTATTGCATCTGACAGAAACATAGTTTCGTTTCCTTTTGGAAGCAGCCAAGTGGCTGAACTTCAAGTTGAGTCAGACCACTTGTCCTATCAAGATACAAGCAGTGTTTATTTCGTGCCTTGGTAAGCAAGTAGGTAGACTGCATGGAATATTACTGAAATCTCTTTGAAGAAACTTCCTTTTTTATCTCTTGTAATATCTGTCTGCAATCAGGGAACAGTATGTTTTTATGTTGTATCTAGAATATTGCTCCTATGGTTGGTTAACAATAATGCGATTTTCATTTTTTTGCAAGTCTTCACAATTCCACTTATGCTTCATCTTTTGGGGCTATGAATGTCACTTAATGTCACCTTTCCTTTTCCCTTCATTTTCTTCACTTGGCTAAGCCTTACTTGCCTATCGAAATGCTGTATAAGGCCACCTCCCTCTGATGGCTCCCCTATCACCCTTCCTCTGAATTCCTTCATCTCCTGCCTCTTGGCATTTACTATAAATATTAATGTAAACCATAGAGTCTTATGCCTGTTCTTCTCCCCAGACTGTTAAAAGAAAGGAATTTTTTTTTTTTTTGAAGTGGGCTCTACAACACAGGGCTCAAACTCATGACTGAGATCAAGACCTGAGCTGAGATCAAGAGTCAGACACCTAACCAACCGCGCCACAGGCAACCTGGAACCTTCTTTTTTAAATCACTAAAACTCGGGTCTATAGCAGCCAAGAGACCCAATACATTTGGGGGTTCAGCCTTTGTATCAGTGTTGCCCATGAAGCCTGTAGAAAATACTAATGCCCGCAGTCCCACAGATCCACTCACCCAGAATGTCTGGGGGCACAAATTTAGAACCTTCACGAACAACTCTGGGGCACAGCCGAAGTTGAGAGCCCCTGCAAGAAATACTGCTTCCTGAATGAATTGAAGTATGGTGTATTTTTATATAGGATTAAATGCATTTTCCTAGTCTCTTGCACATGGTCCTCAACTTTAATAGTCCTCAACTTTATGGGAAACAGAGATTAGATTTTTCTATGCAGTTCCAGAAGACTAAGCTAGCATTAGATAGAAAGTACAGGAAAGAGGATTTAGAGGCAACATGAGGACAGACTTTCTATTATTTGGAACTTTTGGAAAATGGATTAGGTTGCCCTTTGATGCAGAGATCCTTGTCAGTGAGAGCATTTGGCTATTTAGAAGGGTTTCATCACTGAACTAAGAGTTGGAGTATGTGGCTACCGCAGCCCCTTGCACACAGCTTATGGTACTTTATTCTACAAAGGCATTTTCCAATCTTTGAAATGTATAATCAGCAGAGACAGGGAGCAGTTAATTGTAATGATAAATAAACCTCTGACTTTGCATTTCCTCCTGGGAAAGCTGCCCCCTGATGTGCTAGTAAAGCTCTAACAACCAGATCTCTGTGTGAAGGGGAGGAGAACCCAGATTGAGCATTTTATGGTTTCCATGATATAAATATTTCCACCATGATATCTCAGGCTACCAATGTGACATTATCTGGCTCAAAACTTTCCCAGAAATGTAACATGTGGTCTTGAGACCTAGGTTCCAGCACGCCACTGAAAAGTCGCCCTCTTTCTCCCTTCTCTGTTTCCCCTCATTTCTCCCATTCCTCTTCATCTCTTGTCACAATATAATTCATGACTGGGAAGAATTTAAGTTGAAACTCCAAGAAAATCCATCTCACTTCTTGAAAATCTAGAGTTCTTATTTGAATCAAGCAACTGGGAAATATTCATTCGGGGACAAAGGGTCTCAATGGGGAGCTTTAGCACGCACCTGCAATGCTTTACCTCCCAGCTTCCACTCCAATTTTAATATTAAACTCAAGTAAAAGGTCATCTCCTCCAGGAAACTGTCTCTGAACATCAAGATAAAGCTCTGTACATCTATGGCTCTTTAAAATTGCAATTCTCACCACCCTTGTATTTATTTATCAAATGTGCATCTTCCCTACTATGATGGGCCCCTGAAGGCTGGAAGCGAGTCTGTCCCACTCACTACTGAATTTTCTGCACTATTAGAGTGCCTGATACATGGAAGCTACGTATTTAGTAGTAGTTAGAAAAATGAACATATCATAAAATACAGCTGGATATTTTTTTTAAAAAAGTCTAGGTGGGGAATGAAGATGACCATGTGCTCTTCCCTCCTCCTCCACCTTTGAGCTCTGTGACTTTGAGCTCTAATTCCTCAAAGTCTGCTTGTCTTCAAGCGGAGATACTGATACATTTATATCTTGGGTTCTCAGAGATTAAACTAGATAACTTATTAAGGAAAAATATCTAAAACTTGGAAATAAAGTAAAAAGATGACTGTATCACTTTTTGTTTTGTTTTGTCTTGCTTTGTGGTCACATAGGGCATTGTCTACCAAATCTACTCAGAAGAACTCCAAATTTCTTTGATTTATTTGTTTCTATTCATTAGGGCCCAGACTCTCTGCAGCAGGAGATTAATTTGTAGAATATGGTAAGCTGCAAATGATTTCTGTCTGGTCAAAAAAGATAACCTTCAAAGTTACACAGCTTGGATTGACCTATAGGACACTAATCAATTTTGAATATATCTTAGTGAACTTATTTTAGCCTTCCCTTACTGGCTGACTAAACCTCTCATCCTCTAATGCTCTTTGAACCAGCTTTTCCATGTTGCTGGTACTTTCGATAAGGAGTTAAATAAATCTTTGATAAATGTTCATTATGTATTTATATGTGAGTCATGTTCTTAAGTTCTGGAAAAATATACTTTGACAATATATAAGGACTTATCATAGAACTCGGCAGTTAAGGCTAAGTGTTAGTCCTGATCTCTGTCTCCAGGACTCAGTTTCCACATGTTTGAAAAGAAAACGTTGGGCTGATACTTATCAAAGTCCAATCTGTTTCGTGAGATATGATTCTGGCTGCTAATGTGAATGAGACCCATCAGAGACAGGCAAACTTGAGATGCAGGAGACGTGTTTTCCTGGGGGTGAGAGGACATACACTACTGTATTCACAAAACTGGTAACTAAGGAGCCACATCCATGGGCTGACTTCAGTCTCTCTGCAGTATGTTTACTGCCCTGAGGGCTCACAGCAGACAAAACCACCAGCCCTTTCCCACTGAGCAGGCTGCTGCCACACAGGTAAGAGCAGCGAATCTGCAGGAAGGAAAAACCTGAGGATTTCTTATTAAATTTGCCAATTTATATTAAATGAATAAATTCCTTCAAAGACTACTAAAATACTAAAGGTCAGTGAAAAAGAATTAGATTACCTAAATAGCTGTATTTCTAATAAAGAAATTTAGTTCCTATTTTAAAACCTTCCCAAGAAAGAAAATTTCAGGCCCAGATGGCTTCACTGGTAAATTTTACCAAACATTTAAGAAAAAACAGAGGTCATAAACAAACTTGGAAAAAAGAAGAGGATATACTTCCCAACTCATTGTATGAAGCCAGCATTACCCTAATACAAACGTGGGACAAAGAGAAGAAAAAGAAGGCCAACATCCCTCACAACTACCGACACAAACCATTTAGAGCATTTTAATAAATCAATTCAAATAATGTACATAGGAGGATAATATATCACGACCAAGTAGGGTTTTTCCCAGGAATGGAAGGTTGATTTAACATTTGAAAATGAATCAATACAATTCACTATATTAATAACCAAACATGTAGCCTTTTCACTTACAACTCAGTATGTCCCTGCTTATTCAGTTCATATTTTATGTCCTGAAATGTTTCATGGATTTTTTTTCATAAACGCTTTACATATCTTCTGTCAGATTAATTCCTAGGTAATTTATATCATTTTGTTAATTCCAGAACTTGCTTCCCCCCCCATCTTAACTCATTTAAATCAAATGTGTCTTCTGAGAAATGTTATCTTACAAACAATAACAAAAATAACTTTTTATAGTCAATAGTTAATTAAACTTACCAATGTATTTTTATCAATTAAAACAAACAAAATAACCAGGTTTGTATATTTGGGAAATTCATACTTAAATATTTATAGATGTAATGATGTTATGTCTGGGATTTGCTTCAAAATATTTCAGTAGGGAGGCATGAGGATTATAGATTAGCCATGAAGTGACAATTAGTAAGCTGGATGAGGAGTATGTGAGGGTTCACTACACTACCCTGTCTGCTTGAATATACGTTTGCTATTTGTATAATTTAGAAATAGTTTTTTTAAAGCCAGTGAGTGAGCTCACTCTGGTGGTAGTGGTGGTTGGGATGAGGGCAGGGAATATCAGTGACCAGGGTTACTTGTAGCAGTTTAACTTCACCACCGTGATACTGCTGAGTCTCAACCTCCCGGCACCACGAGTTTCATGTGATTTTACTGTACTTCAAACATTTAAAAAAACTGAATTTTGAATGTCACACACCTCAAGCCTGGCTTTTGCCATCCAGCAATTTCTTTGGTTGATACCAAAGTAGCCTTCATATAGAACTACAGTTCATAATTCAGTCCACCCAGTTCTTAATAGTAAGATCTCCAGCCACTCCCCAAACCGACAGAACCCATACAAAGAATGCAATGTGATGCCATTAAAGACCCATTAACTTCCCACCACCCATCCCTGTCTGGGGTGGTTAAGCTGATGATAACGGGATGGGCATAGTGAGTAGAAAAATGGCAGAATCAACACTGCCACTCTTACTCCTCATCAGCCATATTACAAGGTAAAAACAAAGATCAGCTTCTCAAATTTATCAAGCTACCAGCTCTCCCCATTTTAAAATTATGAGGAAAAATATTTGATATATGGATAATCATCAACACTGAACCATGCTCTATGCATACAGTCATGAGACATTAGCTAATGATATGAAGCCATCACAATTAGCAAGACGTATAAAAACCAAGCATCTAGAACATAAAGACAAACCCTTAAAAACTGATGTTCTGAAGAAAGCAATTTGAAAGCAGAAATGGTTTGAGAAATGATTCTTTTATTGTGTGATGTCAGGATGTATCCATATACTTGATGGACCTATGAAAATCTCTTTAAAATATTGGAAACAATTTTATAAACCTGATTAATCCGTTTTCAGAGGTTTTGAAATAACAGTTTCTGTAAGTTTTAAACAAATTTTTTAGAAATATGAAGATATAATAACATTTGTTGAAGAACAAAAGACTGGCATTGGGAAAGAGTAATTTACTAACTGGATTTCAACAAAAATCCTTGCGTAATTGGTATATATAACTGAAACATGGATATCTTGATTTCAAATGTGCAGCCAGTGATGCCCCATGTGGATCTAAGCATCTTTTTAACGAATCTTTGCTAGGTACGACCAAGTAATGGAAAAAACTCAGAACTGGGCCTTTGAGTTACCAATCCAAACACACTGAACAAAAATTTTTAAAAATACTGAAGCATATTTAAGCATATTACTTTCACCAAAACATTAATTATAATTATCTTTTCATGGGATCAGAAATACTTTGTTCCATTAATAAATATAACAACATCAAGCATTATTTCATCTTTGTTTCATCCTTAATTTATTCCTTATATATATATTATTATGTATACAGTATACTAGTATAGAATTAATTATTAAGAAATAAAAACAGAGGGAGTGTCCTCAAAATGTTTTACTGATGGGCATGTGTCATAAAATGTCTGAAGACCATGGATATAGTGATTAAGGGTCCTCATTTTGGAATCAGACAGTTTGAGTTGGAATTCTGGATCCATTGCTCACTAGATACATGGCCTTTGGACAAAAACCTGGCTTCTCTAAGCTTCACTTTGTCTATAAAATAGGTACATTAATAGTATCTCTATCAGGATTATTGTAAATACTAAATGAGAAAATGTACACAATTGTAGTTCTCTCCTTGGCACATAGTAGGTATACCCAAGTGTCAGGTGCTCTCATCATCAATGGTCATCATGGTCATCACCACAAAGTCACCCAGCTGTCTGGTCACTACCACCCAAGGTATGCTCTAAATAATAAAACTCCAGTAACCTTCAGTGTGTCTTTGAGGGAATCTCACAGTTGTATAAGAAATTCCATAACTTATTTTGGCAGTTTTATTAAAGGCATGGCTGCTCAACTAGGTCAGGTGTCCCTCAAGGCTCACTTGAATGACATGGGGCACACCACACGGAGTCAGCTCCAAGATAATGGCAGGGCAGAGGTTGCAAAACCTTTCCTCACTAGTTAGCTCCCTTAATTTGTTTACAAGGTGTATGAGTGAAAAATAAGAGGCCCTTGGAAGAAATCAGACAGGGCCCTGCATTTGTTACCATACATATTCTTTCCCCGGCTTCCGCTCAGGTTCTGCTTATGCAGCTGCTTCACATGGTTTCTGTCTCCCCAGATTTCCTTCAATTAGAACCAACTGAATGAAGAAGAAGTTGAGGCAAGTACGCACTTTATGGTGGAGATATGTCGGAAGATGGTGACTCATGGAAAATGACTTATTTCTCAATGTCCACTTGAATAAGATTCATGCCCTCAATCCATGTATTTTAAAGACCTATCAGAATGACCTGGAAGACCCACAGAACTGCATTTTAAAGTTCTGCCAAGCCATTGCATGTGTACTTTAGTCCCTGTTCTAGCTCCTGATTCAATGACATGACTTGTTGCTAAAGAGACTTTCCTGCAGGCAGGGCCTCTCTTAAATAACAAGGTTATTAGTGTGCTTTCAATCAGATGACTTATTTATTTGAATAATCTGCTGTTTTGTTCCTCTCTGTGTACTCAACCAGAGAGCTAATGAATACAGGCAAAATAAATCTCCTCTTACAAAGGAAAGCAGGATTTCATTCAGATGACTTTAAAAAGAGGACTTTAAAAATAAATTCCACTGAACTTCAAATTTGAAAGACTTGTGGCTTCGGGTATTTTTTACTGATCTTCAGGAGCACTACAAATAGGAAACAAATTTAGGTTGTAATATTGATCTGGCTACATATTCAATCCTGGTGATTTGGCAGTCATTCCAATGATCAGAAAATATGTTCTCACTGACTTCTGCTGAGAACGGGACTCACTTCTGAATAGTTAGTTTCGCAGGGCAGATTGTGGTGGTTTGAAGCACAGGTCTGGGCTCCAGATAGAACAACTCTATGGTTTCCACTATGTTGTCCTGGGCAAATTAATAAACTCTCAGCATCTATGGATTAATATCACCTACCCTTATGGTTATTGTGAGGATTAAATAAGATAATACATATAAATGCAGACTTCCTGACCAAAAATAAACAGTCATTTTATGCAAGCATTTATGAGTACTGTGATGATCATTATTATTGCCAGCACTATTTATCTGATTATCATGAAGTAGTCTGATGCTTTGCAGTGAGCACAGAGGTCTTTGGTTATCGTTCTAGTTCCAACATTTTTCTGGATCTCTGGCATGCCAGAAGCATTTGCTATGCAACTTTGGGTTTTATTTTCTCCAAGTGGAAAATGGCTCAATAAAATCTGCTGAAAGCTTTCCCCAAGTGGTAAGCTCAGCAAAATCTAATACACTAATCTCTTAGAATTTGGAAACAAATGTCAAGTCCATAAAATAGAACCATGGGAACATAAAACTGTACACATTCAGTTCTCAATCACTGGTGTTCACGAAGTTCTGGTGACAATGGCCACCACTTACTTACCAAGTGTTCATTCTGAAGCTAGATTTGGTGCTCAGAGCTTAAGTGCACTGTCTCAGGGGCTTTTCTTGCCAAACCTGAGAAGTGGGCACTGCTATTAATCAATGAGGAAAACAAGACCTGGGGAGACTGAGAAATATGCCCAAAGTCACAGAGCCAGGATAACAGATGCCAAGTTCCAACCCAAAGCCTATCTTTTTAATAACCCCATTACACTTCTCTAAAAAGAGGTGGAGTGTGTAAGCCCAGTCAGCAGACACTAAAAAGCACTTATACCGGAGATGGCACACCTGTTAATGTTTTCATTGTTTTTCCTAAATTCAGTAGTATTTTGCGCAGACTTATTTGCCCCAGTGGGTTTCATTCTTTGAGCGTAAAAATCATTTTGTCCAATCCTCCCATTTTGCAGATGGGTAAATAAAGGCTCAAAGAAGAGATGTAATTTGCAGTAGATGCTAGTTAGAGCTGGTGTTAAATATACAGTGATATTTGCTGAACTGCTGTGAATCTAGTTTTCTTTTTCCCCACTGGATTATCTATGACTAAATGACATAGTGATCACTAAAATATAACACTTTTTACTTACATTTCTTTGCATCCTGTCAAAGATTTACATGGAGACATTAGACATCAGAAACAAATTGCCTGGAATGGAAACAAATAGGGCTACAGGATTTATAAAGTTATATCTTTTTTGTATCAATGGTACCTATTCATTATAGAAATTTAGAAAATACAAATAAGAAAAAAGAATGAAATTTATTTAGATCAGTGCATTTACTCAGAGACACTACTATAAATTTGATGATTATGTAGCCTTATTTTTCTGTGTATGATGTATAAAAATATACATCACACACACACACACACACACACACACACACACACACATCACATACTCCTTTGCAATATCATGCACATTTTCCCAAATCATTATATAAGGTTCTAAATCATTTCTAGTGGCTTAAGTAATATTGCCATTTTGTGGTAATATCAAAATTTATTCATGTGAATCAAAATTGATCAACATTTATGTTTTGCTTTCTTATTTATTATAAACAACCCTGTAATAAACTTCAATGTAGGAAAAATTAACGTAACTTTCTTTAGGATAAATTCCTAAGAGTGGAACTGCTTAGTCAAACGTTTTAAAAGATTTTAAGCATTCTGATGCAAATTTTCAAAGTCCCCTCCAGAAGGCTTACACTCATGCATGTAAAAGAAAACATTAGGATAACCTCCCTGAGGTTCCTGAGGTTATGGACTGTGGCTTCTTTTTTTTTTTTTTTTTTTTTTTTTTTACGTGGACTGTGGCTTCTTTATTCAAGGTTCTATCTGCAGAGCCTAGAATAGTACCTAACACATAATAGGCCTTAGAAGTTTATAGGTTAATTAAACCAGAGAGTGCTGGGTTTGCAGATATACTCTCATATGTCTCCTGAGTGTCATTAGAACAATTTTAATAAAGTTCTGGTGCTTTTGGAGTTGTGACAGTCCTCTGGCTTGTTTTCTTAAAACCAAAACCAAAAAGTGTGTTTTTTCTCAAGCACAGGTTTTGGATCCTAAGTAAAAAAAAAAAAAAAAAAAAAAAAAAAGTAAATGTATTTATCAATATTATTCGTGCAACACTGCCATTTCTCATCAAAGATTTGGGTATCTAATGTATGGAGAGGATAGCCTATAAAATGATGAGAAAAGAAACATTTTTTTAGGCCAATGATATGACATATGAATGTATTTGGGACTCTTAAAATGGGTTATTTTTCTATATTAACTGAATATCCTATAGCAATGCGGTCCAATAGGACTTTTTTGTGATGATGGAAGTAACATGGTAGACAATAGCCACAAGTGGCTTTTTAACACTTGAAAATGTCACTAGTGTGACTGAGAACCTGGATTTTAAATTTAATAGTTGTAACGAATAGCTACACGGGGCTTGTGGCTACCACACTAGACAGCTGTGGTTGGAGTGTTGCAGTGCACAGTGTGGTCCACAGGCCAGCAGCATCAACGTTTCCTGGGAGCTGATTAGAAATGGAGGACCTCAGGGCACCTGGGTGGCTCAGTTGGTTAAGCCTCTGCCTTTGGCTCAGGTCATGATCCCGGGGTCCTGGGACCGAGCCTCATTGGGCTCCCTGCTCAGCGGGGAGTCTGCTTCTCCCTCTGCTCCCTCCACCCCTTGTGCTCACTTGCGTGCTCTCTCCCTCTCAAATAAGTAAATAAATAAGATCTTAAAAAAAAAAAGAAAGAAAGAAAGAAAGAAAGAAAGAAAGAAAGAAAGAAAGAAAGAAAGAAAGAAAGAAATGGAGAACCTCATTCCCTACCTGAAACCTACTGGACCAGAATCTGCATTTTTATAAGATCCCCCAGGTGATTCATACACAAATCGACTTACAAGAAGCATTACTCTAGAGACAACTGTTCAGATTTCCATTTCATTCCAGCTGTCAATCAAGAACCCACTGATCTTTCAATCAGTCAGCAGGTACCGGTATCTGTCCATGGCCCCAGGCACTGGACTAGGCCCAGCTGGGAAACTAGAGAAGGGAACGGAATGGACATTAGATGGTAGAGCAGGAGTTAAGAGCATGAGCTTGGGATCAGACTGTTCTAGCAATACTAAATGAGCAATTCAATTCACTTTTCTGAGACATTTCTCCATCCTCTAACAGAAATAGTTTGTAAAGATTGTATAATGCACATTAAGTGCTTATTAGCATGTATCTGCCACATAGCAAGTGCCCAATAAACTGTCTTTTTTGTTCTTATTTTAATTATCAAGGCCCTTAAGACGCAGCTACAGGAGAGTCACATTCTTCAACCAGTTATTTCGATGAAATCCTTTGGTAGATGAGAGTATTAACTATAGGCCATACTAAAAAGACACTGTGGTTTCTTCTGCGGCTTCATTCTCAGGGAATCTCACTCCTACCAAATCCAGCATTACAAAGAAATAGACCCTCTGTTCATGGATAAGTTTTTCACAAAGTGAAATATCATCAGGTAATCCATTCATGTGAATAATAAGTGTATTATTCATTTTTAAAAGGCCACGTCCTGTGCCACAGGACCAATTAAAGCTCACATGGTGATTTATTTAACAAATATTTACCGAGAACTTTGGGAGGCAACATGTCTAGAGATTTAGAACATGGATTCTGCAGCCCAACTCCCTGGATTGGACAGCCAGCTCTACCACCTATTCGCAAATCTTTCCTCTGCCTTCTTTTCTTTATCTGTAAAATGGGAATAATAGCAACAACAACCTCACAGCGCTGGGTAAAAAATGAATTGACGCGTTTACGGTACTCAGTAGAGTGTCACGTACGTGGCAGCTCAGTAAACATAAGCTAGAAAGACACTAGAGATGAATAAAACAAAACATACATCTACCTTAAAAAACAACTCAGTAGCCAAGTGACTTAAAAAACAACAACAAAAAAACCTGCCTAAAGCTTATCTGTCAAGGAAGTGTTTAAATGTCTTTTTCTTCACAAATTAGTTCTGCCCCTACTTTGCTCAGTCTTTAAACCAAATGTTGCAAGAGCTTGTGAATGCTCACGACAACAAGCATTTACAATGCTAGTGAAACATAACACACAAAATTGAATATGGTGCAGAATATGGCATCACTGATTAATTGATTTCTTAGAACAAGTACATTAATTGGTAGTTTTCCTCTATGGTTTCTTTGGGGATCAATGCTGCTGTTTAGGGTGAAATCGTTCTCCTTATAAAGCAGGCTCCTTCTGGATTCTCTGTAACTGAATCTTCTTGGAAAACATCCAACACAGACCTGAATTATACAGAATCAGGTTTTTGTTTTTTTTTTTTAGTTTATTTCTGTTTACTTATTTTAGTAATCTCTACACCCAACATGGTGTAGAGACACCAAGATCAAGAGTCCCATGCTCTTCCAACTGAGTCAGCCACGTGCCCCCCAGAATCAGTTTCTCTGGTGCTGCTGACCAAACTTGTCCATGAGCTAAATTAAAAATTATGGAAGAGACTGGAGAACAAAATTCCTCATTTGAGCTACTATATGCAGCAGACCATCCCATTAACCATCCTTTTTTCACTTGCCAGCATTACTGTGAACCCAGAACACAGACCTTTTGACACACACCACTGCCAGAGAATGACTGTGCCGAACAACAGGGGACCCTTCCCTTGACGCATCCTGACCTTGGCTACAGAAAATGTGGTTATCTCCTATTGATCAGGTGTTGCATTATTTTCTGAGGGTGGTTAATCTAGTTTTTGAAGAATTTCAACAGATATGTTTATGGATTTACCATTTTCAGAGGAAATGAAAGAAAAAACGGAAACCATCCTGAGTACTCAGGTGTGTGTGTGTGTGCATGCGTGTTTGAGAATTTTGCTTCTCAGAATCACTATTATAAAGTGCAGCTAATACTGTGCAAAAGTCTTGGAAAAGCAGGGGCTCCAGTTAACACCTAATTTATTGAATGGGGCTGTGGAGCATTCTGGGCTGCCCCAGAGACCAGAAGCCTGAGTGCAACCCAAGACCCTTGGAAGTGGGCTACCAAAGATTCCGGCACACGTATGCCCCCTTTTTCTTTATGCCCCACAAACAAACAAAACTTAAAAGTAAAATCTGCCAAAATGAACGTATGAATAAATGGGCTAGTTGGCAACCCAAATGTTAACTCTAATGTAAATAAAAAATATGACAGAGCAAGGATTAAGAGCTTGTGCTCTGAAGTCAGTCTGGTTCAAATGCCAGCTCTCCCACCAACTAGCAGGTCACATAAAGCCTCTGAAGTTTGCTCGTATACAGAATGGGGATAACGATCTTACTCACCTGATGGGTGGTTGTGATAATTAAGTAAGTTCGTGATAGAAGCTTGTATTTACATCAGCATGTGTGGAACAGCTGTTGGAAGCACTTTTCATATATGGCCTAATTACTCCTCACAATGGGCCACTGGACCGCACTAATATTCCCTTCTCCCCCATGTTAGAGATGGGGAGATGAAGTCACATGTACTTGGTAACCTGCCAAAAGCCACAGAACTGTAAGTGCAGGAGGTAGTATTTGAACTCAGGGAGTCTAACTCCAGAGGCCATGTGTTAACCATTGTGCTGAGTTGCTTGGCATCGTCAGTGGCATAAGTAATCGATGCTATTAGTTTTTATTGTTATTACAGTTATGCTGAACAGTAATGAAAAATTGAGAAGAAACCATTGCTAACGTCTCTGATGCCATTACCTGTCGCTTTCTAGGGAACGGAGGTCCCTGCTGATATTTTGTGGCCTAGAAAGTCTGTGGTTTGTGTTTACAAGGCTGGGGAAAGTGGTAAAGAATTCAAGAGCCCTTCCTAATGAATGTTCTGGTCTCTGTAGTTTAGGTGAAGAATTTTTCAAAATCTAATTTCTCCCTTCCTCTTTTGCACATCAGTTTATGAAATGTGGATGCCAGTAATTAGCCTCTGGGGGGGGGAGGGCTCTCCTTCAAATGCTTATCTCTCTGCCAGAGCCTCATAGGCTGGAAGGGATCCTTTCTCTGGGGGTTTCTGAGTCCTCTGTCTTAGAGTTACTGACAAGCCACCCTTATTTTTATGGACCATCTTCCTTCTGAACTCAGGCCCTTCACTTCCCCAACCTGACTTACATAAAATGATAGAACATCTTTTACTCAAAATCTTGAACTTTGTCCCACCTCAGGGCCTTTGCACATGCTAGAACCCCCTCTCATCAACTCTTGGCAAAGTGAGCTTCTCTTTTTACCCTTCAGGCATCATCTTCAAAATCTTCTTCCTGCTCTGCCCATCCAATCTCAACCTCTCCCCCACCACCCTTTTATTACCCTCACTTTATTTCTTCATAGCATTTATTATTTATTTTTTTTAATAATCTAGGTATATGTCCTATATGTCCATGAATTAGGGTCTTTTTTTTTCTTGTTCATCACTGCACTTCCTATATTAGCACATGGATGTTCAATAAACATTGTTTCAAAAATACATAAATGTGCCTCTCTGCATTAGCTGTATCCCTCAGATCTGTCTTCTTGCCTCCCTAAAATTATATTTTATGGCCTTTTCTACTTCATTAACTTCCCATTTCATCCTCTTCCTCATGGCCCCTCATGCATTGATTTATTCATTCAACAAATGTTTATTGAATGCCCACAAATTGCCAGACACTGGGGCACAAAGATGAATAAAATACGTTGTGGCCCTTGTGGAAGTTTTAGTGTACTGGGCAAGGTAGATGATTTCAACAGAAGGTTCTGTCTACCATTGGTATAAAAGAGTACAGGGGACTCTTAGCCAAACCTGTGCAGTGGGTGGGGGTACAGGGTATACTTCTTGCAGGACATGAAAGAGAAGCCAATTTTTGCAAGACAAGTGGGAGTCAATTAAAGAAATTTGGGACAGCTATTCCAGGTAGAAGGAACAGCATGAACAAGGGCACAGAGATCATGATGGTAGAAAAACTAAGTGGCTCAGTATTAGATGGTCAAGCCTACAAAGGGATGGCATGGGCCTGACCATGGGCAGTCATAAATCATGTACTACAAAGCTTGAACTTGATCCTTTAAGCAATGGGGAACTACTGAAGGTTTTATTCAGGAGAGTAAATCTCCAGGGAAGGTATTCAGTTCTTTGGGTTTTTAAGAAGCAACCTTAAATCTTCCTTTCCTTGAGCTCCCAAAGAGCAGCAATTCACACTTGGTCAAGTCGAAAGAAGGAGCAATGAAGTCCAAGAAGGAGTTACATAAGAAGACAAATGCTGTGTTAAAAAGACATTAAAATTTGTTCTGCAGCAGGCGTATAGCAGACAGAGTCTAGGCATGAACATAATTGCAACTCTTTTTTTACACTGGCATCATTTGCTTAAACTAAAAGATGATTTCACTCTGATTGGAAACCATTTCTGATTCAACTTAAATGACCTGCATAAATATTTTATAACCACTCAGGATCAGCATATTTTGAGAATAAGCTAGACTACTTAATAAACTTGTATGCTTCAGTGCTGCAGAGAAAAAAAAAAATAAGATTTGAATAAATGAAGAGAACATTGGAATCAAAAAGATGTGTGACGGAAATTCTTTGAATAAAACAAACCATTGCTGCGGCAACACTCGTTCCCATTCATTTCGTAGTTAGGAATCACCTACCAATTAAATAAACCCTGGCATAATTCTAAGTTGAACTCATCATTTTTCTTGAAACTGTAAGCCTGCTTATACTAACAATTTCACCAATGGCATAATTTTTCCTTTATTCTAAGAGAAAAATAGAAGTAAGATGAGGGTGGGAAACAGTCTGGGGAAATCAATTATGTACAGAGTGAATCTGTATTATCCAAACCAAAAATTTTCCTCCCAGAAAACCAAAATTTGAGGTAGTGGTTTTTCTGCAGGGGATGTCCAAAAAAATAGCCTTTTAACTCCATACATTTTTTTTTTCAGTTTTATTTTTCAGTTTGTTCTTTCTTATATGGTGTGCCTGCAAACTGTGTCCCATGGCTATGCTTGATTTTCTCACGGATAGCAGTCAAGTTGTTGGCTTCTACATGACCCTCAACATCCAGCATTTTGCATGTAGGAGATGCTCAAAAAACATTGAATAATGAATGAATCAGCCTATCAATTCTCATTTCACTTTTCTCCTGTCTTGTATATAAGAAAGATATTGCCATGAAGGCAAATTTAAAAGGTTTCCTGCAAGTTACTTATAACAAGACTCTTTGGGGACTGCAAAATGCACGTATGTATTTTTTAAAACGCCATCACAAAGAATATAAGCAAAACTTCATATTTAACATTCATTCATTCTACAAATCCTGAGCATCTACTGTGTGTCTGGGGCTATTCTCGGAACTGTGACTACATGGGAGGTAGACAATATACAAGTAAGTGTTAAATACATTAAACATTCCTAACTTGGTAAGTGAAACGAATGACATAAACAGGGATATCAAATTTCCACTCACTTTTTAAAGTTCAGTCCAAGCGTTACCCATGTGAAGCTCCCCACTATGTCCCTGGGATATCTTAGTTACATTTCCCTATATTCTTCCATTAAAACTTCCACTCAGCTTTTCCCTACATTTTTCCATTGTATTTTAATCACTTTGTATTCTAACAATAGGCTGGCTTGTCAGAACTTACACCAGAATAGGAACAAAAATCTCACACATAGTAGATATTCCATAAGAATTTGCTGAATGAATACCTGCCCTGGCTTTTAAAGTATCACAGTCTCCCAGCTGCTGACAGAGAATCCAGTGCTATGAGTCTTTCTAGATATCAGAAGATATTTTAGCATTAACTCACAAGCCACTGCTGGTGTCACCCTATAGACTTGCTCACCCAAGTTGGCTGCTTGTCATTTCCCAGCATCCTGCTACAATGGTCCATGTCTGGACAGCCCATATGGGTCATGTATTTCTAAACTGCCCATGTTCTCTGTGAAAAGAGCAGCAGCACTTCACACCATTGCTGACAACACTTTACCCTCATGCTTTGAGGGACCATGCATTTCTTAAATAAAAGGTTGAAGTGCCAAATAAGGGGGGTAGTTGCTGAGAGTTAATTCAGGACTCTGGCTTTTGTAACTAAGGATTCATCTGTCCAGTGGTCGCTATATAGCCTGGTGGTGAAGTGCTCCAACTCCGGAGACAGACTTCCTAGCTTCAGATCTGCACTCTGTCACCTGCTCTCCCAGTAAGTTCACTTGTGAAACACTCTTCCTTGACATCTTGGTAAGAAAAAAGATTATACCTTTACAGACCCAATCTAAATTCTTTCTATTTTTATATAGCAACTTGTTTCTTCCATGGCAAATACTCAGGTGTAAGTGTATTTTGTAAAGCAGCAAGATCATGTTAGGGGTGAGGATACAGATTCTGGAGTCAAAGAGACCTATATTCAAGTATTGGCTCTGCCATTTTCAGCACATGTGACCTTGGGAACGTTGCTAAACCTGTTTGAGTCTCTACTATATTTATGTATAAACACGAATAATGCTATGTATTTCTAGGGTTGTCATGAGGGTAGAATGAAATTATGTATATAAAGGGCTCGGCCCAATGGGAAATGGGAGCTCAATAAATGTTAGCCACCACCAGTGCCACCGCCATCATCACCATTGTTGGGAAGTGACTCTCCAAGGTGTTTCTGTGATTCTTGTGACCACTTTTGTTCTTGATTCCCCTTTTGAGGGTGTCTATATTTTGGAAGAAAGAGATAGTGTTTCACGGCAGGGTGTAGGGAAGATTTGTTTCCTGAACAGACTAATGAAGATACCAGCTCCCTCCAGGTCAGAGTTTGGGGAGGTTTGCTAGCAACACCTTACAAGGTTGGGGTTTCCAAGCTTGGGGCTCCTCAGCTGTCACATAGACCCAATGAAGTATTGACCTGGGCTCCTCCATGTCACCCTCAGTAGACTCAGAAAACATGGGGAACTAGTATAAATAGGAAGCATATGTCCCCTGCTGTGCTGTGAGTAGGAAAGTCTTTAGCCATTGACACAGGAATTTTGTGTCATCTGCCAGCATCTGTAAATCTCTGGCAAGTTAACTTGTTAGCTTTCAAATAGAGTCAAATCTCAGGCCCTTCACAGTTCTTGACAATCATCAGCATCATCACCATCATCACCATCATCAGTCTTTTGAGTGAAAAAAAGGTTGAAAGCAAATATTAAGGACTTTATCCTAAGTGAAGCTCCTTGTATGATTCAGGGGTACCACCCCCTTTGAAGGCACTAATCACTTTAGTATATGGACTAATTTATAATACTAAGAATCATGTAAAAAATGAAAATTAAATGAACTGGGAAGATATTCTATTTATTATTTATTTATTTATTTATTTATTTATTTATTTATTTATTTAGAGTGAGCACACAGGGGGTAGGGGGATCAGGGGGAGGCAAGGGAGAGGGAGAGAGAGAGAATCTTAAGCAGCTCTACACCCAACACAGAGCCTGAGATCATGACCTGAGCTGAAATCAAGGGTCAGTGGCTTAAACAACTGAGCCACCCAAGCACCCCTTATTGGGAAGAGATTTTAAATGCCAGTTAACTTTGAGTGTGTTTACTGGACATTAGTTAACCTGATTGATTATGTAGACTTACATTTAAGTTACAAATTGCAGATTTGTGCTTTCCTCATTAATATAAACAGGTCCATTTATTTCTGCTTGTTTTGAAGGCACAGAGTTCAACACAAAGCCATCCGTGCAATTTCGTATATATACTGCACTGCCATGATCTCGTTGAATGTGTTTCTTAATATCCTTTTTATCTATGTCATTTTAGTTAAATGATTTGGAATAAACCAGAACAACAACAAAAAGATTAAAACATCAATCCCAGAAAACTCATTTACAAAACATTCTTCCTTGATGTCTCAGCAATAAAACAATGTTAGACCTAGAGCCCCCAATTTAATTTCCCTTCTTTCTATTTGTATGTAAGGCCCTTGTTTTTCCCATCAGGGGAACACATAGTCTAGCTATATTTGTTAAGGTGGTAGGCTGGGGTAGAGGATGAGGCTGGCATCAAATGAGTTAAATGGACCTTGGTTCACATCCTCAATCCGTCTGTTACTAATCCTGGACTGTGAACCTTGAGGACGTCATCCATAAAAGAGGCATTATAAGACATACCTCAACGACTTTCTTAGATGTTTAACTGAGAACATGAACACTACTTAAGTGTGTGCCTCTTAAATAAAAAATTGAAAAAAAGAAAGAATAAATGATCTACTTAATACATACCACTGATGTAAGAATTTTTTGGCAGATGTTCGGATGAATTAAAAATAATCCCTGCCAACAGCTGCTTTTTGGCTTTATGACTTTTGCTTACTCTGAAAGATTAAAGAAGAATTAAATGCATAGAATTTATATTTATTTGCCATGGGGATGAGGTTAAAGATATTGTCTTCTATATTGTCCGGTGAGGTCTCAATGAAGACATGAGTAAAACATTTTCTTTTATGCCTAACTTCCCAGATAATCTTGTCTTGCCCAAGGAATTTCTATGCTTTTACTACGTTCACACAATCAAGTCATGTAACTTTCCTGTGTTGCTATGGACACCTAAATGAAGTTCTGAATGATTAAAATCCGGGAGTTCCAACTTCATCATATTAATCACGATACTGCTAGCTACCATTTACTTAGTGCCAATAATGTGCAAGGAGTTTTTCATAAATCATCTTTACTTTCACATTGATCCTATAAAGTAGGTGTCATTACCCCATTTTACAGATAAGAAAGCAGGCTCAGTCAAATGAAATTTGTTCAGGGTTACAAGGGAAGTGAAGCTAAGATTTGCATTTGGGTGGTTTTGACCTCAAAATTTATGTTCTTTCCACAATGTCATACTCCTTCCAATTTTGATCATCTAGCCTGTCTAGAGTGTCCTGGATCCTGATTGTTTCCTCTTTATCATTATTTGTTTTGTTGGGCACAATCTTGTAGCCATCACTCTCGCATCACACTTTGCTTGTGTTAACACAGGATTTTCCATCCAGTGAGGCTTTCATGAAGATAAAGATACAAATTGGCAAATTTACCCTCCGAAGTGGAGCTAAACAACAGAAGTCTAGCCTGTGTAAACAAATAATATGTATCAGTGGAAATTAAACATGATTCAACTACAGGACACATGCATTCTGAATATAACCTACTATTACGCAGTGTGGGCCGTGGCCAGTGATGCCAAATTAAGGCACATGTGCACACACGTGCACACAACCAAACCTAGACACCTGTAAAACACACAACCCTGGGCGTCTTGAGATAAAGTCAGTCAGCCTGCCTGGCTTTGCATATGTTCTCTGCCTGGAGGGCTTTACTTGTCTTGACCTTCTTCACCTAATTCATGTCTATTCATTCTTCATATCCCTGAACAGCTTCATATCCACTGAGCAGTTTCCTACTCCCCTCACTCCAAGACTAGGTCAAATCTCCCCAATCCCCCTAAGAGGTACCGAGCACCTTCCCCTTCAAAGTCATGGTCGGAATTGTCACTTGACATTTATTCGTGTGATTCCTTGATTGGCTTCTCTCTCCTCCCAACACCTTAAATTCCATGAGGACAGAGAATGCAGAGGCTAGACCATGACAAATACCCAATGCATTTTCACTGAATGAATCATTAAATCTTTGGCTGCTATTCTTTTGATGGTGGTACAGTTAGAGACCTTGGGTAAAATGGAAAGGACTCAAAACACCCCCCTTGACATCTCAGATGCTGAATGAATCAAATAAAATGAATCAATATTTTTGGCCACTTATTAAGTGACATTCATGTTAGGCACCCTCACAATTTTCAAATCAAGAATATGAAGCTAGCTCACCATGGTATATCATTAGTTCCAAAAGTAAGGTATAGCCATCCTTCCCTTTCCCACCAACCTCTGGTCCAGAGTGCTGCCCAAAGAAAGGATGCACTTCTTCTGTGTCCCCAAACTTGGTCATCACCATCCACAGTTCTGCACTGCTAAAAGGCACTAGTTGTGAGTTAGCGTACTGGGTAGTGCTGAGTGGGCTTCTAAGATGAGCAAGAAGAACCCTAACGGATGGAGAGGGCTAGGAAGCAAAGAGCACTGGGTTCCTCCATGACCTGCTTTGACTCCCACATTTCCACTCTTCCACAGTTCTGCAAGAACTGTTTTAATGCTCAGGAAAGCTGAGCCACACAACTCCCCATCACTGCTCTTGCTGAGTGATTGATGAGTGGGTAGATCCATGGAGTTCACGTACCCACTAGCTGGGAAAGAAGGGAACCATTGCTCTGAGGTGGTTGATCTTTCCAAGAACCATGTTTTGAAGCAAATGCAGAGAGAGCTTAGAAAGGAGTCTGGAAGTTATCAGCACAGTCATACTGGGTGATGGGATTTGAGGTATTTTAATTTTTTCATTTTTCTATAAAGCAGGGGTTCTCAACCAGGGATGATTTTGCTCCCTTCCTCCCAAGGGACATCTGACTAAGTCTGGACATGTTTTTGGTTGTCACAAATGGTGGGAGAGAGGAGGCTGCTACGGGCATCTGGTGGGTAGAGGGTAGTGTAGCTGCCAAACATCCTACAGTCAACCCTGTAGCCCTTCTCTCCCCAGCCCTGCCCCAGGTCAATTGCAATGAAGTTGAGAAACCCTGATATAGCTGTGTGACCTTGGGTTTCTTAAGCTCCTTGTGCCTCTGTTTGCTCATCTGTAAAAGTGGGTATAATTATAGCTCTTATTTCACAAGGTGGGTGTGAGTATTAAATAAGTTACCATCCATAAGGTGCTCTCAGCTCACAGACAATGCACATTAAATGTTAAGAAACATTAAATTGCTGCCCAGCTTAAAATACATGCATTTTCCCCACTGCTTTCAGAATAATTTCAATCTCTTGGGGTGCCTGAGTAGCTCAGTTGTTTGAGTGTCGGTCTTCGGCTCAGGTCATGATCTCAGGGTCCTGGGATCAAGCCCTGCGTGGGGCTCCCTGCTCAGCAGGGAGTCTGCTTCTCCTTCTCCGTCTGTTCTTCCCTCCCACTCATTCTCTCTCTCTCAAATAAATTTTAAAAATCTTTTTTTTTTTTTTTAAAGAACATCTCTGGTCATAGTACTTATTAATTTGTTTGCTTACTTGATTAATGTCCCCATCCCCCCATAGACTGTATGCTGTATGAGAAATGGGACATTCTGCTTGTTCTACCTTAGCCAAGGACTGGAGTAGAAATGCAATAATGAATGAATGAATTGGAGACCTGGAAAGATCGCCCTTCCTTTGAGGTTGGAGGAAATGAAGCAAATAGTGAAGACCCAGAGCCGTCTTGAGGTGGAAGGGTACTCTGCTTTCATAACCTTAACTTTCTCAAGATGAAAGTCGACTGTTGCCAAGGGCAACAACTCTGGGTAGAATGCAACTGAGTTGAAGGGCGGGGAAAAGTGATAAAGAAAGGAAAATCGTAAACTGTATTTAAGGGCACTCTTTAATTAAATTAATGTTTAATTCCACTGACCTATTTCAGATTCATTAGTTTTATGAGTTTGTGGCTTTTGTTTCCTATAGGAAAGAGCCTCACCAGAGATTACAGCTGCAGAAATAGTGTATTCCACACATTGCTCCCTGGTGATTTGAAATGCCCCTAGAAATAGCTCTGTGCTGTTGTTGCTTTACAAATCTACAACATGTATTTGACATAAGTGCTTTAATATTGGGTAGTTGTAGTTCGGGTTACAACCTATTGCAGTGATTTTCTATTTTCTTGTTATTTATTTAGGTAACATAGTGGAAGGACAAAGTCACAGGATGTTAAGTGCTATATACATGATATCGCCTCATCTTTTTATGGAAGAGGGGAGACAGAAATCTCAAACTTACTGAGTGAAGAAGGGAATGATAATCAGGGATCTTAAGAACCAGTATCAAATAATACGCAGGCCTAAGGATGGAGATACAGAGATGTAAACACTCTAGGCCAGGGTTTCTCAACCTTGGCACCACTGACATCTTGGACCAGATAGTTCTGTGTTGTGGAGGGCTGTCCTGGGCATAGACGATTGTTGAGTCGGATCCCTGGCTTCTATCCACTAGATGCCAATAGCACCTCTTCATTTGTTATAACCAAAAATGTCTCTTGATGTTGCAGAGTGTTCCTCAGGGGTAAAACTGCCCCCAGTTGAGAACTACTGATACTGAGAATTCACTTGATAACATTTCTTCAGTATTTCTTTCTGTGCCAAGCCTACTATACACATCATCTCACTCACTCAAAAGCAGCCTTAACATAGCTATTAACCTCATGTCCCATTCTCTAAGAAGAAACTGAGGCCAGGTCATTTAGTAACTGCCCTTGATCATAGAGTTAGGAAGGGGTAAAGGCATGATTCAAACTGGTATAGGTCCAATCCCAAAACTTACCTCCAAACTACTATGCCATTATGAAGAATCTTTCTCAGTCTACATTTAAGGATGAATTGTCAACATGTTACGAACTCTTTAATCAGTTTTGATTCCTTTCCTTCCACAACATTTATCAGCACCTGTTATACGTAAAGCAGCTATACTAATCAACTAGGCCAGGGGAGGCTCTGCTCTTCACTCCCAGGTTACTCCTCAGAGCCACTCTCTCCCTTTCTCCTCCCTGCTTCACGTTTAGGGATGTTGATTTCTATAGACTGTCTTGGCTTGCTGGTCATCTGGCTTTCTCTTAGGCTCATTCAATGAGAGGTACCAGCAGGAGATCAGAGGGTGGGATACGAAAGAGGTTGGAGTATTTATTTTACTGACTCCCTTCCTGTCCCTGGTAGTTTGGTACTTCTCTGTCTAAAGCCATGGCTCTTGTTGGCTGGCCCTCCTCCCCTGCCTCTTAAGCTCTGGATGCTAAAGGCTCCCTGCTGTTGCTAGCCCCAAGGGCGCTTCTTCATCCCTTCTGGGTCTCCCTTACTCTGCCCAATTTTCTGCAAATAATCCCCTCAATCAGCACACCTCAGTTACGCAGTCTGGGTGAGCCCGCTGTTTTCCAATAGGGCTCATGACTGATACAGAGGGATGAAAGGACATAATAAAGAAAGGCACAGGGCCTAACTCTTGTCTTGGAAAATCTGCATCCTAACTGGGGGACAAATCATTCAAACTAAACAGCTAGAGTAATTACATTGTAAGCATAGAACATTTGCAATATATTAATAATAGTGGCCTTGGTAAGACTACAATTTATTGAACATCTACTTTAAGCCTGGGTGTTTAAAGTCTTCCTCTCACTTAATCCTTGCAATAATCTTGTGGTCTGAGTGTTACTGCTCCCATTTATGGCTGAGGAAACAAGATTAGAAAGATTAAGTAATTTGTTTAAGGCCATACAGCCAGTAACTGGCAGAGCCTGTTACCGAATTTAGGGATGGAAAGAGAGTCCAATTTGACTACCATTAACCTCATTTGCAACCAAATACATTTTTTTTAAAGCAAGCCTAAGAACAAACAAGCATTTTAGAGAGAATCGTTTCCAGTTGAAACACACTAATTCAGATGACACTAATTCAGAAATTGTTCTTACTCAGGCAAGGAATCTGCAACTCTTCCTGAATGAGAAGCTGGAATAATTATTTCTTCTCTAACATGCATAGTTTAATCGAGACAGCAAAAGCTGCAGTTCAAAAGTGATCACTTTTTCAAATCAAGGGCTTTCAAGTTCAGAATTACTTAAATGGGGCTTTAACTTCTGGAACAGCAGTTAACTCTTGCATTTTGGAGACAGTGTGTTCATGATGTATTTTTGCATAAAATGGGCCTATAAGGGAACATGACACTTTGACCCCAGAGTTTGACCCTGCCATTTCAGTGCCACATATGTTTTGATTATAAACATGCAAACATTAATCAGATTTAAATCAGCACTGGAGAATCTTCATCAAAGCAGTTGTTTCTCAGGTAAATGCCATTAGGCCAATTTAATTCTTTAATCAAGTTTCTATCCAATATAAGTCAATCATCTCTAATTTTTCCATTTTCATTTTTATGTTATCAAATGATTTTCATTGGAGTGAATTAATTTCTTTTCAAAAAACTTAATAAACATGTACTTCTTCTATAAGACTTTATCTACAATAACTTCAAAGATTTTTTGCCACAGTGAATCTTCGCCATGGCTATTATTCCCATCAAAGCTCATTTTCCTGGGTCAACTATTACAAAATCTAAATTTTGTCAAACAGAGGCTATTTCCCGTCATTTCAAAGGCAATAACAAATTTTATCACTTGCAGCTTTAGATATCCTCAGCTTTATTCCATCTGAATATTTCTAAATTAAATAAAAGTATTCTCCACTCCACTCCTAGTCCTCAACTCACTCAGGGCTATCATAAGGACTCAGGGCTCCAGGAGATACCAAGCCTAGTGCTGGGTGGGGCCCACAGTCAAACCAAGCTCCCTTCTTTCCTTCCACTTCTAATGATCAATGATCGAGATTCCGAAACCAAAGGAATTAGAAGGGGGAAACCAAACTAATAATTGGGGAAGTACTTATGTAACCATACACTGTTTATAAATCAGCCCTTCTGTACCCGGAACCCATGACATAGTAAGTTAAAAAGGTGGATGTTGAGATATAATTGCATACAACTTGTTTTTTCTTTTTCAGGGGGTTAGGGTGGGGAGCAGAGCCTTAGCTTTCACCAAACTATCAAGGAGGCTGATGACCCAACAAAAGCTAAGAGTCAGAGATGTAAATTGCCATAAAGAATTGGATGTAAAGTACGCTTGAATGAGTCAAGAGAAACGCTCTAACATTGCTAGTATGTAACAAAAAGAGTGGCCTAACATTTTTACCTAATTGCTCTCTCCTCTTTCCACCCACTCCTCCTACCAGCCAATCTTATGAAAAATCTGTACAGTAACCCTTTCCTGCATTCCTTCAGTGCTGTGCATTGCATAATCACCACTTGTTCTCGCTGCTTAGCATTTTTCTTTTTCAGAAGTACACAGTGTCCATTGCAAGCTTCCAGAAAACGCATGCATTTGGCAGTATGGATTTATATCTGTTGTATTAAAATAATCACAAAAACCAATATTCATAGATGAAGGGATACGCCAGTGATTGCCAAAAGCCCTACATTACAGAGACTTATTTCAATCCTGTCCCGTCCTTCAAAGCCCAGCTTTGAAGGCCCATCAAACTTTTCCTGAAACCTTCTCATGACCACCTGTCTTCCTTCTCTCACAGGTATGCCACCTATAATTTTGCCCAAGCAAATGAACAATTGTGTCAGATTGTAATTGGCAATTCACAGTTATTTCATACAGGACAAGGACTGGTGTTTATGACATGCTCATCAGTCGATTTTTGTTACAAAATCTTTCTCTCCACAACGAGGACATCCATTATCTCTGAGTGTTGCAGTTTAAGCAAATTAACTTATAAGATGTTAAAAAAGAGAAAACAGACTCAAAATGAACTCACTTGTGCTAAGCGCCACGTCAGCAAACCAAAACTTAATACCTAGCCTATTTGCACGTTCAGCCTCTCTGAAGGAATGTAACTTTTAACCAATCTAGAATTACCTGGTCAGCTCTAGTGAGGTAATCTGCCTGATAAACTCCTGCCTTCCCCCAAAGGAAGATGGCTTTGCCTGAAACAATCCACTCTTTGCTAGAAAAACTTCCTTGCCCGGCTTCCCTCTGCCAATAAAAGTTTTCCATTTTGTTATAGCCCCTGAGAATGCCCTTCTACGTGCTAGATGGGATGCTGCCTGATTCATGAATCATTGAATAAGGCCAATAAGATAGTTAAATTTATTTAGTTGCATTTTGTTTTTTAACCTTAAGAAATCAAAAGGCACATTATGTTTAAGTTTGAATTAAACTTTAAAAATATTATATTTATTCTGCTTTAAAATTTTAAATTGCCTTTTCTTTACCCAACTGTCCTCCAATGGATTAAATGTCTCTTATCTACCCAAATGCCCTCCAAAAGATTAAATAATACTGTGTTCATCTTATGACAAATTATGTATGAAATGGAAATTATGTCATTAGTTTTTTTCTTTCTGCAAACATTTATACAAAATACTTAATCAATAATTCTATTCTGCAAAATATTTACACAATAATGTCAACTGAAAAAGACTGGATATACAATTATATAAATGTCGTATAACCTCAGCTATGAAAAAATAATATCCAAAAACAATTGGATGGAAATGTACCAAACTGTGAAAGTATTTTTTCTGGTGGTGGGAATACAGGTGATTTTAAATTTATTTTTATATACTTTTCTGCATGACTACATTTTAAACAATAAGCATTTTTCTGTTCTAATCTGATAAATGTCACTTTTTAAAAGCCCTTTCGCCTTCATACATAAGTCGACCTTCACCTGAGGGTGATGATGCCCAGACAATCTAGCCGATATGCCCAAGGCTGATCAGCTAGTGAGTATCCGAGCGGAAGCATGAACTCAGAAGCTGTCACTCTTCAGAAGCGATTCCTTCTTGCTGGAAAAGGAGTTAACAAAAAGCCATCTTTTATTCTGAATCTGTGTAAACATGAAATCATACAAATCTTCCAGCTTCAGATATTCATGCAATTGCATCTTAAAGGGAGCAGAAAAAACAAGTGGCACATGCCATCTCAGGCCACACATGCTGTCGGAAGGGTTCCATAGGCATTATGCAACTCACTCACAGGAGAATTAACTGGTTCAAAATGTACCCTCTCAGGTGCCTGGGTGGCTCAGTTGTTAAGCGTCTGCCTTAGGCTCAGGGCGTGATCCTGGCATCCTGGGATCGATCCCCACATCAGACTCCTCCGCTGGGAGCCTGCTTCTTCCTCTCCCACTCCCCCTGCTTGTGTTCCCTCTCTCGCTGGCTGTCTCTGTCAAATAAATAAATAAAATCTTTAAAAAAAAAATGTACCCTCTCTGTAATCTGAAAGAACACATCCACGCTCTTTTAGGAAACCTATGTTGGACCCCTTTCTGAATTTGAAAAGATTGAGGGGATTCTCCATCACTCAATTTGAGACAGCATCCCAAAGCATCAGCCCAAAGGCATGGTTCTGCAGGCAAGTGATTTCTGCATGTATATGTCAGATCTTCCCAGAACACTCTTGGTTGGGGACCCTCCTGATCCTCTGACTTCCGGGTAGAAGTTAAATAGGCTTGGTTCTGAGGACAAAACCATGGGAGTAAAAGGTACTGGTCAGAAGTATCTACAGTAGGTCATGTTCCACAATGTCTCCCTTCTCTCCCCAGAGTCTACTTTCCATACACTCACTCTGTTCTCGCTTCTCTCTTCCACTTGACCCTAAGCTCTTTTATTTATCAATAAATCCCCCGTGCTTTGCCTAATTGCCACCACACAGAAGCTCGGTAAATGTTTACTGAATGAATGAATAAATGAATGAATGAATGAAACATGTGGGGCTTTCACCTTCACCCAGAGGCATGGCTATGTAACATGTTTTTGTTACCTGTGCACACACTTGGTGCTTACTAAATGTTTATTAATGTTATAATAAAAATGATGAAGTAACAAAGTAAAAGATAGTTGCAACCAAATTAAGCCCACATATGCCATGAAATCTGTGGGAAGATGTGGAAAATCAGTAGTCAGAAAATAAGCACATCTGAAAAAAAACCTTATTTTTCCAATCCTGTCAGACTCATTGTTTTCTGGGCTGAACCACCAGTCTTGGGAAGGTGATGTCAAGGTCTAAAAGCACAACAGAAATTTAATGTGAGCCACCTATGTAATTTTAAATTTTCTAGTAACCCCCTTAATAAAGTAAAAAGAAATAGATGACGTTAATTTTAATAATGTATGGAGCCCAATGTATGTACAGCATTATCATGTAAAATGTAATCGGTATCAAGAGTTATTCCTGTGATACTCTTTTTCATGATTCTTCTAAATCTGTGTGTATTTTACAAGTATAGCACAGGTTTACAGCTTGTCAAGGTCTAATCAAATCCCAGAGAGAAGTTAGAGTACCAGAGAACCTAAGCTACCCTTATCGTCAAATTTATGATTCCTCTGAAACTGGCAAGCCATATTGTGAAAATGCCAACGTGAGTGTATTGTTGCAGGAACACGTCTCCAGTGAGGCTGGAGGGTGCTCTGCTGTGCTCTGCAGTCATTAGGGATTATCTCCACGAAACTTAATTGTCGAGCACAGGGAGTACCCACTCTCTTCCTCTTTCAACTGTTTTCATTACTTTAAAGATCAAAGCAATTAGTCGGAAGATTTGAATCACTAAACAAATTTTAACATTTTAAAAGCAAACTCAATTCTGAGTACCCAGCAGAGACACAAACTTCAGGAAACAGATTTTGCGTTACTTCTGTCTTCTTTTTTGGTCTTTCCCTTCGCAGAGCTAGTCAACCCTTTTGAAATTGTTCTGTCCTCGAACAAAACTTAAATTTCTGTTTCTTAGATTTCTGTGAGGCTATAGTTCTTCAGATAACGTGGAGACAAAATAGGTATGTATACATTCACCAAAAGATATGTACGAGGCTGATCCTGGCAATATGTAATAGTCTCACACTGCAAAAAAACAAAAACAAAAAACAAAAACAAAAACAAAAAAAAACCTCAACTATCCATCACCATTAGAATGGGTGAATATAACCAATTGAATATCCATGGAATGAAAATAAACCAGTTACCACTACAAGCCACAACACAATGAACCTCACAAACGTGTTAGGAAGAGAAAGGGGGGGGGGAGGACCAGGGACATTGCACTCATTGTATGATTCCATTTTTACAAAGAGCAAATACAGGCCAAGCAAATCCGTGGCGTTAGAAGTCAGAAGAGTGGTGACTGTTGCTGGGAGCAGTGGCCCCTTCTGATTTTGAGGGGCTGCGGGGGTGCCAGAAACTTCCTGTTTCTGAATCTGGGTGCAGATTACAAGAGTGTGCACATGTGAGGTCTGTGTAATTTTCTGTATGTTCATTATACTTCAATATCATTTACATAAAAATAACCGGACGCATAAGACAGTTAGAAGCTTGGTGTGAGACACTCATGCCTCCTGTGTTTCTATTTTAAAGACTGGTCACCTTACGTTGCTTGGTGCCACTGCCTTCTTGAATTTCTAAGTTAGCTGAGATACAACAACTAAACAAAGGCAACAATTTAAAAAAGGCATCCCCCCCCCCCCCCGTGTGCATATGTGTCTTTTGTTTCCTCTCTGTCTGTGTCTGTCTCTTTCTCCTTCTCTCTTGATTCGACCCTTCTTGAGCTCAGCAAATTCACGGAAAATGGAGACATTGGTAGTAACTCAACTTTTTTGATTGGATTAGAACCGGGGCTGTCTCTGAAAACTTCACGTTAATCTTTTTATGGTGATGTCTGGGACTTGAATAGTTAAAATCTTTATCGTCAGTTTTTCATTTCATTTTCCAACTTGAGCTAGAAGAGAGATCAATTTTTCTCCACCCATCTGGCTCCCACGGAGAGTGACCATGGAAGATGGATATATTTTTATAAAGCTATAAATTAACGCCTGCATGATAGATACTCTGACCCTGTCTTGTTATGAATGCTTAGCCAAAAGGATGAAAACGTGTGTTACATACACCAAAACCTATATGTATCTATATATCTATATATAGTAGGAAAACACTCCTTTCCCATTTCAATGGTTCTTGGACCCCTGTCTCTTTAGGAAAAGGGTAATCTAGCTGCAGGCTTTGGATGTAGTCCCCAAGGAAGTGACTGCATTCTGGGCTTAGAGGATGTCCCCCATTCCCCACTCCCACATATCCTCGAATAAATTTGTTTGCAAAGATGGGTATTCATCTGTGCCTCCCACTGAAGTAACTTGTATTAAAATGACTTATTTCAAACCATGATATGGAAACTACAGCACAGAAGTTTTGAAAAATATCTGTTTGCAGTTTAGGACAGCCATTTAGAGCATTACTCCAGGGCAAGAAAAAGGAAGAAATTTCTCCTTGATGGCACATTAAAAAAAACAACAACAAAAATCAGGCATAGTTAGCTGAAACCTTGCTGGCAGTGCTGGGTAAGGGAGCCCTGCCGTCCGCAGAAAGCTGCCGTAGTGCAGACTAGCATGGGGCTGTGCATTCAGAAAGCCTCACGGTTTTCACAGGAAAGTTTTAAACATGCACTTTCCCCTGGAGTAAATCAAACAGGGCTGACACATAGTCATCACTCCTTTCACGTTTCAGCATCCTGTGCGAACCCCACCCCAACCCCCCAGCTCTCAAATCTCCACAGTGTGCAGTGACTAGGATAATGGTAATCTACTAGAGGCCAGGAAGCTGAGCCCAGATTCGCCTCCACCCTCTCCTTATCAAATGTTTCAGCGAGTTTTAAATGAGTGAAGGATCTGGGCTGAACTTTTCTTGGCCTTTCTCAAGCTTGACCTAGTGGGAAATAGCAGGAAATAAAAACAAAGGCAGACGAGGTCCCTGGAGCAAAGATCACTCGGAGACTCAGAATTTGAACATCTTCCTTCCCTAGGATTTAAAGTATCTCCTCTCACTTACACGGAGAGTGAAAAGTTGACTGATGAGCCTTTCTAAACATTGGGATAACAGAATATTTGATAGACACTGCATAATTTGTTTGCTTTTGCTCTCTGGCTAACTTTAGAACCTCATATCTTGAAAGGTCAAGTACACAGTATTGAAAAAGGTACTTTCTTGCTCAGTAATGGTGGGCCTCACAAATCAAGCACATCCTACCCTCCCAAGAAACAGGGAAGGAAGGGCCTCTGCATGATCCTCCAGGAATCCACATCAATCAGGATTTTTAATGCATTGCATTCTACCTGCCATCTTTGTATTAGCTTATTAAGGCAATAGGGCTCCTTGAGAAATAATCTACTGGCCCATTTTCAGATGCCTAAGTTTGTAGAAACTTTGATTCCTTGAATAATTCATTAGCCCTTCAACTCTCCGCACTTAGAGTCAAAATAACTTGCAAATCTGGACGTTCCTTTAAAGAGAAAATGTTTAGAGTTTATCAAACAATTGGGTGGAATTATTTGTTTAATCTTTTCTTTGGAAGGTAAGAAGCAGTCCTTAACAAATAGTTGGTTCAGAATGTTCTGTGAATCAGTATGAAGTTTCAAGGAGTTATTGAGTAGAAGCCTAATATTTTGGGTCAGGAAAGTTGTTTGCTAGACAAATTGGTATGATAGGAACATTAACACAAGGTTCAAGTTGTTTCCAAAAACGGTTTTACTTTTTTAAAAAATGTAAATTTCATATAGCCTTTCAAGTTCGAATGTCCACATGGCCACATTTCCTTTTGAGTGACGAAAAACAACAAAATGTGGTTAAGATGCTCTTGCAATGGACTCAAACACCCTTTAATAGCTATAGTGAACCCTTCTTACACAACCACATGTGGTTTAAGTGACTGCATCCAGCCTGGGAATTTTTCAGCTCAAGTTTCATGTTAAAATTCAGTGTCCTGTCCAGAGTGAGAAGACAACACCACACTGGGAGTCGTATTTCAAATGTTTTCTTTAAGAATCTAAAATAATCACCAGATCAGGCTTTAGATGGGAAAATGTCAAGTTATGCCTACCCAGAACAGGTGAAGTCTTAGCAAACTCACGTCTTACCCATTAACACACGGTCCTCAAACTTGTCTGCACTTCAGAATCACATAGGGACCCACACCAGACCTACTGTATCAAAATCTCAAGAAAGGCTAAGCCAGGAACAATACTCCTACGACCCAATAATAAAATGTCCAACAACCCAGTTTTAAAGATAAGCAAAAGAGGGGCGCCTGGGCAGCTCAGTCGGTTGGGCGTCTGACTTCAGCTTGGGTTGTGATCTTAGGGTTCTGGGATGGAGCCCAGCATCCCCATCAGCAGGGAGTCTGCTTCTCCCTCTGCCCCTCTCCCGCCCCTCCCCCCACTCATGTTCTCTCTCTCTCTCAGATAAATACACAAAATCTTTAAAAAAATAAGCAAAGACTTGAACAGACATTTCACAGATGAAGATATACGAGTAGCTAATAAGCACAAGAAGAAGTGCTCAACATCATTAATCTTCAGGAAAATGCAAATAAAACTACATGAGACACTACACACCTGTCTGAAGAGCTAAAGTTAAAAAGAAAGCCATCTAATGTTGGAGGGGAGGTGAAGTACCCATAGCTCTCATACATTGCCAGTAGGTGTGTAAAATCATACAACCACTCTACAGAATGATTTGACGGGTAAAATAAACACATACCTACCTTACAAGCCAGCAACCCCACTCCTAGCTATTTACCCAAAAGAAAGGAGAACTTATATCTACAGAAAAACTTGTGTGGAAGTACACAGCAACTGTATTTATCATAGATAAAAACTGGAGAGAATCCAAATGTCCATAAAAGGAGAATGGATATAGAAATTGTGTTATAGCCATACAATGGAAAACAACTCAGCAGTTAACAGGAATAAATTACTAATACACCCTAACATAACTGAACCTGGAGAGCATTATTCTGAGTGGGGAGAAAAAGACAGATGCAAAAGACCATACATTGTGTGTGTCCTTTTATATGCAGTTTTAAAACAGACAAAACTAATTTTTGGTAAGAGATAAGAACAGTAACTGGCGCTAGGGGATGGGAGTGGGGGCAGGGACTGTGAAGGGGCATCAGGGAAGTCTGTAGGGTGACAGAGAGAGGGAGAGAGAGAGGGAGAGGGAGCATGTGTTATAGTAAAGCGTTGATTCTGCAGATCTGGGATATTCAAACCCCACACATTCCAAAGAAAGATATGACCCCCAGATTATCTTGCGAGATAATCTCTAAACCATTGAAATATCCTGCCTGGTAAGAGTGTTCTCATTTATCTGGGGCCTTGAACCAGGCCAGGTAGTTTATACTAACAATGTGATTAATGCCGGGGCCTTGGGCTGTGGTTAACAGTTTGACCTCTGGAGGTGGGGGGGGGGGCTGAGTGACATCAGCCCCGTGGATACCCCCAGCCTATGTGATCAACCTCCAAGAAAAACCCCGGATGTCAAAGCTCAAGTGAGATGCTCTGGCTGTTGGCACACACTGTTGTACGACTCCTCTAGGAGAGCACAACGGGAAGCTGGCGCCCAGTCTCTCTCGGATTCTGCTCTGTGCATCTTTTTTCTTTGGTGATTTTATTTCTGTATCCTTCTGCTGTAATAACGGTAAGCATGAATGCAATAGCTTTTCTGATTTCTGTGAGTTCTTTCAGTGAATAATGAAACTGAGGGTCATCTTGGGGAAGCCCAGAGACAGAGACACAGGCACACAGACACGGACACGCACATACACGCGTGATACCAGTACCTTGAAATTCAAGAAATAATAATACAAGTCAGCAGTGCCAATGGGAGCAGAGGGTTTTGGTCACTTATATTTTGGTTATATATTTGCTTAAATAAAAGCGCAATGCTCCAGGACAGGCTAGACCTTACTACCCCAGAGATATAATCCTGTGTTCAATTAGAGGAATGGTCTAGACTTATCTCTGCTGGTCTACATCTGAGAAGGTGCAGCTGGCTAAGATTATTATAACAGTATGCTACTGAGCACTGTAATAAGGGAGACAGTGGTTTTCTGGAATGTTCCGCAGGGAGAGAAGCAGACAGCACTAGCCCCCTCCTCAACCTGGCCTTGCCTACCTCGCCAGACTCAGGACATCATTCTCCTTCCCTTGTCAACATTCCACCCAATACTCTGAAAGTCCCATGTTTTTTTTCCTTCAAAGTCCACCTTATAAACTATAATTATTATTTTGTAGTCTGCTTATACGTTTTTAATCTCCCTTACTAAAAATCTGAGCTCTGTAAAAACAAGGATGACATCTGGAGGTCCTTGTTTTATCTCCAGCACCTAGGTTAGGCCTGGCATTGACAGCAACACTGTCTGAAGGGAGAAAGCCTAAGTAGATTCATGCCTGAAGTGCAGCTGGCTCTTGTCTGTCTCAAGGCCTTTGCGTGTGCTATTCTTTCTGTTTAGAACAATCTTCCATTTCTCCTTTCTGCTCGATAATTCTTTCTTATTCTTTTTCCTCATCTTACACATCCTCCTCAGACAGCCGCCCTCAGATTATGTAGATGAGGTACTCGTTCCATACTCTTCTGTACTCACTGTCTATTGCTACATAATTACCTCAGACGTAGGAGCTTCAAACAACACCCATTTATGTCTTACGGTTCTGTGAATCAAAGGTCTGGGCAGGCCCACCTGGGCTCTCTGCTTTAGACTTGCTGTATTCGTTTCCTAAGGCTTCAGTAACTAAGGACCAAAAACTGGGTGACTAAAAAAACCCAGAAATTTCTTCTCTTATGGTTCTGGATGCTAAATGTGGAAACTCAAAGTGTCATGGCCATGTTCCCTCCAAAGACTCTACTGGAGAGCCTTCCTTGTTTCCTCCAACCTATGGTAGCCCCAGGCATTCCTTGGCTTGTGGCAGCATTATTCCAATGACTACTTTCATCTTCACATGGCCATTCCCGTGTCTGTGTCTTCCCCTGGCATTCTTCAGGTGGCTCTGTGTCCAAATATCCCTTAAGGACACCAGTCATGCTGGATGAAGGCCCACCCTCATGACCTTGCCTTAACTTGAGTGAATCTGTAAAGACCCTTTCTCCAAATAAAGTCCCATTCACAGGTACCAGGGGTTAGGAGGTCAATATATCTTTTTATGGTGGACAAAGTTCAACCCATAGCAGGCTCACAAGGCTGAACTCAAGGTGTCAGCAGGGCTGGACACTTCTCTGGAAGCTGTGGGGAAGAATTCACTTTCAAGGTAACCCAGGTTGTTGCAGAATTCAGGTCCTTGCAGATGTAGGACTGAGGTTTCTATCTCCTCGTTGGCTGCCAGCCAGGTTTCAGCTCTCAGCTTCTAGAAGCCACCCACATTTTGTAGCACATGGCCACCTCCATCTTCAAGCCAGTAATAGTGCATTTAACCCTTCTTAGGCTTGGAATCTGACTTCCCCTTCTGCACACCAGCTGGAGAAAAAAAGTCCTGCTTTTAAAGGGCTCATATCATTAGATCAGGCCCATTGGCATAGTTTCCCTTTTGTCATTTAACTTAACATAATCAAAAGACTGATACCTTATTATATTCACAGGTTCCACACACACACACAAAGCAGAGGGAATTATAAAGATGAGGGTTACTGAGGGTCACTATTGTAATTCTGCCTACCACATCTTCCTTGCCAGTCTCTTTGGCAGCTTTCCTCAAATGTCTAATTACTTATTCAAAATTTGCCTTCCATGTTAGATTGTAAGCTACAAGGGAGTAGGGGATAAATGTTTGTTATTCACAGCTGATGTCTTGAGCACCCAAGCAGGAGACTGAGAAGGTCCTTGTTGAATGAGTGAATCAACAAATGGACGGAAGGATGGATGGATGGATGGATGGATGGATGGATGGATGGATGGGCAGACGGTAAGATGGATGAATTTCTTCTAGTTCAACATAGTAGCTGACCCACTAGCTTGTTTATTGGAGACAGAAACATTAGGAAACACAGTCTGGGCTGATGGGACTTTTGTTTTCAGGCAGGAAAATGGTGGAAAGAAATTGGATTTGCAGATTAAGAACCCAGAAGTCAAGGCTGAGATAATGAACCCAGAACCTTGACTAATGACAGTCAGAAACTTACAAATGCTTAAGTTCTGTCACCACATGAGAAATGGCCTGCCATTTATTCTGCCACTTTCTCTTGGTTTCTCCAGGAATATCTATTATCTTTTCAAAAAATTAATAGGTGCAGACAATTGTATGAGAGCTAATGAGAAAACAATGTGCATTTTGCAGCTGTACTAACTTAAATGATACAACTTAAACCAACAGGCATACTGTGTTGCTAAGACTGAAAACCTACACTCAGCCCTCAACTGAATCGCTAAATGGGTAGTCTCCCTGTAAGTACAAAATCCAGAATGAACTAGAGAAGAAATCCTTTTAGATATACAATGCTGCATGTCTGAAGAAATAATCAGACTCATGTATTTCAAAGTTAATCACATGTCCAAAGTCTGTCCTCACCGAAGGTAAAACAGACGGTTACCTTTAATTATATTTCCCCCTTGGGTGATTCAACGCCGTACTATTTTTAATTGAGTTTTTAAAATATCTTTTTTAAAAATATGTAAGAAAAGTGGTTGAGGGCAGACAGCCTGTAGCTAATAGAACAGCAGACTTCAAAGAGGGGGCAAGATCAATGTGTAACTCCAGGATTAAAATACACAGCTGGAGTTTGCAAATTTGAATACATTTTAAGGCCACCTCCTCCCTCCACCCCCTAAAGGCCTAATCCCTTGACTGACAGTTACAGTTCTATCAGAAAGCCAGACTGAATTTATTCTGGGGCACTGAAGGAGGTAAGCCTTAATCTGTTTAATCATTTCATCCGTGATTTCTTTGAATAAAGGAAAGCAATTACTATTTCAATTCCTGCTGGTTGCCTTTCCTAGGAATGGAAGTGATGGGGGTTCGGGAGTCCTGTCAGTTCCATCTTTGCTGGACCCTAGGGGGCTGTACCTTTACAAGTTGCATGACAGCCTAAGGTAACACTGCCCATGTTTCTCTGCCACGGCTCCTGCTGTTACTCTCCATCTGACTTCTCTTTGCAGACATTACATAATGCACAAGGGGGAAATGGCCTGAAATAATCTCAGTTTAGGAGGACTCGGACAAAGAACCAAATCCAAACTGACATCCAAGGCTGACGCCGTTGCCCGTCAAGTCTCCTGACTCTGAAATACTTTTTGGCCTGTGTTTTGAAACCTGTTGCCTAAAAAGAAAAAAAAAAAAAGTATCTTCAAAGATACGGTTCGAAGCCCAGCCAGCTTTTTGACAGAAAGCTAAAGCTACTGATGTTTGTATAATGCATGGATACTCAACAGTTATTGTCTGTTTAAAATGGTGTCAAATATACAGTTAGTTACATCAATGGGTTCAAGAACACTTGGAATCTGGAGGTCAAATATGAGGCTAGGGCAATAAATGGGGGCTTTATCCAAGGCTCTGAGAGTGTTCTCTCGAATGGCGGAAGCCAGAGCATGTAAAGACTCTGGAAAGTGAGCTAATAAGAAATCAAGGGTTGCATGCAATGTCAGGAAATCCAGGGCACTGAAGATTATTAAAATAATCCCTCAGGTTCACACCTGGGGTCTTGTGTCTTACAAAAACCATTCATGGGGGCCAAGAAAATAACATTTAAAGTGATTTTCTTTATATCACTTACAGCACAAGCAAAACATATCAGTGCTATTTTTTTAAAGGTAATTGTATAGGCTGAAGTTTATTCTATCAAACGCTGATGTAATTTGGTGTATTTAAAAAGAATAGGCCAGGGACTGAAATATTTTAATTTGCCTCTCTAATGAGAGGTTCTCTGAAGTTCTTCTAAGAACACTTGTTTTCCTAACCTTCCTTTTTCTACATTTTCTCCCACATATACATGCCAAAAAATAGCACATTAGGTACACCCGCCTGGGGAAAATATGATGTGTTGGGGGTGAAGCTGGCAGATAAAAAGCCAAGAAGCGTGTGTACTAACGTGTGTGCAAGCACATACATTTGCACATACGTCCAGCACGACACCCCTCACTCTAAATTTGTTTCTAGGGGTAAAAATCACTTTTAAATTGGGAAATATCAAACTTGGCTGTGAACCATTGTCAAATATGCTTGATGACATCACAGCTTTTTGTTCTAAATAGATTGTTTAGAAGTTAATCAGGGGGTCGGTTTCTGGAGAGTCTGAGAACTCAGGTTTTTTGGGAAGTGGGTACCTCATTCCTTATTCCTTTGGAGGGGAACTACCTTCCTCTGGATGGACATCGATAGTCAGATATGTGACAAGGCACTTCATGCCCCTTATATGAGGGGTTCCCAAAGTGTGATCATGAAGGGACCACAGGGGTTCCCAAAGTGTGATCCCCAAACAGGCAGCAGCATCAGCACCAGGGAACCTATTAGAAATGCACATTATCAGGCCTCACCCATGGCCTCGGAATCTGAAACTCTGGGGGTGGGGTCAGGCAATCTGCTGGGATAAGGCCACCAGGTGATTCCAATTCATGTTCAAGTTTAGGAAGCAGTTCCTTATGTCACTGAAAGCTTATAACTGCCTTATGAGGTATGAGTTATCACCCACATCTCCAATTCCTTATAGATGGGGAGGTGAGGTCATTTGTTGCAGAGCTGGTCGATAATGGGGCTGGGATTTAAATTCCAGTAGTTCAGGCTTCTAACCTTAAACCATTTCCCCTTATGTGTTCAATATACTCACTGTCGGCTGTAGAAAATAGCCTCAAACTTTGAAAACAGCTCTGCCTGGCCTTGCCCAGGAATGAATCAGCTTCCAGGCACAGAGATGCAATGGTCCTTCCTGGGGGTACACCTGCAGTCAAAATTCTTCTTTTATCCTCACCCTTCAATCTGACAGACACGGAATTGCACACTTGAGCTGGGAGTTTCAGCAGCAGTTAAAGCGACAGGAGAACAGCTCAGGGTGACGACCAACTCTTCAAATTTCTTGACGTCAAAGATTTCAGACATTAGCCTCCTAACTACACACAGGCCATGGACTTATAAGTAACTAAAACAGGGCTGCTGTGCTTGATCTTACATCCTAATGTGACCCTGAGGCATAGTTCTTTACTCCATCCCCCAAATTCTGAGTCAGGTGAGAGAAGAGACAGTATGGATAGAAGTGAAAGTCAGAAAGACTCTCGCCGACTATTGACATTCCCAAGACCATTTTGTTTGGCTATGTTTTCAACTGATCAGAGTTATCAAGAAAGATTTTTCAAAAGGAGGGCTTGTTGCCACAGGTTTATACTTTCCTTAACATTGCTGTCACAGTGCATGTATAACTGGTGAGATTTGAATAAGGTTAATGGACCATATTAATTTCCTGGTTGTAATATTGCATTATAGATGTGTAAGAGGCTACCATTGAAAACAACTGGGTGAAGATATATCCACCTGCTCCAAAGGGAACCTCTCTGGATTATTTCTTACAACTGCATGTGAATTTACAACTATCACAAAACAAAAAGTTAAAAAAAATTGGAGTCATGGCTGGATGGGGTGAATGGGGAGATGTTGGCCACAGAGTATAAACTTTTAATTACGAATACGTTTGGGAGATATAATATACAACTTGGTGACTCTAGTTAATAATACTGTATTGTATACTTGAAACTTGCTAAGGAGTAGATCTTAAGTGTTTTCACCACACACACACAAAAGGTAACTATGTGAGACAGTGGGTGTGTTAATTAACTTGATTTTGGTGATCATTTCGCAATGTGTATATATATTATATACATATATATGATATATATATCACCACATCAAAACACCTTTAAAAATCATGCATCCAAGTTAAATATATACAATTTTTCTGTGTCAATCATACCTCAATAAAGCTGGAAAAAAATTGATGTAGTGGCAAGAAGTGGTCTAGGAAAAGTAACCTGGGGCCACAAGATTTCAGATCCTTAAATGTCATGGCTTCCTGGGCCTTCGAGTCCCTGTAGCTCCCGAGCAGCTGAAAGGGAGGCTCTCACATCATCTCACCCGTTCACGGGAATCACGGAAACCCAGATGCTTTTGCTCACTCTTGAAGCCACACTCAGGGAGCGTCTCCTTGATCTGGTAATTAGGGGGCATGTCTAGCACCCATCCTTAGGAGTGGTTGCTAGGTAACATGGCCACTCTGCTACTTTGGTACAGCATATCTCAACCTTGGAAGGGGTGGACAGGTTGTGGGGAAAGATCTTTGTTGGAAAGAAAACGTTGGTTGCTGCCTATTCAGTTCTTTTTTTTTTTTTTTTTTTTCCCCTTGAGCTGCCAGACGGAATATTTAAAAATACACCTAAGCTGTTGTTGGGAGCCAAGAATGTCACATCAACTGACTGCCTGTTAATAGTTTTGATGGGAGGCTTGATATGACATCCTGGCATTTCAGGAGATAATTTGATTGTAGACAGTATCAGATAATAGACTGCAGGTCAAGGTGGAGGCTATTTCTTAATTTTAACCCCAGTCCTATGAAGGAATCTCTCTACTTCCTAATACAGTCCCTAATCACATCTTTCTAGGAAGTCTGCAAATGGGATGGATGTTTCCATCGGTAGTGAGGTGTGAAATCAAAGTAGATTGGCTTCTATTTAAGCCAATGTTGAGGGCCTGGATAAGATGAAGGTATATTTCTACTGGAAATACTTGTTATGTCAATGATATATCATTTAACCCTCACAACATTGATGAGGTAAGTATTTTAATCATTTTATAGATAACCGAGTAGAAAAGTGAATTAATTTACCCAAGGTCCCACAGCCAATGTGGATGGGTAAGGTCAGGCCTCAAACTGGATGCCTTTGGACTCTAAATTCATACTCCTAGCAGTCACACTGTGTATGCCACATAGACTTTTCTGATCCTAGATTTTCCTAAGAGTCTATGAATAGTCAGGAAAGTATTCTTCTGAGTAGCTTTGATATTAAATTAGATACTGGCAAATGACCACTGTAGTTGACACTTTCAAAAATAAGTACATCTTGGGATTTTCCTAAGAGTAGAAAGAACCAAAAGACATTAATGGATCAAAATAACCCTCTCAGTCCAGATGATCCAGATTAAGTCGTGTTAAAAAACAAACAAAACCACGCACGCGCACACACACACACACACACACCAAGAGAGAGAGATTATAGATCTGTACAGCTCACAATTTGTTGTAAAAAGCTTTGCCTTTCTTTGTCACTTAGCATAATGGTTATAATACCTTCCATGCATATGATGTTTTAGGGCTTACAAAGCACTTTCACATATATTATCTGATTTGATCTTCATAATAACCCTGTAAGCTCAGTAGGACATTTCATAAATGAGGAAAATGAGGTGTACACAGGGTAAATACATTGCCTACAGCACTGTTTCTCAAAGTGGGGACTTCTTTTTTTTTTTTTTTTAAGATTTTATTTATTTATTTGACAGAGACAGCCAGCGAGAGAGGGAACACAAGCAGGGGGAGTGGGAGAGGAAGAAGCAGGCTCCTAGTGGAGGAGCCTGATATGGGGCTTGATCCCAGAACATTGGGATCACGCCCTGAGCCGAAGGCAGACGCTTAACGACTGCACCACCCAGGCGCCCCATCTAAGTGGGGACTTTTGAGTTTTGCCCAGGAAAATACTTCATTATATGGGGCTGTCCTGTGTGCACTGCCGAATGTGTAGTAATCCTAGGCTCCCACTTATTAAACGCCAAGAGATCTCACTAGGCATTGTCACAACCAACCCACCATCCAACAATATTTTCAAATGTACTCCAGGAGGGTTGACCACCCCCACACCTTATGGAGAGCCACTGATATATGGCTGGGGTCAGGGTGGGGTCACACTTTTGTAAATCATGGAGTGAGGGCTCAAATCTGGTTTCCAAATAGCAATTCCAGCACTTTTTCTACCACAAGGCTATTTTAAGCCATAAAATGGGTAGTAGCCTAACCAGGGTTGGGTGGTCTCCATAAAATAGTTCCTGTTGTGTGAGTCATCAGGAAGAGTATTGGAAAGTACCTTGGTAAAAAGAGAGGATTATCATCAAGGAACTGAGCAAATAACCAGTAGGTCACTGAGGTAATCCTATCTTTGATGACAGTTTTTTTTTTTTAATTTACTTATTTGAGAGAGAGAGAGGGTGGGGAGGGGCTGAGGGAGAGAGAATCTCAAGCAGACTCCACGCTGAGCCTACAGCCAGACAGGGGGCTTGATCCCATGATCCCAAGATCATGACCTGAGCTAAAATCAAGAGTTGGATGCTTAACCGACTGAGCCACCCAGGCAACCCCCCCCCCCTTTTTTAACATAAGTTCCTGGAATCTGCACCAAAGGATACAGAAGAGCCTTACACAAGGGGCAGGTCTAGTTTATCTTGCAAATCAGTAATCTTTTAATATTCCATTTAATTTAATGATATGTTTACAGTTGGAAAGCCAAATTGGATCTTTATTTAAGTATGCTTTTAATAACACATAAATATATACCAACAGATCTTTATAAATTAGCTTTTTTACTTAGTACTCTGCTTAGAACATACTTTATATTTCAATTCCTCTGTAGAGGATACAAAGAGGCTGCTTATGAACCCAATCCTACCATTAAATGGGAATGTCTGCTTTGGTCTACTTGTGTTTTTTATTAAGAATTTGATTTTCAGGGGTGCCTGGGTGGCTCAGTCATTAAGCATCTGCCTTTGCCTCAGGTCATGATCCCAGGGTCCTGGGATCGAGCCCCTCATCAGGCTCTCTGCTCAGTGGGAAGCCTGCTTCTCCCTTTCCCACTCCCCCTGCTTGTGTTCCCTCTCTCGCTGTGTCTCTCTGTCAAATAAATAAAACCTTTAAAAAAAATAATTTGGTTTTCATTCCCTTTAATTGATCTACGCATGTTCCATTTCATCACAGTCTCCACCACTCCCAGCTGTGTTCCACTTAATTTTTTTCTTATATGTAGGGTCCCCATAAGCAACTGAATTTGATGGCCACATACAAGTGCACAGTCTAGGGCTGACTGTGCAAGAAGAAAAGTTAAGGATTAGCAAAAATGATGGCATATCAAGATCTTAGGGGCTTGATGCTCATGGTTTTAAAGTATGTAGACTTTTCACCTTCTGAAAACTTGGTTTCCCAGCATAAAAAAAATAAGACTAGTATTATAAGTTCAACCATGTCATATATAATTGTAAAGAGTGAATGAATGGCTACATGGGAAAACATTTTGATAAAGCTTAAAGTGCAACACTTATTTATCAAGAGCCTACATTTACCAAACACTCTTGGTTCTTGAGTTCTGATCCAAGAATAATGAACAAGTCAAGGCTTCATGGAGCCTAAAACTCTTTAGGCTTTATAGTCAATGTTAATGAGTACTCCACCCATTTTTGACAGCCATCTCTTTGAAAGAGAACCAAAAAATTGGTTCATATTGAGAAAAATGCAAGATGGAAAAAGAAATTGGAGGAGATGCTATTTCAGCTACCCACTTGATTGCAACATTCAGGAATTATCCCTGCCGAAGAGTCCACCTGCTTTCAATAAACAGGGGCATCTCCCCAACTCAAAGTTTGTCCCTCCACCCTGTCTTCCGCCACCGAGTGGGTGGTTTTCTCCTCTCTTTGCTCCTAAAACATCCTGTGCTTTGCTCTATGAAGGCACCCATCACATTAAATCATTCCATTACAGAAGACCATAAGCATCTTCACACAATCCTGTCTTGGGTGGAGGTCTGGCACCTAGTGGGTCCTCACCTCTGAGACCTACTGAAAGATCCAACTCAGTGCTCATCTTTGAAAACCATTCTCTCTCTCCTCTAGCCCACAGCAAGTCACCAAAGTTACATCCCTTCATTCTGACATTTTTACCAATCAGGATCGTCTTCAACATAGAAGACAGCATTTACTTCTATCTGAGTTCAAAGCTTTCTCCTAGTCCACTTGAATCCCAATCACTTGATAGTCATCTTTTTTCCACCCTCCCACGTGCTTATCAGCCAAATATGTACACTAAGTAAGGGAAATGCTGAAAAGGCTTGTGCTGTTGTCTTTGGAGCCCCTTCCTCATTTTTTCCTAGAAGAGTAAATACAGGAAAAACAAGGAGCTAATTAGAAACTCCACCACATTACTCAGTCATAAACAAAGTCTCCCTACAGAAAATTCATTCTATAGCTACACACACATGATTTAAGAAATCTTTCAATACATGGCCTTTTCAATAATGTTAAAGCTATTACACTGAGTGATGGGGTGTGCTGGACCTAGACATTTCTCTTCTAAGATAAGACTCTACATGTTCTGTGGAAAGTCAATTAGATTATTCTTAACATTAGGAAAAAAACAAACACACACAAGAGATCATCTTGTCCAAGCTCAGGCTATACATGCCAATAGGATATTCCTAGTATCCAGTCGGTCTTTTTATAAATAGATGTATAACATCCTCACATATCCTCATGCAAATTGTGCACTTTACCAACTGTTAGCCATGGATCAATTCCAATTTGCCGGGGGAGGATTTATTCCTTCATATGCACAAATGTCAGAACCGTTGTGTTTCCTAGACATATAATTGCGGACGAGTTTGTACATTTTACAGAGTATAACCAGGATATTTGCATGATAACAAACCCCCACCATTTTCAGGGCAGCAGGGCACAGAGCCTTCCTAGAGTCCCGGGCCACTTTTACATAGAGACTATTCACTTTTAACCATACATACAATAACAAGCATCAGAAAAACTAACATCTATTGTGTGCTACATGGCGGGTACTGGGCAGAACTTTTCATATACTTAACTCTCACAAAAACTCTTAGAATGAAATATGATTATCTTCATTTTTCAGTTGAGGAAACTGAGACACAGAGAGGTAAATAACTTCTCCAAAGTCACAAACCTAATAAGTGACATTCACTCGCTATACCTGGGCAGTTCACAATCTTATCCCCTGTAGGAGGCTGCTTCTGTGACAGTAGTCCCATTGTAGCAGTCACTGGTTAGAGAATCAAGATGGTGACTTTGTCCTCTGGAATGAGCATTGGGTACAAGTCTTAAACCTGGATTGCAAGCATGGCTTCATCACCGAATTACTGTGACGCCTTAGAGAAATCACTTAATTTCTCTTAACCTTCAAGATTATATTTGAATCAGGCATCAGAAAACACAGGTTTTTGTAAAAATTAGAGAAGGTGATAGATAGGATCTTCTAAAATGTAAACTTCATGAACATATTCTCCCACACACCTAGAACCATAGTAAGAAGTGCTAAGACTTTTTTGTTGATAAATGAATGATGCGACAAGGGAAAAATCACTACACAACAGGTATCAAATATAGCAAACATTTATGGTGTAGCTGATCTGAGTGGACTACCTACTAGATGCTCACATATAAATTTCATTAAGTCTCAAGACCACCCTACAGTGTAGGCATTTATATTCCTATCCTAAGGAGCAAGTAAGGAAACAGATGTAGAAGAGCTAAGCGTTTTGCCCAAGACTGCACGGTTAATAAGTGTTAGAGGTAAGTTTTAAACCCAGGTTACCTCTGGTCAAGATAGGGTGGGAAAACAAAGATGAATTACGCATCTGTTTCTTTCTTTAAGGAGTTTATATCTCCTTGTCGGAGGTAAGCCACGTGCAGAAAGAAAAAATTGAGATCTGCTGGGTTAAAAGTTATAAAAAGCAAAACAAACATAGCAGGGTGAGAATCATTCTGAATGGGATGGTCAGGGTTAGCGTTTCTAAATCCAACCCTGGCTCTACTTTAGAATCATTGGAGCTTGGTATCGGTAGTTTAAATTTTAAAAATACCACAGGTGATCCTAATGAACAACTAGGTTGAGAGGCACCAGTCCATGCAAATCCCTTAAAGAAGTGCTTTATGGTAAATGTAGGGCTAAGTGAAGAGTCATTATAATTTTAGAGGCACAGGGAGCTTAAATGACTGCCCAAGGCCACATTATATAATGTCTACGTTAAAGCAGAATCCAGAAACCCTGTACCAGGATCTTCGAGAACATTTTGAGATGAAGATGCTTCGCTGTTAGGCAACCTAAAATGTAACTGGGAAGGTGATTTCATTCCACCAGAGGACGCTGTAGAGGATAAATTCCACCTTGGGAGCAGAGTGTTCACCTAGCATCATAAATTCTAGCATGAAGCACACTTGTTACCAGTCGGGCTAAGAAATGGAGAATGGGGAAGAATCTGTTTAACTCTGTCTCTCCTCACATCGCTCATCATCAGCCTCTGATGTGAAAACACGAGGCTTTGCTTAGTCCGTATCTATGGAACCTGAATGTAGAAAGACAAGCTGCTGTGGCGGAGGCATTGCCTGGCATGAGAGATGAAGCCAACTATTGCAACTGCTGAAAAATCTCCCAGACTCACAGTCAGAAAACTAAAGGGCAGAGAAGAAGGGCCATCTGCTTCTTGCTGGCTACAGATTCATTTCTGCTTGGATGGAATAAAGAGCCCCTCCACTTCTTTAAAACAACAACAACAACAACCAACAAGTTCTTGTTCATTTTTGGAGGAATTGCTCCTTCTAGGTAGGGAGTGTTTTAAATATGGATGTATGCTTAAAATCAGGAAAGAGAAGGAAAGCCACAGAGTACCTTCTTTTTGTCCTCAGTTCTCCTTCAATGGTCTGATCTTAGGAAGAGTCTAGACTACTTTTCTACACTGGGAAAAGATAGCAGACTTTTCTATTATTCTTAGATTTTTAACAAATGATAGTTTCAACAATTATGGCTGCAATACCTTTTAATACTATTTTTATCCTGGAGGAGATGTTCATTAAGTTCTGGGCCTTGCACTGGTAGAATATAAAATGTGATCTTAATTAATATCAAAAGAACAAAGGTTTTCAAAGTGGGCTCTGCAGAGCACATAGTGCTTCAGGATCCTAGGGGTGTAGGGGAGACAGAGAGAAGCCACAGTGCAGGCTCACTCCTCTCCCTCTGCACCCCTTCCCCCAAAGGAGAGCATCTCCATTTTTATCTGTTTATCTATTGGGGTTCTGCATAAAATTGTTTTTGGGAAAACTATTTCAGTTACTAAAAAAAAAAATGGAGAAGAAAAATCAGATCATTGACCACATGTGTAGTATAATCTCATTTTTCAAAAAATGTACAAAATTTAGAATGCATAGAAAAAAGGTACAAGAAATATGTTCAACGAATTGTCATCTCTTATGGGTGTGATCAGTAATGAGTCATATTTTCACTCTTTTACTTATTTGCATTTTCTAGGTTCTCTATCATGGCTCTTTGTAAGAAGGAAAAATAATCATGAATGTAGGTAGAAGAGAAAGTCATGTTTTCAATGAATTTAGACCTCTAAGGACTCGTTGGCAGTGTGAAGTTCGGTACAACTGTGAAGAGGTGCTCTTGTAGGCTTGTCAGTTGAGGATAGAGCCCAGCTGCTGGTGTGCAAGTATTTGCTTTGGGGTCCCCCTACACCTTACACATCCAGAATGGGGCAAGTTGTCAGCTCTCTATTGGCCCTGCCCACCACCCCTAGGATAATTACCATTTCCAACTGGATGGAGATGGGACATCCAGTAGCAGGCAATTCACACTAAAAGAACAGCCTAACACACTTGGACAGATGCCCTAATTTTATAGATGAGAAAGACCAGAGGACAAGTGATTGCTGAAATGCACAACACAGGACTAGATCCTAGTTCTTCTGAGTTCTTCTGAATTAACTGGGTGTGGTTTGTGCTTGTTCAATGACAAACTGATGCAAAAGCACAGTAGTTCAGAGCTCTAACTTTGGCGTCAGGCATCTGTCAGGACCTCGGCACCAACCCTAACCAGCCGAAACCATAGGCTAGTTACCCAGTAGTTTCTTTATCTGAAACATCAGGGCTACATTACTTTACAGGGTTCCAGCAAGGCTTAGATTCAATAACCTCATGCATGTCATCTAACACAGGGTCAGATCTAGTCTGGGCTCCCCAAATATTTAATAGTATGTTTAGTATTATTACCATATTTCCTTTGCTCACTGTCCTGTCTATCTGCTTGTATTTGACTGTAAGTCCAGCCACATTATAGGGGATGAGCTTATTGTATAGTAAGTAACTTCCTTGGTATTTGGGAAAACTAACGCAAGAGATGGTGGTATTCTCCCAATTATAACTCTCTTACACAAATATAGGTAATAGGGAGTAGTCTCATAATCCGGGCTGTCGTCAGAATTCAAACAGGGAATTTTAAACATCCATTTTTCATTTGCTTAAAAGAGAGGATAATATTTAGAAGAACAAGTTTCACTGGAATATAAAGTATGATGAAGCAGAGATCTTCATATAATTTAATTTGGAAGTTTCTAAATCTCTGCAAAATATAAATCCATTTTAGAAGAAACAATGCCACAGCGTTAACTTTTGACTTGAAAGAAGGAAGTTAGAGCACATTTTTTTAATTTTATGGGAATAAATGAAGATAGAGAAAATAGTAGGGTTCTCTTTCTTCCATTAAGTACGTAAAATAAAACCAGAAAGAACCGATTTTACAGGCTATCTTGCAGCAAAGTAAAATAATCAGGAAATGGTAAGGACATTGGTGTGTCAAATTCAGAAAATTCCATGTAAAATGTCATACTTCTGTTGAATTTTCAAAAAGCTTATTTTGATCCAGGTGTTCAATCTCCAAATTCAATTTCCTTGTGTCATGTCTGTCCAATGACACCCAAACACATCATCCCTGTTACTTTTCATTTCTGAGTCTGTGATGTGTTCATACTTGGCTTTTTATGAGGAAATAGGGGGCCATGTAAATTAAACATCAGTTTCCTTCACCATCACGCTTATACATACCTTGTAATCATGAATTATGCAGGCCAGTATTGACTCTCTTATTATGAGAAAGTGCAGCTGCATGGACCTCTCAAAGCAAACACGGGAAGTCAGAGAAGGGGCAAAACTGAGCCTCGTAATCTTGACAAGAGATACTGTCAGACATTCTCCTGTTTACTGGATGTTTACCAACATATATTTACATTTCAGGGAAACTCAGCTTTCCTATCCTTGACCTAAAGTTGGCAATGCCCAATGGGATTACAAATGAAAGAGAAAGAAGTTGAAACTGTATACATTAAATTATTTTTGAAAAACATTTTGAATCCCTGGGGGCATCGAACTCCTTAGAATGACTCAATCAAAAGCTAACGGTGTCCTTCTCTTTTCTCTTCCTCTTCACTCTCCTGCTCTCCTTTACCAACAACTGCGTCTATTTAGACACCCTGCCTAGAAGAGACTTATTGATTGAATGATTCAATCACTACACATTTGTTGAGCACCTTTTGGCTAATTCAGTGTTCCTTAACTTCTGGATGCCCAGTGAATCACCTGGGAGATTGTAAAAAAGTACTGATGGCTGGGCTTCTGGATCTTTCAGAGCTCCTGAGTGAACACAGTGTGCACCCAAGGTTGAGAATAACTAGTCTAAACACATGGGATTTATAGACAAGTCAGGCATTTCCCCTCCTCCCTATGAACTTACTGATCATCAGGCAAATTCAGACCCAAATAAACGAACAAAAAACTGAGCTAAAATATTCCTCAAACCACTTTTTCCTTTTTTCCTTCTTCCTTCCTTTTATTCAAATACGTATTGAGAATCCAGTATGTGGCAGAAACCAAGGCAACAGAATCAGCGTCCAGTCCCACAAGAGTGTATGGTCTGGTGGGAGGCACAGACAATACAATAAGATGAGGAGAAAGGCAAGCACTGGAGACAAAGGGACCCCCAAAAGAAAGTCCTTTGGCCAGCCAGGATGTAAGTTTACAGAAAAATCTTTTTTAAGGCAGTAAAATGTAACCAGACCTTTGTGTGCTGGAATTAGCCCACATATAGATACAATGTGTGTGTGTGTGCATGTGTGTGTGCATGTGTGTGTGTGTGTGTGTGTGTGTGTGTACGTATGTGTGAATATATAAAAGCAAGGGCAGTCCAGTCAGACAGAACTACAGGTGCAAAGGCATAAAGATGAGAAAGCACCGGATATCTTTGGAGCCATGAAGTTTATCAATGGGGCTAAAGTAGAGATTACAAGCAAGACTGGAGAAGCAAGATTCAGATTACAAAGAAGCATCATTTGCCATGTGCAGAAGTTGGAGCTTCATCCTGAAGGCTATGGAGACGTTTCTGAAGAACTTAAAACCAGTAAGGACTAGGTTTTAAGATAAATCCTGGAAACTTCATTTGCTAAAAGAAGGAATCAGGAACAAATTTGTTCATCCTAGGATATTTACAGTAAATAATTACTCTGTACATCTTTATGCCAATGTGGACACCTTGCTGCTCAGACTAAATTTATTAAATATTCTTGTAGATGACTATTTATGATGAAGAAGGAAACCTGACACCATGTCTTGGTATCTGAAAGACCCTGAAGCTCCTTTTCCAGGTAGTACATCAACAATAGTAATATTAATATCGATAGCTTCTATCATATTCTATGTGCCGGGGACCTTATATACATTTCGTCCTTATAATAACATCTGTTAAGTGATATTATGAATCTCATTTTGCACATGATGAAACTGAAGCTCAGTGAAGTTAAGTAACCTGCCCGAGATCACACAGCTTGTAGGTGACTTAGCTGGGCTACAAACGCACATCTGGCGGCAGAGTTTGTCTTAAACATTTAGTTCCCCCAACCCACACAGAGAACACCTTCTGCTCCTCCTGGCCTCACAGCAGAGGGTAAGTTGAGAGAACTACAGCATGAACTATCTGCCAGGGCACCTCCAGCAGCCCTATGAATTTCAGTTCAAAAAGAAAGATGCAGAAAACACAACCAGTTCCTTCTGGTTACACCAACAGAGCATCGTGAATATTCACTGGAGTCCAGGCACGTGGACCAATCAGAGCTTATTTTCAGAGTAGCTTAATGTGCTGGATAGATCTTCCAGAAGTAATGGGGCACAGCCCCTGATTCATAGCTTGGGTTACTCAATGTTCCAACCTCTTTATACATTTGTTTCTTTTCGATCTTGGGAGCTGCCCTACATCATGTTTTACAATGAATTATCCAGTGACTCAGTGCCCGGATAAGAGGATATAGCTAACTAATAGGTATTTATTGACGTAGGAAGACTACAAAGCAAGCCATCATAGAGCAAACAATATGGACTTTGTCAGAGGCAGATTTAAATCTCTGCTTCACCACTTTAGCTCCAAGATGACTTAGGGCAAAAGACTTATCTTCTATCTCAGTTTCTTCATCTGCCAAATGCACAGGAATTGTGACCACTAGACATAATGCAAGATGGTTGAAGTCTGGCCACAGAGTGAGCCCTCAACAAAAGTAGAGTTTCCTCCTGCAGATGTGAGTAATGATGGATTAATTAAGCACTAGTGAGACAGCCTCCGAAATGGCCATGGTAAAGCTGACAGGATTAACTTTACACGCATGGACTAGCTCTTTGGAAAATGAATGTCCCTTTCTGGTATGGGTGAGAAATCCACATGCTCCTTAAGTGTGTCACTGAGCAGTGAGTGCTGAACACGCAGTATGTGTGCAGACTTGAAAAGACATGGCTACCCATGAGGCACTCAGAGACTAGCCAGGGGGCTGCTTTCACTTCCTGTAGGTATTAGTATCCTCACCAACAAATGGGCAGTGAAAGCATGAGGATTGGAGATGCCTCCCAAATGTGTAGGTCTTCTGGTCTGACAAAAGCGGGCAATGCAATTTAAAGTGTTAGGGAAAGAAAACACTTGGTTTGTAGAAGGCAAATTAAAAACTCAAGGTCAGGAGGCAGGAAGGAATGAGTTATAAACCATGCAATACTTGAAAGATCAAATAGTCTAAACCAGCTATAGAGGCAGGAAAACCCAACATTAGGGTTGTTTAGCTGTGGTTCTCAAACAGGGGATTCTTCTACAGTCCTTAGGGAATCTATGAAACTCCTAAAATCATGTGCAGAACAGCACATGTGTTTTGGAGGCAAAGGGCTGAGGGCACGTTCAATTCTGATTCTACGTTCTACGTAGATTCTATGTTTAAATCCTGACTCTGCTCATTTCTAGCTATGTGATTGTTATGAAAATTGCTTAAGCTTTCCGGGAATGATAATAAAACGTATCCCATACTGTCACTGTGATAATTGAATGAGCTAATATTAATAACACACCTAGAAAATACCTAGGACACAGTCAGTGTTCATTAATAATAATAATACTCATCTTGGATGTAGAAGGAACTGCTTAAATCCTAGGATTCTGGGTCTTGGATAAGTCTTGCCCTAAAATTAATGAATAAGTCACTTGAGAAATCTGGGCATCAGGTGTCTAATATATCATATGGGATGCCTCCGAGCTCTAATCTATGGGATGCTTTGCTCCAGGCACTGGGTAGGCCCTTTAAATATAAGGGTAAGATGATACCCCTTTCCTGGAGGAACTCATGGTGTGGGATGGGCAGGTAAGTATAAAATAAACACAGATACAGCTAACCCTTGAACAACGTGGGAGTTAGGGGTACCAACCCTCCCCACAAAAATCTATGTATAACTTTTGGCTCCCCCAAAATTTAACTCCCAGAGCCCCCAAAGACCTCAGGACCAGCCTGTGACTGTGACTGTGCATACTCAGCTGCCACTGCCACAGGTTTTGCAACAGGAATCCTTCACTCTCTGTCAATGACCTTTGTTTGGGGAGTCGTCTCAGCTGCTCCAAAATTTGATCCAAGTTTAGATGCACAATGAACCCAGTGGAAGGGGGCACATGGGAAACTACATGGAATGGATGAAGGACAGAGGAGAGCAGTGAGAGAATAACCTGAAAATGATTGAATAGCACAGCTGGAAATATAGCCAAGGGAAATACACTTTCACAATGGGACTGAGTGCTTTTAATAACATGATTGATGAAGAATTCAATCACATGATAAATGGCTATAAAACCCAAAAACAGAAGGGAAATGTGTACCAACATCTCCTTGCTGAGATTCCCCCATCTATGAACTAGAGAAAGTCTGTGTAACTCCTGTGAAGTCAGAGAAAAACAGGAAGCATTTGATGTCATCAGGTGAAAGTAGTACAAGCGAGTAAAGAACAAATGAATTATCACCAAGTTAAATTTAAAAAGGAAGCAAAATAAAGAACCAAACAAAAACCAAAAAAACCCACTTGACTCCTAATAGCCTACTGTTGGCCAGAAGGCTTACCAATAATATAAAATTGATTAGCAAACATTTTCTGTTATATGTATTATATGCTGTATTCTTATAATAAAGCAAGCTAAAGCAAAGAAAATGTTATTAAGAAAATCATAACAGAGGGGCGCCTGTGTGACACTTGATTTTAGCTCAGGTCATGATCTAGGATCGTTGAAATTGAGTCCCACATTGGGCTCTGTGCTGAGTGCAGAGTCCACTTGAGATTCTCTCTTTCCTTCTCCCTCTGCCCCTCCCCTGGCTCTCTCTCTGTACTGCATTTATTGAAAAAAATCTGCATATAAGTGGACCCGTGTTGTTCAAACCTGTGTTGTTTAGGGGGCAACTGTAATTATAATTAACTGGCAAGTTAAATAACAAGGGATTTAATCAGAGGTTTATGGGACACAGATGAGAAATGGTAATTCAGTTGTGTGGACAGATGATCTTCAACACCCATCCAGGAAAGCTTTGCTCAAAGAGGTGGGTCTTTTAAGTAGAGAGCATTAGTAAAGGCCAAGAGATGAGAATCACCACTGCACTTATGAAGGGCCATGGTGAAATCATGGTACTGGAGTCCAAAATATGGGATAAGAAGTGGTGGGAAGGGAGTAGCAGGGTGGTGCTAGACCATGAAGGACCTAGATGCCTTGGTAAGGAGCTAAGACTCATCCTGGTAGGGAACATTATGGGGTTTACATAGAGGGATGAATCTGGCAGTAAGTATGAAGAATGGGTTAGAGAACCAGGACCAAAGGGAAGGAAACCAATTACAAGAGGTTTTAAATTACACAAAGAGAGAAATAAGGATAGCAAGAACTAAGGCCAAACCAATTACTGGGTTTGTGGCTACTACGAGGAACAGAGGTACACAAAACATTTAGGAGATAAACATGGATGACTTATTGATTACACATGGGATGCAAGGTAGACACATTCAACTCTAACCACTGAGATTTCTAGCTTGGGTGAGAGGTGAATGGTGATTCCAACATCTGAGATTAGGAGAGTGAGGAGGAGCTAAAGCATATGTTTAGGGAGATGTGCAGGGGGTAATGAGCTCCGTCTGGGACATACTGTGTTGGAACAAATTGAGTAGGACATATTGAGTGAATCCAGATGAGGTCTCTAATAAAGATTAAATTAGACAATGCACATGGATTGCTTTGTGAACTACAAAAACCTAATTATCCTCATTATTATTGCCATTAGCTTACAGGACAAGCCTCGCGAGTTCTTATTTAACCACTCTCATTCTTAAATCTTCCATTCACTTCAATGGGGGTAATAACTGCCCATCATCTCCAACTTATAAGATATTTGGGTATAAAATAAAATTATCTAGGAGACATTGAGTTCTTTGTGGGAAAGACATATAAATTCAACATAATATTAAATGGCATTAAATTAAAAAAGATGAGGCAGGATACAACAATGATTTCCATGATATTTACTCAGTGAGAAAGCAATTAAAGCTCTGAGATGCATGGTTTAACACAACAGCTACATTGCCATGATATTTTGAATTACATAAGTGAAAATTTAGTTTTCTTAACAGTCATATATCTATTTTAGAGGATTCTTTCCCAGAAAACAAAATATTGTGTATGTTTTTGTACTTGTATGTTTTGTGTGGGGGAGTATGCATTTGAGTGTGCCTGGAAGTGTGTTGCCTCTCACATTTACCGACTGAAAATAAACAATATAATTAACAGCCTGGATCCCTGGAGTTGGTTGGTAAATCAAAATGAGGAAGAAATTCTTTTTATACAAAGTTTTCACACTTTAATATAAACCTTTGATATCCTGATCAGCAGAACTGGCTCATAAGGAATAATCAGAAGTAAAAATTAAGGACCAGCAATTATTCAAGGTATTTGGAGAAATGTGGGTCCCAAATGCTGTATATTCTTGTTTGCATATCTGATTTTCTGGATTACTACCAATCCTTTGCAATACACTGACCAAGGCAGGAAACCACAATAGAATCAGTTAGTCAAAATTCTGTTTTGTAGTAATAATAATCTTGGTATCTCCAAGAATCAGACAGTCTTTATATTCATTCATCTAAAAGTCCATTCACTTTTGAGCAAAAGGGACCTCATTTACTCCCTTTCCCATTGCCAGGCAGTAAATGAGATTCCTAAATTTCTCCTTGTAACACTTTCTGTTCTTTAACGGCCCATATTGTTGGCAAATATCTCCTCTGAGTCTCATCTAAATCCATTGTTAGATACCAAACAGCATGTGAAATGTTGAGAGGAAAACATATTGACTAGTATGAGTAAGAGAAGGAAAACCTTTCAGTCCAAAACAAACAAAAGGAAGGCCACTAGCCCAGAGGACATGTGGCACACTGTGTGAGCTTGTTTCATAGCTATCTTCTCCGAGAGGGAGAAATCCTTATTTCCTAAGTACTCATATTGGCACTTGGATCTACAAGACCTAATTCATAAAATAATTCATATCAAAAGGGAGTAAGATGGAAAATCCTCTGGCCACCTGACATCCCCTTGTAATATTGGAACTTCCCTAAGAAGACACTTTGGAATTATGTCTGCCATCTATAATGTTCTTTCCCAAATATCAATGTATTATGTCCCCCTGCCTTGCAGTTCTTTTCTCCTACAAGTGAAGATTGAGCAAAATGATTTATTTCCTCTAAGTGAAGGCCATTGTTCACTTACTACAGATGTTTCTGTAACAGTTCTCCTATTTGTGGACTTCAGCAATGAGTGTAGATTTAAACAACCAGTATCCTCATGTTAAAACCAAACATGAAAAAATTATTTAAACTACATCCACAAAGCAGATAATTCTATTTGAAATAAACCAAGACATCCGGGATGGTTTATATAGAAGAGACAATCTACATAGACCTCGTTCATCATTGGTCAAGAGGGCAGAACATTCACACTTCTATTTGGCAATAAGAGCTGACAGTAATATAGCCCTTACCAGTGCCTAGGCATTGTTCTGAAAGTTTTATATATATTATCTCATCTAATTTTCACAGGAACCCAATAAGAGCTGACATTAATATAGCCCTTGCCAATGCCTAGACATTGTTCTGAGAGTTTTATATATATTATCTAATTTTCACAAGAACTCAATGAGGTAAACACTATCATCTCTATTTTTCAGGTGAAGAAACCAAGGTGTAGTGAAGTCAAGTTACTTGCCCAAATTCACACAAGATGGCAAGTGATAGGGACAGGATTAGAACCCAGGTAGTCTGGTTCCTAACTTTGTACTCTTAACCACTATGGAGTGGGGATTTTCTCCAGTAGTCAGTCAAGATCATCCTGTTTTTAGTTCCATAGCAAGACTGTGTGTTTGATTTTCTGCAGGATCATCTCAATTATCCATGTGATTATCATCATCATCATCATCCTCATATTAACAATAACGATAATTCTAACTGCTTTTTATTGCAGGTCAAAGATGTGCTTGGTACAATAATAGGTGCATTGCCTAGAACATCTCATTTAATTGATTTCTTATAAAGATTCTAGCCTCATTTTACATGTAAGGAAATTGATGCTTCAAGAAGTTAAATACCTTTCCCAAGGTCAAAAACAAGGAGGTGGAGAGCCAGAAATCTAGACTTCATGTCCCATGGACTTCAATAATGATACTTTGCCTCTATCTCACTCTCTTGCTCGGAATTATGATAATTTAAAAGTTTTACACCCATTTTCATGATGTTCAGAATTAGCCATACATATTTGTACAGTGCACACATATTGGTACTGCTTAGCCACTGCTCACTTTGAAGGTTCTTGGACCTACACCAAACGAGCCCGAAAGACAGTTTAGGTTTTTTCTAGCCACTGGAAGGCATGCTATTTTATAAAGCACGTGACAAATATGCTTAAAAGAAAAATGACAATTAATCATCAAGTTTAGTGTCACTTTCAGGCTCTGGTATAATGAAATGTTTTTTCATCTGCGCTTTAGTAGATAATTAATTTCCTTTTTTTTCCCCCTGAACTACAAAAACATTAACAGGTAATTCTATCAAGAATGATCTTTCCCATGAAACAAATGATGCAGCTTAAAGTTAAAGCAAATTAATCTTCTGAGTATCGTAGGGAAATACTTAATCATTTCAGTGATTGTTAATAATCACTATTAAACAGAAAACAATTCCACATTATTTCCTTACTCTGTTTATGACTAAAACCACATGTATTTTCCATTATTAGTGAAGTTAATATATTATGAAGATGCATGGCCAAGCAACAGAAATATGTGAGATATTTATGCTAAAGACAGACAGCATCCCATCTTTGAATTTGAAACAGAGATACAACTGAATTATAAAATATGCCCAAATAATAGTGATGTAAATAAGATAGCCGTTGGGGTGTGTGTGTGTGTGTGTGTGTGTGTGTGTATGTAATGACATACATGCACAAGCAAACTAATGCTGAAGGAAAACAGTGCAGAGGTAGACTCAACCTCATCTGGGTTGGGAAGAAACCAAGTTACTTCTATTTTGTTGCTCCACCATTTTTAAAACAAAACTTCTGCCTTATTGTCCAAGATGGCTGCTCAAGCTCCAGCCATCGGGTCTGCTTTCTAGCCAGCAAGAAGGAAGAAAGAGAGGCCACTAAATGACACTTCCTGAAAATCACTTATACACCTGTGCTTACATTTCACTGACCACAATTTAGTCCCAATGCAATATCTAATTACAAGAGGGGAGTTGGGAAGTGTCTTTATTTTATCTCCAGGTGAAAAATAAGTCCCTATTATTAGGAAGAAGAGAATGAATATTAGAAGACAATTAAAAGTCTTTACCAGAGCTCAAGAAGGTAAAAAGATCAATACTCTTTTCTTTGAAATAAGACATTACCGTTGGGCTTTATTGGTATTCCACCCCCCCAAAATGTAAGTCCTAGGGAACTATATGAATCTAAAAGCTTAATTCACATTGCATAATCCAGAGCTAAATGCAGACATTTTATACATACGAGTGAATGTCAGTGTCATGCTCTTTCAAAATGTCTTTCATTCTGTCCTTACCCCTATTGTCTGGGAAAGGAGGGGGAAAAGCACAGAGCCAAACAACAATGTTAAGATTAGACCTCTTCTGGGGCGCCTGGGTGGCTCAGTCATTAAGCATCTGCCTTTGGCTCAGGGCGTGATCCTAGGTTCCTGGGATTGAGCCCCACATCAGGCTCCTCTGCTGGGAGCCTGTTTCTTCCTCTCCCACTCCCCCTGCCTGTGTTCCCTCTCTCGCTGGCTGTCTCTCTCTCTGTCAAATAAATAAATAAAATCTTTAAAAGAAAAAAAAAAAGATTAGATCTCTTCTGATAAAGTTAACAAGCATAAATGTCATCCATTAGCATAAACTTCGGTTCATCAGGTTTAAACACTGAGCTAACACCAACATGATCACAGCAGTCATGGCCTGGCCTCACAGCCAGCTAGGCCATGGTTCCAGCCCCACCCACCGGGAGCAGTTAGGGCCCCAACACAAGAGGGTGCATGCAGCCCACATAAACACCTCTGGAGCAGTTAGCTCTTGTGTTCGGAGGGTGCGGAGGGGGGACTGTGCTTCTGGGCCCCACAGACTATCTCCTACGTAAGGCCACTCTTTCAAGACCAGGAGAAGTATTTGAACTACTAATACACATAAACATACAGAGTTGGGAAAAATAAGGTGACAAAGAAATATGTTCCAAACAAAGGACAAGAAAAAAACACAGGAGAAGAATTAAATGAATACAGATAGGCAATTTACCCGATAAAGAGTTCAAACAAATGGTCATAAAAATGCTTATCAAATTTACAAGAGGAATAGATGAACACAGTGAGAATTTCAACATAGAAAATATAAGAAAGTACCAATCAGAAGAATACAATAAGATAAATGAAAAATACACTAGAAGGAATGAATAAACAGCAGATTCAATATTACAGAAGGCCAGAACAGTGATCCAGAACACAGGGCAGTGGAAATCACCCAAACTGAACACCAAAAGAAAAAAGAATTTTTAAAAAGTGAGGATGGTTTAAGGGATCTGTGTGACAACATCAAACATATTAACATCCACATTACAGGGGTCCCAGAAGGAGAGGTGAGAGATAAACAGGCAAAAACATTATCTGAAGAAATAATAGCTGAAAACTTTCCTAACCTGGGGAAAGAAAGAGACCTTAGGTTCGGGAATCAAAGACAGTTCCACACAAGATAAACCCAAAGAGATATACACCAAGATACATTATGATTAAAATGTCAAAAATTAAAGATAGAGAATCTTAAAAGCAGAATCTTAAACTCTAAAAGAGAAAAAACGTTTGTATAAAGGAACCTCCATAAGGCTATCAGCTGATTTTATGGCAGAAATTTGGCAGGCCAGAAGAGAGTGGTGTGATATATTCAAAGTGCTGAAAGAGAAAAACTTACAACAAAGAATACTCTATTTTGCAAGGTTTTCATTCAAAACCGATGGGGAAAAAAAGCATTTCCCAGACAAGCAAAAGCTAAAGGAGTTCATCACCACTAAACGGACTTTACAAAAATTATTAAAGGGACTTGTTTAGACAGAAAAAAAAGGCCATAACTAGAAATAAGAAAATATATGAAAAAAATTTTTCACTGGTAAAGGCAAAAATATAGAAAAGAGAGTGCATCAACCACTTACAGAGCTAGTATAAAGGTTAAAAGAAAATAGTAAGACCAACTAACTCTACAATAATTAGTTAAGGGATGCACAAAATAAAAAAGATGTAAAACAGGACATCAGAAACATAAAGCATGAGGAGGAGCAGAATAAAATGTGGTGCTTTTAGAACGCATTTGAACTTAATAACCAACTTAAAAGAGACTGCTACATGTGTAGTTTGCTGTATATGAACCTCATGGTGACCACAAACCAAAAACCTTTAACACGTAAAGTAAAAAGAAAGAGAAAGGAATCCAAACTTAAGATAAAAGAAAGTCATCAAATCATGAGAGAAAGAGAAAAAAGGAACCGAGAAGAACTATAAAAATAACTAGAAAACAACACAAGGGCAATAAATACATACCTGTCAATAATTACTTTAAATGTAAATGGAGTAAATGCTCCAATTAAAGGACACAGGATGGCTGAATATATCAAAGAAACAAACATCAAGACCAATCAACAGGCACACCTTGGAGATATTTCAGGTTCTGTTCCAACTGCCACAATAAAGTGAGTGCCACAATAAGGTAAGCCAGACTAATCTTTAAGTTTTCCCAAGCATTTAAAGTTATGTTTACACTATGCTGTAGTCTATTAAGTGTGCAAAGGCCTTATGCCCAAAACAAACAAACAACAAACAAACAACTTGCATGCCTTAATTTGAAAATATTGCTTGAAAATGCTAACCATCATCTGAGCTTTCAGCAAGTTGCAATCATTTTGCTGGTGGAGGATCTTGCCATGATGCTGATGGCTGCTGACTGATCAGGACGGTAGTTGCTGAAAGCTGTGGTGGCTGTGGCAATTTCTTAAAATAATAAAATAAAGCTTGCTCCATCAATTGACTCTTCCTTTCAGAAACAATTTCTCTGTGTCATATGATATTGTTTGATATCACTTCCCCCACAACAGAACTTCTCTCAAAACTGGAGTCAATCTTCTCAATCCCTGCTCTCACTTTATCACTAACTTTATGTAATATTCTAAATCCTTTGTTGTCATTTCAACAATCCTCACTGCATCTTCACCAGAAGTAGTTTCCATTTCAGGAAAACACTTTTCTTTGCTCACCCATAATAAGGGACTCTTAATCTGTTAAAGTTTTATCACGAGATTGTAGCAATTCAGTCACATCTTCAGGCTCCACTTCTAATTCTCTTGCTATTTCCACAAATCTTCAATTTGTAAAACAAAAACAAAAACAAAAAACACAGTATCTATGAAGTACAATAAAATAAAATGCAATAAAACATGCTGTATAGGGGCGCCTGGGTGGCTCAGTCGCCTGCTTCAGCTCAGGTCATGATCCCAGCGTTCTGGGATCGAGCCCTGCATCGGGCTCCCTGCTCAGCGGGAAGCCTGCTTCTCCCTCTTCCACTCTCCCTGCTTGTGTTCCCTTTCTCATTGCCTCTCTCTCTGTCAAATAAATAAATAAAATCTTTAAAAAAAATGCCTGTATAGAGGGAATGTACCTCAAAATAATAAAGGCCATATATGACAAACTGCAGCTAATGTCATACTCAATGGGGAAAAGTTGAAAGTTTTTTTCCTAAGATCAGGAACAAGAAAAAGATGCCCACTCTCACCACTTTTATTCAACATACCATTGGAAGTTCTAGCCACGGCAATCAGACAAAAAAAGAAATAAAAGACATCCAGATTGGAAAAGAAGTAAAACAGTCACTATTCCTAGATGACATAATACTATATATAGAAAGCCCTAAAGCCTCCACCCAAAAACTATTAGAACTAATGACTGAATTCAGTAAGGTTGCAAAATATAAAATCAAAATGCAGAAATTGTTTTCATTTCTATACACTAATAATAAACTATCAGAAAGAGAAATAAAGAAAAAAAATCCCATTTATAATTGCATCAAAAAGGAGGAAATACCTAGACATATATATATTTAACCATGGAGGTGAAAGACCTGTACTCTGGAATCTACAAGACATTGATGAAAGAATATGAAGATAACACAAATAAATGGAAAGATATATGATGCTTACAGATTGGAATAATTAATACTGTTAAAATGTCCATACTATCCAAATCAATATATAGATTCAATGTAATCTCTATCAAAATACCAATGGCAGTTTTCACAGAACTAAAACAAACAATCCTAAAATTTGTATGGAACCATAAAAGACCATGAAGAGCCAAAGCAATCTTGAGAAAAAACAAAGATGCTAGTATCACCCTCTAGAATTTCAAATTATACTACGAATCTATAAAAATCCAAATAGTATGGTTCTGGCACAAAAACAGACACACAGATCAATGGAACAGAACAGACCACCCAGAAATTACCCAGGCTTATATGGTCAATTAATCTACAACAAAGGAGGCAAGAATATACAATGGGGAAAAAACAGTTTCTTCAATAAATGGTGTTGGAAAAACTGGACAGCTACATGCAATAGAATAAAACTAGACCACTTTCTTTTACCATATACAAAAATAATCTCAAAATGAATTTATATAACTATAAAGCCTGAAGTCATAAAACTCCTAGAAAAAAACATTGGCAGTCAGCTCTTTGACATCAGTCTTAGCAATTTTTTTTTGGACCTGTTTCCTCAGGCAAGGACAACAAAAGCAAAAATTTTAAAAATGGGACCGTATCAGACTAAAAAGCTTTTAAATGGTGAAGGAAACTATCAACAAAATGAAAAAGGAGGGCACCTGGGTGGCTCAGTCGGTTAAGTGTCTGTCGGCCTTCAGCTTAGGTCATGATCCCAGAGTCCTGGGATCAAGTCCCACATCAGGCTCCCTGCTCAGTGGGGAGTCTGCTTCTCCCTCTACCCTGCCCCCTGCTTGTGATATCTCTCTCTCTCAAATAAATAAATAAAATGTTTTTAAAAAATGAAAAAGCAGCCTACTGAACGGGAGAAGATTCTTGCAAATGATATATCTGACAAGCAGTTAACGTCTAAAATATATAAAGAGTTCATAAAACTCAGTGTCAAAAAAAATCTGATTTAAAATTGGGAAGAGGACCTAAATAGACATCTTTCTAAAGAAGACATACAGATGGCAAATAGACACATGATAAGATGCTCAACATCACTAATCACCAGGGAAATGGAAATCAAAACCACAATGAGATATTATGTTACACCTGTCAGAATGATTATTTAAAAAAAAAAAAAAAGAAATAACAAGTGTTGGTGAGGATGTGGAGAAAATACACTGTGGGTGGGAAGGTAAATAAGTACAGCCACTGTGGAAAACATGAAGTTTCCTCAAAATATTAAGAAACAGAACTATCATATGATCCAGCACTCTACCTCTGGGTATTTGTCCAAAGAAAACAAAAACGCTAATTAGAAAAGATATATGCACCCCATATGGACATTATTTATGATAGCCAAGATATGGAGGCAACCTAAATACCCATCAATAGATGCACAGATATTAAATATGTGGTATATTCCACATGCTAATAATGCAAATGAGAAAACAGATTCTTAAAAATAATATGTGAACTAGAGAAAAAGGTAACTACTCTTTGACTGTTGGTCTTATTTAATTATGTGGCAGTGACAGGCACAGTTTCAGACAAACTTGTGGTCCAATTCTGGTTAGGCCAATCAAGGTTTTTGACTGCAAACAAGAGAAACTAATTCTGGTTAACTTACAATTTTATTGTATTTTACAATTTATTATGTTTTACAAGAAAATATAATGTATTGAAAAAATATTGGGTAGGCCCCAGTGTCTTCAGGAAGGTAGAATGGGCTTGGAAAATAAGCAAGAACCAAAGCTAGGCTGCTGGGAAACTGTATGCCAGCTCCTTCTTGGAAATAGTCATAGACATTCACCATCACAGGGTAAGGCTTTTAACTTTCTTTTTCTCTATTCCCACTGGACACAGGATGCTATCATTCCTCATGGAATAAATTCTAAGTGGTTCCTATCCCTTTGCTTCCACTGTTTTACATTTTTCCTTTCAGAAGGAAATGCCCATCTGATAAGCCAATCTTAGGTCAGATTTTCAGGCCCTGTTGGATAATATCTTGAGCTTCCGTCATAGAAGACTGAGCCCCATATCCCAAGACTCACATCTCTACAATTTTCCCTTAATAGAAGTGTCCAGATGATGGGAAGTCAAAAATGTAGCCCATTACATAGAATCTGCAATTTACCAGATGCATGATCCTCACCAAGATTCTTTAACTCTGAGTTTCAGTTCCATTACCTCTGAAAAAAAGACAGTTAATGAATATCTTATAGGGCCATTATGAAGATCAAATGAGATTATAAATGATAAGGCTCACAGTAAGCCTTCAATATACTGGCCTAACGTGCAGTTGTGAGGAAAGACAGGAAAAATGCCTGATCCCGTTGACGTTAACATGAGAGTGATTTTCATGGCTGTTACTCTTATCATCATAATTACCAGGAGTGGGTTTTGAGAATTTAAATTCCAAATTCCATTTAATCCCTGATGCCCTGAAGTATTTGACGTAATTGGTCAATAGGTCTCTTAAATTTCTTTTAATCTGCCAACTTTTTCTCTTCTTTCCCTACTTCCTCGCCTTTCTCTTTCTCTCATCTTTCTCTCTCCGTGATTTTGTTGTTGTTGTTGAAGAGAACTGGTGTTTTTATTCTGAAGAGTTTCTGACAGCCTGAATTCTTCTGAATTCATCCCCATTGGGCATGGGGCATGTTCCTCTCTCACTTGTATTTCCTATAATTCTGTAGTGAGATCTAGATGACTGATCCGATTCCAGTTCAATTTTCTTGCAAGAATACTCGGTAGGCAGAGTGTGTGCTTCTATCAGGAGATACATAAGTCTAGTTCTTTCTCTATTTTGTCAGTATTTATGATCACTGACTAGACACATTAATTCATTAGGGGTTGCAATTCTATCATTCCTTCCTCATAAGTTATTTGAAATGCTCTGCAAGGAGAAACTTCCCCTTCTGGTTGACCTAAAGTACAGTTATAAGTAAAACAGGAAAAATGCTTATGTCTTTCCCTTTATTTAACAGTTTTCAAAATATATTGGTTTTCTAGCATCCTCCAAGAGTTACCAATGAATATTTTTTCTTAGTATTATTATAAACTTAAGCATTTGAATTAATTTGATGAGTTTCAAACCATATCAGTTGTTATCCTTATAAATGCTCAATTGGCCCCTCTTCGGGCAGTCGGAACCTCTTCTAGTAGGTTCCTGGGTCCCTTTGGCATGACCTAGTAGTCTTCAATAACTTTATTGATAGCTCCTTTTTTGATATTACAAAAATGTTCCTGCCCCACCACTTCAAGTTACGAAACACCATCAACATTGCCTTTGAGATGACTTTTACATCCATCCCTTTCTTTTTCCTCTGCCAGGAATCAAGTTCAATTCATAATGGGTGCATTGGCTCCATCATGAGACTGTTAACATTTTCTTTTTAATTTATACCCTCTCTCTAATCTTTCTTCAACCACACCTCAGTGACTTATCAAAAAAAAGAACAAAACACCTCTTATAGGCATAGTTTCACCTTATTTAAAAATCTTCATTAATTTGTCCCTTCTTATATATAAGATAATCTCAAATTCACTGACCGGATTTTTGAAGTTTGTCATGATCTGGCCCTAGCTAGCTTCCTTTAACTTTGAATTTCCTGAAGCATATCCTAAGGTCCAGCCAAACTACATCACCCCAGTTCTTTAAAAATGCCCGCACTTCTTCCATACCTTCATAACTTCACTTAAGTTGATTTATGATTTTCCACTTTTTGAAATATCAGTAATATTTTAGGACTCAGGTTAGAAATCACCTCCTTCTGGAAGCTTTCATAAGCCATGAACCATCTTTCTTTGTCTCTTCCTTCTGGCATTTTTCCACCCAGCATTTCATATCTTGGTTACTTATCCATATGTCTACATAGCATTGAGTAAATGAGTAAATAACTACAAACTTAAAATAACTCAGGTCAGAGCCGTATTACTGACTTTTTCAATATTCAGTTATCCTTTTATTTTAAATAATGTTTAAAAAATACTGGACCGATAATATCTCCTGGCATCTTTTTCCCAATTTTCCAGTGATACCTAAATGTACTGCAAGCCCTCGGAAGCCTACCTAAGCAGTGGTTCAAACACTTTATCTTGCACTTGATGTATTAATTTTACACAAAGGGAATGAACTGAATTCCTAAATGAACAGCAGAACAAACGGGGAAACATCACTCTGATTACTGCCACTTTTTATCACCTCTTTTTGTAGGCAGAATAAGAAAAAAAAAAAAAAAGAAACCTTCAGAAAATAAAATATAATTCTACCAGGTCAAGTCAAAATGGATTCCATCATACTCAATCACTCTGTTTTCAGTATTTATGGTCTATAGTCAAGAATAGAGTGATATGTTGTAAGAGATCATCTAAAATATATAGGATAAAGTAAGTAAAAAGATTGAATTCTTTCTTCTTGATGTCATTTTATACTCAACCTGCAGATGCTCCATTGGCATGCATCTCAGCATTTTCAAGGCCATTTTTTTAAAAAGGTTTTTTTAATGAATTAAAATGCAGAAATATCAGCTCATAAATTTTTTAAAGGGACTTGCTTTTCAACAACTCCAATCTATAATTCCACACTTCTGAAGTTATGCAAATTGAAAAACAGAATCTTTGTGGTTGGAATGGATAGAATAAAATCACTAATACTCCTGTTAAAACAATAAGTTTCTCTCTGTACATTCCTTTCACAGTTTTGCCCTGTGAAGGTCACAGCAAGTAATCAGTGTATCGAGTGGCAGGAACATTCATCTTTTTTGGTGCAGTGAATTTTATTCTAGAATGTCTAAGATAAAGAGTATAATTTTAAGCTTCAAATTACACATTTCTGAGGGAGGACACACATTAGTGACAAAGGGGATTCTGGGAAATGCCTACAGGATTGGGTGTTTTCTACTGCCAAGGAATATGAAGAATAAGAAGAGTTTATTGACTATCTTCAGGGTTTTATATGTTGCTCTCCTACATGAATGTGGGTAAGAAATATCACCAAGTTAGGAAAAGATTAGCTTGCAAAAGATTGCATGTATCTTTTGGTTGTCTGGGATTGTGTAGTCATTATTCAAATGGTGTTCTGTTTTCCTTATCTTCTTCCCTATAAAAGCTCCTACCCTGAGCCTGAAATCATTTCCCCTTTGTGCATGACAAATTCTTCATTAAAAAGTCTAATAATAGTAAAATTAAAATGGCGATGGGGCGCTAATTTCTTGATTTTTAAAAAGTTGACCCCTTCTTATATTTTATAATTGTTTTTCAAAGAGTCAAAACTGTAAGTATTTAGGGGGCCTGGGTGGCACAGTCGTTAAGCGTCTGCCTTTGGCTCAGGGCGTGATCCCAGCGTTCTGGGATCCAGTCCCACATCAGGCTCCTCCGCTGTGAGCCTGCTTCTTCCTCTCCCACTCCCCCTGCTTGTGTTCCCTCTCTCGCTGGCTGTCTCTCTCTGTCAAATAAATAAATAAAATCTTAAAAAAAAAAAAACTGTAAGTATTTATCCAATACATTTTAAAACTTTTAGTCCAGGCTAAGCTATTTAGAATGAGCCCTCTTTAAAATAAACATATATCTCAGCATGGAGATTGGACTCCCCTCTCTTGGGGCATACTTAATAGCACTAGATATAAATTTCAATTATTTTTAAAGAAAACTATGATAAAATTAATTGTCCCGATTTAAAAGCTTTCAAAGTTTATGTACCTGAAAGTGTAAGCACCATGTTATCTTGCCATGTAGAGTAATAGAGAAATCAATGTTAATCAATGAAATTAAGAGAAAAGATAATCATATGGGGAAAAAAGCAAAATTATTATTTTAATTTGAGAGAATTCATTCTCAAAAAAACAACAAAAATAGCTTAAAACTATTTAGAAAAACATGTAATAAATATATATAAAAATTTTATTTTTTTGTACATGCCAACAAGAAGATAAAATACTGCAGAATTCTTATCCAATGCAATCAGGATCGGGTTTGTTGAACTAATTCTTAAAAAGTAGTTGAAATAGAGTCATAACACATAAAGTAACAAACATCTAACTTTATTTAACATGTATAATTATTTGTTTGCTGATTTTTTGGTGTAGGTTTACAACCTTGCCTTTTAGGCATAGGTTCACGGATTGAAGTTCCACATCCTCATTAACACCCATTATATGCGGTCTATGATTGCCAGTTTTTATCTCTTTCAAAAGGAGTAAAAAGCTTACAGAACTTATGAAGCAATCTGACCAAAAAACTTTTAGATTTTTATGACTTTTCCAGTAACCAAAATGTTACTGTAACTTTGCCCAGCTACAATTTAATAACATTTTTAAAATGTCATTGAATTGTGCCAAGGCAATCAACTTGGTTAATATAAATAAAGACTATGCCTTGTTTTCACAATCCTATCCATTGTTATATAATATTGAATTGAACTCTAAAATTACATAACTACAGAAACTAGTTTAAACAGATTTGGGAAACATAATTACTTTAGATGAGCATACATCTCAGCTGATGGGGGCGCAGAAATATCCAGGTATATTAGAGAGTAATCCATTGGTCCTGAGCACTGACACTTGGCAGAGGGAATGGAGAGTTTTGGTTAATGCAGGGAGTCAGGTAAGGGTACTCACCTAATAAATGTTATAGTTTATTTAGGAATAAAATTTAACAATAAATATTTGGGGCATATATGCTTAAAACTGTAAAAACAAATTGAGACACATCAAAAATATTTGAACTAATGCAAAAATATTCTTAGTTCTTAGAATTACTCAGTATCATAAAGATGTCAGCTTTCCCTACATTAATCTATAGATGTAATGGAATTTCAATCAAAATCCAAATGATTTTTTATTTTCAAACTGACAGAATCATTAAAAAATATTTTCCCAAAGAATAAAAAATTCAAGAAGAGTCAGGGATATTCTGAAGGAGTGTAATAAAAAGAGCTTTTTTATTAATATATCCTAAAACCTATCGTAAAGCTACAGTAATGAAATCATAGTGGTTATGGTGCAGAAAGGAAAAGTTACATTAATGGCTTTCTACCCATAACTCAAAAAAAACCCCATATATTAATAAGAATTTACTGTATTTGATAAGGAGGCACTCAACTGCAGAGCAAATAGATTATTTAATCCATGATGTTGACACAACTGGCATGTTGCTTGAAAAGAAAAGTAAGCTAGTTTCAAATACTTCATTCATTACACCATAGAAAATTTCACGAGTCAAAAATGTAAAAACGAAAAATGAAGACAAAGTGGCAGAAGAAAGTATGTATGAACAGTTTCATAATCTTTGTGTGAAAAAGCTATTTCATTACATGAAACTCAGAAACCATAAAGAAAGTGGTTTGATTTCACTACATTAAGAAGTTCTGTTCAGCTAAACAGAAATAGGCCAACAAAGTAACAAACATAAAAAAGATCCAACAACAAAGGACAAAAGGTAAATTTCACACATATGACAAAGTGTTAATACCACTAAAATAGAATGAGCTCTTAAACAAACAAAAAACCCCAGAAAAATGGGTGTTCGTAAAGAAGAAATATAAAGAGGTGTTCGTAAAGAAGAAATATAAAGAAATATAAAGAAATATAAAGACATTAAACATGTCAAAAGGAAATACAAATATAGAATTTTAAAAAATACCCATCAGGTTGCCAAAGCTGGGGGAAAAAAAAAAGATGTTCAGTTCTTTTTAAAAAGATTTATTTGCACACACACACACACACACACACACACACACACACACACACACACGGCAGGGGCGGGGAGGGAGTGGGAGAAGCAGAGATTATCTCAGTGAGACTCCCAGACTCCCAGCTGAGTGCAAAGCCTGACATAGGGCTCAATCTCATGACCCTGAGACCATGACCTGAACCTAAATCAAGAGTCCAAAACTTAACTAACTGAGCCATCCAGGCACCCCAAATATGTCCAGTTTTAACATGAGGAACCAGACATGCTCATTCCCCACTAGTGGGAATATAAATATTTACAGATACTTTGGCAACTGGTAACAAAATTTTAAATGAATATAGTTTCTATATTAAGGACATACACACTTGAAGAATGTGGAAATTTGGAAAAATTGTAGAAATACATGTGCACAAAGATGCTCACTGTAGAATGCAAATAGTAGTAAGAAACAAATCAATATACAACTGGTTGAATAAATTATGTTGCATCCATATATTAGATTGCTACAACCTATTTAGAAAGAGACATTTTTATATTTACTGACATGAAAAGATTTCCTTTATATACTACTGTGCAAAAAAGCAGGTTGCAAAACAATATATACAGAATTATTATTTTTTTGCAGAAGTGTATATCTAGATAGATAATATAAATATATTTTATGTGTAAACTGAATGTCTTTGTGTGGCAGGATTAGTGGATTACTTTAAATTTTACTTTGTATATTTCCATACTATTTGATCTTTCTTAGTGTTTGATTTACAGAAAAATATGGAAAATATTCAATTTAAGTCAGAACGAGGAAGAATTATTTCATTGAATTCACTTTATTCTTTTGATTATAATAAAAGCTAACCTTGTACACTAAGATATGATTTATACTAATCAACAAACGTTTTTTAGCCAAATTATACAGACTTAGAAGGAAAGAATTCTTATTTTGCTTCTTATATGGTAAATAGAATTACATTTCTACCTATGTCTGAATCTAAATATGCCAAATAAATTAAAAAGGCTCAATATTTTAAGGCTCAATATTTTAAGTCCCAGAATTCCTGTTTTGAAGAGAAATACAACATAAAGGAGTTTGGGCTAAATGTAAGGAAAATTCCAATTCAAAATGTCTTACACAAGGAAGGATTTTACTACATTCCTAGAAATCAGTATGAAAGGTAGACTCCAGGACTAGCTGATTATTGTGGCCCAATACTGTCATCACAAACTCATGTCATTTCCATATCTCAACTATTTCATTATCTTCAGCCTTGGCTTCAAAATTGGGTCTCCTCATGGTTCTAAGATGGCTGTCAGTAGTCATGACAGCACATGCTTTCTTGGTGTGTCCATCAGGAGAGGAGGAGTAAAATTATTCTCCCAAACATAAAATATAAGTCCTTTCCTTCAGTCTGATTGGGTCAGTTTAGGTCACATGGTCACGCATGAACCAGTGGTCTTTCCAACACAATGTCATTTCTGATGGGCTTACACTAATCTGCATCTACTTCTTTTTTTTTTTTTTTTTTAAGATTTTATTTATTTATGTGACAGAGAGACAGCCAGCGAGAGAGGGAACACAGCAGGGGGAGTGGGAGAGGAAGAAGCAGGCTCCCAGCGGAGGAGCCCAATGTGGGACTCGATCCCAGAACGCCAGGATCACGCCCTGAGCCGAAGGCAGGCGCTTAACGACTGCACTACCCAGGCGCCCCTAATCTGCATCTACTTCTGAAGCTGGGGATGAGGGGAAAAATGATCTGGAAAAAAAAAAACAACACTAATTCTGTTTGGAAATGGGGAATGAATAATAGGTATATAAACAAGTGTCCACAACACAGGATATGTAGATTTTTTAATATTTATAAGGTACAACTGAAGATTTCATTTGAATCATCTCAATTGGCTGGTTATATTGATTAAATGCAATGGGTGATTCAGCAGATTATCCACACTACTTTAGTAATATGTGTTGCTTATATGATTTGGGGGTCATGGAACAAGTGAAAATTTTCATCCAACTTAGCATGAACATCTCATATTGCTGTTGTCCCCAAAGATCCCAAAGGCATTTCAAGCAGGCAGATAAATTTGGTGTAAATAAAATTTAAAAAAAAAAAAACACACTGCATTCTCTAAATATCTTTGTTGCTATTTTATCTGTAGAAAATCTTAGGATTTTTTTTAATCCTAGGAGTGAATTATTTTTGTTCTGAAAATGTAGCTCAATGAGAAAAATAATATTGAGTAATAGATTGTACTGAAAACAAAAGAATACACCAAAGGATAGTGATTAGAGAAAGCCTAATATGAAAGCATTTGGATAAGTACCCAACAGAAATGCAGAGTTCTAACTATGAGTGGAGAAGGAAATGTTGTAGATCATAAATCTCCCTAAATTTTGGTGCATACGATATGTATAATGTTGAATTTCCAACAATGTCATTTATTGCTAGCTCATAAGGAAGTCAACATACACTTAATTTGGCATAATATTTAATTCATGCTGCAGCAAACCTCTATTTCTTTAGTGAAAAGTGGTGAGAGCAAATGACTAACTTATACTCCTCTGTAAGAGCTCAACACAGCCTTCTGACTCAAATCCTAATTGAATATTGACTAAAAGATAGCTTTGAGCTCTCAGCACACAGAAATTAAAGGAAAAATATGAAAAGTTCATTGGACTAAACAGCAGATCCACAATTGTTTAGAACTGCTGCTTTGGGGAGATAGGGTGGGTGGGGAATGTACTTCTGATTAATTAAAACAACTACAAATCTTACCCTATGTGTGTTCACTTTGAAGGCCTATAATGCTGAATCACAATACACAGCAGTATACAGGCTGCCTGTGAAAAGTAGATAGTAGAAAGAAATCCTTTTCTTTTCACCCTCGCCGGGCAAACAGGGAGGGTAGCAAATGATGTGGAGCCGTTGTCAAAGCTCATAGGAAGTTGTTTCTAACTTGGTCATGGAAAAATGCTAGAGCAAATCATGTCCTTTGCAAATAAGACATTCCTCTTGTGTTGACAATATTCTTTGGAAATTTTGAAGCCTCAAAATGCCTTAAAGGAAAACACATCACTGCAAGACAAGGTCAAGGCCAATCACTCCCCATCTGGCAATCAGCCAAATGTCTGCATTATCTTTGATAGGTCCTATGCCTCAATTCAGTGCTGTTTCCACTGGAACTACTGGGAGTACAAATCATTTTCAGAGGCTCCTGACTGCCTACAAAGTAAAGCACAATGGACAAAGTCCAATAGCATTCAGTATTTACACTACCTGGTCCCAAGCTACCTTTCTGATCTTCCGCCTTGTGAGCGTCCTTTGTTCTGGCTTTGTGTGGCTTCTGTGACTTTGCTCATGCTGTCCATAGAGTATCTATTCTCCTGCCTCTCCACATTCAGATTCTACCTGTTCCTCAGTTACAATGCAGCACTCCTCCAGGACGGCGGTCGTGACGCTCTCGTAAATGATGTGATGTTTTGAGGCCTTTGAGATGGTGTCATGACCTGGGGACCCAGGAACACCTGAATCTTATCTTAGACCAAAGTCACCTATCTACTCAGGAGAACTATTCACACAGAAAACAATGTCAAATAAAAAACAAATTCCCTCTTTATTATTACAACTTTGGAAGATGAGGCTGCAGCATATAACCTTTCTCTACTTCCTATGTCCATATGCAAATAGTATGATCCCTATGAACAGATAAAAGAAAAGATGATGACACCCAAGAACATGCAAGAAGAGAGACTATCAGAAACCGTATGCTTCCCTTTCAATGGGAGAGACTCTGACCACTAATAAATGTAGTCCAATAACTTTTCTCAAACATTACCACTAAGATCAGACTCTTCCCACTTGAGGAGTGAGGAAGGATGGAGAGTATGAATGCTCCTTATCCCAGTTGCCTATGCAAACGTAAATGATTTAAGTGAAATCATATGGTATTTGTCTTCCTCTGCCTTGACCGATTTCACTTAACATAATACCTTGTAGGTCTATCCATAGCCTTACAAAGGGCAAAATCTCATTCTTTTTTATGGCTGAGTAATATCCCATTGTGTGTGTGTGTGTGTGTGTGTGTGTGTGTGTGTGTGTGTATTCCACATTGTTTTTATCCATTCATTTATGGTGGACACTCAGGTTGCTTTCACATCTTGACTATTGTAAATAATGCTACAATGAACATGGGGTGCATATATCTTTTCAAATTAGTGTTTTCAGATTCTTAGGATAAACACTCAGGATTGGAATTACTAGATTATATGGTACTTCTATTTTAGTTTTTTGAGGAACCTCCATTCTGTTTTCCACATGACTGCATCTATTTACATTCCTGCCCACAGTGCACAAGGGTTCCCTCTCCTCTACGTCTTTGCCAACACTTGTTCTTGCTTGTCTTTTTGATACTAGGCATTCTGACTGGTATGAGGTGATACCTCATCTGTGGGTTTGATTCGCATTTCCCTGATGCTGAGCGATGCTGAGCACCTTTCTGTGTGTCTGCTGGCCATCTATGTGTCTTCTTTGGAAAAACGTCTATTCGGATCCCCTGCCCATTTTTAAATTGGATTATTTGTTTTTTTGGTTTTGAGTTGCTTAAGTTCTTTATATATTATAAATATTAACCTTCTATCAGATACATCATTTGTAAATATCTTCTCCCATTCAGTAGGTTGTCTTTTTATTTGTTGATGGCTTCCTTTACCATGCACAGGGGCGATTTTATGGGCAGTGAAGGACCGCTACCATATGATTTCACTTAAATGTAGAACCTAAAAAATCAAACAAACAGAAACATACTCATAAATAAAGAGAATAAACTGGTGGTTGCTAGAAGGGAAGGGGTTAGGGATGGGCAAAGTAGGTGAAGGGGATTAAAAGGTACAAATTTTCAGTTATAAAATAAGTCAAGAAGATGAAAAGTACAGCATAGGAGAATGAATGAATGAATGAATGAATGAATGAATAATAAAGCCCCCCACTCTCCCAATGGCTGTACTCTGGTGTTGAAGGACATCCACAATCATGACCAAACCTTTATTCTTATTTCTTTTATCTCCAATATTGGAAACGTACTCAATCATATTTTGTCAGAGGTCCTCAAACTTGCTTGCATTATCTCATCTCTGAGTACTTGGAAGTAGTTTTCCTTCCCTCCAAAATATATCACATCACTATCCTTTGATCTTCTCAGTCAGCTGGAGGCTTAATTCAAATGCCACTTCCACCATTAAGCCTGGACAAAGGCTATTTTATCTGTGAAGCAACCAGTCTTGAAACTTCCCAGGGACCTAAAGAAATGTCTGAGACCTTAAATAAAATGTACTGTCTCCAATATGTAAAACTAAAAACGAAAAATCAAAATGAAAAAATGTTCAGGTAAATGACTTCCAAACGCATGCCAACTTCATCAACTGTTAAATATAGTACGCCTATCACTATGTTTGAAAACAATTGGTGCCGTTGGTTTTTCAGTTTGCAAGGATTCCTGGAAATGCACCATGATTCCTAAGAAATCACAGTCATTTGTTAACCAAGTTATATAGATAAATAGTTTTAAAAGCAAGATTGAAAAAAATCCTTTGCTTTTTAACAATACAAAAATAAGTGGATGTGAGGTACATTTTAATAAGTTTGCTCTGAGGTGGGGTGGGCCTTCCAAAGTCTGCAGGGGCCTCAGCCATACTGAGCAAGAACCCAAGACTGACAGCACAGTGGTGAGAGCCCTAGGTACATTCAGGAACCCAAGGGTGGTATCCTATACTTCTGTCCAGGCAATGGGAACTCCCCATACCTCACTTTGCCTGCCACAAAACAGGAACTTAGAATACATGCCCCACTGCTCAAAAAGGTTTTAAAGAAGAAATGAGATCATCTCAGTGAACATGCTATAAATGGTAAGGAGTATTTATTACTGTTCTCTAAATAATCATGAATTCAATAATCATGAGTTCTGCATCCACAATCTCTTGAGTACCTACAGGGTATATACACTATCTACCAGGCAGCAGAGGATACTAAATGAAATCATCTCTGTAGTATCAGGAGAGAACAACAGATACACATAGAAGTAAAGTGTGCTCAATGCTCCAATTTAGTTAGCACAGCATATGGCTAAGAGGGCAGGCTACAGTCAGAGTACTTGGGCCCCAACCCCTCTCTACTACTTCCTAAATGTATGACCTAAGACAAGCATCTTAACTGCTTTGCCTCTTGGTTTTCTTATCTGTAGGATCAAGATGATTAATACTTACCTTACGGAGTTACTGTAAAGATTAAAGGAGATAAGGCTTATAAATTGATACAGCAGTGACAACAGACAATAAACATCCCATAAATAGTCATTATTTATTCCTGTTCTTTTTCATGACTGGTTGCCATCATCCACCTAGGAGAGTGATAGCAGGCAAGTGGGGGAAGGATTTTTCAAGCAGGAGGAAGAGCATGTGTAAAGACACTGAGGCACAAGACAGCATGCAACAGTGCAGGGATGCTGAGTGGTTTAATAGGCTAAAGCCAAGGGTGGGTGCAGAATTGTAGGAGTAGAGCCTGGCTAAGAAGAGAGAATCAATCTAGTCCATGCAAATGAGTTTAGAGTGTATCCAGTGCAAGACACAGAAAGCTGCTGAAGAATTCTGGGCAGAGAAATGTCTTGATTGAGTCTATGTTACAGAATGATCACCCTGGTATCTGAATGGACTGTGGGCAAGAAAGCAGGCAGAGAGAACAGTTAGAAGGTTATTGCAAAAGTCCATACAAGCAAAGAGGACCCAAAGCAGGGCATCAGTAATGAAGATGAAAAGGAGAAAGAGGTGAAAACTTGCTAAAAAGGAATATCAACAGGATGTGTGCGGTCTTTGGTGGCGAGGATGAGAAAGAGTGAAGATCTGAAGTTGAGTTGTGCACTATTGTCTTGAACAGCTTAGTTATATAGTAGCACTACTAGGATATTCACTAAATTAGAAAATAAAAGGGAAAGAGCCTAGGTGAAAATTCTATTGTTGGGTGGTCTGAAGACATCCCATGGGAGATATCATGAAACTCCATGTTCTTCCAAGTATAGTTTGTAGACCTGTGTCATCTGTGAACTGCTGGTTATTGGTCCTTAATCAAGATAAAATATTAGTACCATAAATTACATCAACTTCATTACTAAGCTGTTCAATTCAGCTGACAATTTTGTGTGTGTGTGTGTGTGTGTGTGTGTGTGTGTGTGTGTAGCAAGATTTTCTTGAAGAAAGCAGGGAGTTAACTTACATTCTAGTACAAGTTCCTTCTTTCATTGCAGACCCTTGATGAAGCGTTGAATGACGTGTGCCAGTCTGAGACCACACCTTCAGCAGCACTGACATATAGGTTTGGAAGGCTGGTGAGAGAACCATGCTAGAGCCAACGATCTAAGAATAGGAAGTATAGGGATGTTAGTAGCCAAAGCCATCATTAATGGTGAAGTGGCCCAGAGAGAAGACATAGAAAAAAGGGCTATAGTAGTTTGGTAAGGCTGCCATTAAAAGTATCTCAAACTAGGTGGCTTAAACAGAAATTTATTGTCTCACAGCTCTGGAGGCTAGAAATTCAAGATCAAAGTGTCTACAGGGCTGGCTCCTTCTGAGGCTATAAGGAAGAATATATTCCATGCCTCTCCCTTAGCTTCTGGTGATTTTCTGGCAATCTTTGCTGTTCCTTACTTGTAGAAGCATTACTTTAATCTCTGCCTTTCTCTTCACATAGTGTTTTCCCTTTGTCTGTGTGTCCCTATGTTGAAATTCCCCCTTTCAGTAAGGCCATCAGTCGTAATGGATTAGGACCTTGAAGGACCTCATCTTAACTAATAACATCCTCAAAGACCTTATTTCCAAATAAGGTCACATTCTGAGGTACTGAGGATTAGGACTTTGCCATGAATTTTGGCAGGGTGGGGGGGACATCATCAACCCATAACAAAGGCCAAGGATAGAGACCTAAAACATTACCAATATTTAAGATTGAGACACTCACTACATCCTGCCTTACACTCTAAGTGACGCTCTGTATTCTCAACTTCTTAACCAGATTGGTAGGTTCTTAGAGATCAGAAAGGCTGCCTAAAATGTCTTTGCATATTTTGCCTCCACGATTTAGTGAGTTTCTTGTATGTAGAAGTGGCTCAAAACAATGTTGTTTGATGATGTATAACAAACAAAAATTGAATATGGAAGAGCCCTCAAGAAATGTTTTGAACACAGTATGTTATGACACGCTGCCTTATAGACAACAGTTGCTGTACTTGTCAGAAAAATCACCAAAGTCGATGTTCAAGATATATTTTAACTCATTTGCTTAAACAACTCTATGCCTACCATCCACACCAAAAGGCTGTTTTTCTGCATGGGCAACAGAAGGCACAATTATTTGCAAGAATTTTCAATGTTTTTCCTTTGCTTTCTGAAGTGGCACAGTAGATTCCCTGCACCATTGTGCATGTTTGCCAAAATCCCATTGTCTTTTCAAAGCACTACAGCCCCTGGAGGGTCTGTAGCTTAGCCTGTGCTCCCGGAACATTAAGGGATGTAAAAAAAAAAAAAAAAAAGTTAACCCCAAAGTATCTCGTAACTTTCCTACTGCACGGAAGTGATGGGGAGACACACATGACAGGTTGATATTTTCCTCCTATAGGGCTGCTGAGAGGATGTCAATACTTTATCAGATTATTCCACTTCTCTCAATTTTAGAAGAGTGGTCAGAAGCTTGGAACACTTGGGGGCTTGATCATTCAATTTATTTTTCAAAACTCTCCTGCTTGTTAAAATGAAAAGAATGGCTTAGCGAAGATAATTTTCCCCTTGACTAGGGAAAGGCATCAGAAAAATCCATACCTAAGCATTTTCACCTTTTTAAAGATACTTTATACCCATCCTATTCTTATTACTGCATTCAGTATACAACAGTGCTATGGTTATTATTTATTTATATTCTAACTACACTCAGAAAAGACTTCAGATAGCTTACAATGAGAGAAAAATAGCCCCCAAATCCCATAATAGAATAAAAGTAGAGAAAAGCATATTTATGTCTAAACGTGTACAACCTATAGATTCTATTATATAACTTTGGTTAACATTAAGACTGATAATATCTTAAACAGCCTAACTTTTACTAACATGCTGTTGACTGCCCATTCTTTTATGTTTTCTGCAGAAAGGGCTAAATCAAATAAAACTTACTAAAAAACATATACCCAATATGGAGATTCAGTTTTCATTTTGGCTCTTTCTGACTTAATGGTTGGCCACTTAAACATGTCCTACAGTGACTGAAGTTCAACTGGGATTCAGCCATTTCAAGAAATTCATAATTGCTTATTGTCTTTAAAAAAAGATACTTCTCTATAATATCTCAACATGTGTCTATTGTTGGTATAAACAAGCTAAGCTGGGAAGTAATCAATGGTATATTTCTGCTACATAAATTATTTTGAAACCATTTAGTAATTGGTATGTTCTTCATGTTTTCCACTGAGAAGCTTTGAAAAAGTAAACAAGTTGTGTACCTAAAATAGAGGCAGACTATATTTAAGACTTTTTCACTTCCTCTCTTTAGAAGCCCCCTAGGAAAGAAAACATCAGTGTGGAATTTCAAGTCTAAATGTTTACAAGCACCTACTTTGTGCCAAGCACTGTTTTCAGAAAATGGGAATCAAAGAGCAGTAAATGTGGTCCCTGTCTTTGGGATTCTTACAATCTAGTGGGAGAGAGGCATATGTATATAAGGTAATTTAAATATAATATACAAAGAGTAAAGTAGAAATAGACTAGGGAGTTGAGAAAGCATTTAGATTTGGGTAAGGTTTCTGGTAAGAGATAACACCTGAGTTAATTAAAGGATGAACAAGAGCAAATCAGTTGAAGAAAGGTGAGATGTTCTAAAGATGCTCTAAAATAAGGAACAGCATGAGCAAAAGTACTGTAGTATGAAATAGTACGGGGGCATCTGGTGGACAAAAACGCAGGAATTACGGTTACTGACAACATTGGCTCAACATTTACTCCATATGAAGGACTTGTTAAGCAGTTAACATGCTTTTTTTTTCTTGTGATCTTCAATATTATTTCCCCCCACTTTACAGACTTAAAGAGACTGGATAATGTGCCCAAGGTCACGTAGTCACCAGGTCACAAAACTGACCAGGGACTTGAATCAGAGACTGGTGACCGGCAGTGTTAGTGAAATGTTTCAAAAAAGAGAAATAGTGATGCTTAGTACCCTCAACCCCATCTATTCTGTAGATGATGCTACGATGGTAACCACTGCCCTCCAGGTCTGCTTATCATGTCAATAATGATAATAATCACAATAATGACAGAAATAATAAATATAAGGCTTGCTATGGTCAGTACTTTGCATATATTAACTTTCTCAGTCCCTTTACAGACAAAAATAACACAACATTGCACATATCAACAATAACAAGGACACTTAAACAGCACTTACCACATGCCAGGCATTGTTCTAAAAGCTTTAGTGTATTATCTCACTTAATTTTCATAAGAACCCAATGACAAAGGTACCACTACTATCCCCATTTTATTGATGAGTAAACTGAGTCACACAGAGGTTAAATAAGTTGCCCAAAATCACGGAGGCAGTTTGGGGTACAGCAAGGGAACAAACCCAGGCATTCAAGTTTCTGAGTCTATGTTCTTAACTCCTGTTCACTGTCTGTCATATGTCAAGTCCAATGACCAGACTTTGAACCATTTGCAGACTTCATCCTCCCTCTCTTACCTGCTAATATCAGAGAATTCTATCACATGCTTGGACTGATAAACGAAAAAATAGCAAGGTAATTCTGATCATCAACTCTCCAATTCTGCAGAAACTATAAATCTGATCCTAACAAGGAAACTGTTCCCAGAGACAGGGAACATGGAGTTCCAAATTTCCAGATCCTTTTCTTGGATGGGTTACAGGGACCAGGGTCAGACCATCAATATCTGTGCAACAATGGCAAGAATAGATGGGTGTTGGCAAGAATCAGATAGCTGGTGTCCTACCATCCAGATGTATGGTATCCATCTTAGAACAAAAATAATTTCAGTTAAATGTGATCAACATTTCATTATTTAACTGATGGCTTGGTAGTCTTATTTTTATTGCTTTTTGCAAACTCAAACAACAACAACAACAACAACAACAACAACAACAACAACAGCAACTCAGGCTCAGCTTCATCTTCCACTAACATATCTTCCAGTTATAAGAGAAGCCAGAAATACAAATTTTTTGGTGAAGTTCGTTTTAAATGTTGATAACTAACCCAAAAAACTGGAAAATGTACTGTAGACAAAACAAAATATACTTGTGGGTCACTTTTAGCCCACAGGTCACAATTTACAAGCTCCCGTGTAGTTTGTAGTCTTAGAAACTTTTAAGATCTCACCTCCTCATCCAAAAATTTACTTAAAGTGAACTCTAACTTGATTTGTCTCAGATTCTTTGAAGACACTGCCTTATGTTGTAATGTAAAAATATCACAAATTGAAGACTGAAGGAAATGTTAAGTCTTGATAATGAGGAACTGCATTGCCCAGCAAGAACTATCAACTGCTACAGTGAGAGGGCACATTAGAGATTATCTAAGGCTTCCCCATCCCTCTCTTCATATGAAAGATGAAGAAATTACCCAGAGATAGAAGCTGACTTGCCTATTAGCCGTGGTTTACTAGTGGTAGCATCTGAGCTCAAACATAGTTTGAGTTTTGAGATATATATATATATCCTTTCTCTTCATCATCTAGTTTTCTTCATTCTCTCAAGAAAGTCATCTGAATCCCTAGATCCAGCCATGCCTATAGCCACCCAGCATTGAATGTTTTTCTATTACAGACACCAATAAATCTTTCCTTTCCCCTTTGTTTTCCTTTTGATTTAACCACTTGAGTTGGGTTTTTGTAACTTGGAACTAAAAGAATTGGACTAACAGTGTCCCACAAACAATGGCTCCTTTCCACATTACTGCTACCTCAGGCTCTTCTCCAGACTGGGATACCTGTCTTCCTGTAGGCTGATACAAATCATACAAGTTCTTTAAGACCTAATCCTAGCTACTTCCTCCATGGAGATTTTCCCTACTATTATATCCAATTCCGTGTGTACGCAGGCACACACTCATTCTCTCTTTCCCTACACTTTAGTATTTGTAATCAGCATCTTACAACTTAACTTATTTGACATGTGTATATGTTGGCTTCCAGACTAGAACATAAGCTCCCCAAATCAGGAACATATCTCACAGGTATCTTCTGGTTCTTCAACCAAGCCTGGGAGAGACAGTGCTTGGTGCAAGGAGTAACTAGTCATCTATTTAAAACTAACATAACATAATAAAAAATTAAAAAAAAAAAAACCACTTAGTTCTAAGTTAGGAGAACTCTCTTAATCATTCCAGCTTAAGTTGTATAGACACCTGGCCCCAAATCACATACACTGATTATATTTTAATGCAATAACAAATGACTGTATATGAAATTTGCTTTTGTAGGGGAAAGATCTATGAATCATTCGACTTTTACCACTATACACAGTACAATTCTTCAGGAATGAAGGATTTAATTTCCTTTGTTCTTCAGTCCAGTTTTAAGGAAGCATGAGGCTATTCCAAGAATGTAATGAGGCAAGAGCCCTCTCTTACTTTTTTCGGTATTCTGCATCTTCAGAATTTCTCTGCTGGTACTAGTGCAAAACAGTTCCTGCCCATTGCACCAAGCAGATTGGAAGGAAAATGCCAAAAAGCATATATAAAGATTTCAATTCTTTTTCTGATGAAGAGAAGAACAATTCTTTTTGAAGGAGTCCTGGTTTAATAGCCATTTCATGCTCTCGAAAGGTTAGAGCATTTATTTTTTAAAATCCAAATCATATGTTGCATTGACAAGGCTACTCTTTAGAATTTTGAATAGTAGAGCTAACCCAAATGCCTTAAAACATATCTGAATGGATGAACCGCTGTTATGGATTTAAAATATATACATACACTCATGCACATATATAGTTAACTAGGACTAGGTCTTAAATTTTAGGAAAGCCAGGCGCTTTTGAGCCATGACCAACTCACAAAGTCAAGTAAGAGAATTTCTGTGGCTAACAGTGACTCAACATTAGCCATAATTTCATGGCAAGATATGAGGTGAATCACGTAAAAATGAGTAGCTTGAACTTACAACACATTTGGTCTACTCATAAGGTCCTCTTGAATGAAACAGGAGTTCATATAAAATAAACATGATTTTAGGATTGCCCCTTTCCCTCATTACATACATACACACACCAATATACAGGTACACAAACGTATATATGCACCCACATTCATTCATAATCCAGACATTATACTTCCTAACCAATTAAAAAATTGGTCATGCCAATCTACATATTACACAGAATTGTTTACTGCTTTTACATTCCCTCAGTAACATCTATAAGTAACTAGTTTACTTGAGGTAGTCATTCATCACCGTTACTACATTATTTAGAAACATATGGCACAGCTTTGCCATGCCAACTTCTAGGTATTCACTTTACCAGTATAACAAAAGAGGACAAATAAAAAGCACAGAACCGTTTTTCAAATTGTCATTTATAAGCAGCTGAAACATACACTGTGATAGTCAGAAGGCTAGATTTTTGCTTTGGTCATTAATTATCATTACTAGCATGTCATATTTAGATTCACTGTAGTATAAGAAAAGTATACTTTAAATGATAAAAGATATGTTTTCACATAGTCTATTCAAAGTCTCTTCTTTTAACTGGGGAGATTACTGGAATGACCAGGCACTCTTTTCCCCAGGAACAGTGAAACCAAAATAATTAACTAACAAAATGATCCAGGAATGGTAACTTCTCCCTCCCTGCTCCTTTCCAATTGTTCTTCTTGGCTAAAACTGCACAGAGAGCCTGACTGACAAGTCTGGTGTTCTGATTTACCAGCCAATTGCCCATCTCTTTCCTTCATACTTTTTATGAGGTTAATATCTAAATGTCCATTTTGCCCGTGTTGATTTGATAGTTGCCCAAAGGAGAGGAACGGATCTCTCTCAACTCAAATAGAAGAAACTCTGGGTTAAAAAAAAAAAAAAAAAAAAGTACACCTGACATGTTGTCAGGATGCTAAGATTCTATTTTTCACTCTGGAATATTTCTGGCCAGGTTGCATATTAAAAAGACAGGATTTGAAATCAGAATAACCCATGCCTCAGTTTCCACTTGTTCTCCTATCTACATAGTACTTTAGGCAAATTATAAAAACTCTGAGTCTCCATTTTCTCTTCTAAAAATTAAGATGGTAATTCCTACATTGTTAGAGTTAGGAGAATTTAAAGTGATCAAAGAACGAGAAAACAAATATAAGTAAAAACTAAGGAAATTTCTAAACTACCTATTTTTGTGACTCATGTATCAATATTGGTTCTTTAACTGTAACAGATGTGCCATACTACTGTAAGATACTAATAGGGGGAAGCTGCGGCTGGAGTATATGGGAACTCTCTGTATTATTTTCTCAATTTTTCAGTAAATCTAAAACTCTTCTAAAAAAATAAAGACTATTTTTTAAAAAATGATCTAAATGAAGAGCCTTGCACATGGCAGGTTCTTGAAAAAATTGAAACCAGTGTTGTGATATAGACTATTCGGTTTCATAAAGCATCTTATACTCTGTACAATATGATCTTTTCTTCTCCGGCTCTGTTGGGGTATAGCAGACATATAAGATTGTGTCAGTTTGAGGTGAACAGCATGATGATTTGACAATATGATCTCTTCTCTTCCCCAATTCAACTTTTTCATAAGCAGTCTTCTCTGGCTCCCTCCATATCACTCTATTCCCTTCTACATCATTTTCCCTCTAGCTGTTTCTAATTCATCCATTTCTATTGTACTATAAATCTGTGTATAGTTTACAACCAGTTATTGTTTCTCCAAGACTAATTTTGGTTTATCAATCTCATTTATTGGCCTTAAATTTTACCACAATGCTTATGCAAACATTTCCATTACTTTCGGTGACTACTCATTTAAAAAAAACCACATCAAAGTTCCAAGCTTTCTACTTGGGAGAAAAATAGTAAAACATTCTTTTCCAGAAAGATACTAAACACTTAAAGATACAGAAATGGAAAAGCTTGTTTTCTTTTGTAATAAGGGGATAGATATTCAGCTTCCCAGTATAGCCAACAGCCCTGAGGCAGCTTTGCTGGAAGATGCATTTAGCACTAGTTTGCTGCAATAACTAAAAATAGTTTGACCAAATGCCAGTGTTATCAATCTGTCCTGTAGTCTCTTTGATGTTAAGGTCATGTGTAAAAACAGAACCCACTTTCCCCTCAAAACCACAGCTTTGAACTGATTCAGGTAAAACATGCAACCAGACCAGAAAAACTTAGCCTCATGATGATCTCTTCAGGTAGCTGAAGTTTCTGTTTAGAGAAGAAATGGGCCACTGCGAGAACATATTTCTCTCCCCATTCTAGTGCTGAATGTTAGCCTCTATTTAAAGGACAGAGCTCTAAAGGCTTTTGACTGATGAAAAAATATAAAACAAAACTTTGCTTTATCAGTTTTATACTTTTTTCTTTAAATCACAACAGTTTTCATTGCCAAAGGAATAGGGCATCTTTGGGTGGTGCTGTTATTAATGGGATAGATTTTGACGATGACATTTCCCCTGCTATAAAGACACAATTAGCATAATAATTCCAAGCTGAAACTTGAAATACCAGGCCCTGTACCTGAACCCAACACCCAACCTTAATAGAAAAATCCAAAAACTTTTATTGTTCTGAGGATACTTTTGTCTACTGTAGTTCACAATATTGAGGCTGAAAAAGCAAGGGGCCACTGATGAGGGGTAGAGAGTGGAGTGTGTAGCCCACCTGCTATTCCCCAACCAGGAAATGAGTTGTATTTTTAATAAAACTGATAACCAACCTTGTGATAGCTGAAATAAATCATCAGCTCTGGGTGGTGTGTGTACATATACAAGCAAAACAAACAGAGAAATCTGTGCTAACTTAAGATAACGGTGGATAAGTACAGGAAACCTAACACTCTACTACAGCAACACGGAATTCAGTCTTAAGTGACAGCAACCAAGAAATTCACTACTTTAAGAAACCGTCCTCTGGGGGCTTCACCGGACACTCTTTCAAAATGGAATTGACAAATTCACTTAAAAGAAACAACGGAATGCTTACTTTCTTCACTAACTCACTCCAAATGGGGACCTGACCTCTTCTCTTCTGGTCCCATCACTGTCCCTTATCCTGCAGTTACCTTCCCCCTTCTTCCTCTGGCTTGAGAACAGCTGATAGAAATAGGCACTTTTTTCACATCAAAAGCAGTCCCGAGCCGCCTCAGCCCTGCCCCAGCCTCAGACACAAAAAGCTTTTGATGCTTGTAATTGCGAAGCTCTTTGCAGCTGCACTTTATCAAGCCAAAAGCGGCTGGGCTTGGAGGGCCTCGGAGAGCCAGAAGGTGGCGGCGAAGTCACCTTGGGAAGAGAAGAGGGTCAAAGGGAGGAAGGTAGACAAGCTGACCCCGGCGGAAGGACCAGAGGGCGTGCCCCGGCTCTGGGGTCACTGAGGCAGGGGGATTAGGGGTAACATCAGCCACAGGGGGAAGCGGTGCCCGAGGACCCTTAGACGACCCTAGTCGGAATCAGCTGACCCACAGTGTGACTGGAAGCTTCACCTCCCGGGCTTGCTTTCTCCCGCCTGCCCCTGCGGCTCTCACGGCTGGGCGAGCCTCGCGCTGCTCCGAGGCGCTCTCTAGCTCTACACCGGTGCCCCCACCTGCCGGGCGCCCCCGCCCGCCGAGCGCACGCCCAGGAAGGCGGGCCCAGAGCTGAGCGCAGCCGCCCGCCGCTGGAGAGTGCCGGGAGCCCGGCAAAACGAGCAAGGCCTCTCTGGGCGCCGCGGGCTGCAAGTCACTCCCGGAGCCTTCCGGGCCAAAGAGCAGGACCTCCGCCTAGCTCCCCAGCGCTCCCGGGTGGGGCACACGGCCCTGAGGTCCAGGCCCCTCGCAGGTCCCCGGCAGCTCCAGGAGCGCTTGGAGCAGGGGCCGGGCCCGGTAGCGGTGAGGGGGCCTCGTAGCCCCTTCCCCAGGGCGCGGTCTCCTCCTCTTCCTCCTGCTCCTCCTCGCCAGCTGCGCCGCCAGCTCCCATTGTTCGCCCCGCCCGCCTGGCGACGTCCCGGCGCCGCTCCCCGGGCCTCCCAGGCGCACCTACCTTCTGCTGCCGGCGAGCCATGTCGGTGGGCTGCTTGGCGTTGAAGGGATAGGCGATGCAGCGCATCACGAACACATAGAGCTGCAGCCTCTTCTTCCTCTCCTCCTCCTCCTTCTGCAGCCGCTCCAACTCCTCCTTCTCCTTCTCGCTCACCACCGACGGGCTGGGGCTGGAGGGCCGGCCGCCACCGGCGCGACTGCTGGGCTGCAGCCCCCCGGCCCCGCCGCCGCTGCTCGCGCCGCTGCCCCCACCGCCGCCGGCGCCTACCCCGGCTCCGGCGCCGGCACCGCCGCCACCCCCAAGCCCGGCGCCGCTAACGCCGCCCGAGCCCTCGCTGGTGCGGCTGGGAGACAGGCGCGCGCCGGACGCGGCCGAGACGAGAACCTCCTTGCCGCTCTCCTCCTCCACGATCTCATCCGATTCCTCTTCGCTGGACGAAGGGTCCAGCATGGTGGCGCCTGGGGAGGGGGGTGGTCCTTGGAGCCCTGGGCTAGGGGTGCAAAAGATGGGGGGCGCTGGAGGCAGCTGGGGGTCGGCTCCCCGGGATGGGCGCTTCTCCCCAAATCAGGGAGCGGGCGCTGCTGCTCAGCCTCCGCCGCCGCGACTGCTTCCTCTGCCCGGCGATCGGGAGCTGGGCTCAGACCCAGGAGCGCGAGGGGAGGAGGGGAAAGGAGAGGTGCGTCCGTGGACCGGAGGTGGGCAAGGGGGAGAATCAATTGCGAGCCCCGAGCTCGCAGCCGGATACCATCTGCAGCCGCTGAAGGAGGCGCCTCCAGAAAAGATGCCGAGTGTTGCAAGCTGTCGATGCAGCCAAGAGCCTAAGAGGCATCTTGCCGATTGGGGAGGGAGCGGCGCTTACGTGTTTATTGGCTTAACTCTCCCGTGTCCGCTGCGTAAAGGGTGGCTGCAGAAGGCTGGAGCTGGGAGAGCGTGGAGCGGCTCCAAAGTCAGAGCTTCAGTACCGACCGTAACACTTCCCCACACTCCTCACCCCCTCTCCTTTGTGGATAATTTGATCCCCAGTTCTTGATCCCCAGTTCTCACTGCCTCGACCTCTCTCACTCTCCCTCGGACAAAAAGTTGTTGGGGGAGGAAGAAATAGAGAAACCAGTATTGACTTCTTGTTAGCGAAGAGTGGGCGGTCTATTTGGAGACGCTGAATCCAGAGGTCTTGCGGAGAGGAAGTCGGTGAGATCCCGTACAAGAAAGAAAGAGTTTATCTCCTTTCCGCACACCTCTTCACACCCGGGGCTTGTGGGCAGTGGGGCTTGGCAGCTTGTTTGTCCCACCTGTGTAAACATTGATTCCAGCAATTTACAAACACCCACTCATTAAAAGTGAATCAAATTTTGAATTGATTGGTGTATGGACCATGTAGCTCAATTATTTAAGTAGAAGCCCCGCCCTTGCCTACCCCGCAAAAGCTATAATGAATATTCTTCAATTCCAAGAACTGAGAACACTTTCTGCTGAGGTAAGCATACCAGAGAAATAGAAAGGTTTCTGGTTGCTCAGCCCTTTCTCTTTTCTGGCTGCTGGAGGATCTGGGTGGAGGAGTGGGGACCCTGAGATCAGACAAAGGCACCCCAAGAACTCAGCGGCATCAACATCCGATATGTTAACTCTGTCTTACTGTCTTCATCCCTGCTTCTCGGTTATCTATTAATTCAAAGCAGCAGATGGTGTCTTCCTTCCCCTGCTCCTTTCACTTAGGCCAATAAACGCGGCGGACAAGGGAGCTGGCCAGCGTGCTGAATCTAATCAGCGACCCGCAGATGGATTGAAAACAAACCAACACCCTCTACCCTTGGATCTTAGGCTATCTAGAGACCTTTCTCCACCTCCGCCCACCCCCATCTCCTATATTTATGCATTTTCTAATGTTCGAATTATTCCTAGATACTCGTAGGAGTTATTGTAAAAGTGTAGCGTGAATTTAAAGTTTACATCACATCTGTCTTTATGTATTTTCAAATTTACCATGAGTTTTACTGCAGGCTTCGATATTCAAGTGAAGCTTTCTTACTAATTTGAGAACTAAAAAGGAACTAAAAACAACATTTGGCTTCACATTAACTCCAACAATCCTGTTTGAGGCTTTGAATTAGTAATATATGTATAGCTTATGTTTGACTCCACCACCATACTCACCTCAAGGACATGACTATGTGGCCATCACACATTCTGTATCAATTTAAAACAAATAATCCAGCAATGTGGAAATTATTACAGTTTTGCAGTCCTCACTTTTTAATTATTTTGAAGAAGTAAAGAATGTTCAAATCATGTGGTATTGGTTTCCCTGGAACAGAAAACATAGTAGGCCAATCAATTGATAACCTTTATTCAGCACCTTTTTGTGGAGTGATTATTTTTCTAGTCGCTTGGGGTAGATGGAATTTTTAAAAGACATTCTCTTAAAGAGTCTATAATCTCCTTTGGGAGATACAATATAAACATGTGAAAAAGATTAATAGCACTTATTTCAAGGCAACATATCAACAAATCCAAGTTAGTAAACTGCTAAAATCTTGCATGAATGAAACAACTGGGAATGGAAAAGAATTCTGTGTTTCTCAAAGAAGAGAGTTAAATTTTAAAGGAAGGAACCATATGAATGAATGGTGAAAAGAGAAGATATTACAAGTGAAAACGTACTTGACAAGGCCATAATGATAAGACAAGGGACCAAGTAAGGTACAAAGTGTTATGGAGATGGGGTACGGGTAGGTAAGGGAAAAGTGGGGAGAATAAAAGAAGCTGAAATAATAATGCATTTGGCCAAGTAGAGGGATCATGTTTAGGGCACAAAAATGAATTAAGTTACCAAGGGAGAATATGGTGATTTGAGGAGGGAGTGATCCTGAAGGCCAAACAAAGGCCATTTACCAGTTAAATATTTCTTCTTTAAGCAAGCTTAAGCATTTAAGTATTATTGCATTAGACACTGGGAGAAGAGTGACCATGAATTCTGTCTTCAGAACCGTTTGGAACTTCTCAATTGCTATAAAAAGGTTTTGTTTACTGTTGTATTTTTACAAATTCCTTTGGCATTCTTTGGGGTATTTTCCCCAATTATACTCATTAAAACAAAAACTCAGTGCCTATGTTTTGTTAATCATATAAACATATGACTTGGGTATTAAATGTAACATTGCATAGCTAAACCTAAGAATCTTCTCAATCCCCCCATGAGTTTTCAGAGAGACTTAAACAGATTTTATGAGAAAACTTTTACACGTTTCTTTTCAAATGGTGTGCGTTCTTGTCTTTTAAAGTATACATCCTTTTAAGGATATCTTTTACCTTAGCTAAAAGTTAATTCAAAGTCCTTGGGGGCTATTACAGCTCTTTGCTACTGCTAAAGATAAGCTATGCCAACCAGAACTCCTTAGACATTTAAACCAAGAGTCGGCTTTCTAGATACAAATTTTGATGAACAAGAATGAAAATAACCCCAGAACATATCCAAAGGCTCTTAATATTTGTTTGCCTTTTGTTAACATGCATGTTCTTATTTTTAAAAATATCATTATACCATCAATTCTAATACAATCACTATATTCTCGAATAAGTTATTTTAGATACTTGCATGTTTGCCCCTACCTCCAGTTCTGCTTTGTAAGAAACCTGAATAACCTCAAGGTGATGGAATAAATTTTAGTGAGCCATCTGGAGACCATATCATGAAAGCATTAGTTATAACATTGATTTTTTTAAAAATCCCACCCACTAAAAGCAAAGTCTAGAGGAGATGGAAACAACTGAAACATTAACCCAGGGTTTTCTCATCTAGACCATCCTCCTCTGAAGTGTTTGCTGTGATCCTGTAAAAGGCCACAAGTATGAGGAGTTATGAGAGTCATTGGCAATTGATAGACACTTTGGTGAAAAATAATCACTTTTTTATGTCACTCATATAACAATCAAGTAACACTGAGTTTAATGGCAATTTTAATGTTTTTATGTGTTTTTTACTAGAAGATAGTTTGGTTGAGTTATTTTTTTAAAATCTCATAACAAGTTTCATATTATAAAGATGTAATCATAATCATCTCCAATCAATATTTCTTTTATTTTTAAAATTTTAGGAATAGCTCACAAGCACTAAAAGGGGAAATATGAACCTTATGAAATACCTATGTCAAGTTAAATGCTTGGGCTCTCAATCTAGGCAGTTCTGCTTCTGCTACTTAACAGCAGAGTTATTCTGAGAAACTTACTAATGACTCAGACTCAGTTTCCTCATCTGTAAAATGAGGGATGATTGTACTCACTTCCCTTGGAATGTCAGGAAAATTAAATTAGATATTATATTAAAAGGATTTTTCAACAAATTAAAAGTAGAATTACCATATGATCCAGTAATTCCACTACTAAGTATTTTACCCAAAGAATATGAAAACATTAATTGGGAAAGATATATACACCCCTATGTTCACTGCAGTATTATTTACAATAGCCAAATTATGGAAGCAGCTCAAGTGTCCATCAATAGATGAATGAATAAAAAAGATGTGGTATATATATACACAATGGAATATTATTTAGCCATAAGAAAGAATGTGATCTTGCAATTTGCAATGACATGGATGGAGCCAGAAAGTATAATGCTAAGTGAAATAAGCCGGTCAGAGAAAGACAAATATTATTTGATTTTACTCATATGTGGAATTTAAGAAACAAAACAAAAAAGCAAGCAAAGAGACAAACCAAAGAAACAAAAAACAGACTCTTAACTATAGAGAACAAACTAATGGCTACCAGAGGGGAGGCTGGTGGGGGGATTGGTGAAATAGGTGAAGGGGATTAAGAGTACACTTATCATTATGAGCACTAAGTAATGTATAGAATTGTTAAATCACTATATTGTACACCTGAAACTAATACAACAGTGTATGTTAACTACACTGGAGTTAAACAAATTTTTAAGTATTTTTCAATAGATTTTAGGTTTAAACTTTTTTTTTTTCAATGGTAGAAGGGCTTATAATAAATGAGATGACCAGAACTTGGGCACAAATAATTAAAAGGAAAAACAACATTAAAGACACCAAATAATCCAGGAATAGGTCCTTAAATAATAGAATATTTGCCTATTTATTTCATTGATCTTTGTCTTATTTTGGATAGTATTTTCAGGGACTTAGAAAATGGTTTATTTTCTTTGAGAAAATTACTCTTCATCATTACTCTTTATCATATGATAATTCTTACTGAAGTGAAATGAAGTAGGTTAGGATGGAATTAAAGGACAATCATAAGACTAAAAATAATAAAATCGAGCCACACAAAAACATCTTCTTTCACTCCAGGCAATAAAACATGTTTTAGAATGATAAATAATACTACTTACAGGAATTGGTTTTGGAAAACCACCTTATTAGTTAAGATAAAAAAGAAAAACAGAACAACATATTTTACAATAAATATTTGACTTGAATTCTGAAAACCAACTATTCACAAGGGTGAATTCCTCACATATACAGTTTCTTTTAATAGAAGTGAGAGCTAGATGTTGTGTAGATTGAAATGCAGTTTATGCTGGTGTTTGCGAACTAAGTGGATAATTGAGTCCTTTGCATTGACATGGATATGGCAACATGCCAGCAAATAAAAGAGAAAAAAGGACCCACATATATATTGCTATGTAAGATATTACATAGATAGTTTGCCTGATTTGCAAAATTCTCCAATTTGGCTTACCTTGGTAAATGCTGCTATCATTATACCTTCATCTTCTTGAAAAGATTTTTCTGGGTTGATTATCCGGGTTATATTTAATTGTTTTCACAAACTACATTGGCTTTAGATTGGGAAGTTTTCTGAGGATTGAAAGTAGGAATGACTGAAATCAGGGTGTTTTTTTATTAATAAATTTGTTTTCCGTTTTAAATAATTGAAAATAGCAAGTTCCTTCAATTGCGGCTAGCTTAAAACATGAGTCTTTGGATACCTTATCTTTTGGAGGAGGAAAGTGAGTAGGAAAAAAAGGTTAAGAGAGGTTTGAGGAATGAAGGGAAAATAAGTGAAAATGTAAGCATGGGTCCTGATCAAGGGGGTCCTGATACTATCACCTAGGTCAGGGTTCTATAAAGATAAACATATTGCAGGAAATGCTCTAAATTAGATCTAGTCACCTACATGCCAAACCAAACTAGCAAAGAGAAGTTCATATATTAAGGCCTGCTCTTTTGTCATAAGAGTGCCCTTCTTCTTCTTCCCCTTCTTCTTAGGGTGACACTGACTCTGCTTCCATAGGAGAGTCCACTATTCCAGCCCATTGTCTGTAAGAACACCATACTCTTCTCTTGTTTCTTTCATCAATAGGGATTTCCTGCCTGGTGTGTTTCCAAAAGAATATTTAGGGAGATGCTGACATGTTGTTATTTTTCACTTACAAGTTGTACCTAATGATTTACCATGAGGAGGAATGAACTCTTTTAAGAACCTAACATTCCTTTGTGACAGGATTTGGTATACTCCAACTGCGTACTTATGAGTGTACAAATCCTTTTCTTTCATTGTCCTTCATCCTGTGTGGCTCTTGGGAGACATATGCAAATAACAAATACAGATGAACATCACAATGTCACTGTGATGATTACTAGGCCAGGGCTTAATACTTCCCCTGCACAGAACTCTGAAAATGTTCAAGTAAAACATATATTTTGGCTTTCTATCTAAGCAGAATCTCCACCTTCATAATCCAGAATTCATATTTTGATGTTTTATCACTTTCTGGAAAGTTTCAAGATACAGGAAGATGAAATAACAATTGGTACCATTAGGCATGTCTAAAACAAGAGATATGCCCCAAGATTGCTGGCCTTGAATCCACTCACCCCAGTCACATGGGAAAAAAAAATAGAAGAGATATACATGGGTGCCATAGCTCTTCAATGCACAGTGACCTGCCCACTCATAAACATGCCTCAACTGGCATATATCATCTAATAAATCTGATTAATATGCTCTCTTCTTGAAGAGGAGATAGGAAGTAGGAAAACACACTGGCAGAGAGCCAGAAGCTTGTCTTTCTCCCTGCAGGATCATAACCCAAGCTACCAACCTTTCACCAAGTGGCTCAGGCTCTCACTCTCCCGGATTATTCTGCAACCAAGAATCTAGATGAACCTCTGCACTTGTTTTTTAAGATTGAGTCTCTATTAGGTATATTTATTTGGAATTCTGGCACTCTTCTTGGCAATGTCTTTGAAAGAGATAAGGAGATAATGCATGTGTGTACTTAGAACAAAGTCTAGCCCATAGTAAGCTTCTGATAAATGCCAGTGGAGATGGTGATGCTGTTACAAAATTTTATTCAAAATAACAAAGCTAGGCCCCATTTTTGTTTTTTTGGGGTTTGGAAGAAGGTAAGGGGGTATGGTGTACTAAGGCCAGTGAAAAACTTCTTGACCCTCAAGAGAAAGGCAACTTAGCACTGGAAAGCTGTGGTAGTCTATGAGAGTCAACACCAGGGGGACAATAAAACAGTTCTTGCAGGGAGTGGGTGTTGTGTTCTTCCAGTGTAGATTTAATACCCCACCCCCACCCCTGCTCTACCCATTCTGATATTTTAGTCTACTTTTACATTTTTAGAAGGTATACCAGCATAAAAAGGAAAGTTAAGTAAAAGATGAGGCCAAGTAGCAAAGCTTGAAGAGTTAGTTGGCTAGGACTTTAAAGAGAGCCCTTGGAGTGTATTTGAACAGGCATATCAACTGCCATAGATATACTCTTCTTCATCATTTCCTTGAAGGGCATTATTATGTAATGCCATATAAAAGGACCATATACAAACTTCCCCAAATTAGTGAAAATCAATCTGCATTTCAATCAAATCATCATAAGAAATGCAATAAAAGTTTAAAGAATATTCTGCACTCAGGGGCGCCTGGGTGGCTCAGTCATTAAGCGTCTGCCTTCGGCTCAGGGGGTGATCCCAGGGTCCTGGAATTGAGCCCCGCATCGGAATCCCTGCTCTGCTGGGAGCCGGCTTCTTCCCCTCCCACTCCCCCTGCTTGTGTTCCCTCTCTTGCTGGCAGTCTCTCTTTCTGTCAAATAAATAAATAACATCTTAAAAAAAAAAAAAAAAGAAAGAATATTCTACACTCAAAGTCAACTTGCAGTGGAGAAACTGCAAAAAGTTAGACCTAAATCATAAAGCCTTATCTTTCTTTGCATTATTATTTATACCGCACAACAAAATGAGACTCCTATGAGTCACCAGTACTTTTTTGTACTGTCAGCCATTAAAACATTAAAACAGCACATTTACCCTGCAGTGGCCATAACCGATTTGATTACTTCAGAAAATGTGTGGGAAAGGAAAACAACACATGTGTGATGATGCCTTCAGGCAATAGGTTGAGTAATCACATAAAACTGAGTAATCATTTGTTTTCCCACCCATACATGTGCATAACCTCTAGTGACTTGACAGACAGTGGGAATGATTTTATGGAGTAACTTCATCATGGGACTCAATCACGTATTCAGGGCTATTGAGGGCAACTGAGACTTCAGTTCCTTGTTGACATCTTACTAGTAGGGGGATGAAAACTGATGAATGTTCAAATTATATCCATATTCATGACATAAAATATATGACGTTAAAATTGATCTCTCAAAGGAGCTACTAGTTTAAAAAAATAGGAAAAACCATAGCCTGGTGATGAGGGAATGGAAGCCAAGCTGAGGACAAAGCAGAAGCTGACACCCTGCAACCCCTCCCCCTGGGATGTATACAACATTCCTCAGGCACTCCTGGCTGCCCTACAGGACAAAGAAACAGTTAACCTATAGATACCACTATTTTGCAAGACCGGAGTCTCCCTCAGTTTACAGATATCTTAGCAGTCTACAAGAACAAAGCTATCAGTAACCAAGCTTCCAGAAGGGAATGTATATAGACACAATTAAACTTCCTTACTACCTACAGTCCATTGACAAGTCCTTAAAACAGGCACAGTGACATTCCTCTAGGAACTCAACTGCCTTGATGTTAACTCTTTGCTAAGGGCCAAAGGCAGTCCTAGTCTGACCCCCTCCCCTCCACCAAGATCCTGTAGGTCTACTTTAACGTATAAAAATTCCTTTGGAAACTTCCTTTATCTCTACCCTCCCCCTCAAGATACGTGTTGTCAATCGTCCCCCAAGCATATGGCCCACCGATATACATCTGAAGGGTCTCATGACTCAGGTTTTATTAGACAGTAATAAATGACCTTTTCCCAACAACAGCTAGCCCCCTCAAGGTCCTGGAAATCTTGCTTCCAAAATTCCTTACAGACTTAAGCTATCCCTAACCCCCTCCCAACTTGAGGGTATATAATGGGCCATTCCTCACAACCCCAGTGCAGCAGCTCTTTTTGCCCACAGGTCTTGTCCCTGTGCTTTAATAAACCACCATTTTGCACCAAAGATGCCTCAAGAATTCTTTCTTGGTCGGCGGCTCTGACTCCACCCCACTGAACCTTACCTATATTCCACAACCTCATCACTGGTAAAGGTTTGATTTTTTTACCTAAGTTTGCCCAGGTGATAAAGGCAAACTTCTAATATCTCCATATCAAATTTATATTCCATAGTTATTGATACAGTCTCAGGGTCAAATATTTGTTTTTGTTTTTTGCCTTATAATTGCCTTTGTTATTGTCATGGTTTTTTTATTGTTATTGTTTTTTTAGTTCTTATAGACATTACTCACTGGGTAAAACATGTCCAAGCACCTCCTATTTTATTAACTGAGTTGTTTCTAGAAAGAAAGAAGATACTCAAACCAAGAATCTAAAACACCAAATTTTGCATTTAAACTTGGATTCAAATTCTGATTCTACCAGCTATGTGGCCTGGAAAAAAGAGTGGCTTCTTTGATCCTCAGTTCTTCAACCTTTAAATTGGCAATGAAAGTACCAAAAATGCAGAGTATTTTTATGAGGGTGAATCAAGTTCATGCATCTAAAATGCTTAACACAGTATCTGGCACATATTCATGAAATGAAAACAATGATCAACATTATACATGAATTTTCATCCCACTGAATGGGCAGACCAAAAGAAGAATATGTCTGGCATTTGCCTTCTGCAGGGAGGATAGGTCCTATTGGAGAAATTTCTACAAAAATTCCACTTTGTTATCAAGAACTTTACCTGCCATCCGGAATAAAGTACTTCACTTGAGATAGCTTAGACAAATACATGAAGTTATCATTATATATTTCGTCAAAATTCATCTCAAGAAGAACTTATTTGCCAAGTGGCCACAAAATAAGGATGTTATAACCAGACTTGTAATGAGGTTGACATTCCTGGAAGAAAAAAGAAAGAAAAGGCCATTCAAACATTGCTTTTTGAGGGCTCAGCTAAATAGCTTTCAGAAAGAGCTTCTACTAGCTTGTATTTGCATAACAAAAAGATTCCCCCACCTTCCTATAGTCTTATTTGCAGATCCCAAATAGAATATTTATTAAAGTCTAGATGCAATTAAGTCTTTTGTGAAATTTGTGTTTGATCATGAATAGGGGTGAGTCAGAAAGTCTGTGAACATAAAGTCTGTGGAACATAAAGGGAAGTATACAAGAAAGCATTCTTATCTTATATTTAGCAATAACATTCAAATGACAAAAAAAGAGAGAAGATTTCAGAGTAAGATGAAGTTTTCCATTGAGTGCATTCACTGCTAATCTTGGTTTCTTTGTTTATTGCTCTCATTAATTCAACTAACATATGCTAGATGTTGGAAGATTTGCTTATAAAGTGGTGATGGGAAAGGTAGTCTTTGCCCTAACCTAATCTGTCTGGATTCTGAAAGTGCTTTTGTATGAAAGGAAAATATAGTGAGTCCTCAAATAGTAATGTGTGTTTCATTAACATAACAAAAACCATGTTTTAGATTACTACTAAAAGATGCCATAAAATCTCAGCTTTTTTATTTCACTCCAGAAACTTAAAAGGAAGTCTGTTCTCACCTTCATTATTGTTCTGAATTAGGATTTTTAAAAAATGGTCTATATTTTACTATGAATATTTCAGAGAGGTAGTTCCTAAGAGTTTACCTAATCTGGAAAGGTATTTGGGGGAGGGGGGCCAAGCAGGGTGATTTTTTTTTTTTAGCATAAAAGATGTCTTAAACTAATCAACTAATTTGTCCATAATTCCATGGAAACTACAGCAGGGTTATGCATTTGGATAGTGTCACCGAGTAAGGGAGAATAAATTTCCTTTTACTGTGATTTTGTAGACTTAAATATCCCAAAGTAATTTGTTTGTCACCTCACCTTATTTTCCTTTGCAAAGGCCAAACAAATCAACTTGAGAGAAAAAGGGAAGGAAAACAATAATCTATGTTTTCATTTTCCTAGATTATTTGATTCCCTGGTAGGTTTGCTCACTTACATATCATACCAAAATATTCATAATTTAAAAGTTGGCAGGAAATGAGACTGCAATCCTTCTGTCCCTGTCGGAACATACCAGGGAATCAGGATTTTCCCTTACCCCAGAGATTTCTTTCAGCATGAGCCAATTTTCAAGACTGGGGATGCTAAGTGACAAGAATTACATGTGAAACCTTACAATAAGCCAAGAGTTCTGGTGGATACACCCTAAAAGTGTGTTCCAGAACCTCAAAGGCATTTTGATTCTGTTCATTAAAATGTGGATGTGTTTCTAACCACTGGGACCAGCATCACTTGTCATTTAAGTCAGATGTTGTGAGCCGAGGCTCTGGTAATCCTTATCATTTATGTAGGTATATAGGGACTTCTAATAACACTTATTAAGTAACTCTTGACTTTAGAGTTCAGTTATTTTTTTCATTGATTCATTAAAAACACACTGAGGCCCTATTATGTACCAACTTCTGTGTTAGATCTTGAGCCAAGTGTTTTGCTTCCAAGGGACTCACAGTCTATCTGGGAATATAGGCAATAGAAGAAAAATGATAATGTCCTCTGGAAAGTTCAAGGATAGATCTATCTGCCTTGAGTGTTATGGGATCAGCTAGGAGGACCACTTAGGGTTGGGCTGTAAAAACTGGATGAGGAAATAGAAAAGTAGAATTGACAATAGGCTATAGTCTAATATGTCGGAAAGATGGAAAATATACCAAAGAGGGTGATCTGGGGAGAATCTCTATTTTGAAATATGTCTTTATGATAGTGCCAGAAAGGTTTTAAGGTGATACCTTTCTAAAAGGAGAAGGGGAACACAGGGGGATTTCTGGGCAAGGAGAACTATGTGAGGAGAGGCTCAAGGGCAAAGAGCAGAACTGTATATGGAAAGGTCTGCTCAGAGACTGGAATCAGGCCTGGGTTCAAATCCCTACTCTGTCACTCTCTAGCTAATACTGAGATAATCCATGCAGAAATTTCCTAGAGCAGTTGAAGCTTCACCGAATAAGGGAAAATAAATTTCCTTTTACCATGATTTTGTAGACTTAAATTTCCCAAAGTAATTTTTTGCCACCTGACCTTCTTTTCTTTTGCTAATCACAACCTGCCTAGTTATTCTATTTTTAATTCAGACATTCATTGTTAGCTTTAGAGAATTCTAAGATTAAGTTACCTTAAAATTTGCCCTATTTGGGGAATAATAGTAGTGATCACAATGATAAATGTTGTTGATGATAATAATGATAATCAACACAATGTTCACTCATGGGGTGCTTTCTTAATATGTGTGTTTTATGTGTTTCCTCTCATTTTTTTGCTAACAAGTGCCTCATGGTCTTGATTTGAATTAGTGCTATGAGACACCTCAGTACAGTATAGGGTAGATGAGCTTCTAGGATTGCTTCTTGGTTATAGTTTGGATTCTAGTCATTATAAAGGCTATCACGAGCACAGTAACCTGGACTCAGATCCCGGCCACAACAGCTGGTATAGCCATGTGTCTTGGGCAAGTCACTTAATGCTTCAGGTCACAAATTTCCTTTGTTATGGTATTTTCTTTATAGGATCATTCTAAGGATTAAGAAGTAAGGGTCAAGAAATGTATCTATTAGATCTCATCATAATCATCATGTAGCTTTTTTCCTCCACACTCCTGACAAATACAGCAATATCAACAAGAGCATAGGTCAGGACTCCCCTTTTGATTTTTTTCCCCAATCTCCTCACTTGAAGGGAAGGCTCCTGAATAAAGATATTCGATCTCGTGGGTCAATCATTTTGACACTTTTCTACTGCTTCCAAGAGACACGATTCAAATACCATTATGGACAGCTCTTCCTTTACCCTGCCTGCTCCTTAGAAAGACCCTTTGGTTCAATTCCCATCTGTTAATAATTTTGTACTCCGTATCCCATTAATAATTTCTAGTATCTATTCCCCATCCTTCCTAAATTCTAGTTAAGAAATCTTGAAACAGTTTTTCATTTTTCCTTTGTCCCTCCCATGGGCATTAATTAGCCTCAGAGCTCAAAAGACATGGCTATAAAATAACCACCATCCCCATTACCAAAAATGCAGGTTATAGTCTGTAAAAAATATTTCCCACAGCACACTGCTATCACGGGTGGCATGAGGGACAGCCAAACCTTTAAAGTCCACAAACAGTATTAACCACAACTTTCATGAAAGTGACTTTGAGTTGAATTTGGAAAGAAAGTTGGAGCTTCTAGAATTGCTTAGGTGAACTCTCTCCCTATGAACTAGGGAAGAACAGGACCTATTACTCTGACAATGAGGTGGGAATAAAAATGCAGAATTACATGACTTCTGTCCTTTCTTACTTCCCCCTACCCCCAATTTGAATAGCGCACCTTCATGTGGGGCTTCCCTTGGACATCAGAGGTCATTAGAATGACCTATGTTGGGGACGCCTGGTTGGCTTGGTTGGTTAAGCATCTGACTCTTGATTTCAGCTCAGGCCATGATCTCAGGGTCCTGAGATGGAGCCCTGCGGACGGGCTCCGTGCTTGGCAGGGAGTCTGCTTGAGTTTCTCTCTCTCCCTCTCCCGCTGCCCCTCCCCCTGCTCATGCTCTCTCTCTCTCATTCTCTCTAATAAATAAATAAATCTTTTTTTTAAAAAAGGCCCTACTTTGTCTCTGCTCATGGCAACTCAAAACATCTGCGAGCCGTGGTTTTCAAATTTTAGTGTGTATAAAGGATGCCTGGAAACAATCTTAAAGATGGAAATTTCTGGGCCCCATCCCCCTAGTTTTTGATGTATTAGGTCTATGGTAGGTTTCTGGAATATGCATTTTTGTCAGTTGTCCTATGATGAATTGGTGCAAATAGTCTATGTCTTCCCTTTGAGAAACACCCCTTAGTGAACTTTCATTCTTATGACATATGGATAGAGGAGATAGGATATAGATCTCAAATTATTACTTGTACAGGAAATGCTCAATAGAACATGAAAGAGAGATATTTTCTTCTACATATGTAGGAAAGAGAATCCTCAGGAGAAAAACAACCAGAATGGGGTCTTAATGACAGTGTCATTCTGGGGGAGTTAGAATGAGGAAATACCCAAGCCCAAGAAAATTACATTGTCTGCAAATCACAACCAGTCCTGAAGGCTTTGCCTTCTTCTGAAGACTGGTTTCCTCTCTCTCTCCTCTCCACTGAGCCCTAGGATAATCTAAGCAGCCACTCCCAGAGGACTTCCCTGCTCTGTTCCAAGTCATTCTTGGCACTCCAGACCTTACTTCTACTCTCTGGGTTCCAGGTTTCAGTTTGATGGAAACAGGATGTGAACACCAGATGCATCCCTCTTGGCAAAATGAGTAGGAACCTCTATGGCCTTGCCCCATTCCCATCCTGAGGGAGGAGGAGGAGCTGCCTCACCAAAGAGAACTAGGAAATCGGGGCTAGAGTCTCCACTCAAGAACGGAAACCTCTGGGCACAGTATTCAGGCAAATGGCCTCCCAGTACACTAAGGCTTCTGTCTTACTCTGTTTCAACCATGGAAAAATGAGTCAGGGCCCAGATAAAAATTTTCTTTTGGGTGCTGCTCAATGGGAAGTGTATTTTAAGAAGGGAAAGCTATTTTTAAGGATTACTTTTATTAGTCTATTGATTCCAGACTCAGAAATGGGTCAGCTCTCCTCCTGTGCTGTTAACGGTATTTTTGAGAAGTCGTTAAATAAATGCAAAGTCACTAATTTGCCACTTGGAGTCCTGACCCACTCTTATGCTCTGCCAAGGATAAGAGATGATTTTGTTCTTAGCCTATTTTGCTGTCAGCCTATTTTTCATTCACTGAGAATCCCTGACCTCTCCATCCCAGGTTAGGCAGTCAGGAGCCCCAGCGGGATTCTCAGACTCAATCTGCAGTTATTTTAAGAATTTAAATTACATAAGCAAGGCCCTTTTTAGAATCCCTTCTTAGGGTCAGCCCCACACAAGACATCATTAAAATTGCTGCCATGAGCATGTGAGTGACTTTTGCCATTTGGTCTTTTATGACTAGGGCTGCAGAGGCTGTTACCATGAGAAGGGGGGTGCAGATCATCTGGTCTCTACTCCTACAGAGTTGCTGGGAACAACACTCTTAGCACTGTAGAAATGGCAGAGGGAACACTGGCTATAGAAACAGAAACTCAACTCAAACCAGTTTAAGGAAGGAAAGGAATGTGTGGGCTCACCAACTTAATCCAGCAATAGAGATTTAGGCACAGTTGGTCCGGAGCTTAGGAGAAGTAAGACATCAAGATTCAGTCCCTTTTTCTTTCAGTTCTGCTTTGCTTTGTGTTGACTTTACTCTGGGTCAGGCCTTCTCCATGTAATGTCCCCTGGCAATTCCAGACAATGTCCTTACTGTATAAGTCCTTTGGAAAGAAGTACATTCTTTTTTTCCCAAGAGTTTCCCAAAAGTTTTGACTGGAACTTCATTACATTGATTGGGACCAAATGTCATGTATGCTCCATTGCCATGACCAAGGGCATGCAGTGCTCTGATTAGGTGATCCAAAATCACATGCCCGCTCTTAGAGTCAGAATCACCCACTGAAGGACATGAATTGTGTTGGAAAGATGTGGTTCTCCAAGGGAAACAAATGTTTGGTCTCAGAAGAAAATCAGTGGAGGTTGGGGAGAAAGAAAAAACAACCCTATGACATGCAATTTGATTAGACAAAACAAATGATGATATGAGTTCCTTGATGGACTTCCAGATTTGGGGAAACACCCACTAACCCCAGAGCACTCACATTCCCAAATCTCATGTAGCCCTTGAAACATGGCCAAAATAAGAAAAGAAAAAGCAAACCCTATCATGGAGCCACTTGCCTGTCCTGCCAGAGAGTCCAGTGCATAAGGCCAAGATAGCTGCAAAAGTTTGGCCCATTCCAGCTCTTGTATCAAATGATGTTATTCAACAAGAGAAAAATTGCTATTATTTAGTGAGTGTCTACCATATGCCAAGTGCTGTGCTGGGTGTTACACACACACACACACACACACACACACACACACACAGAGCGCAAATATCTGATCTATACATGCTATTTAGATTCATACTGCTCGTCTGTGTGTATTATTCAGACTCATTGGATAGGGGGTCTGAAGGCACAGCAGTGATGAAAAAAAAAGGTCTTGAGGGTCAGAAATATATCTTGTTCATTTCCATATCCTTATTATTTTACTATATTCTGGGTCCTATGTAAAGTACTTTTAAAATCCTCATTCATTTAATCCTTACAACAATCCTATGAAGTGGTTACTGTTTTTAATCTCTGTTTTACAGATAATGAAACTGAGGCACAGAGTGGTTACCCAGACAGTAAATGGAAGCTTTAAATGAGATTCAAGCCCAGGCAGTCTGACTTCACAGCTTCTCCTAAAAAGTGTACTAATTTTTTTGGGGGGGTACAGATTTATTTATTTGTTTCGGGGGCAAGATCCGAAGGTGTGTCAGAGGGAGAGAGAGAGAAACTTTAGCAGACTCTCCACTGAACGCAGACCCTGACTTGGGCCTCGGCGCAGGGCTTGATCTAATGACCCTCAGGGTCATTAGATCAAGCCCTGCACCGAAACCAAGAGTCAGACGCTTAACTGACTGTGCCACCCAGGTGCCCCAAAAGTGTACTAATTCTTGTTAATCTAAACATGGAAATAGGGATCTAGCTCCTTGACTCACAATTCTGACAAAACCATACAGCAGAAAGATAGATGCTCTATACCTGTACTGTCTAATATGTTATTGGCCACATGTGGCTATTTAAATTAAAACTAATTGAAATTAAATTAAAGTTTAGTTCCTCAGTTCCCTAGTCACATTCTAGGTGCTCAGTAGCCACATGTGGCTAGACTAGTGCAGATAGAAAACAATTCCGTTCTTAAGAGAAAATTCTATCAGGTGACAGTAGTAGATGAATTCTAAGTGCCATTTCCAATCTTGATAGGAATAGGAAACTGACTGGTTTTGGTAGAATATCCCTACCAACCATGCTGGTTTCTGTTCCCCATTTGCAGTCCATTCCCTCCTCACAGTGAGCAACCATGCTTTTCCATCCCACTCCCTTTATACATTGTCTGCTCTGGGCCTCTCTACAGTCACACAAGGCAGGAATCTCTAGCTCATAACTGCCACCCCTTCTTCAAGTTCTACTTAAAGCAGGGAATCTGGCTGCACTGTTGGCAGGAAACCCTGGCAAAGGTGGAGCTGGACATAAAACTCTGGGTTTGATATCCTAAAAGATACTGCTTCTGTGGTGGAAAGCTCAGTCTTTGGAGACATACGGACCTGGGTCTGAATCCCAGATCACCACATAACTGTGACAGGACCTCAGATAAGTGGTGTGGCAATCTGATCCTCACCTATAAAAATGAGTTCATACCATATTAACATTGATGTCTTTGACATAGCATCTAATAGCCAAGAATTGGCAGCTACTGAGGTCACTATTATGATGAGGACATAACTCAGGTGACCCATAGTTCTCCATTCTTCTCTCACCCTTCTGTTTAAAAGCAACAAGACAATATCCTGAGTCAATTCTCAAAGGACCATGATCTTCTTCCTAGGTAATATCTGGGACATGCTGAAATCAGTTCCGGACACTTTATGGTACCCTTCAAAGCCCTCTTTGCCCTGGATGACATCTTCAGAGCAACATGGGTCAATTGGGTGATCTGGTAATGTGTTTCTCTCTTTGTTTCATTCATTCCAAGCATTACCACAGGCCTTTCTTATAGCCCTTCAAAACAAAATGACAACTAGGTTGCCGTACTTAACAGATTAAGGAGGGGAATTACAAAGCAGAAAATGAAAATTTACTATTGGATAATCACTGTTTTTAGTGTCTGTAGATTACAGGCCTCCAGAGGGGTATCCCAGCCCTCTGATCTATTATGTTACATGGGCCGTCCAGCCGCCTTCACAGGAGAATTATTTTGACTATGACCTTGTTACCCATGGCTTAAAGCCAGAGCTGTCCCTTACCCCAGAGCTAGATAGAATGATCCTGTTCCAGCTCACCCCAATACCAATTGGCCTCCATTCTTGTCCTGGGAAGACTGATTCAGACAAATAATTTCTACTTCCTAATCTTGAGGATAATAGGTAGAAAGCAAGATGATATAGCAGCTAGTGAAAGGCCAAGACAAGGGAAATCTGCTGATTCCTTAACTCACCCACATACTTCATCTCAAAATAGGTTGAAGGAAATTTCTCTACTTCCATCCAGTCCTATTTGCTGCTCTCTGATCTCTTGGTTTGTTCTGAGCTGGAGAAGAATCAGGAGTTCATGTGGTGTTTGTGCGGTGGCCTGTATAGGTGCCAAGGGCTCCTGAGCATTGCCTTCCAATTAAACCACAGATTGCATCTCATGTTTTCAACCTTTTCTGTAGCCTTGATTCCAGTACCAAGGCCCCTATTTATCTCTCAGGGTCAGGGCACATGGGCCATAACAAGAACAGAGGGCTCAGGAGAAGAAGGCAAGCAGCTACTAAATGGTAGAAAATGCTTAAATGATCCCAGAGAAGAGCTACAGCTTCCTTAAGGAATTACCACATTCGAGTGGCACTTTCCAAGTAACAGCTTTCATTTATTGAGAGCTCACTATGCACCAGGCATTGTGCTTACACTTTGGAAGGCAGGATCCCATCTCATTCTCAAATTGGTCATGAAAGTAGGTATAGTATCTCCTTTTTGGAAGCTGAAGTTCAGAAGGCAAGTAATAGGATCAAGATGACCCAAAAGTAATCAGGAAAGCCATAGTCAGAGGTTGGTTGACTCCAAACTCCATGTTCTCAACTTCTTTTTGTTGTTGTTTCTGTTTTAGAGAGTGAGAGAGGTGCCTGTGTGGCTCAGTTGGTTAAGCGTCTGACTCTTGATTTAGACTCAAGTCATGATCTCAGGGTTGTGACATCGAGCCCCCATGAGGCTCAGCACTCCGTGGGGAGTCTGCTGTTTTCCCTCTGACCCTCTCCCCGCTTGCACACATACGTGTCCTCTCTCTCTAAAATAAATGGGTAGTTTTTTAAATGTTTATTTTTTTAAAAGGTTTTATTTATTTATTTGAGAGAGAGGGAGGGAGCACAAGCTGGGGGGGGGGGGTGCAGGGCGAAGGGAGAAGCTGACTCCCCATTAAGCAGGGAGCCTGAAACTCTGTTTCTCAGAGTCCATAGTCTCTCATGCTTCATTCCCCCTTCTGATTACCCTCCCTTTTCTTTATCCCTTTCTTCTCCGACCAGTTTTCCTAGTTCTTATGTTCCATAGATGAGAGAAACCATATAATAATTCTCTTTCTTTGCTTGATTTACTTTAAAAAAAAAAACAAACTTCATTTGTTTAGTATTTCAAACTGAGATAATATTATATTAACTCAATTCTTTGGCTTGCAGGTAATATTATATTGACTCAATTCTTTGGTTTGGGCAATTTAGTGTTTAAATTATATTTTTCATTGATTTGTAGTGAGAGTTATAGACATATATACATAACGATGAAGAGTATGTACCCTTTTTATCCCACATATATTACAATAGAAAACATGGAATATTCTCTATCACATTACATTTAAAATCAGAAGTCCATTTGGATGTCTATCACATGTTAGAACTTACACACTTCCCTCAGCTTATGCTGAATTCTGCTTGCATTATAGTTTTTTATCTCACATTTTGGGGCATTACATACATTTCAGCAAATAAGCTGTCCCTTTTTTCTAAAAAGTGTTAATTACTCTTTAGGGAAAAGGAATCATATTTATACATATACATATATATGTGCAATTAGCACATAGTGGGGCTCTAGTAACTAGTTGATATTAAATGATAGAATTTTCAGAAAACAGCATCCAATATCCTAAATGCATTTTAAATTTTTCCCAGATGTGAAAACTTTTTGTGTCCTTCCTCCTCTCTTTTAAAGAGAGTTTGAACTTGACCAATATATTTTTTTTTTTCCCATTTGGACCTCTAATTAGACACCATAGCAGTTCTTCTAACTTTAGGGATCTCCATATCTCTGGTTAGGGCCTTTCCCACATTGCCTTTTTCTTAGAAAGCTCAACCTTTCTCTCTATGGGATGTATACATTTATGTAATATAAACGTTTTTATGATCATTGATTCTTGAAACCAGGCACAACACTTAACGGGCTGATCAATACTCTTAAATGTCAAGGCAATCAGGAGTACAAACTGGAAGAGTTCCCAAGTTCATGATTACGTGTTATAAATCCCAAGACACCAAGTGCTGACAATGACAGACAAATGGGCAAAAGTACCCTCTATGGGCGATGTCCCCTGATTGGGAACTAAGGTCACATTTGCCTGCTTGTTCTTCCTCTTCTCTTGTAACCCTAACATTTGCCATAGGATGCAGGTTGCAGGGGAAGAGAACACTGAATTGGAAGATCATTATAAAAATATTGCAGTGGGCTATCAAAGGTATTTGAAACTAACTTTTTATTTTTGCAATAATTTTAGATTTACAGAAAAGTTGCAAAGGTAGTGACAGGGAGTTCCTGTACACCCCTCACCCAGTTTTCCCCCGGATATTACACAGTACATTTGTCCAAACTGAGAAACCAATGTTGGCACATTACTGTTAACTAAACTCCAGATTTCATTTGGATTTCACCCGTTTTTCCACTAATGTCTCTTTTTAATGTTCCAGGATCCAGTTTAGGGATCTACATTGCATTTAGTCATTATGCCTCTCACATCTCTAGGTATGGTCCCAAATTTCCTGCACCTGTGATAACTACCCAGTCTCCCTTTATTTTAAAAAAAGATTTTAATCTACCCGGAATTTTATCAAAGTTTATTTCTTTGAAGTGGACTTGAGTTATCAGGTTGTTATTTTCTTTTGTGTTTTTGCATTTTTGTGGTTCTTATGAGGACAAAATATTTCTTAGGACTCTTATGACCTGGCAAATAATGTTTCTGTTTTTGTCCTCTTTGTAGTAATCGTTTGACTGGAGGAGGGCATGATCAGCAAGAAGGGGATGCTTTTGGCTGGTTATAGTATCCTTCTGCTAGGCATATCATCTTAATTCTGTTGTAATTAGTTTTACAAATAATTTAAGCCTCCAATTTAAAAATATTCAAATAGTTTTACTCCACCATGGCATATTATATGAAACAGGTTTCCCACACTGCCTTCAGTGATCTACAAATAGATAGTAGTTTCCTTTAACAACGTTCTTTAAACCAAGCAAGCTCCACACTCCAATCTGTTGCATTAGCTCCCACTATTTAAGTGCTAAAGTCCTTGCCAAAGTAGAATGTCCATAATCCCCCTGCAGTTTGACTTTTGTCACCACCTTTCCATAAGACCTGCTTTGAATTCTAAATTGAACATTTCTGGGGGGAAGCTTTCTGTTATATTCTCTTTACATTAAATAAGAGCAAGTAGTTTGGAAGCAAAGAGATCTGAACTCAAACTCCAGGTCTGCCACCCACTATGTGACCTCAAGCAAGGTACTTACCCTCTCTGATCCTCCATTTCTTCATCTGTAAAATGGGAAGACAGCTTTTTTTCCAGGATTTGATTTTCAAAGCCCTTCCTATTTTCTGAGTTGCTCGTTTTGTAGCTATTTGCTATCACCCCAACTTTAGCCAGGAATGAAAGAATCTAAAACTAGAGACAGTTGCTTCTCCTTCCCTTTCTCCTTCATTACCCTCAAATTCCCAGAGAACAAAAAGAAAGCAGCAGTGGTAAGAGGGATGCATGACTGTGGGCCAAGTGTTTGCACTGGATGGTTTCATATGGACATCTGGAAAGGGGTTGGGGCTGCCGCACTGAGAGGCAGATAGGAGTAGCATTTTGCAGTTAATTTTGGGAGGAACAGTCCCCAGATCTGCTCTATTCTGTAGAAGCTTGCTTCAAGTTCGTATCCATTGCCTTTGTGTTAGATGTGGTCCCTGTGCGTGAATTCTCTCCCTTGAGTAGGGCTCCCTTCATCACTTTGTGTCCATGGGACCACTCCCACCATCTTCTCTGGCTTGACACATAAGCTCTAACACTTTTCTCTGGACCTTGCCACAGATTCCACTATACCTCATATTTTAACTAATGAAATTTTGGACATTATTTATGGTGATTTATAGACATAAACATAAGCTATATTTATAGTCTAAAAAATACATTCACATTTTCACGTTATTGTTTTTCCCTCTAACGATCCATGTTCATGAAGAATATTTTCACAGCTTTGCAGATCAGGAGGCCAATTCACTAAAAATTTTGTGGAAAGTAACAGAGAGGACTCCTTTGTCACCCCCTCCCCCACTTCAGATCTGTCACTTGATGCTTCCTATTTTAAGGTATTAGTTTGGCTATTTGATTCAACATATACTTAGTGGTAATTATTCTGTGGCAGGCACTGTATTGGGGCAGTGCTGGTGTGTTAATTAAAGAAATAACTATGGAAAGCACTTAGCACAGTACATGATACAACTTCAGTGCTAAAAATTTTTGCATTTACTCCTTTTCTTCTCTGTCAACACTCATCAATCTAGTGATTAGAGTGATCAACAGTGTCTAGTGCCATGGTTTTCCATACTTACAGAATAAATTGAAGAAGAAATATTGAAATATTCATGCTATTTCTTTTTTCTGGCCCTCTTCTATTTAGAGAAAATGTATGAGGTCAATAAAGCCAGGAATTAAGAATGCAGAAAATAGTGTCACACAGCTACTTTTTGAATCCCACTCTGATGCTTACTATGTGGGTCAGCTTGGGCAAATTACTCAACATTTCTGAGCTTCAGGTTCCTCATCTTTGAAACAGAGATTACAATGGTAACTACTTCATAGAGGTGAAGACTTAAAAAAGGTTAGGTGTATGGGGCGCCTGGGTGGCACAGCAGTTAAGCGTCTGCCTTCGGCTCAGGGCGTGATCCTGGCGTTATGGGATCGAGCCCCACATCAGGCTCCTCTGCTATGAGCCTGCTTCTTCCTCTCCCACTCCCCCTGCTTGTGTTCCCTCTCTCGCTGGCTGTTTCTATCTCTGTCAAATAGATAAATAAAATCTTTAAAAAAAAAAAAAAGTTAGGTATAGAACGTTTCACACAGTGACTGACATACAAATAAGTATTCACTAAAAGGCAGGTGTTATTATTACCATTATTATAAACATTATGCTCTGGGAAATGATTACTAGTTATTTCATAAGGTCTTTTATTTTTTAAAGATTTATTTATTTCTTTGAGAGAGAGAGAGAGCAGGGGGAGGAGCAGAGGGCAAGAATCCTCAAGCAGACCCCCCGCTGAACGTGGAGCCTGAGATGGAGCTCCACAAGATCATGAGATCATGACCTGAGCCAAAATCAAGAGTTGGCCACTTAACCAAATGAACCACTCAGGCACTCCTTCATAAGGTCTTAATAGAATAAGCTACTCTAAAAGGGGTGTATAAAAGTTTAGGTTTCCATGAGAGTCCGTTATCTTAGTCTGAATGTTTTATTTTCAAAACAGCTGCACCTACCTGTTTCTTGCCACATCCCACAGGAGAATCTCAACCTGCTGGATGATGCTATTTACTCCTGGGATCACCATTCTCCTCAGTGTTTGAATAGCTTGTAATAAAAAGAGAATGAAAGGGTAAATATAGAGTTTGTGAGGAACATTGGTCTTTCTTGTCAAACACTATATTTAAGACATTCCTGCAGTGGGTATGGAAATCACAATGGTTATCTACTCCCACTAAAATGGAAATATTATCCTTACCTAGAAGGTATTATTGTCTAATTGAAATATTTGATGAATGAGTTGGAGAAGTAGGAAAGAGAAAGAAATGATTGGTGGTATTAGAAATAAATGAATAAAAGATTAAATTTCAGGAAGATTAATTTGGAGACAACCTGGAGTATAGATTAAAAGAGGGGAAATCCCTAGGGGAAGATTGTTAAGGTAATTGTTTGTAATCTAATCTGATTTCCTTTTCTTGAGTGAGCCACTAGACTGGTAAACTAGGGATTTTAGTAAATTTATTAATATCCTGCCTTGATCCTTAATGGATTCAGAGTGGCTTAAAACCTGAAATATTGTTCTCATTAGAAACTTTGGGTTTTATTATACTCTAATTCATTCATTCATTTACTCATTCCACACCTATTGCTTGATGGTCTACTGCATGCCAGGTACTGTGCTGTTGTTGAGCATATATATTTGTTGATAATATCATGGCTCTTGGCCCTGCTGAGCATACAATCCTGTTCAAGCTGATGAGAAATTCTACGTACAATTTTGTTCTTTCCTGGGCTTAAGCTAAACATATTGCACATTGTAAAGTTTTTAATAAATTCTTTTGGTTCAGAACACTGATGTGCTTCTAATTATCTGTAGGTGGCAATCTTTTGGAGAGATACAGATTAGCCCAGAAAGAAGCTGCTCATATTAGGAGCTCATGGAAGACTTGAGTCTCAGGAGATGATCAATCACCATGATTAATACTGTCAAATAGCTAAGGTTAAACTGTCATTTAGAGCCCAATTAAATGTGATTAAACAAGCGAAGATGACTAAATATAATACCACAAAAACTGATTTGATTTCCCCCAATTCCAAGTAGTAAATCTTGACATTTTTGAATAACACTTTAATCATAGAAGCAGAGGGTCTTTCTAGTATAACTCACCAGGAGAGTCAAAATAAAGAGGCTAATGAACGGCTTGGTGAATTTGACTTACCTCCTCCAGCCGAAGGTTTTTGGAGGAAAGGTAGAAAATGAATAAAGTATTGATATAAGGGGATATGATTAGTTGTGATCGTTATAGCTATAGCCAACATTTACTGAGCACTAGATACCGGGCACTTTGCTGAGTGCTAGAAAACTCTAAGGTACAGTATTTTATCTAACAGATCACACATTTTAGGTTCAGAGAGTTTGAGTAGCTTGTCCAAAGTCACACAGACTGTAAATAGGTGAGCAGGGATTCCAACCCAGGTTGTTCTGACTGTGAGACTTTGCCAAAGTATTATATACTGCTTCCTTCTGTGGTCTTCCTTCTCTGCAATGTTCTAGGTGTGGCCAGTGCACTTAAAAATTTTTTTCAGATTGTACCTAACATTTATTTAACTCTTAGATTCAGAAACATACTTGACTTGAATGAGTTTTAGTATTACCCAGTGTTAGTAAGTATTCAAGGCAGGGAGGGCTCAGAAGAAGTCTGGGATAGCTACAGGGTAGTGGTAATACTTGAGACAAGACTGGAAAGATGGGTGGGGCTAGAACAGGTGAGAAGGAAGAGAACAACACTGCTTCTAGGAGCTGACATCCAAAATTACAGAGGCAAAGGCCAGAGCCTGAGCTAGCCATGGTAGAAGGCTCATGTCAGAGCATAAAGGCAAATAACATCAGATTAACATGGTGAAAACAGTCTTGAAGGCCTTGCATGCCAGGAAGAAGATATATATGAAAAAAAAAAAAAGAATTTGTGGGGGGGTTTATTGTATTTTTGACCTGCATTCACAGCCTCCTTCAACCTATTGCCTTTGCAATGTGACTTTGCAGCATCTCTCACCAAGAGAGGGAGTCCTGTTTAGCTCCCTCACCTTGATCTCAAGGCTGTCTTGGTTTCAGCCTCTTATTCACATCTTGTATTATTTAAATAGTTTGGGATTTGATAGTCTCTCTGTTGTTCATAGTCATTCTGAGGGTGCTAGAGTTTGAAGATGGCATTCTTTTCAAACCCTTCAACTGTCTCAGAATTGTGAGTGAATATGGGCTATCGTGTAGCTTGCTTTGGCCAATAGTATATGGCAAACTAAGTTTCTGAGTTTGGGTTCTTTAAGACAGTTTGCTGTCAATCAGAACTGCTTGAGGCAGTTTCCACTGCCTCTTTAGACTCTTAACTTGCCTTGAGAAAGAGCTCAGTCTAGCTGGCCAGAGGAGGAGAGATCACATAGAGGAGAGGCCATTCCATACCAGGCAGCCCCTACCTAACTCACCAGCAGACCACAGACAGGAGTAAATCCAGTTTAGATCAGCTGGGCTTAGCCCAGATCAGCAGATCCACTAACTATAGACTTATGAGTGCAAACAAATGTTAATTATTGTATAGCAGTGAAGTTTTGGGGTATGACTCTGCATTATTGGGGCAATAAATAGCTGATATAATATAGTTCTTTAAGGATAAAGATGCGAAATTTTATCTTTTTTCCTTTTTCTTTAAAAATGGGAGCAGTCTAGGAAATTAATAATTAATTTATCTTTCCAACCCTCTGCCATTTAGGAAAAATATATGGGGTCAATATAGCCAAGCATTCAGACAGCAGGCAGTAGCATCAGACAGCTTCATTTTGAATCTCATCCTGCCCCGTGCTAATTGGGTCACCTTGTACATTTCTCAATAGTTCTGAGCTTCAGAGTTCTCATCTCTGAAATTGAGATTACAACAGTAACTACTTCATAGAGAGGTGAAGACTAAGTAAATGGATAGATGTAGAACCTTTAGCATAGTGACTGACTTATAAATAAGTATTCACTTAATGGTAGGTGTACTATTATTATAAACATTATGCTCTGGGAAATGGTTATTGGTTATTTTGTAAGGTCTTAACACCACTCTAAGAGGGTTGTTTAGCTTTCCCTGAGAGTCAGTTATCTTTTCAAAATGTTCTAAATGTTCTCTTTTCAAAATAGCTGCATCTACCTATTTTCCCACCATGTGCCATAAGAGAATATCTCAACCTGCTAGATGATGTTATTTGCTCCTGGGATCACCACTGTCCTCCTAATTGTTTAAATAGCTTATAATAAAAAGACAATGAAAGGGTAAGTATACAGTTTGTGAGAGATATTTGTCTTTCTTGTCAAACAGTACATTTTCAAGATGTTTGGGCAAAAAAAAAAATCATAGCAGTTGCCTACTTTCATTGAAATAGAAATATTACTTTTAAGCACAGTGTCATTATCGTCTAATTGGATTGAAGACATAGGAAAAAGAAAGAAATGATAGGTGGCATTAGGAATAAATTAATAAAATATTAAATTCCAAGAAGATTAATTTGGACATGATTTACAGTATAGATTAAAAAGGGGAAAATCCCAAGAAATTCTACGAAAACCACCAGCCTGGAGTCAGGGGACTATTATAGATAAAGCATGTTGGGAATGTATCAAATGAATGTGATAAAACTTGTCATGAAATTCAGAAAAAAGGAAAGGAAACAATGGACAGAGCAATATACAGAGAAGTGGAGTCGGTTAAGCACATGGTTCCAGGAGTGCTGTTTAATCACATCTGTGCCAAGAAGTCCACGTGTAGATACATGACTTTAGGATGATTCTGTTGACATTTTGTCAATGACTTGTTACTGTATGAACCCATAGGTGACACAAAACTAGAGGGCATTCTAAGCAGTCTAATAGATGCTGACAACCTAAGAATATGAGATAAAATATATTTTAGGGCAAGATAGTGGAACATTCTTTAATTGGCTGAAGTATCCAACAGAATAAATGCTGAGTGGAGGTGGTTTTGGCTACAGATATTCATGTGGTAAAGATACATGGCACGGCTTGGTAAACAGCAGCAGGATATAGACTCCACGAGTTCAGGGCTGATGTTCAGCCCCTGGCACAGTGCTTAGTGCATTATAGGTACTCAATAAATGTATCTATAGGGAGGAAAGAAGAAATCTGGAAGAAAAGAGTGGGTGTGGAGTAGGTTGGAGGAGACAGTATAAAGAACCAAATGGAAAGCAATCAAGTCCAAACTGAATGTTAAAGATAACTAAGTGGAATGGACACTGTCTGTACTCCCGCAGATCCCCCTAGAATCCCCTTTGCCTGCACCCCCTCCCCTGTCTGCTGTGTGAACCAGCACCCGCAGCTCTCTTTGGCCTGGAACCAGCACACCTGCCTTAGGTAGAGAGATAGAAGTGTTTGGGGGATTATGTCAACCCCAGGGCACCCTTTTGCCCAGGATTGCCTGATGCGGAGCATGAAAGCCTAGCTCTCCTGCCTCCAGTAGGGCAAATGATGAAAAATAATTTAGAGTTCAGACTGACAGGACCAGTCTGGGGTTGAGATTCTGCCTGCAATGGCACCTTTGATTGGTTTCTACCCCATCCTTCACTAATTTCTCCAAGAGCACCAAATAAATTACTAAAAATGAATCCCGGTCTTGGGGTCTCCTTCTGATGAGTCTGACCGAAGACAGTAAGTAATCTCCTAGAGGTCAAGGATTGTAAAATATTCATCATCTCATCCCCAGGAAGTGAGACAGTACCAGGCATATGGCAGGTGGCTCATGAAATCTTAGAACAAAGGGATGAAGGAAGGAAAGAAAGACAGAAGAAAGGAAAGAAGTTAGCCTGAGAGATTGGGAAGGAAAATTCTACATATAATGTAAATAGAATGTCCCAAATATATACTCAGAGATATTAGTAAGATTTTTGTGGCACATAATTGGGACACGTGAAAACTTCTAAGGATAAGAAGGGAGAAGAGAGGAAGGGTGAATAAAGGCAAATGTGCAAGTATGGAAGGGCTATTCATTCCCATTTGGCAAGTATTTATTAGGCACCTACTATGTGCCTGTTATTGACACTTACGATACATCAGTGAACTAAATAAGGACCCCACACTCCATGGGGCTTACATTTTAGTGAGAGAAAAAGGGAAATATTAAACCTGAAAATAAGTAAATAATATAATATGTAAGACAATTATAAGTGTTTGGAGAAGAGGAAAAAGTTGCGCTGGCTAAGGAGCTCAGGGTGGGTGGAGGACAGGGAGGCAGTGTGTAGTTTTGAACAGGTCAAAATGACTCTCACTGAAAAGATGAAATGTGAATAAAACCTTAAGTTGAGGGTTTATGTTGAACATTTGGGGGACAAATGTTCTAAACGGGGAGAACAGCTAAAGAAATGGTGTATCTTCAAGTAATAATGAGGAAGCTAGGGTGTGCCTGGGATGGCATGAGGGAAAGAGAAGAGGTCACAGAGGCAAGTGGGGGCCAGAGCATCCAGGATACTGCAGGCCACAATCAGAATTATGGATTATGGGCACAGTTTCACCCAAATATTAATAACACGAGCTTTAAAGATGCGTAGATCTCAGTCTGAATCTCAGTTTTGTTCCTCCAATGCTACTTTAGGCAAGTTACTTAACTTCTTGAAGCCATTGTTTCCTCATCTATGAAATGGGTATAGTAATAGTACCTACTTCATAAGGTTGTTATGAGAATACCATGGGATACTTAGCAGGTAAGAGAGCTGAATAAAATTTTGCATAAAGGCATATGGATCTGCCAACTCAGATTTCTGCTGAGTCAGCATCAAGTTTTGATGTTCCTCTCTCCTTGCTCTGGAAGTGATTCTGTAGGAAGAGGCAAGAAGTTACACTTAGACTCTCAACAGCTACCCTGTATGAAAAAGGACTTAGCAAAGTAGTCAAGACAAGTGTGCCCTCTGTCTGTCCATCTAGATGGAGAGAATGGGGCAAACAGAGAAGAAATCATTATTAACCCAGCCAACTACAAGACATGGAAGCAGAAGTAATAAGACATCTCCTTTTTTAAGGAGAGGCAGATGGTCCATACTTCCCACCAAGCTTTAATTCTTCCAGTGTTGGGCATCCACTGGGCTGCTTCCTTTCGTCCTGGTCCCCACAGCCTCATTTTAGGGAAATGTTACAGCTCCGTGAACCTCAGACACTGGGTCTTGGAAGTTCATCTTTTGTTTCCAGTGTCTATAGGAAAATGGTCAATCAGACCAGATTATAGGTAATTTTTTTAATGAATGTTAATTGCAGATGCAGCTCCCAGGAAGGAAAAAGAATCTTCTTAGTAGAGGATGTCAGGGCATCGAGGTTGGGTGCAGGACTTCGGAGTTCGTATCTCAGCTCTACCACCTGCTACTCAGTGGCTGGTGATGCCATCAGTTGTTTGGTGGGAGATGATCAAATGTTTAGATGGATGAATCCCGTGCATAATAATAATCACAACAAACATTTAATATAGTAATTTTTAGGTTCCAAGCACTGTCCTAAATGTTTTGTGTTTGTTAATTTTCATGATCTTAAAATAATGTCATGGATCTATGCTACGGTTATCTCCATTACAGAAAATGTGGGACAGAGAGCATAGGGTCATACAGTTAATAACGGAGGGGGCTATGTGAGTCCAGAAACTCAGTGGCAGAGTTGATGTGTTTACCCACTGTTCAAGATTTTGTCTTGTTTACCTTTCATCTTATCAATATTCTAAGTGGGAACTGTTGCAGGCTTTAGTCTGATTTTTTATTTATTCTCTTTCAGCTCTAGATGATATTTAACAGTGTCACCTAATATTAACCTGCTAATAAACTGGTTAAATTGCATGACATAAGTACTGTGCAGTCTTAAACCACAACACAAAAACATTGCTACCAGCCTAGCAGTTACTTTCTGAACATACACTGCACACGAGCTGCATAAAATTTCATTAGGAGCCCCATGCAGGATTGCTCTTTGGCTCAAATTGCTTGAAATCTTATTCAGAAGGCAATCAGTGGTCCCTCCAAAATATCACAGCATTTGGTTCACTGGCATCTCACAACGTAGGACAATCTGAATCTCACTGGATTGAGCCATGGGCGATCAATTCTGTGATAATCGTTCTCTCAGTTTCCAGCTATTTCTATGAATATGGTGCACTCCCACAAGTTTCTTAACAAGTAGCAATTTATAGTACTGATATTTTGTTGGGAGAATGGTTGTTACTTCCAGGAACTCTCCATGAGCTCCAAAATTGGTCATTATCGCTAGACACTGAATCATGATGTGGTTTTTACTCTCAGATTTTCCCAGAAACTTCATCCAAGAAAGGCAGATTTTTGGGTGTGGAGAGAACATGAGGCTGGAAGCAGAAATCTCGGGTCCTGTCCCAGCTTTGCCTTTGCGCAGATTCGTTCTCTTCAGTGGGTCTCAGCTTCATCTTCCATAAAATAAGGCATTAGACAAGTCGCAGGTCTTACAAACTGCCATTTGTTCATTTATTCAACAAAAATTCCCTGGGCACTTCTGTGAGTCAGTTTTCCCTGAGACAAGGGAACCAAATAGGGAACAAAACATGCATAATTTCTTGTCCTCATGGCATATATACTCTGTGAGATTGTATTTCTCCAAAACGGTCCCAGCAATATTTCTAGTCCCACATGTTTTTCCAGAACTTTGTCACTGTCTATCCAATATGAAGCCTATTTCTCTCCCTTTGTATCTGGATGGGTTTGTGACGGCTCCAACCAACAGACTGTAGCAGAATGATACTATGTGATGCCCAGGCCAGGTCCCAGGATGCTTGCCTTTGGGACACAGGCACTTGCACAGTGAGGAAACCTAAATTAACACATGAACAGTGACCACATGAAGAAGCCCATATGGCCTGGAATGTAGAAAATGCTTACTAACTATTGGCGATCATTACCTTAACATAAGAAGACAAAAAGATACTACTTTTAGCAAGAAGATAGAAATGTCAGACACGATACAGCCTTTCTCATCTTTCACCAATCTTGCATCTCTGAAGAGAGATGAGGAACCAGGATCAGAGAGGTTAATTAACCTGCCCCAGGGTCACACCAGTAGCAAGAACAGAATTTTGGTGCAAACTCCAATCTTCTTGGTTCTAAAGGTCCTTCCTGCTACATCTTGGAATTAAATGCCCATGAGGAGGCCTGTACTTTATCTTATAGGTATAGAATTCCTATGCCTCTGTTTGTAAGTTTAAATTCTTATTAAATACCTAAGAGTGTGCTGTAAGCTATATTTCAAACATCCAACTGGAAATGCAGCCATGAACTAAACAAATGAGTTGTGTTAGTAAATAGAAAATTTGAGCAGCATGTTATTCAGTAACTGACAAAGAATAAATATTGAATATTCCTCAATTCAAATACGGTGTGGAAATGATATAAATGCATAGTGTTCTGTGCACTTAAACACAAACAAGAGTTTCAGAGACACTGCCAACCTTTCATCAGGATCCATCTCTAATTAAAGACACTTTCCGTAGGTGTAGCCCGATGCAGCTTGCAAGTAGGCACCCAGTCTGTCGGGACTGAGTAATTGGCATTTTACTTCCCTTCTTCCTCTCTACATACTTGAACTTTATTTATCATCATTTCTTGTGACTGGCAAGAGACCACATGGGTCAGCCAAGAATGGGGAGGGTGTGGGGCAGGAAGGAAGAGTCCAGGATTGGGAGGGAGGATACCTGGTTTTTAAACCCACATCTGTCTCTGACTCACCACATGACCTCAGGCCAGTTATTCCAGCTTCAACTTCCTCATTCATAAAATGAATGGAGGTAGACTGGCTTTGAGAGACAAAATCTATTTATCTTATATACCATCTCTAATTAATAACAGATGTTCTGAAGGGTATGCTGAGAAGAACTCTCACGTAAATCCAGGCTGGGCAGGAACAAGCTTCATGTTTGGTTAGCCACATCTGTCAAGGGTCAGAGAAGATTCAAAGAAGCATGTATGCCTTAAAGTAGCAGTGTGATTCGACAAATTGAGAGAAGATGGTGGGGATTCTAGGCAGGGGAAATTCAGTGAGCAAAGGCAGAGGGTAGGAATTTGCTGCTGGTCCTTGGGGAGGAACCACTAAACCAATTTGACAAGATTGGCACCATTCTTTCCGTACTTCCATCATAATACTCTCCATTTGCATTTAATTATAATTGCCCATCTATTTCTCCTTCTGGAGAGTGAGATGCTTGTGGACAGGAACTGTGTAAATCTCATTCTGGAGATGCCGTGGGAACAATAGCTCAATACTTAGATTCTGGAGTTAGAAAGATCTGGGCTTGAATCTTGACTCTACCATTTATTAGCTGTAGGGCCCCAAGGAAGATCAACATCCCCTTTAAGTTTTGGTTTCCTCAATTGTAAAATGGATGATAATAGTACGCACCTCCTCTACTTATGATAAACATAAAATTGACAAGTGCAAGTAAATTGCTTAGCCTGTGTTGGGCTGTGTTAGGCAGTTAAAAAATATTAGTTGTCATTTTCATTATTATGATTAGTTTTTGAAAGCCTAATGGTTAGAATAGGGATGCCGCATGGTAGGAACACAGTAACATATAACATAACAAATACTTACACATAAACATACATGCCTGAATGTATGAATGAGCAGTGCCATGTAAGCTTGGAGGGCTTACATTTTAGGTCAGTTTTCAGCTCTGACTATCCTACTAGGGACATGGATTATATCTTGAAGGAAATAGAGCTGTTAAAGGTTTGGAGCAGGAAAATAGTACACAGCAGCCGCGGGTCCTCTCTTATTTGCCATCAAAAATGGAAGGGGCGGGGGATGGGCCCAGTACTAACCCTACCAAGGGAATACTTAAGGAGGAAGGGTGGAGCTATTATGCACCACCTTGTTAATCTTCAACATGGAGTCAGTGTAGAACTGAAACCAGCAATCAGAGAAGACAAATCACTTCTAAAGAAGATATATATATATATATATATATATATATATATATATATATATATATATATATTGTAAAACTGAATTTTGTGGTTTGACTATTGATCCGCTTACTGAGATAATAGTCATTTCCATTTCATTGGGATTTGTATGGATACAGTCTTTTACTGCAAGATTGATTGACTGTTGTCAGAATGTAAGTTCAAGGCAGAAAGGAAAAATCCACACAGCTAGAATTTGGACTACTTTCATAGTCACCGAGCCCGGGCATCTGATCATTTTAGCTTTGTCCTCTGCTGGCCTTATCAAGAGATATAAAGCACTAGGAATAGAGGATAATGAGTCTGGGCGAAACCCTGGTTTCACTTACTAGTAAGGTGACCCAATCTCTTGGAGACTCAACTTCTACATTTGTAAAAAGTACAGAACTTATAGAGTGCTGGTGAGGATTCACATTCATGGTGGCCAAAACCAGTGGATAATTGATCCTACAATTTCTGGGCACACAGAGGCACTAATAAATAATAGAAGAAGAAGAAGAAGAAGAAGAAGAAGAAGAAGAAGAAGAAGAAGAAGAAGAAGAAGAAGAAGAAGAAGAGGAGGAAGTTATTAATTATATTGAGTAACCATTAGTTTTTATATATTATAATTATTAACTAATTAATAATTACATGATAATAATAATTAATAATTACTACTACTATTCAGCTGTCAGGTCCTCTTAGTGATTTTGAACACCTCCTTCCGTACTTTCACAATAAACATTTACATATCAACATCATCACTGTCCAAATAGTTTGCTTGAGTGAGAGACCAGTTAGTAACAAGGAACTGGACCTGCTCCAGCTTTCTTGAGAAAAAGGGAAATTTGCTGCAAACAGAAACACACAGATACAACAGGCAATCTCACAGACCTCCAAGGTTCAGAAATAACAGTCTGGCCACATAGGGACTAGAAGTGGAAATCTGGAATGCAAAATTACTTGCTTTGTCCATCAGTGACTTCATTGGGTTCTATCTCTCTCTCTCAGGTAACAGGTGGTCCCTCTCACACTCACATCTCTCCCTCTTGACTTGTTGATTAATTCACCAGTGGCCCAATGTGGCCAGCACTACCAGATGACATGCTCTTATGGCGGCAGCCCATGGTTCCCAGTAAATGCAGACTCTGTCTCTTAAAACCTGTCCTGAGGCTGGGATGATTAGCTCAGCTCAAGTCTGCATGGGTTCCTCTTGGGTCAGATGTTCACACTGGTCTGAGCTAGGGATCATACTGCACACTGAACTGCCCCTGCCAAAGTCACTGGGAGAGAAGGGATTCCTGAGACGACAGGAATCTTTACTTAAGACAAACAAATTAACTGATCCATCCTCTGCATAGAACAATGGCCTTTAATCATTTTCGACTGTGACTCTGTAAGAAGCACACTTTACATCATGACTCATCAGACACCCCCCCCCAAACAAGTACTTATTAAAGCAACACTTAAATGTGATGATTGCTAATATACACTGATATTTCTTTTTTTTTTTTTAAGATTTATTGATTTATTTATTTGACAGAGATAGAGACAGCCAGCGAGAGAGGGAACACAAGCAGGGGGAGTGGGAGAGGAAGAAGGAGGCTCCCAGCGGAGGAGCCTGATGTGGGGCTCGATCCCAGAACGCCAGGATCATGCCCTGAGCCAAAGGCAGACACTTAACAATTGAGCCACCCAGGCGCCCCTACACTGATATTTCTTAATATAGTTTTTTTTTTCTGCTTCATTCTCTAACAGTGCTGGTCATGACCACTTAAATTGATTTTACCACCCACTAAAAAGCTGTGACCCACAGAAATTAAAAAAAAAAAAAAACTGACATGAACCATGGGAAGAATCTTCTGATCTTCCCTTTCTAGTCCATTCTCCAGACTTCTGTCAGATTAACCTTCTTTGAAGCCCAGATCCTATGAGATCATCAGAGTTTTTCTGGAAGCTATGTAACTGATTAATCTTGCACGCCTTAGCTGATTGTGGTTTCCATACTCTGGCTTCATCACCCCCTTTGCAGCTTTATGTCCTTGAAACAAACTCCATACCCTGGGAACTAAATGTGCTCTATATTTTCCTGTCTTCTCACATCTTCCTCCTGCGTGGAGCATCCTTCCATGTCTGGCTTCTTCCAAACCTTGCTTATCCTTCAAGGCTCAACTCCAATCCCACCTCCTACATCATCTCCTCTTAGTTTCTCAACCAGATGTGCCTTCTGTTTCCTCTGAAACTATTTCTTTTGTAGTTCCATTGAAGTAATGCTCATCATCCAAACAGTACTGGAATTGTGTTATAATCGCATGAGTACTTGCTTTATTACCCTACTTAGGATTGTGAGATTTAGGGGTTGGAGGGAAGTAGGACGTCTAGTTAAGTTTGCATTTCAGATAAACGATAAATAATCTTTTTAGTAACACTATATCTAAGTCTTACATGGGATATACCATTCTGACATTCAAACTTTACTAGATGTCTTGTACTTTATCTGGCAACTCAAGCCCCACTGGATTGTAACTTTTTGAAATTAGGTACTATATCTGGCTTACCTTTTCATCTGCCTTTCAGAAAGAAAGTGGCCTTCAAGCCCCTGATAGAGAATGAGATCTCCTTGGGTGTCCTCACTGTTCCCCTGGATGCTTCTTAGAATCTTCTTATGTACTGAGCCAGGAAGCATTTCAAATTTGTCACCAAATTACCCCAACAGCAGAAAAGGAGGATTATATGATAGGGAATAATTAGCTCCCCTCAAGTGTACACACACACGCGTGCACACACACACACACACACACACACACACACACACACTGTTACAAGTATATAACAGCTCTGTTTTTAATGTCTTAAATTGCTCACCAAGGAATACAAATTGATGCTAAAAAAATTTTTAAAGGCTCTTTTTACCTTGCAACTTTGCATAACTCCCGCACACTGCTGCTTATCTCTGGAGGGATCCCAGCTGAAGAAGTACCAAGTTGGTTGCATTGTGACACAGTTGGGAGAGGGAACAGCCTGGGGGTGGCTCCGGAAGGAGATGGGCTGGGGAAGTCCCAGGCACAGAACTGTATCTCTGAGTGGGAGGCAGGAAATAAAGCCAGTGCGGTGTTTCCCAAACCTGCTTTATCAGGAGACTCACCTGCTGAACTGCCTTGGGCAATTTTTACCAGTAGGCAGCTTAGACACACATGGGCAGGAGAATAAAAAACTCAGGCTTTGCAATCAGAAATGGATCTGTGTCTTGGCTCCAATGCTTACTAGCTAACTGTGTGGTCCTGGCTAATCATCTAACCATTCTGAATTTCAATGTCCAGTAAAATGATTATTAGAAGTTTTTTGGGGGTTTTTTTGGATTGTTTGTGTGTGTTTGTTTGATTTTGAAAAGCACCACTAATGAAGCCTGGACTCCCATAGGCTTTCCGGGGTTCTGCTTGTTCTAGAACAGTGGTTCTCAAGATGCGGTCCTCCGCCCAGCATTATCATCATCACCCGGGATCTTGTTAGCAATGCCCATGTTCAGGCAGCACCCCAGCTCTGCAGAGAGAAACTCTGGAGGTGGGGCTGAGCAGCTTGACCTCGTTCCACAAGCCCTCAGGTGATGCTGATGCTGAAGTTTGAAAGCCACTGCACTGCTGCCTTCTGATTTAGCTGCTTCCAATCCAATGATCATTGTGCAAATTCTCACTATTTTCTACATCTCTGAGGGATCAATGGAAAGGACTCACCTAAGCCGAGGTTGGTTTAAACTAACCTTTTAAAATAAAATGACATCTTTTTTATATCAACATCTTAACCAACAGAAACAAGGAAGTAGGATATTTGATATAGTCAGTCTTTTAGGAAACAGTCTGCACTTCACACCTCAAGGTGATTCAGGAGCTGTGCTAGATGCCCATAATAATGGGGTAAAAACCAGACTCAAAGAGCAAAACACTCTTGGTCCTGGTTCCAGCCCTCGTGGAGCTTTGGCTTCATGGGGCAGAGACATCGATCAAAAATCCACAGGCAAACGAGAACATCCAGCCAAGACAAGAGCTAAGGAGGGGCATGAAGGAGGGAGACTGGCTGTAATAAAGGGTGAGATCCATTAAGGTCGGATCTTACCGTCATTTCTCTGCGGAAGTGCCACTTGAGTGAGCTCTGAAGGATAAACAGGACTGATTGTGCACAGAAGGTGAGGGAAGGTCATTACACACAGAGGCATCAGTTTGTGTTAAATCCATGGCAGAAGGGAGTGTGGCTGCAGCAAGGAGAGCAGAAGACGCAGGATTCAAGATCTGAACTGACAGGTAAGCTCGGCCAGACCATGGTCATCAAAAGGCAAAGTTTAGATACAATGCCTTTTCCTCAAGAGCAGTGGGAAACACTCTTTTTGTTCGTTCACAATTAAATCCACTCACTGAGGGCCCACTACGTAAATGCCCTGTGCCTTTATTTTAGGTCAGTGGGCCTCAACTGGGGTGCTTTTGCCTCCTTGGGAGTATTTGGCAATGTCTGGAGATATTTTTTCATTGTCACAGGGTTGCAGGGGCAGCAGGGAGGGGAGAAGCTAAACTGACATCTAGGGGATAGGGTCCGGATGCTGTTAAATATCCTACAACGTACAAGACGGTCCCTCACAACCAAAAGTTATCAACATGCTGAGACTGAGAACCCCCAAACTAAGTGAAGAAAAGATATGGAGGTGTCTTTTTTTAAGTAAATAAAATTTTCCTCCAAAGAGAATTCCACTGCGCTATTAAAAACAAAACAAAAACATGGGGCACCTGGGTGGCTCAGTCAGTTGGGCAACCAACTCTTGATTTTTGCTCAGGTCATGATCTTGGGGTTGTGGGACTGAGCCCCACGATGGGCTCCATGTGGAGCATGGAGTCTGCTTGGAATTCTCTTCCTCACTCTCCCTCTTCCCCTGTGTTCCCCTCAGTTGTGCTCTCTTTCTAAATAAATAAATAAATAAATAAATAAATAAATAAATAAATAAATTCTGTAAAAATAACCCAAACAAACAAAAACTAAAAGACAAAATTTACTGGATCGCAATGGTTCCTTTCTAAAAGACAGACATACTGTGGCTCAGAAAGAGAATTTAGTCTTAATAAAACACACACACACACTCACACACATGCTCAGTGGCTCAAAATTAAGGTCTTCATGTGTTCTGATTCTATAACTGATAGCCAGGTATTCAATGTAGATATAATAAGGCGTGTGACCCTGCTTTTGCATGGAATTTGTTCCTTGAAAACATATGCACACAAACACATTTAAAAAATACTCTGAAGTTTGAGAGAAAGGGAAAAAAAAGCCTCTTGGGCATTTCTCTGATAGAAGAATTGCAGCTGATAGAAACGGAGTAGTAACTCTTTGCTGGCAGGTTAAGACAGGAGGGTGCAGGATGGATTTGGACACTAATTGCATATTCCTTATCAAGGTGGCCTTGGTGCAGCCCGAAAGCCATCAGCAGATTGTGATCAAAGGATGGGAGACTGCACCATTTGCCACAGGAGGCATTTGCTGAGGCATGAGAGGGAAGCCATCTCCTTGATGCTTCAGTTTGTGTCAGGAAGAGCTAGCTGGATGCACAGTGACTGCAGCAGTCTCCTTACACCACAGTGTTTTATTTCTGTTCATTTGGCAGCTTGTTTCCCCACTGCGTTTGTCCTCCCTTCGCTGGGATGGCTCAGCGGACTCACCTAGACATCATGCTCTTTGAGCAGGTACAGAGACCTGTAGCCTCCTGGGAGTGCAGGAGCAGCCCTCCAAAGACAAAAGAGAGGCTGGAGATCCTGAAGGAAGAGAACACTGCAGCCACAGCCTCAGGGACCCAACAAAGCCCTAGAAGCATGTCAGCTTTTGGCCTCGGCTGTGTGCCTGCCTTGCTGTCGCTAACATGTCAGGCAGTCGCCGTGGTCCCGGCTGCAGCCACAGTTGAAGCCAGCACAAGGTGGCCTAGATGTTGGACCCGCCATGATTTCTTCCATTCCTACTTTGCCGATAGTATTCGGGGGCTAACCGCAAAATAAGGAAAATGAGAGTTCCGAGGCAGGACATCAATAATCTGAGAATTTATCATGTCTTTAGATCAGGTGGGATTGGAGTTGGCCTTTCTTGTTCCCTTTTACAATCAAGGATCCAGGTTGGAAGAAAGAGAACTTAGTGTCTTGTCAGTCTACACCTCCATTACTTTGCTGAGTCCACTTTTCCAACTTCCGTTCAGAAAGCAGACCCTTCTCCAGACTATCCTTAGAGTCAGGAACTTTATTTCGATCTTGACTGTTGTGTTGAGGGCACTGCCATGTCAGTTTTACTGTAGAACATCCTCTATACTTGGCTTTTTGTCTGGTTAGGGGCTTGAAAAAAATTCCCCTCTTATCAGGGATCAGAAGTACCAAAGATAGGCAGGAACTTTGCCCTGTTCCACTTGGTGAGTGGTGCCTAATAGCTCCTAAGCTCTGCAGGAGTGAAGAGTGTTAAGTTGTCTGTGCCTCAATTTCTTCATCTCTAAAATGGGGAGAAAGCTCCAAAATGGGGGCCTATTTCATAAAGTTATTAATAGCAGTATGTGAGATTGTGTATGTAAAGCATTTAGGATAGTGCACGCCAATAGAAGAGGCTGGCACATATTAGTTATTATTTTATTGATACACAGAGATTTCAGGTCAAACCCAGACTAAGTGCATCCATCCTGGGCCTGCCACAACTTTTCCTGCCACTGTCACTGATGAGACATGGCCTTAGGCCATGATGATTTCTACACTGTGTGTCCTCTACCACTACACACACACACACACACACACACACACACACACACACACACACACACAACACTATCTAGTTCAGATTAGGAATGAACACAGCAGTCAATCCCCTCTGGAAAGCTCTGTGTGACAGGGATGAGCAGAAGAACCCATAAGCAAACAAATAAACATCTGTCCAAGTAAAGATGAGCTCAGGCATCAACAAATTCTAGCTCCAGAACTTTGGATTGGGAAGCATGGGCTCCCCAGGTTGCTAATGGCCTCAGGTCTAGCTGAAGGAGCCTATGCAGAGAAGGCGGGGTCCTGATGAACTCAAGTGTGCAGGAGAAGCTGGGAGCAAGTATGTGGAGAGAACAAGAAAGCAAAAGCCATGAGAAACAAGGTGAAGGTAAAGAGAAACATGGAGCAGTGGGCAAGGAAGCTTGGCAGTGAAGAGAAGAAGCCAAAACACACAAGGATGGGACAGAGGGCAGTGAGGTCTGCTTCTAGAGGGAACACAGGTGGGAACCATCCTCACAAGTCGGGGGCTGAGACCTCGAGGTGCTTTGGCTTCCCCTGCTTCCTTCTCTCAGGCTCATTCACACTTGGGTTTCTATTTTGAGATCTCTGTCTCCCTGACCGTAAATGTTCCCTTCTTAACGTGGTCTGAGTCCTTTCCTTGTGGTCAAAGAGCTAAAGTGAAGCAAACACCAGCATATCCACGCAACTGTCTCCACACAGGAGTTCCACATGTGCCGTCCTCTCTTCCCCACTCTTTGTTCATTGCCTACATTTTTCAAAGGATGGGCCTTGTTCTTTGTTCTGCTTTGTGCAGGTGATGACGGCAACCATGTCAGCTTTTATGATCCCTGGGTACACAGGATCAGAAAGAAATCGGCACCTGTAATTCAACGCTCCAGAGGAACAGTGCTATATTTTAGAAGCCAGCCACTGTCATCGCATTATGTTCAGATCCTCTAAATTCACAAAAGTCAAAGTTCAGCTTCTGAGACATATCTCTGAATTTTTTCTCTTTCTTTTCCTCTTAATTCTGAGGTAAGTTACAGCATGATATAGGAGAAAGAGCTTGGGCTCTGGAATGCAGGAAACCGGAAATGAAATCTTAACTACTTCAAATCATTTAAACGCTTTGGACTTAATACTCCCAGGGACGTCTGAGAATTAACCAAATAAACTTACGTAAATGTTCTAGCACGCAGTAGACATTTCATAAATACTGGGTCCCTCCCTCATTTCTCACAGGATTAGGACACTTTGGGGTGCAAGCAACAGAAAACAATTTCAGCCATCTTAAATACACTGGGAAATACATAGTGTAGATACACAGGCAAATCTCTGAGCTCAAAGGAGGAAATGCCACTGGGCTTATCAGGGATTTGAACTACTGGAAAGCCAAAGAAAGCATGGGTAGCATTTGGTTGACATGATATTTATAATAATAAATTAATTAAAAATATCTAATAATATATTAATATAATAATATGTATTTATATGCATCTTTTAAAAAATTTATTTATTTGAGAGAGAGAGAGAGAGCCAGAGAACACAAAGGGGGGGGAGGGGTAGAGGGAGAAGGAGAAGCAGACTCCCCACTAAGCAGGGAGCTGGATGCAGGGCTTGATCTCATGACCCTGGGATCATGACCCCAGCTGAAGAAAGATGCCCAACCGACTGAGCCACCCAGGTGCTCCTATATGTATCTTTATAATACTTAAATTAATTTATAAAGATTAGGAGGACATTTATAGAGTTCTATAAAATAGAAAAAGGCATTTTTTGGAAAGGGAATCCTAAGAATAAACAATGAGTTAAGTACCAGGAGGTTATTCAGAAAAATAACCTACAAATAAGATGCCCTTGGGACTGCTAACATGAGTTAAGTAAAGTGCTAAAAAATGGCAATTACCAGCATAATAGTGAAGCAAATAACGAGTATATATTCCAGTAGTATTATCTTATTTATCAGATTCTACAGGTTTTCTTAAGTACTGAAATAATTGTATTTATAAAAAAGTGGGAGGAGATGTATGTCTCCAACACTGCTGTTACTATTGCTGTTGTCATTAAGCCCCTGTGTCACCAAATGCTGTTTAAACAAGTTCAAACATGGTTTGAAAAATATGCAATACTTCTCTTGGCATATCTTCTTAATTTTTCTGCCCTCTGCCATTCAATTTTTCCTGCTGCTCAGCCCCACACCATGTGGAAAATATGTCCATCCAATACTTCTCAGATTATATTTCATCCAGTTTTTGAAGTTAACGTAGATGAAACAGCAGTCTTTAAAATCTCAGTTCCATATTTCCAGAACTACCTCAGTTAGTCCTTCTTGGGTAAGGTATTTAATCCTAATAATAGTAATCAAAATGGCAGGGTCACATATACCAAGCATGGCTGCCAATAAGCCAACATGAATGAGAGAGACAGGTAAATGGATCTGCAAGGCTATATAGTGGTTAAACATGGGTTATAGGGGAAGAGGGTGGGGGATTGGGATAGGCCGGCGATGGGTATTAAGGAGGGCACATATTGCATGGAGCACTGGGTGTTATACGCAAATAAAGAGTCATGAAACACTACATCAAAAACTGAGGATGTACTCTATGGTGACTAACATAACATAATAAAAAATTATTATTAAAAAATAAATAAATAAACATGGGTTATAGAATCGGACTCCTGAATATGATTTCTAGTTTCATCATTTTTATGTATGTGAAGTTGAGAAAGCTCTTTGATGTTGCAAGTCTCAATTTCCCCATATATAAAATGGAAACACTAAAGCCTACATCATGGGTTGTTGGGAGGATTAAATGAGCTGATCTATGCAAATATCTTAGCATGGTGCCTTGCACCCAACCATTAAGGAGTGGGAGGCAGACACAAGAAGGTGTCTATTATAATTGCATTACAGCACATTTTGGTGGCTGAATTTTAATTCCTCAAAAACATGCATTAAAATGCCAAGACTATTAACTTTATTAAAATACAGAATCTTTTGTGGGGGCTTTCATAGTTGGAAATCCCAAGGGCTAATTTAGAATTTCATTGAAGAAAATAATGAAATTTTTCTTTTATTTTGAGTACGTCAGTTCTAACATAGGAATTACAGATTAAATGAGGTTATTAGCTCCAGAAGAAAGCCTTAAACTCTGCTGAAAGCATGAATATAGCTCAGGTAGAATAGAAGCTTGGTATCAATGGCAACCCTAATCCAGTTCTGTAAAGAGATTTTAAACAGAATTCATACATACTCTTTGCTTATAATATATATTTTGGATTTCAATTTGAAAGTGACATTCTTGCTTTAGATGCACCCTGGATTTAAGATTTGACCAAGGCTATTTTGTCCTGTCATTGTAATAAATATCTTGTCTTATGAAACATAAGATTCCAATCACCCTGGGGCTGGAGTCACTCTTTTACACTATGTTAGGCATTTAGGCAGGGGCCCTAATTCTTTCAAGTCAATTCTTTTCAGGCTGCAATATTTTTCATCTACTGCTCAGGGAGACATAAGCCTTGGGGAGAATTAGGTCCATAAAAGCTTCCTCCAAAAGACTCATTGTTTATGAGCATTTGGATATAAAAAACGTGACTGAAATGTGGTGATGTGTGTTTGTCAAATATGTATGTATCTTTGCATGGGTGCATAGATAGATGGCTGACTGAATGGATTGGTGGATGGATGGATGAATGGGTAGATGGATGTGTGGGTGGCTGGGTGGATGGAAGCCGGATGGGTGAGTAGATGGATAGCTGGGTGTGTGGATGGATGGATGGATGGATGGATGGATGGATGGATGTATGGATGGACAGATGGATGAGTGGAAGGTTGGGGAGATAGGTCATACAATGGATGTTATTCAATCATGGCAAGTTGCCATGACTATTAAAACTTTTTACCCTTTTAGAAATGTGTCATTGTGTACACTCCTGAGAGCTAGAAAACAAATGGGTCCAAACCCTCTTTCTTGTCATTCTGTTAAGTTCAGGGGCAAGCATTTAACCTCCTCGTAGACAACTGGACAGTCTCCTGTAGCACTTGGAATTTGAGTAAGTGCTGCAGGCTGTGGTGGCATTTGGAGGAAATCACCTCAGCAGAAGTGGCCTGGGGATCCATGAATGGACCTGTTCCCACAAGAAGAACTGTTCTGGTTCCTGATGCCTGGCCCTCCAGAGGTTGCTTGTTTGGGACTTTTTTTTTTTTTTTTTCTATTCTTTTTTTTTTTTTTTTTTTTTTTTAAGATTTCATTTATTTATCTGACAGAGAGAGAGACAGCCAACGAGAGAGGGAACACAAGCAGGGGGAGTGGGAGAGGGAGAAGCAGGCTTCCAGCAGAGGAGCCTGATGTGGGGCTCGATCCCAGAACTCCAGGATCACGCTCTGAGCTGAAGGCAGACGCTTAACGACTGAGCCACCCAGGCGCCCCTGGGGCTTGTTTTCTAAACCTGTTTTTGCAGCCTTCCTGGCCCCCTCATATATTTTCTTTTCACTTAAGTCAGCAAGATTATTTCAGTTACAACCTAGAAGTCTGACTGATACTGAGAAGTAACGGAGTCACAGGCATGTTCTAAGTTCTTTACAGGCATTCATTTATTTGATATTCACAGTGATGCTATGAGTGCTTTTATTATTCCTGTTTTACAGAAATGTAAACACAGAAAACTTATATAGTTCTCCCAGATCACCTTGCTACTCAGAACTTGCATTTGAATTCTGGTAGGCTGACTCTAAAGCATACCTAACTCTGCATTCTTAACTATTCTGCAAATATGCTTTTGCAAAGCTGAGAGAGGGAAGGAGAGAAAAAAATGTAGCAGAGACTATATGTTCACTAAAACCTTTTCCTTTTTCCTCCTGGCACATGGTTAGACTGTATCCCTGCCTCCTTTATACTTGGATGTAGATATGTGACTGAGTTCTGGCCAATGGGATGTGAAGAGAAGTGATTTTTTTTTCCATTTCTAAGCCAAAGTAATTAAGATGTGAATGTGCTTTTCCTATGTCCTCTTTCCAACTGCTGGCTGAATGGAGAGGACCCGAGGGCCTAGAGGAAGGTAGAGCCATAAGATGAAATGACCCCGTAAAAGTTTTCCTGAACAAGAACATGCCAGGGCTGTGATAGGAATAAGAAATAATCTTGATTTTGTTACACTACTCTAATATTAAGGTTAATGGGTAAAGCCCCTAACCTACCCTAATATGAGTATAAAAGTATATGGTAGATAGAGGGGTGATGGAACAAAAAGAACCTGGATCCCAGTGTAGGGAGACCTCTGCCACTTTCATAGGTGTGTGCTTCTCCACCTGGAGGTGAAACTCTCATTCCCTTGAGAATTTTTCCTGACTATCCCACTGCTCCATTATCATTCCCATCAGTGCCTTAAGAAGTCCTGATTTTCATAGTTTTCTCTCTCCCCAAATGACTTCCACTTCTTTTTCCACTGCATCCCAAAGCAGATGGGATTTGGAGATTGACTCATATTTTAAATCTGCCTTTTGGAACTTGTCCAAAGGCTTTGATTAGCCTGAACCTGTAGTATCAGCTCTGAAGCACTCTTTTGTTGTAAGTCATATCTTGTATTTTAGAAGCGAACATTTTCCTCCATGCCCACAAATTTTGGTGCTAGGCAAGAATAAAATATGGTAATTTCATGACATCGAGCTTGTTAAATTACGCACTGATGAGGCTTCATATTTCTCCTTCTAATTAGAGGGTAAGATTTGAGTAATAGCAAGTAAATTGCTACAACATGTCTACACGTATTATTTTATTTTGAATGACACCTAGTAATAAAAAGGACTAGTTTCACAACAAATCTCTTATCTCGAAGGTCAAAATATTATATATTTTCAAAAGCTTTCCTACCTGTAAAACATCTTCTGGGAAATATAATACTCTGCCTTATCGGGAAATAATTAGTAGGGGATATGGATGCTGTCTATCAAAGAATTATTAAAATATAAGGAATTATATAAAAGGGGTTTTTCTTTGCATTTGTGAAATTGTACAAGAAGAATTTCATTAAATGCCCATGAAACTACAACAGGTAACTTCCAGCGTTCTTCCTCAAAATGGTGGCAGGGATACTTAGGATCATAACATAAGCTGTAAATGATATCTTTGATTAAGTTAACTCAGACATTTGCCCTTGAGCTCCATCAAAATGAAGATACCATGTATAAAACCATCTTTGTATATTTTCAATATAGATGGGAGACTCAGAAGGATTAGATGACCTCTCAGGGCCTCTATGATTGTAAGTATGGTCTATGAAGAGGTCAGATGGCCAGAACCATCTATTTTGTCAATTAAAATTGGGTCTACTTAAGAGTTCTATGGACTCATAATGCATGGTCAATCAGAATATCAAAATCTGTAAAATATGAAAGAGATCTTAGGCTGTCCTCTGGTCTAACGCCTTTATTTCATAGATGAGGACACTAAAGTCCAGAGAAATAAAGTGATTTACTCAAGGTCATCTATCAAGTTATTGCTTAATGTAACTGAGAAGTCTGAAAGTGAAACCCAGCTGAGTTCTATAGAGGCAGGACCCAGGAGCTCAAACATGTCATTGAGAAACTGTCTCGATGGGTCACTTGGCTCTGTTTTCTCTGTGCTGTTTTCTACTCAGACATATGGTCTTCTTGTGCAGTGCTTAGAATATTCCAGTCTTTGGTCCTTCTGTCTCACAATGTCTCCATCCAAAAGACAGCTTTTTTAGTTCCAGTAAAATTATTAGTCCAGTTTGGGTAATAGTCTAGTTCCAAATTCACCACTGACCAGGGCATTCCACATTCTGATTTTCTTGATCTGAGTCAAGGTGCCCATCAACAAGGCAAGTCACCTTCACCTAACCCATATGAGACTGTGGCTGGGAAGGGGTAGTTCCCAAAGGAGGCTCCGGGCAATGTTGCCAAAAGAAGAGATTTCCTATTGAATGGACAAAAGCAAGCAAATGTCTACTACATACAGCAATGCCTCGTGAATCTCCTTCTTAGCTTATTATGTAATTTCATTATTTCTTTCATGGCATATCATATGATTTGATTTTTAAAAATATTTAGGATTATATTGTATAATAAGATAAAATTTAAAATGATCAACTGTTATCACTTTATATGTAAAAAGAAATGACAATTTTTCTCCTTTAAAAAAGGGTAGACACTAGTTAATCTACTTGGAAGTAATTCTGGAACAAAAATACAGTTTAAAGGACATTATATCTAATTTGGTTTTAAGACTGAATGGTTATTTACCCAGAGACTGGGATTTAACAGGTGTTACAGCATCAAAAATAGATTTTTAAAAATGGCTTCATGACTCGATTGTTAGGAACGCTTAGATTTTTCACTTAAACGGGTTTATTTTTAATGTTTTTCTGTTTTGTTTCCAAATGACAAGTTAATAAAAAAAATTCAGGGCTTCTATTTGCAACATTTCTCTGCAAATAACCCATCATATGGATAGTTATTATTATCTCTAACAATCAAAAGCCAAATTAACTATAATCACTACTGAAGTTCTTCTATTGAGCAATGGAAGTTGAGGCAGTATAGACAACCTGATGTGTGCAGTTTACATGTTCTGATCAGAGAAGCCAATGTATGAATTCATAAGGTATCAGCTTGAGGGGAAATTGCAGATGATCATTGTCACGATCATTAATTTACTGTTTTTCTCATACTTCTATCTGTATCCTGTCTAATAAGAGTATAAATTAAGCAATATGTGAAAAAACAATAACAATCAAAACCAAACAAACTGTGTAATTGTAAAGTCCCTGTTTGGGTCAATAGCATTTAGCTGAGTGAAAGTAATTACATACCTTAAAAGTGCCCGTGATAAGAACTGCAAGTCCTTGGATTATTCTCTTTTAACAGAAAAGAATTTTACCCAATTATTTTATTTTATTGTCTTTAAAAGATCAAAATGAATGTAGATATCCTAACATCTCCAACAACATAAACCCTCAGAACACTCTAGTGACACCTGGGGGTGTGGAAAACGCAGGTCATCAAATAGCGGACTACTCCTTGTTTTTTCCCATGTCACTGTGATGACTGTTAATTTCTAAGGATTTATTTATTTATTTTATGGAGAGAGAGTGTGAGTAGAGGGAGGAGAGGGAGCGGGAGAGAATCTCAAGCAGACTCCCCGTTGAGCGTGGAGTCCAACTCAGGGGTTGATCGCCCAACTCTGAGATCATGACCTGAACTGAAATCAAGAGTCAGCCACTTAACCAACTGAGCCACCAGGGTGCCCCTAGTTTTTACTTTAAAAAAAAAAAAAATAGGGCACCTGGGTGGTTCAGTCGTTAAGCGTCTGCCTTCAGCTCAGGTCATGATCCCAGGGTCATGGGATCAAGCCCCGCATTGGGTTCCCTGCTCGGCGGGAAGTCTGCTTCTCTCTCTCCCAATCCCCCTGCTTGTTCTCTTTCTCGCTATCTCTCTGTCAAATACATAAATAAAATCTTAAAAAAAAAAACCTACAGGAATTTAGATTGGAATAGTACTTAACTTATAATTTTAGAGAGAATTGACCACCTAATGATGTAGAATCTTCTTCCTTCCCTTTAATATGGTAGCAATTATAAAAAATGTTGTAAGTGGAACCTCTTAAAATGAATTTTCTAAAAATCTGATGCTAATGTATCGATTTATTTTTGCATATTGATTTTATATCAAACCACCTTTCTTAAGCTGTGTCATTAATTCCAATAACTTGAAGACTCTTCTGAGCTTTTTGAGTTTTTGAAACTTACAGTTTCATTTCTTCCTTTTTAATCCTTATAGGTTTCATTTCTTTTTCTTGCCTTACAATAATCACTGAAACCTCCAGGACAATAGAAGTTAAAGTGAATATCCTGGGGTTTTCTTGATTTTGAGAGGAATGTATCACCATGAAGGATGGCATTTGCTCTAGGCTTTTGGCAGGTAAACTCTACCAGGTTAAAGACATTTATTCCAAGTCTCCATCCGTTTTCTGTTACTGCCCTTTGATGGAATTTTTCCTTTATTTACCAGTCTTATTATAGATACTTAAAAGTATCTCCTATTTATTTTAAAGTATTTAGGAAAGCAGAACTACATAAATTTGTGCCTTCAGTCAAGCACATACACTCAGTGTTTATCTTTTGAAAGAAGCAAAAATAAGGACGTTATTTCTATGTCAAGAACTCCCTGCCAGACCTTCCAAAAGGTAGCACGACTCAATGAAAAAGGGTTCTAGGCTTCAAGTTAGGGGATTATCCTGACCCACAGATGCAGACTTTTCTCAAAGGCCTGTCTGCAGGAAACCTACCCTCATTACTGGTGCACCACCACTTAGGGATTTGATTAAATGATTCGGAAAGCAAAGTTTGATGGTAACTGGGCTTCCACTTCTAGTTTTTCTCTGAGACATTATTGCATGGAAGATGCAGGATCCATAGTTGTCAGGAGACTCTTCTCTCTCTTGGCCTGTAGAGGTGAACCAATGCCCTCACTGGAGCGAGGAGGAAGAAACAAATTCGAAGGAGAAGGGCTCCACTCTCTGAGAAGAAACACTGTTCCCAACATGTCAGGCTCTCTATCTGGGTGAGAAAGAGTCCCACAGGGCCCTGTTAAGTGTGCTGGGATCAATCCATTGTGAGTAGGAAAGAGAGGCTTCCTTAGGTGGTTGCAGGAGAGGAGGCAGTAGCTGGAGGGGAAGAAGTGCCACTTGATATTAGCAGAGGTGTGATTCTGAAAAAGACTCAGCTCTTTTCCAAAGAGAAGAGGCCATGGACACATAGAAATGATGTGAAAAGGGGATTTAACACTTGAGCTCCCAGGGGAAGGTAGGAGTGAATAAAAGGAACTTCTTTGCCTGCTTTGTTCAGTGGCTGCTGATGATACTAACAGCAATTCATGTTGTGTTTCTTACTGTACGAGGCGGCACCAGAGAAAGAAGGGTTATTAAATTACCTGGCGTTTCAAAGTGGGGGCGTTTCAACGTCTCTGAGGAGACTTTTTATGGTTGAACACAGTTCATTTTTATATTTTTTTACATTAAAAAACTTTCCCCCTTTCACTTAAAAAGTATCTCTCCATCTATGCATCCAGCCAGCCAGCCAGCCACCATCTGTCACTGCATCCGTACTTATCATTATTATCAATAAGAGTCAACACTTGTTGAGCTCTTACAACATTTCACTAATTTCACATGTGCTTTCTCATTTATTCTTTGCACAGCCTGTGAGATACTTGCCACTATTATTCCATTATAAAGATAAGAAAAATGAGGCACAAGAAGGTCAAGTAGATTTACTCAAAGTCTCAGAGCTAGCAGTGGAGAAATTATGACTTAAGCCCAGACTTTTTGATCCAGTAGCCCTTTCCAGTGACAACTGAAGTCAGATCATATTGGCTTACAAGATCTAATTGTTTCATATTTAGGACTTTTGAGCAAAGGTTGTTAAATACAGACATTATTAAAGATTACATTATATAAACTTTTGATCTAATAAATTATATTAAAACAAAGGTAATAAACACTCAACTTATGGCTTTCTAATTATTTTACTACATTCTACTTTATCCTTGCTCTTGAAGTTATTTCTATCTTTTGAAAGTCTATGTTAGAAATATCATATAATAATGTGCTGTGGCATATCTTTTTGCAACTCTGCATTCAATCATATTAGTAGCTTGAAATTGGCCATGGTGAACAATTCACCATGAAAATAAGCAAATACTACAACTTGGGACTTTTTTCTCCTGGAGAGCCAATTCTTTTTTTTAAGATTCTATTCATTTATTTGACAGAGACAGCAAGAGAGGGAACACAAGCAAGGGGAGTGTGAGAGGGAGAAGCAGGCTTCCCAGAGAGCAGGGAGCCCGATGCGGTCTCAATCCCAGCCTGAGCTGACGAAGGCAGACCCTTAACGACTGAGCCACCCAGGTGCCCCTGGAGAGCCAATTCTTAAACATTTACCAGCACACTAGTGGCCCTTTCTTTTAACTACTGTGGCTTATAACTTCTACATAATGCCATAATATTATATACTAGGCACTGTGCTGGATACAGAAGATCCAAATTTGAATCAGTTACAGTAAAAGTATTGAAGAAAAAAATCTCACCCACAGGAAACTGAAAGGTTGTGGAGACGCCTTAATTCTAACTTGAAATATCACTTCAAATATATTATCCAGATATAATTTTATGTATGATGCAGTAAGACCTAAGGTAGCCAGGGAAAAGGTAATCTAAAAGATTTCAGAATAATTTTGTCAGTCTCTCTTCCCTTTAATTGTAGTGAACACAGGAGGAATCCTTTGCACTGTGATATGGACTCATTTCAGGTACGATTTCAGGTCTCTTGAACGAGTCCTATCTGTTGATTTGGATCTTCCGAATATAAGGTTCTTTGACCAAGGGAAACACCACTCCTCATCTGGAACACTTTGTTTAAGAACAAACTGAGCATTAAACTAGACTGATGCTTTGTACAGTCAGGAAAATGAATCCGGTAAGGAACAGTGAAAGCCCGTTGATATGGTAATTTCCCCTACCAGATAGCTTCCTAATAGAATTTCACACCAGCTTGGACAATCTGGTCAGCCAGATTCATTCTCAGTGACCCTATGGAAACAGAGGCACAGAAAGGTGGAAAGCAAGAGAAGAAGTAAGACAGTGGTATTCAGGACACAGGGGTTTTGCCCCAGCTCTGCCATTTACTGGCAAATCATCTCCTTTTCTGCACTTCAATAGCCCTGTTTATAAAATGAGGAGGTTAGTTTTTTTCAAGTTTAGGCTGCATAAGCATTGCCAACTGAGCTAATTAATATACAGTTCTTAGATCCCACTTACAGATCTAGGCCATGCAAACACTTTGCATTTGAAGCCAGCACCTGAGCTAATTGCCTTCCCACTGGTGGCCCTACCACATATCTGCATCACTAGACTAGGTGATTTCTATTCCTGCCCGAATGTACTGTAGTCTTTTTTTTTTTTTTTTAATATTCATTTATTTACTTGAGCGAAAGAGGGGCGAGGGGAAGGGGCAGAAGGAGCAGGAGAAAGAGAATCTCAAGCGGACTCTGCACTGAGCGCAGAGCCTGATGCAGGGCTCAATCTCACGACCCTGAGATCATGACCTGAGCTGAAACCAGGAGTCAGTCACTTAACCAACTGAGCCACCCAGGTGCCCCTGTAGTGTAGTCTTGAGGCTAAAAGCAATATATTTTCAGTGTTAGTGAATAGTTGTTTGTTTATCACTTGAACTGTGCATTTTAAAAAGAGATATTTTGCCTTGTTTATCTATAGGTTTACTTCTATTTGAGTCTCACCTATTCTCTCCCTAATTTGATAGAGGTCATCAATGCTCTTTTACCTTTTTTATTTCAGATAGTCTGTTCATATTATTTGGGTGACCAAAAAAATCAACTGCTGGTTTTAATGGCTAAGAAGCATTTCAGTAATGGATTTCCTGTAAGAGAGAAAAATATAAAGCTATCACCATGTGTTTGCTGGGAATGATTCTGAAAATAGTGGGAAAGGGAACAAAACCTGAATTATTGTACTACTGAATTCAAGTTAGTAGTGTAGGAAGTAGGAACATTGGACTGGCTTTTAGCCAGGTAACTTATATCTTGAACTTGTTCAACTGAGGTTTGATGAGGGAACAGAAGGCAAGCTGAGGACAAAGCAGAAGTTGACACCCCACAGCGCCCCCCCCCCCATGGGATATATGTGATATTCCTTAGGCACTCCTGGCTGCCCTAAAGCCAAGGAAAGGAAAAACAAGTAGTTAACTAATAGAGATCACAGTTCTGCAAGACCTGAGTCTCCCTCAGTTTACAAATATTTTAGCAATCTACAAGAACAGAGCATTTTTATCAATGGTCTAACTTCCAGAAGGGAATGTAAATACAATTAAATGTCCTTCTAACCTGCAGCCCATCGACAGATACTTGAAGTAGGCAGAGTATAATGTTCCTCCAGGAAGCTCCCAACTATCTTACTGTTAATGCCTTACTAGAGGGGTAAACAACCTTAACAATGGCCTCTGATATCCTGTGAGTCTTCTTTAACACATGAAAGTTCTTTCTGAAACCTCCCTGTTTCCTTACCTCCCCCAACCCCTTGGTATATATAATCAGCCACCCCTCACAAACGGGGAGGGGGGGACGGAGCAGCTCTTTCTGCTCACGGGTCCTGTCCCCGTGCTTTCATAAACCACCATTTTGCACCAAAGACGTCCCGAGAGAATTCTTTCTTAGTCATCAGTTCCAGACCTCACCCCACTGAACCTCACCTATATTCCAAAACTACATCAAGGTTTATCCTGTAATAAGAAATGATTTGAGAATAAACAATATGGTTTCCCAACCTTTGATATGACTAGTTTCTACTATAAAGCAGGTGATAACTATTCCCATCTTCCCCTTAATTGGATAAGTGCTATGAACTTCTGTGATTTTCATCTGCCTGCCATTAAATCATTCTTCTTCTGGTAATGGCACCCTAATTTTCCTCTGAGCCAAACAGCTTCCCTCACTCTTAGATCCCATGCTGTGCTTTGGGGGCGGGGGAGGGAGAGGAGTCTTGTGCTCTGGGGGCAAAAGGACATTGCTCTGGATGCAGTAATTGCTTCAGGGATGGGTAGGAGACAATTTGGACTAGGAAGAATTAAGCTTCAGACTTTGTTGAATAGCTGGAGAAGAGAAGGGCTCTTTTTCATTTTGCTAGATTTTAAGCCAGGTGGACTGTGGGGCTAGAGCTGCTGACCACTATTTTGTTGCTCCCCGGACAATAAAAATGGAGGGAAACTTTAGAAACTAGTGGAAAAGCAAGTGTGGGAGGAAAGGGGAGAGGGTGAGGGAGGGGGAAGGGGAGAAAGAGAGAACAAGAGAAAGAGAATATGAATGGCCAAGACCTCAAGCTTTGTTTGAAGCTATCAGATCCCCTGGATATATTCTCATGAGGTGATTTTTTTTCTTAAACCACCTTTCTTTTGATCATTTAAAATCAAACTAATCCTAACGGATTCACTGAACAACTTTACCCAAATCATGTAAATTCTCTAAACCTCAAGGCTTTCATTTTGGTTTTTTAAAAAATGTATGCAAAATAAGGGTATAAATTAGAAACTTTTTTTTTTTTTTTTTTTTTTTGAGAGAGAGAGAGAAAGTGCACAAACCAGGGGAGGGGCAGAGGGAGAGGGAGAGAATCTGAAATAGGCTCCACCCCAGTGCAGAGCCCCCCTCAGGGCTCCATCTCACAACCCTGAGATCATGACCTGAGCTGAAATCAAGGGTCAGATGCCCAAGTGACTGAGCCACCCAGATGCCCCCAAAACAAAGATATTTAATTCTCTCAAGCTGTAATAAAATTATCAGAATAGTTATGTCTATACAAAAAAAGAAAGGATATATAAGAAACTGATAATGGTGTTTCCTTTGAAGAATGGAGAATTAGAGGTGGGAGAGAGATAGTTCGCTGTATATCCTTTTGTACTATTTGTCTTTTATTTTTATTATGTATACATTTTACCTATTAAAACCCCAATTACATGATTCTACAAGGACAATTTCTTTGTTTCTTTTTTTAGGTTGTAGTATAGTTGACATACGGTTTTATATTAGTTTCAGGTGTGCAACATAGTGAATTGACAATTATATACATTACAAAATGCTCTTCACAAAAGTGTAGCTACCATCTGTCACCATACAATGTTATTACAGTATTTTTGACTATATTTCCTATGCTGTACTTTCCATCCCCACAACTTTCTATTTTCTAACTTGAAATTTATATGTCTTTATCCTTTTGCCCATTCCCCCCGCCCCACCTCTCCCCTCTGGCAATCACCAGTTTGCTCTCTGTATTTATAAGTCTATTTTTGTTTTATTTGCTTTATTTATTTATTTATTGCTTTGTTTTTTAGATTCCACATATAAGTAAAATCATATGGTATTTGTCTTTTTCTGTCTGACATATTTCACTTAGCAAAAGATAATTTCTCTCATAAGCAATAGCATGTTTACTATTTAGAGATCAAATTTGCCTTTTGACTTTACTATGGTAGCACTGTAACAGGGAATAAATGCTAAATTATACCTTTTTATTTATTAAGATTCTTTTTTCCCCAAATGTGCTAAATAAGGAGGATGACACAGACATCTAAATTCATCTTCAGATACATCACAACATAGCATATTCTTTATTCTAGTAGAAATACTTTCTGGATGTTATAGACAATGTGTCTCCTCCCTCATTTTCAGAGTATTAATTTAATTTATCAAGATGCCATCTGTTCGATTCCTCTAATCCTCAGCTCACCTATTTTGAAGATGAGATGTCTCAAAGTAAATGCATCATTCAAACTGAGGACTTAGGGGCCGCTTATGTAATGCTGTTTCATTGTCTCTTCTAGCCTCGGGGACGGGTTGCACCATTTCATTTTAGTTCCCATTGTCCCCACATCATTTTACTGTTTGGATTTTGGAGAACAGAGCTTACTGAAATGACTTAAGTGAACCTTCTGTTCAGAGGAACAGAAAGACAATACCTAGAAATGAGATCTGTAAAGACAAATATTAATTGGGTACATTTTGATCCTCTTGTATTTTCCTTATCTTCATGGAATTACATGTCAAGGTCAGAATGAGGTGATCTTTGGAGGCTGGTTTCACCGCTCAGGTATTAGTTTTCTACCTCCTTCTCCTTCAGATCCTGATTGCAATGTCATTCATACTTTTGATCTGAACAATGGAATTGAAAGGACCCTGTCAGGACTCAAGGATCTAGGGGTACTTTGATAGTCTAGATCAAGTGTTAGACATTGACTCCAAGGTGGTATAAAGTCATCTAACCAGCGTTATGGAGGATAATAAGATTGTAATTACTAACTGCTAATTTTATTTAGTACTCTTACTCTATGTCAGGTCTTTTACCAGATGTTTAATGCTCACTTAATTCTCTTAATATCCCTCTTAAGCAAATGCAATTATCACTCCCACTCGACAGATGAGAAGAAGCAGGCACATAGAGCTCAAGTTGAACAACTCGTCCAAGGCCCCACATGTAGGAAGTGGTAGACCTGGGATGTGAACTCTGGTAGCCTGATCCCAGAACCTATGCTTCTTACTCCTCTCAATGGGCTCAAACTCTAGAGATAGATCAGAGGAGAGCATGATTAATTTTATCTGGGGAAACCCGAGAGGCTTCCTGGAGGAGGTGATAGAACAGGTGGGTTTTGAAAGATGAATGGGTGTTTATCTGGCAACCACAAGGGTATGTCAGGCAACCAAAAACTGCATGTGCAAAAAGGAAAGGAGTAATTCTATTCACTGATGTCTGAAATTTAACTTCAAATTATCATAGCATATATGTACAAATTAGGGGACAAGATGCTAGAAGTAAAAATAAATTTCAGCATTGAAACAACTCATAGCTACCTTACTAAAGGAATCAACCGTCTTCCAACCTTAGGGATAAAATTATATAAATGAAGACATATAACTGGCACAAAAACAGACACATAGACCAATGGAACAGAATAGAGAGCCCAGAAATGGACCCTCGGCTCTTTGGGCAACTAATATTTGATAAAGCAGGAAAAAATATCCGGTGAGAAAAAGACAGTCTCTTCAATAAATGGTGCTGCGAAAGTTGGACAGCTACATGCAAAAGAATGAAACTTGACCACTATCTCACACCATACACAAAAATAAACTCCAAATGGATGAAAGACCTCGATGTGAGACAGGAATCCATCAAAATTCTAGAGGAGAACATAGGCAGCAACCTCTACGACATCGGCCAAAGCAACCTTTTTCATGAGACATCCCCAAAGGCAAGAGAAACAAAAGATAAAATGAATTTATGGGACTTCATCAAGATTAAAAGTTTCTGCACAGCCAAGGAAACAGTCAGAAAAACTAAGAGGCAGCCCACGGAATGGGAGAAGATATTTGCAAATGACACTACAGATAAAGGACTGGTATCCAAGATCTACAAAGAACTTCTCAAACTCAATACACGAGAAACAAATAAATCAAAAAATGGGCAGAAGATATGAACAGACACTTTTCCAATGAAGACATACAAATGGCTAACAGACACATGAAAAAATGTTCAAAATCATTAGCCATCAAGGAAATTCAAATCAAAACCACACTGAGATACCACCTTACGCCAGTTAGAATGGCAAAAATAGACAAGGCAAGAAACAACAATTGTTGGAGAGGATGTGGAGAAAGGGGATCCCTCCTACATTGTTGGTGGGAATGCAAGTTGGTACAGCCACTCTGGAAAACAGTGTGGAGGTCCCTTAAAAAGTTAAAAATTGAGCTACCCTATGATCCAGCCATTGTACTACTGGGTGTTTACCCCAAAGATACAGACGTAGTAAAGAGAAGGGCCATATGCACCCCAATGTTCATAGCAGCAATGTCCACAATAGCTAAATCGTGGAAGGAGCCGAGATGCCCTTCAACAGATGACTGGATTAAGAAGTTGTGGTCTATATATACAATGGAATATTACTCAGCTATCAGAAAGAACGAGTTCTCAACATTTGCTACAACATGGACGGCATTGGAGGAGATAATGCTAAGTGAAATAAGTCAAGCAGAGAAAGACAACTATCATATGATTTCTCTCATCTATGGAACATAAGAACTAGGATGATCGGTAGGGGAAGAAAGGGATAAAGAAAGGGGGGGTAATCAGAAGGGGGAATGAAACATGAGAGACTATGGACTATGAGAAACAAACTGAGGGCTACAGAGGGGAGGGGGGTGGGGGAATGGGATAGGCTGGTGATGGGTAGTAAGGAGGGCACGTATTGCATGGTGCACTGGGTGTTATACACAACTAATGAATCATCGAGCCTTACATCGGAAACCGGGGATGTACTGTATGGTGACTAACATAATATAATAAAAAATCATTATAAAAAAAATAAATGAAGACATATAATAATGCATCACAAAACATACAACATCACAGAGAAATGCTATTTCTTTTAACTTTATAGGGCACTTTGATTGCCCTGATGCCCTCTATTCTTTATCCTCTCCTATAGCCCCAACTTTTGCCATGTGACTTCACAATTCCTTTGAATAAAAAGGTAGAGTCTACCTCCTCATTTTTGAATCTGGGCTGTCCTTGGGGTATTAGCAGACATGACACAACAGAGACTTAAACACACGCGCGTGCACACACACACACACACACACGGGAAAAAAGAGGGAGCCAATTTAAGACATATTTTGACCAAAATTTCAGGAGGAAACGGTAAAGCACTTGGGCATGTTTGCTTGTGCTTGCTCTCCCACCAGGAGAATACATCCAGGAGAATGTGCTACAGGACGAAAACCATGTGGAGCAGAGCCCCGTGGCTTTGTTTCCCATGGGCTACCTACCTGCAGCAGGACCGAGTCAGCTAAGCCCTGGGAGTCAAAGGCAGTCCAGCTCTGATCAGCCCAGCCCAACCTGATCAGCTGCAGCCTGCAGACTCACGAGCTCCACCACTGCTTATTATTACAGGCTGCTGAGTTTTCAATCCGAATTTCCTCCGCTTGGAGGTAGCCTGAGGGTTACAGTAACCGACCCTGCAATCATCCCAGGGAAAGACCTGAAATACTCCACTCCCAAGGAAGTTATACTGCTATGTCAATTTTGCCTATTATGCGGCCTCACTGTGACAATGGATACCTGATACAGTATATAAGACCGTTTCATAATACCATCAACATCAAAAACTCCTGGCAGTCAGTGTCTTCTATTTATTTTATGCTCCAAATAAAAGCAGAAGCAAAAGGCACATGATACATGCTTTTTAGGCAAAAAACAAAAAAACAAAACCCAAAAAACCCCCAAAATCCAAAACCAAAAAGCAAAAATCCAACAGGGATCTTGCTTCTTTGACAGTAGACTATTTCGTGTTTATCCCTGGGAGAAGCGCAGGGTGAATTGAATGACTGTAACCCATCACTTGTCAAATAAAATCACAAACTAACTTTACACAGGAATAGCTAGCAGCTAATTTAAATACTTTTTGGAACCAGCAGGTAGAAGAGATGGGTATAATGTAATTCAGCTTTTTTCTTTATTGTTCTTTATGGAACTTCAAACCAAAGTTCTTGTGTCAAAAAGCCGTTCAACTTCAGACAGGGAGGAACTGAAGTTACAATCTTAAGAATGTTTTTGAATGTTTTGTAGTCCAAGTTTTTCAAACCCCTTCATACATGGGTAGAGGGGAATTAAGTGAAGGTTAATTTAATTAAAGATTCTATTTGTTCCTAATTGTAATGATAGGTCTGTTCAATACAGCAAATGGGGAAAATAAAGTGAACAGAAAGCAAGCAAAAATATTTCCACCATTAAGATATGATCATTGTCAATATATTTGTATTTTAAATGTATTCTGATCTTTTATTTTAGCAATAGTAGCACACTTTGAGGGACCACGCCGGGAATTTTACATTCATCTCTTCCTTTAATTATCACAACTGGGGGAGGTGTATCATCTCCACAGTTTAGGCAAGGAAATTAAGAACATAGTAACAGAAAGGTTACAGGCATTTTAGCCCCTCCCTATGATTCAGCATTTCAGCACTCCTCTTTAGCAAAAAGAATTTTCCTTTTACTTAACCTCTCCTGACGGAAACTTCAAACTTAGACAAAAGTAGAGGGAAAAGCATCCTTAGCCTGTATGCCTCCATCACCCACTTCAACAATTACCGACGCAGGTCAGGTTTGTTTTACCAACTGCACCCACTTCTGCTCACGTCCTTTGACTCCAGGTTTCCACGTGAACTTTCCTGTGTGTAGAGCACTTGAGGATAACTTGCCCTGCAGATCTTCAAGGATAAACCTGAAATAGCCCTGTACTTTCAAAGAGGCAAGTTTGCTGTGTCAGTCTTGCCTAAGAAAGAAAACGTGCCTCCTGCCTACTATAGCAGGCTAAGCCCTTGTTAGAGTGAAGCCCAAGCTGAGGTGAAGGCACGGAGTTCCAGAAGCTGAGCCACCCGTACAGACACTGTCATGAAATGTACATCTCTACCTATAAAATGAGAAGGAACGGAATGCTACACAGTTTGTAAAGCACCCTCATATGTTTCATTATATGGGATGGAACATTCCTTTTTAGGAAAACTGCTCTGCTCTGCTCTAGGTATTGTTTCTCTGACTCCCAGAGAAAGCCTTTGCAGGGCCAAACCAGGCAGATCTCTCTTCAGTCCTTCTCACCCAAGGGCAAGAGCAGGGCTGGTGTGCTTCGTTGTGCCATCATTCACCCTGAAATGGATAAGTGGTGAATATTCATGAGGGCTTCTACCAGTGGAGTCTTTAGGGGCATATGGGTACCACAGCCTCTATTCTTAGCAAGTTTGCACCAAAGCGTCTGAGTCTATTTACTCACAATTTGCTGATGTTTTGACATTTCCTTGCTGATTTGCCTCTTGAGTGAACGCCGCATGACACATTTGTGATTGGAAGTGATATCCCAATGAGCCAAAGATTGGCTTCTCCTGTTGCCATGGGCCATCCCATCTCATTTTCTCACAGAGTAAATGTTGCACTCGAGGCAAAATAAAAAAGACGGCAGCCCTAAATGTCTCCGATTTCTGTCTCTTCCGCCTAGCCTCTGTAGCTGAGAGAGGAGAGTAGAACCGCCATACACTCTACAGCAATTACTTTTGTAGGGAAACATCTTTCACTCCAGTCTTGTGAGACAAGAATAAAGACATTACTATCAGACTATCTTTCGATTTAAGAAGTAAATCATGTTTGTTGTCAATATACAAAAAGTGTAGAAAGTATAAAAACCTGGAAAGCAAAACTGCCTCTCCCATCTACCTCACTCCCCTGCCCTAGTCACTTAATTCTTCTCCTTAAAACTGATTACTGTGCATTTGGTATGCATACTTCTAGACTTTTTTCAGTGCTTTGAAATATATGTCTAGATATGTTTATAAGTATAGATCTACACAGTATAAAAGAAGCATATGAACACATCCATTCACATATGCATGTGATTCTTTGTGCATACTGCATTAAATCTGACATGCCACCGAGTATAGAATCTGTCATTATTTTATGTATACTATCAAGACTGGTCCTTGGTCAATAGCAATTGTAAGACACCGTCAATGATAAGACTCTTTTTACAATAATGTGAAAATGTGAAAAATGCACTTCTTGGAATCAGTGAAATATGGCATTGTTTTGCATCCTCTTTTTTTCATTTAGCAGTATAAAGATATATTTTTGCTCCAGTGCAAATGGATCCACCTCTTTTTTTTAAACTGCTGCTCATTATAACGTTGTTAGCTGTCCCACAATTTATTTAGCCATTCTCATACTGTTGAACATATAAGTTGCTTCCAAATTTACTATTAAAATAGCACTGGACGACTACATCTCAGCATAAACCTTTGCATACTTACATGAAGGTTTTATAGAGTGTATTCCTGTAAGTGTAATTGCTGGGTCAAAGGTTATGAGCCACTAAAATGTTTATAGGGACTGATAAACGAGGAGCTTCTTTTTCCTGGACAGGAATGCTCTGGTTCTGAGGATTTAAGTGCCTTGCTCCAGCTCACAGAGTTAGTAAGGGGAAGGGGTTGCCAACTGTTTTCTGACTGCGGCAGTGTTCTGAACCCCATGCTCTCCCTCCTCTGTCCTTTCCACTATGGATTCATCTTTGATAAAACGTATAACAAGTTATAAGTTTAACAAGCATACATTTCAGCCCTTGGAGAGGGGCTTTTTTCCCCCCAAGTCTCTGAGACTGATCTTTCTGGGAATGGCTGTGCATTTGCTGGGCATTTAGTGACCTTGACTGCAAAGACACCTAAATTATTTGTACCCACATCTAAGCAATCAGATTCAGAGCTGACTGGTCCAGCTCTGTAGAAGCTGTTTCCACCTTGTGGGAGAAAAGGAAAAGAAGGCCTGGGGGGCTTCTTGGTTCTACGGACTGCTGTGATTACTTGTGAGTTGTACTAAGTTAGACTATCCAGACTTGTTGGTCCATTCCAATTTTGTAGCCTTTAAACTGACTCTTCTCAGCTTTTTACATTCCTCCCTCCACCAATAAGAAAGAGTGACCACTGTAGACCTGGTCACACAAAATAAAGCAAATTTCTGCTGTCATCACATTCAAGCAATGTTAAATGGAAATAAAAATTTATTTAAAAACCCATATAATTATGCTGGTTGACAGTCAGCATTATCCAAATCTCCTAGCACAGTACTTTGCAAATGTTACCATGCATATGAATCCCTGGGGCGCTTATTAATTTTATAATTTAGATTCTAATTTAGTAGGTCTGGGATGGGGCTCAGATTCTGCATTTCTGGCTCAGGTGATGCCTATGCTGCTGGTCCACAGATCCCACTTTGAATAGCAAGGTCTTAGATCAGAAGTCAGCAAACTATAGCCAATGGGCCAAATCTGGCCCTCTACCAGTTTTGCAAATAAAGTTTTATTGAAACACAGCCCATTGTCCATATGCTTATGTATTGTCTATGGCTGTTTTCCCACTGCAACGGCAGAGCCAAGTAGTTATGACAGAGACTTTATAGACTGCAAACTCTAAAATATTTGCTATCTGGCCCTTTACAGAGAGAGTTTGCTTCCCTTGCCTTAGGTGTTTCTTTTGATGTTAAATATTTGGTCCTTAGGACGGATTTTAAACATTCATCCAACATTCAGTAAATCTTTATCTAATACTAATTATGCACTAGACATCGAGCTAAAAGGATACAATTATGAACAAGATACAATCCCTATTCTCATGAAGCTTATATTTATTCTCTCCTTCAATATTTGAGCAAGTTACTCTATGCTCTTGGCCTCAGTTTTCCCACCTGTAAAATGAGACGAAAATACCTAATGCTTAATTAAGGTTGTTGAGAAGACAGTGGTAAGCATATGATAAATACTCAAAAAAAAAAAAAAAAGGTTAGTTGTTATTACATTATTTTTACTATTATTCTTACTCTCTAGATTTCCAGACATAAACAAATTTCTTATATCTGCTGGCTGTGTGTGTGTGTGTGTGTGTGTGTGTGTGTGTTTCCTTCCTGGCTGTTCAGAAAGAACTGGAGTTGAAAGTGACTTTTCCTTAAATTTTAAAAGAAAGATTTAACAATTCAATCATAGTTTCTATCACTGAAACCATTCTTTGATACTAAGACCAAAGCAGGAACAGTATTCTTGGTTCCTAAAATGGATCTTTCTGTGTTTCTCCAGGTGCTTAATCTGCCATCAGTGAGGTGCTAATGTTGACATGGCCCCTGGTGGGGAAGGTTGGAGAGAACCAGGAGGGCCTTACTCTCTCAGCAAGATGGACAGCCTTTGATGGGATTAACTAACAACTCCGGATGGTTGTTACCACAGACAGCCATTATGCTAAAAACAGCTGAGGTGAATTTTTAACTCGTTATTTCTTCATTTCAAAGGAAGGCTGGGAAGAACCAAAATACTCTCTTTAGGTCATTGGAAACCTGCATGCATGTTTTTGTTATTTTGGGTCTGTATTGAATCTTTACTAGATTATAAATTCTTCATGGTCAGGAATGATGTAAATCCTGATTTTGTTTGCTAAGAAGCAGATCTTGAAGCAAAGATCTGAGGGTAAGTAGTTTATTTAGGGGGCGGGGGTAAGGAAACCAGTAGGGCAGTGGAAAAACAAGATGGCGAAGAGAAGGCAGTGAACTCTGGGTGTGTTGTTGCTGGGGGGCGGGGGTGGGTAGCATCTGGCTGCCCCTGTGGTGCTCCTAGAGGGTCATCACGCTGTGGAACTCTGGGAAACAGTGAAAATCATGCCTCAGAACTATCCCACAGAGAGCTGCGGGTGCTAGAGATTTTCTACACCAATTCCCATCCCTCAGTCCTTGGTGAAGGGCGGGTTAATACACCTGGAGGGGTGTGTATTAATTTCCTAGCATTTCTGACTAAAGGGAGGCAGCTACTGTCCACTGGAAGCAGCCAGAGGGCACCGAGGGCAAGGCTTGATGTACACACAGGGCACTAAGAGTCTCTGGATGGCTTGGCTATTTCTGCTTCCCATGCCTGAAGTTTGCACAAACAAGGTGCTTACTAAGTGTGCATTGTCATATTCTGGATGAATCAAGACATAAAAACCAAACTGTCCAGAAGTCTGCATACAACCCAAGCATTGAGACTGCTGAAGTGAGTCTGAGCATTTGTGGGCAAGTGAATAACAGAGAACGCTTCCTTCTATAGTGATTTTGAAGAGAAAAAATAAAGTTACCTTGGTGCTGACTGGAGTTCAGGAGACACTGCCCCCAAATATGGCACCTTAGCGTATTGAATATTTTAAACTGAAGGAGTTTAAGGAAATGATGGAAGCAGAAAGGTCATTTCCCTTCCTTTCTGAAGTAGGTCATAAAAGACTTGTGTGAGGTGTGCCCTCCCTGTACCCAGAGGAAAGGAGCATCTTTATGTCTGAAGATGAAGGTTGTCAAGAAGATTCAGAACTGAAAGGCCTTGCTAAGTTTCCCTCAGTTTACTTCATTTCTTTTATAGTCTCTGACCTATCATATTTCTCCACAACCACCTGCTCTTCATCAAAAGTAGCATAAAAATACTCGGGTTTAATTGTTTCGTCAGACCTTCATGTCCTTTTGAAGGCTCCTGTGTCTTGTAAAACTTATATGAAATAAATGTGTATGCTATTCTCTTGTCAATTTCTTTGTCAGACCTAACCAGGGACCCTCGGAGGGTCAAGGAAAACTTTTTCCTCCCTCACAATGCTCTAGGTATGAGAGAGAGAAGCTGACAAGCTAATGAAACAGATAAATTGAAGTTCTAATTCTTCACACTTTGCCAAGTCAAGCACATACTTTTCCTAGGTAAAATGCCATAACTGGGGTAATAGACATTAGAGACGACGATCAATAGACAATATAAAACATGATACCAAAGTAATCAGGGCTCATGTTTCAGGGACAAGAATTTTGAATGTCTGAGCATCAAGCGTTGGGTTCTCAGGACATAGTTGATGAGACAGAGGTTACCATGCGGGAGGTTTTATCTAAGGAGTATTGTTGGGACCAACACTTGTGAAAGGGAGGGGGATGAAGTGGGACTGAGCAGAGAGAGAAACCAAGCTGTGATGCGGGCCCAGCCATGGCTTCTGTCAACTGTCCAAGGAGCTCTGGGGCCGGAAAGGTCCTACTGAGGTGTCCCAAGTATGGCTGAGACGGCCAGGTCATTATACTCATAGCCATCCCTTTCATACTGGCCAGAGCCATCCTGGAAGGAGCTGACAGCTGAAGGTGGTCTGCTGCCAGCACTCCTAGCAGCTGAGAATGAATCCTTCAGCTGGTGGTGCATCAGTGCCCCCCACACCAAATATTCTCAGCCTCCCCTCTCCCTCAGTACTCTGCCCCCAGCATGGGCTTTGAAGATTCTCTATCTTGGATTACCAGGGTTATACGATTTAAATTTGATGTGATTCTCATATTTCACAACCCTTGAGTTCTTCTGGAACCTGCTTTGCCTTCATCATTATTTGGTGCTAGGGGACTATATTATTGATCTACTGGAGCACAATTTACTACACATCACAGTAGACCACCTGTGATGTGGGGCAGATAGGTACCTAAAATCTGTCTGCTTGCCATCCAAGTCCTGATATTCTGATTTCTATAGTCTTAGGTACATCCTTTTGGACAGCCAGGAGGTGTCTGCATGGGTGGTCTGTGTTTAGATACCACATCCTCTGCAACCCAGAGCATAAAATCTCACCTCAGTTTTCATTTTCCTGGAACTTGAAGTAGGAGGCTGTCTTAATAACTATTTTGGGTTCTATGGAATTAGTCATACAGCATACAACAATGACTCTGTGTGTGTGTGTGTGTGTGTGTGTGTGTGTGTGTGTGTGTGTGTGTGTTGGGGGTAGGATTCCTCTCCCGGCACAAGGAAGACAAAAATCCCAAGAAAAGCTGGGGCTAAACTTTGAGCAGCGCCATATAAAACAGAGGCTGAGAAACATCAACATAAGCCGTGCATGCAGGGAGGAAATATTTGCACAGTCCTGCTTCACCACTTATAGCCATGGAGAGTCCTCCATATTTATTGTTCCATCCAAGAAATCTTTGCCAAAACCAAGGTAACAAAGATGTAGTCCTATATTTTCTTGTAAGAGTCCTGTGGTTTTATCTCATACGTTTTGGTCTGTGACCCACTTTGAGTTAAGTATTGTGGACGGCATGAGAAGGGGATACAACTTTATTCTTTTGCATGTGGATATCCACTTGTCTCAGCATAATTTCTTGAAAAGACAATTCTTTTCTGCCATTGAATTGTCTCGGCATCCTTGTCAAAAACCAATTGACTATAAATGTAGTTTATTTCCAGTTTCTCAATTCTATTCCATTGTATGTCTATCCCATGCGAGTGCCACACTCTCTTATTACTATAGCTTTGTACTTAGTTTTGAAATTGGGAAGTGTGAGTCTTCCAACTTTGTTCTTTTTTAAGATTGTTTTGTCCATTCTGGGTGCCTTAAATTTTCATATAAATTTGAGAATCAACTTGTCAATTTATGCAAAGAAAACAGCTGAGATTTTGATATGAATTGTGTGGAATTTGTAGATCAATTTGGAGAGTACTATCCTTTTAACAAATATTGTTCCTGATTCATGAACATGAGATGTCTTTCCATTTATTTGGGTCTCCTCTAATTTCTTTCAACAATAGTTCATAGTTTTCAGAGACTATATTTTGCCTTGCTTTTGTTAAAATTATTGTTAGGTATTTTATCCATTTGGCTGTTGTTTTAATAAGAATTGTTTTCTTAATTTCCTTTGTTAATTTTTCATTGCTAGCTGCCTCAGCTTGGGTTGCTGTAACGAAATACCACAGACTGGGTGACTCAAATAACAGGCATTTATTTCTCAGAGTTCTGGAAGCTGGGAAGTTGGAGATTAGGATGCTAGCATGATTATGGTCAGGCTCTGATGAAGATCCTTCCTGGCTTGCAGGTGGCTGCCTTCTTGCTATATCCTCACATGGGAGAAGAGGGAGAGGAAGAGACAAAGGCTGGGGAGATAGAGGGAGAGAGGGGGAGACAGAGAGTGGGGGGGAGATGGGGGGAGAAAGAGAGAGAGAAAGAGAGAGAGGGGCACTCTCTGATTTCTTCTTATAAGGGCACTAAGCTCATCAAAAAGACCTCACCCTCTTGACCTTATCTAAACCTATATACCTCCCAAAGGCCCCACCTCCAAATATAATCACATTGAGGGTTAGGGGTTCAACATATGAATTTTGGGGGAGCACATTCAGTCCCTAATGCAAGTGCATAGAAATACAAACGAATTTTGCATATTAATCTTGTACACGGCAAACTTGATGAGCTTATTTTTTAAATCATTTTTTAGTGGGTTTCTTAGAATTATCTCTAAACAAGATAATGCCATTGGCCCATAGAACATGTTTTACTTATTCCTTTCCAATATAAATGTCTTATTTCACTTTCTTATCTAACTGGCCTGGCTAGAATCTCCAGGACAATGTTGAGTAGAAGTGGTGAGGAGGGATGTTTTTTTGTCATTCTTGATCTTAAAGGGAAGCACTTAGTCTTTCACCATTAAGTATAATGTGGGTTTTATCAGGTTGAGGAAGTTTCCTTCCCCTCCAAGTTTGTTGTGCATTTGTATTATGAAAGATTTCTAAAATGCTTTTTCTGTATCTACTGGGATTATCATATGATGTCTGTTTTTTTATTCTTTTGATAAGGGGTTTTAACATTGATTTTTGGATGTTAAAACAACTTTACATTTCTGAGATAAATCTCACTTTATCATGGTGAATCATCATTTTTTTTTATATGTTCCTGGATTCAGTCTGCTAGTATTTTGTTGACAATTTTTGTGTCTGTATTCACAAGAAGTTTTGGTCTGTAATTTTCTTTTTTTGAGATGTCTTTGTCTGGATTTAGCATCAGGGCTGTACTGGTCTCATAGAATGAGTTGGAAAGTGTTTCTTCTTTCTTCTAATCTTTGGTAGAGTTTGTGAAGAATGGTTACTAATTCTCCTCTAAATGTTTAGAATTCACCAGTAAAGTCATCTTGGTATGGGCTTCTTTTTCAGAGAAGTTTTAAAATTACTAACTCAATCTCTTTACCTGTTATAGGTATACTCAAATTTTCCGTTTATTGTAGAGTCAGTTTCAACAGTTTGTGTCTATCTAAGAATTTACCTATTTCACCTAAGTTATCAGATTTGTTGGAGATAGGTTTATTTTTTTTTAAATAATTATCCTTTATGATCCTTTTTATTTCTGTAAGATGAGTAATAGTGTTCCCTCTTTCATTTCTGATTTTCATAATTTGAATCTTTTTATTTTATCAATTCCTAGGATTTAGATTAGAAAGAGTGGGATATTTGGCACTAAACTCATCTAGGACCAAATTCTATCTCTTTCACCATGTGATTCCCCTCTCTCAACCTTGGTTTTTAAATCTACATGATGGAGATAATTTAATCTGTTCATTCTTTCAATAAATACATGTGGAACACCTATCGTATGCCAGGCACTATTTGTGTGTGTGCGGGGGGGGTGGGGATGGGGAGGCAGGAGAAACAAAATAACTTTCCCTCATGGAGCTCACATTTCATCTTGCTGTAAAGTTTAAATATGATGACATTATAGAGTTACTGGCATAGATAAATGCCCAGTGAACCATGGCTACTGCAACTGTATCTTTTCCTCTCCTGTGCCAATTCAGATTCTCTAGGAGAAAGCACTGGATGGCTTGTGATACTTTCTGGCAATCTGAGGTCTTTCTCATACTTCATCATAATCAATTCTGCTCAAATACAAACATCACAGCAGCAATTTCCTTTTATGTCTAACTTCTAATTATCTATAAACACATGCTTTTATGAGATGGCTCTCATCCTTTGATATATGATCGCAGACGTTTAGCTAGTCAAAACCCTACCTGACTACCCTGCTTGCTGCATTAAAACTCAAGTAGCACAGACCTGTGGTAGAATCGTTTACATGCATGTTAATTTGCATGTTTTTCCCATGTATTTTTTTCTTTTCCCTTCCCTCACTCAAGCACATAGTAAGGCTTGCTCTCTTGCCTCCAGGAAGGTTAGCAGGAAACAAGAAAGAGGGGATAGTTTCCTTTGGGGCTTTTAAAATTTTTTTTTTAATTTTTATTTTTTAAAGATTTTATTTATTTATTTGACAGAGAGAGACAGCGAGAGAGGGAACACCAGCAGGGGCAGTGGGAGAGGGAGAGGCAGGCTTCCCTCCGAGCAGGGAGCCCGATGCAGGGCTTGATCCCAGGACCCGGGGATCATGACCTGAGCCAAAGGCAGACACTTATGACTGAGCCACCCAGGTGCCCCTCCTTTTGGGCTTTTGATCTCAAAAGTTTGAGTCCACTTGAATAGATGATTCTAGCCTTCTGGCAGGACTAAGAGACAGAAGGGGTCTTCTATGGGGAACAAGAGTGGAAAGGGAAGAAAAGAAATTTAGGGAGATAGAGGTGTGTGTGTGTGTGTGTGTGTGTGTGTGTGTGTGTGTGTGTGTATGTGCCCTAAGCAGTGGAGATTGTGGCTATCCCTGGAAGCACCCTGGGGAGAGATCAGACTTCCCAGGGGACTAAGTGCTTAAGATCCCTAGAGATATGAGAAGCTCCAGCCGTCTCAAAGGTCGCAGGCTCCCAGCAAGGCCCTGAGGCAATAATCCCACAAGAACTGAGGGATGGTGCGGGCTGGAGGCACTGTGGACTCCCAGTGGTAACCAGAGCAGGTTAAAGTTGATGACCAGAGAAGCTTCCCTGAGGATGTGATGCTACCTAGCCTTCAGGATATCCATCATCTTCAGGAAGGAGACTAATAGCCCATCCCCCACCAGTCAGCCAGGGGATGTGGACTCTGATTTGGAACCAAGGGGCTTTAAAGAAGATAAGGAAAAAGAAAGCATTTAACATTTTGGTTTGGTTGTGTGTTGTTTTTTGTTTGTTGGTTTGTTTGTTTGTTTTGCACAGCTAAGCTTGTGAACTGAGAGTCATACTGGCTGTCTAAGGTAGCCATGGGATAGGAAGTAATTAAAACTCAGGACTTCTGCCTCTGTCCACTTATCACATACTTCTCTTTTGAGAGCCTATGGCTTAGAAGTATGGGGAATTTTCTAGCCATTTGATTCTGTGCTCCAGTACTTTCCAGCATCAGTTGGCTTTGATAAGTACAGATTGATCCAAGATGAGAAAGGGATGCAGAAACCCAGCACAGACCATGATTCACACACAACCCTAAACAAAGCAGTAGCTGAGTGATTTTCCTGGAACTCCTTACAGAGTGATGAGACAATGAGGGGCCCATTTACTATAATAGATGGCCAGGGGACATTCAGAACTCAAGAACACTTCAAATCTACCTTCTAATTTATAAACCCAATTTCCTCACAGGCTGTAGGTTCACTGAGGATAGGAATTGTTTTTTACTGGCTCCCTGCTATGGCTTGCATGGTGGCTGGCATAGGGCAAGCATGTTATTTTTATGTATATACATGTATATAAATTAATTAAAACATCTCATTATTGAAAGCCTACTATCTTCCTGAAATTGCTCACGGCACTGTGGACAGCATTATCTTGTTCAATCCTCTAAATGATCCTGTGAGGTAAGTTGCTCAAAGTCTCACAGTTAGTAAGTGGCAAGGTTCCAGCCCTGGTCTGACTTCAAACTCACCATTTCTTTACATTTTTGAGTCTCTTTGGGATAGAGGTAGATCTTGTTATAAGCTAATCATTTGGATTTTAACTTATAATATTAGGGTATCAATAAGGAAGCAATTCTATTTCCTCCTTACTAATCCTTTTAACCATTCATCTATTCAGTGAAAGAGTATATATATTGAGTTATACATCCCAGATACTTGTCCCTCTAAATTACTGTGCAAATCAGTTAGAAATTTATAGAACTGAAAAGAATAAGACAAAAAATTTTCATGTTCCAAAAATATCTAGTTGTCTCATAGACTTCTTACTGAGGCTTCCTGGGCTGATGGAAAGGTTTTAAGACTTGGGATCAGCAGACCTGGGTTTAAACACTGGGTTAATAATAGCTAGTCAAATCGGAACTAACTCGATAATCAAAACTAGCTAGTTTTGCTTTGGGCAAGTTAGTTTTCCCGAGTCTCATTTTTCTCATCTGTACAATGGAAATAGCATCCACATGTGTGGAACTTGTGAGGTAATATATGGTACTGTAATTTGGCAACAAAACCTAAACACATGTAATCTTTACTATGATCATTGTTATTACCTATAAGAGTTGTAAATTGCATGCACTTATATATAATAGATCTACCATGGGTTAAAATGGAGTTTTGGGAACAAGGTCACTTTGGTATTTGATTGTGAGGTTGGTAAACATTAGAAATGTTTTTGCTACAAATGAAGAAATGTAGAAGGAGGGTAGGAAGACAATGTACAGATATGTACTTTAGGGCTATACAAAATCACCCGGCTTGGGAAGGTGGGAAGGTGGACTGAAATATGAGTCATGCTTGCTGAGGGGCATCTATAAGAAGCATCTTTCTCCTTTTTATAAATTTTCTACCAGAGAGGGCTTCTATTTGCATTCACACTGGGAGAATCTTTCTATAATTTACTCAAAGTCTCCCTTTATAGCAAATCCTGAGAAAAGGACTTAGGTGCAGATAGTTTATTTGGGAGGGAATACCAGTAGGCATAGTGAAAAAGAAGAGAGAATGAGACAGGAAAGGGAAAAGTCAATAAAGGTTGCATTATTAAACTGGTTTGCACTGTGGGCAACTAGAGCTCAAATCCGCTGTGGTTCCTCTGGGGAAAATTTGTAGAAATTGTCAATCAAAGAATGAAAGACTGGGGCACTTATTCACTGACTTCTATTCTCCATTGGCTGAGGATTGTCCCCAGGACAGTAATTGCCCCATATTTTAGAGCCTATTCACTTTCTGAGGCAGAAAATTGATAGACTTCCCCACTTAAACACTCTTGAAAGTGGGACACCGGCAAGGTACATGGAACTATCCATCACAGTGGTTCTGAAGTTGGGTGGGCTCAAGTAATGTGCTTCAGCACACAGCTCTAGGCTGAGAGTTTTGCCAAGAGTGCTCAAGCAAGTGTGGGTTTAGGGAAAGGGCATGTTAAGGAGGTCCTGAATTTACACTGACCCGGCCAAGAACTGATCTCATTTAGCACTCATTTTCATTCCATTTTCCTTCCACTTGGTCTCTTTGTGCCCATGAATCATACAGAACTTGGAATCAACTCCTTCCCCCCTTCCCTTAAAAAGCCATCTGGGTAGCCATCCATATGACTGGATACAGAAGACATTTAAAATGATAACTGGGCTATTCATAGATGAATGCAGACCTGCTGACTCATCAAATTGCTTCAGTGCCACAGCCAAACAAATCTATCAGTGAGCATGGTCTCCAAGGGATCTAAAGTATCTCTATTTCCCTCCATCCCTTTTTATTTCATTAACATACAATAGGAGTGAGATTATGATCTGAATAATTACAACAATTTCTAATTAATTGAGGTATTTATTCATATAAAAAGTATCAAATGTTTACTGAGGGCTTGCCTCATGTCAAGCTCTAGAATACAGGAGAGAGCGAAGTTTAAGATTTCTGCCTTCACAGAATTTACTTTCTATTGGAGAATAAATATAGAATGAGAAGAATATAATGAAAGAAATAGAGTGATGGGAGAGAAAGTTCCTGGTGTAAAAAAGGAGATTTCAAAATGGAGAAAGCAATCCTAGCTAAGACAGTCTTTCCTAAAAGTAGGGTGAGGAGGCCATATGGGAAGAGAAATTTACATACATCCTTACTGGAGAAATCATCAGCTTTTAAAAAACCTTTAAACAGCTGCAAGAACCTCAGCCTGCATTTAACTTTCTCCTCACCATGACACCTGTATCATCTGCATTCTTCACTTCCAAAGGAGCCAATGCAATTTAACAAGTTTCAATCCCTGATTTGCATATTAACTCAACCAATCCCAGTTAACCTAGTTTCAATTCCTGTTTTGCATAGAAGACTTGAATGAGAACTACACTGGTAGTCTATTGCCATATAACTCTGCCCCCTCTTTGTCTTCTGTGGAACACAATTTAGGTTTCTGCTTTAATCCGTGTCTTTCAAATTACAATTCTATTTGCCCAAATAAACTCCTGTCTGCTTAAATTTTTGGTAAATTCTGTTTTGGTTGACATCCTTTAACGTATTCAGAGCAACTGACTCCAACCCCCAGCACTGCCGTGAACATATGAAAGATACTTCCAAGAGACCATTGTTCTCTAGTATTTCCAGTGGCAGACCTCATAGTTCTGGCAGAGAGTTCTTCTGGATCCAAACCTCCTATTTTTTCAGCTGAGGTTCTGATCAGGCTTTATTTGGGGAAAATAATAGTTTCTGCCCTCACTTCTTTGAAGGGGTGGATGACCTTACCCATCAGAGGATTCAGGTTTCAGGATATTTACTGGACAGTCCTCAACTTATTTCCAGGTGGCTACATGGTCTTTCAATTTAGAACTAGGTTGTTCTCTTTAACCAATGCAAACCCCTTAGTTCTTTTGCTATTTAAATGAGGGTCTTCCGACTCTAATACCACTCAGTGTTCAGGAATCTCCCAGACACATAACAAGAGACCAACGGTCCATTGGTAACATTTTGGAAAGTGGTCTTCAAACAGCACGCACATGACCCCAAACATTCATCCTCTTGCCTCAGTCATTTGAGAACAATCATGGGAAATACTTCTAGATTGGCCATAAATGATCAACCTCCTTCAGGAAAACCAGCGGGATTTTTGTTTAAAGAATATGGCCCTCCTTCTGTAATTTTTTTGCCCTATTAGACTCACTTTACCTGGGCTGATTCAAAACTTCATTGACCAAAATGGGTCACTTTCAATATCCCAAAACTAGTGTATGTGTGTGTACCACTGGAAAAAGGTTATAAAAAAAAAAAAAAAGACGGGAAACTCATTTTAACTGGCATTTGGAGACCTTCAAAAGAAAAACAATAAAGGTCGCTTCCCTTCAGGCAGTTAACTCTAAACTTTCAGAAGCTAAAGACCTTTTCAAGAGACTTTCAAATTAAAAAAAAAATCAGGAGAAGTCTCCCAGCCTTTTCCTCTTCTTTCTTTGCCACCACCCTACTGTTTCTGCCCCTTTCCCATCAGCCTCTTTTTCCTGTTCTCCACTTACATATCCTGGTTTAGCTGAACTTCCATTTTATAATGACAGTCTGGAGGTTCCTCTAAATCCTCCAGCCATCCGGGCTCCTTTTGAAGTTCAACCTAATGAAGGAGGCTCTGGGGTTTCATCAATCACAGGGGAGCGATGCTGTCAGTTTTAAGCCCACCAACCTCTCTATCCCCCTTTCTTCCTCTCAAAAGGAGAATCTATTTTTGGAAATAGCGAAATAACACACACACACACACACACACACACACAAAATCAGCTTAGCTTCTGGATTGTGCAACTTCTTCAAAGTTTCTAAGGCAGTACCGAAGGAGGTCAGAGCAAGTTCCCCCAAAATGTGCCACTTTGGCATGTGAACGATTTTGAGCTGAGGCAATCGAGTCCCTGTTGGGCTCAAAAGAAATAGGTATTGCTTTCCTGCTCATCTGGTTTTGTCTGCTTGCTTGGGACAGACAATTGTCAATTCTCTCTTTTGGCTATCTTTGGGAGTGACTCTGGATTGCAAGAAGGTAATATTCTTTTTTTTTTTTTTTCATTTTATTTATTTATTTGACAGAGGTAGAGACAGCCAGCAAGACAGGGAACACAAGCAGGGGGGGTGGGAGAGGAAGAAGCAGGCTCATAGTGGAGGAGCCTGATGTGGGGCCCGATCCCATAATGCTGGGATCACGCCCTGAGCCGAAGGCAGACGCTTAACGACTGCGCCACCCAGGTGCCCCAAGAAGGTAATATTCTTTGGGGGCCTGTCTTACACACAAGGTGGGGGGCGGTATTTAATACTGTCAGAAATATTTACTGTTTGTCCTGGCTAAAAACTGGCAAGAATTTTTAAGTAGCTCTGTAGTCAAAAGTTGGTCAGGTGGAAGCTGATATTCAGAGCCTGAAAGGAACTTTTTTGAGGACTTCTTCCCTCAATTAAAATTAGAACTATGTACCTGGAGTGAAAGAATCAAATTGAGGATAATGTAGTTGGATAGGTGAATCAACCCATGGTATCATTTCAGTTATAACTCAATTCTTTGAGGAATTGGGAGTGTCTGTCCTTATCTCATAAATCCTTGCAAAGGTAGAATTAAGGCCCCAGAAACAATTCAGTCCTTCAGCCTATCCTTTTCACCAATCCCCAAACCTCCCCTCTTTTATCTCAGAAGGCTTATAAGCTCTTATAAGGTTACAACCTCTCTGGGAACTCTTATCTAGATCATCCCCAGTCCCCCAGACTTACCCCCCCCAAAAAAAAGTAAAAAGAGGACTTTTAAAAATATAAATGGCTTTAGAAGTACCCTTGTCCAAAATCTAGTCTACAGTTTCTATAAGGTTACTTGTCAAGGACAAATGCTAATCTTAAGTGTCTTCTCCATAAATATCAGTAGAAAATTCTTAAGCCATCTGAGCAGGTAAACTTAACTTATTCCACCCACCATAAATAAATAAATAAATAAATAAATAAATAAATAAATAAATAAATAGTTTAGCTCCAGCTGTCCTTTATAAACTAGTCAATTCTACATTATCATACCTGTCTCATGGCTAAAAATTTTATAACAATAACTGTAAGATCCCTGTTTGTGCCTGTCTGTATGTTCATAAATGATATAAGTATGTGGTGTTTTCTATGTCTGCATGATATTGCCAAAATTAATTTGTAAAAGAGCTCTGTTTAATTGCCTAAAAATTAAGCACTTAAATAGATTTGATATTCATAAAAATTGTCAAAAATATCATAAATATAACCCAAGTAAGTTTCAAGTTCATGTGATCTGGAAAGATATGCAGTTGCTAGTTTAATTGAAATAAGTACGTCTTTAAAGTTATCAGCACTAAACTTAAAACTTGTGTTCTGCCTATGTTTATTTAAAGTCAAATAAGTTAATGATATGTGTTACAGAATGTTTTTAAAAAATATCTTGGAAGAGTACCTGACTTTGATATCTTATGACGCATTTATGAGTAATCTAAGCATAATTGTTAAAAACAACTAAATTGAACAGATGTAAATAAAATAAAATGTTTAGGCAAACTTTTAAATAGTCCCCCAAATCTTTTTGGTAACCTAAAACCATAAAGTTTTGCTGAGTTGGTTTAAGTGTAGAGTTAAGTTAATTCATTAAATATCTAGGTCATTTCCAAATAATATAAAGCAGTAATTACTGAACATTGGCTTATCTAATTTTAGCTTCCTTATTACAGAGGAACTGGGTTTGTTAGTAAACATGTTTGTGCAATATTGAAAGATTATATTATTTAAGAAGTATATGTTTCTACAAATTATGAAATGTATTCATAAATTTGCCAATCTAAAGAATGCTGGTATGACAGACAGTTCACAATTGCTTACTATCTAGTTTTACTTAGTTAAGATTTTTGAGAGTTAAAAATTCCAATTAATGTATGTAGCTAAAGCGACTCAAAATAATAAAGGAAATATCTTCTTATTCCAGGAAAGTAGGATGTATCTTCTTGGTAAGAAAATAGGAGGAATGGAAATACATTGTTGTTGAGGGAAAAGAAAGTAATTTTGTCTAAAGTGAGGCTGGTTATTTAAAGAGGGAAAACTTAGAACAAAGGAAAAAAGTGAAAAAAAGAAAGTTGTAGAAGGATTGTGGAAAAGGAATCTTTGGAAAGAAACTTTCACATGGGATCCAGCTGATTCTCATGCAAAGGCAGCGGCAAGAGAATCTATAAAGATTGTGGATAAAGTCCATTCTGCTTCTGCAAAAAATGGCACCTCATTGCCAACTTTTGCCATCCTGATGTCCTTGTAACATGTCAACAGTCTGCTCCTAAATCAGAGAAATTATTGTGGATATACAATGGCTGTAAATTAAACCAATAGTTGGAACCATGGGAAACCAAGACAGTCACTTGGCTCTTCCTGACTCCCTGGCAAACCATTTTTTTGTTTTTTACATGTCTTTACCCGCCATAGAAAATTTAAGATGACTCATATTATGAATAGACATTGGTGGGGATACTTCCACAATATGGCACAGTCTACCGGCAATTCCATATTCCTGGGAAAACTTTTTTGTTCCTGAAGGCCTGAAACCTCCTCCCTCTGAACCATTTAAACACCTGCAGTTGGACTTTAATCAATGGTCACTTAGTATAGCTATCAATATGTTCTTATTTCTGTATATATATTTTCTACACGGGTTGAAGCCTTCTCCTGCTGCAAGGCTGATGCCCTACAGTAGCAATAAAACTGTGAGAAAACATGTTTCCCACTTGGGGCATACCTTCCATCATCCCTGGTGGTCAAGGCATCACCATATGAGCGTGAGCAAATCATATGAACCCTAACATAAATTATACAAAATTCCTGGAATTCTATTGATAGATGACCTTCTGCTGATTTCTTGTCTCACATGAGTATGACCAGCCACTGTATACCTCTCGGGTCTTATACTCAAGCTTATCATCCACAGGTTAAATAAAGGGTAGGGGGAGGGATTCCTGTATCCCATTTCAAAGGATCCAACTGGTCACAGTTTAGCGCCTGGTGATCGAGCATTCTGGAAATGTCATCAGAGATGGCAGCCCTTGAAGCCCATGGAAAGGACCTTACCAAGTATTCCTGATCACTGGCTGTGCTGCAAAACTAAAAGGAAGTAACCTTGGATACACATCACACAGCTAAAGAAGTCTCTAAGAGACACTTAGTCTTGTACAGACACTGGAGAGTTTATTTTTGCTTTTGTTCCCATGCCTTAGGAGACATATCTAGAAAAATGTTGTTACAGCCAATATCAGAGAAATTATTGCTTGTGTTCTCTTCTACAATTTTTCTGATTTCATGTCTCACATCTAGGTCTTTAATACATTTTAAATTTAGTTTTGTGTATGGTATTAAAAAGTGGTCCAGTTTCATTCTCTTACATGTGGCTGTCCAGTTTTCCCAGTACCATTTACTGAAGACTATCTTTCCCCTGTTATATATTCTTGCCTTATTTGTCATAGATTAATTGACCATCTAATTATGGGTTTATTTCTGGGCTTTCTATTCTGTTCTATTGTTATATGTGTCTATTTTTGTGCCAGTGCCATACTGTTTCATGACAGTACCATAGCTTTGTAGTATATCTTGATATCTGAAATTGAGATACCTCCAGCTTTGTTTTTCTTTCTCCCGATTGCTGTGGCTATTCTGGTCTTTTGTGGCTACGTACAAATTTTAGAATTATTTGTTCTTGTTCTGTCAAAAATGTTGTTGGTATTTTGATAGGATTGCAATGAATTTGTAGATTGCTTTAGGTAATATGGACATTTTAACAATATTAATTATTCCAAATCCATGAGCATGGGATATCTTTCCATTTGTGTCACCTTCAATTTCTTTCATCAGTATCTTACAGCTCTCAGAGTACAGGTCTTTTACCTCTTTAGTTAAGTTTATTCCTAGGTATTTTATTTTTTTGGTGCAATTGTAAATGGTGTTATTTTCTTAATTTCTCTTTCTGCTACTTTATTATTAGTGTATAGAAATGCTACCTATGTCGGGGTATTAATTTTGTATCCTGAAACTTTACTGAATTCATTTACTACTTCTAGTTTTTTGGTGGAGTTTTTAGGATCTTCTATGTATATAGTATTTTATCATCTACAAATAGTAACAGTTTAACTTCTTCTTTACCAATATGGATGCCACTCATTTCTTTTTCTTATCTGATTGCTGTGACTAGGACTTCCAGTACAATTACAAGTAATGAAATTGAATCAGCATCAAAAAATTACCAAAAATAAAAGCCCATGATCAGTGGATTCACAGGTGAATTCTACCAAACATTTAAAGAAGAGTTGATACCTATTCTCAAACTATTCCAAAAAACAGAAAAGGAAGGAAAGCCTCCAATACATTCTATGAGGCCAACACTACCCTGATTCTACCAAAGACATCACAAAAAAACAAAACCAAACAAAACAAAAACAAAACCCCCCCCCCAAAAAAAAAAAAAAAACCAAAAAAACTACAGACCAATATCCCTGATAAACATGGGTGCAAAAATCCTCAACAAAATATTAGCAAACCCCATTCAACAATACATTAAAAAGATCATTCACCACAATCAACTGGAATTTATTCCAGAAATGAAGGATGGTTCAATATTTGCAAATCAATCAACATGATATATCACATCAATAAAATGAAGGATAAAAATCATATGATCATCTCAATAGAGGCAGATAAAGCATTTGACAAAATCAACATCCATTCATGATAAAAACTCTCAATGAAGCAGGTTTAGATGGACCATAGATCAACATAATAAAAGCCATATATGAAAAACCCACAGCCAACGCTGTATTCAATGGTGAAAAACTGAGAGCTTTTCCCCTAAGATCAGGAACAAGACTAGGATGTTAAGTCTTGCCATTTTTATTCAACAGCCTTTTATTTCAGGTTAGGAGAAAATCTAACTGTGTCCCTCATTTTCATAAGCAAAGCAAGAATCTCATTGGTTGACTCCCCTGAATTTACATCATCAAGTTAGAAAGGATCTGCTAGGAGGCTTTCATGATTTAGGATCCACTCCTTTTGGCAGGTTCCTACTTTCCTGATTGGGGATAAAAATAAATGAGGCTACTGGGGCCTCTCGATGGCTCAGTCATTAAGCGTCTGCCTTCAGCTCAGGGCCTGATCCCAGGGTTCTGGAATCGAGCCCTGCATTGGGCTCCCTGCTCTGTTGGGAGCCTGCTTCTTCCTCTCCCACTCCCCCTGCTTGTGTTGCCTCTCTCTCGCTGGCTGTCTCTCTCTCTGTCAAATAAATAAATAAAATATTTAAAATAAATAAATAAATAAGTAAATAAATAAATAAGGCTATGATCAAGAACAACTTCATTCTTGAAATTGTTGCAGAATCCACTGCTAAAGCAATAGCTGCCCAACAAAGGTCCTTAGACTTTCTGGCCAAAGTTATTCTTGGCAATAAGATAGCCCCTGATAATCTTTTAGCTAAGCAAGGAAAAGTCTGTACAATAGCTAATACCTATTGCTGCATATGGATAAATACTTCGTAACAGGTAGAATTAGAAACTACTAAGCTACTTAAATTGGCCAAGTCCCTAAAGAGACCTTCAAATTTTTCCCCTTGATGGTTTAACTTTAAATTTTTTGATGCTTTTGGTTGGTTCCCTTCAGGATTTGGGGCTCTTTTGCATTCAGATTTGCAAGTTATACTATTAATCATTATGCTAACCTGTATCTTAATTGTTTTGTTTAAGCTGTTTGTAATGTGTATTTCCTGATGTTGTTCTGCTACTCAAAATGTCAAAATAATGGCTATTCAGAGACTTGAAAATATTCTTTAGACCTATCCTTTGAAAATAGGAAATGAAACTTCACTTGATGTATCCTAAAGTTCCTCTCCTTAAAAGGCCTCTTTGTTACTCAGATGTGGTCTTAGGACTCTCACACTACAGGCTTAAAGACGTATCAGAATATGAGACTCCCCATTTTGAGGGACGTGGTGGGCCCAGGGCAGGTACTAACCACTCTGGCAACACAATAGAACCAAACAGAAAGGATTGATCATTAAAGCTTCTTGTCAAAAAAGATCTCAGTCCAAAGGCGGAAATGTACAAGAAGATTTCAATATGGAGCAAGCAAACCTAGCTCTTTTAAAAATAGGGTCTCTTGGGGCGCCTGGGTGGCACAGCAGTTAAGCGTCTGCCTTTGGCTCAGGGCGTGATCCTGGCATTATGAGATCGAGCCCCACATCAGGCTCCTGATATGAGCCTGCTTCTTCCTCTCCCACTCCACCTGCTTGTGTTCCCTCTCTCGCTGGCTGTCTCTATCTCTGTCAAATAAATAAATAAAATCTTTTAAAAAAATAGGGTCTCTTTTTAAAAAAAAGTCTCTTTTTAAAATAGGGTTGAGAGGCAACATGAGAGGATGCATTTTTGCAGAAGTCGCAAACTTAAAAACCTTTCAGCTAGAAGGAAGCCCTCAGTCTGCCCTTAACTTCTTCCTCACCATGACATCTGAATCATTTGTATTCATCACATCAAAAGGAGTCAATGTGATTTAACAAGCTTCAAGCCCTCATTTGCATAATAATTTAACCAATCCCAGTTAACCTGGTTTCAATCCCTGTTTTGCACAGAGAGCCCAAATAAGAAATACATTCGTAGCCGTTTGCCTATGTAACCCTGCCTCCTCTTTGTCTTCCTTGGAACACAATTTGGGTTTCTACTTAAGTCTGTGTCTCCCAAGCTGAAATTCTAATTGCCCAAATAGATACCTGTTGGCTTAAATTTTCAGTGAATTCATTCTTGGTTGACACCAGGAGGGTCCTTTTTCAGATAAAGTGGTCAGCGGAGGCCACTTCAGAGGGGCTAGTTGACCTGAGACATAAACGACAGAACAAACTTCTTAAGCAGAAGGAAATACAAATTAAAAGGCTCTGAGTGGGAAAGGGCCTGCTGTGTGAGTGTCTGAAAAGAGGCAATGTGGTTTTAGACATTACAGTACAGTGATTAATTGGGTAGGTTCTGGTGCCAATGCTACCACTTCATAGCTCTGTGATCTCGGCCACATCATTTAACCTTTGGGAGCCTCAGCTTCGTCATTTGTAAAATGGGATCATGTAGTTACTACCCCATATAGATGTTGTAAATATTAGATAAAATATTGTGTGTTAAGTGGTTATCACCATACCTGTATATGGTAGGAGCTCTACAAATGTCATTGGGTTGGTCATACTCCTTTTCCCTTAAAAAACTCAATTCAGACAACAAAGTGAACTGTGTTTCACATAGCAGAACATTCTATGTTAAGTCAAACTTTCAGGTGTAGTTTGATCTAGAGATTTATAATGGACTCTGGGTCTCATTCCCTTAATTCTCTAAGTTATATCCTGGTGAATCTGCATTTTCATCTGACTGGCCTCCCACATAACAACAAAGGTGGCTGCATCTGCCATGGGGCTTATTCTGCATGCTCCTGCAGGTGTTTCAGGTCTCACATGGATATTCCATTCTATCTAGAGAAAGAAAATATAAGCAAGAACATTGAAGCTCTGAAAGTTGGTCCGATTGGATTGACTTGGGTCACATCCTACCCTGAACAAATCACTGCAGCCAGAAGGTGGCTTAATTTAGGTCATGTGTTCCTGGAGTTAGGAATGGAGTCAGATTTTTAAAGACCCTATGGATTACAAATGAAAATTGGAAGCTGATGGGAAGGCAGAAGGGGAAACGATGCTGGGGATACAGCAGTATATTCAGGAATACTGTATTTTATTACTATCATTCTACATCGATAATAGAACAGAGGCTTAGGGTAAGAGAACTACCTTGTAATTTTGATCCTCACGTAGCTCTAAGACTCACATACTCAATTGACCTTTAGAGCATCAGTTTCCTCATCTTAAATTTATTTGCCCAACAAATTTCTTAAACTTCTATGATGGGCAAGACACTGATACAGTGAAAATAAGCAGAACCATCCCTGTCCTCATCAAGCTAATGTTCTAGGATAGTGGGATTTAAATATGAATTTTATAGACTCATCAAGCAGATGGTCTTAACATCAAGATGCAATAAAATTTGGTGCAATCTGTTATTTTTGCCCTTGTGTCTTGATTCTTCCGTTTTATGTCCCATGAGGGCAGAAACTAAAATATAATATCAGGACTGTGGAAAAGTTCAATCTAAGCTTCATTTTTTAAAAAATGTCTCAATCCAAGGGAAGTTGGAACCTACTGGAAACCATTCTTTCATGATTTCATATTAATATTTTATTAATTGTGGTTTCTAAGAGCATTTGTTATAAAAATATTAGAGTTTAAAAGTAGACATGATGCTACAAAAATATGATTTATTTGTCAAGAAAGATAAAAAGGTAAATATTTACAGCATCACTTGGGGGAAGTGTTTGATTTAATAAGGCATCATTCTAATTAACTAGTAAAAATCAATCATAGAAAATAAAACATATAATTCACCACCTGAAACTCAAACTTTAATTTCTGTTTTTCTTTTAAAGCTAACTTCCCTAGTTGGAGAATTTTGCTGGTTTTGTTGTACAGAAATAATCTTTTTTTCCTCTGTTGAAATTTATTGCTCCTTATGAGAGCTGAGAATGGTAGTTACATTTTGCTGTGAGTTCCCACCACAGAGATTATTACTGTCACTATAGAAAAGGGCCAACCAATTATGGTGATGGAAAATGATAGAATGTCTTATTTGGCCATGGCTATAATTTTGAGGGAAGACTGATGAATTTCTTCTTCTGACTAGTGTAAGTGACAAATCATCCAGCCTGTTCTCCCTTTGCTTTGTACCACTTGTGCCCTCCTTCTGCTCTTTATTGGACCACTGACTCACCAACCACAGCATCATGTAGGACACTTACTACTTCTGAAAATTCTTTTTTTTTTTTTTCAAAAAAAGAATAAGCTTTATTGAGATATAATTGACCTGTAAAATTCTAAGATATAAAAAAATTTTAAGATACATCATGGTGATTTGTTATATATATATATAGATAGATAGATAGATAGATAGATAGATAGATAGATATAGAAAGGATTTCCCGTCTAGTTAATTAATGCATTTATTACTTCATATATTTATCTTATTTTAGAATGTAAATGTTCTCACAAAAGAAATTATTTTCAGTCACATCAAAATTTGACCATGGCATTAGGCTTGCCTGGTGTTGTCAGGAAGCATAAGGTGGCCAATCTCTTTAGATTTCCCTGAGAGCAAAAATGGCTCATTAGGCTGGGACTCCTTCTACAATCTCAACCCAGGGCTTTGGAATGAAGTTGACTCTACCCCCAGGTCCAGGTATAGATCTTGCCACCCAGGCCTATGCCCGCTGAAGAATTCCTCCCTTGCCTGTATGTTTAGCTCATAAATGGGCACACCACCAAATCAGGCCAATCAGAGATTCAACTAGAGGTATTTTTTGTAAGCTCCAAGAAAAGCAGGCACTCTGTCCCCTCCCTGGACACAAACGAGGGATTATATATTCTGAAAAGTGTTGATGTTTATGTTGGGAGCATAGGGAGTGAGACTGCCAAAAACAACTTCTGGCAAGTAGAAACTGGAGTTCAGAAATGGAAAAAGAAGCTAAGTCCTGGAAACATATTTGAGGCACCTGGATCAAAGTTTACCTGAAGCCTGCTGGGCTTTGCAAGGACATGAGCCAATAAACATTCCTTCATGTTTCCAGTTTGCAGTGGGTTTTCTTTTGCTTTCGACAAAAAGATTCTAACTGATATGCTATAAAACACCAATAACGTCATGTCAGTCTCCTGTTTAAAAATCCTCCAGTAGTTTATTTTCTTCAAGATAAATTCAAACTTGTGAGCTTAGCACAAGATCTGACCCTTCTTACACTGACATCTTCCCTCTGGGAATACCCAATTTCTTTGGATTCGTCCAACACAGTGTGTTGTTGTTTTTTAACCTACGTGCTCTGCATATATCAGCATAGCAGAGTTCCAAAAGAGAGAGTTTCAGTTCCATTATCTGTAAATTGGGAATAAGAGCAGCCTGTTCCCTACCGGTTGTCGTAATGGTTCCCATGAGATAATAGTATGTGTAAAGTATTTAATGCATGATAACTTCTCAATAAATGTTTATTAAATGCAAAAACTAACTGAAAAATATTAATTAAGGAAGGAATTGCCTGAAGTCCTGGATGATCTGTGTGATAAATTAAGTGCTTTCGAGGAATATGTACACTTCCAGACCTTCTCCCCACCATGTTGGAATTTTTACACCGAAATGATAGAAAAATAATTTTTAACTAAGTAAGCTCTCAAATTGAAAGGGGGAGAGGAGAACTTTTGGCTCCCTTATTCTTAGAGGGAATCACTGTTTGTCTTTTATTTAATAAGTTCTGCTCTTTGCCTCAGAAGTCCCAGTTATTAGTGTCTTTTTTTTTTTTAAGATTTTATTTATTTATTTGACAGAGAGAGAGACAGCCAGAGAGAGTGGGAACACAAACAGGGGGAGTGGGAGAGGAAGAAGCAGGTTCTCAGTGGAGCAGGGAGCCTGATGTGGGGCTCGATCCCAGGACCCTGGGATCACACCCTGAGCTGAAGGCAGACACTTAACGACTGAGCCACCCAGGTGCCCCCCAATTATTAGTGTCTTTGTAGAATTATTCATTCTAATAGAACATATTCTTTGCTTCTAAGCTCTTTTTTTTTAATACCAGTATATTAACATACAGTGATATATTAGTTTCAGGTGTACAATACAGTGATCCAACAATTCTATACATTACTCAGTGGTCAGCAAGTTACTTTTAATCCCCTTCACCTATTTCACCCATCCCCCCACCCAGCTCCCCTCTGATAATCATTAGTTTGTTCTCTATAGTTAAGAATCTGATTGTTTTTTTCCTTTTACTTGGTTCTTTGTTTCTTAAATTCCACATTTAAGTGAGATCATATAGTATTTGCTGAAATTCCATTCTTAATGAATTCACTGAATTCCTAATTTAGGCCCTTTTCCAATGAATCCTGTTGAAGTCTATGGGCCTACCGCAGCCTCAGTAAAGTCAGCTGAGGGTCCAAGACACACGAAGTGCCCTGGGTGAACCATAACGTATGGCTCATTTCTCATTCTCTTAGCTTCTAGAGATCTGTCCTTGTAGCATTGTGATGACGTTAGTGTCACGATAAAGGATGTGGAGTGGCAGAGTGGTTAGGGCTTTGGTTCAGGAGCTATGCTGACCAGTACTCTTGCTGCAAGTCATACATAGTCGCTGACTACTTGAAATGTGGCTACCAGGATTGCAGAACTACATTTTTTTATTTTATTTAATTTTATATTAAATTTAACTTAAAATATGGACACCCCATTCCGTTATGGGAAACTTTTAAGTATGCTTAGAACAATTTGGTTATGTGAATCTTCTTTTTCAACTGTAAATTTTATGAAATCTAAATACAGATTAAGTATTTCTGCTGAAAATTTAACCTTCAAATGGAGATGTGCTCTAAGTGTAAAATCACACTAGATTTCAAAACTTAATATGGTTAAAAAGAATGTTAAATATCTCATTAAGAAACATTACATTGATTATATATTGAAATGATAATATTTTGGGTATATTAAGTAGAAAATACTGTTAAAATTAATTTCATCTGTTTTTCCTTACTTTCTAATTATAGTTACCAGAAAATTAAAAATCGTATGGCTTGCATTATGTTTCTATAGGGCAGCACTGCTCTAGAGTAAACTCATCTAGTTGAAATCTTGGTTCTTACAAGCTGTGTGACCTTGGGCAAGTCAATTTAACTTCTTGGCTAAGTGAGATTTTAAGAGTCATGTTCATCTTTTGCTCCCTATTTTTTAAGAATATCATGACTTAATACATATTTTGTGCTTCACATAATGACAAATGGTAGTAAGCAATACCTATTAGCCTTAATGTATTTAATGTGTATAAATTATTATTGCTTTGCATATTTATTATCTGTGCTACAATTTTCATTTCAGAAAAGATCAAAATGCTATTACCATATTTTTCCATTACGTGGGGCCACACTCCTCTGTTCTAAAAATATTAAAAATATTAACCAAAACAATTAGGAAATTGGGTTATGTGAGAAAGAACACTGTCTCTGGAGTCAAGGTCAAGGTGTGTGCCTGTTCATTCCTGATCTTCTGTAGTCTCACTGTGTGACCTTGTTCCACTCATTGTTTGTGTCTGGTCTCATTTTCTTCTTATAAAAGTCACTGATGCTGGAGTAGATGATCTCTCAGCTCCTTTTCAGATAAAAAATCCTGAAATTCCTTGGAAATTGAAGACCATGAAGCCATATATAGGTTGGAAAGAAACCCAATTGGTAAAGTGGGAAGAGGGAAAGAAGAGCAAAGTGTTTAAAAATACAAGTTCTTTCAGTGGGGTTCTCAGTGTAGGTCTTTTCCAAATAAGTTCCAAGGCTCAGTTAACTCAGCTAAGGAGGACCCAAGATGCATAAAGTGGCTCTGAATCAACTGTGTTGTAGGATTCAGTTCTCATTTTCCTAGATGCTAACACTATATTAGTGTAGCATTAAAGGAGGCAGAGTGAAAAGGTAGTAGTTTACTTAATAATACTTACTAGTTAATGCATAAATTTCTTACTATAAGCCAGGCACTGTTCCTTTCAATTTACAAACACTCACAACCCTATGAGGTAAGTTTTAGGATAGGTTCTAGCTCCTGATGAGACATGCAAGAGAGAGAACTAAAACTGCCCAAGGTCACACTGCAGGCACTGAATTCAAACCCAGGTGGTCTGACTCCCATGGCTTCATGCTGCACATGGTGCTGTGTTGTGCTGGCCCCCTGGTGCCCAGCACCAGGTCCAGTGTTAGGGTTACTGGGGAAAATGTGACATATGGTTCCTCCCCTCATAGAGGCTAGAGTGTTTTTGCAGAGATGATACATTTTAAATGCACAAAGAGCTACTGTTTTTTTGCATATTTATGAGGTACAAGGCATTATGTGAAGCATGTGTTATAGATCATTTCATATTATTTTTTACAAAAAAGGAGGAAATCTACCACAAATGCTAGAAAGATGGGAGGAGTAATGTAACAGTACGAAACTGGGGACCTTGACCTATTTAGGCGCATGAAGAACATCCAGGGACTTCCTCCTTAAGAAAGAGAAATTTCAGCTGACACCTGAGGTTGCATAAGAGCTGAACAGCAGAGTGTGTGTGTGTGTGTGCGTGTGTGTGTGTGTGCGTGTGTGTGTGTGTGTGTTTGGTGGCTACTAGCAGGAATGATGGAGAGTATTCTGGACAAACACCCCTGATGTGTTGCACTCAGTGTGTGTATATGCAGTCTGTAAAATTTCAAGGCTGTTTTAAGTCCTAGCACCATTCCTTTGGTATTGTGCTTTTAACATCAGCTCCACCAACATATCTGCAAGGAAACTATCTGACTGACTCTCCCAATCAAGCCGATAACGTTTTCAGTTTATTTGCAAGATTTTGGGATAAATACCTGACTCTCACCAGATTATAAGATTCATCAGGGCAGGCACCAAGTTTCTTTTGCTCAACATTTTATTTCTAGCACTCAAAATTTGTTAAATAAATGACTCAAGGGGTCTTTTCAGACAAATATTGTTATTAGCTTAAAATTATCACTATGCGTTCACATTTATCCCTTAAAGCATAAAACCCCACATGCAATAAAAATGAATTTTGGATTATGGACCATTGCGATCTGCTAATAGGGCACACAGAGCTGGCCTTGCCTGCCTTTCTAGCAAAGCCTTTAAAAATGATCTATATTCATGTTGTTTTCTGAGTAATATACATTATGCAAAAGCACACTGACAGGCCTATGAATGAGTTGGTAAAATAGTCAATCAAAAAGTTTCTTTATTCTTTGAAGAAAAATGAGTAACTATCTTCTAAAAAATAAATTATAGACCCCTTTATAGTGATTCTTTGATTTTTCTAGGTAGTGAATCAAATATATTATTTATAATTCGTTTCTTGGTTTTTTTCCTGCATAGTTTTCCCTTTTTAAATCTCAAAGAGATTAAGAAGTAATGTGTTTTGTCATATGGAAAATGAAAGAACCAGATGAAAGAGTATATATTTTATAATTTCATGTGAAGGCCGAACAGGCAAAATTAATCCACTATTAAATGTAAAGGTAGTAGTAATCTTTGAGAGAGCAGAGCTTGGGGGGTTTCTTGGTCAAGGGGTCATCATGTGGGTGTGTTCAGTTTGTGAAACCTCGTCCATCTGTACAATTATGATGTGTGCACCCTTCCTGATTGATGTTGTACTTCAATAAAGTTATACAAATTCAGACACATATGAGTGTTTTGAAGCAAGGAATTCACCATGTTTTGGGAGATTTCCAATGACTTAGATGGAAGGCCATATTAAAAGGATAGAGAATTAAATACTTCAGAGGAAGGCCCAAGAGAGGCTGGTTGAAGGGACAGCATTGGATTCTGGCCAATATATTTAAGAAGAGATGCTGTGTGCTCCTCCACACTCAAGTGGCTTGCTGTGGTGTCCAGGAAAGTTGAGAAACGCTGGAGAGACTTGGAGGCAATGTTCCAACACTGGCAGGCTGGCCCCTGAGCCTGACTCCTGACCCCTGCACTCGACTGTGGGCGATGCCATTGGTCTTCCAACCTGGCTGCAATTGCAAATACCTGGGAGCTTTAAAGAAACAATGCCAGGGGCCCATCTGCAGGGATTTCCAGATGAAATTAATGTGGAGGCTGGGCATTAGGATATTTTTATGTGGTAATTCTGATATGAATCAAAGTTTGAGAATTGCTGTTCTTTTCTATATGATTATACAGTTGCCCCTTGAGCAACATAGGGTTTGGGGTCCCAACTACCACCCAGGTGAAAATCCACTTGTAACTCTGACGTCCCAAAACTACTAATAGCCTACAACTGTTGACCAGAAGCCTCACCGGTAAGAGTCAATTAAGACATATTTTTGTACGTTGTATGTGTTACATACTGTATTCTTAAAATAAAGTACACTAGAGGAAAGAAAATGTATTAAAATCATAAGGAAGAGAAAATACATTTACAGTACTGCATCGTAAAGAATCCATGTAGAGGCAGTGTGCTCAGTGGTCCCTGGATCTTCTCTTGCTTCAACAGTGTATGCATAGAACAGACCCAGGGATACCCCTTCTTCTAGTCTCCTCCCATCCTCCAATCTCTTCCAGTGGGAACCTTTGGAACCATCTTCTCAGTCATCCCCTGCCTCTGGGATCAGCTCACACCATCTTTTGAGCTTAGCTCCTTACTGCTGATCAACCAAGAGCTCCCACATTGCTCAGCATTATCTCACTGAGTTGGAAGCTGCTGTCAACTACCTGGTCAAAGTGCATTTGCAGTCCTCCTACACTTATCTCTCTCTGGGCTTCTATTTTGACCTCGAGGATGTGGCTCTGGAGGGCCTGGGCCACTTCTTCCAGGTGTTGGCTGAGGAGAAGCTTAAAGATACCAAACCAGCACCCTCTTCCAGGACCTGCAGAAGCCATCTCAGGACGGGTGGGGTAAAAACCCGAGGTCATGAAAGTTGCTATGATCCTGGAGAAGAACCCAAAGCAGGTCCTTTTGGATCTGCATGCCTTGGGTTCTCCTGGTGCAGACCCCCGGCTCCGTGACTTCCTGGAGAGCCACTTCCTGGATGAGGAGGTGAAATTCATCAAGGAGATGGCGACCACCTGACCCGCCTCTGCAGGCTGGGCTCCAGACTGGACTGAGCAAGTAGCTTTTTGAAAGGCTTATCTTCAAGCATAATTAGGAGCTGCAGGAGCCCAGCAGCCCTGGAGGGGCCCCTCTGGCATTCCTCTGGTGGCAGGGCTGCTGTCTGAATCTCTCCCCATAGCCACTAGGCAGCTTTTTAACCACCCTGGAGGCCTCTCTCTAGCTATGGACCAAATGGGAACAATAAAGCTTTTTGCAGGAAAAAAAAAATCCAAGTATAAATGGACCCAACCAGTTCAAGAAATTCAAACCCATGTTGTTCAAGGACCAAATGTATTAGATTATGTTATACTTTACCATAGTCTAATACTACACTATGCCATGCCGAGCTATGTTGTGCTTTGCTACAGTATAGTACACAGCTCCCTAATGTTATATATTGCCTAAAAATACATATATTTGTAAGATAAAGAAATGCATGAAAATGCTAAGCCCCACCTTCAAGATAGTGCTTCCTCCCAGAAGAGAAGAAGGGAGCTGAAACTAGGAAGGATACATGGGTGATCTTCACATACACATATATATAATATTAATTTTATTTATATTATATGTATTTATAGTTTTCTTAAGCTGGACGGTGGGCGCAGATGAAGTTGAAATCAAGCATTCATTATAGTTATTTGTTGAGCTCCACCCTTGTCCCAGGTTTTTTTCTAGGTTCTGCAGGGGAAAAACAAAAAAACCAAACCAAACCAAAACTAGACAAAACCTTTGACTTCACGGAGCTAATATTTTAGTTAGGGTAACCAGGTAATGAATTAATATACAACTAAATATATACCTTATGTGATCAGCGCTATGGAGAAAAACAAAGCAGGATAATGAGCTATGAGATGCTGAGATTGGGGGAGGGAGACATGGCTCTTTCATGTAGGGTTGCGAGGAAAGCCCTCTCTGATAAGGACAGGCCTGAAGAACTCAGGGAAGAGAGTCAAATAGATATTTAAGAGAAGAGTATTGAAGGCAGAGAAACCTCCGAGTGCTAATGATCCAGGAGCCAATATTGAAACAGGAGTGGTGGGGGACAGTAGGAAAGGGGGAGGGGCACCTGGGTGGCTCAGTCCTTAAGCGTCTGCCTTAGGCTCAGGTCATGATCCCAGGGTCCTGGAATCGAGCCCTGCATCGGGCTCCCTGCTCGGAGGGAAGCCTGCCTCTCCCTCTCCCACTGCCCCTGCTGGTGTTCCCTCTCTCTCTCTGTGTCTCTCTCTGTCAAATAAATAAAATGTAAAAAAAAAAAAAAAAAAAAAAAGGAGAGGGGGAGAATGGTTGGGCAGGCAGGGGAAGGCTCTCACAAAAGGCTGGGAGGCCAGTGTGGGGATTATGCATTTTATTCTCTATGAGATAGGCTTCCTAGAAAAGCCCTATTCTTTGTTCCTTTTGTATCTGCCTTCAACTTTTTCTTTTAAAGATTTTATTATTATTTATTTGCCAGAGAGAGAGAGCAAGAGTGAGCACGAACAGGCAGAGTGGCAGGCAGAGGGCTGCTGAGCAAGGAGCCTGATGCAGGGCTCCATCCTAGGACCCGTGGATCAGGACCTGAGCTGAAGGCAGATGCTTAAAGACTGAGCCACCCAAGCATCCCTGCTTTCAACTTTTCTAATATGTTTTTAAAAATAGAGATGTTATCAGACACAGATATTGCATCACATTAGATTCATCATCAATGTGATAAGAGGGGCTTGGGACAACTGAGGACCCCATGAGGGTAAATTTGTTAAATGTGGGGCAAAAGGACCCAAGAAGGGAGTGTGTGTGTGTGTGTGTGTGTGTGTGTGTGTGTGTGTGTGTGTGTAGGGAGTGGTTGCAGAAGACAAATTGCACTTTCTCACTATGATGATCAGATAACAGTAGGCAAACAGTGTTCAGGGATGTGCAGGGAGTCCCGATCCCCAGGCAGCAGGCTGGTACAATTCTTAGGAGACCAGACGGCATTTTCAATGAAGGCAGAGAGGGAATAACAACTCAGATCTGCATGCAAACAGGACACGCGGATTCTGCCTTTTTTAAGGCCCCCATTGGAACTGCTTCCCATTTCTTCTGTTTCAGCTCAGCTACAGCTGTGGAAGGGGGGGGCAGCTATGTTGCATTAGAATCTGAAATGACTTGACTGTTCTTAGAAGACACTCTAGTAAATTAACTTTTTACAGCCTGACACCATCTTCAGTCCATTTGCTTTGGGGCCAGCACACTGCTCTGAAAAATGTCTATGGGTGGTACTTTCCATTTGAAGCTCGTAAGGAATATATTGCCTTTGCTATGCTCTCAGCTCCTACTCAGGGGAGATAGAGAATTCTCAAAGCCAAATGCTGAACTGCTTATTTCCCTTAGAGGTTTTCAGACAGCACACACAGGTACTGAGGCAAAGCAGAAAAAAATCCTCAAAGAAAGTGTTTTTGTCCCTCACTCAATATGCTCTGTCTCCAATCTTTGTTAAAATAGGCTCCAGGAAACTAGAAATGATCGCCTTTTACATTTTTACCCTTTATTTCCTTATGTTTCATTTTTTCTATCAATTATGGGTATGGAAAGTGGTGACCAAGCTGCCAGACTGTGAAGAATCCATTTAAAACCAATGTGTCTGCTTTTGGCTGAGGGGAGAAAAAAAGCCAATTAATAATTTCATTTAAATGTCCACCTGCCAACTTGGATAAAGCTGTAAGGTCGCAGTCCACCAAGAAATCTGGCCTGGTGATAAAGGTTTACTATTCCATTTTGGTTTTGCAGGTGATCATCAAAACTAAGAAAGTCAGTGTTTACACTGAATGGTATATAGTAAAAAACTGTCTTTGCAATGATAGGAGGGATTCTAAGAAGATGGAAGACGTACATAGCAGAGTACAGAAATGCATTTATCACTTGGGAGAGGATGGAACTCTATTTAATTTATATTTCTAAAGTTTTCCACAGAATAATAGTAGTGGATATTTACCGAGCATTTACTGTGTGCCTGGCATGTGTCATATGCTTAAGATCCACATTTTTTAAGCTCGAATGTGGTGCAAGTCACCTGGGGATCTTGTTAAAATGTAGTTTCTGGTTTTGTAGGTCTGGGGAGAGCTTAAGATTCTGCATTTCTAATAAGCTCTCCAACGATGCTGGTATGCTGGGCTTCCGTCCACAAGTGGCCTAGCAAAGCATTATACAGTGCATTACATAATCCAATCAGAGCACAGTCCAGTGAGGTTGTTAGTATCAGCGTCTTTTTGTAATTCGGGAAACCAAATGTCAGAGAGGTTAGGTCTCAGGTAGGACATGGCAGATATAATTCTGACTCCAGAGCCTCAACACGCAACATCTTTTAACTGCCTCCTATCAAATTGGAGTCCCTCTTGATGGCTTTATCCCGTATTTAATGAATGATTTTTAATAGGTAATAATATGTCTGAGCCTTTTAGTTTCGTCAAGTCAGTTTCCCTTCATTTTAATAGGTTTCTGCAGCCTGGGTAAAGCTCAGTTTATTAAGGGGAGCTTGTTTTCTTCTTTAGACCAGTTCGTAATCACAGACCACACTGACATTTCCGAGACCGCTTCTGGCATACTAACTGTTTTAAATGTTAGTCTGCTTTCATGGGAGACATTAAGGAGAACATCAATCTCAGCTTAGAAATGTGCCCTGCATTAAAATGCAGGCTGGAAAAAACATGCAGGCTGGGTAAGGTTTTGTTTTGTTTTGTTTTTTTTAACACTTCCCAAACTAATCATTATGGATAATCACATCGTAAATATTCATATTAGGTATTGAAGCAGTTTGTCTACATTCAGTTCAATTGCAGAAGCATTTATCGAGCACCTACTAGATTCTTGATGCTGTGGCTTGGGTTTTGGTGGAGGCGAACATAAATAATGGTAAGCCAGGTTTTCCTAGGATCTTATAGTGTTCTCAACTCTCAATGCATCTGAATTTTCTGTAGTTAATTAACCTTACTATTCAAGTGTAGGAACCAACCATGGACATGTTCACGAATGGGGCAATATCTTCCTGCATTAGACACATTTGATTTTAAAGATTTATTTATTTAAAGAGAGAGGAACCGTGGGGGCGAAGGGCAGAGGGAGAGAGAGTCTTAAGCAGACTCTGCACTCAGTGTGGAGCTCAATGCAGGGCTTGATCTCACGACGCTGAGATTACAACCTGAGGCAAAACCAAGAGTCAGACACTTAACCGACTGCACCACCCAGGAGCCCCTAGACACACCTGATTTTAGAGAACCTTGAGAATTAACAGATGTAATGCTGTTGATGGGATTCCTACCTTCATCCCCAGTGAATCATTTGCCTTATCTGGAAATACTCAATTGCTCCTTTTATTAGCTGAAATTAACATCTACTTTAAATTGAAAAAAAAAAAAGTCATATGTACATTGTGGGTAGGGACATTGGAAAGAGAACAATGGGTATTATCTGTGAGCACAACAATTCATTCAATCAGCTAATGTGTATTGAATACCTGCTAACTCCAATATCATCAGTCAAGTTTTGGAAAGTACAATAAATGTATTAGTCACTGTCCTGCCCTTAAAGAACTAACGCTCTAATTCAGTGATACCTAAAATTTCGTGTGCATAAAAAACACCAAGTGTGTATTCATACTACTCAAATTCTACTAGGCGACCTTAAGAAATGAACTATTAATATGCTCGGCGATATAGACGTATCGCAGCATCATTATGCAAGAGTCAGACATAAAAAGTATACTGGGTGCACTTATTAACTGTCATGAATACACCAGACTAACTATCAAAGAGCCTCATGAGCCTCTGTTTATTTTCATCATGACATTAACCATAATTTGTAATTATGTATTTATTTACTGGTTTTTATGTTGCTCTCTTGTCTCTGTTTTAAACTATAAGTTCCAAGAGGACAGGCATTACAGGTTCATTGTTTGCTACCATGTACCCAATGGCCTATGCAATGCTCAGTATCAATAAAATGTTCTATCGGTAGTTGTGGCAGTAATGATCACAGGCTCCTTGAGAAGAATGCTGGTTCATTTTTCTTTATGTCTCTCATAACTAATAATAAGGGCACAAAGGGGGCTTTCAGAAATACTTTTTGAACGAAAAAATCACCAGAAACAAATGTGTAGCTCATAATCTAGATTAACAAAGAAAGTGATGTAGGATTCTGCACGAAAATTTGGATGGGTGACTTTCTAAGAAGGGAAATCAATTCATCAAGTAAATGATGCAAAATAAGTCTTCATTTAAGCTAATTAATGAAATAAATAATTCCAAAGGTGCTCCTTTAAGTTAATCTTTATACATTTCTGAAAATAGCAGTTTGGACCAATGGTTCTCAGTCCTGACTGCACGTGGAACCACCTGAAAAGCTTTACAAATTGCAGGTCCCTGGGCTTTCTCCCCGGCCCCAGAGGCTATGACTGAATTGCTCTGAATGGGTCCTGGGTGTTAGTCTGAAAGGCTCCCATTTGGGGTGACTGGGTGGCTCAGTAGGTTAAGCGGCTGCCTTCAGCTCAGGTCATGATCCCAGGGTCCTAGGATCGAGCCCCACATGAGGCTCCCTGCTTAGCAGGGAGCCTGGTTCTCCCTCTCCCTCTGTCTCCTGGCTTGTGCTCTCACTCTCTGTCAAATAAATAAATAAATAAATAAATAAATAAATAAATAAATAAATAAATAAATAAAATATTAAAAAACAATAAAGGCTCCCCATTTGGTGCTAATATACTGTCAGGTCTAAAAACTGCTGTTTAAGGAAGGGATGTGTACACAATATAATGTGGGCTTTGGTCAGAAAACAGAATTCAAAACCCATCTCAGTCACTTTGTAGCCATATAGATTACTTCATCTCTCAGCCTCAGGGTTTACATTTATAAAATTGGATAATAATGTCTGCCTTTTAAGGTGGTGGAGATTAGAAAGTATATAAAATTCCAATAGGTTATCATAATTGATCACTTTTGTTATTTCTATATGTAGGTAAGATGATTTTTGTTTACTGTCTTCAGTTTAATCCCAAACATCTTAGGTACCTGTTATGTGGAGCACAGGGGGACAGCACCTAACCTGGGTGGTGGATATGGAACCTGCATCTTTAAGAAATCAAATTGGCCAATAAGATGACAGCTTTATTATTAAAAAAGCTACCTTTTGAATGGCATACCCCTCTCAACTCACACTATTCCAAATAAGATCTAACAAAATAAGGTCAATTGATAATAACAGAAAATCAATAATGATATTTAACTTTTCTTACTTATTTACCATAAGCTAGGCACTGTTCTATAAGCTCTCCATGTATCATTTCATTTAATCCTTAGAGCATCCCTATGGGATGGGGACTTTGGCACTCTTATTATTGCCCCATTTACAAATAAGGACAATGAGAGACAAAGGTATTAAATAATTTGCCCATTTCCCTCAGTTGGCAGGTGGCAGGGCAAAAACTTGAACCTAGGCAGTCTGATTTCAGTTGCCCTGTTCTTAATTACCCTGGTCCAATCTCTTTCTCCTAGAAAATAGCCCTATATAAATATATCTACAAAGCTGAGTAAGGGAAATGACACCTCACTAGTCTGATACAATGCTGTGTTTGAGGACTGGGTGAAGGATGTCGAACAGAAACAAAATGGACAGTATATGAGTTACAGAGAACCCCTACAGGCCATGGAACAATTTTTGAAAGCTATATATTGAACAAACGATTTTACATCTAAGTATTTCTCACACGTAGTTTTTCTTGGGAAATAAGAAACACTTTCTTGTCGTTTTAGTATTTTCAGCTGCAGCTCTCCTCTCTATCCCTCAATTGAATTACATAGGAGACAAAGGCCAGGAATGTGTCACTAATAGAGTTGAATCTCATCTACATTCAAGCCTCTTGTCCAGGACAGCCCCATAATTACCCTGAGCTCCTTTGTCCACTTGCTGTCTAATGCACATTAGGGTGGGTGGACCATTGATAGCTTGGAATGACTCTTCTTTTTAAGGGAATGCGTGGATGTCTCCGGAAGCCAAACTGTATCTGTAACTTTTTTCTCTAGAAATTGGTTGCATTGTGCTGTTTACCCGAAATGTGAAAACTATCACAGGGAACATGACTTTTGGTTAAGTTCATTCATTTCCTTATTCGACAAACACTAATTGCTCAATAACCTAAGGCCCAACTGTAGTAGGTACTGCGTATAGAACTGGAAGGAACATAGTGTCTTCCCCTAGAAGCGCATAATCTGGGGGAGCTCCAAGTAAAGGACTTACGTTCTTGTCCTGTGACTTGATGAGACAACTTTATGAATAAGGGAAACTAAAGGGAGTTTGGTCTTTCTCTGGCCTCACCACTCATCATAGCCCAGTCCTTCCACCTGCTTTGGTCCAGCCCTGTGGCCGTAGGTAGGGCAGAGGTCTGCCGGCCAGTGGAACTTGACCTGAGTCCCTGCTCCTCCCCTTCTCAGTGGTGTCATCCTAGACAGCTTACTTAGCCTCTCTAGGTTTCTCATATATAAAATGGGAGTGATCAAAAGCCTTCTCTCCCAGGGGTGGTGTGAGAATTCAAGAGCTGCCATGTCTGCTCTTATCTGAGCGTCTCACACATACAGGTGCTTGGTAAAGGCTCAGGATGATGATTTATCTTCAGAACGTTTTGGCGTGTGTGTGTGTGTGTGTGTGTGTGTGTGTGTGTGTTTCTCCTCCACAAAGGAGATCTCTGAGATTTCTCGCATGTCAAACAACCTCAGATTCCCAAACATCAAACACGGAAACAAGGGCTAGCAAACTGCGAAAGGATCGAAGTACCCCGATGGTGGTCATGTGTATGAAAAGGCCCTGAACCTTGACTACTGTCTAGCTGGAAACACTGCTGACCCAAGAGCAGGAAATAAGGATAATTTTTTAAAGCATTTTAAGAAAATAAACAAATATCTCTGCCAATGGTTTAATAGTGAAGGAGAGACTTCTTGCTAATCTGGGCTGTATAAACTTATGTATTTGAGATATTTTCCAGTTTTTCCTCTCACACAGTAGAACGTTGAAAGGTAGAATGTTTATTTTACCCTATTGAAAACAGACTTCCCTGAGGTTTTGGCCAACAGTTGAACTTAGTGTTTTTATTTATGGCATTCTCTGCCGCATGCCTGACTGACGCCAAACACAGGAGCCCTGATTAATTTTGTGCTTGTCTTGCAAAGTGATTTAGAGTAATTGAGGCTCTTCGGATTCTCGAGAGTCATTTCCTTTGGAAATGGATACAGTTTGGGTCTGGACAAAGTAGAGCAATTTGAAAGTAATGGAGTGCCTTCAGTTTTTTTTAGAGGGCTACGTTTGCAAACCTTTGGAGTTTAGGAACTGGTGGGCAACAGTGAATGTCAAAGACTTGGGCCCCTGCAAAAAATATGATCGCTGTGCTTAAGAGCTGGCACCCTGGGAATGTTATCCCTTCGCTTCCACCCTCTTTTCCCAATGTTTTGGGTTGAGTTGGGTTGCTGAGGAATAAAGTGCAGTAATGATAGAGTATAAATCTGCTGCTAAAAATTCAACTCACCAGCTTATTTTTCTCTCCTTGATAAAGTGGCTCCTAAAGGGCCAGATACATGCAAACGATCTTGCCTTCTCCCTCTAGCCTACCCCTACCCCCAGCCTCTGGAGACGGGGGCTGAGCTCTGAAGAGGAGGGAGGACCTGCCCCTGTGCTTGCAAACTCACAACCCCCAGGGGTGCTTTCTCTCCCGAGAGTGACAGGCAGCAGCCCTGCGGTTCTGCTCTACTCCTGGGATTTGCTGACTAGGTAGAGTGGCTCATGGAGAAAATACAAACTAAGGAAAAATGCAAAACCACAGAAATACTATCAAGTTACTGCAAACAAACTCTGTGTACCCTTTCTCACACTTCATATTTTTGCAAAGAAATAATGTTCCTCTATTGAAGATCCCAGCCTGACCTCCTTCAAGTAGACTTGCTCATCCTTCTAGACCTAGTGCAAATTCCACCTGTCCCCGAAGCTTCCCTGACAGCTGCATGAAGCTTTTATGTTTCCAGTGGGTATCCCGTGTACTATGCCTTCCATTCACCAGCAGGTGATCCTGTTCGGGACAGGGGCATGTCTTGTTCACCTTTCTATCTCCAAACATTTCACTGAAGAGAGGATGTGAAGTGACACTGAGCTCATGGCTACTTTGCATCTGATATGGAGATGCAGGCTCTCCCTCTCATGTGTCGGGAAGCTTAGGCAGCTCAGGGGCTGGGTACTAAGGATCTCTCTCTCTCTCTCTCTCTCTCTCTCTCTCTCTCTCTCTCTCCAGGTATACAACTGAGTGGTTTGACAAGTTTATACATTATGCTGTGCTCATCACAAGTGTAGCTGCCATCTGTCCCATTACATCGCTATTCCAGTATCCTTGACTGTATTCCTCACGTTGTGCCTCTTATTTCTGTGACTTACTCCTTCTATAACTGGAGGCCTATATCTCCCTCTCCCTTTCACCCATTTTCCCCAACCTCCCATCCTCCTCCCTTCTGGCAACTATCAGATTGTTCTCTGTATTTACAGGTCTAATTTTGCTTTTTGTTTGCTCATTATAATTTTTTTTTTTAGATTCTATTTATGAATGAAATCATATGGCATTTGTCTTTCTCAATCTGACTTATTTCACTTAGCATAATACCCTCTAGGTCCATCCACATTGTCTCAAATGGCACAATCTCATCCCTTTTTATAGCTGTGTAATATTCCATTACATATTCCCCCCCCCCCAATCTTCCTTATCTAGTTATCTATCGATAGACACATAGGCTATTTCCATGCCTTGGCTACTGTAAGCAATGCTGCAATAAACATAGAGGCGCATGTACCTCTTTGAGTTAGTGTTTTCTTCTTCTCTGGGTAAATACCCAATCATGGAATTCTTGGATCATATGAGAGTTCTATTTAAAATTTTTAGAGCAGCCTCCATACTGTTTTCCACAGTGGCTGCATCAGTTTGCATTCCCACCAACAGTGCATGAGGATTCCTTTTTCTTCACATCCTCACCAACATTTGTTGTTTCCTGTCTTTTTAATTTTAGCCATTCTGACAAGTGTGAGGTGATCTCTCATTGTGCTTTTGATTTGCATTTCCCTGATGACGAGTGATGTTGAGCATCTTTCCACATGTCTCTTGGTCATCTGCATGTATTCTTCGGGAAAAAATGTTTGGCTACTTTTCTTGTTAGTGGTAGGTATCCTTTGGATTCAGTTTTTTCATATAGTAGTGGTCAGATTTCACTCACATGTGGGCCTGGGAAAGAGATCTGGGAAATGGACAAATGAACATTTCTCACCAACCATTTGATTTAAAGTATTTAGGTGTTTTAAGATACATCTGGGATTTTTAAAAACAGATATTTATTTATTTGAGAGAGAGAGAGAGCATGAGCAAGGGGAGGGATAGAGGGAGAGGGAAAAGCAGGTCCCTGCTGAGCAAGGAGCCCGAAGTGGGGCTTGTCCCAGGATGCTGAGATCATGACCTGAGCCGAAGGTAAGTGCTTAACCTACTGAGCCAACCAGGCACCCCATGGGATTTGTTTAAATCAGATACGGTAACACATGCAAACAAGGAAATGATGGTCATGAAGGAAGAATTTCTGGTGCTCACAAATACCTAGAAATAGGAAGCACATCACTTCATCAAGGGCTACATGGGAAAGTCCCAGCGTCAGCCAGGAGGTAGAGGGAGCAAGGGAGAAATATGGCAAGAGCTCTTATTGTGGTTTCTGCAGGAAGAAACTTCTGAGGCAGGTAAACAGCTTTAGGATTGGTTTGTTGAAATAATCTCAGTGGACTCTGCAGCACAGAATCTGATTTAGTCCTCTGGGATCTGGCCCTGGGGTGAATAAGGCTAGTGGATACTGGCCTACAGTACAAACTAGATAAGAGGGGATGAGTGGTGAATATGGGCTTTGGATCGATTGGTTTGCACATGGAAGGTACCCTCATGAGGGAATTGTTTGCTTTCTGAAGGAATTAGCCAACTCTGGGAAGGACAGTCTCTTCCAAGTCAGCAAGGCCCCATGATGTCAAAGCATCAGAATAAAAACACTTCAGTACATTAGACCTGACTAGCTCACAAGATGACACCTTTGCTTGGTCTTTTCTGATAAGAGTTCTTCATTGAGCTCTGGAGCTAACATCATAATGACACCTTGGACTGAAAAGGGAAAAAAATGAAAAGGAAAGAAGAAGAAAGGCAACAAGGAAGAAAGGAAAATCTTGAAAAAGAAAAAAATGTAGAGGGGAAAGGGAACTAATCACACAGTATATGCTCAGAATATAGTTGATGAATGGATAAATAAATATCAGTGTATCTATCATTTTCCTATCGAATCATATTGTAGCATTAATATGAATGCAAGTCCCTGTGTTAGACCACTGGAGATATTTGCAACTTAAGCCTTATGTAATCACAGCTTTGTGTGCCGTCAATTTGTGCTCTCACAGAACGGATGGATGGATGGATTTTCCACAGCCCTAAAATTACAGCTTGTAAGGAGTAAGCTAGCTGGTCTACTTGGAGGGTGTTTCCTGCACACTCACTTAAGGGACTGTTCAATCACTTAATCACCGAGTGTAGTTTGTAGGTTTAAGAATGACATTTGTGATTCCAGGTGAAATCTCAGTGGAAGGACTGCTCACACTCCGAATTCTGAATCTACCTATGAGTATATCCAGGGATGCTTTTTTTTTTTTTTTTAAATCTTACTTTCCAAGGCAGACAAATGACTTCAGGAAGGATTTGACACTGAGTTACTTTACAAATAAACACCTCCAATAAATGGAAGTGTTTGTTTGCAAATCATTGTAAATCAGCTTGTCAGGGAGACTGGGACCAGAGAAATCTGGGAGCTGAGAGTTACAAGGTAGCCAAGATTCATAGATCGTGCCAAGATCAATCAGCAGTGATGAGAGCAAAAATAACAGGTCTCTAGGGAAATAGGATCAATTTACAACAATGTGATCTACATACAACTTTTTGAGTTTACCTTTGCTGAGTTCAATTATGTGAGATGATGGTGGAGGTTAGATAGGTACCCTGCATTCAAGTAGCTGAAAATGCAATTTTTCAATCTTTAGAAAGACTAGAAGTAACTTAGGATCTATAGTCAATCTGTCATAAATTTGTAGTGGGGTGGTGACCCAGCTGGGCATAAAAGAGGATTGGGGTTCTAACAACCTCTCCTCTCCATGCAGGCATTGATTTACGTATATTGATGTATGTGGCAAATTGAAGGCAAAATGTCCTTAGTTCTTCATACCTCCTCTCCCCTGTATCCATGTCTACTGCATGGCCAATACTTGCCAATAATTAACGTTAGCAAATAGAATGTGGAAGAGACAGTGGGCCAGCTCCATGTCTAGGCTTCAAGAGACCTGTGTGCTTCTGCTTTCTCTCTTGGGAGCTCTGGTGCACCTGTGTGAACAAGCCTAGCGAGTCCACAGGATGATGAGATAGGGACCCTAGCATGCCATTGCTCCAGTCAACATCCAGCCATCATTGACTGGCAAGGTCCCAGAAGACCTGCCTGGATATGCATGAGTAAGCCTAGCCAAGGTTCACCCAGCCTGGCCCAGTTCAGCAGTGCTACCTGATTGATGAGTATAGTCACAAGCAAAAATTAATTTTTATTATATGCCATTGCAGTTTTATAGCTGTAGCATTACTATGGCAATAGCTGCTGCAATGTGCAGAAATGCTTTGATCTTCGGGAGAAAGAGTAGAAGGTGTGTGCACTCACTTTTCATTTCTGATCAATCACCAGGTGGTGCTCATTTTATGTCCTGAACTCTCACTGATCCATCCACAGCTCATTGTCCTCACTGCCACTCACTCAGCCCAGTTATCTTCAACGCCTGAAACTTCTTGAGCTGTCTGGTACCACTGGGCATGTCCCTCCATATATCATTAGAATCTTGAGTTTTGGAAGATTTGGAACCCAATTTTATTGAGAGACAGGGGGCATGGATTAACATTTATTGGGCACCTACTTTATTCTAGGCACTTAACTAAGCTTATTAATAAAGTAAATTACAAACATAATCATACTCATAATAAAATAGCAGTCAAGATTTATTGAGGACTTTCTATGTGGCAGGCCCTGAGTTAGGGACTTAGATGTTTTATTTCACTCTTCGGAAAAACCCTAAGAGGTTGGTGTTATCAATGTCTCCATGACATGGTTAAGGAAAGGAGCCTTCCCAGCTCTTCTCTGAGTTGGCCTAAGTCACATGGCAGGTAAGTGGGAGGGCCAATCGATATTTATATATATTTGCTCTCATTTGATGATCTCTATGAAAGGAATTGGTCCAAAGGTGGCATCACTCATTTGACTTGAGATGGGTGCCAAGGATCCACTTGGCTGTGTGGCTACCTGTTCATGTATTCAAAACCCTGGGATTCTCCACTAGGACAAAATACAAGCATTTGGGCAGATAGGGAGAGGGAGAAATTAAGAGCAAGGAAATAGCTTTTTTCCCAGGCACAGAGGGACATTTGGGCTGAGTTGGTAAGCCTTTATACTTCCTGCAGTTAAAAAAAAAAAGTACAGTAATTAAAGCAAAACAAGTAGCAGAACTCCCAGGATAGATATTCCATGTTCTACCAGGGACTCCCACTTCCCTCTCAGACTAAACAGCTTTGTGTGTGCTAGGGAGCCTCGAAAGGAGTCTATTGTTCTATTTGGGCCACTAACAGTGAAGATCACCAACGTCACGGGCACTGTGGGCACTCTGCACGGGCACACCTGTGTTCCTCTGAGCTTTATTTTCACAGTCTCCAGATTATTACCCCTAATGTGAGAGACCTAGAAGAGTGGTCTCCTTTCCCTGTTGTAGGGAGCTGGTTGTGGGAGAGAAAACATGATGATCAGGGGTGTCATAGAGACATTTGGTTGAGGAAGTTAACGAAGGCCTGGCTTCATTGTAGCCTCCATTTTTCTCTCATACCGCACATTTAATCCCGCTGCAAACCCTACTGGCTCCACCTTCATGTTCAGAATGTGACCACCTGTCACTTCCACCCCTGCTTTTGAAATTGACACCATCTTCATTTTGCCTGGGTGTCTGCAGCAGCCTGCACCCTGGTCTCCCTGCCTCAAAAACATGGGCACATGGACACTGTTATAATAAGAGAACAAGTCATTTCTCTGCCTAAAATGTACCCATGGCTCCCAACTCATTCTTAGAAAAACCAAAGTCCTCACAGGGCCCATAGGGCCTTACAAGGTGTGGCCGGCTGCTCTCCTTCTCACTCACTCCACCTCAGCCATACCGACCTCCTTGTAACATGCCTAGCCTCCTCCCACCCCAGGGTGCTTTCATTTGTCAACCCTCAGATACCCTCAAGGGCCCTGCTTTACTTCCTTCAAGTCTTTGCTCAATGTCACCTCCACTCTATCGCCATTGCTAAGACTGCCATGTTTAAACACTGTCATCTCCCACTGCACTCCCTAATGATTGCTCATGCTCTTCCTTGCTCTGTGGCACTCATCATCTCCCAAAATATTATACAACTTACCTGTTAGTTTATTGGCCTTCTTCCTGTATAGACCAGAGTCTCGTGAAGCCAGAAATCTTTGTGTCTTTGGTTTGCTGATAGTGCCTGACATATACTATATATTCAGTGAGTTTGTGTTGAATAAATGGGTGAACTTTAACAGGGCATACTTTAGTGTGGTGTTTAAGAACATGGACCACGGAGTCAGACTACCTGGGTCAAAATTCCTGCTCTACCACTTACTAGGCTTGGGACATTTACCTCCCCTCTCTAAGCCTCTGTTTCCCCATCTGCAAAATGGGCATGCTAATAGGATACAACTCATAGAGAGAATGCATACAGGATGCTTAACTCAGCATGTGGCATATATTAAACACTCAATAAATATTAAATGTTATTAGATACTTTGAAAATCAGTATTCAAATTCTTCTTTTGCTTTCTTTGGAGGTGGTTACAGAACAAAAAGGAAATATGGAGGAAGGGTGTTAGTATTCAATGAACACCTCAGCTCATTCAATCCTCACAACCATCCTATGAGACAGTGTTATTTTCCCTGTTCAAAAAATGAGGCCATGGAATCTCAGCCAAGTTGAGTAAAATGCCCAAGGTCACATAGGAAGCAGAGCATGCTTAACATCCATATTTGCTGTATCCTATTGGCCTTACTCTTGCCACTGCAACATGCTCTGTTTCTCTACCCCTGCTGTAGCAACCTCCAGTATCTTCACATTCCCTGAATACCTCTGCTTTTTCCCAAAAGTTGACTTGTTTGCTCTGTCTGAACTCACCTTTCCCTTCACTTAGTCCCCTTGAAATCCTATCTCTTCAGGTCCTGCTCAAATGTCACCTCCTCCCAAACCTTTGAATGGTGTCCTCTGCTCTGTTTAAGACATTCACTGACTTGTTTCCTTGCGCTCTAGTTGTTCTGCACCATCTTCCTCCCACATAAGGCTTCCTCCCACTTTCAAGGATGTCCTTGAATTTGGAAACTGCACAAGGCTCATCTTTGCGCCTCTGTGGTGACTGGTATAGCACGACGGAGTGATAACACAGGCAAATCCAACTTGCAGGCTAGTGTGCCACCATCACATTTGTTATTTTAAACAATCAGTGGATGTAAGTAAGCCTGCTACAGTCAATGATACTGGCAAAACCTATGGGGGAAAATGTATAGATCACTCTAAGATACTCTACCTGGTCACCAAGAGGAGAAACACATTGATGGAGTGGCCAGGCAGATAGGTGGTGATGTAGTATTAATATCCTCAAAGAAAAATATTAAGTACTAATTGTTAATCACAGAGTAATAATGAATAAAAAGAATATTCACTGATATAGGGCTATAAACTCAAAAGTCATAATACAGTGTGATACACACTGGGTGAGTCAGGAGCAGTTCATAGGTAATTTTAGCATATGCAATTTTTGTTTAAATGGAATAGGCATTCAATAAATGTTTGCTAATATGTGGAGTTGGTTTGAGTTGAAATAAATCATAAATGTATGACTTTGAAATTGAGAGGATACAAAAACACCAGGAAAAGAAAATTCCTTTCTATCCCTTATACAGTTTTCCATAATTTGGTATATAAATAGAAATATATCTTGAAGGCTAAAGATAGCACAAGTAATTGAAGGTGGACTGAAGGGTGACAAGTGACTTGGTTGGAAAGGAAAATTCATCTTGTCACTTATTACCTGAAATCCAAATTTATGCAAGACCAGCCAGAAGGCAATTTTCATTTTATCCAGGATAAACTAGAGCTTAAGCTATCAAAGCTTGTCATCTTGAAAGTCTCAAACAGTCATTGAAATAGTTGGTGCCCTCTTGTTTAGTATATTTGCTGTTATAATTGTCAAGATGCCTTGATTTTTCTAAAATATTGTAGAGTACGATCTCATTATAACAGGATTTGCTATAGAATGACACTTCACGGTAAAGACTAGTTACTGAGTTATAAAGACTACTGTATCTTCTTGGAAGGCAGACAGTCTTGGTGGTCCTCCATCATGAAACTCCCACCTGCCCAGGACAGTTTTATGGTGGGACGTTAGTTGTGTATTGATTTCCTTCATCCTTTATGTGAATATTTCCCTTAATTGATGTTATAGCAATGGCAGATCATCATCAGCAACATCAACCCAGCTCATTCTATCTCACGATGGTTATTTTTCTTTGGCCTTTCATATACATTTCCATCTTTCTCCACTAGACTTTGCGCCCTGGGAGGCTAGGCTCTGTGCACTGCAACACCCAGGATCCCCTGCCCTTCAGCTTCTAGTTGGGTTCCACTAATTATGGGGCAATGGGAGAGGCTGAAAAACAGGAAGACAGTGGTTTGGGGGTCTTTATTTCTGCCCAGACATGATCCAGCTGTTGTTGTTTTTTTAAAAAGCCACAGCTTCTGTTGAACGTCTCTCTTACAACTATAACAACCCATTCTAACTTCCAAAAACTCCTCCCTCTCCTTGTGTCTTCATGCCTAGATGTGGTAGAGGGACCATACTAGCCCTTTTCAATTTCCTTTAATTCTACCCACAATTTTGTAATCCCTCATTAAACTCTCTTCAGTACCCTCACTTAAGTGTGTCATCTGTTTCCTAATAACTGTGTTTGGTATGTGCCCCCAGATCAGATGATGTCAATAAAATAACAATGAAACGCCTATCTGTACGGTTCCCTTATACTTGCTCCTTGAAACAACCCATGATCTTCTCTGACTATAGTTATAGTAGGGGCCTTACCATTGCCTTTCCATCAGGTCATCCTTTCTATGTTCCTTTTAGCACATATCACTATCCAGTAGTAAATATTATCAATTTATTATTTTTCTCTTTATCATCTTTTTCTTTCACCAGAACGTAACTCTCATGGGGCCAGGTATCATGTTTATTTTGTAAACTGCTCAATAGTAATTGATACACAGTAGAAATAAAATTTCTGTCCAGGGGAATTGATAGGTAAAACAGCACCACTCCCAGTTCAGGCTCGGTCAGGAAACCTGGAATCCAGCACAAGGTCATTAGTTAATCTGCAGGAATTGTGCAGGTTCCGGTCTCAAACTCAGGTTTGGGTGGAATAGGACAGTAATATTTGGGGTTCTCTGAATTCTAGGGTCAGTTAGCCCTGGACTATGCATTGTTAGAGGTCATAAGGAAGAAGGAGAAACCTTCAGGCTGGAATGGCTGCAACTGGCTTTGACACTTGGAGATAAAGGTCAGGCTAGTGACCTTTAAACTATATTTAGCTTAGAAAAGAGGCTTAACAGTTGTCCTACTTGTAGTAACTGGAAACATCGCTGGCACGTGAGAATTCAAGATTCAATTATAGCACCTAAGACCAACATGGGAGTCCAGGGAACTTACTACCATGTCCTTCCTCAAGAGAAGGATTAAAAATGATTGATTATATGATTTCAGATGATTGTCATAGTTCTAAGATGTTGTGGCACAGTGGTACCTGAGGGTTTTTTACACACAAAGAAATGGCATCCATACACCTGCCTGATATGGGATACCTTCTCCGCTGTGACAATTGGAGAATTTTCTTTCTACCAAACAAATAAGCAAAGGCCAACAGGAAGGTGACAGTCCTGAAGAAGAACACAGAAGCAGAGTAAAGAAAGGGCTCAGAGAGAGCCCGAAAACTGCAAAGGCATGCAAATTGAAAGGGAAACCATTACTGGCTAATGGGCAAAAGGCAATTTGCAGAATGCAGGAGAGGAAAGCAACCTCAATTTTTAATTTAGTTGATCAAGACTTTATTGTACTTCAAGTGAGCTTACCACACAGAGATTCATAATAGCAATAGAAAAGCATATTGTGAAGGTCAGAATAAAGTAGTTGAGGACTTGAGTCCACAGAGCTTCTCAGAAACAAGATAATTCAAGTTCCTCCTCTAGTGTTCCCTTGAGAATCAGCCTCATCAGTGTAAAGGCTTTAGAAATGCTGCCCCTCATGCTTAGGCTTCTTCCTTACAGGATTCTTACAGCTGAACCATGGCTCTCTTAATAATAATGCTAAGCACTTAGCAGCATCTAACAGGAGGCCCTTTGTCTCTTTTGCAGGACCTTCATCACCATTATAGATGAAAGTGTTTACCAAGCCTTTCAGAGAAATGCCAGGTAAACTCTGAATCTAGTGCATTAGCCATACTGAAGCTTAATGGGTCCTTAGGGAAGGGGTGGGGTGCAGAGATGAAACAAAAATTATGGATGAAGATAGAAATTGGGACGATGCTCTTAATGAGATTCACTTCCCTAATATGTTATTTAGGAGCCTTACCCCCCTCTTGGATCACAGATTCTAGGCATTCGAATTGCTACTTCAAAATATATTTTTGCAAGTATTAGCTACCATTTACAGCTCAAAATCTTCCCATTTTCTCATCTAACTACAATGGGGCTCATTGGTTAAATCACGGTAAGGGACAGTAGGTTTCCAAATTGTTAGGAAGAATGGATTCTCTATGTCATTGTGTCTGTTTGAAAATGACTCGCCTATCACTCTCTTTCTCTTTATTCCACGGAGGGGAGAATAGAATATCTTAAGAATTGCCCATAAACGATGACTTGACATTCTACCCATCACATAACATTGCCTTGCACTTTTTCAAGAATGGAGACCACTTAAAAAAAAAAAAAAAAAAGGAATGGAGATCACTTAAATTCTTATCATTCCCTTAGGTTTGTTAATCTTAAAAGCTTACCAATTTCCTCACTCAGTATGACATTTCATCACTTCTAATTTTAGAAACGTTTCATAAAAAATAATATTTGAAGACTGAGAATTCAGTAAGATGTCCCCCCAATCCCCAAACTCCTTCAAATTAAATGGTTTAACTTTTATGCTATCAAGTAACTTGGCTGTGAGTGCAAGGATGGCACTTAATGCATCTTAAGTGTTGCTACTTAATTAGATTCAATAAGTGGGTTGAATAAATGAAATATAAATCTCTATTTTATACAATCTGAACTGAAACGTCTTCTGATCACACTGTGTTAATACCACCCAATTCTTCCATTCTTTTTCTCCCTAACTAAGGTTGATTTTAAACAGCATGAAGTGAGTTAAAATTTAACTGGTTAATATAGTTAGAAGAGTTGGCTTAAGTAGACAAATGCACACAGGAGATTGATATTTATCTGGAAATGTCACCAAACGATCAAATCAAAATCAGTTATGTCCATTCAAAAATTGTACAAGAATGTTCATAGTAGTTTTTAATAATAACTCCAAACTGGAAACAATGCAGATGGCCATCAGTAGGACATTGAATAAGCAAATTGTGTCTATCCATACAATAGAATACTACTCATTAATAAAAAAGAGCTAACTATTGATACATACAACTACTTGAAAAAGTCTTTAAAATGTTTTATTAATAAAAGAAACCATACACAAAGAACACCCACTGTATGTTTCCATTTATATGAAGCTCAAAACCAGGCAAAACTAATCCATGGTGACAGGAATGAGAACTAAGATCCCTGCATGGAGTGATGCTACCCCCTGACAGGAGAATATGAGAGCTGCCTGATTCCACCAGGCCAGTTGATGGATGGAAAATCGGCTTCCTGCTTAGCCCCGCTGACACTGCTTGGGCCTGGTGAATCAGAGTGCTGATTCCTTGCTTAGATGGGAGATCAGCTCCAGGTTTGACTTTGCTTTAAACCCTGAAAGGGGTGAGTTTGGAGAGGGTGATTTGCTCTATTGGTGTCTGGTTAGTGTAGGGTGGTCAATACCAAAAGGCTTTCTATTGCTAGTCTGCTCTTTTCCTGGTCCTTTGGTTAGGAGAACAGGCTTTTATTGGAGTTTTTTGTCTGTACTAGTTGGTGGTTTAGAGCTGAAGACTTCTGGGGCACCCTGTGTGAATATAGGGAAGGCAATAAGGGAGTCCAGGGAACTCAATCATGTGTCATTTCTCAAGTTCAAAGGCCCTCGGGCAGTCTACCCTCTTCTTTCTACTTTTCAGAGTCTTCCTGTACCGTGTATTATGTTAAGTTCAGAGATTTTTAGTTGCAAGAGGCGGGACCCGGATGGAGTGGGGCTACTCTTTGAAGTGTTTGAGTTAGAGGTCCTATAAAACTGTAAATTGCCACAATTATCATTATGGTTTTGCTGTTAACACAGTGAAAGCACCAGTCTGCGTTTTCCAAAGAAGAGTCTTTGTAATTTTTTTCTTTTCTTCTGTGGGAAGTTGCATTTTCAATGGGTTCCTCACAAATTTCCAAGAGGTTTCTAGTTTCAACATTAGTAATGTACTTTTACCCACTGTGTCTGGGGCAACCCATAAGAGGAAGTACATTCTGCCTCATTTTAACAAGTGTAATGAGAAGAATAATAAAACTTCTCCAGCGAAACACCGAACAGGAGCTCTTGAGAGAATGATGTACCCTCACCCCATGTTGGAAGAGCTGTACACTCAAGGTTAAAAGGAAAACACTAATCAATGCATTAAATGGATTTGTTTTAGATTGCATATTTTCTCATTTTGTTATATTTTATTTCAAAAAGGCTGTGGTAAAATTATAAAAAATCCACACCTATTATTGATCTGAACCTACAAGCTTTCTATTAGGCACGAGAGATTCAATAAAAAAAATTTTTTTGAACTATTTAAGGGGTGCTTACATGCTCCAGTGACTGCCCCTCCAATGGCTTTGATACCTTTGATAAATGTCGCTGAAGAGGGGACCCACACCACTCATGGGCTCCGTGTTAATTCCCACCTCATCAGCCCACCATGATGATCTGACCAGGAAACCACCAAGACTAATTCTGTGATGGTACATCAGTGGCTGGCAAACAACAGTCCATGGGGTAATTGTGGCCCCCAAGCTGTTTCTGTAAATAAGGTTTTCTTGACACATAGCCACATTCATTCTTTTACGTACTGTCTAAGGCTGCTTTAAGGCTACAACAGCAGACTTAGAGAAACACCAGAGAGTGTGTATGGCCCACAAAGCCAAAAATGTTTGCTATCTGCCCACTCCCTTTACAAATATGGCTTTCTACTCTACATCCCACTTACCTTACCCACTGCTTCCTTAGCTGCTTCCTCCTCACCTCCTGATTTATAAGCCCTAGAGTCTTCCAGGGAGTAGTTCCTAGGCATCCCTTCATCTCTTCATTGACTTTTTAGGTCAATGGGTCTCAACCCCAAGAATCATTCGGAAAGCTTTTTAAAAATATTGATGACTCGCTGCCACCCCAGAGGTTTTTATTTAATTAGTCTGGGTTAGGGCTCAGTCTTCAGTATTTTCGGAAAACTCCCCAGGTGATCACAGCTATATAGCAAGGGGGTGGAAACAGCTACTCTAGGTGATGTCAACTAGCCTCAAGGCTTTATATTAACTATATATCAACAACTTATATATTCAATCCCCAAATCTTCCCTGAATTCCATATTCACACATCCAGCTGTTGCCTTGACATTTCCATTGGGATTTCTAACAGGCATCTCAAACAGAACACATATAAATCAGAACTCATGATTTCCTTTCCTTCTCCTCTCAGTAAACGATATTCCATTCTTTCAGTTGCTCAGGACAAAAATCTTAGTCATTTTTTACTCCCCCCCCCTTTTTCTTTTAAAGATTTTATTTATTTATTTGACAGAGAGAGAGACAGCCAGCAAGAGGGAACACAGGCAGGGGGAGTGGGAGAGGAAGAAGCAGGCTCCCAGCAGAGGAGCCTGATGTGGGGCTCGATCCCAGGACTCTGGGATCACGCCCTGAGCTGAAGGCAGACGCTTAACGACTGAGCCACCCAGGCGCCTCATCCTCCCCCCTTTTTAATGTTCCATCTCAAATCCACTAGCAAATCCTACCGTACCTTCAAATTATATGAGTCCACCCACTTACCATCCCTCCTGCTGTCATGTGGCCCAAGCTATGATCATCTGTCATAGGTTTCCTATCGCCATGGTCTCCTGGTTTCTGCTATTTGCCCCTCTGTAGTTTTTGTTAAAATAGAAGCCAGAATGACTGTGATAGACAATGAGTCAGATCAAATCACTCCTCTGTTCAAAGACTAAGAATGGCTTTCCATCTTTCTCAAAGTAAAAACCAAAGTTACTACATTGGCCTCAAAGACGGATGATTTATCCTCCTGATATGTCTCCCTCTACCTTTGCCTCCCACCTTGTTTCTCCTCACTCAATGCAGTTGAGCCATACCAGACTCTTGTACATTCCTTAAACATACCCTCCCCCTAAGCATATTTGCACCGGGAATGCCTGCCTCTACCCTCAGATGTCCTAATCGCTCCCTCTTGAATATTACCTTATCAGGGATGCTTGCTCTGACCACAAAATCTCAAATAGCTTTTTCCTCAATATTTTCTTTCCCCTTATTTTATTTTTTTCGTCAAAGCACTTATATGTGATATACTGGTTTGTTTAGGCTTTGTCTTCCCCTTACTAGAATGTATGTTACAATTAGAGCACAGCTGCTGTGATGTGTAACACCAGGGGGTGCACATCATTGTCTATGTGAATGTGTCTTTGAGAATTGTGCAGTACACAGCTTGAGCAGCTGCATGTAGTAACCCTACTTCAAGCAGGGTTTAGTTCACTTGCTTGGTTTAGTTCACTGCTGTACTTCTAGGGCCTTAAATGCTGCCTGATGCAAAACAGGCTCACAATTATGTTTGGTAGATGAATTGTTGAACATATACCACATATAATTTTGCCTGGATTGATATTCATGAAAAAGATTCTTTGAGGTACTTTTCTATACCGTTTACAATATGTTCTCCTTCATCTTGACATTTTATATAATGTTATGTATTTTATATAATACATAATTATATATAATTTATATAATATATAATTTATATATAGCATATAATTAATAATTTAAACAATACATTTACATAATTTTATATGAAGTCTTTTTCTTCATATTTTTTAATGTCCTATCAATGCTTATTTTCCTTTTGCTTGTTTTCGTGAACAAGATGAAGTCTTCGTGAGTTATCTGACTACCAGCCCCTATTGTTCTTTATCCGTGAACTCCACTTAAAAAAAAATCACATTTTTTAATCTGTCATCATAAAAAATACTTATTTATTTACTGGACTGTGAGCTCCAATAATAAAGATTTTATTTTTTTTCACATCTGGCCCCAAAATAGGTGCTCAATAAATATTGGTTAAAAGGAAGGACGGAGGGAAAGAAGGGAGGCAGGAAGACAGAGAAACTCAGAGGAATTAGAAAAGTTGGTATTAAAGGAGCTGGAGCCTCGTCTCTCAGTCAGTGTATCTGATTCATACACAGGCAGCCAGAATAGAGTGTTCTCAGCTATATGGCTTGATGGTCTTTATCAATCAAATTCCAAAGACTGTTTCCAAATATTCCTTTTTGGACTGAATAAAAAACTAGATAAAATATGTGCCCATTAAAATCATAAACATTGTGGCTCAGTTGGTTAAGAGTCTGCCTTCAGCTCAGGTCATGATCCCAGGGACCAGGAATTGAGTCCTGCATTGGGCTCCTTGCTCAGCAGGGAGCCTGCTTCCACCTGTCACTCTGTGTGCTTGTGTGCTTTCTCTCTCTGCCAAATAAACAAATAAATAAATAAAATCTTTAAAAAAAATAAAATCATAAACATTTTCAGTTGAATGGACAAAGAAGAAATGGTATATATATATATATATATATATATATATATATACATATATATATATATGTATATATATATATATACACACACAATGGAATATTATTCACCCATAAGAAAGAAGAAGATTTCACCTTTTGTGACAATATGCATGGATCTTGAGGGCATGATGCTTAGGGAAGTAAGCCAGACAAAGAATGCATGCTATCACTTGTAAGTGGAATCTGGAAATAATAAAAAAGGGGTCAAACTATAGAACAGAGTGTAGAAAAGGTGAGGGCTGGGGCTGGAGATAGAGAGAAGTTGGTCAAAGGCACAAGCTTTCAGCTATAAGATGAACAGGATCTGAGGACCTGATGTAAAACATGGTGACTCATTGGTAACCCTGTATTATATAAATCAACTGTGAGAGTAGAACTTGAATATTCTCATGAAATAATATAAATAAATAAATATGTGAGGCAATGGATATATTAATTAACTAGATGGGGGGAATCTTACACAATAGAAATGAATATCAAGTCACCACAATGTGCACTATCGTACAATTTTTTATGTCAACTGTACCTCAATAAAGCTAAATTTTTTCTAAATGAAAAAAGACAAACTAGCTTAAAAATTGAAAATGCAAGTGGTTAAGAAAATATATTTTGTAGTATACTGACCTTGCCATAAATATCACTATTGCCTCTTAAAAAAAAAAGATAAATATTTGATGGTTTTAGAAATACAATCAATAGGGATAGTCAGAATTTTTTTTTTTTTTTTTTTTTTTTAGATTTTATTTTTATTTATTTGATAGGGAGAGAGAACAAGGGAGAGCAGGCAGAGGGAAGGGGAGAAGCAGGTTCACTGAGCAGGGAGCCCAATGTGGGGCTCGATCCCAGAACCCTGAGACCATGACCTGAGCAGAAGACAGAGGCTTAATAACTGAGCCACCCAGGCACCCCAGGGATAGTTAGAATTAAATAAAACTAGATACTTAGTATGCTAGAAATCACGTTGATTTTGTTTGCTTATTTTTTCTTATGCATTGTATTTATATAGATTATATTTATTAATTTTGTTGTTGTTGTTTTGATAAATTACTTCCTTTTCCTTTTATCTTGAAAAGAAGTAACCCTTGGGGCGCCTGGGTGGCACAGTCCTTAAGCGTCTGCCTTCGGCTCAGGGCGTGATCCCAGCTTTATGGGATGGAGCCCCACATCAGGCTCCTCTGCGGGGAGCCTGCTTCTTCCTCTCCCACTCCCCCTGCTTGTGTTCCCTCTCTCGCTGGCTGTCTCTCTCTCTGTCAAATAAATAAATAAAATCTTTAAAAAAAAGAAAAAAGAAAAGAAGTAACCCTTGAATTTAAAGACCAAAATGGACAGGAATCTATACAAACCAAAAGCCTGAGAACACCTTTTTCTCCCCCTTTGCCAGCAGAACTTGATCAGCTCCAGAAAAAAATTCTTATGATGATGAAGGGAAGAACAAATTGATATATAGGAAAGGATTATTCCACAAAGGTTGAAAAGACATAGTTTTACTTCCTAAAATTCTTTCCAGTGTCCTTATATTGCTTGCATTTTACATTATGCATCTTTTCATGAAATGTCACCAGTGACTTTTCTCCAGTCAGCTTTAACTGCTCTATCTGTGAAATTATTTGTCTTGAGCCAAATAATTGCATATGGTGAGCAACTCATCTTTCAGATGCTAGAGGAAGGAAACTCAATCTCAAAATGATACCTTTCTTATCTATGGATAAGGGGGGGAAAGTCTTATATATACTGTCACCTTTCCTCAGAAAAACTGCCATTTCTTTAAAGAACATAGTTTGAAAGCAGTAAATGATGCAGAACAACAAACCGTCAGAGGAAAGACCAGGGATATTTTAAGACCTTGCATAACATTTGTAGAAATTCTCAGCACCAGAGTAGACATCATAATCTTGAGAAAGGTTGCACTGAATTCAAATGACTGATCTTCACATGGATAGAGGGGTATTTCTGCCTTAAAAGAAAAAATTTTCTTGGATAGAAAAGAGATCTGCTCAGTTTATGCCTCTCCTAGGTTCTTTGCTTCAAACAGATCGTTACAAGACTGTTAACTGATAAAAGTCTGTTAACTGATAATATTTTGATCTTTTTATCTTAATTCCTTTAGTCAACTCAAGGACAGGGAAGTCTAAATATTATTGGGATATTAGGAGTGGTGGTGGGGAATGAGGTGAGAAATACTTTTTCTTGAAAGAAGCCAAAAAATGTAAGAAGAGAAAAATGAGGTGCAATTAGTGATTACTTTTAATTTGAACAATGAAGGGATATGTCCAGAGGGGAGCAAATTCAAATGAGAAGTAGCGATCTCTTATGTGCTTTCTCTATCTTTAATATAAACATTTAATTAACTACTTTATTAGCCATTGAGAAAAACAGAAGACTGAAAAGAGTAAATACTAAATTATCCTGAAATCAACCAGGAGTGAAATACTAAGTTAAACTATAAAGAAAATGCCTTGTACTTAAAAAGAAAGGACTATTGACTACAATGAGATGAGAACATTTCCCTTATTTCCTTCTTTAATTAACCAACCTGAGCTGGTAGCAACATAATCTGAGCTCAACGTATTTAAGGAGATTGAAAATGATCCACCTTTGCTTTGTGATCCTTTTACATAGGTGGGCATTAAAGAAAACAATCTCTAACAATGAGAAGTCTATCAATTCTCATGATCAAAAAGTATCTGAAAGTATCTTTACAGTAATGTGGTTATTGGATTGGACAAAACAAAGGAGAAATATCTACAAAGCTAATGTTGGTGAGTAATTTAAATGATAACTAAGTTCTGAATGGCATTTCCATTTCTATTCTGATTCAATGATGTAAGTAGATATCAAGTCCCAAACTCTAATTACTTTTGAGTGGGGGATTAAACCGATCAGTGATTTTTGCCTAGTTCTTTCCTTATTTTAGATGTGGTTGTAAATCCTACATGAAAGTATATTCCTTTCCTCTTCTCTCCCACGCATTCACGCCACACACAAACTCACATATCCGTTTATGGTTTAGTATAGGGTTTGCAAACACATTACCTTAAAGACAAGGCAAGTAACATAAAGGAGAAAAAGCTCTGTATGAGGCAATAGTGAGGACAGCAGCAAACTTGATTAAACCAGTCATTTAAGGGGATAGCTTCTAATTACCTCCAGCCAATTTTTGACACGTGAGAACTTAAGTCAGTACTGCTAAATCATCTCATTTTGCAAGAGAAGCCATGAATCCATATGTTTTATGAAATCTCCCAATATTTACACAGTGTCAATTAGTTCAACTCAACAAATGAACAAGGCGACAGAACACCTTCCTCACTAAAAACTTACGTCTGTAGGTTGATTTTCATCAGTTTCCTATCAGGATGGTGCCTCTGGCTCGGCAGCGGAGAATTTAGGAGTCTTAGATTTTAATCTCTCTTTTTTACTCCCTTGCTGGGAGGTCTTGGACAAGTCCTATAAAACAAGGGGTTTGCATCACAAATAGAAAGTGATCTGACATTTTAGGGGGTAAGAGAATTTAGAGAACATTTCACCCCACATATTTATTTTAGAGATAAAGATACTCAAATCCAGATAGACTCCTTGATTTATCTAAGGCCCTAAGGAACAGTAATGTGAGAGTTGACACTAGATTTTGAGCTTCAGAATCCCAGTCCATGGAGCCACTCAGTGACTAAAGCAATGAGAATATTCAGGTCAAGGGGGGATGAAATCATGACTATAATTTTTAATTTAAAAAAATTCATAGTTCAAAAACTGCTAGAGGGCAGAGATATTGTGTACCTATCCAGCATACACCATAGTCTCTATCACAATCTTACTCTCAAATCCGTATTGAATGGATGAATGAGTAAATGAATACATTAAGAAGGAAATCATTGTCGTCAGGACAAAAAGGTCATCACTAAGAAGCCAATGACTGAAACAACAGAGGAAATCTGTGGTTCGGGGATAAGCTGAACTCAAGTAAAATGCCTTATTGTTCACTGGAAAGAATATTAAAACATACACAATGGAACAAAACAGCTCCTTCCTGATGAATCTCTGACTTAGAGGTGAATAGGAATATAGTCTTTCCTGGATATGATTTCTGATTGCTTTTTACTAATGCTAGAAATTAAATTTATTGACTCTATCAAAGTGCCCTGTAGAGAAGAGTATATGCCCTGGCTGAATGTAGGAGATAAAAAGAAACTTGATATTAAAGATGGTTTACATGATAGTCCACAGAAAATATAGCCAAGTCAAGCATGCCCTTGCTTGTGGCTTATTAAAAACTGATTTTTTTTTTCCAGGAAGATGTATATACTTTATGGAACTCTGGCCTAGAATTTAATGCACGTTGTTTTTATGTCCCCTGTGAATTCCTGCTGCTCCCGAGCTCAAAACCTTGTCTCTTGCCTTCCTCTCCAGTTGGTCTACTGATTAATTTTTCTCTTTTATGAAAAATTGAAATGCAAGATGAATAAGACAAGCGTTGTCCAACTTCTATAAAGTTAAGGATTTATTTGAAGTATTTTTATAAAGTATCAAGCGGAATATATAAACGATACACATGACAGTAAATGAACATGATAAATTATGCCATCAGTATTCTAGTTTTGATGTAACAGGTCACAGCTCCCCTCTATAAAATATTTCTTGCTGCATAAAATTTTGACTATCATTTTTCTACCTTGTCCTTTAACACTCCCCTAAAATGGGGTGTTAGTAGAACATGTAAGGGGGGACTGTGAATTTTATTTGTGGATTATTTGGTTTTAGATTCGTAGGTGGCTGACCAAAGAGGTCAGGTGTGAATGTCTGGGTGGAAATCCATGAGGTGTGACCCAGAGCCATGGTCAATGCCGCTGGACAACATCCACACTGTGGCTACACCAAGGCTCAATGCCTGTGGAGTTTCTGCCAATTGTGGTTAAAATCACAGAAACAGGGATTTTGAGTCAGTGCAAACAGACCCTTCTACTGAGATGAGAAATGCACTGCACTGGGTCATTCAGGGTCTTTCCCTTGTGTATATGTTTGTTTTCAAGTCTCCTTTTCTTCTTGGCAACTATAAGCAGATACTTCAACTCATGAGTATCTATTAATTGGCCTATGTGTGTCCAATTCTGAGACACAATGGCTGCTCTGAGAAGCTACAAAACATTCTTTGGGAAAGCAATAACTGACATTTATTGAACATGTCCACATGCTGGGCGCTAGGCATTAACTTCCATGTATTATCTCACTTAAGTCTTAGAATAACTGTATCAGTTTGAGTCTATCGTCAACTTCTTTTAACCTGCCAATGCTTGGGTTAAACCACTTGCCCAATCCAGGTCTTTCTGCCTCAAATGTGAACTTCCTTGCAAGGTTACAACCTCATTCTTCAGCCTCACAGTCCCAGAGAGAGTGGGGACTTGGTAATGGTCATAACATTAAGATCATTCATTTCAATTATAAAAATAAACTCTGGAAAAATACCTGGGTCTACCGTGAATCGGGCAGAGAGCCTTAAGTAGCTTTCTGTCCTAGGTTCTTAATCCCCTTTGGTTTTGTTTCCATGGGGATTTATGTTGTTTTGCCAGCCACAGCTCATTATTGACTCAGATTGTTCCTACCAGCCATTAAAATCCCCCATCTTTTTTTTTTTTTTTTTTTTTAATCCATGCTACTAAGAAATCTTGTTTTCTCCCTTCTCTACTGACACAGGATGAACTTTTGGATATATGTGCTGACATTTAGCTTTGTTAAGAATATCTATCTAAATTATTCTGATCTTTGTTCTTTAATAAATTATAGACAGTTTCAAGAATTATGATGTTTTGGGGCGCCTGGGTGGCTCAGTTGTTAAGTGTCTGCCTTCGGCTCAGGGCGTGATCCCGGTGTTATGGGATCGAGCCCCGCATCAGGTTCCTCCGCTGGGAGCCTGCTTCTTCCTCTCCTACTCCCCCTGCTTGTGTTCCTTCTCTCTCTGGCTGTCTCTCTCTCTGTCAGATAAATAAATAAAATCTTAAAAAAAAAAAAAGAATTATGATGTTTTGGTCACCTTCTTGATCTTGAACATCCATGTAGCGGATATTGGCCATTTTTTGAACTACACAGTTTGAACATGGTTCCTACTTGGGGTCAATCATTAGTTTGAGTCTTGGTGGGAAGCAGGGCCCCAACCTCCTATTATAGAACCCCAAAAAGGCAAAGAGTCCTTTTCCCTGTCCCTGGCAGGGGAGGAATGGGCCTATGACTGGGGCTGGCCATTCAGATGATCCTACCAGGGCCTGAGAATCCTAAGGGACAGGGCAGACATATTCACAGGGAGGTGGCAATGCAGAGGATGCAGCTTTGAAGGCCGGAGGCATGGTGCTGGCTCCTGTGCTGTTTTCATGGCATGGCCTGGGCTGATTCCTGCTGCCTGTTTCTTTGTTCCCTGGGCATCTGCCTTCACGTATATGTCCCCCCACCCCAAACCCACCCCAACTCTCTTTGATGCTAAACATAGCCAGACAGTTCCTACTGCTTGCAACTACAACCCTTGACTGAGGCAGGTCACTCCTCTTGTCCTCACTGCTCTGCTCCTAGAATGAGAACCCATCATCTCACAGCTGGACCAGGGCAACAGTCTCCTGCCTCTGTGTTCCCACACACCATGATCTTCCCCCTGCAGCCCACTGGGCCATCACTTAACACTGCAAGTCAGATTAGGCCACTCACTGCCTAATCACTTCATGATGAGGATGGCTTCCCATCACATGAAGACCCAAAACCCCAGCCTCCTACCTTGATGGCTTCCATTTTCAAACTCCCATTGTCTCACATTGCTCCCACTCCTGAACTCCAATCCTCAATTCCATCGAGCCTGGTCCTACTTCTGAGTGTTTGTGCTTTTAGGGTTGCTAGATTTACAAAACCCTTTCATTACCAGGGGGATAAAAACTCATTTGTTGTTTATCTGAAATTCAAATGTAACGGGGTGTCCTGTATTTTTATTTGCAAAATCTGGAAACTGACACTTGCTGTTGCTTGGTCTGGCCCCCTCCTCTCTCTCTTCCTCAGTGAGTCCTCACTAAATCATCTATCTAAAGATGCCATCCCCACCAGTCAGGCTGTGTTTACACCGTATTTATCAAAGTGCTTACATTCTCTAAAGTCACCTTGCACTTCTTTTCGTGACTATTTATGGGCTCACCTGTGTTGGATGTGTTTCCAACTGGAAAGTGAATTCCATGGGAATGGTGGTCTTGACTCCACTGGCCTCTGCTGTGTCCAGCCAAGCACCTGCAACTGAATGGCCAATAGTAGATGCTCAATAAATATATATTGAATGAGCAAATGAAATTAGTGTCTGATAGAAGCCAAAGAGAGAACCCCAAATTCAATGATTTTCCAAGTAAAACCTTTTTCCTTTCCTTTTTTAGTTTTTTTTTTAAGATTTATTTTTTTGAGAAGAGAGAGAGAGAAAGAGAGAACGAGAGCAAATCCTCAAGGACACTCCCAGCTGAGCACGGAGCCTGATGTGGCTCAATCCCAGGACCCTGAGATCATGATCTGAGCCAAAATCAAGTGTCAGACGCTTAACCAACTAAGCTACCCGCATGCCCCTTTTAGTTTTTAATTGTGTGCCAATTACCCCTGAACTTTAAAAGTAATCTATATAGTAATAGCACTGGCCTTGCATAAAAGTCCAGTTGCAATAAGGCATATTACCCACAAGCTATGGTTATTTCATTAGGAATGCTCAACGGAACACTGACTCCTAGGAAGCTGTGTGTAGTTTCCTTTCTCCTCAATGAAGGTAGGATAATTATACCATTTTTCAAATCTAATTTGGTTTGTATCCTCTATCTGAAAGGCAAAATGGACACAATGAAGACTTGGCTTATTGTTTTTCTATGTCTGTTTGAACACTGAACTGATTTGGAAAGGATGTCTCATTATTCCCCTTATTTCTCTGACACCCTGAATATTCCTTGTTTTACCTCCAGGATGATGAATGGGACTCCAGGGCCACATGAGTTTATTACATAAGGAGGCATCTGTTTTTCCCCCCTTTCAGCATAGCTTCATAAAAGCCATCAGCATTTTAATAGAGTTGGTTATCTATCTGGAGGTTTATAAACCTGGGAAAATGAGTATGTGTTCCACAATGCAGACATGGATATTTTTATTAATTTGGAGAACTGATTCCCCCAGGAGAATGAGATTCTGCTTGAGCTGTCTGCTAGTCTTTCAATCGTTCTGAAGTCCTGTGCTTATATTTTGTGAATAGAGCTGCAGAGCTTACAGAGAGATGCAGCCTTCCTATAATTTGGGGAAGATTGGAGCCAAATATGAAGTGAAATTGAAAATACACATCACTATGACAAGAGTCCCAACCAAACCGAGAGAGGGAGAGAAATAGAGGCAGGAAGGAGAAAGAGAGAGAATGGGGGGGGGTGGGGAGGAAAGAATTTACTGATCCCGTAACTGAGAAATCTGGAGATAGGTCTGGCTCAGGTATGGTTTGATACAGGGGCTCAAATGATGCCATCTCATTTTCTCTGTCTCTGTCCACTTCCTTCTTGCTTGGCTCCACTTTTGATGAAGTTGTCCATTTCCTTATTTGTTCCCACCATGATTCAGATTGGCATGATGGCTGCCAATCTCCAAATTTCTATTTCATCCAGCTGGTGACCCTAGCAGAAATAAGAACCTCTCTTTTGCCAATTCTATCAACAAATGTCCCAGAGCTGATTCTCAAGGACCTAATTTAGTTGGCTCAAGTGCCTGTCCCTGAACCAATCTCTGTCACCAGAGAGATAGAATATATTTATTACCCAGCCCTGGGTCAGTCCTGCCCCTTGACCTAGGAGGAAGTGGTAAGTCATGTTGACTCCACTCAAACCACTGACTGTGAGTAGGGAAGGGGTGATTTATGGATGAAATTTGGGGTGCCATTTCTAAATAAAGAGGGAATGATTATATAGCCTTCTCCACTACATCCTCCCCTTCCTCTTTCCTCATAATATCCTACTGCTCTTACACTAAGGACTTCCTAATAGCTCAGTGCATTTAGGGAGCCCAGAGGCTGCCATCACTCCATTGTACCAAGAGGAACACTGCAAACATGTTAATATAAGCTGGGCAAGATGTAAGCTCGGCTTTCAGATCAGTAGACAGCAACTAGCAGAGAACATATCTGAAAGTGTTTTCCTTCAGGCAACAAGGCACAGAGCAGATGAAAGACCCTCCATTTGCAAGACTTTCACCTACTACATGCCTCCTCATCCTGTTTCAGTTCTCTCAAATTCAAGAGCTTTTGGAAAGAGCAACATGGCTTCAAGTAACAATAGGGACTGCCTACATTATGGATCTAAATTTGACTGATATATGAAATAATGATGGTACTCCATTCCTAAATATATAAAACCTTCACAGTGCACAATAATGATAACGCATGTTGCTGTGTGCTTCCTATTCCCCAGTCACCAACAACGCTATTAGGTAACTACTCTTACTACCACCATTTTGCCTAGAGAGGTTAAGCAACTTATGTAAGGTCACATAGCTATTAAATTGTAGAGCCAGGATTTAAACCTAGACAGTCTGATTTGGGCATCTGTGCTTTAACCGTTAGATTCTGTGTTCTTACCACATTTTTTTTTAAAAGATTTTATTTATTTATTCGACAGAGAGAGAGACAGCCAGCGAGAGAGGGAACACAAGCAGGGGGAGTGGGAGAGGAAGAAGCAGGCTCATAGCGGAAGAGCCTGACGTGGGGCTCGATCCCAGAACTCCGGGATCACGCCCTGAGCCGAAGGCAGACGCTTAACCGCTGTGCCACCCAGGCGCCCCCTTACCACATTTTTATATGCATGATCACCCACACTGAAGTGGTGTGTTTGAGCATTATCAGTCATACTCTACCAATGAAGTAATTAATGCTTAGGGAAGGAAAGATGGCAGGTTTCAGATATTCTGATGCCCACATTAGCATTCTCAGTAATTCCTGGTTCACATTCTGAGCTGCCTGCCCACATTGTACTCTCCTATCTCCCTACTACTCCTTAAGGCAAAAGTAGCATGAGATAAACACACATCAGACCAACCCATAAGGCTGTTTAGAACAAAACCATTGGAGCCAGATTGCTTTTGTCCTGATGCCAACTTCATCTCTTACTCACAGGTTATATTAACTCCTCTGGTCTTCAGTAACTGCCCCTAAAGACTTATTATATATAAGGATGAAAGGAGTTACTGTCTGTAAGAGTGCTTAGAACAGTGGCACATGACATATATTCAAGGACCCGTTTTAACAGGACCCTTTACTATTACTTGTCAGGACTTCATACTGTTTAAAACAGAAATCCCCCCACCCCTGCCACCACCCTGCACCCAAGGACATCTGGTTAGTGAATATATTTTGTATTATAATGATTTCTCTTTCAAAATCTACAAAATCTCTTATAAAATCTTTCTTACTAGTATTCCTACTCCAACAGGCTGTTTATTTCTCATGACTGGATATTTCCTGTCAAGTTCATCTGCCAATTTACAATAACAAGCATGATGTGGTGTGGTAGGAAAAAAGCCTAGGTGTGTGGTACAGTCAGAAGAAGTGAGATCAAACGTGGGCCCAGGCACTTAAGAACCTGTGTGAGCTTAGGGAAGTTATTCAACTTCTCTGAATTCCATTTCCTTATTTGAGAAAGGAGATGATGAACTTGACGAGTGATACGAGGCTGACGACTGTATGTACTATATGCATGGCACATAGCTGGAGGTGGCAGCTCTAGTGATAATGACTTAGCAGGTCCCCAGTTCTTGTTACATCACTGTTGTCCTGATTACATGCTTTTTGCCTGTGAGAGCAGAGTCTCTGGAAGGTCCTTCAGAATTCTGCCTGCTTTGTGATGATCTTTGTGGGCAGACTGTTCAGAACAATGCAACGATTTACTGGTCAGCTCTTCAGTCTCCAGATAGAAGCATTTTTCTATTTACTTTTCATGAATACAGCAGTTATGTGATGTTTCAAAACTATGGCCCAGTGATAAATGTTCCATGGGTACAGCTTCTATTTACTGAAGTTCTGTGTTCCAGACATTTTACTACTGTCTATACACTGAGCTGAGGACACTAAGAGTCAGTGGAAGAGGAAATGCAATTTGTTTAAGCTGTAGAGTTCCAAAGGTGGGGTGCCAGTCCTCAGACTCACAGCCTGTTAACTCCTTTCTGTCCTCCCCTACCCCCCCGCCCCCGTCCTCCCCTTTCTCCTTCCTCTCCCCCTTGCTCCCTCTCCTTTCTTCTTCCTTTGTCACTTCTTTCTCTCCCATTCTCCCTCACCTTCTTCTTCATTCGACAAATGTTTTCTGAGAACGTACAAGAATGTCAGTGTCTTGTTGATGTCTGGGATGATTTAAAAAAAAAAAAAAGAAGAAGGAAACAGTTCTAGATGCAGAAGAGATAATTTACCAGTCTCGAAAATCCTTTTCTAGACTAACTGTGGGCTTCTCATGAGAGAATACTCACCAGACCTCAGATCTGGGACAATCCACTAGGTGTCATCCCAATTGATTTCAAGTGAAGTTCTTTGTGTTCCTTTGAAACTTTGACATACAGGTTCTTGCCAGGGAATTTGAATTTCCGGTATGGGTTTTATTAACGAAACGAACAGTACAAATATAAAAAGTAGAAACATCTGAGGGGGAAAATGGAGCCATAAAACTAGCAGTAGCATTGTGGCTTAAAAGGCTATTACCGTGGTATCATATCCTGTGCCTAGACGACTTTCTTAAATCCATTTGTATAGGCTTGACGAAGAGAGAGAAAGGTGGAGTGGGTGGAAGGGAGGTGATAGTGAGAACAGGGACAATTTAAATAATGCAGGAAATGTAGGCGGTATTCCATCAGTGTCTACGTTGAGGTGAGCTTGGGACCTGACCAGCATCTACTGTGTCCAGGCTTACCTCACAGCGCAGGCACCTTGCCATGCTTAATGAGATTCTAGGGCTTAAAAGTCATTATTTCTGATTTTACATGTCCCCTAAATGCCAAGGACCTGATGCTAAAAAAGAAAGGGTGATCTTCCTGGGTGTGCAGGTCTGATGGACAGCAGCATGCTGATCGCTAATGCAGTGTCATTTAAGGGCTTGTCAAGATGGTAATCTTGACTGCACACATCTTTCATCTTACATTCTGACTTTGGACGCTTACCATCTTGTGGTAAGAGACACCTCTGCAGTATGTTTAAAATCTGTCTGCTAAGCCCCCTATATAATAAATAATGGATTTGCCTTTGCAAATTGTAATAATCTCTAGAAGGAGATAATTTGCAAGGACATTAACTTGACAGGCAAGCTACCATTAATTAGAAATCTTAGCATGTTGACTTCTAAATGGCTAATTAAGCCTCTATTGAGATCAACTGCAGGTAAGAGGCAAGGAAGAACAACTCAGGAATATGAAAACAGTGTTCACCTTTGGATGTGACTCAGCTCAAAAAGACAGGAAAGTCCAGGAGGAAATCTAGGTAAGAAAAAAAGTATCCACCAACAAATTAAAAAAGAAACCATGGGGAAAAATAAAAGCTTTCAAAACTAAAAATAGAATCCATTACCTGTTGAAACACTTGCATCACTGCAAGATCTGAAAATAGTCTCAGAATTGCTTTCTTAAAAGAAGTATGTAAGATGTCTTTAAATCCCCCAGAGATACACCAGCTATTTTACTAGACTTAAATATTTCTTATATAATTTGACATTATGTTTTTCCCCCCACATATTATAAGAGTGTAAAGTGATATCATTTTAACTGTCAAGAAATACAGAAGCATCACACTTTTATTTAAGTCCTGCCATTTTGTCACTTCTCTCTCTCTTTTACAAATTTGTTAGGAGAAAGAAGCTCCGTTCCTTAATTTTCAACCTATCCCTCATAAAGTGGATTTGGACATTTCTGAGTAAATGCCTTTGAGAAACAAGTTTTGATCTCTTCAATTCTTGATCATTTGCTTCAGTTTTCTGAGAGTAGTTTGGACTGAAAGCGGCAAGTTTGCCAGGTATCCCCACAAAGGGGGATGGCTGGTGAGAGGAGGGAACCCAAAAGTTGTTTTGTTTTTTTTAAAGTAGGCTCCACACCCAGCATGGAGCCCAACTCAGGGCTTGAACTCATGACTGTGAGATCAAGACCTGAGTTGAGATCAAGAGTCAGATGCTTAATGGACTGAGCCACCCAGGCACTGCCCCCCCCCCAATGTGTTCTTATCCCCTTCACTGACCATTCTCTAGAGGAACACTTGTCTGTAAATAAACAAGCTCTTCTTTTCTTCTGACTCATACAACCCCAGGTAAAATACACCTCCAAGAAGCATGCTAGGGAAGCCCACAAAATGAAATTATCCCCTCTTTCAGACATCTTATTATTTGGAAATCAACAATAAGGTAACCATTCACAAGTTTTTGAGCATGGTTTTCTTAGTTTTAAGCAACAGAAAGACACCTGGACATGTTATCTTAGGCAACAGAAAATGTACTAGAGAACCATCAAGTGTTCATGGAACCTACGGAAGGTTGCTGGGGCATGATGGAGGGCACTGAAAGGCTCTAAGGTAACTCCAAAGAGCAATGACCCCAGACACATCATTACTAGGGAAGGGGTGGTATGTCACAGGGCATTTGCTGGGGTAAGTCCCACCAGCCAACTCTCTGCTTTTTTGCCATTTACTTAAGATTCAAACACCTGGGACGCAGAGCCTGAATACCTGAGTGTAGGTAATATGACTGCCACTTCCAGCCTTCTAATTGAACTCTGAGTTTTAAAGACTGTACTAAGTTCTCTTTTAAAGAATAGTCAGGAGCTAAATTTTCCTACTTTCATTTCAGTAACCTGTGTTCCACTTGCCATTGATATTCCTAAACATTGATTTCAGGTTAATAAGTTTGTAGATAATAAATTGGAAATATGTTTATTAAATGAAAACGAATAACCCACTACTAATTAATTCTCCTGATTTGGAATTCATTTATTGCTATTTGAACTCAAACATGAGTTTTCTCCAGAGAGCCACTAAAGATAAATTGTTTTCTAAAAGAATGGGAATAAAAATTTGTCACATAATTTTTTCAACCATTTAGAAAAAATGCTCATGGACAACAAAGATTTGTATTTCACTGGTTTCTTACAGTGTTCTGATGAAAGAGCTGGTTTGAAGATACAAAAGAATGTGTATAGAAAAAATGAGACTATTTTATTATAATGTGGCACCACTCGTGGGATTCCACACAAGGTGAGCTGGGGACATGCCTCTGCTCCAAGCACAACATAGCTGTCCAACAAACTGAATAGTTCTAAGTTAAATTCAACCGAAATCCTGGTTCTGGAGAAGAGCATTTGTTTTTCTGTAAGTCCCCAGTGTGTTCTGAAAGAAGTACTTGTCTGGGAGTAAGCATCCGCCTACCTGTTTATCTTCTACCACCCAGCCTTTCAGTGTTAAACTAAAAATTCCAGGATCTATCCCTTCTGATTCCTCTTCATCAGCACTAGACTTATTTATTTACATTAACTTTTTGGAATGTTAGCGTTTAATTTTGAAAACAAGTGGTTATCAGTGCTTTAATAAACAATGTTTAATACCAATAGGGGTATAAAAAAACTTGAGCTATTTAGGCTCCTCTTTTTCCCACAAAATGAAAAATTTTGAAGCCACATATTTTCCATGATCTCATCATAACCCTCTCCCTTTCTGTTTACTGCTAAGTGTTGAAATTGGCATGAACCTGGCTGGATCCACAATTCAAGAGATTAAGTGTCACAGAAGGAGTCAAACAACAGTTTTGCGCCAAGAGCTCTCACCCCAGGACCCTCCTCCCTGTCCGTGGCCAGGGAAGAGTGGGGAGCATGTCACAGCAGAGTTTCCAATTAATTACATACTATTACAATCTAATAAATAGCAATGCTGCCACCTTCCACCCATTCTTCTTCTGATTTTCAGTATTTTCCAAAAGGCATGCACTATGAAAAACTTGGTCATGAGAGATACAGGAGAAGTGGGAGGGAACTTTAGTAGACTTACTAAAATGTGTTAACATAAATAACACTGGATTTGAATATTAAATTTTATCAGCATATAGATTGTGAATTTAACATCTCTGCTGAAATGAGACTCCTAGAAGCTTGCCCTGCATGTGTAATTCTAAGAAAGAGAGTCAAAAGTTTTCCTTCACAGAAATGGAACATCTGTCATCATCTCGTTATCTGGACTAACTAGAGAGAGGCAGCACTGGGATGTCACATTTTTATTTTGGCATTTTAAAGACTTCCTGTGTCTCTTCCCCACCATAAATATCTCCCATTTCCTTCTATACTTCCTTCTTGTTGTCCCTCCTCTGCTGCCACTTCTCCTTAGACACAGCTCTGCTCTCCTTTCCATGAAACTTTGGTGTAACATCAGTTAAACATTCTCTACAGGGCCTGGAGCTCTTTGGAAAAGAGATGTTATATAGATCTAATGAATAAATAAAAGACCTGTTATATCCTCAGGCCCTTGCATTGCCAATTGCTGATGAAGTTAGCAATTTCCTAGGATTTGAATAAGTATGTTAGCGCAATGGAGACCATGAAACAGAGTAAACTTCATTTAAATGAGGAGAGGCTACTTTGGGGAAATTTCAACCACAGTAAGGGTCTAATCATATCTTCTGTGCTTATTCCTCCTTTTTTTTTAAGCTAAGGTATATATATCCAACACTTATTCATAAGACATTAAAATGCATTTTATAAACCTTCACTCTTTCTGTATTACACTCATATTTTTCTGTTGGAATAACACATGCATAGTTAGGAACCCTGTGTGTTTATGTAATTATATTTGGGTTTCTGGTAAAGTCCTCTAGGGACACTTGATTGATTTAAAATAAATGAAAGATCATTTGTAAGCTTATGGGAGGCTTGGAGAGTTGGATGCAGTGGTGTGCTGAACACAGACTCTGGTATCATTATAAAAGGACCATAAACATTGCTGTTTAAGCTTTGCTAAGCCCTTAATTGCCACAAATTCTCCATTTAATCACACATCTTAACATCTAAAAATTAGAAAACATTCTCTTTTTTCAATTTTGTCCCAACACATTAGGCCTTTTTATTATTCAAGCAAAGGACAGTGATGTCTTGGAAAACGACAATTTATTTCATGCCTGCTTCTCTCCACATGTGCCAATGGCTGGAGCAACAGGGAAATGGTGTAAATTGGACTCTGAAATAATGAAGCAAATAAGGGTCTCTTCAAATGGGAGTGAGCAGATTTACATTTGTAAATATTTCCTATACGGGTGCTTTTATTGTGTGAAAATAATTCACTGACATGGAGATAATGTGGAGTAGAAAGTGGAGGAACAGAGAAGGATTTTATAGGCACTCCCATTGGGACAGTTTTCTTGGAATGAGTCAGGCTTAGTCTCCTAAGCTATATGGATGATGCATTTTATTGGTTTCCTTGTCATTTTAATAAGATGATTTTGCTCTCAGATGTATCTGTCTTTGTTTAATACATTGGCCAATATGGTAATGAGCTACTGCTGCTTAAAAAAAAAATTGGTATGCCATTAAATGGGCTCATCTTGGAAGATTTGCATTTTTCTCTGGAAAATATTTATAAAGTAAATATCCTGAAAATTGCCTAATACGTTTAACCATAGCTGATTGGCCTAAGAGTGAGCATCTGGCATAAAGTTAGTCAAGCCATTAACGACTAATGACCTGTGAAGTAGCAGAGTTCAGCAATAAAAAAGATACAGTGAGCCCCTGTGATTGTCTGTCTCTTGGGAGTTCAAACTGGGGGCAGAGAGAGAAGGAGGTAAATAGTAGGAATTAAGTCTGTAAGGCTGAATAGAGAGGCCCTAACAGGGTCAGACCATGTGTCAGCTGTAAGGTAAAGATATTGTATCAATAGGGCAGAAAGTTAGAAGTCACAGTTGAATAGAGAATATAGCTCAGTCACAAGTATTTGCTCCTCCCTCCCTCCCTCCCTCCCTCCCTCCCTCCCTCCCTCCCTCCCTCCCTCCCTCCCTTCCTCTCTTCTTTTCACAAATATTTACTGAACACTTACTGTGTCCCAGGAGACAGGCATAATGATAAACAAGACAGACATAGTTGCTGCCATCATTATGGGGGTGATATCAAATAAAGGGGATGCACTAGTACCATGGCCTTGCTCTAACCTTGGTCTCCAGATTCATGCAGTAATATAACTTAAGGGATTTGCTCAGATGGCAGTATCTTAGGGTATTCAACACGCCCAGGGACACAGATCAAACCTGACAGTGGGGGAAAGAATTGATAAGGACACCTTCCTCCAGCCCACTCTCAGCAATCCTACCCCACTTTTCCTCCTCTCAGTGCAATACTGTGAACATGGAATTTTCCAGAAGACATGGACCATTTCTGTCAGATTTGCCCTGTATCATGAGAAATGGTAACTTGTCCTGTAATATGCTAAAGAGGCCATGGTCAGATTTCTTAGATCCTGTGTCAGAACTCAAAAACCCTAGAAAAATCTGTATCTGATAAACCTGATAAGTTACTGAAGGTGTTCTTCGTGTCTAAAAAGTGGATGGGGCATAGAAGAGGATCCCTGTTACTCCAGAATATCTACTGAATGTATGTATGGATGGTGGGGCTAGAGAAGCCAGCAGAGGCCAGGTCATCTTCAGCGCCAGCACAGACAGCAAGAAGCCTCAGGCCACCACGGTCAGGATATGCCTTCTTTGAAGTATATAAACCATGGAAGTTTAAGGGCAAAAATCTCTACATATTGGATTTTTGTTCCTACTGTCAAGATTTCAGGGAATAAAAAAGATTGTTTGTTTTAAGCATAATAGGCTTCCTACACCAAGGAATCTACGAATATTAACTACATCTTGCCAAGACTGCTGGGTGCACCCGAAATTGCCCATTAGAAAGTAAAAGGGTATTGAATGAACCTTAAATCCAGCCTTTGTCTATTTGGATGTCACTAAGGCGGCAACTGAACATTTATCTGGATAATACAATCAATGCAGAGAGTCAGTCTGGGTACTTCAGGCCCATGCTTTCTATGGTTAGATTTTGGGGTGTTTTAATTTCCCAGTAACTACCTCTACTCTCCTTTGTGGTGGTTTGGTGTGGACACAAATTTGTTTTCTGGATGAACAGACAACCCCATCATTGGACATGTTTTACTAAAGAAGATAACAGTTCCAAGGAGGTATTTACTGAACACTGGCCGTGTGCCAGTCATATGCTGAACTGCAAAATATGTATATAATCTCATTGAATCATCTGGACACTCCTAGATGATTACATGTCATACCATGTTCAAGGTCATACATGGAAGAAGTGGTAGAAGCAGGTTTGGAGCCAAGGAAGGACACAAAGAAATATGTGGAGCAGGCAACTATGTGGAGGTGGAGAGGCAGAGACTGGGGTTCGGCTACCATAAGACCAGGAAGGCCCAGGGCCACCTGAAGCTGGAAAAGGCAAAGAAAGTTTCTCCTTTAGAGACACTGGAGGGGCTATGGCCCTATCAACACTTGATTTGGGACTTCAGGCCTCCAGAAATTAGAGAGAATAAATTCTTATGGTTTTAAGCCACCCAGTTTATGCTACTGTGCTACGGCAGCCCCAAGAAACTGATATGCTCCCCATAAAAAAGACAATCAATAAACATGCATAGATGAACATATAAGTGAATGACTTGAGGACTCAGTGAGTGGTAACCAATTCTCTACACCAAACCAAAGACTTTTAGAAATTTACTGGAGAGCTAGATCTTACTAAGTGAGTAAACTGAGATATAAACAGGTGAAAACACCTACCTGAGGTCCTTCGGAGAGTTAAGAATCCCTGTCTCTGGACTCCCTCTCCTTCCCACCTAGTACCAAGTTTTGCTCGCACTGTGTTGTCAGAGTCTAAAGCAACTTTATGGTAATTACACTTGAGCTGTGTGAGAGCTTCATAACGGAGGCAGAATAGAAGTAGGCTAGGCATTGCCATAGATGAGCTAAAAGCTGAAAAGGTACAATTAAGAATCTCTTAACTGTAGTGTCAGTTGCAAAAACTGTTCCACAAGCTTGAAGGCTTCAGAGTGGGAGGCCGATACGTCAACCCTTTTCTCTACTTTGCTTATCTCAGGCGATGTGATATTTTGTTCTTGTAGGGGAACATGCTTGCCCTGAACCTCTCCACCTCTCTGCCTTAGCCCACGCTATACCCCCTACTTGGATTGCCTATCCTCGATGTCTATGTGTCAAAATCCTGCTCTCTTTAAGACTTAATTCAAATACTGACTCTCTTCTGACCCTTTGAGCTCTGAGTTCTCTAGCATTTAGAGATGTCACAACATCTGGGTCTTAGCTTACTGGTCCCGGCTTTACCCTGTACTAGCCAAGGAACCATGATTAAGTCTCATTTAATTTCTCTGACCTTACATTCTGTGCTCCTTTATTCATTCAGTCATGCAATCTTTGGTATTTTGTAAGCAACTAATATGTTCCAGGCAGTGTTCTCAGTGCTGGAAAATGACGGAAAAATATAAGTTAAGATCCTACTCCCATAGAAATTATATTCGAGATTGGGAGAGGCAGATAACAAACACATAATGAATGGCATACTATCAGGTAGTGATAAGTGCTATGAACAAACAAAAACAGTGTCTAAACAGGGTGTCTAAAAGGCTGGGGGCAATGAAACTGGGGGTTTAAAGAAGGATTCATGGAGGAAATGATGCTTTAACCAGAACCTGAATGATGAAAGGGACTATCCGGAACACACATGGAGAAAAAGCACTCCAGCAGAGGGAGGAGCAATGGCCCCAGTATGGAACCTCTTTGGCACATTCAAAGAACAGAAAGACAGATATAATCAGATCAAACTATAATGGGATAAAGGTTATTGGAGGTGAATATAGACAGAACAGATGATGAAGGACCTTGTAAGCTATAGAAAAGATTTTGGATTTTATTCAATAAGTTATAGTAATCTATCAGGAAATTCTAAACAGGGTACTATTATAACCTGATTTACTTTTAAAAGTTACTTTGGCTGAGAAGTGCAAAATGAGTAAGGAATTGACAGTGGATACAAGACCATTTAGAGGCCATTTTAGTAGTCTAGGTAAGAGATGACAACTTCTGAGGTCTAAGACAGTGCAGTGGAGCTGGGGAACAGGGGCCAGATTTGGGACACACTGTTGAGGTAGAACCCCTGGCAGTTAGGGGTAAAGGATGGAATAGCATTATCTAAGGATTGCTCCTATGATTTTGACTTGGGCCAGTTGAGGTGCCATTTATGGAGTGGACTAACACCACACCTCTGTGCTGTCATGATCCAAGCAGTGCCAACTCTTAGATTTGTGAAATCTATATTTGTGAGGAACTAGAATGTAGTGATTAAGAATTTCAACTCTGGAGGCAGACCTAGGGTTGAATCCTGGCTCTGCCACTTTCCAGTTGTGTGTGTCCCTGGGCAAGTTGATCAACCTTTCTATGGCTCAATTTTCTCAACAGAAAAATAAGTGGTAGGGAATGGCTGTTATTATGAGGATTTAATAAGATAATGTATGTAAAGTGCTTAATACAATTCCTGGGACGTTAGGCATTAAAAAATGCTGGTAATAATAGTCTTTGCTGTCCTCATCTCTTTTTGGGTGTACTTTCCTGGGAGAAGTATCCCAGCTCTTCAGACTTCCAGTGCTCCTGTGGTTGTCTCTGATTCTCCTACTCTCTGTACTATAGTGCTTTACCTAGGTTCCTCTTCCTCTCATAATATCAGTACCCTTTCTCAAAATTCGCTTTTGCCACATGCTTAGCTCAGTCATAGTGTTGGTTTTCATTACCAGTTTCATTTGCACAACTTTAAAAAAGGCTATCTTATGTAAGGGAAAAATCACTGAACTTGGAAACAAACATGTCATTCATTAACACACGAGCTGAAACTTCAGTTTTTGACAAGGTAGAATAATTTTTTAAACAAATCCTTCTGAATTTGGAAGGAATTTAGGAGAAATTTTGTTGGGATAAGGCAAGAATTTTTACCACTCTTACCACTCTAAGAAATGGACAGGCAGGGGCGCCTGGGTGGCTCAGTCGTTAAGCATCTGCCTTCAGCTCAGGGCGTGATCCGAGTCCTGGGATCAAGCCCCACATCAGGCTCCTCCGCTGGGAGCCTGCTTCTTCCTCTCCCACTCTCCCTGCTTGTGTTCCCTCTCTCACTGGCTGTCTCTCTCTCTGTCAAATAAATAAATAAAATCTTAAAAAAAAAAAAAAGAAAAGAAATGGACTGGCAGCACAAGTTTGAATTCCAATGAGACCAAAATGGCTCTGTGAACTAGAGCTTAATACAAGGGTCTGTGCATAGTAGGCACTACATAAACACCTAATCAATTGGTTTGAAGTAAATGTTTGTGAAATTTTTAGTATCTCTCTGCATTGCACAATTGTACTATGATTGAAGAGTCAGTAAGACTAGAGATATTCAAACAAGACTTCATTTGTACTAAGTATGAGGGCAAAGTTTATCCTCCTGCTCTATAATTTTAATTTTCACAAAGCCTTGAGTCAACATTATTTAATATCACAGACCTAGATTTTTTACATATTCTCCGTGATGAATTACTTATCTGCATAATTTACAATAATTTTTACTGTCATGAAAGAATGGTAATTAAATGAGTTTCTATCATTTATTGTGCCTTTGAGATTTGGTCAGTGTGAATGACAGTTAAGTCTTGTCATTGTAGCTCTGCTTACTGAAATTCCAGCTCAGTTCCCATAATAGTTTAGTGATTAAACCACATCTAAAATAATTAGGGACATTTCTTGGAAGTCAAATGGGGCTTGGAACAAAATTGGAAATCTCTGAGTTTCCATTTGAATGGTGAGTTCAAAATGTAAATGACTGTCTTATAATAACTACAAGAGTGGAGAATGACAGGCAAATTCCTTACCTAATTAGGAAATACTTTTTACGGCTATAAAGTCTCTAGATTTAAAATTAGACTGGTTGTCAACCTATGGGAATTGGTTGAGTCATGCAGAAGTCTAATACAATAGAATCTGGATCTTGGCTTCTATACTTAGCCTCACTCAAATTCATTCTTTTTTATTTTTACATGCATACAACCCAACTTAGCAACTGGTTAATTACTGGGTAAGATAAGAGATATCCAGGGTTTTTCTTAGATTGCAAGTAGGGCCTTGTCTACAGAATTATATTTCTCGGCTATTGAGTTCTAATGAGGTCAAACCTTAAATTTGACACTTTGGTTGACAGGTTCACATGAAAAAAGACTGAGTCTGGATGGCCATTCACTGCCGCTTTAACCTTAATTCACCACCTTGAAATCCATGCCCTTTGTCATGGCAGTTCAAGCCCTTTTTAGAGGGATTAAAGTGCCTTAGCAATTTAAAAATATTTTTGTGACCTATAATTACTGTGGGAGAAAACTCAATGCACATGCTTGGTTATATTAATGGGTCTTTAGTTTTATCTTTATATAAAAAGTATCATGTATTTTATGTGAACCTGAGATGGTCTTACATTCTACCTATTATAGAATAGATAAATGTATAGGTAAATGTATTCAGACATGGGCATGCATAATAACACCTCTCTGAAAGAGCCAAGCACGTCCTGCTACATTAACAGCATAATTTGGAATTATTTAGGGTGATTTATGAAATGCCTCATTTCATATGCTCCTTATTTATACCTCACAGTAAGGTAAGCTAACATTTAAAGGCAATGAAATGATTATGAACATCAAATAAATGAAATGTGCACACCCCAATAGTACTGCCAGCATACGATATGGTCTTTATGAAAGCTCTAAATGGGAAAACGCACAATATTTATTTGTATTTCAAACCCAACATATGTTTTTTAATAAATCAATCTTGACCACATGGGCAAATTGCATTAAACATTCATAAAGACTCTTTTTCAACAGGGCCAGTTGTTCTTCTTTTGATTTTATTTTACTCAGGACAGACAATGATCATTTCCTACCACAAAGCAAGATTCACATGTCTGTAACAAATTCTTGAATTTGGTGGCATCATCCAGAGCAAGAGAGAAATAAGCCTAAAATAAAAGGGGGTGGATAGAAATCCTCAAGACCATCTCAGCTTCAGAGTGCCAAGAGGACAGACACTCCTGTCTGAGAGAGCAAATGTTCATTCTTGAGTCAGATAAATATGTTATTTGCTCTTCTAACAGATTTTACATTACCTACCCATTTAAAAGATTGGGACTAGCATTGCTGGACACCTTACAGTTGGGAACAGAAGTTGTCTTACTGAATAAGTAATACCAATTAAACCCTCCATCCTCAGACATGGAGTAAACCAGGATGAATAGCAAGAAAGGGTTATAAGAAGGAAAGACATGAAAAATATGCCTTGAAAATGGACAAAATCAATTTCATATTAAATCATGTAGATAATCCTATCCATTGGAAACCTACTCTGTTTTGTTTTTCTTGGCTGGGAAGCCTTGTAGACCTTAGTTTCTAAGTTTTACCTTGTAGTAATTTCATCTAAAAATGCTAGCTTCTCATCAACAAAGACATTTTATGCTTTTGTTAACATCTTCTTCTCCCACAGATGTGTACATCCTTAAAATTCTCAGCCTTTAAAAACTCTGCCAGGGGACTCAACTGGTCCGAAGGAAAATCCATTTCCAACAAGCTTTTTTCTCTCAATTCTCAGTTCCTGCTGCCCTCTGGCTACCTTTGCCATCCACGGCTTCTCATTTCAGTCGTCTCTCAATAAATCCCAGTGTTTTTGGTCAGACCAGTGAGGTTTCCAGGCCTGTGGCCTTTGGGGTCGGAATTACCTATCTTTAAATATTGGCCCTGCGACATTTCAGTTTAGGGACTCTGAATAAATCACTTTTAATCTCTATGCTTTAATTCCTTCATCAGTAAAAAAGAAAATAATAGTAATGCCTACCTCATTGTAAAACACTTTAAAAACTAAGAATACCTGCCTAATGAATTTTAGCTGTTTTAAAAAATAATATATTTTTTTTATTTTTAGGGATTCTCTGCCCCACCCAAAACAGCACAGTATGGTGGAACATACACAATAATAATGGTAATAATAATACCTAATACTGATTGAGCCTTTACTACGTATTCAGAAGTTCTAAGTGTATTATGCGTATTAATTTATTTTTTTTATAACTCTTCCAAGTTGTTCTATTATTATCCACATTTATAAATCAGGAAACTGAACCTCAGAAAAGTTAAAACTTGTCCACACTCACATGGTGAGTAAACGATCTGGGCAAGAATTAAGTCCAGGCAGTCTGGGAATTGCTACAATGCATAGTTGTGAAGTTTCCGACTAGAAATCAGCAGACCTGGGGTCAAGCCCCACCTTCATCACTTGCAAACCGAACCTGTGAGTTCAATCATTCAGTGCATCTCTCTGCACTGCAGCTTCCTCATCTTTAAAATGAGCATAATTGTTACCCACCTATCTACAAGATATGGTAAGAAGTAAATTAGAACAGTTTGGAGCCCTTGATTAGCTCTCAAGAGTGTTGATTATTATTATTAATTTTCAGTAATGTTTGTAGAAGTGTTTTATAAACTCTAGAAAAGCTATTTAAATGTAGAGATGCTGCTGTTGCTGCTCATGATAATTCCCAAAGGGCCTTGATCACTGCAAGAAATGGAGAAATGAATCCAGGCTAAAGTCTTCTTAGCTCTTGGGAGTTTAGGATGCTCTATCTTCTTTGTTAATGACATAACATTTGGGAAGATTACTTCACTGCTCAACTCAATAACAAGGATTTTGCAAACTAAGTTTCCTGAGATCATTTCACTTATGCCATGGCCTCTGCCTGCTGAAAAGAAAATTGTTGGAGACTTGTTTATTTTGTGCCAAAAGTCAATGATGAACAAGGTGTTTCTATGGGGAAGTATTTTATGAGTCACTACAGCTAGAGTGATCTTTTCATAATCCAAATCTGAGTGAACCCTTGATCATTATCCTCCAATGTATTCATCACTCTGGAAATAAAATCTGAAATCCACGTCCTGATCTGCATGTCCAGGATGGTGATCTCCCTGCCTGCCTCTTCAGACACAACACACTCTTCATTTTCTGCTCTCACTACACTGGTCTTTCAAATCTGTCTCCCCACAGCGCTGTGGACTGTTCTCTCTGCTCAGTACATTCTTGCCCCAGCCTCTCCTTCTTCTAGTTAATTTATCTCATGTATCTTTTCCTCAAAAAAGCTTCCATGGCCTTCCTGATGAGGCCTTCCTGAACAAGTTTTACTGGGCCCTATAGTTCTCCTCTGGTATTCTCAATATAACTGCACATTTATCGATATGATTATCTAACTTATGACTCTCTCTTCCAGCAGATGGAATGTTCCAGTAAACTTATCAAAGGTCAAGCCTTTTGTACTCAATTACCTATGCGTCTGTTGCATGAATGAATGGGAATATTCTATCATCTTTAGTAATTTCTCCATTCTCATTTAAAAAACAAATAATTGGAGCCAAGCTCTCCTGCTTTTCATCCTCTTGAATATATGACTTACTTCCTGGAAATGGTAGAATTTGGAAAAGTAAAGAACAACACAGAAAGCCCTCCAAGATTTTACAAATAGAATAATACAGAAAAAGCAAAAGAATAGAGATATTTTTCTCCCTTTGTATAGAAACAGTAGAGAGGAAACAAAACAAAATGATGAAAGAGAAGGTAAGTAGATTAAATTATAGTGACTTCCAAGAAGCCGTCAATCAAAACTTCTTTTTAAGAAGAAACTGGAACAAAGGGAGCAATAAACATAATGGGATTGTGAGTTTTGATGAGAAAATGTAAGGAGAAGGAACCAAGGCTTCATTTTCTTTCATGGTTTTAATTTGATTTAACATTCTGTCACAGTTGGTGTGTTTAAGAAGGCTGTCTTTCGGGAATTTGCTCATGTTTCCTGTGCATTAATGAGAGCATCATCGAGAGGCTGTGTGGCACACTAGTGTGGAATGGAGGATTTGGAGTCAGATCTATGTATACTCTGCCTGGCTCTGCCACCCACTAGCTATGTGACCCCAGATAAGTTACTTCTACCTTGGCAACTCACTTTCTTTGTCCATTAAATGGGAATAATAAAAGTCCCTATTTCATGGAGTTATTCAGAGGAGTCAGTGAGATAAAATAACAAAGTCTTGGCACCCTGCTTGGCACATAGGAGGCACTTAAGAAGCATTAGCTGTCAGTATTATTATTGGCACTTTGTGGTTATATTTCAATGTTCTAATCTAGAGGCCTTGGTTTACAGGTAACTGTATGTATGTCACATGCTAGGTCACTGTTTGGAAGCACAAGTGTGGATTCTTCTTACCAATACTGTGAACTCACTCTTTCACAGCAGGATTCATGATTTATGCCTCTAGAGAATTAACCAGTTAAATTACGTTATCCTGAATCTGGGAGTCTCTCTCTCTCCTTCTGAATTTTTAAGAGGATCTTCTGGCTTATTGCATACTGAAGAATGATATTTAGAGGAGAACCCTAGGTTACTCAAAGTAGTGTGAGTGATTCATTTTAAGACTCATGTATGTTTGCATGGGATTACTTAGGGATAGAAGGTATTGTTATTATCCAGTCAAATCTAAAATTAAGCACAATGCTTTGCTTAGAATAACCAAAGGATTGGGTTGGAAAACACCTAAGAAATCATTCTGTCTACTATTCCCAAACCTGTCTCTTTATTAGAATCACCTGAAAACCTTTAGATTCCAGGCTGACCCAAACCTACCAAATGTGATTTCAACAAAGTAGAATGCCATTCTGACATCTATACCTCTCCCTGGGGGACTGGTTAGGGAGTGGTGGTGATTGGTCAGGGTTGAGAATTACTGGTGTGAAACAGAGCTGGCAAATGGGCATTAACGCATTGCCTGCACTGTGGATTGTGGGTAGCTGCTGAAGTGCCAGAATAAGAAGCATTGTATCACTATTTCTGGGTCCAACGAGAAAGTGTGCTGTGATCAATTAACATATAGTCTTGGGTTAGGAAGATGGCTGCTCTTGTGCCTTGTACTTAACAGCCCTGATCTGATTCAATACTCTCATTTTCAAGCCATGAAAAGAGAATCAGAGAAAGAAATTGAATTACTGTATCAGTTGGCTTTAGCTATTTACAAACCCTCCCCAACATCAATGGATTAAAACAACAATCATATATTTGCTCATGATTTTGTGGGTTACCAGGGTGGGTTTTCTGGTCTGACTTAAGTTCTCGTCTTAGCTGAGGCTGAATAATTTAGAATAATCTCACTACATTTCTTACAGTTGGACGACCAGTTAATCTAGTAGGACATCATTCACAGCCTGGTTATAGGCTTAACTACAGCATCATCCAGCTGGCTAGTCTGAACTTGCTCACATATGGCAGCATGGATCTCAGCAGCCAAAGAGAGCAATGCCCAATGTGCAAACACTTTAAAAGGCACTGTTTGTGCTGTATTTGTTAATGTTTCATTGACTGAGCATGTCACTTAGCCAAGCCTGTCTTCAGGGGGTTGAGAATTAGATGGCACCTCTTGATTGGATACAAAATCACACTGCAGATGAGTATGAACACAGACATGAGAATATCTTGTGATCATTTTGCAATCTACAACACTTGCCTAAAATCATACATTTCATTTGTAGAAGAGCTAGGACTAGAACTCAAGGTGCCAACTTCCCAGTTCAAAGTTTTTGTCTAAGTTGAAACCAAAAGAAGTATTATGCCTTTGATACATATTTGGACCTCAAAGGTAGGATAGGCGTGGCCGAACTGAAATTAGAGATGGCCCATTAGATTGTAGAATGTAGGATTTGTTATCACCACAGATAGCCAGAAGAGAGATGTCCAATGGGTTTTAACAGACTTAGGCTTATTTCAATCAAGGTCATATCCAAGGAGACCCAGCTTGGTGAGCGGGATGCAGCAACCTGAGACACTTAAGTAGTGGCTGCTTGGGATCCACACAGTGATACTGTCATGATTCTAGGTGGTCCTAAAACCTGCCAGCAGGACTGGGTCAGCTTGGAAAGCAAGGGGGGGGGGCTTTTGAGAGCCGTATAGGTTGTTGACTTCTAGGCTAAGCCCCTCCAGGTTTTCTAACGCATAACTCTAAGGGAGGCCATTCATGTGGACCAAAATGTGAATGGCATGCCCTGGAGAAGTATTGTGCAACATGGTGGCCTGGGTTTCCTATAAGGGACAAAATTATCCCCAGAACAAAGTATTGTCCCAGTCACACAAATAGTGAAATCTTTCATGATAATACTTTAAGCGGTATATGTTATATCACAACAGACAGACACAGGTTTGAAAGGTGGTAATAAAAATGGTAAAAGCTATAATTTTTCATGATCTACTGTGTGCAAGACATCACCCTAAGCACTATCTATCTAATCACAAAGATTCACAGAATGTAGTTATTAAAAAAAAAAAACACTATTTTCTAGATGAGAAAATAAGGCTCAGAGATGTTATGTGACTTATTTGCTAAAGGTAACACAGCTATCTAGGTAGTGAAGGCACTTGACTGTTAACCCAGGTTTGTTTGAAGCCAAACCCTGAGCTCTCTCTTCTACAGCATCCTTCTTCACCTCGAATAGACTTTAATGTAGCAGCTCTGTGCCTGGACTGGACCATCACCAAGACCATCAATGACCCCCTCTTTAAGGTATAGTCAACCATTTTTCCTTCAAAGTATGGACAAATGACTAGCTTGAAAATATATTACTTTGGCTTCCATTTAGGAAGATAAAATAGAAGAATTTTTTATTAAAGTCATGAGTCTAAAAGGAAAAACTAAAAAAGAAAAAAAAAAAACAACCCTCTAAATATCATTTTTGCCCAGTCACTTGGAAATCCGGCAATTATCACATGATTACTCAGGCTGGTAATGAAATTAAGATAAAGTTTCATCAAAATAGCATATGCAATTTTACAGCCGCAACAGAATTGGTGTAAATATGAGCAGATGTGTCTGAATTTCTCAGATTTATAAATACAGAAACATTGTTCCCATTTGGGGTAAAAATCATTCTTTACTCTGGATGTGGGAACAGTACAGCTCAGGGCCCCAGTGCTGGCAGAGATGATGGGGAGCCATAGCCAAGAGGCCTCCTCGTTCCCTGCAACTTCCAATGGCAGATGCTCTTACCTGGGAAAATGTCTGTATTTCTGGCAGCAATTATATACATTGGGGAGCTGAAATAAAATGGTGAACTATGTATCAAACCAGAGGGATTTTCCAGATAATGCACTGGTTTTTCTCTTCCAGGAAAAGAAGCAAAGTCATGCTAACAATGTTGTGAGTTCAAAATACAAGCAAGTTTGGGGCTCCATGTGTATTGTACCTCAAAGATAGCTTTGTACACATGACCTGACTTACCCAGAAGTATGTTTTGCCTTTTCCCCCTGGAACTTGTCTTCTTATAAAAGAGTTGACAGCTGAGGCATGAGTAAGGAGCTTCTGTTACTCTCCAACAGGGTTTAAGGAGGAAGGAAGGCAAAAGAGAGAGAGCCAGCTCCCCGTTTCTGATGTAAAGACCCCTGAGGAGAGGCACCAGGAGGAAGCTGGTTCTGCTCAGAAAGGCCAGAGAAGTAGTGATCAAGAGCACAGGCTCAGAATGGCCTTGGGTGTGTCACCTAACTTCTTCAAGCCTTCTTTTCTCATCTCTAAGGTGTTATTTTGTGTACCTGGCACCCAATATGCCTGGAGAAACATGAGCCACTATTACGCAGGTCACCTGGGGCAAGGAAGCGTAAGAGGTGGAAGTCTGCCCCACAGAACATTCTTGCTGCAGGTGTTCCGTCCTCCCGGTCTGGAACCTCCTTCAACCCCCTCTTGAACAAGACTTTGGCAGAAGACCAGAAGCAGCTGAGTCATCTTCCAGGAGGAGTTTTTATCACCACATCCACTAAGCACTTCTCCAGTGGAAAAATACCCAGTGCTTCCAAGCAGCAGTCCTGAGCGCAGGGGTGGCAGAGTGGGGGCTTGAATGACTGGTGCAACTTCCTTCTTGTGCCCAAGTCCCAAAGAAGCAAGTCTCTGCTATGCCTGAAGTGAAGGGGAATGAAATCAGGGGCCGCTTGGACACAGGCCGCAGAAAACTAACGCAGGCACCTGCTAGTTGGCCTCTCTAAGAACCATTCTTCAACAGCCAGGCTTTCCATCCAGGCGTTTCCTCACCACTGGTGGGAAATGCGGTTCGGGGGAGAACACGTTTTGGTGAAAACTCAAGCTCAGATGGGAAGGAAGAAGCACTAGCTCCTTCACCTCTCCCTCATAAACATTAGAAGCCCCCAAGCTCCACCCCTGGTCTTCAAATTGAAATCTCTTACCTGACCCTCTCCACTCAATCTGGACTCCTACATAACTGTGCCCTTGAAACCTCCACTTGATTGGCTAGTAGGCATTTCAAACTTAACACATTCCTCCACAAACTCCTAACACTCCCATCCCCACTTCATGCAAATCCCCTCTCCTTGCTCTTATAAATGTGGTTTCCTCCTAGTGACTCTAGCAGAAACTCTGGAGTCACCCTCAACTCTTCATTTTATTTCTCTCATCTCAGTATGTCCTGTTGGTTTTACCTTTGAAGTATTTCCAGAATCACATAGCTTCTGTTAACCTTAAAACAACAACAACAACAAAAAACTGCCAGGGGGCCCCTGGGTGGCTCAGTTGGTTAAGCATCTGCCTTCCTGTCTTCTTCTCAGGTTGTGATTCCACGGTCCTGGGATTGAGCCCCCAGTTGGGCTCCCTGCTCAGCTGGGAGCCTGCTTCTCCCTCTCCTTCCCACCCCATTGGTGCATTCTCCCTCTCAAGTAAATAAATAAAACCTTAAAAAAGATTTTTTTTTTTTTAATTAAAGAATAAAACTGCCAGGCGTGCTTGGGTGGCTCAGTTGGTTAAGCAACAGGTTCTTAATCTCAGCTCAGGTCTCATCTCAGTCTTGAGTTGGAGCCCTGTGTTGGCTCCATGCTGGGCATGGGGCCTACTTAAAAATAAATGGATAAATACAAAGAAAACTGCCAGTTATTTTACTAGCAAAAGATGAGGTAACCAAGGAATATCAGAATTGCAATCCAGGGAGAGCAGCTGCAGCAAAACCATAGTCAAGTCCCCAACAAAAGAGAAAACCAGCTCTTTTATAGAAGAAAGGGAAATGTTGGGAAGCTTTTAAAGATAAAAAGTCCATTGGAGTAAACGGGGTGTTGGAAGTATAGTGGCTTCTCATTGGCTGAGTTGTGACAGTCCCTCATTGGCTGAGCTGTTGCTGGGGGAGGAAGAAAGACTTCCTTCCTCTTGCTGGGGTAGTAAAGTAGTAGCTAAAGTCATATCCATGGGCACCTGGGTAGCTCAGCTGGTTCAGTGGCTGGCTCTTGATTTCAGCTGAGGTCATGATCTCAGGGTTTGGGAATGGAGCCCCACTCAGTGGGGAGTTGGTTTGAGGATTCTTGCTCTCTCTGCCTCTCCCTCAACTTGTACACACACACTCTTTCTTTCAAATAAATAAATAAATAAATTTTAAAGTAGTATCCAGACCAAGCTCCATCTCTTCCCATTGATTTGCAATTGACAGGGAGTGGTACAGCTTGAGAATTCCCTCTGCCGGCCTCCCAACTCCATTTTAGTAAGGTTTCCCTCTACTAATTTTCACACTTCTTACTAGTTCCACTATTACCACCATGATCTAAGCCAACATTATCTCTCATTTTGGTTCTGTAGTAGTCCCCTCTCTGGTTCTCCCTCTGTCTCTCCTGTATTTTCTAATCTATTCTCAATCCAGCAACTAGAGTGATCCTTTAAACATACATCAGACCATTCCATTTCTGTGTCCCAACACTCTCATCTCACTTGGAGTAGGAGTCACTATTTCCTCCTTAGCCTGTAAATCCTTCACAATCTGCCTCTGCCTTACATCTCTGGCCTCTTTTATTATTCTCCTCCACTCACTTCCCTCAGCTGCATTGATCTGTTTGCTCTCACTGGAATATAACATTGCAGCTTTGATTCTGCCCCAGGACCTTTGTACTTGCTGTTGCCTGTGACTGAAATACCCTGAACCCTTAACTCTTTGTTTAAATGACACCTTAAAGCAGCCTTCTCAGATCCCTGTATTTCAATTTACAACCCTCACCCCCAGAACCCCTACCTTCTTTCCCTGATTCAGTTTTCACCATAGCATTTATCCTCCATCACCTGTTAGATAACAGAATTTATTTCCTCATTTTTTATGGCCTCTCTACTCATCCACTGGGATTTAAGCTAAATGAAGAGTGGGTGTTTTTTGTCTCATTTTGTTCATTGCTATATAGACCAGTATCTCTACATGGTAGGGATGGTAGACATGCAATAACTATTCATTGAATGAATTTTTACAATTCTGTGAAGAGGTAAAGTGCTATTGGGGGGGGCGGGTAAAAGACTATGGAACTCTTGATGATTCCAGATCTATTACAACTTGTCTATCTACCCATCAACCTATTGTCTACTTTTGCTTTCTAGCTCTAGATACATTTACAATGAAAGTAAATATTCATTTAACCACCTTGTGAGTCTTCCTCAAAGAGTCAGAAAAAGAGTGCCAGTGTTGCTGGTGAAAAAAGTATTAATTACCAGGTCCTGATACATTCTCAGTATGTTTCTCTAGTGATGCCATCTCTGTGATGTGGTAGGTACGAAAAAATTCTAACAGGCTGTATTTGTGGCATGTTTACCCTTTAATGAGAAACTGTGTGCACAGTGAAAAGAGCTCAGGAATCATACCAGGCATCAAATTCTACCTCAATTGTGCTGATCACAGGCGTTTTACTTTTAAATTTTCCACCAATGAAAAAAATATATAAGTAGATGTGGGAATATATACATACTCTATGTGTCAGGCAAGATATTCTGTCAACCCATTCATACAGAAGAGGAAATTGAGGCTCAGAGACATCAAATCATGTGCTCAGTGTGGCATTCTTGGTGGACGGGAAAGCTGGAATTCAAACCCAGATTGAATTCACTCCAACATCCACACCTTGTTCCCCTTGTTTGTCCTAACATACTACCAAGTGTCCTTAGAGAACAGAACTTTTTATTTTTATTTTTTTTAAAGACTTATTTATTTTAGAGAGAGTGCATGTGCATACACTCAGGGGGTGGGGAGGGGCAGAGGAAGAAGAGAGAGCTGAGCTTGGAACCCAATCAGGGCATGATCTCAGGGTGGTGAGATCATGACCTGAGCCAAAACCAAGAGTTGGATGGTTAACCAACTGTGCCAGCCAGGTGCCCCAAGAATAGAACTTTTTAAAAGCCACTAACCAGCTATGAGATCTTCAAGCAAACTTTACCCTTCTGGGTTTCTGTTTCCTTGGCTACATAATTGAGGTGTGTTTTGCCCCATTTAAGGACCCCACCATTCCAAGCAAGATTGTACCTGATAATGTGTTATCATAGGAAAGAGGACTATGAAGGGACTAAGACTTGCCAAAAGAAATTTACTCTACCTTTATTGCCTGTCTAGTCCAGTGCTCAGCAATATCCAGAGATAGATTTCCCAGAACTGCTCCTTCTGAATGTCTCAATTTCCCAGTTGGTCTTGGGCACCAGGATGGGCCAACCTGTCTCACTGTTGGAGGCAGACCATAGAGGGTTGCCTGCAACTCTGCTTCTATGACTGTAAATATGACCAGGAAAATGCAGAGGAGGTATCCTCTCCCCTTTCTGGTTCCCTTCAGGACAGAAACTGTGGCCTGGACTTCATCAAACCCAGTCTTTATTATCATCTGTGACCTTGAGGGATGACTTTGTGACTTTGAACTTTTTTTGGTAAAATCGTAGAGATCAAGCAAGCAAGTTTTCTAAACCAAAAAGGGATTTGAGGAGGGAATTTTAAAAGGACAAATGCATCTTTCTGTAGGTAAAGTGCATGTAAATTTTACTATGTCTTGATGAAATCTAATAGCTTATACAGTCAACTTACTGACATCTCAAAAGGAACTGTGAAAAGACTCATGGGTCCTTTGTGGGGAAATGTTCCAAGGGTATTGTAGTGTGAGACTTGAAATTAATATCATGTGTTCGCTTGACATTTGGTGAAATCAGGAGGGTCTCAAATGATCTAATTGTAAGTCTCCTTTCCCACTTTGCTCTGTGGAAAAGGTCTCCTGGGCTCATTATCAAATGCACCAAATACAGTTCCTGAGTATCCCAAGTGGTGGGTTTCAGCTCCCTGCCGGCCCATAGAATTACTCAAATAAACCAACTATACGCTTCCACCGGGACAAGGGGTTACCCTAGTCTCTTGGTAATACAAAGCCCGTCTACCACAGTCCCTGATTATTCACTCCATTCCCAAGTACAACCACCATGTGGCCCTGTGTGGCATGTGGTGTCCTCCACCCCCAGATTGTGAGTATATGTGACTAAGAAACTGCTATCAACTTCATCTGTCTGGTGTTGGTGTCTTATGTTTGGTCAACCCCATAGCCCAAGGGTGGGGATCCCCTTACCAGCAGAGTGAAGAGGGGGTGATCAAAACAGGTACATTCCATAGTAAAATAACTTGTCTCACTAACTACCTTTTAGGACAAGGTCGAATGTTCAAGTTTGAAATGAGGATGAAGCATTATATGATGGCTCTGTCCCAAGTTAGGAGACAAATCCTGATGGTCTCAAATTTATGACTTCCCAAACTGTATTTCAATATTGTATACACCCAGACTTTGTGCCATTGAATGACTATTTTCCTAGCTTTAGATATTTCAAGAGTTGCAGGATTTCACTTGATAGCTTTGGCAAACACATAATAAATGTAAGAGTCAGGAATCAATTGTGTAAAGTTAATTGATTCTCGTTTGGCTGTAACACATTTTTGTTCAAAATATCTGTTCAGATTATAACTTCGGTTACTGTGTCTAATAAATGAGTCATTGTTCTAGATGGTAAGTTAGGCCCAGTTAAATAAATCTTACAAGTATAAAAAGCTGGGCAAGTACTCCACTGACCTGTTTGAATTCCTTCTCTGAAAGTCTTTTGAAAGCTATGGGCAGTGCACCCTGGTAGTAAAAACAATACCTCTTCTGAAACTCTTACTTTGCCATTAGAACGTTATAGAAAAGCTTTTGGTCTTTATAGTGCAGCTGTATCAATTACATAATGCTGTGTAACAAATTAAGCAGCTTAAACCAAGCATATTTATTATCTCACAGGTTCTGCAGGTCAGGAATCTGGGTAGGACTTTACTGGGTGCCTTTGGCTCCGACGTCCTCATCGGTTGCAATGAGGCTGTCAGATGGGCTGCTGTTTTCTCAAAACTGGATCCACTTTCAAGCTCACTCGTGGTTGTTGGCAAGCTACAGTCCCTTGTGGGCTGTTGGTCTGAGAGCCTCAGTCCCTCACCATATTTCATGGACATTTCCACAGGGCAGCTCACAACAAGGCTGCCAGCTTTTCCCAGGAGAGAGAGAACAAGGGTGAACAAGACCCTTTTGGTTGTTGTTGTGATCTAATACAGGAAGTAGCAATGTATCATTTTTGCTGTAGTATTCTATTCCTTAGACTAAAACCATTAGGTCCAGCCCACACTCAAGGGAAGAGAATTACATGAGAGTATAAATACTGCAGTCGGGGACACTACTGGGGGTCATCTCAGAGTCTGCCCACCACAGCACACCTTGCTGGTTTACGTGGCACACAGCATTCCCGCACATGCGAGGCCATCCTACCTCAAGAACCTGCAACTCTCTGAGGGTGTTCTTTGGCCACAGGAGCATGCCTGGTTCACAGGTGGGACAGACCACAGCGTGGGGAAGCTCACACCTCCAGAAACAGGCCTCAATCAGAAAAGGGTGGAAGGGAGTAGTTGAATAAATACTCCAGGACCCTGAGGCCACATGGCTTGCCCAGCATCCCTGAGGGCACTGAGCTGTGGTTTCCACAGTGATAACCTATTTGTGAAACCACCCTTTGTTAGCTGTCTTCCCAGCTGGCCCTATTTCACATTCTCTCTCCTTTACTTGTGCCTCCTGGAATCACCTGTCAAGGTACTTAAACGTCAGTACTTGTCCCGGGGACTGCTCCTGAGGGAACTGAGAAAACCACGGACGTTAAACATTTCTTACACGTTACAGCAATACCAGAAGAAATTGCCAGGTGCCAAGGAATTACACAGCTGTGTAAGTGGTTCTTTCTTTCACTTAACAATTACTTATTGAGCAACTGCCCCATGCATACATACTGCTGATGTCCTGGGAACCCCAAATTTTAAAAAGTCCTATTTTTCACTTTACAGGCTGCTTTGAAATAAAGAAAGAATGGAACTCCTTATTTGTTCTTCATTCTCATGTTAGTTGCAGGCTTGGGAGAGAAATCTACAGGCTGATAATGTTTGTACTTTTTCGCTATTCTAACTTTGTGGACTATCTGTGTGTGTGTGTGTGTGTGTGTGTGTGTGTGTGTGTGTGTGTGTGTATTTTTGCATCACCTGGCACACATTTTGAAAGAAATATATGTCATGTTTTTTTTTTTTGAAGTTATTTGATAATCTCAGCTTCTGTGTGCGTGCTCCCCAGGGTCTAATCCAGTCCACCTCTGAAGAGTTGCGGGGAAAGAAGCAGTCTAGCTAACCATTTGGGTCCCCATGCCCAGCAGCCTTTCTGCCAAATCTGTCACCATATAGAGAACTGGTCATGAACAGTAATGCAGCCAGGAACTCTAGGAATGAAGCGAATAAAGGAATGGATGGATGGTCATTCCATGGTCTCTGCCTAACAGGATGAGTGATGCATTCTAGAATGTTCTTCAGTTCTTCTGAAATCAAGAAATTCAGCTTTAAAGCTTCCTAAATCTTCACTGAGGATGTCAATGGGGAATTATGTGATGGGAATCCTCTCAAGTAACACAGCACGCTTTGACCTACATTTCAGGGAAAGCAGTTGTCTCAGATAAACAATCATCTCTGACAATCTCCTGAATAGGGAATTCCTCGTATGTGGAAAATTTCCCCCAAATATCCCACCCCTGCTGATCAATTCAAGAGGTGTCCATGACTACCATATTTGCAATCTCAAAAGAAAATAAATATGAAACCTCTCCACAACAACTACAAAACAATTCTAGCAGTACGATGTGTTTCCCTTCAACAAAATCTCTGCCCACGTCAAGCTAGCTGTTGTGAGATTTGGGATTTCTAAGTGCCCTGAGTACAAGAAACACTGGACAGGTTCTTTGTGGAATGGAGAATGTCTGCTGTCTCATACTTGCTCAACTCAAAATGACTGAAAGGATTTTCCTCAGGGTGTTTTAAAAGCACCAGCCCTTGAGCTTCGAGGGAGAGCCTGACATTCTGATGCGAAGAGGGTGGTTTGTAGGAAGTGGTAGAGTTGCATCCTCACCTGTACTCGGTGTCAGTACGGAAACGGTCGCTTGTGTGTAGAGACTCTCAGATTCACTTACGATGATCCTCCCTCCTTTACAAAGCACTTCAGTATGGAACAAGGAGTCAAAAAGGGAACGAACTATTCATGGCTGTTGCTGAGAAGAGTGATGGCCAATTATTATAGGGAGTCTAACACATTTGGATTAGAAATACCACCCGGCCGTGTTCATACCTGCACACCTTTAGCAGGTCATTCACATTTGCTGAGTGTCAGTTTCCTCATCTGTAAATGGGAATAATGACACCTCCTTGTCAGGGCTGAGAATTAAATAAAGAATGCAAGTAGAGATGCCAAGCTATAACCTTTCCTTCCACTGGGGAATCTGCTCTTCAGACTTTCATATATTTAGAAGTGATTTTAACTGACCTGGGCAATGACATCCTGTTTGTGGCCAGTTATAGTAGTCTCGAGAAGAATTTAAAATAGTCAAAAGACTATTTACTTGACCCAGTGTACTAAGAATGGATTCCAAATGGAGAGTGGCTTTTAGGAAGAAGAGACTCTTCATGTCACCTTCAAAGCTTTTCGATTTCTCCATGATGAATCCCAAGAAACTTGGCTGACTTGGACTCAAGCTAGTTTTAACTCCTCCAGACTTGAGTGATTGTCTGCTATTTTTGCCTCTCTGGCCCCATTCCTCCTTTCTGGTAGTGGCATCTTGGTTTTATTTTGGGGATTCATTTTCCCCCTAATCTCAGACCATAGAAGGGTTCCAGTGGGATTTGCTCCATTGCACTGCCCCCAGGCTAGGAGACGTAAGGCCTGGTTAGTATGAGCTGCAGCAATTAGGTGGGAGATGCTAGCTCAGTGTGTGCCAGGACTGTAACTTTCCATGAAACTATTGGGAAAGGATTCTCTTTCCAGGGTAAAGTGTAAGCTGCTAATGAGGACTCAGATTCTTGATGATGTAAGTTGAGCTTCTAGACTAGCCACCTTTATCTGAACTTGATAATTCCCTAGGCTTATAAGTCATGTGAATCTACAAATTTTTATTTTATTTTTATGTTTGTTATATTTTATGTTTTGCTTAAGCCTGTTTCGGTTGGGTTTCTCTTGCTTAAACAAAAAAAAAATATTGTCCAATACCCAGATGATAATGATACTATATAACGTTTGTTGGACACTTACTATGAGCCAGACATTGTTCAAAGTCCTTAACAAACTTTGTATTTCATTTAATCTTTATAAAAATCCTACGAACTAGGAACTAATATTAGTTCTTTTTTATAGGTGAGAGAAATGAAGTGAGATTTGTTTGTTTTTAAATATTTTATTTATTTATTTTAGAGAAAGAGTGTGTGTGAGCAGAGGAAGGAGCAGAGGAGTAGGAAGAGGGAGGGGGAAAGAATCTCAAGGAGACTCCACGCTGAGCATGGTGCCCGACATGGGGCTCAATTTCACAACCCTAAGCTGAAACTAGGAGTTGGACACTTAACCAACTGAGCCACCCAGCTGCCCCTGAAGTAAAAGGTTTTTAAGAAAACTGTCTGGGTCTACACAGCTAGTAAGTGCTAGAGGCAAACCCAGGTCTGTCTGATTTCAAAGTCATGCTCTTCATGTTTAATAAAACATTATGATTAATAAAAAGGAGCAAATGTCTTCACATAATGGACAATAAACCTTTGACATTCTGTGTGTTTATCCAGGATGTAAAGAATTACTCTAAATCATGTCCTTTTCTGTTCTAGAAGCAGTTCTTAGTCCAATCTTTTGGGTTCTTCACCTAGGGTGGTCTTAGGAAGAGGATTGTGGCTAGTAGAATTAGAATGCTGGCAACTATAGATCTCAGCCAACATTGGAGGAGGGAGAAATGATTCCAGTCAAAGGCTGTCCTTGGACTTTATCAATTTCTTGTGTGTGTGAAAAAGGAAAGAGGGGAGGGAGTGGAGGTGGAGTATTTATGAGAAGATGTGGGCAGCTTGTTGAATTTTAGTGGTTTAAAAGCATTTGCTTTACATTATTTGGACTAATTAAAATGAAAGGTTCGAGGCTCCTGAGAGTTGACTCATTCCCATCATTCTAATATAGATGAATCGAGTTCCATTTGGTTGACGGTCTGTACCAAATTTCTCAGTGTTGGCTGACAGCCTTGGAAAGATCTGTTCATTTTTACAACGTTTCAGTGAGTCATTCCACACACATTGCCGGCATTGGTTCCCTGAGGGGAATTGGGAGGAGGCAGGAAGTTTTCCAAGCAAAAGCGATGGGCTTGGAAGTTCACTGGGGAACAGGAGGCCAGTAGTTTTTATCCAAAACGAATTTGGGGTTTAGGGTCATAGCTTTTATTCCTGAGCTCAATATTGATTAGCATGGGCATTGTGCTCTTGGGACAATGATTCAAATTATATAGTCTCCAGAAGGCGGAGCAAATGGGTTTCTTTTGTTAAAAATCCAGCTGATTGGTCTTAACAAATCACATACACACACGCACACACATGCGCGCACACGCACACACGTGCATGCATATGCACGTGTGTGTGTGTGTGTGTGTCCCTTCCTCCCAAAACAGTTTCTTTCTTATACGAAATGCAGTTTGGCAGACTGAAAATAAATAAGTGTTATGGAATCCAACAGCTTTGGGTTCAAATCACAGCTATGCCATGTATTATCTGCCTTTAGACCACTTAACATCTTGGAGGCTCAGTTACTTCTCGTTAGAATGGGGATGATCTTTACCTTTCATGCATGTTTATGAAAATTAGAAATAGTGTATTCTAAGTGCCCAATACATAGTAAGCACTCAATAAAGCAGTAACTCATAGCATTTAGAATCTGAAAGACTTTTATATTTATTCTTTACTTCTGACTCTACCACTTAGTAGATTTTGATAGTTTGGATTTGGGCAAGTTACTTGACCTCTCTCATTCTGTTTCCAGTTCTGTAAAATGGGATAATAATATTCAGTAGAATTATTGTGGGACTGAGTGATGCATTATTAACTATCATAATTACTGCAAGGAATTATGAATTGTTTTAATTGTGCTAAACCCTTTCATATAACGCACATAAAGCACTTCATGTAGTTCCTAAGACATAGTAAGAAACAAACATTAGTTATTGTTATTAGGTTAAATAATAGATATTGCTATTATTCAACATTTTGACCTACAAAAATGGCAATTTCATATGATTCAAATGAATATTAATGTTCCTAAAGGATACCTATAATTGTCATGAAGATTCTGTGCCTAGTAACCCAGTAGCCTAGATGCTCTTGTTTTGTTTGAGAAGTAGAAACCTGAGATTAATTGCTACCTTCTTGTCCTCCGGACTTTGGGCTGTGATTGATTGAACTTCACAGGAGTCTAATTAATTCACCAGATTCCTGTGAACTTCTCAGGAGCTTAAGAAGCCAGGTTTCCCTCCTAGTGTTACAGGAGTAGGAAAGTAACCTTAGAGAGAGTGGCTAAGCTTGATCTGCTGCCACGGGATGTCAGCTCATGCTCCTCCAGTATAATACTGAAATTCCTGATTCTTAAGAATTCCTAGTTTTTGCCCTGCACTGGGAAAATTCATGACACCGTTCTTTGACTTTTTTAGCTTGCAGTGAATTCTCCTTGATTATGATTTTAAAGATTTCCAAGAGAAAATAGTAATGATGTTGGAGATCAGCTCTGTCTTTATCAGGAATGTCCTATGGTAATCAATTTAGGCCGACTCCGAACTCAGTAATAGACTAGTTGAGACTCTAGGAGACCAGACAAGAGGAGATGGTGGTTTGAACTAGTGTGATAGAGCACTGGCAGTCAGGGACAAATATAGAGTATATGATATACATATAGGAGGTGTCCAGTAGGACTTGCTGATTATTTGGATATGGGAGATGAAATAGAAAAGCAAGCTCAGTTGGGCATTGGGTGGCTGATGGTGCCATTTCTTCAGGTGTGGAAGACTAAGGATATGGAGGAAATCACACACTCTTATTTTGGCTTTGTTAAATTTGAGACACTTCTATATTGGATATCTAAGTGGAAATGTTAAGGAAGCAGTTAAAGATATAATGTGGGAGTTCAAGGCCTAAATTGGGGCAGGGGATTTACTGAACATCACTTTGTGTTCTTCATTATGCTATATTTTGGGAGGGAAACAAAAGACATATGGTTGGAGAAAACACTGACAAACAGAAATAACAGGAAAAGAAAACTAAGAAATAGAGCTTCTGAGGGCAAAAAGAGATAATGGAGAAAAAAAGGACTAAGTGTCAAACACCCCTTAATTTGAATTTGTAGATAGTGCAAGGCAGTGACCTGGGCACTTTACATACAATAGCTTGTGTAATGCTCACCCCAACCTCTATTCCCCCTGAGAAAACTGACTCCTGGAGTTTAAGTAACTTACCTAAGTATCACAGCTAGTCATGGGTAGAGCTGACACTCAAAACACATCGACCTGACTCAACTCAAGCCTGCGTTCAGAATGAATAAGATGTGTATTCCCCCTTGTCAGTAAAATAATATAATTTGTTAACAATGAACAAGGAACGATGTTGAGGAAAAACACAGGTTTTCCCTGGCCTGCAAGATGCCTGTCTGCAAAGCATCATCCACTGGAGTCCATACCCTTTGTGTCTGCAGAATATACACTTCATTTGGAGACAGAAGGGGAAAAAAAGAAGTAAACAGAAGCCAACAGTTCAAGATAGGGTCACTTCATAAGAGTAGGGAGCAGAGATTTTTTTTTAAATTATTACCATATGTGATCTCTATGTTCTGTATAACTTCTTTTTATTTTGGTTGCTATAAACACACCTTGTGCTTCCACTGGGAATTTTCTTTCTTTTTTTTTTTAAAGATTATTTATTTATTTATTTATTTATTTATTTATTTATTTATTTATTTATTTCAGAGAGAGAATGAGAGAGAAAGAGAGCATGAGAAGGGGGCGGATCAGAGGGTCAGACTCCCCACTGAGCAAGGAGCCCTATGCGGGACTTGATCCTGGGACTCCAGGATCATGACCTGAATGGAAGGCAGTCACATAACCAACTGAGCCACCCAGGCACCCCACTGGGAATTTTCTGATCAGCCTATGGATTAAAATTGTCTTCCACCTATTCTAGTCAGTCAACTATAGTTTACATTTAGTTGTTTCATATTCTCAGGGACACTGGTACTTTTTGTTCTGACTTTTTAGCAATATTTCTCTAGGGATTCATTGGTTTACTTAATGGGAATGTCCAAGGGATGAACTTTTTTCAGGCACAGATGGATTCAGAAATTTAAATCCTATTGTCAGAGACTCTCCCTCCCCAACTCTCAGCTACACACAAATCACTTGGCTTCTTTTTCAGACAGGTGTTATATCTGTGATGATGACATGGTATCTGGTATTACATAGCTTTCTTCTTTATAGTTTAGGATGGCGGAGGAGAAAAGAGGTTCTGTCTCTCTGTCCCTCTATCAACTGTCATAAAAGAACTCTGATTTTCCCTGTTTGTATCACATGCCATCTCTGCAGCCAATCATACAGGAAGATGATCGGCTAGGTTGGGGTCCGATGCTTCCCCTTGCAGGTATAAGGTAGGTAGGCCCCTGCGATGGACAGTTCTGTTGGTACCATATGGAGCAGAGGAGGGCAGTTTCCCAACGTAAAAACAATAGACAAATATTTCAGTGCTCTTATTGTTGTTGTTACTAGCACTGCTGCTATTTTTATCCAGCCTGGGGCAGTATCCAAAACCATACAATAAACCCAAGATTAGCAGCAGGTCCCAGGTTTGATCCTCGACATAGAAAGGGTCTAATTTTCTTCCTTTTTCTAACCAGAGTTGCATGAACCCTGAGTCCAAGTAGCTCTGCAATCAGTTTCTAAGATCTTATCAAAGGAATGACAAATCAATTTGGAAAGCAGACCCATGGAAATGTCTGCACAGATTCAATCCTCTCTCCGACCTAACAATTCAACTTTCTTTTTAAATCCAAGGCCAGCTGTATGGAGAAGCCATTCCTTTTCTTCTTGAGTCTGGGAAGGCAAATCTGGTTTATTATATCTGCAGGATTCAGTGCCCACATAATAATTGCTTTTTGATGGTCCTTTTGTGAGTTTCCACTAAGACCAGCCAGCAAAATGGGTAGTTAATTTAGGACAGAGTTTACGAACTTGATACACAGAGCTGTCAGCAACTGCCAAACTGCAGCTCTTACAATTGGCTTGAAGGTATGTTTTGTTTGGTATGCACACTGTTTTAATAATTTGATTTAGTTTCCTTTATTTTAGAACAGGTGGTTTCACATTAAAAAATTTACTGTTTTCTATCTTATTGGAAGAGGTGGCAACACTGGGCCCTCATTCCCACATTCGGTAGTTGATGGGAGCCGAATAGCAGCTGCCTCTTTCATTGGGACACAGAGCAGTCGGCAGGAATGCATTCTGCTGCAAGTAATAAAGGTTGAAACCATAGGGACTTGTATTGCTTGCTTAACAAGGAGTCTGAGGGAAGGCTTGTTTAGATTTCATTCAAGAGCTTAACAACAGTATCTTTCTATGTTTTGCTGCCATCCTCAGTGTAGTGGCATATTTTCTTCCTCCTTATCATACCAGTAGGAAGAGAAAGAGGTCATTCAAGGGAGGGTCCTTACCCATTTATCTCTTTTTCAAGGAAGGAAAAAATTTCCCAGAAACCTCCTAGACATCTTTCCCTGGACCTCATTAGCCAGAGCTGGGTCACACAGCCACGCCTACTTGCTAGCAAAGGATGTTGGGATTATCACGATTGGTTTGCACCAATGCTGATTCATCACACAGGCTTGAGAACGCTATGACCTGAATGAAGTCAGGATTCTGTTAGCAAGGAGAGAGGGTGTCAGGAATGAGTGGGGTGGGCAATCACCAGGGACTGTCCCAGGGGCTGTTTTCTCCCTCTTATCACAGCTGTGGTCACTTCCTGTGGTCTTAGCCCTGCCACCTTCACTCCTTTACTTTACCTGAATGGCCTTTGTAAGTGTTCGCATTTGTGGCTCCAGGTACAGAGCAACCATTATCATTTTTCTGGTTCTGGCCTGATTCTGGCAAAAACAAGATGCCTGACTTATTAAATTAGAAGAAACTTGATTCTAAGTAGCAATTGTCCACAACCAGCTGTGTGGCCAGGGACACTGTGAATACTTTTTGACATTTTCTTAAATGTAAAACGGAGGTCCTTTATTAAACAGTCTTAAAATTCCCAGAACTCATATTAGTACCTGGTATCTAATAGTTGTTCAAAAAATATTGTGCCTTTTCTAACTCTTGAAAGCTTTGAAAATATGTGAAAAGAGAATATCTTCTTTGTATACCCTAGCATATGACTTGGGGGTAGAGGCATTATTTTTTTTCTCTAGAAATAGTCTGGCTTACATATAATACCTCCCCATGTTAGAAGCATAGAAGATAGAGAATTATACAATTAATTGATACAATTAAAATTTAAAAATTTTTACATTTCCAATAAATCTATTTGCTCTTATAATAAAATTAAATCTCCGAGATCTTACTTGGTGGCAATCATTCATTTAACATGAACAATTGGAAGTGGTTTCTTTAGTTATATCAAATATGTTATTCATAGAACCACATTATTTTTCTCCCTGTATTAAGATCTCATTGTTTCTTTTTTTTTTTTTTACATATTCACATGGTAAAACCAATAACAGCTAACTTACATTAAGCAGCGAGTGCTTACTGTATGCCAGACTCAATGCATAGTATGTAATAAGTACACAATAAATCTCTTTGAAGGCCAGACAAATGAATTCTAGACCAGTAGACAGATGTGGTCTTGGCCTTTCAGCCCTAACATACATGAATACATAAGAGGAATAGTCTAGGGCAGTGACAGAAAACCAGGCACAAGAACCAGATGGCCCTGGATATGAATCTCGATTCTGCCATTTGTTAATCATGTGTCTTCAGGTCAATCACTTAACTTTTTTTAAGAGAAGAATAATCCCCACCCCTCCAGGTTGTCTAAGAATTAGAGCAAATCATGAATGTTAAACCTGAGTTCAGTGCCTCACACAAGGTGAGGACCCAACTGGTATTAGCTATTGCTATTATTCTGTCAACTATTATTCAGCAATGCTGCATAAAAAAAATCACCCTGCATTTCTTTCATAAGTGTTCTGTAGTTTCTAGAGTATAGGTACTTTCCCTCTTTGGTTAGTTTTATTCCAAGTTATCTTATGGGTTTTGTTGCTATTGTGAATAGAATTGATTCCTTAACTTCTCTTTCTACAGTTACATTGTTAGCATATAGAAAAACAACTGATTTCTGTGCGTTGATTTTGTATCCTGTCACATTGCTGAACTGCTGTATGAGTTCTAGTAATTTGGGTGTGGAGTCTTTCGGGTTTTCCACATAAAGCATCATGTCATCTGCAAAGAGGGAGAGTTTGACTTCTTTGCCAATTTGGATGCCTTTTATTTCTTTTTGTTGCCTGATTGCTGATGGTAGGACTTCTAGTACTATGTTGAACAACAATGGTGATAGTGGACATCCCTGTCATGTTCCTGACCTTAGGGGGAAAGCCGCGAGGGGAAAAGCTCGCAGCTTTTCCCCATTGAGAATGATATTTGCTGTGGGCTTTTCATAGATGGTTTTTATGATATTGAAGAATGTTCCCTCTATCCCTATACTCTGAAGAGTTTTAATCAGGAATGAATGTTGTATTTTGTCAAATGCTTTTTCTGCGTCATTTGAGAGGATCATATGATTCTTGTCTTTTCTTTTATTGATGTGCTCTATCACGTTGATTGATTTGCGAATGTTGAACCACCCTTGCATCCCAGGAATAAAACCCACTTGGTCATGGTGAATAATCCTTTTAATGTACTGTTGGATCCTATTAGCTAGGATCTTGTTGAGTATTTTGGCATCCATGTTCATCAGGGATATTGGTTTCTATTTCTCCATTTTGATGGCGTTTTTGCCTGGTTTTGGGATCAGGGTAATGCTGGCCTCGCAGAAGGAGTTTGGAAGTTTTCTTTCTGTTTCTATTTTTTGGAACAGCTTCAGTAGAATAAGTATTATTTCTCCTTTAAATGTTAGGTAGAATTCCCCTGGGAAGCCATCTGGCCCTGGACTTTTGTTTTTTGGGAGGTTTTTGATTACTGCTTCAATTTCGTTACTGGTTATTGGTCTATTCAGATTGTCTATTTCTTCCTGTTTCAGAGGAAGACACAAAAAGATGGAAAAACATTCCATGCTCATGGATTGGAAGAATAAACATTGTTAAAATGTCTATCCTGCCCAGACCAATTTACACTTTCAATGCTATCGCTACTAAAATACCATTGGCATTTTTCAAAGACCTGGAACAAACAATCCTAAAATTTGTACGGAACCAGAAAAGACCCTGAATCGCCAAAGGAACTATGAAAAAGAAAAACAAAGCTGGGGGTATCACGTTGCCTGATTTCAAGCTATATTACAAAGCTGTGATCACCAAAACAGCATGGTATTGGCACAAAAACAGACACACAGACCAATGGAACAGAATGGACCCTCAACTCTATGGTCAACTAATCTTTGACAAATCAGGAAAAAATATCCAATGGAAAAAAAGTCTCTTCAATAAGTGGTGCTGGGAGAATTGGACAGCTACATATAGAAGAATTAAACTGGACTAGTCCCTTATTCCATACACAAAGATACTCAAAATGGATGAAAGACCTCAATGTGAGACAGGAATCCATCAAAATCATAGAGAAGAACATAGACAGTAACCTCTTTGATATTGGCCACAGTAACTTCTTTCAAGACACATACCCAAAGGCAAGTGAAACAAAAGCAAAAATGAACTTTTGGGACTTCATCAAGATAAAAACCTTCTGCACAGCAAAGGAAACAGTCAATAAAACTAAAAGGCAGCCCACGAATGAGAGAAGATATTTGTAAATGACATTACAGATAAAGGGCTGTTATCCAAGATATATAAAGAACTTCTCAAACTCAACACTCAAAAAACAAATAACCCAGTCAAAAAATGGGCAGAAGACATGAACAGGAACTTCTCCAAAGAAGACATACAAATGGCTAACAGACACATGACAAAATGCTCAACATCACTAGCCATCAGGGAAATACGAATCAAAACCACAATGAGATAACCACCTTACATCAATTAGAATGGCAAAAATTAACAAAATGGGAAACAACAAATGTTGGTGAGGATGTGGAGAAAGGGGAGCCCTCTTACACTGTTGGTGGGAATGCTAGCTGGTACAGCCACTCTGGAAAACAGTATGGAGGTTCCTCAAGATGTTAAAAATAGAGTTACCCTATGACCCAGCAATTGCACTACTAGGTATTTACCCCAAAGATAGAGATGTAGTGAAAATAAGGGGCACATGCACACCAATGTTCATAGCAGCAATGTCCACAATAGCCAAACTGTGGAAGGAGAGGAGATGCCTTCAACAGATGAATGGATAAAGAAAATATATACAATGGAATATTATTCAGCCACCAGAAAGGATGAATACCCACCATTTGCATCGACATGGATGGAACTGGAGGGGATTATGGTAAGTGAAGTGAGTCAAGCAGAGAAAGATGATTATCATATGGTTTCACTCATATGTGGAACATAAGCAATAGCACGGAGGACCATAGGGGAAGGGAGGGAAATCTGAAGGGAGAAATCAGAGAGGGAGATGAACCATGAGAGACTATGGACCCTGGGAAACAGACTGGGGGTTTCAGAGGGAAGGGGGGTGGGGAAGGGGGTAACAGGGTGATGGGTATTAAGGAGGGCACGTGTTGTGATAAGCACTGGGTGTTATACACAACTAATGAATCATTGAACACTACATCAAAAACTAATGATGTACTATACAGTGGCTAACTGAACATAAAAAAAAAAAATCACCCTGCAATGCAGTGGCTCACATTAATAAGCATTTCTTTTTCTTGCCTCTGAGCCTAAAGGTCAGGTGGAATGGTTCTTGTTGTGCTGTAGGTTGGCTGGGTTTGGCTCCCTCCAGGCTATGAGTTGGGTTCAGTTCTGCTCATCCTACTTGGGTTGGTGCCTACCTAGGGATGTTCCTCTTGTGAGGAATGGCAGGAGTGCAGGAGAGCAAGCCAAAGCATGCTAACATACGAGGGGCCTTGGTTTCCTTCATGTACACATTCTATGGGTGAAATGAGTCACGTGGCCAGGCCCCTGGTCAGTGGAGCAGGGAAGTGTTCCATTCAGTGTCCATCTAACTCTCAGCTGCATACCTTTTGCTTCGCAGGGGAACACCACCCCTTCTATACCACACATATATAGTCTGTGCCTTTCCCCATGTGTCTGTGGAATTCCATTGCTTTGAATTAAGTCACGCCAAGGCAATAGAAATAATGTGTTTCCCATGATGTATTTTTTTAAAGATTTTATTTATTTGACAGAGAGAGAGACAGCCAGCGAGAGAGGGAACACAAGCAGGGGGAGTGGGAGAGGAAGAAGCAGGCTCATAGCGGAGGAGCCTGATGTGGGGCTCGATCCCATAACGCCAGGATCACGCCCTGAGCCGAAGGCAGACGCTTTACGGCTGCACCACCCAGGCACCCCATCCCATGATATTTTGAAGCTAACTCTCTCACAGGACAAAAATCATGGGCCTTTGATTTACTTTTCATGCTCTGCCTCCACTTGAGCAATGCTAACATGTTTCCTGGGAAACTCTATGGTATCATTATGGGATGATTGCATTAGTGAGCTGAACTATTTAATTGGTCTTGTATTAACCCTGAAGTTCTAATAAGTTATTCAGAGGATTATACAATTTTATGTACAGCATTCTGTAGCTCAGTTATGTTTGGAATTACTTTGCTACAGACTTTAATATGCTTTTGTCTATGTCACAAAGCCAGATGACATTTCAAGGATGTTCCTTCCAAACGTTTACCATTTCACTTCCCAATTATTTGTCAAAGCTGCATTAGATGCTCAGTATATATGGATTTAGTATTTCTGTCATTTGTAAGTGACTCTAAAGGTTAATCCTATCAAGGAATTTTAAATTTTTCTAAGATACAAATATGACTTGTGTAGGGGAGTGGGTCTCCTAACTAGTGAATGAAACTTGCTGAGCCCCCAGCATATTTAGTGTAAGGTGCTTTGCTGTTCTCTACCCATCTTTGCAGAAGCAATTGCCTTCCTGATGTCATTACTTTAAAGAGGTTTTTAAAAAGCAGTAGTTAATGTATATTGAGCATTAATGAAGTACCATGCACTAAATGCTTAAAATGAATTGTCACATGTCAGTTGGTGTCATTACACCATTTTACAGATGAGGAAAACAAGGCTTGCTGAAAAGAGGTCTTGTCGGAGTCACAGTATTAACTGGTGGAGACAGGATTTTAATCTGGGAAGTCATATTTCTGAGCCCCACCCGTTACCTACCACCCCCTTCCAGCACTGATGGTGGACATGAAGAGATATACAAAATTGGGAGTTCCTATCTGGAAGTTACACGTATCGGAAACATCAAAGACGAAAATGTCAAACTTAGCAGTGAGTCAGATCTCTACACTTTCTATTAGGAAAATAAGAAAAAAAAATGATTTGTGAAATTGTTTCAGTGAGTGCTCCAACCAGTATTTATTTTAATGGCTTGGTAAATGACTTTAGTCCCATATTTATAGAATCATTAAAGACTGAGGGGATTATTTATAGTTTTTCAGTTACGCTTTCCTGAATTTTGTGGGGGAAAATATAATTCGAAGGGATATATCTGAGAATATGGTGGTTTTCAAAGGCCTTGGAATACATCCCACTGGGCACTCGAAGGCTGCTGTATTACCATCATTATTTCTTGTTTTATAATATAGGGTCTACCTGCACAGAGGGGGACACAGATGTAAAATACTCAACACCAGGAATATGATATCAAATTCCTAGCACATATTCATGTATTAGAACTCAAGAGAGTCACAATTTGTCCCTCAAACTTGAGTCGTTAAGGCACCGTATGCAGCAGAAGTAGAGCTGATTGGCAGGGCTGCCTCTGTGTGAGCTTCAGGGCTGGGGACAAAAGCCAATTAGTGATGAGAGGGGGGCCGACTTCAAAAGTGATGTCTTTCCAAAAAAAAAAAAAAATTCTAATGGTTGTATGACAGTCATTAGGGCTATAAAGAAAATATTTTGGACAAGGTAACAAAATAGTAAGATGATGAGATAGTGAGACAGGTTGCTCTAAGGCTGGTACCTTTTTACAAGCTTGTTATCTCAGTAAGCAGTAATCTATACCTCCAGCCTGACCCTCAGGCTCTATAGTTCCCCTTCTTCTGGTTCCAGTATTGAATTTTCTTTGGGGGGAATGATTTCTCCCCCACTGTATGCTAGCTTGGTAGAACTGCCATTCTAGGTACACTGTCCTCCCCTTGCCAAGAGGTGGGCCAGGAACCCAATCTAGAAAATTACACTCTGTTTCCCAGTGTTCTGATTCTTTAATGGAGTTACGTGAAGGTAGCAAAAACATTTGGAGCTGGTTCATCCCAGCTGTGGTGGCTGATGAGTTGGCCAATTTGTTCTTGTTCCCAGGATGCCCAGAGCATCACTGGTTCCTGATAGCCTTTTTTCTGTCTGGTTCTTCAGCCTTTCCCCAAATCTGAAAGTTCTCCTTAGGACTTCCAATGGATTACTTTGTGCTTAGTTAAATGAACCTGGCCAATTTCTGTTGCTTGAAAGCTAGGAATCCTACTGAAATAGTTGTTTTTTTACAATTAGATATAGAACTGTAAAGATAAGATTTCTGAAAATATCTAATAAATGGTTTCAGAAGAGAAGCCTTCTGTAAAATTCTGAGGAAAAAAATACAGCAAAATTGTTTTCAGAAGCTTTTCAACTGTTTGAGTTCCTCTACAACTCAATGGAGGTCTAAATTGTAGAACTGAAAACAAATTTCTAAACTGATCTGTTCCTGGTAGTTATCACAAGAACAGAGACTAGAAATTCTGAATGTTTTTCAGAAAGAGGTCTCCTAGCCCCTCTCTCTCTCTCTCTCTCTCTCTCTCTCTCTATATATATATATATATATATATATACAGGTTTCCCCCACTATCCAAAAGTAAAGCATGCCTATGAAAACTTTCCTAAGCTGAAATGGTGCAAAACAAAGAAGCAATGACCATTAATTTCTATGGAAAAATTACTGAGCATTCCCAGACCCTCAGAATACCCTGTCTTCGGTTTTTCTGATACCTTAGGACACATCTTTCTAATGCATGCACAAAACAAACTGAGATAAAGCACAGATACTCACAGACACAGGTCTGTGGTGGCTTGATGCTGAGATGCTGAGTGTAGTTCCGGGGAAGGAGCTTGACAAAACCACGCTCTGTGTGTGGGGTGACTGCTGTGTATAAGTGCTTATTGCAAAACACAAGTTGAATGCTATTTTTGCTTTTCACCTTTTTCCATTAAGGCAAAAATCCTCTTTGGATTTCTTTCAGTTAATGAAAACAGGTACTAATATAAGTTTTTTGTAAAAGTGAAGCAGCTTAACATGAACTTTTGAAAACCAGGGAAATAGCTGTATTTAACTTAGCCTCCAGCCTTCTTCTCTGAATAATTGTGTGTTCTTCCTTACGTGTTCATTCAACGAATAGTTTTCTTTTCTTTCTCTCTTCAGGTCAGGGAAGAAAGCACTGGTGTTACTCTTTATTCTTGGGTTCTTCTGAGAACCCATGAATTAGTTTGGGGGGTAATCAATAGAACACAAAATGGAATGATCACCATGTCCATCAGCTTGTCATAAATAGATACATCCTGCAATTATCATCAGAATCATTTGTTACCATTTGCGAGTAGATGAAGAAGGGAGATGCCAGTTATTCAAGTTGATGAATTCAAATCCCAAGAAGTTTTCTATTCATTCACTTTTCGAGTAATTCTTTGGGTCTGGCTAGTTTTTGCTCGGATTTTTCCACTCTTCCCTAGTTTCTCTTCTGCCAAACATCTAATCATGCTTGGATGGATTCTGCATAATAAACATACTCTTTGCACTTTCTATGACTATTTTAGTACAATAACATTTTAACATCAGTCTGTTCCTTCTCCAAATCTTTCTTTGGAATAATTATTTAGCACTTGGGCTGAGTCTGTTTTCAGAGCGAATGGTAAAAATAACAACAACAATAATAGTAATAAGGTCTCCACCTTGTGCTTGATAACTGAAGGCATATGTACTCGTTTGTGTTGCTCTGAGCCAAGGATTGGAGGACTGCTCATTTATACAGGAAATGATCACAGGGAATGCTCCAAAAGACAGGGTCAGGAAGAAAGCCAATGAAGGGAAACTTCACAAGCCAATCACCACTGTGGACACCTGGAGCTTAGTGCTTTGGGGGAGCTCTGAGAAACAGAATATGATTCAAGTACCCCAATGGAGAGGAAGAAAGCTGGGGTGTGGATCTAACAACTCCCCAACCGATGCTGATTGAAAGCTGTCTTAGGGGTATTCATTCTCCAGTGTTCCACCTGGACATTCATGGGCCAAGTGTGCTCCCACAGCCAGATAAAAAACCCTCAGACAGTGGTTCAGATGTTCACAGGAAGCAGCTCTTAATGTGAAAAGACTGGTACTATGGGCTGGGCATTGACAGCATCGTCTATCCACTTTGCAAATCTCAACATACAGGAAGTGGGGGTGGCTGCTCTATGAAAAAACCAGATTAGATGCTGCTTATGCAGTATGTTTTGAAAGGAAAGGCATCCTTGCTCCAAGATTTCTCTTTTTCAGGAGAGATTCAGAGATTTCTATATTTCAGAAATATAGTCATTGGAGAATAATTCGTTTGGTTAAACCAATGGGAATTCAAAGTAAAGTCCCTGGACCATCTTCATCAAAATAACCTGGGAGTGCTTTATAAAAATTCAAATTTCTGGGTCTTACTCCTGACCTGCTGAATCAGAGCTCTGGGAATTGGAGGTCAGAAAGCAGTTCTAAGCAATATTTATGACCTCCTCAAATTTAAAAATACATGAGTATTTGGCCTTTCCCTGATGACCTTAATATTTTAAAAATGAAAATATACCTTACTTTTTCCATTACAATGATAATACATACTTGAGTCTATGTAAGGCCTGCCTGTCTTATTTCACTTCCATCTCTGCAATGCTTACCTAGCAGAGGCCTGTCACATAGTGAACGCTCAATAGATATTAGTCAAATGAGTGAATGCTCATTATAGAAACTAGAATGCAAGGATTTTTGGTGATTGAGTGACTCACACTTTAGTGTGAATAAATTTGTCAACTCTTTTCCTCTAAGGAAGGAGGAACAGATGCAATAATAGAACACTGGGAGCCAGAGGGAAAGAACTGATAAAAATGGAATAAGGATCAGTCTTGTACAAGATTACCCATCTGTAAAATGAGGATGTAGTCAGCACCTGATGTTTTTGCCTGCCCAGTGTCCATTATTTTGCCATTGTATACTCATGCTGATATTCCTTTAGGAATCCACTCCTCCCCCATGCACAGTCCATATTGCTTGTGAAGGGTTTGACTTAGACCTGGCCACCCATCTTATTTCAACTCCCTGCCCACAGGTGATTGATTCACAAATGGATTTGTGATCCAACTGAGATCAGTTAGAATTTAATTTAGATAAGAAATAAAAGAGACATTTTCTCAAATTTGTAAAGAAGAGAAGCTAAACACCTGTTGGTTGTGCTCAAGTGATAGCATATAGGCCTGTAATTGGTGGTGGCCATCTTTACCATCACATGGGGAGAGGCTGCTTAAGACTGAAATCAAAAGAGAAGGCAAAAACCAAGAGATGGAGAGAAACAGACTCTAAGGATATTGTTGGAGCTCCTGGATCCAGCCATGCCCGAAGTTCCTGTAACTGGCATGATATGCCACTTACGTGAGCTAACTTTAGTTTTATTTTTGTCACCTGAAATAAGAAGAGTCCTGATTAAAAAAGAGAGCTTGAGACTAAATGCTCCAAGGAGGATCACCAGATTATCACTGAATGGCTCTGGATATGTGAAAGAAGTTGGGCCTGAACCCTTGTTCTACTACTTCCTATCTCGGTGAAACTTGAACGGTTACTTAGTGGTTCTAAGCCTCGTTTTTCTTCTTATTATAGAGAACTTGGAATATTGTTTACCTCACTGGGTTGTGAGGATTATATGCACATTGCAGCCTTAAAGATGCTAATAAATGGTAGAGTTATTCATTAAAGTTCTCCCATATGATTTTTTCTTGCTTTAGGAATTCATTCGTTGTACCTAACAAAGACATCTTGATAACTCCAAAAGCCTCCATTAAAGACCACTGCTCATGAATTGAAGGCATGCTACATATGGAAGGGTAATTTTTTTCTGAAGGTATTCAAGACATTGGGTAAGTCCTTTTTCTTCTCATTTCCAGACTATTTGAGGCCAGCAGAGAAGCTTTTGGCCTCTTGCAAAGTATGATGAAATAGAGAAAGTATGGAGTTGAAGATTTCAGCAGATTGTATTTTCCAAAGATTGACACAATATTTCCCATCCCTCACGTTCTTTCTCATTGTGGCTTTGTTTCCTCCATCAACAGGTAGAATCTAATTCCCCTCCCCTCAAAACTGGGCATTTCTTAGTGATTCACTTGTACCATAGAATACAAAGCAAGTGATACCATATGAATCTCAAGTATGAGTCTGATGACTTGAGAGAATACTTGTTCTGCAGATGCTCCCATTTGGGATACCACCTTCACTACTGAGCTGCCATGCTGTGAGAAGCCCAGGATACATGGAGAGTCCACATGTAGGTACTCTGGTCCACAATCCCAGCTGAGCCCAGCCTTTGATTCATACCAGCCCAAGTGCCAGGCATGTGAGTAAGACACTGCTAGATGATTCCAGCCCCTCGACAATAGAGTCATCCCTGAGACCTAGGGGACTCTAGATATTGTAAGCAGAGAAGAGCTGCCCTTGCTATGCCCTTTCCAAATGCATGACACACCGAATCTGCTGTTGTTTTATACTACTAAATTTTGATATGGTTGCTAATTATTAGCAATAGATAACTAGAACATAAGGGATAGTATGGCCATCAAGGAGCATCCTTGAGGGTTGAAGTTACAGTGTTCTTTGGGCCAAAGCTCTGCCAAACAGGACATGTCTACAGTGACAAAAATTAAACAAACAAATGGAAAACAAGGTGACAAAACCCATCAAAATAGAGCTCAAAAGCTTAAGTTGCTAGACTCAAAAGTATGTTTAATGATCATCATACAGACTCTCTCACTTACAGAAGAGAGAAGCACCCCAAGAGTTGGTGTTGTAATGGAAAGATCTCCTGTTCAAGAGCCAAGACATCTAAATCTATGCTTACATGTATGACATAACCAGCAAGGTGGTAGAGCATAGCTAGAGCCGTGGAGTCAGCCAAGCCTGGGCTCAAATCTTTGCTCCAACTCTACTAATTGAGTAAACTTTAACAAACCTCTTCACCATCCGAAGCCTCAGCTTCCCCACCTACAGAATGGAGACACCAATATCTACCTCACGGATTTATTTTTATTTTTATTTTTATTTATTTTTTTTTAAAGATTTATTTATTTATTTATTTGACAGAGATAGAGACAGCCAGCGAGAGAGGGAACACAAGCAGGGGGAGTGGGAGAGGAAGAAGCAGGCTCATAGCGGAGGAGCCTGATGTGGGGCTCGATCCCATAACGCCGGGATCACGCCCTGAGCCGAAGGCAGACGCTTAACCACTGTGCCACCCAGGCGCCCCAAAAAATTCACAGATTTATTTTTAGGACTAAATGCGATAAAATAGCTCTTAATATATTGCCTGGTACTTAGTAAGCATTCTATGTCTTAACTGGTATGTTAAAATAATTGTGTTAAATATTATGGGCAAAGCTACTTTTCAAATTCTAAAACATGAGATAACTTTCAATAAATATAATAACAATATTCTATGGTGAAGCAGAGTAAGAATTTTAGCTATTATTAATTAACATTCACATGTATCATGCACTGTGCCAAGTTCTTTACAAGAATTATGTCCCTTGACTATCACAACAATGTTTAAGCATCGAGTACCATTATTTCCCATTTAAAAGGAAGAAACGGAGGCATTGAAAGTGTAGGTACTGTGCTCCAGGTCATGCAGAGTTTAAATGGTTATCAGACTCTAGACAGCAGCTCTTAATCACTCTGCCATATCCTATTTCCTGTTGGATATATTCCCTTTCAGTTTTGAGGTGGGGAGCTCTCTTTTAGGTCAAGTCAGCACTATTTACACCCACAGCATGATCTGTGCCTCTGCAAAAATAGGAGGTCTCTCAGGGTTACCACATTGAGGTGTAGAGCAAGTAACTCCCCTAACGTATGCAATAGAGTGGTTGAAAGAAATGGAGACATAACTGAACACAGAATGAAGACAGATTCATTTTGGTTCCCCATGGATGATTCAGCATTTTCAAGGTGAATTTAATACGGGGAATGTTGCCAGTTCCCGTTCCTTGAAGACCTGGTGCCTGAGGCCAAAACCACTTACGTGACTCAGGAAAATCTGTCCTTACCATTTTGCATTGGGTATGGCTTTTAAGGATGGAATTGGTCTCTCACTTTGATCTTTGGCCCAGGCTCGCAAACATCTCAAATGTGTTTTGACGGATCCTAAGCCTACGGTCCACTTCCCGCCCTAGAGGTGAGGCAGTCAAAAATATTCACTAGACTCTCCCTGGTCGAAGTGTGGTCCATGGACCATCAGCATCAGTATCTCCTGGGAGCTTGTCAGACACACAGGATTTCAAGGCCCTGCCCCAGTCCCACTGACTCAGAATTTGCATTTTAACAAGATCCTTAGGTGATTCATATACACACTGAAGTTTGAAAAGCACCGTTCTAGACACATCTTTATTGAAAACCTTCTATGTGTCATACGCTTTTCTAGGCTTTAAGGAGGCTGATCAACTTTCTGGAGTCATGGGAGACAATGAACGGGAATCAAATTAAAAAAAAACAATTCTACTTCTTACTACGTGTTATGAGGAAAATGGCCCCTGAAGCTTCTGAGAAACTTTGTTCAGCATGATCAGGAAAGGCTACTTCAAAGATCTGAGAGCTAAATGAATGGAAGAGGTGGACAAGAAAAGCAAGGAGGAAGGATGCTTCAGGCTAAAGGCAAAGGCAAGCGTGAAGACCAGAAAGCAAGAATGAATCAGGAATATCCTGAGAACTGAAGGAAAATCAGAGCAGTGAGCAACAGCAAAAGTCATAGGAGATGAGATCTTTCATTCAACTGAACACACACTATGTGCTATGAAATGTCCTTGGGGCTGGAAACATCGCATTCAATGAAACAAAGTTCCTGTCCTCACAAAGGTCATGTTCTAGTGACTGAACCAGAGACATAACGAACAAATGTGAACAACTAAATGCAGGATATAGGCATTGGGAGTGATGGAAAGAGTCTTATCTTAGGGAAGGGGTTGGCATGCAACAGCCCACAGGCCGCATTCAGAAAGCCACATGCTTTTGTAAATAACATTTTATCAGAACACAGCCACAGTTGAGAATTTATACATTTTCTATGACTGCTTTCCTACAACAATGGCAAAGTTGACTAACTGGCACAGAGACAGTATGGTCCCCAAAGTCCGATATATTCACTCTCTGGCTCTTCACAGAACACGTTTGCAGGCCTCAGTGTTAAGGGATAGATCAGGAGTGGGATAAGGGGATGGCTCTCTGAGACAATGATGATTAAGCAAAAAGATAAGCAGGACCCTTGAGGAGTCTGGTTTTCAGGTGTCACAGAATGTCACTGGGTAGTTCTAAACAGAAGAGTAAAATGATCTAATACACCTTTTCAAAAGCTCACTAGCAGTCCCTGGGATTACAGACTAGTTGGGTTTTTGCCAATTTTCCATCAACAAAGGCACCTGGAGATGAGAGCTGAGGTGTCTTCCTTTTGATCTTGGCTCTGTCTAGGTGATATGCAGTTTTGGCCAGAGTAATAACAAAAAGGCGCCTAATGCAGAGGAGACAGTCCCCTTTCCCACCCTTGTGTTTTATAATAGCATTATGATTAATAGGGCTTTGTACGATTCCTTATGAGTGACTGATTTGGAACAATTCTTTGAAGGGGATGTGGTAATTTAGCCCCACTGCATGTCTATGGAGAAACAAAGCTGCCTTATTTTTAGCTTAATGCCACGATTACTTTTGAATGTCTTGGCTGCATTTATTCATTCATCTATTCAACAAATATATATCGAGTGCCTATTATGGACAAGGCCCTGCATTTGGCAGGGTAGATGAAAGGCCTACCTTAGAAAGGTCTTATTTAGTATTGCCAGAAAGACTGAGGAAGCAGCTGTAGGAGAAATTGCCAGGCGACTATAACATTCAAAGGGATGAAAGAGATGCGGGCTCTTTAAAAGGATTAGGGCTTTTATATTAAAAAGAGGAGGTTGAAAGGGGATATAATTGAAACCGTTCCAATACTGAAGGGCACGGACTCCTTCAACAAATCCAGAAATCTTAAAATGAGGGTCATATAACAAGATAAGATGCTAAGAGATCACATACCTAACATTTATATAGTACTTAGTATTTTTTAAGTACTGAAAAATAGATTGATTTAATCCTCACAATAATTATTAATAATATTACTTTAAGATTAATAAAAACAGAGACATACAGAGCTTAAGTGAGGTTTCAAGATCACACAACTTGTAGTGGCAGAGCCAGGAGTGGAAATCAGGAGTGTTTGACCCCCCAGGCTGATATGGAATCATATTCATTCAGTTGCTCACATCCTAGGTCATACTGCTCTATTCAGGAAAAGATTTGGGGCAAGGGGAGGGAAACTGGAAGTATTGTATCTTTACCTTTTAAAGCTGATTATAAGGAAGACAATGATTTTCATCTACAGCTTTTTTTCTTGGTACCTTTAACAGGGAATGAATCTTGGCCCAGAGTAGAAATCTTTACACTATGTGGCAAAAAGAAGTTCACTGCATATGAATCACTCCATTCCTTGGCTCGGAATTGAAAATCCAAGAAGTGAAATTCTTCCTCTAGACCCAGTCTAAAGGTAATCGAGGGGTATGTGCCAAATCTAAGTTTGTTATTTACAAAAGATAACGTATAAAAGCATTAATAGATGAAAAGTGTTTGAGAAGCTAATGAGTACCAGTGCTAGCTAAAATGGGTTGAACGGTTAGTATGAAGTTAGTATTGTGCGAAACACGTTATGCACATAATGTGCAGCAATCTCATGAGTTCAGGAGAGGCACTTGGCATTATGCCTGCTTTAGAGATGAAGTAATTGAGGATTAGGGGTGTTGATCACCTAACTCCTAGGTGACAGAAGCAGGACTTACACCCACCTCTGTCTGAATGCAAACAAAGCTTAGGCACTTAAGTACTCTCTATTAGACTAGTGTGATTTTTTTCAAAGATTTATTTATGTATTTTTAGAGAGAGAGACAGAGTATGAGCAGGATGGGCAGAGGGAGAGGGAGAGAGAAATTCAGCGTGGAGCCCCACGCTGGACTACATCTCACAACCCCAAGATCATGACCCAAGCCAAAACAAAGAATTAGATACTTAACTGACTATGCCACCCAGATGCCCCTATACTAGCGTAACTTGTATGCTGCTGACTGCATATTTCATCCACAGATGTACACCAATGTGAGTTTTTAACCTTTAGTTCAAATGACCTGCTGGATTCTTGGCAAGATGGCCAAGAAGGAACACAAGTTAAGGTGGCTAACCTCTGATGTGCAACTTATAATTGCTAGCTCCTCATATGCCTTCAGCTGTAAATGGGAGCCATGCTGACCTTTCTATCAGTGACTTGGGAAATGAGTCAGCCCAAATTACACTCCAGAGGAGGCAATGCCCATTGCAACTCCAGATAGAGCAAGACATAAATAGGAAAAGCAGCCTGATTAATTCAAGCCATACCATTTGTCAGTGATGAGTCATGTTAGGGACCACAGGGAGAGAAGGGCAGTGTCTTTCATTACTTTGCAATAAATAAACCACTTTAAAATCCATCTCTGTGGCCTCCTTTTACTTGGATTTTATGCTATTGATGTTCTGATGGATTTCAACTGATTGGCTGATTGGGCTTTTCATTCATTTATCCATCCAGCAAATATTTATTAAGTCTAACTATGTTCTAATTTAATATTCCATCTCATCCAGGTCAGTGGCCCTAAAAATATGGTCCCCAGATCAGTAGCATCAACATTACCTGGGAACTTGTAAAAAACACAGAATCTCAGGCTCCCTAAGATAATCAGAAAATGGGGGGTGTAGTCCAGCAATGTGGACTTTTTCTCCCCAGTCCTGACTGGACCTTGAAGACAGGACCCTATCTCTCTCTATCCCTGCTAGGTCTCTAGCACCTAGCACAAGACTAAACACATTGTATTTTCTTAAAAATAGTTCGTAAATGGATGAATGAATAAAGGTAAAAAGATACATATATGCAGGGTACCCTTAGTTTGATCCCATCCAGTTTAATAATTTGTGAAGAAACCCAAGATTAGAAGGCTGGAAGGACTTAGTCAAGATCTCAAGAAAAATCTAAGACACATCAGGGTCCCAAGTACTAATTTAATGTCAATCAGGAGAATATAGATGACTTTACTCCTTATTCCTTTTTTTTTTTTTTTTTGAGTTGGACATCATGATCTAGCTCTCCTTCAGAGAAAATCACTAAGACACAAAAACTTTAGAATAAGTATCTTTGTCATGATTTATGATTATACGAAGTGCTCTGACATGGAAGCTGCTGGCCACGTGTTTGCCATTCATCTCTACTGAGGACAGAGCAAGAGATGATGTACTTTACTTAGAGCAAGAGAAAATAATCTTAGAGAAGAAAAGAAAAAAAAAAACCTTCCAACCTTGAAAAAACACTATAGGAATCTCTTATTCATTCATTCATTCATTCACTTATTCACTCATTCACTCAATAATATTTACTGAGCATCTACTGATGAGCCAGGCATTATGCAAGCTGCTGGAGATACATCGGTGAATGAGACAAATAATTACAAAATGGATTAGTTGCAATTGGACTAAGTTCTATAAAGAAAATTATATGATTCTGTGAAAGTTAATAATATGGGGACCTAAACTATTCTGGGAAGGTAAGGGAAGGCTGCTCTGGAAAGTACCATACAGTCTGGGACATGAATGGGTAAGCAGCAATCAATGAACTAATGACCTAATGAACACCCCTTTCCTGGTAGCATTGTAAGTGTTCTTATCAGGATGGTTTATCTAGGTTAGAGGGAAGGTTTAGGCAGAAACGAATTTGTGCCCAAGGGTGAAGTCACTGGTAACTTCTCAGGGCCCTTTTCCACCGGACTATTTAAATTTTCTGGTTATAACAGAGAGGATGTAAACTAAAGGCAGGATTCAGGCCAAGGGTAGGTCATCTTTTGTTTGTTTACAAAGGCAAACCTTGGCATAATGACCATAGTCAAATAATCAATGACCATGTTCTTAAAAGACAGAGTGTGCTGTGAAAGATAAAGATGATTGGCTTTGACTTTCTATGTCAGCTGATGCCTTGGTTATTGGAAGCACCTGAGGACAAAGATTTGCGCATGGAGAAGTATTCTGAAAATGCAAAGTCTAGATTCTGCAGAAACATTGTTTATTTTTGTTTGTTTATTTCAAAGTGAGAGTGCTGAGAGAGGCAGAAGAAATAGTAAATAGAAGGGCTGAGAGTCTAATTTTCACACACTGCTTGTGAAAGGCAGAGCAAGAAAATGAGGATTATCAAAATTTATGGTCAGGAAAGCATGTGGTGTGGACTGGGAATAGGACCATCCCACTGGGTGTGGAATGATCCTTATACCAGATATAATGAAAACATCATGTGGGTACAGTAGTTCATTATTATACATACTCTGTTACACCTGGGGTCAAATGGTACCCAATACAATCCTATGTAATTTTAATACCTGTTGCAATTGAGTTTCCCCATGGTGTGGTCGTGTCCCGTGTACTAGTACTATAATTATTTAGGAAGGTCGTGAGAATATCTGTGGCAGCTGTAATTAGTAACAAATTTACCTTGTAATAACTGCAGTGTAGACAGGTGAATCTTACTGTCAGATGGCAGGCTAAAGTTAATAGATGAGAAAACATTTAGCTTCTTGAAGGCAAGATAATGGTTTCTTCCTATCTTTATCTTTTGTACCCAAACAGTGCTTGACACTTTGGAGCCAGAGTTAGGGAGAGGAGGGCTTGGGTAGGTGGGTCTGGGGAGGGAAGGAAGAGAGGGAGGGAGCAAACCTGATATGAGCTCCAAACAGGTGGTTTTCTATTCTGGTTACATAGTAAAATCACCCAGAGAGATTTCTGTTTGTTCTAATTTTTACTGAACATTACATGCACAAAGAGAAGTGTCCACATCATTAGTGTACAGCTTGTTGGACTACATATCAAGAAACAGAACATTATTAGCATCTTAGAAGTTCCTTCTATGTCCCTTTGCATTCATTACCCCTGACACAGGGTAAACACTTTCCAGTCTTCTAACATTATAGATAAAACATTTAGAATAACTCATTTATATGCAAAAAACCAAAATAAACAAACAAAAACACCATAGATGAGTTTGGGTTATTTTTGACATTTATATAATTGGAACAATCAGAATATAGTCTTCGGTGTCTGGCTTCTTTCACTCAACATGGTGTGTGAGATTTGTCCATACTGTGTGGAGTGTTAGTATGTTGGTTCTCACTATTTATAGTGTTCCTTTGTGTGAATATAAAAATTTATTCATTCCACTCTTGATGGGTAATTGGTTTCTGTTCTGCTTTAAGCTATGTTGAATAGTGCTCTTGTGAATATTTCTGGCATGTCTTTTGATGTACATAGGGAAATTTCTGTTGGGAGTGGGATTGCTAGGTCACAAGGCGTTTGTATGTTCAGCTTTAGTAGACACTCCCAAGCAGTTTTCCAAAGTGGTCATGCTGGCGCACATGCCCACCTGTAGTGTGTAAGAGTTCCAGTTGCTCCAGATCCTCATCTATACTTGGTATTGAGTGTCTGTCATTTCCACCACTTTGGTGGGTATGAGGTCATCTTGCCTTGTGGTTTAAGGTGCATTTCTCTGGTAATTAATGAAGTTGAGTACTTTTTCCTATACTTACTGATCATTTATATAACCTCCGTTGTAAATTTACTGCTCTAATCTTATACCCAATTTCCTATTGAATTCTCTGTCTTTTGCTTCTCCATTTGTGGGAGTTCTAAATACATTCTGGATATGAATCTCCATTGGATTTGTGTATTGTTATTATCTTCCCCCACTCTAGGGCTTTCTTTTAAACTTATCTTAACTCCTTGTTTTAATGGACAGAAGTTCTTCACTTGAATGTAGCCTGATTTATCAGATTTTTCTTTACAGTTAGTACTTTTAGTGTCAATCCATGAAATTTTTACCTGCTCTATGTTCATAAATATATTTTCTTACTTTTTTCTTCTGAAAGTTTTACTATTCTGTTTTCTTCATTTAGATATGCAATCCAGTTGGGATTGGCATTTGCATATAGTGTGAGGTAGGAATTAAGATACAATTTTTTTTCTACTTGGATGTCCAGTTGACCCAGCTTCATTTACCTTTCCCAACTCATGACAGCCTTTCATTGTCATAAATCAGGTGACCATGTAGGTCTGCATCTGTTTCTGGACTCTCTTTTCTGTTCCGTCTTTGCACCAACATCACACTGGCTCGACTACTATAGGTTCGTAATAGGCTTGCTTTCTGAGTGTAAGTCTTACAGATTGGCTCTTCTTCAAGATACTCTTCATTACACGTGGCTTTTTGCATTTCATTTTAACTAGCATCAACCTGTTGATTTCTACCAAAACCAACCTGCTGGGATTCTGATACAGATTGCATTGAATATATCAATCAGTTTGGGAGAATTGACGACTTTAGAATATTGTCTTCTTCCTACTCATGTACATGATATATTTGCCTAAGTTTTCTTGGATAGCATTTTAGTTTACAGTAGTAAATAGCCTGCATATCTTTTGTTATATTTATTCTTTGCTATTTGGTACATGCTGATGTGACTGAAAATGGTACCTGTGCAGCTTTTAAAAAATGCTGATGCTTAGGCTGCACCGTGTAGAGAGTCTGAGATAATTCTTCTGGGATGAAGTCTCAGCTTCTGTGACCTACACAGCCAAGCTTGAGTCTAACTCTTTGCTTGCTCTTGGGAAATCAGTAAACCATTTGAGCAATCATATCATTATTTGAAAACATGGAATAAGAATATCTGTCTCCCCAGTTCAGGAGTATTCTGTGGTTATAATTTGGTGCCAAATGTAAAACTCAGAAGCGTAATTAATTTGACCTAGATATTTTGTTATTTTCAGGGTAGATAACAAGATTAATTTTACTTACAAAATGCAGTAAAACCACACTAATCTAATGTTGATTTGATCACATTATCCTGGGGCCTAAGAACTCTCAACAGTAAAAATACATGTCGTCAAGACAAAGTAATTCTTTCCCTTAGTCGTAGGAGAATCCTCCACTATTTCATTCAGAACCCGTTTGTTCTTATGTTGAAAACAGTTCTAACAAGCTTAGTCACCTGGATTCCCAGACTTCAACAGAGGTAAGAAGCAAGAAGAATAGAATAGAAGGCAAGACCACCAGAAATAAGCCCATAGGCACCAGGGAAGGTGATTGTGTGAAACAGGAAAGACAAAGGAACTCAAAGTACAGCAGGCTGAGCTACTTAGTTTCAGTTTAGGGGAGAAAACAAGTCAGTAATGCTGGAGAGTATTATTTCGTTATACACAGGCCTGTAACTAATTGTCATTATTTAAGCCCCAAATCAGCACAAAAAGCCTGTGCGCTTTTTAGAAGATGGTAGGGAAAATGGAAAATATATTTTAAGGAATTTTCAAAAAGAATGATTAAAGTAAAATTTTGACATTTTTGCTATCCAAAAATACACTTCTTTTCATCTGTTTGAAATATTAGATAAATGGTATTTTTATTTATCACCTCACCATGGGTAAAGAGGTAAGCACTTACCAATCTTTTTCATTTTATTCCACCTTAAGGGAAAATGCTATTAATTACCATCTGCCTGGCTCTGTTGCAAGGTGGGGCATACCTCTGCAGTCCCCCTTAAAGAGTGAGTGTCCCAGATTTAACCCTGTCTTTATAACCATATTTGTCATTTAAATAGTTTAGAGCTAATGGTGTTACAATCCAGCCTGACTCACACATTTGATTTCCCTACATTGTCTTCAGGAGCAAATTGAGAAGCAGAATATTTCCATGGGAAACTGAATTATTTCTCCCTAGAGTTGTATTTCACCAATTCTTGGTCCAATATCCCTGTACCAAATCCTAAAATAGAATGATCAATACTGCATTTTATCTGTGAAATTAGATCCTATGAAACCATTATTCAGCACAAAAGAAGCCAGAGCACATGTTTACTCACAGTGAAGCCAGCCAAGCCCAGATAAGTGTCTGCCAAACATCAGTGAAAAGTCCAGGGATCTGGGTGGCAGATGTTGCTTTCTGACCACAAACAAGCAAAACACTGTGGGAGCTAGACCTTTGAGTATTTCTCCACCTGAACTCTCTCTCTCAAATAATAAATAAATAAATAAATAAATAAATAAATAAATAAATAAATAAATAAATAAATAAATAAAATCTTTAAAAACAGCAACAGTGACAACACAGAGGCCCAGACCTCGCCTCACACCAGCTGATCAGAATCCTATCCCCAGTTCTGGATCCTGAGAATTCGCATCCTTATGTTTTTGTTTGTTTTGTTTTTGTTTAATAATATTTTTTTATTATATTATGTTAGTCACCATACAGTACATCCCTAGTTTTTGATGTAAAGTTCCATGATTCATTACTTGCGTATAACACCCAGTGCACCATGCAATACGTGCCCTCCTTAATACCCATCACCGGTCTATCCTGTCCCTCCCTCCCCCTGAAGCCCTCAGTTTGTTTCCCAGAGTCCATAGTCTCTCATGGTTTGTTTGTTTTTGGATTTTAAGCTCCCCCTCTCCCCGCCGGGTAGTTTTAATGCACAGCCACAGTTGAGAGTCAGTGGCCTAAGTGATAGCTGTTCAGACTAGGGGTTCCTGTCTCTATGTGATCTTGGATACTATTCTTAGCCTGTCTGGACTGCAGTTTTTTCATCTTTAAAATAAAAGTGCCACTGGTGGTGAGCATAGCTAACATAGAGAATCATGGAAGCACATGCTGTATATCTGAAAGTAATGTAACAAACCCTGTGTGTTAACTATACTTCAATAAAAAAAAAAAAAGAAAGATTAACTAATTAATTAATTAAAAGTGCCAGATTAGATGCTTCTTTCATTTTCTGGCTCACATTTCTAGGTACTGAACTCCTTGTGTTAGGGGTGCCTAGGTGGCTCAGTGGATTAAAAATCCAACTCTTTATTTCAGCTTGGGTCCTGATCTCAGGGTCTTGATCTCAGGGTCAAGCCCTGCACTGGGCTCTATGCTGGGCATGGAGTCTACTTAAAAATAAATAAACAAACTCCTTGTGTTAATTCACTGGTATTTTAAATGATCTATCACTTCTATCTATAATGACCCTGGATAAGTTTCGTATGCTTTTTATAGCTTAACTTTTTCATCTGGAAACCAGACAGAAATAGTGGTGTTAGTGAAAGAGTGTACGACTTGGGGAGAGAGAATTCTGACCATTTAAGTCCAAGTAAGGTAAGCCTCCTTGCTCTGTGGTTTGTCTTCTACAACTGACTGAATTACGAAGCAGGAGGCTGGGTCCTTTTACCTCTGCCTGCATGGGCTTGATGTGGGCATCATTACAACTGGAGCTGTGCCACCCATGAGGCTCAGAGGTGATAAAACAACAACAACAACAACAAGAACAACAAAACAAGAAAAACACAAACCTCTTCCCTGGGCAATCTAGCTTTTACACTTAGAGTGTTCTTGACCAACCATGATGTTCCGGGCAGGACAACAGCCAGAACTCTGAATAAACGCTCCTAAAAGAACCTGAGAAGGGAGCAGTTGGCGGAGATTTCATGCCTTGCTCTCTCAAAGGCTCAGAAGACCTTTCCCTAAGCAACCTGGTTAAGGTTTCTTCTTCTTATCATTGGTCTGCTGCCCTCAGTTTTTTCTCCGGATGCCCAGGGAGGGAGAAACGGGCTGTACTGATGCAATGGTGAAGCAAAGGAATGCAAGGAAGCCATTTGCCTCATATTTTTGAGAGAGAATAGAGAAAGAAAACAGAAGAAAAAGGAGGAAAGGAAGGCCTCTGGGGGTTCACACTGGCTTGCTCATTTCTTCCTTCGGATAAAAGAATAACCTGAGCTAACTTCCCTACACACTGTGAAAGGAAATTAATTTCCAGTAATGGAATAGTTGATAGAAACTCTCTAGAACGGTGTCCAAACTTATGTTCATGAGAATCTTCTGGGAAGCTAAATAAGGAAGGCTCAGTCCTTCTCAGGAATTCAGTTTTCAGAAATGCCTACAAAGTAATAGTTTGAAAAATTTATTCATAGGGATGCCTGGGTGGCTCATTTGGTTGAGCATCTGCCTTTGGCTTAGGTCATGATCTCAGGGACTTCCTGCTCGGCGGGGGCCCTGCTTCTCCCTCTCCCTCTGCCTGCCGCTCCCCCTGCTTGTTCTCGCTCTATCAAATAAATAAATAAAATCTTTAAGAAAAATTTATTCATAGTTAACAATAAGTAGTTTGGTGCAATTTTAACCATAATAATTAACACAAAATATAACAATGTATTTAAGAAAAAAATATGTAAGAATCATAAGTAAACTTTCTGAAGTTAGTAAAAAGAAAAAAGTGCCTCGAGGTGTGAAGTCTGGGTCTGAAGACCTCATCTCCAGAATTACTTCTGTATGGATATTTTATCACTGAGGTTATTACATTGCATTGATACTTTATTTTGTTACTTACTTACTTACTTAATTAATTAAGATGGATGGAGAGGGAGAGAGAGAATCTCAAGCAGGCTTCACAGCCAGTGTGTAGCCCAAAGTGGGACTCGATCTCACAACCCTGAGATCATGACCTGAGCCAAAATCAAGAGTCAGATACTTAACCAGCTGAGCCACCCAGGTGTCCCACATAGATATTTTCAAAAACCCATGATTTCCACCTATGTGACCCTATATAAATTGCTTCCTTTCTTTGTGCCTCCATTTTCTCACCCGAACCGGAGAGAAATATCGGTGTTGGTAAGAGTGTATGACTAGGTAAAAGGGAATTGCAATTATTTTGGTCTTTCTCCGTTTTTTAGTCCATTTGATTTTTTATGGCAGGAACTAGATTCTAGTGCTGGCAATACAGTTGGCACTAAAACATGTTTGTTGAATGAATGAATGGATAAATTCTTACATGGATGAATGAGAAAAATGGGAGGACAGAAGCCTCATAGAACTTGTTTCCCCTTTGGCTTAAACATCAAGATTTGCAAACTGTGTTAGAATTATTAGTTCACATATTTTACCAGCCCACTTTCCTTGAGTATGTCCCATGTAGTGCTCAGTCAAATCAACAGTTAACATTCTTTGGGAATCTATGTTTTCCTCTGATTACAGTAATGGAAAATTCTTAGTAGTAATGACTTGATCATATAATAACAGAAATCAAAATCTCAAAGTTGGACTCCTGAGGTCACATATAGCTCTTCCTTGTCCACACATCCCCAAGCAGCCAATTATACATTCCTTTTCTTGCTTCAAAATGTGTCATTTAAAAAGCAAGGGTCAGTTGAAAATTTTTTCTCTCATTGTTTTATCTCAACCTTTTAACTCTACCATCTAATGAAACCATTACATTTTCTTTTTTTTATAATGGCACAAATTAAAAGTATGTGTATAGACCACTACCCAGCAATAAAAATGGATTGACTATTGATACACACAACGTGGGTGCATCTTTAAACTTGCTGAGTTTAAAAAGCCAGTTTCAAAAGGTTACATACTGTTTCATTCATATTTATTCACTCGTGAAATGACAGAATTGTAGAGATGGAGAACATATTAGTGGCTTCCAGGGGTTAGGAAGAAGGGAAGGAAAAAAGGTGTTTATGGCTATAAAAGCATCACATGAGGGACCTTTATGATGGAACTGTTCTGTATCTTGACTGTGGTCATAGTTACATGAATCTACACTTGTGATAGAATTGCAGAGAAGTAAATATACACACACACATAAATGAGTGTACGCAAAATGGGTGAAATATGAATCAGGTCTATGGATTGTACCAATACCAATTACATGGTTGTGATATTATACTGCAGTTACATAAGACGTTACTGCTGGGGGAGATTGGGGAAGGATATAAGGGATCTCTACTATTTCTTAAAACACTGTGTGAATTATTTCAAAATTATCTCAAATTAAAAAATTTTTAAGTGTGTGTATATATGTATATATGCATAAATATAATAAAATGCTTGAATCTCCATATATGTATGTACGTATATAGACACACACACATACACACACAATTTACACCCCACCTTAAGAAAGTTGAATATTATCATACCTTTGATGACCCTGTAACCTTCCTTCTGATACTCATTTCCCTTCTTCACCTCCGAGAGGAACCACTATCCTGGATCTTCTGTTTATCATTCTCTTACTTTCTTTACAATTTTAACACCTGTGTGTATACAAGAAAGATTATACTACTATTGCTTGTAATAACAAAGAATTAAACAAAGCCCAAATGTCCACCAAAAACAAAATATCCAATAAGTTTCAGCCAATTCATACCAAGGCAAAACAGACATTAAGGAAATAAATTACAGATCTATAAATTAACGAGAATGAATCTCAAAAACATAATTTTGGGCAAAAAAAACCCCAAACAGCAGAAATACATACAATACAATCTCGCTTTTATAAACTACAAACCTATGTGAAGCCAAACAATATTATTTAGAATAAACCATACTGCTATTTTCCTTTGTAAACTGAATTATCAAAAACCTCACAGTTTTGGGGGGAATATAGGACAATTTGGTCAATTGTTTCCAGGATCATTATGGCAGTGCCATATAATTGGCCTTTAGAATTTTTCTTCTGGTGACCTGGTTCCGTTTTAGAATCTGCTTCACTTCCCTAGTGAATGATTTGAAGTAAAAATGGTAAAATTCCCCCTATTTCCAAAAAGTCGTTTGAAACATGGTGCTGGCTGCCACTTGAAATTTTCTTTACTGGTTCCAGAATAATAAGAAATCACCCGAAGTTCATCTCATTGGAAGTCTTGAAGAGGATCTTATTATTTTGCAGAGTTGCTGAGAACCAATGCAACACATCATGTGATTTATGCAAAGACTAAATTGCAGTTATTATCAAGCTAGCAATGGCTAGCTAGTACAGATGCTGATATGGATTGGTGCAATTTTTAAAATCATCAGCTGGTTTTTCTTTTTCAGTACTGGCCTTTTCTTCCCCTCTAACGATATACATTTTTGGAGCTGCAGCTATCCTGACAGTTAATAATATAACGGAATAATATAATGGCAATACTAACAGAAGACTCATGACTTTCCAGGTTGTTCTAAGGACTATACATGTATAGAGTCACTTAATCCTCACAGCCCTGTGGGAAAACTGAGGCATGAGAGGTTAGGGAATCTGTTCAAGGTCACACAGTTGGCTGGGGGCAGCTAACAGTCCATGCTTACAACCTCCACAGTCAACTGTCTGTACAAAGCTAAAGACACACATATCTGTGTGTTAGCTGTGTAAACATATTTCAAAAGAGACAATGGAAAAGATTTTATATATATGATTACATATATATATATATATATATATATATATATATATATATATATATGAAGTAGGCTCTAAGCCCAATGTGCCACTTGCACTCACAACCCTGAGATCAAGAGCTGCATGCTCTACTGAGTCATCCAGCAGCCCCTGAAATATACTTTTAAGACACAAGGTTGCATAATTCTCAAGCTCAGTAAACTTAATCTTCAGATAAGCAATTTGTACATATAGAGAGAAAAGAAAATGGTGTTAACTGGGGCTGTTTTCTCACATGTTATATGCTAGACCTTAGGTTTCACTGAGCAGCAAAGAATCACATTAAAAAAATTAATCCTTAAAAAGCTCAGGAAAAAATCTTCAATTAATGTACATAAGGAGAAGCAGGGGTGGTCTTATTGTTAATACTCTCTCAGGCCTCCCTTTCCCCCACCCTGCCCCAGTTGATGCTTATGCTCAGTCAAGGTGAAGAACACCGTATTGGTTAACACCATGCTTTCCAGAGAGAAACCCTTCAACTGCCAGTATCAGAGCCACATGTTATCAGCTACATTTGAGGATCACTCTTCCAAAATTAGCTTCCTCTTCAAATGGGGAGGTGTGGTGAGAAACCATCCCCAGCTGTGGACAGGGTAGGAGTAGAGTGCATGGTAATTATAACAAAGACATCTTCTTAATTTAAGCTGAGGTTGATTATCTTCTGTGTGTATTGGCTTCATGAATTTCTTCATCTGAAACGCCCACCATTGCCTTAGACCAGGTTTTATTAGTTGATTTATCTTTTTCACATTAATTAGCAGGTGTTTTATATTCTGAATTCATTCAGCCTCTTGTAGATATCTGTTGAGCTTGTTCCATGATGCCAGGGCTGTTGCAGGCTGTAGCAGGTGTTTTGGTGAAAAACGGCACGGTTGCTATTCTTATGACTGTCTGTTCTATAGATATGTGGGAAATAGACAATAAAATATACAGTAGATCCTCTAATATTAGATTTTCATAAGTAGTACCATGAAAATGATCTCAACATAATGAGATAGAGAGTAGTGCAAGAGGGGATAGGTGTGCTGAAGTCGGCTTGTCTCAGCTTGCAAGAACTGATTGTTTAATTTTCAGAAATTTTTCAAGCTGGTTGTTGAACAGTCCTTATTAAAATGTAAATCATATAAACTTATAATTAAATAAATTGTATTGAACACAAAGGCAGTAAGTACTCAAAACTTAGCTTCCTAATTACTCCACTGCATTACGTCTATTGTCTCTGTGGGTTACAGTGTATCTCTTCCAAACTCTACCTTCAGTGACGTAACTTGAAACAGGTCACGGTAGGAGTATGTATACCATAGAATTGCCAAACACTAATCATCAGGGCTTGATTTATTGTTTTGTGGATTGTCTAAAATTTAGAAAGTTACAGAGAGAATATTAATAATGCAAATAAGCTTAATAGTGTGTCTTATCAGTAGCTGTTATGTTGTGATTATCACAAAAAATTTAGAAAAGATTCTTTCTGTATTTAAAAACTATTAATCTGGGGTGCCTGGGTGGTTCAGTCGGTTAAGCATCTACCTTCAGCTCAGGTCATGATCTCCAGGGTCCTGGGATCAAGCCCCGTGTTGGGCTTCCTACTCAGCAGGGAATTTGCTTTTCTCTCTCTCTCTCTCTCTCCCCCCCCACCTCTGAACCTTCCCACTGCTCATTCTCTCTCTCTCTCAAATAAATAAATTAAAAAACCCACAATTATCCAATTCAGCATTTTCTATGGCCCAGGCCATCACTATTTTCTTCCACACTCCCAAATACAAACTCCTCCCAGTTTGGAATTCTCTGGGTTATTTAAACACAATAACGAAACCAAACACCTGGTGAGAAATGTTATCAGCTGTAAAGTGGCCTCTTCTCTATGTTGCTTGGCTGTACCTCCTTTGGCAAAGGCTGCAGTCCCCAGTATAGCTTAATAGGCTGTATCTGACAGAGCTCAGTGATGATATCAACAGTGGCTTGGATTTTTTCCCATTCCTGCTGTCAGTCAAGCTTCCTCCAGATTGGAGGCTTTACCCGTCGTATCGAGAACCTCCTGGAGATGGCTTTGACTGAACAAGCCTGAAACTATCCCCATAAGAATGTTATGTTGTCTATTGAGCTGCCACATGGCTTCCACTTACATTCCACTAACAATTTTTGCCAACTGTTATTAATCATATTTTTCTTTCAGTGAAGACTTCAAAAAAAAATTTCTATGCCCAAGAGTGCTATGAAACAGGAAATAATTGAAGACATGGAAACCAAGATTTCTATTGTCTGGGTTATTAAGATTGAGTTGTTGAGACAAACTGCGTTTGTGTATAACTTCAAGGTCATTGGAATGGTAGGATTTAATAGAATCTGTTAGAGTACAGGTTCAGAAAAATTGCATCAGTATGAACTAAAACAATCAGAGACAGTCTAAATATGGATTTAACTAAAATCAGAGCTTCAATTCAGATTTGCCTCCATTAGCAAGACATAGGAATATCAAGAAAAGATATTCTAGGATGAAGAAAAAGGGTGTGATGAGTGGAAGAGGTCATGAGCATGATGTATGCCGGCTAGACCCACGGACCTGCATGTGTTGGAGAGGGTGAAGAAAAGGGAAAGCAGCAATGATTCATGTTCTTCCCTCTTTTTCTTTGACTCCCCATCCTGTCCTTACTTATCATCTTGCCTGTCTGCTTTTTAAAGTCATCAAACATGGAGAATTATTGTTGGAATTTATCTCTTGGAAGTAGTAAAAAAAATTAATTTCCCTAAAGTGTAGTGATACATTCTCTTTCATTTCATCTAAGTCCAGGTCCTTCCACTCCTGGGCTGTGTGACCTTGTGGGCATTTTTTTTTTTTTAAGCCTCTTTGAATCTCATTTAATTCATCTGTAAACGGGGATTTGTAAGATTTTCCTTGCAGAGATAGAAGGATTGAATTAATTCGTGTTACGACGTGGTCACAAATGTCAATTTTTCTTGTGAGATTTATTTGTCCATTAATTTATTGCTAGGGGTCGTTTTATTCCTACAACCTCTCTGTTCATTTTTGTTCTTCCAACTCTTACTTGAATCTGTTACATGCATGATAGATGGTCAGGCAAGACATGATGAATACATGAGTGAATGGGCAAATGGAGCAAGAATCACCTTGAACTCTTGTTTCCATAGAGAAGATCTGAGAGACGGTTGTGTGTCACTGTGCTTCCTTATTGCTCCCAGTTATCTTTTGTCTTTTTTTTTTTTTAACTGTTTAAGATCACAGCAGGCCTTGATCACTATTCCTGCTCTAATGCAGAATGACTTCCAGCACATAGGCTGAGAGAAAAATAACAGAATGTGGCTTTGAGTGCTGTGAACAAAGGAGCTCTGAATGCTGTTCTAACAGTATTTTATGACATTATTTCTCCCATTGTATGCTCTTTCCTGCATCCTTACTGCTACATATTGATTGAAAGTGTCTAAAAAGAGCACTGAAAAGGGAAAATGGAGTCATCCTAGGATGTGTGCCCTATAGTGCATCAGACAGAACAGTGGGAGGGAAAGAAGGGAAACCGATATGGAATAAGGTGATCTGGGCAAGGGACAATGGGGAGAGTAAAAAGAGAAAAAAAGAGAGAGAGAGAAAGAACATTATAGTAGCAGCAATAAAGGAGAAACATGTAGAAAATGTTCTTTTGTCAATTCTTAGAATCTCAGGCCCCTAAGGGAGTTTCTGAACCCTTTTCATCTGAATGTTAAGTGGAGACCTAATTTCTTTCTTGGCAAGAAGGCTAAATGACAGAATTCTCAGGATTGTAAGGGACTCTATGTTCAAATAGTATAACCAAAAGCAGTGGTAGTGTCTCTTCTGAATCCCTGCTTAATAGGTATCTAAGCTGTACTTGCTTGCTTCCAAATGGATGGAACTCACTACATACAAGTACTTCATACTTGTTCTTCTCATGCTGTATTGAAATCTTTATCTCCGTAATTTCTACCTGCTTGTCTTGTATTCAAGTTCCACTGCTTACTACTGGGTAATCTTTGGAAGGTTAGAGAATCTGGGCTTCAGTTTTCTTATCTATAAGTTTGGTATAACAGTATCTAGTTCATCCAGTTGTGGTAAGAATGAAATAAAAATAATCCGTTTGAATCAAAGAATATCTTCGGGTCCTTCCATATTTTATCTTCTGTGGTTTCCAGTTTTCTCCCCAGTCTGAAAGTGTTTTGGTTCTTTTTTTTTTTTTTTTAAGATTGTATTTATTTATTTGACAGAGAGAGAGACAGCCAGCGAGAGAGGGAACACAAGCAGGAGGAGTGGGAGAGGAAGAAGCAGGCTCATAGCAGAGGAGCCTGATGTGGGGCTCGATCCCATAACGCCAGGATCACGCCCTGAGCCAAAGGCAGACGCTTAACCGCTATGCCACCCAGGCGCCCCGTGTTTTGGTTCTTCTATCATCCTTTAAAATCCTTCCCGGTTCTCAGATCCCAACAAAATTATTTGGTGACTATTTTCCCCCTCATCTAATTTTACATCACCTGCTATAGAACTCACACAATTTCAAGAATGTAAAAGGATGTAATTGACCCAATTTATAGACTGAGATTCCCTGCTGGTAAGATGAAGGTCTCCTTTGCCCCCTGATAGAAATTCGAACTTCCACTGAAGCCCTGAGATCATTTAGATAAGCTACCAACGATTCCAGGGAAACATGTAAAGTGGGATCTATTTATAAGCATAAGTTCATTTTTTTGTATTATTATTATTGTATTTATACTTCATTATTCTGTTATAAAAATAATTCACGATTATGGTAGAAAGAGGAGAAAATAAAGATGAACAAATTATCCACTTATACAAAATATCCATATTTAATTGTTTTAGAGATTTTGTTTATATCCCTCCTGACTTTTGTTTTCTGTTTAATATACAAATAGAAAATATAATTGTTTGGTGTAAGGGAATATATTCTGTATATAGCTGTCCAATTTTCCCAGCACCATTTATTTAAGAGACTATCTTTTTTCCATTGGATATTTTTTCCTGCTTTGTCAAAGATTAGTTGACCATAGAGCTGGGGGTCCATATCTGGGCTCTCTATTCTGTTCCATTGATTTATGTGCCTGTTTTTGTGCCAGTACCATGCTGTCTTGGTGATCACAGCTTTGTAATACAGTTAGAAATCAGCAATGTGATGTCCCCAGCTTTGTTTTTCTTTTTCAACATTTCCTTGGCGATTTGGGGTCTTTTCTGGTTCCACACAAATTTTAGGATTTGTTCCAGCACTTTGAAAAATGGCATTGGTATTTTGGTTGGGATGGCATTGAAAGTATAGATTTCTCTGGGCAGCATAGACATTTTAACAATGTTTATTCTTCTGATCCATGAGCATGGAATGTTTTTCTATCTTTTTGTGTCTTCTTCAGTTTCTTTCATAAGTGTTCAACGGACAACTGGATAAAGAAGACGTGGTCCATATGTACAATGGAATATTACTCAGCCGTCAGAAAGGATGATTAAACAACATTTGCATCAACATGGGTAGAACTGGAGGAGATTATGCTAAGTGAAATAAGTCAAGCAGAGAAAGACAATTATCATATGGTTTCACTTATTTGTGGAACATAAGGAATAGTAAGGAGGACATTAGGAGAAGGAAGGGAAGAGTGAAGGTGGGGAAATCAGAGGGGGAGACGAGCCATGAGAGACTATGGACTCCAGGAAACAAACTGAGGGTTTTAGAGGGGAGGTCGGTGAGGAGATGGGTTAGCCCGGTGATGGGTGTTAAGGAGGGCACATGTTGCATGGAGCACTGGGTGTTATACACAAACAATGAATCACGAAACACTGTACCAAAAGCTAATGATGTACTGTATGGTAACTAACAGAATAAAAATAAATAAATTCAATTTAATTAACATACAGTGTATTATCAGTTTTAGAGATACAATAAAAAATATATAATTGTTTTACAAGTTAAGATTATCCCAAAGAGGGGCGCCTGGGTGGCACAGCGGTTAAGCGTCTGCCTTCGGCTCAGGGCGTGATCCCGGCGTTATGGGTTCGAGCCCCACATCAGGCTCCTCCGATAGGAGCCTGCTTCTTCCTCTCCCACTCCCCCTGCTTATGTTCCCTCTCTCGCTGGCTGTCTCTATCCTGTCGAATAAATAAATAAAATCTTAAGAAAAAAAAAAAGATTATCCCAAAGAAACTGATCAATAGATCTTCTGTTTAATTCTACCATATATATTGAAAGTTCTTTGAAGTTCAATATGCATATTCTTTATAATTCTCAGTGCACAGATAATATCCCCATAGCTATTTACTCAATTGCCTACAGGTATGCAATTATGATTCCAAATCTGTGATTTTATAAACAAATGCTACATTAAGCATTCTTGAACATCTATCTCTTTGCACTTATATGACCATTACCTTAGAATAAATTTCTATATGTGGAACTGGTGGGTCTAAATGTATTTTTTTTTTTAGTCTACTGATTCTTATTAACAAATTGACACCAAGAAAGGATTGCATCTAAATGATGTATAAACATGCTTATTTCCTCACATAATCTATGATTATTAAAAAGAAAGAACTGAAGACCATGGCCAACTCAATAAACGTTAGCTCTCGTGGTCACTGTCAATATTATTCTATTACTGTTGTTTTCTTGATGTTGTTGTCATTTTCCAATTTTCCTCAGTGGAGATCTTGTGACATAATTAAAATGGAGTACTTGCTTTTTTCCTACAAGTATCCCACACCTTAAATCTCTGTATCTTGCTCATGTTGTTCATTCTAATTATAGTGTCTTTTCCTTTTGTCTCACCTGTCAATAGCCTACCCATCCTGCAAGGTTGATGTTACAGAGACAAACTGAAGTTGGGTTTTTTTGGTTGGTTTTTGTTTTTCTGAAGCCCTCAACCATGGGATCTATCTCTTCATTTTCTGGATTTCTAACAGCACTCAGGTTAGCTCTTTCTGAATCATACTCTTTGCATTCTTGATTTGGGATGTAACAATTAAAGTGTAACTCATTTGACTTTGAGGAGCATGTCTTTTTTTAATAGCTGCATCTCCTGTGGTGCCTAGCACTAAGGGACATAACACATGTTTTTAAAAAGCAAGTGTCAAACTGAAGGGGATACCACCTCACGCTAGTGCTAATATCTCATACGTCACGCTAATGAGGTATGATCATCTTAAGTACCTTTACAAGGAACCAGTTGTTTACTAGAAAGAAACGAATTAGTAGGCAAATCTTCACAGGAGATTTACAATCCCTCTTAACCAAGTATGTTGCCTTTAGGGACCTTCAACGAGGTATAGGCACACTCAATAATTGTATTTGAGGTTGTCTTTATGGAAATTTATATCCCAAAAGATAGATTTACATGACACCAGCTTCCCCAGGGCTCACAAATCTGACCATGGTCCTATTCTTTGTTGTTTACAGGACATTTACATTGAATGATCAAAAATAGTTTGTCACACAGAAATCAATAAACACTGTTCTGATAACAATGAAAATCCCTTGCATTGGCATGGAGATGTTGAGTTTATAAAGTGCTTTCACTGGTATTGCACACTTTTTTTTTTTTTAAGATTTTACTTATTTATTTGACAGAGCTAGAGACAGCCAGCGAGAGAAGGAACACAAGCAGGGGGAGTGGGAGAGGAAGAAGCAGGCTCATAGAGGAGGAGCCTGATGTGGGGCTCGATCCCATAACGCCGGGATCACGCCCTGAGCCGAAGGCAGATGCTCAACTGCTGTGCCACCCAGGCGCCCCTGCACACTTTTGAACGCCAAATGAATAGGTTGGAAATTCTGTGGTTAAAAAAAAAAGAAGATTAACAAAGTTTTCCATTTCTTTTGATACATTAGATAGCACTAAGTAAAGTATGCTTCGTGGGTTCTCAGTAAATATGGTTGTCCACCCATCAGGACCTAACGACCACAGAGCGCAGTGGCATCCCAAACATCACTACATTTATATTACTTTAAACACTCACCCTAGATCCTAGGTTTGTACTCCTTTCTCATCCTCCAGCTCAGATAAAAACATGAGTGTGACTAAGGAGTTGTCAGGCAACTTCAATACCTAATGACTTATATTCATTCCTGAAAGCGAGAGATGGGGATCATGGCTAATCGAGCCCTAAAATATGCTTTTTTGGGTTAATCTCCCAGGCCAAAGTTGTTTTTGTAGTAGTAGCTTATATGTTGGGCTTTTTGAAAAGTCAGAAGGGGGCTTAGGGGATTTACAGAGAAAGCTCAGATCAGGATGGCACCTAAATTCTAGTTCAGTCCTATTGTTTGATGATTTGCCATTTTCAGCCAGGTCCCACTAGGATCTGCCTTGGCTTGAGAGACTGCCATTGGATCAATACTTTACACTGCAGCGTTTCAGGCTGCAGGTCTATGGTGTGGGTGGAAGGAGGCTCAGGGTATTTATTAAGCCCCAGGGAAGAGAGGGAGGTCTGGAGAAGAAGGGTGTAATTTGCAGAGCCAGAAAGACTTCTGGCCTCAGAGTGGTAGACAAAACCTTTGTTACCTTCATATTAAAATATATTCTCAATGGATTATGTAATTATGAGGGACTGAATGAAATGCCAACCATAACATGCCTTCTGTTTCTCTACAATTCAAGTAGACCTGTTTTAAGAAAATGTAATGAAAGAAGGCATCAACTATATTAGAAATATTTTGTTTCTTACTTGGAGAAATGAGTACACAGTTTTCCTCATATTATATTTTATAACTTGTACTGTACATTAAATATGGCATAACTTTTTTAAAAGGAAAGAAATATATGATGTATGGCTTTATATAGCTGGATGATAAATAACTGATAAGTGATGTTACAATATTTTTCTTTTACACAGCGATATCATTTCTGGTGATATGCACCTAGGATGGATTGGGTAAAAGAAGTGAACTTGGGGAGTGGGAGGGAGTTTTTACACCTAGGTTTCATGTTCATAAAAGGTCTAAAGTTTAGTCATTTAAGATAACGTGCAAATAAGGTTATCGTGTAGTTACGAAGGCACAGTGACAAGATTAAAGGAAAGGCTCATCTTTCAACCTTGAGCTAATGCCCCATTACTGGACCTCATTGCCTGAAGTACATTGTGAATCATTAGTGCATGTATACATTCATATCCACACCACTATTGTTTACAATCATGTATTGGTATTTCTTATACTCCAAACATTGGAGGAGTCTGACCTTTCCCTGACTGTAGATGAGCCCTGCTAATGAGCTGTGAAAGATCTCTGAGTTTGAAGAAAAAGTTCTATCTCAGATTCATACCAAATGAGATATGGAAGTCAATTATTAGAGCCTTCCACATTCTTCTAAAGAATGGCTAACTGAACATAAATAAATAAATAAAGATAACAAACTGTTAAAAAAATAAATTTCACTTAAAGAAAAAATCTCCTAAATAAATGTATGACAGATCTGAAAAAAAAAAAAAAAGAATCAAACACAATGAAATGTGTGACTCTGGTGAACTGGGACATCTTATGTTTCTGAGCTCTTTACTTATATTGTCTCATTTAAATTCCCCAACAACCCTATGAGATAAGCACTATGATTATGCCCATTTTACTGATGTGGACCTTGACATTTTGGAGGGTTAATTAATTTGTCCAAATTTCCACTACTATTAGTTTTCTGAGCTGGTATTTGAGCTGAGGACTGTCTAACTCCAAAGCCTATGTGTTTAAACAACTTGGAATTCTATACCCATTGTGGGCAACCAGAAGACTCTGACTGGTTTCTTGACTATAGCATAAAGATAGAGGGCTCCAACCACGTCCGAGTACTGTCAGGGGTTTCTACAAGCCCCTCATATTTCAGCACTACCCATCTTCATAAGACTTAACCACATTAAACTAGAAGCTAATGGTCACTTACTAATAGGATTCCTAAACCATATGCCAGAAATCCAGCCTTTTTGTAAATATTTGGCTAGAAGTAAGAAGGTAGAAGTTCTGACTATAGCACAATTTGGAAAACTATTTTATAATGTTTCTCTTCTTATGATTTTTTCAGATATATTTTGATTTAAAAATAAACAATAAAAAAATAAAAATAAAAATAAACAATAAGGAGAGAGGAAGGAAAGACATTTTAGTCATCTGACAAATATTATTAAAAGAATGCATCCCTTTGGGATATGTAATTCTTAATCAAGTGTCATCTTCTAATTCAAATGTCCTTGGATGGGATGACTCATAACATTAATTGATGGGAAGTCAAGTCTAACAGAATAGTTATGTATCTGGACTGTGGAATATTACAACTCTGGGTACAAATTCAGCTATCTTATTATTGGAAGAAAGAGGATAGATAAAACAATTCAAACCATCCTGTAACCCAAAGTACTTGCCCTAGTAGTGATTACATATGTACCATCTGTACCCATCATAATTTTCTTAAATGCAAGTAACAAAAAATTCAGTTCAAATTCATTAAAAAAAAAAAAAAGACTTGTTCTGCTTTAGGCATGATAAGCTCTAACCTGAAAATTATTTCACTGGAATCAAGGTTATCTCCCTACTTCTCTTGGCTACTCTTTGTTTTCTGTAGTTTCCTTCCTAAGATGCATTCTTCTAATGGGGTGACAAGAAGGCTACAAGTGGGTTCCACCTTATAGTCAGTTTCAAATTCAGACCTGGAATGCCTTATTTCTTCTTTTTTCAAAGTAAAGCGCTAGGATTAGTTTTGATTTAACATATTAGCTTAAGCTGTAATATGTCCCATTTCTCAACCAATCACTCTGGCTAAGAGAATAGGGTGCTTCAGGAGTTGGGTATGTGCCCTGCTCCCCCATGTAATATGTCACACAGCTTAGGGGAGAGTGATTTCCTAAAGACAGTTGGAGTACTTTTACTAATGATGAGGGCTGATAAATTGTAGGCAGGCAAAACAACAAAATTCTACATATACACTTTTTTTTTTTTGAAAGATCTGTGCACTACTGGATACAAATAAGGTGTATTCTGTCACTGAGGAAGAATATACATTCTTCCAGAAGAGAAGATTGCCAGCCACCTGATGGATGGGACTGCTGCTTTCCAGGCTGTTCCGAGCTCAGCTTTAGCTGCTGATTTGAAAAGTCCCCTCTTGCATAACAATCACACCTGGCACACTCGCTTGGGAGCACGAGGGGGAATTTTCTTCATCCTTTCTTAAAGATGCAATTCTTTCTGACAGCCAGTGTCATCTGTGGTGACAGATGTCACTTCTGGCTCTCATTCACGGTAGACAGCTGAGCTCAAGGAGACTTCTAGTTTTTGAAGATGGTTTTAACTCTTACCTAGAAAAACCAGAGCACCAAAAGGTTTGGGTTCATGACTCTGTTAAATAATATATGTAGTAGAGCAAGGGCTCCTGATGCAATTGACACAACCCATGTCTTTCCCTTGTCGTCAGCCAATACACGGTCTTCAAATACACATGGTTGTTCAAATACACTACAGTGCAAACTTCAAAAGGGGGAAACATTGGGTTTTGTTTGCTTTGTCTTTTGTGGCTCTATGTGCCTAGCACAGGGCTGGGCAGGTAGTAGAAGTTAAATAAATACATATTTGTGAAATGGTTGAGTGAATGATTGAATATAAGAATTTTAAATGAATATTTAGCACTCATATGGTTATAATGTGTATGTGTGTGTGTGTATGTATACACATATATAATGTGACTAGGGTCTGTCATTTTTGTCTATTGCTCATATGGGAAATTGAGGCATGGTGGTTAGGGAATGTGTAGAAAGTCCAACAGGAAGTGAATACCATGGCTATAATACAGCTTACTTTAGCACTATTTTTGAAGTCTTTTATGGAAATTACTCAGCTGTCTCAAATATCTTCCCTTTTATACTGTTTTGCAATCCATTTATAACTTACTTCATTCAACAGATACTCACTACAGAATTACTGTTTTCCAGACATGTTTACATTCTCATTTTGATGTGGAACCCCACAACTATCCCTCAACCTACAAAAGAGGAATCGAGACTTAGCAGGTAATGGGACTTGTCCACAACCCAAAATAGCAAATGACAGCATTGAGAATCAAACTGAATTCTTCCGAACCCAGGTCTGAGCTCATCTCCATTGGGAAATGGCACTCTGTACTCTACTGAGTATGGGGTATAGTCTGCTCCCTCTAAGTCCCAGCAACTCTCCTCTATCTACTTAACTGTCATGCCTATTCCTGAGCTTTGATGATGCATAGTTTTGAAACAAGAGCAGTCAGGCACATTATTTCCCACAATTATGACTGATCCTGGAACTGAGTCTAGACTTTGCTGTTGATTTCTCTCTCGTTCTTTTCAGACATAAGTTAATGAAATACAATATAAGACTAAAGGTCACAATAAGCATGATTTTTGGATCTTGAAATCTCTGAGTCACAATTTTTCAATGACTGATCTGGCAGAAACACAACTTTGGATTTTGATCAGCTCATCAAAACTAAGGACAAGAAGATAACAAATTTCAAGTACAAGAAGGATCAGATTTCTCTGTCTACATGCCTCACTTACCAACCCTTGGCTTTCTGACTTCTTAAGGTTATTACGAAAAATGGTATTTTTGGACTCTGAGCTCCCATTATTATACTACACAAGTTTTCTTAAATGTGTATGTTTTGGAGTTTTCTTTTTCTCTTTTCTTTTCTTTTTTTTAAAGATTTTATTTATTTATTTATTTATTTGACAGATAGAGAGAGAAAGCACAAGTAGGCAGAGTGGCAGGCAGAGGGAGAGGGAGAAGCAGTTTCCCCGCTGAGCAGGGAGGCGGATGCGGGACTCGATTCCAGGACCCTGGGATCATGACCTGAGCTGAAGGCAGACGCTTAACCAACTGAGCCACCCAGACACCCCTGTTTTGGAGTTTTCAGTTATGTATGATTGAATTGATAGTGTTAAGGACAAATAACTATAATTTCTTGATTCTATCTAGTATTTTCCTTCTAATGAGGTCAAAACATCCCCATGACCTATTTTATTTTTCATGTACTTTGCTTATTTCCCATGTAAATAAATTAGGGTATGGAGAATTTGAGAAAATTTCAAAAGGAGACATTTTAGACCCAGAGGCATGTCCCTGGATTTGTCTCTAGGTTCCTATCTTTTCTACTCTCCTAGGTTGCTAGTTTGGATTATATATTTTTGGATAAAAGGAACAGAGCCTTAACTAAAACAATCTAAATAAAAAGAGTAGTGAACTATGGTAAGACTATTTGGGGGTATAATAAGACAGGAAAGATAACATGCAACCTCCATGGGTTAGATGCTTTGCTTTGTTTTATTGTCCATGGAACAGGGTTTTGTTTTCATTCACCACTTCATCCCCAGGGTATAGAAGACTGCCAATATTAGAATCTCAACATTATTTGGATGAATAAATTTTTAAAAGATTTTATTTATTTATTTGAGAGAGAGAGAGTGCTTGTGCACATGCACGCATGCATGAGTGCGTGCAGGGGTCTGGGGTGCTGAGGGGGAAGGAGAGGAAGAGGGGAAAATCCCAAGCAGAAGCCTGATGCTGGGCTCTATCACGCAACTCCAAGATGATGACTGAAGTCAAAACCAAGAGTCTGATGCTCAACCAACTGAGCCACCCAGGCACCCCATATTTGAATGAATAATTTAAAAAATAATAGTATGCATCGATATGGATGGAACTGGAGGGTATTATGTTAAGTGAAATAAGTTAAGCAGAGAAAGACAATTATTACATGGTTTCACTCATATGGGGAATATATGGAATAGCGCAGAGGACCATCGGGGAAGGGAGGGAAAACTGAATGGGAAGAAATCAAGAGGGAGACAAACCATGAGAGACTCTGGACTCCCGAGAAACAAACTGAGGATTACAGAAGGGAGGGGAGCGGGGGGATGGGGTAACCGGGTGATGGGTATTAAGGAGGGCACGTGTGGTGGTGAGCACTGGGTGTTACACACAACTAATGAATCGTTGAACACTACATCAAAAACTAATGATGTACTATATGTTGGCTAATTGAACATAATTTAAAAAATAATAGTATGAATGAAAACATCTACCATGTACTGAGTACTAACCATGTGCCTATCGCTATGCTAAGACCCTTGCATGGATTTGTTTATCTTTACAATCCAGTGAAGCTAGTACCATCATTATCCTATTTTACAGGCAAGGAAATGGCCTATTAATTAAATAACTAGCTCAAAGTTACAAAGCTAGTAGGCACAGGAACTGAGATGGGAACAGAGGACTACAGAAAGCCAGTGTTCTTAGACGCTACCAGATTCCAAACAGAAACTGCGGGAGACAAGCTAGTCTGGTGAGAAATGGAATTCGAAAGACACTTAGTGTTATCTCAGAGCTTTTCTCTCCTCACCTTTCTCTCTCTTCTGGACCACATGGTTTTCTATTTGCTCATCTTCAGCTCATCTCTCACTCTTGACCTGCCCTATTCCTCCTTCTTCTCTGAATATGTTTTGTATATTTTATGACTTCTGCTTCCTATGGACTCTGCTGCTTCATAACTTAGAGTTATGATGACTTGCATCCTATTCTACCTCAGAGGACTCAATCTAACTCATACCCTCACCTTTAAAAACAAAAACCAAAAAACTATTTAATACTTTAAGCTTCAGTTCTTACTGCCAACAATCTTAGTTCGGGCTGCTATAAAAAAGCACCATGGATTGAGTAGCTTAAAAACAACAGAAAATTATTTCTCCCAGTTTAGGAGGCTGGAAGTCCAAGATCAGAGGGCCACAGGGTCGAGTTCTGGTGAGAACCCTCTTCTGGTTTGCAGACAGATGATGGATTACTTCTTGTTACAGCCTCACATGGTGGAAAGAGAGAAGTGAAGAAAGCTCTCTTGTGATTCTTACAAGGGCACTAAGCCCGTTTGCAGGGCCACTGTCCTCATGACCTCATCTAATCCTCATTACCTCCGAAAGGCCCCACCTCCTACTACCATCACATTGTTGGGGGCGGGTCAAATTTTACAAATTTTGACCATAAACATGCAGTCAGTAATACCACCATCTCGTTTCATTTTGAGTTTTCTAACTCAAATTTTGGAAAGCAAAAATCCAGTTAATCCAGCTCATTGGCTGCTTTCATATCCAGTGCGTAAGATAGGCCCACTCCACTGGGGTTTGGGCAGGGCACATACAAGTCTTGGAATACAGCTGGTGCAATGTTGTTATTTAGAAATATACATGTCTCTAAGACATTATCCTTTTTGGGCTCCTTATCAGCTGGGACACTTTTACTTGAATGTGATTTTTTAAAATCCAATATAACAAACCATTTTAAAAATAAAAGTAAACCTATATGCGTATTCAGAGTATTAGCACTGTTATCAAGTGCCAGTGTCTCTCTCTTTTTTTCTCTTGCCTCATCTTTCTTGTCAGTGTCACTCTCAAGTAAAATCCTTCCACATATAGCCCATGGAAGCTGAAAGCTTACATTTTCCATTTCTAAGTTTAGCAAAGAAGAGGAACTACGGCTCTGTCTTTCCACAAAACAGTAAGTCCTAATAAAAATAACCCAGATTGTGTCTTAATGGCTCGTGTTATGGGTTATGTGCCCATTCCTGATCCAGTGGCTGTTGTTGGGGTGAGTGTGGAAGCGAACTAATGGTCACGTAGGTTAGACTGAGTTACTTGCTAGCAATGAGTTAAAACCAATACTGCATAGGGGCGCCTGGGTGGCTCAGTCCGTTAAACTGTCTGCCTTCAGCTCAGGTCATGATCCCAGAGTCCTGGGATCAAGTCCCACATGGGGCTTCTTGCTCAGCTTCTCCCTCTGCCTGCCACTCTCCCTGCTTGTGTGCACTCTCCCTCTGACAAATAAATGGATAAGATCTTTTTAAAAAAAATGCTGCATAAATATTGTAGACTCTAGGTAGATCTGGGGGACAATTTAAAGGAAAATCAGAGGCTTCCCTCAGGAGAAAAGTAAATGAATGCTGGGCCCATGGGTTTTGTAATTATAGCTTAGGATGGTATGCTGGGTTTTGAGCCTGAAAAGGAAGGAAAGGTTCATGCTGTCCATTCTAGGTCACTAGTAGACTTATCATGAATGGGATCAGGAGAAATAAAAAAAAAAAATGAAGCTTTCCCTATATGGACCCTAGCAAGACTTTCATTTCAGAACTTAGGAGGGTGACAGATTCTATGCAGAAAGAACCTCTGAGCTTGGTTACAACCCCAGACTGCTATAACAAGCCCAGTTTCTTCTATAAGAAAGCCCAGTTTCTTCATCTCCCAAAGATGGTTGGATGAGTCCTGCTGCCTTTTAAAAGAAGAAACGAGCTCCTTTGAAGGAAGAATTTTAAACCCCATTGGAACTAAACATGAAAAAACAGAAGGCTGAAGTGTGAGAAGAGGCAGATCATCTGGATGAAATGGGTTTTTTAAAATTTAGGTTGCATTCCTGATAAGTCGTGTGACCTCAGGTGAATTACTTAGTAACTATGGGCCTTAGTTCCTTCATCTGAAAGATGATGGAATCAGATTAGTTGATCCTTTCTCCTGCTTGTGTTTGGGTTTAATTTGTGTTTCTTCTACTAGCTGCTTAAGATGGAAAATTTTACCACTAGTTTCAGAATTTCTTGTTTACAAATATATGCGTTCAAAACTACACATTCCCCTATAAGCACTACTTCTCCCACAATTTTGATTTGCTGTGCTTTTATTTTCCTTCACCTCAAAATACGTTTTAATTTCCCTTGAGATTTCTTCTTTGATCCATGGATTATTTATAAGAGTGTTATTTAATTTCCAAATATCCCAGTATTTTTTAGATTTTGCACCATTAAGAATTTTAACAGTACTACTGTGGTCAAAGAACTTCAATACTACTAAATACACTGAGATTTTATTTATGACCCAGAATATGACTATCTAAGTGAATGTGCCATGTGCATTTGAAAAGCATGCATATTCTGCAGGTGTTGGGTATAATGTTTTGTAAATGTCATGTGGTAAAGTTGGTTGATAGAACTGTTCAAATTTTCTCTATGCTTACTGGACTTTATTTTCGTTTATGTGTTCTATTAATTCATGAAACAGAAATTGTTTCTATTTCTTTCTTTAGTTTTGTCAGATTTTGTTTTGTATATTTTAAAGCTTGAAATTGGATGCATACAAATTTTGGATGTTTATGTCTTTTTGATGAGTTGACCTTTTTTTTTTAATGATTTTTTATTATATTATGTTAGTCACCATACAGTACATACCCGGTTTCCGATGTAAAGCTCGATGATTCATTAGTTGTGTATAACACCCAGTGCACCATGCAATACGTGCCCTCCTTACTACCCATCACCAGCCTATCCCATTCCTCCACCCCCCTCCCCTCTGAGGCCCTCAGTTTGTTTCTCATAGTCCATAGTCTCTCATGGTTCATTCCCCCTTCTGATTACCCCCCCTTTCTTTATCCCTTTCTTCCCCTACCGATCATCCAAGTTCTTATGTTCCATAGATGGGAGAAATCATACGATAGTTGTCTTTCTCTGCTTGTGAGTTGACCCTTTTTAATTAGCTAATTTGTCCCCCCCTCCTTTTTTAAATTTGGCCTATTTATGTTTGGTAATACTCTTTTTCTTAAAGTCTATTTTGTCTGATATTATTGTAGTCCCTGCAGCTTTCTCTTTTTTTAAATTTTTTATTTTTATTTTTTTGATGTAAAGTTCGATGATTCATTAGTTGCGTATAACACCCAGTGCACCATGCAATACGTGCCCTCCTTACTACCCATCACCAGTCTATCCCATTCCCCCGCTCCCCTCCCCTCTGAAGCCCTCAGTTTGTTTCTCAGAGTCCATAGTCTCTCATGCTTCATTCCCCCTTCTGATTACCTGCAGCTTTCTTATGCTGAGGGTTTGCATAGCATATCTTTTTCCAGGCTTGTATTTTCAACCTCTCTGTGTCATCATATTGTGGTGTTTCTGTTAAACATCATCTTAAAATTGTCTCATAATCTCATAGAATCTGTTTGCATTTTATGTAATTATTGATATAGTTGGTGCTACCATCTCAGTATTTGTCTTCTATTTGACCCATCACTCTGTGTGTGTGTGTGTGTGTGTGTGTGTGTGTGTGTGTATTTCTCTTTCCCATCTTTTTTGGATAAACAGATATGGTTTTAGGATTTTATCTCTCATTAAAAATTTTTTTTTTTATTAATAATGATTTTTTATTATATTATGTTAGTCACCATATAGTACATCCCCGGTTTTCGATGTAAGGCTCGATGATTCATTAGTTGTGTATAACACCCAGTGCACCATGCAATATGTGCCCTCCTTACTACCCATCACCGGTCTATCCCATTCCCCCACCCCCCTCCCCTCTGTAGCCCTCAGTTTGTTTCTCATAGTCCATAGTTCATTAAAAATTTTTAGTTTCATATGTTCATGTATTTTTTTTCAGTGATAGCTCTGGAGGTCACAATATTTTTTTTTTTAATATTTTATTTATTTATTTGACAGGGACAGCCAGCAGAGAGGGAACACAAGCAGGGGGAGTGGGAGAGGAAGAAGCAGGCTCCTAGCAGAGGAGCCTGATGTGGGGCTCAATCCCAGAACGCTGGGATCAGGCCCTGAGCCGAAGGCAGACGCTTAACGACTGTGCCACCCAGGTGCCCCACACAATATTTGTTTTTAACTTAGTGCTGTCAACCTTCAAATACTACCATACTGCATCATGAAGTAATACAACAGTATGCTTCATTTCCCACTCCTATCCTTCGTATGCTTGCTGTCATATTTTACTTCCACGTTTTATGAAATCCACTAAATATTGTTATTCTTTCTGCTTTTAAACATTGTATTATTGTGTTGAATTAAAAAAAAGAAATGTATTATTGTAGACACATGGATAACTAGTCAAAAGGTCTTTACATTTACCTACATATTTATCCTTTCTGGTGCCCTTCACTCCTTCCTGAAGATGCAAGCTTTCCATCTGATATCATTTTCTTTCAGCCTGAAAAATTTCTTTTAGCAATCTTATAGTGCAGGTATGCTGAAAATGAATTGTCTCTACTTTTATATGTCTGAAAATGTCTCTATTTTGTCTTCATTTTGAAGGATATAGTACTCTAGCTTGACTGTTCTTTTACTTTAAAGATGATCTTTTATTGTCTTTGGCCTCAATTTTTTTTTTTGTAAGAAGGCACCTGTAATTCTCATTATTGCTCCTTAATATGTAATATTTCTTTTTCATCCTTTGTCTTCTTTTAAAAATTTTTCTTAAAAACACTGTTTTTCTTCATCTTTGCTTTTTAACAGTTTGACCTCTCCGTGTCCAGTAATGGTTTCCTTTTGATTGACCCTACTGATGAGATCTATGGGTTAGTATTGCTCATCAATCTTCAAATATTTCTTCTGTCCTATTCTCTCTGCTTCTTCTGGGACCACAGTTACATACACATTGGACAATATCTGATAGTGACTCATGGACTGCTGATGCTTTGTATGTGTTTTGCATTCTTTCTCTCTCTGGGTTTCAGTTTGGAGAATTTCTCTTGGGATGTGTTCAAGCTTACTGATGTCTTCATCTATTGTGTTCAGTCTGCTGTTAAACCCATCCAGTGATTTTTTTTCCATTTCTATCCTTTATTTTTATTTCTAGCATTTCAGTTTGATTTTTTAAATAGTTTCTGCTGAAATTCCTCATCTGGTCACACACATTGTCTGCCATTTCTTCTAGATTTTTCATCTATTTTTATCATTATTTTAAATTCCCTATCCTATACTATTAATATTTGGGTTGTCACCAAGTCTTCCTCTACTGATTATTTCTTACTTGACCACATGTCACATGCTCTTGCTTCTTCAAAAGCCTCACAGTTGTTTGTTTGTTTGTTTTAAGATTTATTTATTTTATTTTAGAGAAAGAGAGAGAGAGCACATGATCAGGGGGAGGGACAGAGGGAGAAGGAAAGAGAGAATCTAAAGCAGACTCCACACAGAGTGCAGAGCCTGACATAGGGCTCGATCCCATGACCCTGAGATCATGACCTGAGCCAAAACTAAGACTCAGACGCTTAACCTACTGAGCCATTCAGGTGCCCCAAGTCTCACAGTTCTTTATTGTGTCCTACATACTGTGTATAAAAGGCCAGCAGAGATTTAAGTAAACATTATCTGTCTCCAAAAAATGATATGTTCCTTATTCTGTAAGACTGATAATGTTGGGGGCTGAGTCAGTCCAACCCATATTTAGCTTTCATGCAGCTTTAGTTAGATTCATTTCACCTGAAGAATTTTTCCTTCAGGAATTGAGATCTGGGATCTCTGTTCTATGGCCTCTCCAAGCATTTGGAACCTCTGGGAAGTTTTCTTTGCTCTCCAGTACTGTGTACCTTGGGTAATTTCTCTCAGTCCCCTGCCCCACCCTGAGCCTTTGGAGGACCACTGAAGTGCAATTTGTAGAAGTTCCTTGGAAGAACTGCTCTCAGTTCTCTTGTCCTGCTCCCATTCTTCAAGCACTCAGTGGAAGCCTGTGGAAAAGAGCTGATGAATGCATGAAGAATCTTTCTATAGTTGAAGCTTCTTAGAATTTTAATCTCTTATGCCAGCCATTAATAGTTTGTTATCTTAATCCATGTTTTAACAGATTCCTCTCCCTCTCACAGTTCAACCAGAGATGAAATAACTGTTTGTCCTCCTCTCCCTTATCACTTTATGGAATTTAGTTCATTAAGTTTCCTTGTACCCTTGGCTCTCTGTAGCTCATCCAAGAAGTCCCTTGAGGGTCGTTTTAATGATAGCTTTCAAATTCTGAAGACACTGGAAATAGGAATAAACTGTTGGAGACAAGATGGGCATTGTACATTTGTATAATCAGAACCTGTCTCATAACTCCCCTTTTTGGCTACTTTTTGATAGTTGAATAATAGAGGCAATTAACAGCACAGCAGCCAACCGCAGTAAAAGGGTGATGTAAGATGACACACTGGTAGTCACTTTAGGCAGTCCCATGCTGGTACTCAGCACTGCTGAAGCACATCATGGTTTTTCTGCTTCATTTTTTGTTACTATCGTTGTTTTCTGTAATAAGAGCTGTTCTGTTTGAGTAAAAAAAAGTCTTCCTGATATGACAGATGTCGAGGTGGTTATGTTTGCTTTCAGCAAATTCATTGGAGGAAAATTCAAGCTACATTCTGTGGAGAGGAGGTAATTGACCAAATATCAAGCAGTTAGGTCATAAATGGAGACAGTGTCCCTGCCGGGTTTCTTCACTAGGGGTCTAGTTATTTTGGATCTGCTGCGGCATTGATGCATTGGGAAGAAAGAGAGAAAACACTTTGCATCCCCAAAAAGTGAAGGACAGAGGCTTGAGTTGGATCTCAGCCTTTAGTGAAACACTGCCTCTTGCTTACTCAAGAGTTCATACCCCTCACTATTCTAGGTCCAGTTGAAGTCCCTGAGATTATGCCCATTAATTAAGTCACTCAGTTCACACAGGCATAAAGAGATTCTACTTACTTCCAAAAAGTCTAAGCTTCCTTGAACATTCTCACATCTCTCAATATTGGCCTTTTATAGTATGAACACTTAAGTCCCCAGAAGGTCTATTAAATCATCTACAAGGGCAAATGAATGACATTAAGTGCAAGGTGAGTTTGCAGCAGAATTGATTATTTCCTCAGCTGATATCAGTGGAAATCTACTGAGTCTCTACTGCACTCATAAAAAACAGATCATGTTTGACAAATGTGGCTGGATATTTTTATACATTTCCACTATTGCTTGATAAGTAGGAGGGAGGGAGGTGGAATTTCTCTGAATATTTGTAAAGTGCATGACATTGAACCCATAGGTGGAATGATTTATAAAACTAGCAATGCTTCCTTTCTTGGAAGAGCAGAAGTCATCTAGCACAGTGCTCAGGAATATAGGCTTAAAAGTCAGGCTTCCTTGGGCTTGAGTCCTTACTGTACCATTTATTTGGGTAACTCTCTATGCCCCAGTTTCCCCAGGGTATTAAGGGCATCTATTACCTATCTCTTGCTATTCTTTTAAACACAGTTATTCTTTTTGTAGAATTTTGTACATTGCCTGGCACACAGTTGGTGCTTACTAAGTGGTAATAACTATAACATATGGAAATTGATTCATGATAGAAGGCTGCAAGAAAACCCGATCACTTGTATGGTAATAACTCTTAAGGGCTCTCTCCAATTGTACTTGTATACTTGTGTTATTCTAGCCTGGGGGTCTGATTGGATTTTTTTTTTCTACGTACAACTGACTAGGGAGAATTTGTTGCTCAAAATCTTTTTGTTCAACTTTGTAGTGCATGGTAGGATTTAGCAGGAATGCATTGTTTGCTGTTCTATTTAGTTTCTTCACAGTTCGAAATTAATAGAATTTGTGTCCTAGTGAGAAAGGAAGATAAGAGAGATTTGGCTCCAAAGTTCTCTGGGTATCATGGTAAAACCATCCGGAATTCACAATGTTAATGTGGATAACTGAGAGCTGAATGTCATAAGGTGCAGGAAATGGGAGACTAAGGCAAGTGTCTGTTATTTCTTGGGATACTCACACCAGGGTCTCAGCTACCAAGTCTAGTATTTATGCCTATACCCAGGTAAGAATGTTGCCAGGGTTTGTTAGTAATGGATCTTGTGTAATGATGCCAAACAGAGCATGAAAGCAGAGTTATTAATCTCATCTCTGGTTATTTAAATATTTCCTTCCCTCCTTCTCATTACCAAGGAGAGAAGCAAAAGGCAGAGCAGTGTAATGGTTAAAATAAGACAAGAGGTTGGAGTCAGACAGCCTGGATTTGGATCCTGCCTTTGTCTCATTGTAGATGCTAAGTCTCAGATTCCCCAACTGAAAAGCCAAGGTAACAGAGCTTCCCTCACTGGGTTCTTGTGAATTTAAAGGAGATAAGATATGTAAAATATAATGTTCCACAAATCTTGACTCATCCTATTAATTCAGAAAAGAAAGCTTAATCTTAGACATTTTCCTTCTCGAGGCTGAAGATGCATGAAGGCCCAGATGTGGACTGGGGTTATTGGCGGCCATAAACCTCATTTTCAAAAAAGGATCTATCCATCTTACTACTTTCATCTGTATACACACAGTGGCTTTCACTGGGAGTCTGCTGAAGAGATGTAAAAAAGACCAATTTGGAAGAAAAGGATAAATAAAGTGGCTTTCTTCCCTGAATTCAGATTGAGTACACAGCTGTGTGAGAGGCTTCAAACCCTGCAAGATATCATCAATGTCAATGTCAATGCCAGGAATAAAACAGTGCCAAACCACTGACAGCTGCCCCTGCTGGGCCAAGCATTGATCAGTGAAGGCTCAAGGCTTTGAGACGTGCGGTGGGAACTGCTCTCGGATAAGAGGATCACTGGTGATAGAGGCATCAAGCCAACATTAGTGTGCCCATCCTTCTATCAGGGATGCCAGGAGAGCTAATAGGGACCATGGGCCAGCTTGTAGCAAATAACCACACTCCAGGTATTTTACTCTGTGAAATGGCTCCCCACCATTTCTGTGAGGTAAATTTATTTCATTCAGGAAAATTTGGAAATTCTGGTTCTACCATACTGGTTATATAATAAGTTAGATGCCCAGGAGAACACAGTGGAGTCTTTTTTTAATTTTTAAAAAATTTAAAAAAGATTTTATTTATTTATTTGAGAGAGAGAAAGAAAGAGAGAGCACACAAGCAGGGTGAGCAGCAGAGGGAGAGGGAAAAGCAGGCTCCTCGAGGAGCAGGAAGCCAAAAGCAGGGCTTAATCCCAGGACCCCGGGATCATGACCTGAGCTGAAGGCAGACGCCTAACTGATTGAGCCACCCAGGTTCCCCAGCACATTGGAGTTTTAACACTCATCTGTATCTTATTTATCATTGTACTCCTCTGTGTTTAGCACAAACCTTAAGATAATGATTCTTCCTTTTCTCAATTTGGTCACCATCTCATTCATGCTCCCTTTCTTGTTCACGTAGAGAAACTATCCAATCCAATTCATTATGCCATTATACAGATAAGAACATTAAGGCAGAGGAGCAGGAACTGCTCAAGATCACATCCCTATTCAGTAGTTGAGCAAGACCAGAATTCTTTGGTTGCAAGCAACAGCTATCCCATATACTAACTTAAACAATAGATAAACAGACAAGTGAGAAGGATACTGGACAACTCGTAAATTAGAAGAAGAGCTGAAGACCTAGGCATTGAGAGAGCTGTGAACAAGCATACTCAGTGGTCTTGGTGGTAGGAATTCATTAGCAATCTTTCCGGGATCCTACCATTAGGTCATAGGCCTCAGCCACCTCATGGATGTGGCTGTTCAAGATCCAAATTCCTGGAGAGAGGGACTTCATTTGTCATCAAGTCAATTCTTGTCATCAGGGTCTCTGGACCCCGTGACTGACCCCCCACTAGAATCATATGGGGTCAGATTTAGGGGTCAAATTCTCAAGGGATACTGAGAAAACAGAAAGAAAAAAGTATGAAATAAGTATATATTGCATGTTTAAAATAAGGCTAATCATTTTCCAAAAGCAAAACAATTTTAAAATATATAATTCTTAACTTTCTAGAAAGTTCAGAAACAGGCACCTTCTTCGTTATAAAATGGTTTCTTCAGTGTACCTACAGTTTAACAGATGATGATCGAGGCCCATGGGGCCACTCCAGCTTTTCTTCTTGGGACCTGGCCCTATTTCTGTGTTGGAAGTCAGGAAACTTGCTGTTCCAGGACTTAACCTACATCTAGAAAATGACATGGACATGATGTAGAAGGTTCCCAGGATGTATCTTAAATATATGCTCATCAAGAGCATTTTGACTTTTTGGAAAACCTTTTCTGCAAGATTTTTTAAAAAACTGTATCAATCACATCTTGAACAGAGTAAAGTTCATCCTGAAGTAGAACTATGCCCAAGGAGAAAGCACCATTGCCTGAGAACCTGAAGAGTAGGTTTAGGTCCTGTCTCTAATATTGGCTATTTTGGACAAGGCAGCTTTACCTCCCTTGACCTCAGGGTTTTTTGGTTTTGTTTTTAAATTTATGTAATGAGGATGTTGAACTACAGACTTTCTAAAGAAACAGTAGGACAAGTGAACATGAAAATGAAAAAGTGTTTTAATACTTAATAAAACTAAATTCTATTCCATGGATGGGTCTTACTTTGATTCTTTTTTTTTTTTTAAGATTTCATTTATTCATTTGACAGAGAGAGAGCAAGAGGCAGGCAGAGGGAGAGGGAGAAGCAGACTCCCCGCTGAGCAGAGAGCCTTACGTGGGGCTCAATCCCAGGACCCTGGGATCATGACCTGAGCCAAAGGCAGATGCTTAACCGACTGAGCCACCCAAGTGCCCCACTTTGATTCTTTTAAACACAATGTCAGGACATATAAAGATTGACAAGATAGACACTAATCAAATATTTTCTTCATTGCTTTAATTACATTTTTGTTTTGTCTCTAAGAAAAATTAAAATCCCCATTGAGAGCCTGTGGACACTATTGTCTGCTCTGTGATGAAGATGTGATTGTTTTGAATGCCTGAGCAGTCTTGAATGCCCCTTCTCCTCATTACTTCTTCCGTGAGCTGTAAGTTGCTTAACCAATCTGGTGGACACAGAGGGTTAGCAGGCCACCCAGCTTCTGACCCCCACTTTTATTATTTTATCAAGAGCAAAAATGTTAGGCAATATTGGCATTCAATCACAACTCTCTGATTTCATTTGAGACTCCTGGGCAACTTCTCCCAATGGAAACATTAAACAGCAAGTAAGCATAATTTCTGAAGAAAGAGAATTTTTTAGAGGGATTTTGCTGATATTACACATTTTATTTCCTTTTTTAATTCTAATTTAACTTCTTTGGCCCATAGAGTTTAATGGTCATATTTTGTTAATATTGCCCCTGCGAGGGAAAGAGAAAATTAACCACATCAGATGTCAGAAGCTCTATGGAGAGTCTCCTTGAAAAATTCAGGCACTCTGCTGGACTCTAAATATAGAGTCTGAATCCTTGTTCTCAAGGAGCCCACAGATGGTGGAGTAGGGAGAGGAGTGCCTTTCCATTATCCATTCAATGCATAATCTATAGGTGTAATCAATACCTACCAGTGAGGCTACCTAGAAAACACCTTGTGCATGAACAAGCCTAGCTAGGAGTCCAGTGCCCTGTTTTTGCCAGCTGTCTGGTTAGAACGGAGGTGAAGCAGATAGAGGAGACAGATTCATTGTCGGTATGTGTTACATCTCTAAATAATCTGCAACTTTAAGAAAAGGTTTTTTCCTCCCAGGTACTAACAAAATAAATTCACCAGAAGATAGCCTAATGATCAGACTTATCTGCCACTTCAATATTGTTAGACTCCAGGGAGTAAATGTCTCTCATTATTGTAAGAGAGAATTATGGAAGATTTCTCCGTGAACCACAACCTTATCTCCATCTTCATTCTTCCAGGCAGTTGTGTTGAACATGTAAATATTCCCCCTGCTGTGATTATTAGTGCAGCTGGCCGGAGATGCTTTATTTTCAAGATGCTGATGCAAGAAGATAGGAGCATCGGGAGCACTGCACCAGGTAAGACTGTCCCCACTGCCAGGTGCTGGTTTAGAGAGTGACAGCACTGGGTTAGGACAAGGTTGAAGATGTACTTTGTCTTAGTCAAGGTTTATTTGCTGTTACAATTAATATATGCCTCCTCAAATTAGCTGAAACACGAAGGGGGTTATAGGAGAAAGATGCAGGAGAATTTAATGGAACACAGGGGTGTTAATTATAGTCTGACCTCCAAAGAGACTGGGTTGAGAAATTAAACATCTATTCTCTGTCTCTCTGAGACCATATGGTCTCTCATTTCCCCTCATTTCATTTTTCTCTTTTCAACATTCCTGCTTTATCTCCATCTCTGTGCATATGGCAGAAGATGTCTGTCCCACGCCCCCTCCCTCCTCCGCCCCCCAACTTGTTCACCTGCCCTTGCTATCACATGTTGAGCCTGGATAAAGACTGAAACTCCCATATTTTTTACTTCAAATTCCCAGGAAATTCCCAGGAAAGAGTCTCTGATCAGCTGAGTTTGGCCTATTTTATCCACCGAAGGTCTGATCAGCTATATGGAAACCCTAACGCTCAAATATGGACCCCCAACAAACCCAGGCCTCATATTAAGAACCCTTCACTGAGCATTGTCATGAGCCCTTCATGTGCATGTCTCTGTCTGAAATTCTCAGAAATCCCACTAAATAGGAATTATAATCCCATTTCACACATAACAAAGCAGGTTAAGTAATTTGTCCAAGATCATACATTTATTAATGGCAGAAGAAGAATTTAAACCCAGCCCTCCTCAACTTCAAAACCCATGCTCTTTACCACTACCCTCTCCTGCTCTAAAACAGGACTTCTCAAATTTCAATCTGCATCAGAATCACCTGGAGGGTTCATTAAAATCTAGATTTCTGGGCTCTATGCCCAGAGATGCTGATTCTGTAGGTGTAGGATGGGGCTCACGAACTTGCACTTCTTTTTCTTTTCTTTTTTTTAACAATTTATTTATTTATTTGACACAGGAAGAGAGAGAGAGAGCAAGCTGGAGGAGCAACAGAGGGAGAGGGAGAAGCTGGCTCCCCACCAAGCAGGGAGCCTGATGTGGGGCTTGATCCCAGAACCCTGAGATCATGACCTGAGCCGAAGGCAGATGCTTAACTGACTGAGCCACCCAGGAGCCCCCAAACTTGCATTTCTAACAAGCTCCACTATGAAACTGACGCTGCCAGGCAAGGACCCCACTTCAAGTGGTGCTAATCAGTCATGAAGTTAATATCATGAATGAACAAACCTCTCTGAATTGTATGCATACCCCCAAAATAAGTAGAATAACAGAAGTTCTTGTGAGTTCATTTACTTGCTTCCTCTAATCCCCTCTAATGTTCTGCTTTTAACACTACTCTCTAAGAAAGGAAACCTTTCCTGGCATAGGATACTTACATTGTGAGAAACTCTCGGGAGTCCTGGAGATATACACAATTCATAATCTTTGGAGGTCACTATGGAAGTTACCTTCCATGCTTTTCCCCCTCAACCCTCCCAAATAAAAAAACCACTCTGATGCTCATCGGAGAAATAATTCTGAATAACATTGCCTCACTGGGAGATGGCAGAGATCAGTTTCCTGAACTAGGATATACATGAACTTCACTCTTCTCACCCCACATATTTTTTGAAAGTTGTTCCTATGCACTAATGAAAATGAACTAACTGCGACAATAAACAATATCATGGATGAATCTCACACACACAATGTTTAGCAAAAAAAAGCCAAACATGATAAAGTACATACTTCATGGTTCCATTTATATAAAGTTCTAACATCTGTCAAACTCCTCTATGGCGATAGAAATCAGGATAGGCACCTGGGTGGCTCAGTTGGTTAAGCATCTGATTCTTGATTTCAGCTCAAGTCATGATCTCAGGGTCAAGAAATGGAGACCTACACTGGGCTCTGCATTCATCCTGGAGTGTGCTTGTCCCTCTTTCTTTGCTCCTCTCTCTCTCTCACTCTCTCTCTCAAATAAATAAATAAATAAATAGGATCTTAAAAAAAAAAAAGAAAGGAAAGGAAAAGAAAAGAAAAGAAAAGAAAAGAAAAGAAAAGAAAAGAAAAGAAAAGAAATCAGGGTAGTGGTTGCTCCTGGAAAAGGGTAGCGACGGAAGGGCACGGGGCAGAGCCAGGGGACGGGGGTGGGAATGACCTCTTTCTTGATTTGGACATGGGTCACATAGGCATGTTCAGTTTGTGAAAACTGATCAGCTCATACATTAATGAACTGAACACTTTTTTGTATGTATATTCCAATATAAAGATTCAGAGGAGGTTAAAAAAAAAAACCCTCAATTGTGGACAAGCAGAATATAAAACCACTCAGAGCTTTATCACAAACAGGCTAAACTTTCACACCTAGAAAGAATAAGCTTGAGAGGAAACACCCCAAAGTGATAACCATGGCTACCTCTGGGTGGTGAAAATGTGGATGACTTTATTTTTTATACCTTTCTACATTGTTTAAATTTTCTACATATGCATGTATTACATTTACAAAGATGTTTTAACCTACTAAGCTTTTATTTAGAAGCTTTTACTTAAAAACAAATCAATTTTATTAAGGTAGAAGCAAATAAGAGGACCAGTCCCAACAAATTCAGAAAAGGAAATTCCAGGTCTATGAATGCCTATCTAATACCAACGTCAAAACAAAATGTGGCCATGAGAATTGAGGGACCTTGACATTCACTTTATCCCCCATAAATGATTATTTCCCAAAGGCCATTCTAAGCTTCTATTGGTGTTTGTAAAGCAAGATTCATGAGGGAAAGGTACTTAGCAAGTGAGGAAATGGTCATTTCATAAGGTTTGCGAAATAAGATATGAGTGTCCAAGGACCAAGTGATAAACAGAATGATAAATGACATTTTAGACCAAAGCTCAGGAACGCTAAAAACTCCAGGAAACCCATCTCATGCTTCCTAGTACTTTTAATATTTGTGACAGTGATAAAATTGAATAAAAATATAGATGTGTCTGTGGCCAGAATTTTAAAAGCATTCTTTCATCATTTCCCCTTGAAGTTCTAGAAGGGTGAAGTTTTTCAAAGAGGTTATACCTTTTATGTTAAGAATCGCAATGTGTTTGACTAAAGGAACAGTAAAAGTTTCTTGAGAGTCAAAGAGAAAAAAAGAATGGCAGTGTGATCTTCCATTCTGGACTCTAAATATTTCCTAAAGGTTCACCAGCCATGCCAACATCAAACACACAAGGAAGAAAGAGGAATCAGTGGGGAAGAGAGGCCATTGCTGAGCTGGCTGGCAAGTGCACATTACTTTGCTACATTTTGAAGGAAGTTTTTTCAGGGCTTCATGGTTATCCTCTCCTCCCCTAAAAGCTCTTCATTACAATGAATTAACCAATGATATGTATTTGGTATACAGACACATACATGCATGCACACACACAAAGCAATATGTGTGTATGTGTATGTGAGCAGTGGTATAGCATTCCAGTAAGAACACAGGCTCTGGAATCAGTCTTCCCACATTTGATTCTTCCAGTCACTATGTGTGTGACTTTGGGCAAATTTTAACTTGGCTGAGGACCAGATTCCTTGGCTATAAAATGCAAGTAATTTGTATTCCTTCCTTACTGGGTTATTGTGAGGATTATGAAAAATTATTTTCTTCTTTTCTTTTTAGATTTTATTTATTTATTTGAGAGAGAGAGAGAGAGAGCAGGGGGAGGGGCAGAGGCAGAGAATCTCAAGCAGACTCCAAGCTGAGCACAGAGCCCGACAAGGGGTTTGATCTCATGACCCTGAGATCATGACCTGAGCTGAAACCAAGAGTCGGACGCTTAACTGACTGAACCATCCAGGTGCCCTGGGGATTATGAGAAATTATACATAAGGCAGTTATCAATTGACTGCCTATTAGCTCAAAATTCACCCTTCAATACCCATTCTACAATAATGGAGAGAAGCTTTTTAAGTATTTCTCCTTTACAATGAGCACGATGTTAAGCTTTCTCAATACAAGGCACTGAAGGGACACTGCAAGAGGAAAAGGGCTCTACTTCTGTTTGCAAAGACTGCTTTAACAGTCACTGTGTGGATGGGGCTCTGCCCTTGTAGTGAGCCCAGAATGTGGGTTCTCAGTGAGCTTGCAGCTCCAGTTAGACTCACCTTCCTATGGTCCTTTCAATAGGACACTAACACCTAGACTTTCCACACATACATCCCCAATTCCCTGTGCAAGTCTGCATGCCCAGTTACCAGTTGCACTCCACTTTGCCCCAAGGATTGCTTCCTTTTGCCCAGCAACTATAGACCAGCTCTTGCCCAACAAACCAGGGAATTTTTCTACCATCTGTCGAGCAGCAACTACACTTTCTCCAGTGGGGTCTTAATCCCAGCCTTGAAATGGGGGCCCATGTTTGTCCCTTTTTGGGTACTCTCCCTCAGCTCTCCTGCCATATAGAGTTATTTTGTATCTTATAGTTAATCTTCTATCATAGGAACCAGCAATTTTTCATGTAAACAGCTGAGTTATAAAAGCAGGAGAGGCTCAGGGTCAGTAAGATAGCACAAGAGCCTAGGCGAGCCAGGGGTCTCTTTACACAGCCTGTGATCTAAGAACTCTTTATATTTTCAAAGAGTTGGATGAAGAACACTAGGTATATCCTGTGTTTTCTTAAGCTAAAATGTGTAGAGTTTGACCTTTTGAATGTCCTCCTATGGACTAAACAGATACATGTAGACAGAAAACACATATTTTTTTGAAGATTTTATTCATTTATTTGAGAGAGAGAGAGAGAGAGAGACAGAGATAGCTATGGAGATCATGAGAGAGAGCATGAGAGGGGAGGAGAGGGAGAAAGCAGGCTCCTGACCCAGTAGGGAGCCCGACCTGGGCTCAATCCCAGGATCATGACCTGAGCCGAAGCCAGACGCTTAACCGACTGAGCCACCGAGGCATCCCAGAAAGCATGTTTTTTAAGTAAAGGAACAGAATTACAATCACTAGAGGTGGGAAGTGAGGCTGCAGGTTTGTATGCAGATAATTTAAAAGTAAATCTCTACTTTTGGGGGCTTAAAAAGTCCTTTAGCCATTTTTGCTGATTTAAATACCAGGCATGAGTCTTTAGCCCAATTTCTTGAACCTCTCTGTTTTTATCCATTTACTCAATGACCTCTAGCAAATTAAAAAAAAAAAAAAGCCTCTTACTTTATTATAAAGAGTAGTTCATCTCTCTATAGGTTAACCTCTAAATTCAGTTTGGAATCTCTCTTGCACATCTAGAGATTTGTTGATGTACTCAGTTAACAGAGAGCCTTGTTCTCCAGAGAGAAAAGTAATAGGGGCTGTGGCATACACAAAGATGCATTGACCGGTTAGCCCATCAAGGAAGGACTTGCTGTCCAGCTGTGGGAGAAAAGGGTCAGCAGACAAGGTTGCCCTCAGCTGCAGAAAGCCTCCCTACCTGAGATCATGCCCTTCCTAGGGAAGCCTGCATTGACTGATTCAGCAAGGTGGCAATATGAAGGGCCAACCATCTTGGTGATTCAAGACATTCTCATAGGCAAAATTTGCCCCAAAGATTCCCTGCCAAGTTGTCCAAGGCTTGTTAGGCTTGCATCACAGTTTGATTTCTTCCTTTGCCCAATCTGGTCCTTTCCCTTCCCTTCAGAGGTATTGATCCCTCATAAAAATCTTGCATGCTAAACTCTGACTCAGCATCTGCTTCTAGAGAACACAAGTAGCAACAGACTGACGTTCCCATTAACATGAAATAATCTGTACTTATTCAATACATTCTTGAGTGCCTATTTTATGTCAGACACTATACTCAGTAGTGGGGTTATAGTAGTAAAATGATACATCTGTGGTTTCTGCCCCACAGAGCTTGAGGTCTGGTGGAAAAAATAGACAAAACACAAACAAATGAATGAGCATGAATGGGTGAATGAAAGAAGTGCTTCAGTTTATGTTGTGGTTGACTGGTTAATATTTTGTATACCTTCAGTAAATTGACCCAAGCCAATTTACTTTGGATCTTTGGACAGAACTTGCTTATGGAATACTGGACAGCCAGTTATCACTTTTTTCTTGCAGTTCAATGAGTTTTCTCTCTGTCTCCTCATTCTTTATTAAGAAAATCATTCAGACTGCAGTTTTCTAGTTTTAGACATGCCCATTGGCAACTGGAGCATCTAGTTTGGAGACATAATTGAAAAGACTAAAGAATGCACTGAGGACCTTTTGGCTGATAGATGCTGAAAAAGAAGCCAAAATAGTTTGGTCAAGGTTTCTGGAATACCAGAGTTTCTAATTATAAGAGATGGTATTTATTTCCTACTGACTCAAACAGTGACATGTTTTAGTCAAGGTGATTTAAAGATTAGAGAGAGAGGTGGATGCTTGGGGCATACTGGAGAGAATATTGGTTATTCTGCCATTAGCTTTTACTCTGCAATGTTTTTAGCTTCCAAAAACACTTTAATTGAGCTGGACTTTTTGTCTCTTGGGAATTGGGAAGGCTCCAGAAAGAACACATGCAGATTAGTTGTACATTTTCTCATTAAGTGTTATCTTTCTAAGCTCCCTAGTGGCAAATTAGCTCGTTTTGAAGAGTTATTATTGCATCCAAGCCATCATGGATGCTTTGGGATTATGATGTAACCCAGAAATATTAACCCCCTCATGTGGGTGCCTAGAGTCTTGGCAAAGTTTTCCCTAGCTAGCCAGTGTTTGAAATAAATACATAAATAATAACAAGAGTTAACAATTATTGAATGTTTACTATATGCTGAGCACTTGTGCCAAGTACATGATACATACACTTTCCCATTCAATCCTCACAGGTATCCTACAAGGTAGGTCTTATCACCATCTCCACTTTATAGAGGACAAAAATGGGGCTTGGATGGGTTAAATAATTCACCTAGAACATATAGCTAATATATGGCAAAGCCAATATAAAACCTCAGTGTACCTGACTCCAAAACCACTATAACACTCATAATAAAGCAAGGTCCTATTCATTTGAAAACCACCAAATCAAAGTTTCTATTCTAATTGTTCCATATTCAGCAACTCATGACATCCTGTTAATACACTGCTTTCCATACTGTTCTCATCAGCCTCGGTGCCTAGAATAAAAAATGGCCCAGTCCAGCCCATCTTAATTCAGTCCACTAGAAGATTCATATGGCCTGTGAAGTGTTTTAGTTTCTGGGGAGGGAGAGGCAGACAAAGATGAATAAGAAACATTTCTTGCCCTCAGTGAAGTTAAAAGTCTATCAGGGGCTTTTAGTCTTTATCATCTTGGAGTCTGTACTCCCCATTTCTCATTCCTTCTTTTTAGAAACTAGACCAGGGAGGGAATGAAAGGACACTCACCTAGGAGTGCCTGGAGGGCTCAGTCTGTTAAGTGACTGCCTTTGGCTCAGGTCATGATACCGGTGTCCTGGGATGGAGCCCCTTGTCGGGGCTCCCTACTCAGCAGGGAGTCTGCTTCTCCCTCTGCCCTTCCCCCCACTTGTGCATGCCCGAGCATGCTCTCTCTCTCAATCTCACTCAAATAAATAAATAAATAAATAAATAAATAAATAAATAAGATCTTTATAAAAAAATAAATAAGAAAGAAAGGAGACTCACTTAAAGCATAACTGAGATAACAGTTCAGGACTCAATGTGATATCTGGCAAAGAACCAGGAAAATCTCCCTGACTCATATGAAAATGGAACCCAAGGCCCCTGCCTCAATCGTACTATTAGTATTACGTAGGCAAAGCCAGTCCAAACATGATTACACTATAATGGACAACATTTCCCTTGGGATATGGTTCCAATCACCATCTGATCAACCCCATTTTTCAGGAGATACTACCATGCAGAAAATATGCCCCTAGCAGTCATATTTGAACTGCATAGCCCTATCGCAATCCATACTTGGTTAGTCAGTGGATCAAAAATAACCCAAGATGAGCCAATCAGATTATTTTCCCTGGAATTTTTTGTATCCCCTATCCTCGTGAGTGGCTGAACTAGTAATACCTAAACTTGGGGGCTATGGAGTGGCCATACATTTGTGTGCGACAAGGAGCAAAGAAAACCTGTCTGCATCTAGAGGACAAATAATACTGGTGTGGAGGGAAATGGCCAGGAGAAATGGAAAGAAAGTCATGAAATTCTGGTTGAATTCTGGTTCCAGCCTGGTTTTCTAAATTCTGGTTACAATCCCCAAGTCATTCCTTTATTCTTACAATAAATTTCCATTTTTGGGTGTAAGCTAGCTTCAGGTGGTTTCTGTCACTTGTCATCACTGACATTTAGTGCAGAGATCAAACTTAATCTTTACCAGAGCTGCCATGTACACTTAGTATATTGCACAACGTTAAGGGGTGTTAGTCACATCGTAGTTTGCATTATATAACCATATGCAGAGACAATGAGCTTCAAGGTTATTGAGTCCTTGGACAATACATTTCCTGTGTTCAATTCAATTTATCAAATGTTGATTGAGCACTTATTCTATGCCAGGGATTGCACTAGGTATGGGATACAAAGATTAAAAATAAAAACGGGTCCACGGGGTTATAATCTAGGAAAGCAGACCAACGAAAAGCAGTCACAACATAACGTGATATAGATGACACAGAAGAATTTCACAGGGAAAAGTCAATAACTGCTTCAGGGAGGATCAGGGGAGGCTTCGTAGAGGAGGAATGCCCAGGCAAGTTCCAGCAGTGAGGACAGCAGGTGTAAAAGTGTAAGTAAGTGGAATAGCATGGTGTGTTAACAGAACTCTGAATGGTTTGCAGTTCCTAAAGGTAGAAGGAGAGTAAGGTATGGGGCAGAGCTAGAGAGAGGAGCAGGCGCCAGTCCACAAGGAGTTTTGCCTACGAGGTTTAGCTGTTGTACATTATGCGGTAGACTAAGGCTTCTCACATTGTAATAAGATACCAGTCATCTGGGGTCTTGCAAGAATGTAGATTCTGATTCAGTACACCTGGGTGTGACTTGGGCATTTCACTTTCTAACAAGCTCTGTGGCCATGTCAATGCTGCTGGTGCATAGACCAAACCTCGAATAACGAGGATTCAAGCGATGGGACACTGAAGGCTCTGAAGCAGGGAATCATATGGCATTCCGGAAAGATCACCCTGCTGTACTGGGATGGTCATATTAGACCAGGAGGTGGGGAAAATTGACACAGGAGAACAATTCGGAAGATATTTCAAGATCCATGTAAGAAATGATGAAGACATTAGATTTGAAATGATGAAGAATTAGATTTACTGTGCCAACCTGAGTACGTAGTGTTAGGGAGAAGTAAGAAGAAGGGTTATTCCTCTACTTTCCTGATTCAGTCTGGACTTATGCTACAAAATAATGAAGACTTTTAGATTTATATTCTTAAATTGCACAACAGCTTTGTTGAGTGCTTATTTTTTAATCCATTGTATTTTAAAACCCATTTTAAATCTGTTTTCATTTTAATGTACAAAATCCACTCTTGATAATTTGCAATCAAGTGGCTGTTTCAAGTGGGCTAGATTTTGTGCTAAAATAGGTTTGTGATGAAATGAATTCTTCACAGGGAAATGGAGGGTGTTGTCATTTTAACCAGGGACAAATTCTGGCTCCAAGCACACCAGAAGTGAGGTGGCACCTTGGTTTGCATAATAATCACCTGGAGGGATTATTAAAAATGCAGACTCTTCTCCCACACCTCACCTTCCCTCATCCTTATTTTTGTATGCCTTACTTGGGCCCAGACAGCTGCATTTTTAAGCATACTCAAGAGAATCTGATGCAAGTGACATGCCCAAGAGAAATTGAGAAATACTAGCTTGTTTTGGCAAAAACTAACCGCCTTCCTGTAATGTGTTGTCTTTACCCGTTACTGACTAATACAACAAACACACAGACAAGATGGTCCCTGCTCTTAAGAGCTTATCTTCTCAATGAGTTAAGTGATCAGGATGTTTTACATCTCTAACCAAGACCCTTATTCCTACACCATGCTTATAAATAAAGACTCTTGTATCTGGTAAGGCCCACATTGCATAACCACCATTAATAACCCAAAAGTAATTTCAAAATGTTTTAATATTCATTGTTTTATTTGATCTGTGAAATAGGTAATGAAACTCTTTTATTTTCTAGATCTGGGTAGAAAACCTTAGAGACAGCATGGGTCTTGCTCAGCATCACAAAGCCAGTTAGGGGCAGAAACACTGCATCAGAGTTTTGCTATATCTTCAAAGCAAGTAAGGCAAGGAACCAGAAATTCTTATGGTCAGTTGCCCCTCCAGGTATCCCTGAACACCTGTGGTTCTCAACACTGGCTAATGTGAGAATTACCCTGAGAGCTCTTTCTTTTTTTTTTTTAATTAAAAAAATTTTTTTTTTTAGATTTTGCTTTTATTTATGAGAGAGAGAGAGATAGCGAGAGACAGCAGGAGGAGGGGTGGGAAGGGGCAAAGGGAGAGGACAAAGCAGACTCCCTCTTGAGCAGGGAGCCCAGGACTCTGGGATCATGACCTGAGCTGAGGGCAGTCGCTTAACTGACGGAGCCACCCAGGCACCCTGAGAGCTCTTAAAAACCGTGATGCCAAAGCCACACTCCAGAATCAGGTGGGAAACAGTATCAGTATTTGTTAAAGCTGCCCAGACAATTCCAATGTGCAGCCAAGGCCCAGAACTCTTGTGAAGGCAACCTCTGCCAGCAGAGGATTTGCTGTGGTTCTAATGAAGCTTAAGCCTTAGAGGTCTTCAGGACACCTGGGTGGCTCAGTTGGTTAGTTTGCCTCCAACAGCTCAGGTCATGATCCCAGGATCCTGGGATTGATTCCCACACTGGGCTCCTTGCTCACTGGGGAGCCTGCTTCTCCCTCTGCCTGCCGCTTCCCCTGCTTGTGCTCTCTTTCTCTGACAAATAAATAAGTAATCTTTTTTTAAAAAGCCTTAGAGGTCTTCATTTCCTCACAGACGGCTTACAAAGATGCATATTTAAATTCGTATTCATGATTTTTCTTTATTTTTCTCAATGAAGACCCCCTGTGTCAGCTGGGGTCCTCTGAGAAGCAGGTACCAATTGATATACAAAATGTTCACTGAGAGAGGGATGAAGGGAGAGGGAGTGGGAGTGGGTGGGAGTGGGTGGGCAGAGCCTTTGGATCTCAGCGCAGGTCTCCCCTTGTGAAGTGAAAGAAGGAAGAACCGGATCTGGGAGAGAAGGTAGGGGAATCAGGATTGGGTAGGAAGAGCCTCAGAACATAGAAAGTTACAGAAAGTCTTGGCCAAGGGGCCATCCCTGAACAAGGTTACTCATTAGACAAGCGTGGCACAGAGCGGGGAAACAGTCTGGCTTTGGCTCCTCTCATGCTCAGTCACTAGCTGGAACAGCCAGACCTCAGCATGGACATCACAGCAGATCTAAGATGCGGTCAGCCCACTATCAATCCTGCAATGGTTTCTCGTGAAGGGAAACCTGAGGGGCACACCTCCATGGCCACCACACCCCTCATCTACAGAGGCTTCACATCCCCAGAGCTAGATCCTTCTCTTCGCCTGGATTGTCAGTTCAGGAGGGAGGGAAGTGATCGCACAGCGCCATGCTTAACTAGGAGAATTACCAGTAACAGTTCGCGGGCTGCATGTACAACCTTCTTCCTTCCTTCTTTCTTTTTTTTTTTTTTTTAATTCACTAAGAAAGCTTAGCTGTGACATGCAAGTGTTTTCTCTTGAGTGAATAAACATTGAGTGACTAAACACCACCAAGGTGGTGATCAATCTGTCAGCCTGTTGTCTTCAGGGACCTGCCATTTAGGAAAACAGGTGAAACTTGGATTTATTCATTCCGTTAGTCACACAACGATTTTCCCTAAGTGCTTTTCTATATGTCAAACGCTACGTGATGCCGGGTGTTCAGGATACAGAATCTGGTTCCTGTTTTCATGAAGCTTATAACTTAGTGGGGAAGATGGACCAAAAGCCAATGGATGTAGAAATAAATGAAATGATTACAGCTTACAAGGAAAGTGTTAAGAAGGATACAAAGGGCTTTGACAGAGAGTAATGGGATGGGGAGATATTTTAGATAAGCTTGTTAGAGAAAGCTTCACTGAAGTAGGGGACATTTAAATAGAAACTTGAACTCTGGGGATGAGCTAGGACACGGAGGGGGGAAAGGAGTGTTCGCGATAGAAAGGAACTCCTGGTTTGTTCTAAGTGTTGTTCTAAATCTGATGTGACTAGAGCACACTGACCAATGGGATCCCTGGCAAAGAGTGATTCTGGTGAGGTAAGAAAGTAACACAAACCCCCACGGCTGCGGCAGGAAGTTTGAATTAATTGTATTTTAAGTGCAAGAAAAAGTCAGGGCAGGATTTTAAGCAATACAGCAATGTCAGTGGGAGTAGAGGTAACATGACATATCACTTTTAAAGGGATTTCTGTGGTTTGTGGGAATGGATAAAGGGGAAAGAGGGGAAGTAGAGGAATCAGTCGGCAGACTGTATCTTGAGATTTGGTGTTGGGTAGATGACCCAGAGAGAGTGGGAGCACATTACATTCTTCCAGTATTATTTTCTTATAGAGTATCTCAGTAGCTTTGAGAACAGCAGCTAGGTTTAAAATATAATAAGACATTAAGTCCAGAGTACATTTGAGGGCAGCTTTAATAAATAACATCTATGAGTTCATATTACAGATTAAAAATGCTTCTCATTATTATGTTTTAAGCTTGTTTTTTGATCTTGATTCTTTTTTTTTTTTAAAGATTTTATTTATTTATTCGACAGAGATAGAGACAGCCAGCGAGAGAGGGAACACAAGCAGGGGAAGTGGGAGAGGAAGAAGCAGGCTCATAGCAGAGGAGCCTGATGTGGGGCTCGATCCCAGAACGCCGGGATCACTCCCTGAGCCAAAGGCAGATGCTTAACCACTGTGCCACCCAGGCGCCCCTTGATCTTGATTCTTTTACAGTATTACTTGAGTTAGATATTTGTAATAAATAATACTTTATATTTCAGTATCTGTAATTTCTTGTGACATTTTCTCAGCTCTGTGTGGCAAACAAAAAGAAACACTGTAATTTGAGCTCCTTCTATATGCAAGGCACTGTATGAGGACAGAGAGATATAGATACAGATACAGATACAGATACAGATACAGATACAGACAGGGAGGCAAAGAAAATCAGCCTTGAACAACTGAAGACCCATCCAAGGATCATACCACTTACATGATACAAAACTAGGATTGGAACCCTTGCTACCTGATTACAAAAGCTTGTTTTGAACTACTAAATATATTGCCTAAAGATCATTTTGCGTCCTTTTTTCCCTTGAAGCATAGGAAGGAGAGTTTTTTATGTCAACACGGAAATAGCACAAGTTAAGATTCCTTTGCCTAAATCCAGTTCTGTATGCATTAGGAAAAGCTACACTTCTGGGTGTGAGGTGTCTGTCTCTATAAACTAGAATTCAACCTCTGAAGATTCTTCTTGCTGATCTTACCACACACTGGCTGCCTTCTGAAACCAAACCACAAATTCCTGTTTCATAAGTAGATGAACCTCAACATCCCTAGAGACATCCCTCAATATCCCACTTGTGAAATGTGACCTGCTTAGCATTTACATTAAACCCTTCCCAAAGGTGCATTTGTGGTTCATTTAAAACATGTTCCATCTTATTCCTCAAGTAAAATAAGTCATCTCTCTAAACATCCTTTTATCAGTATAGTGCTTTGCAGCTTATAAAGCACTTTTGCTCTATATCATTTGACCTTTTAGGAACAACTAACACAGGTGCTACTATCATCCTCTTTTTAACAGATGAAGAAATTGAGTCTCAAAGAGGTACATGATTCTTTCGAGCAAGGTTCTAGCTCTGAGAGGGTAGGGCCCGGAGGGATACCTGGGTGTAATGATTTCAACAGTTTTACAAAAACTAGAAGTAAAGAAGTGGGAAATGGTTATAACCATTATTATCTAGAATAAGTTAATCTTATAGATAGACTCATCCCCATATCAGGGGGAACTCTGAACCTCTTGGGGAAAGGGCTGATTGGTAAAATGTCTGTAGGTATTTGCAAGAATGGTATAAATAACAGAAGTGTGAATCTTTTCTATACTTAGCTGCTTTTGGCAGTATCACTACTGATTTCCTGTCACTGTTTCCATTCATTGCTCCTTTCATTCACAGCTGGCTTCTGTCAAGGATTCTTCCTCCCATGCATTAAGTTCCATTCCATTCAGAATCAGCTTGAATCAAATATAACCATGAGAGGTGCCTTATGGAGAATACAGAGGCCGTACCAGTGCTTTGATTTGCAATGGAACACAGAAGGAACTGGAGGCCGTAAAAACTACAAAAGAGCCAGTCAGGGTGTCAATTCATTCTGCAAACAATGAAAGGGATCTCTTGAAACAGCAGAACAAAGCCTGTTTGGTAAAGCCTAAAAGGTGGAATCAAAAGCCATGAGTAGAAATCACTAGCCATTCCATCCCCTCGGTCACCCAACAAACTCTGAAAGAAAGTAGAGACTCCTGGAAATCAGTATTTTGATCTAATTGTAGGATTCATTAAAGGTTTTCCTAAGGAAACGCCATTTAAAGGCCACCTGAAGGTGGCCTTCATCCTAGCCAGATGAACACCTCGAGCAAGCATTCCAAGCAGAGGCAACTGAAAAAGTGGAAAGAACCTGGTACTGTCAAGGAGCCGAATGGAATTCTGTAGCTTACGTAGCAAGCTTCCTGCAGCTTTTGTAGCTCTCCTTGTCAGAGAGAGTGGAACCAGACCATGCAGGTAGGTCATGATAAGGCAAATCGGTTCTAGCTGAGTGTACATAGTACAATTCTATCACACAGATCTGTCCAGAAATGGACCAGGCTTCTGATGAACTAAGAGGTGTGAGAAGAAGCTGGGTGACTCTCAGAGAGAACACTGGTTAAAGAAATGAAGCGCCAGACAGAGTGGAAGGAGGAAGAGTGGACTGGGTCATATGACGTGTCAGGTCTCTTCCAGTGTTGAAGGTTTATAATTCCATTATTCTGACAAATATCCAATATGGCCATTTAAATTTTTTAGAAAGTCCAAGGTTGCCTGTCTGTCTATAGTAAATTTTACATGCAAGAAGTCTTGGGGCTTGGATGTTGTTAACAACAACAACAAAAAAAATGGCGAGAGGGGAAGAGATGTATGGTGGGGAGTAGAGGGGTGGAGATGGTGTGGTGGTAAAGATTATAGACTTGGGGTCAATGCTCTTAATGTGGGGTTCAAATTCCAGTTGCTAGATTGATGACCTATGATATTATAGTCTGGTGGCTAAGCATATGGTTTACTGCTGTACTCCATGCCTTAGAACAGCACCTGGCACTGCAATAAATATTTGTTAAATGAATGAATAAATGAAAGCTCCTGCAATGGTGGTCTGCCCAAGGCTGCCCCTCAGTTGTCGCAAAATGGTGATTTCTTTAATTTTGTTCATAAATTCCTGGCAATGCCTGAGAGGCAGAGAAAAAGAAGTAATAAGCTCTTCTACATCCAATCAGCCAATAAACCCTTCATTCCCAGGGAAGGGAAATCAGCTGTCCTTTTTCCCTTTGTGTCTCCCTGAGGCTCAGCTCTGGTCATTTCTCTTTGCCTTCAAGGCTGCCTGTGATATTCATTTGACCTGATTTCTCCTGTACAGTTTTACAACTGATGATTAGCAGGCTTGCCCTTGCCTGCTTTTGAGGAGACAACTGAGACTGCCTGTGGAGATCCCTACCTCCAGCATAAACACTCACCCACTTTTTTGGCTCAGAGTATAGAGTACTGCACCATCATGGGCATTGTCCAATAGAGCCAGTAGAGAGCTCTGTGCTAACTGTGAACAGCAAAGAAGAAAAGCTGAGTAAGGAAGCAGAGTGCCTGGCAGCACATCATTCCTCTAGTGCTTCCTGAGCTGGACCAGATCCCAGGTATTCCAGCAAAATCTCTGCAGGATCTAGAGCTCCTGGAAATGGCCTATTAAGGACAAGACTCTGCCCAATAAACAACAGTACATTAAAAGGGCAGAGTCTTCTCTGCTTGTCTGGGTTTCCTGAGGTTCACTCTGTATCCACTGGTTCCAGTCTGGGTTCTCTGCAGACTGAGGATGCAGATAGTAAATTCTGTCACGATTATAGTAAGAGAGATCACAGGAATGTTGTAGAAAGAGCCCTGGAGCCAGAGCCAGCTAATGGTTATTATTTATTAATTGTCTGTGAGGTGCCAGGCACATATCTCATGTGTGATTGTGGCAAACGCAGTGACAAGCCACCCAGATCGCCCTTCTAGCTGTTGCTGCAGCTGCTGGGAAGTGCTGCTGGCAGGCAGCCTTCTCTCATCAGCCCTCTGTGACTTGCTCCAGCTGCAGAGACCCCCCTCTCCCAGTGACTCACAACCGTGACTGATCAAGGTGAATCTATAAAGGCTGGACCATCAGGACAGCTCTGATGGGCCGTTTTGACTCCAGAGCTCCCTTTGGGTCAGCCATGGCTGTCACTGGACCAGCATGGCAGCTTGACTTTTCCCTCTGCCCAATCCTGCTTCCTTCCCCACCTTCCACTGGGTGTTTGTTCCAGCCCCCCTTCTTAAAAAAATCTTACATGTTAAACTCAGAGTCTATTCCAAGAAGAATCCAATCTGTGACAGCAATGGTGGGTAAAAATGATTGACATGTGACTTGCCCCATGCTTACCAAAAAGGATTCTGGACCTGCCCACTCAATTTCCTCTCCTGAAAAGAATCCCATAAATATGTAGGAGGAAGCAGTTGTTGGGAAGAAAGAGGGATGAAAGGATTTGGGGTATTGCACGCTGGTACTAGATGACTGGAGGGTAGCTGAAGACTACAAAGGATGAGAATGTCTTCTTCCCCTACATATTTCTATAGTGGCTTAAAACACGAGTAAATGCCTTGTTTTGAAATTATCTTTCAATTTTCAAAGGAGTGTGTTCTTGGGCCAGGATGCTGCTCTTAATCTGGGCTGTGTGGGTCATGGCTTCAATAGGGTTACAGTCACAACGACATTCAGTGTTGTGTATTATTATACCCATCTTATAGATGAAGAAACTGAGGTGAGAAAGGCTACATTTTAGGACTGATTTTGCGTCTATGTGACCTTGAACTATTCATTTAACTTTCTTGGACCTTGCGACTGAAAGATAAATCTTAAATGCCAACAATGCAAGGAAATGAACTAAACATTGAATCATTTACAATTCTAAGACCCCCAATTCTTTATAGAACTAATAATTTAAAGTATTTTCCCACATTAATTGTGATAGGATTATATGCAATTAATAAGGTAATTGCAAGGTCAGTTTTACTACCTTTACTACCTATAAGCCATTCCTACATCATATTTGTATGGATTATGTCTAGTAACTTGTGAAATAGGCAGGGATGTACTGTTACCCAATTTACACTTAGAGAAACTCAGAATCAGAGAAAATGATTTATTAGTGCAAAGATATTATTGCTTAATTTTAGATCCAGAGTACAGACTCAGGTTTCCTGATACTTCTAATACCGATTCCATACTATTACACTAATCCTCTCTAGTCTTGTATTAGTTATCCATTACTGCATAACAAATTATGTTAACACTTAGTAGCTTACAGTAAAAAACACTGGTAATTTCCCACAGTTTTTGAAAGTCAGGGAGAGGCTTAGTTAAGTGGTTCTGGCTCTGAGTCTCTCATAAGGTTGCAGTCAGGATGTCAACTAGGACTGCTTTCATGGTTTGAGTGGAACTAGAGAATCCATTTCCAAGATGGTGCACTCTTTTGGCTGTTCACTAGACGCCTTCATTTCTCCGTGTCTGTTGAAAAGAAGCCTCGATTGTTTTTTTATTTTTATTCTTTATTTAAATTCAATTTAGTGAACATATAATGTATTATTAGTTTCAGGAGTAGAATTTAGTGGTTCATCAGTTGCATATAACACTCATTGCCCATTACATCAAGTGCTTTCCTTAATGCCCATCACCCAATTACCCCATCCCCCCACCCACCGCCCCTCCAGCAACCTCAGTTTGCTGCCTAGAGTTAAGCATCTCTTATGGTTTGCCTCCCTGTTTTTATCTGATTTTATTTTTCCTTCCCTTCCCGTATGAGTTCTTCTGTTTTGTTTCTTAAATTCCACATATGAATGAAATCATATGGCATTTGTCTTTCTCTGACTGACTTATCTTGCTTAGCATAATACCCTCTAATTTCATCCACATTGTTGCAAATGGCAAGATTTAATTCTTTTTGATGGGTGAGTAATATTTCATATATATGTATATGTATATATATATATATACACACACACACTATTTTATTTATATATTTATATATATATACCACATCTTTATCCATTCATCTGTTGATGGACATTTGGGTTCTTTCCATATTTTGGCTATTGTGAACATTGCTGCTAGAACATTGAGGTGTAAGTGCCCCTTCGAATCACAATGTTTGTATCCTTGGGATAAACACCTAGTAGTGCAATTGCTGGGTTGTAGGGTAGCTCTATTTTTAACTTTTTGAGGAACCTCCATACTGTTTTCCAGAGTGGCTGTACCAGTTTGCATTCCTACCAACAAAGTAAGAGGGTTCCCCTTTCTCTATATCCTCACCAACAACTGTTGTTTCCTGAGTTGTTAATTTTAGCCATTCTGACCCGTGTGAGGTGGTATCTCATTGTGGTTTTGATTTGGATATCCCTGACGCTGCGTGATACATATATACATTTGAAGAAATGTCTGTTCATGTCTTCTACCCATTTCTTGCCTGGATTTTTTGGTGTTTTGGGTGTTGAGTTTGTTAAGTTCTTTATAGATTTTGGATCTAGCCCTTACCTGATATGTCATTTGCCAATATCTTCTCCCATTCTGTAGGTTGCTTTTTGGCTTTGTTGATTATTTCCTTTGCTGTGCAAAAGCTTTTTATCCTGATGAAGTCCCAATAGTTCATTTTTGCTTTTGTTTCCTTTGCCTTTGGAGCCGTGTCTAGCAAGAAGTTGCTGCGGCCAAGATGAAAGAGGTTTCTTCCTGTGTTCTCCTCTAGGATTTTGATGGATTCCTGTCTCACATTTAGGTCTTTCATCCATTTTGAGTTTATTTTTGTGTATGGTGTAAGAAAGTGGTCCGGTTTCATTCTTCTGCATGTGGCTGTCCAATTTTCCCAACACCATTTATTGAAGAGGCGGTCTTTTTTCCATTGGATGTTCTTTTTGGCTTTGTTGAAAATCAGTTGACCATAGAGTTGAGGGCTCACTTTGGGGTTCTGTATCCTTTCCATTGATCTACGTGTCTGTTTTTGTGCCAATTCCATACTGTCTTGATGATTACAGCTTTGTAATACAGCTTGAAGTCCAGAATTGTGATGCCTCCAGCTTTGGTTTTCTTTTTCAACATTACTTTGTTCAGGATCTTTTCAGGTTCCATACAAATTTGAGGATTGTTTGTTCCAGATCTGTGATAAATGCTGATGACATTTTGATAGGGATTGCATTGAATGTGTGGATTGCTTTGAGTAGCATAGACATTTTAACAACATTTGTTCTTACAATCCATGAGCATGGAATGTTTTTCCATTTCTTTGTGTCTTCCTCAAATTCTTTCATAAGTGTTCTATAGTTTTCAGAGCACAGATCTTTTATGTCTTTGGTTAGGTTTATTCCTAGGTATCTTATGGTTTTTGGTGTAATTGTAAATGGGATCAATTCCTTGATTTATCTTTTTGCTGGTTCATCATTAGTGTATAGAAATGCAACCAACTTCTGTACATTGGTATTATATCCTGTGACTTTGGTGAATTCCCGTATCAGTTCTAGCAATTTTTTGGTGGAGTCTTTCAGGTCTTCTACACAGAATATCATGTCATCTGTGAAGAGTGAAAGTTTGGCTTCTTCTTTGCCCATTTGGATGCCTTTTATTTCTTTTTGTTGTCTGATTGTTGAGGCTAGGACTTCCAGTACTATGTTGAACAACAGTGGTGACAGTGGACATTCCTGTCATGTTCCTGATCTTAGGGGAAAAGCTTTCAGTTTTTCCCAGTTGAGGATAATATTTGCTGTGAGTCTTTCATATATTGCTTTTATGAAGCTGAGGAATGTTCCCTCTATCCCTACATGGTGGAGGGTTTTTATCAAGAAAGGATGTTGTATTTTGTCAAGTGCTATTTCAGCATCTATTAAGAGGATCATATGGTTCTTATTCTTTCTTTTATTAATGTGGTGTATCACATAGATTTATGGATGTTGAACCACTCCTGCAACTCAGGAATAAATCCCACTTGGTTGTTGTGAATATTTTTTTTAATGTACTGTTGGATCCTATTAGCTAGTATCTTGATAAGAATTTTTACATCCATGTTAATCAGGGTTATCAGTCTGTAATTCTCCTTTTTAGTGGGGTCTTTGTCTGGTTTGGGGATCAACATAATGTTGGCCTCATAGAACGAGTTTGTAAGTTTTCCAGGAAGCCTTGATTCTTCACCACATGGTCCTTTCCATGGAACTGCTTGAGTGTCCTCACAACATGGCAGGTGATCTCCCTTGAGATGAGCACTTCAAGGAGAGCAAGGAGGAAGCTAGAGTGCCTTTTATGACCTACCTCAGAAGTCATATATATCCACTCCTGCCATATTCTATTCATTTGCAATGATTCATTAAGTCCAGTCCCTATTCAAGAGGTATGGAATCAGCTCCAGATCTTGGAAGGATGAGTATCAAAGAATTTATGGACAGATGTTAAAACTATCACAGTCCTGTTCTTTGGGTGGCTTAAAAATTCCCTATTAATGGGGGAAGTGTTGTTTCCCCCAGGAAATTCAAGGCAGTGGAACGAACCAGGGTGCCAAAATTTTACTGCAGGGGAAGGTTTTCAGTTGTCACATTAGATGGCAGTTTGATAGCCCTTTATTCCTTGGCCAGGGTTGGCTTCTAAAAAACCAAATTCAGACACTACTATAATAATAATGCAATGATGGAAAACATCTGTAGTTTTTGCCTGTCTGGAATCCATTTCTCATTCTTCTAATTTTACCTTGGGAACCCCCATTCACCTCTCCTCTTCAGAGTGTAACTAGAGATTTAAAGCCACTTCCTTCAGTTCCAGAGATGGTCATGTGACCCCGGCCAACCAGCATATTCCATTACCCTGGTCATGGTAATTTGTTTTGGGCTAGAAATCAAATGGGTTCAATGCTAGTCAATATCCAAATTTTGTTGGAATTATGGGGAGCAGTTTTCTTTCTGCACGGTTTGCAAGGCTCTGTCCATCAAATTGGAAGAGTTTGAGAATGAAGTCAGCACAGAGGAGAAATGGCACCAAGACATAGAGAGAGATTGAGAGACAGAGAGAGGCAGAGAGAGAGAGAGAGAGAGATTCTTGGTAATATTACCATTTGCAAATAGAAAATCCAGCATGACTCAGGCAAGCAATTTGTCCAAAGTTATACAGCTAGTATTGCTTCGCAACCGTCTCAGGAGCTTCTCAGGTATAATCTGAAACCAGCCCCTGTACTCAGAAGGCAGGGAGAGGCCTAAGAAAGAGGCAGGACACTCCAGGTTGGTTTGTGGCTTTTTGTCACCCAACAAATCTTTTAAGTTTATAAAGTGACCTTAACTGGATTCAGTCACATATACTATGCAGGTGTTTTCAACACCATATCACTATCTCAAGGTTATGTCCTTGAAGCAGCCTTCGGGAGTGAGAAAGGCGAGTGAAACCCCCATTCCAAGGACAGGGGAGGAGATGAGACCTCTGATCACCTGGGAACAGTTCAGTGGTCAGTCAGCAGTCACATCTTTTCAATGACCTCTCCCAATAGCTAGTAAGTAGTAGAACTGGGTTTTGACAAAGATATAGTTGATGAGAATCCACACATATTAACTTTAATACCAGTGAAGATTTAACAATTAATAGAATCCATGGGTATTTTAGAAAGAACACCAGGGTTCAATTCAGGATTTAAAAAAATATATATTTTCTCTCCTTCTCTTAGGGTGACCAACACATTTTGGTTTCCCCAGGACCTTCCTATCTTAAATTGAGAGGTAGGCTGGTCTCCCTACATTCCACGGGCAGTGGCAAATGGTAAGACTAGGCTGTTTGTCCTTAGCTCACAGATAGAAAAGGGAATTAGGCCTGGGACTCCTTGCCACCTAATCCTCAGAGAGAACAGACCTCATCTCAGGGTTTGGGGAAGGTAAGAAAGCAGGAGAAGCCTGGCTGCATTAGCAGCTCATCCATGGGATGAGCTTGGAAGGCTGGACCCAGGAGGTTCCAGTGTTGAAGATGCCCTGAGCCTATAAGACACACTTAGCTCATCAGCCCTTTCAGTTTCAGCAGACTGTGGCCTTTGTCGATAAATGTACCATGTAAGGTGGGAAACTTTTTTGGGAATAACTATGGAAAGTAGACAGAGAGCAGGTCATGGGGTAAGAATCCTTTGGTTTGCACCTAGCTTGGCCAAAACTCCTGTGTTATCCCTGGGCCTTGGTTTCTCTAATCTATATGATACAGTGGGTAGTGACCACTTTAGAGTTCCAAAGTGTGGATTAAGTGTTAACATGCAATAGTGCTTTGTATGCTGAAATGTTTCTGAATATAATGGATGCTGCTACTGATGATTTTTTTCATCACATTTTGAAATCAATATCTTTCTAGCTTAGGTTCTCATTTCTGTTTTTAACTATGCACACTTTTGATGGATTCCATCCAAAGACTAAGAACACATAAATTGCTCTGTGTGGTAAGTGGAAGAATGGCCCCCAAAGATGTCTGTGTCCTAATCTCCTGGGCTTGTCATTATGTCATGTTACAGGGTAAAGGTGAATTCAATTTTCAGATGGAATCAAGTTGGTAATCAGGTGACATTAACAAGGGTCCTTAAATGTAGAAGAGGGAGGCAGTAGAATTAGTGTCCAAGTCATACAGCATGAGAAAGGTAGGACCGGCCATTGATGGCTTTGAAGACAGAGGAAGGGGCTACAACCAAGGAACGTGGAGAAAGCCTCTAGAAGCTGGGAAAGGAAATGGATTCCCCCTTAGAGCTTCAGAAGGGAATGTGGATCTGGTGACAGTGAGACCCGTTTAAGACATCTGACCTCCAGAACCATAAAATAATTGTGTTGTTTTAAGCCATCAAGTTTGTGATAATTTTTAGCAGCAACAGAAAATGAATACATTCTATAACCAAAACAATCCAGCAAGAAAAATACATAGGATTGTCACAGGAGGGAGATCAATTACTCACTGGGAAGCAGAGCATTTACTCATGTTTTTTGGGCAGCCTGAGAGTGAACCTTTTAAGATTTTAAGGCATGGCATTTAATGGAGGCATTTCCAGCATTGCCTGGGGCCACTGTAATCCACAAGAAGACATGGGGGTGGAGCCTTTAGAGGTAAAAGTTGGTAAAAACATCATCACAATTTCACTTCTAGTGTATGCTTTCAAAGTCATCCAAACTGTTCTTAGCCCTATGCTTAGGTTTACTGGAATCAGTGTTTAAGGATAAATGACAAGGTAGCTGGTGTTTCTTGGAGTTGGTTTCAATGTGGTATTTTTTTCATTCTCTCTAAAGAAGAGGCGGCCTAGCAAAATGGCACAAGAGCTGTGATTTGCAATTAGACTGACAAGGTTTAAATTGTACCCCTACCACTTACATCCAGTGTGACCTTGTGCAAGTTACACGGCATCCCCAAGCCTTTTCTCATTGACAAAAGTGGGCTGATAAGAATAGCTCTGTGAAGGCTTCAGAATATTAAACAAAATAATGAAGGTAAAGTGTTTTGCATGGTGCCTGCCTCATGATAAATTCTCCAGAAATGTTAACTGTTTTGCATTGCCCATTTCTGATCTGAAAGAAATAAAGGAAAGAATCAAAGCAGCCCAGGATGGGGAGTGTCCAGTGAGAGGGTAGGCACAAGCAGAATAACCAGAGTAGAACCCAGGAAACCAAAGGGACTAGGCAAATACTGACTTGGCAGATCTTTGCAATGTGGCTGAACTCAGTTCTGATGGAAGCTTTGCTCACCCTGCCAGTCTTCCCAGACATCTCAAAACCTGTGTTTAAAGAACAGCCAACTAGGTGTTTGTGTACATCAAGTATTCATTAAAAGTCATTTGCATCCCTACGTGCTAGGTGACTGGAACACATCTTACTGAAGGCCTTTATGCTGTTGAGAGGATCCAAGGGTTCTATCGGGAGTCTGGGTAATTTAGTGGACAGGGCGAGGGCCTTAGAATCACACAGACCTCATTTCAAACCCTGGCTCTGTCACTTTCCTGCTGCCCCTATTTCTTTACCTGTGGGAAGGAGAAAATGTTACTTTCCTTCAGAGATCTTTTCCAAATTAAATGTGAAAGGCAGGTAAGGGGCTTGAATAGCCCAAGCTGGACCTTGTCATAGTAGTTATGTGTTATTGATACGTATTATTTGGGCCCAGAAGGCTTGATTCTAGTACTAGCTGTGTTATATAAAAGACCTTGGAGAAATCCTAAACCAGTTCTGATGCTGTTCCCTCCTTCTGCACAAAGAGGATAATAAAAAGTGAAGCATCTACTTTATAAGGCTGTTAGGCACACCAAATGAGACAAGGCTTATACATGAAAAGTCTTACATTAGGAGTTCATTAAAATATAAATTTTTCTGGTTGTGCAAATGGCCCCAGTATCCCCATTTTCTTTATTGTTGGTCTGCCTCAGTGGATGGCCCATCCACCATTGAGTTGTGTTTAGGTAGTAAAATGTTAGCACTTTGGACCTCATGGATAATGTGCCACGGGGTTGAGGTCAGTGGACACAAGATAAGGAGGTGACGGAATGGTAGGGGGGAGAGTGCAATCAGCAGACAGTTGATGTCTTCCTCTGTAAAAAGCAAGACTAAGTTTCTGGATTCCAGCAGTAGTGCAGGCGCCATCAGCATAAGTAATATAAAAGCCTGGACATACAGGAAACTAAGCAGGGATTAACCTCGTATGTTCCAGGCACTGAGCCACTCACTTTCCAAAGATAATCTCCATTAATCTTTCCAACCACCTTGTGAACCAGAAATCATTTTCCTTGTTTTCTAGCAGAGAAAATTGAGGCCCAGAGAGGTTAAGTACACTATCCAAGATCACACAGACAGCAAAGACTAGACTTAAGATCTGTGTCCAGATGTTTTCCGGGTCCAAAATCAATGTTCTTTGTCTACATCCACGTTGTATCCCTGAAATCCAGTTTGATGATTCTGTGACTCTTCTGAGACTGAGGTTAACGTGGACGCCAATAGGATCTAATAGCATGAATAGCATGCTTACATAATTAAGGCAGAAAACTTTAGGGAATATATTGGAACTTCTGATCCAGTGGGAGCCTTGCAATAGTCTCAGAATTGCTCACTTAGCAAGTTTCATTGATTGTGGTATACAAATATTGACGTACTTATATAGCATTTCCCAAGGCAGATCCCATAAAATATTACATTATTATCGTTAATATCAACAAAAACCATAACTACCACAGTTAAACTACAATTAAACAAACAACTACAATTCAAAATTACAGAGGGCTTATTATAAGCTAGGCACCACTTAAATGCTTTAAATGGACTATCTTATTAAATACTTAAAATGTTCCTTTGAACTAGATACTATTATTTTATTTTATAGAAGAAAAAACCAAGTCTTGGCACGGTTAATTATTAATATGAGAAAAATAAAACTATTTTCTCAAATGTATTTTTAAACTCTTTAATTAAACCAAGTTAAGCTGTTCTACTCACTACAGGACTTCTCAGAGACTTTACTGGACTCTGAGGTGCTCTAAGAAGAGAACACCTATTCAGGGATTGCCTAATGTATTTGACATGGGTTACTTTCTCTATTGGAGATCTTTCTGGGAAATTCTGCCCTTCTTTAATGGCTAGCTTGTCTGCTCTCCCCGGGGAAGCAGAGCTCATGCATTGTGCTCATACTGTTCCCTATCTATTCACCTTGAAAAGCCACATTTTTTTTCCTTCCCCAGAAGCTCTTCATGTTTATGGACTCTGAGAGGGGTAGAGGGAAGTGTGAATTGCTTTTTATAGAGAACTGAGTCACTGATAGTTGGACTTAACATATGAGACAGTGACTGTTTCCTGAGGAGATGCAGAGCTTAGGTCTGAAATGAGGAGATGAATTGGGCTTTCCACTGTGCAAATTGTAGAAGTGCTTGTGGGTAGGAATGAAATGGGAAAAATGGGCTCTCAAAGGTTGTGAATGTGAATGATGACCTAGGAATGTTTAAACCTGGATGCATACTGCATGCATGGTTTCTTTTATCTATTCTCAATTGACTTTAAATATCTGTCAAACAGCTAGGGGCAGTGTAGAAAATAATAAAATTGTGTGGGTTTCCTGCCCTTAAAATGTTTATGACTATAAGTTTACATGAAAAAAGCAATAAGACAGGAATAACATTTTATTTAAATGGTGCTTATTTTAGTTTTGACACGTATCTAATTAATGTAAAAATCATCTGCTTGTAAATCAGTTGCTTTGGCCACTTAAAATCTATTTCCTGGACTTCCAGTTTTAAGATAATAATATCAGATAATAATGTAAGTAAGTCAACTTCCTTCTTTTGAAAATCACCCCCAGAACATGAAGGAATACAGAGATACAAACTTCATCTTGGATTAAATTACATGTATAATTCCCAAACCATAGTGTATGAAGACAGAAAGCAGTTGTAGGAATGGTGTCAGATTGTACAGAAGAACTTCATAAAAGCTCAGGAATTGAGGGCACCTGGTTTTTCAGATGGTGGCAGTCAGGCTGAGAACAGGGAAGTGGTTTTGAAAGTCAGTATGAGGAGAAATTATACCTGCAGGTCCCTAGACCTCTACTTCTATAACACTTCACAAAATGGAAAGAACCATCCCTTGATGGTAGTGAACCAAAGAGGCTTCAGACTTGGGAGTCAAAGCATAGACAAGGGTGGGAGAGAGGTACAAATAAAAAAAACAGAGACCTAAGTGAAAGCCTACTTACTGTAATAAGATCCATAGCCCCTACCTTTATCCCATCCGAAGTTCTAACAAGCAGGCTTTTCTACTGGTATAGCCTTAGCCCCAAGCATAAGATCGAGGAATCCTTCTCTGGAGAAACTGAACTACCCCCCCCCAAAAGATCTGCTTGGGGATCTCAAATAAAATCCCAAATAAAATATCCAGCTGGTCATGAAAATTAAAATGAGCCCACCAGGTAACAAGCCCCAACCATACACAGAGACTTTCCATTCATCTTTTGGTACCTAGCTCAGAAAATCAAGCAAATATTTGACAGAAGCCATTAATCTATAAGAGAAAGGGAAAAATAAACTAACAGATGCTAGAATAAACAGAGACAATGAAAAGAGAAGAAGAAAACTTAAAACAAATTTAAAAAATATCTTCAAGTAGGTGAGAGAAGACAGTGCTTTCATGAAACAAGAAATGCCTATAAGAAAAGAACACTTACTGGAAATAAAAAGTATGATGGGGGAAAAATAAAAGTTATGTATACAAGGAAATCTCTTCCTCCAAAAAGTAACACAACAATGGTAACAAACTGTAGTTTGAGGGATGAACAGTTGGAGGTAAACAATATGAAAATTAGAAGCTTTATCAGGTAAACTCATTAGTTTTCTAGAAAAAGAGAACAGAGAACAGAGGAAATGGCTTGGTTTGAGATCCCTCAGAAGCCGACTTAGATATGGATTAGAGCTGAAGTTGTTAATTTGGGAGGTGATCTCAGAACAACAGTAGGGTTGTGGGATGGGGAAGCAGAGAAGGAAAGAAAGCTGTTAAAGTACAGATGGTCCCCAACTTTTAACTTAAGATTTTTCGATTTTATGATGGGATTAAAGCAATACACATTCAGTAGGAACCGAACCTCGAATATCGAATTTGGATCTTTTCCTGGGCTGGCCATATGTGGGACAATGCTCTCTCATGATGCTGGGCAGTGACAGCAGTAGCACAGTGGCTCCCAGTCAGCCCTGCCATCACAAGGGTCCCACAACCGACACTTAGAACCATGCTGGACCCACACAGCCATTCTGTTTTTTTTTTTTTTTCACTTTCAGTACAGTACTTAATAAGTTACATGAGTTGTTCAACACCTTATTATAAACTAGGCTTTGTGTTAAATGATTTTGCCCAACTGTAGGCTCATCTAAGTGTTCTGAGAGTGGTAAGGTAGGCAAGGCTATGTTACAATGTTTTGTAAGTGAGGTGTATTAAATGCACTTTCGACTTATGATATTTTCAACTTATGATGTGTTTATCAGGAAGTAACCCCATTGTAAATTGAGGAAGATCTGTATGGGTTATCAACTCATTACTATGACATGCAACTGGAACTCAGTCCATTTGGGAGAGTCTGGAAGGTAGTACAGAGTACTCTTGAGAGTTGTCAAAATAAAGGTGAGTAAGCTGGGATATTAACCCACAAGTCCTTTTACGCCATGTTTGAGGGTGGCTTCCAAGCAAATTTGGTTTGCTCATATGCAAGCCAAAGGTGCTCCCATGATGAGAAAAATAATCCTTCATCACAGAGGTTCACAGTAAGTAGCTGTATTAGTTCCCAGGACTGCTGTAACAAATCACCAAAAACTGAGTGATTTAAAACAACAGAAATTTGTTTTCTCACAGTTCAGGATGCCAGAGGTAAAAAAATCAAGGTGTGAGCAAGACTGGTTCTCTCTGAAGTCTCTGAGGAAAAAGCCATTCCACATGCCTCTTTCCTTGATGGTAGTGGTTGTTAACAATCTTAGGTGTTCCTTGGCTTGTAGACATGTTACTTGAACTCTGCCCTCATTGTCACATCACCATCTCTTTGTGCCCATGTCTTTGTGTGTCCTCTCCTCTTTCTATAAAGACAGTGGTCACTAGATTTAGGGACCACCATAATCCAATATAATCTCATCTCCATCTTTAACTAATTACATGTGCAAAGACCTTGTTTCCAAACAATGTCACATTCTGATCTTCCAAGTGGACATGAATTTCGAGGGGACACTATTTGACCTACTGTAGCAACCTGTTGCATAGAGACTAATGCTGAGGGGATATGGACAGGGAACTAGCCTCTGCTACAAAAATGATTGAAGAATACTGTATACGTTGGAACAAAACAGATCTAGATTTTAATCTCCAAAAAAACAAACAAACAAAAAGGCAATAGAGTTTAAAGTTGGGTGAAATGATTGGGCATACCTGATTGGTCTGTCCAGAATTTAAAGTAACTAAGTATCATTCCATTAAGAGTTTTCACTATAGAATACGCCAGGCCACTGTGAGAAACACACAAGATATTCCAATTCTTAGAATGAGGAAGCTTCCATTGCAGTAACACACATGAAACAATTCAAGACTGCCACAAAGCAATAAGCAATAAAATGATGAACTGAAGTGTAGAATTCACTGCCTGAAGTTTTGGCAGGAAAAAAAGAAAGAAAGAATTTTATGAAATTTTCAAGGACTTAAAAACATGAGTGTCCAGGTTCAAAGACCTCACTAAGTACACATCACAATGGAGGTAAACAGATCTATGCTGAAACATCATCATGACATTTCAGAAGACCAGGGATAAAGAGAAGAACATAAAATTCCCCAGAGCAAGAGGGGGTATACTTCACACAAAATATCAGGAATCTGAATGGCATCAGGGTTCTCAATAACAAGACTGAGAGCTAAGAGACAATGAAAGAATAGCTTCAAATTTGGGGGGGGGGATATTATTTTCAAGCTGGAATTTTGTACCTTCCAAACTATCACTCAAGTATGAGGGTGGAAAACAGTTTTCAGATTCCAAAGTAATTACGTCCAATGCACTCTTTTGGCTCTCCTTTGGTAAAATGTAAGAATAGACTAAGATAGAGGAATGGAATCCAGAAAAGATTATCTGCAACCCAGGCTAAGGGAATTTTCCTAATGGTGGTTAAGAGAAAACTTGGGATTCAAATTGTGCTAGAAAGATGGTAGTCCAGCTTGGAACAAAACAGTAGAGAAATGTCTTCAAGAAAATACTAAAACCAGGAGATTTTAAATTTGACATTGGAAAAAAAGTGTATTGAAAGTGTTTTGAAGAGTTATTTGAATGTGTGGCAAGAGTTCACTGATTTATATAAAACTGAACAATAAAAAGGAGTCAATTTTAACTTCAGGTAAGACAAAAGTAATATATGAAATTAAATGTAATGATGGTATACCACTTCACTGAGCAGTTAGAAATATTTACATAGTTATAATAATAAAAGCACTGATGTATAGTTAATCAATACTTGTGATATAATTATATTGAAAGGCGTAGAGGTAAGGGAAATGGAATGTGATAGAACTAAAATCTTCATATATCTAAAGAGGAAGTGAGTGGACAATGTCTAAATTGAGATTTTGAGAAAAAAGTAGTTTAGGCTTAGTTTTTTGAAATATGGGGAAATAACCAGAAGTTACAGCTAAAGGACTTACGGTAGTTGCCCCTGGGAGATCAAGAGATAATAAGCAATGTGTCCTGGTGATTTGGGGTTCTGGTTCTATTCCTTGAGTCCCAGTTTTCTCCAGCTCTTCTAATTCTGTGAGCTGCCTCAGTTTCCTTCCTTGCCACATGATCCAAAATTATTCTCTTTTACTTAATCCACTCTGAATTAAGATTCTGTCACAACTCTTAAGAGTCCAGGCTATTATAATGATAGGTGTAGATCCCCATTAATGCACATTAATGATCCCCTGATGACACCCTTTAATAAACTAGTTCTGATTCATGCCTAACATATAATCTGTTCCATATGCTTACTGAATAAACCAAGCTCCTTATTATGACATCTGGCATCTTCCCCAGGTTTACCTCCCATCATTCCTTATTTCACATCACACTTCAGTCATACCAAACTTCCTTCAGTTCCCCTACTATGACCTCTACTTCCCCTCCCCTACACATGCTTCCCCAGTGCTTTTTATAACCACAGTTTTTTTCTTTTTTTACATCTGAATAATTCTTACTTAGTTCTTTAAGACTCAGATCAGTTGTCCCCTCCCTTAACCATCTCTGATTTAGTAGATTGACCTTAATATTCCTCAACGGCACAGCTTAGCGTGAGCACTTAAAATATCATATTGTAATTCTGTGATTCTACTTCTGTATCTTCCTTTAGATAAGAAGCTCCTTAAAGGCTATCACTGTGTAATCATAACCAGTACTCATAGTAGTTGCTCAATAAATGTGTATTGAACTGAACAACTTAGCTTATGTCTACATGTAGCAAGACAAGTGTGATTATCTTGGTATTTTAGTTATCTATTGCTGCATAAAAAAACAGTAACCACTTATTTTTCCTATGATTTTGAAATTTGAGCATGATAAGAGGATATAACTTGTCACTACTTTATGTGGCACTGGCTGAGTCACACCTATGCCTTCAAACAAGTGCTGGAACATCTAAGATTCATTCATGTGTCTGGCGCGTCATTGCAGGTGGCAGCAATGGTTGGGACTGGCTGGGCCTCTCTCCATGAGGTCTCTCATCATTTAGTAGTAGCCCCTGAGATCCTTTACATGGGAACTATATCCTAAGACACAACTAAAAGCCGCTAATAGTTTTAACGGCTCATTGTTTGGAATTCACAGTGTCACTTCTGTTATAGTCCAACAGTCAAAGCAAATGGCAGGCCCACCTCAGCTTCAAGGGAGGGAGAATAGGTTCCACTTCTTAATGGAAGTAGGGACATCTGCATACAAGAATGGGGGAAAGTGCTGGCGTCCATCTTTACAGATAATCTACATTTGATAATTATTTGCTATGGGTAGCTAAACCAGATTATCTCATTGTTACATATTTAAACCAAACTATTTATTTTTGTGCATTATTTTATTCTTGGATAAGTCAAGAAGTGTGATTGGGAGGAGGCATGCTGTTTTGCATAAGTTATTTTAATTTCAAAGGCTAAGACATGGTGCTGATGCACTTTTCTACAAATTATAAAGGGGTAAGTTGCTTTTGTAGAACGGTAATGGAGAAAGAAGGGGCTAATGTGGTTCTATGACAGCAGAAACTTTTCATGAAAAAACACCTAGATAATATTTCTGAAAATATTAACTGTCCTTAGCCAATATTTAAAATAATGTCCATGTTTAAAATAATCCATTATATGTAGTCATTCTGTCTTGAGACATACTTTCACATATTAATGTTTTAGAGAATATGGAATTCTAACAGAATAATGAATGGATATACCTGCATTTTAGACATGTCCATTACACTAATTAAAATCTAGTGTGACCACAGATTTTTAATTACTTTCCATCATTGCTGCAGTCAATGAAGCTAGCTTTATTACCCACTATAATGCCTCATTTATAATAAATCTTCATAAAACCTGAAAAGAGTTTCCAATTATAAAATTCCAGAGACAGGCTTTTCTGTCTGGCTTTGCTTGGAGCAGAAGGCAAAAAAGAACCTTATTTGCTTGTTAACCTGAGAAGAGAAGCAATGAAAATAAGACTAAATAGGACGTATGCTTTTTCTATCTCTACATGACTATCCTTTTCTTGTATTTCACTGTATTTTAAATTTTTTGTTGATAATAATTAACCAATTAGGACAGATGAGTCAGGGCATTGAATGAAGCTTTCTGAAATCTTGGGTTCTGGATTTGGTTTTGCCACACAAAAGCTCAAGCCTTAGGCAAGCCCCTTAAAAAAACCTGAATCTTGTTTTCTTCAAGTGTATAAAAAGAATGAGTTCAGCTTCTTTGCTTTCTTCTCAGAAGAGAGAAAGACAAAGAAAAAGGCTTTGCAAAATACAAATCTCTAAGCAGATGGGAGGAAAGAAATTGATGAAACAATAAATGAGATAGTGGAAATCACAAAGAATCAAAGGCCAATCTGGGCATTCATTATTTTGCAATTTAGTATGTATTGAGTGTCTAGTATGTGCTAGGCATTGTGTTCAGGGCTGGTGATTAATAATGAGTAAGATGGGTGAGGTCCCCCCCACCTCTGTAGAGCTTGTAGCCTGACAGGGAAGACATGTATTAAACAAGTAAGCAAACAGCTCATCTCTCTGTAATAAGTGCTACAGAGTAGGGAACAGGACCCTATAAGAGAAAGAAACAGAGAGAGCTGACTTGGTAAACTTTCCTGGTATGGGAAATTAAGCCTGCTGGGTGGTATGAAATCAGACCAGCAGATAAAGGAATATGCAGACAGGTGCAAAGCAAAAAGCAACTGAAGAAAGGCAAGCGTGCCTCGAGGATCCCAACGAAGAGAGAGAGACAGGCACAGGAGGGAAGAAACACGTAAGCCATGTAGGGGTTTGTTTTTGATCCTATAAGCCATGGAATGCAACTGATGGCTTTTAAGCAGGAGAGCGATGAGATCTAGTATTATGCTTTACAAAGGTCACTTTTGCTGCTGGGTTGTAAAGGTCAAGAATGGAAAGGGGAAGCTGCTGCAGAGCCAGGAGAGTGAAGATGATGGCTTAGGCAGGGACTAGCAGTAGAAATCATAGGGATTAGATTAATTCAAGTTATATTTTGGAGGCAAAACTGACAGGATTTTTTGATAGAATAATTATAACTGGTAAGAGTAAAAGGAGACTCCAAGATTTCTCACTTGAGCAATTAGAAGTATGGTCTGCTGTTTACAGAAGTGGAGAAGCTGGAATAAGATTATAAGGGAAATAAAAATATAACAGGTTGAAATGAACATTCACATGTAACTATCAAGAAGGCTGGAGAATCAAGATATGGGCTAGAGAAAAAGATGTCATGAGAGTACAGATTGGTGCTTCCAAATGCCCTGTGGTGCAGATTTGGGGAAAAGCCATTAACTTATACCATTGTTCTGCTGACAAGCTTAGTCATGCCATGCCTGTAACTAACTGGACAAGTGGTTTTTGTTTCAGGCCAGGATTAAGTCTTTTCCACTTCCTCTTGAATATCCATACCTATCCAAGTCACCAGTTTTATCCATACATCATTGACCTGAGAGTAGGACATAGTCTTCAGACAGATACAATATTGCCCTGCTTTGGAAAAAACAATTGGTGGAATTTCTTTTCCTTTTTTCTTTCCTTCCTTCCTTCCTTCCTTCCTTCCTTCCTTCCTTCCTTCCTTCTTTCCTTCCTTCCTTCCTTCCTTCCTTCCTTCCTTCCTTCCTTCTTTCCTGCCTTCCTGCCTTTTCTTTCTTTCTTTCTTTCTTTCTTTCTTTCTTTCTTTCTTTCTTTCTTTCTTTCTTTCTTTCTTTCTTTCTTTCTTTCTTTCTTTTTTTTTTCCCTAGAACCCAGAGACACTGCGTTAAGAAGTGGTAAAAAATAGTGGCTAGTTGTACAGGGCGAGGCTAAGTTCCACTGAATAGCTAGCTTGGAGCACCAAATCCATACCTGAGCCTGAACCTCACTACAGCTCTGTGAGATAGGCAGGGAAAGTAGGGGAAACTGAGTCTGGGGGAGATGACATGATTTGCTCATCAGCGTCAGGCCTATGATTTTGGTTTTATTTACAGTGCTATTTCTGAGGCCTTTCTAAGGAAGATAGACCCTTGAAATTCAGTATTGTTTCTGGTTTTGATGATTTGTGAGCAACCTGAGGCTCCTGACTTTCAGTGTGTGTGTGTGTGCGTGTGTGTGTGCGTGTGGTATGTATATTTTAATTTTGCTGAAGCACGAATCCGAGTTGCTGCAAGGCTGCTATGTGGGAGTGTGTGTACTGGACATCTGTTATTTTTGCCTGCCTGGCATGTATTCTCCATTCTTTAGCAACAGCTCCTGGGGTTTACTTTGGGGCTCCGCGCCTCACCTGTTGGATACTCCCTGAGTGGGAATGTTAGCCAAGGAATCCAGCCCAATCCCGGAAAATGTCCAGGCATGTGGTTCAAGTTCAGTCCATCAGACTCGTTCTCCAAAGAATTTGAATCTTTGAAACAAGAGATAATAAGAATTGAAAGTGACTGGGGAGGATCCAGCCCCTCCACGATATCCTGAAAATACTGTCCGGCCACTGATACCCATTATTTTGAGTAGAGATTGCCAAGTTTTTTTCTGTAAAAGACCAGTTAAGAAATATTTTAGGATTTGTGGGCCATTTGGTCTCTGTCTCAACTACGTGACATACAACTTTTTCCTTTTATTCTATGGTCTCCCCACTCCTCCTTCTAAGTAAATTCCTTTTTCTAATTAATGTCAGTAGAGTTAATTTATGTTGCTTGCCACCAAAGAATTTTACTGATGTACAGTGTGAGTCTCTTGGCTGATGAGTGAATCTAGTTTACTGCCCAACATCCACATATCATTGGGGCTTTCTCTTAATGCCTCCACTACCATATGGAATAACAATTGAGAAGCAATTGATAGAACAGTTTCTTAGTGAAGAATGGCTAGGTCTGATGATATAAACAAAGGAGAAGTGAAGTGTCTACAAAAAAGAGGATGGTGCTGAGTCATATGTTTAGGATACATTAAAAAACAGAATGTTGAATGTTGAGTTTATCAGTGGTTCAATTCTAGGACTTAAATTGGCCTTTTATAATGAAAAAAAAAAGGTAGGTTGATAACATTGTTTTAGTAAGTGTTCTAAAGAGATATTTTTTAATGATCAAGAGAAAAAATTTTATTTGTTTATGTATGTATGTTATATGTATGTATGTATTTATTAGTGAGGGGGAGAGGAGGGGCCAAGGGAGAGAGAATCCTAAGCAGGATCCATGCCCAGTATAGAGCCTCACTCGGGGCTCCATATTATGACCCTGAGATCATGACCTGAGCTGAAATCAAGAGTCGGAAGCTTAACCAACTAAGCCACTCAGGCGTCCTGATGAAGAGAAAGATTTAAACTGTTGAAAAAATTGTTTTTTTAAATTTTTTAAATATTAAAATGAGGTTTGCCCGTGGTATAGGTTAATCCTAGGAATCTTGAGCTTTCCATGTTGGAAGATCCTAAGTCTATACAAACATTTTCATATTGTGAACCTAGGGTTATACAAGGGTCTCAGAGCATATTCCCCTACAGTGAGAAGATTTCACTTCTGTCAACACTTTCTCTTCTTTCTGTCTCCCACTGTTCTAATAGAAAAGTAAATATTGGGGCATCTGGGTGGCTCAGTCATTAAGCATCTGCCTTCGGCTCAGGGCATGATCCTGGCGTTCTGGGATCGAGCCCCACATCAGGCTCCTCCGCTGGGAGCCTGCTTCTTCCTCTCCCACTCCCCCTGCTTGTGTCCCCTCTCTCGCTGGCTGTCTCTCTCTCTGTGTCAGATAAATAAATAAAATCTTTAAAAAAAATTAAAAAAAAAAGAAAAGAAAAGTAAATATTATTGGACATCCTATTTAGATCAAGTAGATAAAATCATCAAGTCTTTTCACAGTCTGGCACTAGCACAAATACAAAATAAGCACCGTCTCTGCCCTTAAATAAGTGTCCGTCTAGCTGAGATAAGGACGTTACTCACCCAGGAAATTTCTGAGTAGTACAAAGTGGCCGGATCAATTCAACAAAGAATGAATGGGTCATGTGAAGTTCTCTAATGGTGCTAAACAGAGAGATACAATATGAATAGCTTCATCTCAAGCAGCATCAGAATGCTTGCATTCCAGAGATGAAAAGAATCTTGGAGGCCAGTTCCTTCATTTCCCACAGGAAACACTAAGGCACAAGGAACCGAACTCTATCTAAGTTCCTATTTCTGATTCGTGGTGCCACTGGGCCTAGAAGCTGGTGTTCCTGATTCCTATTCTTAGTAACGTGGATATATTAACTCAACTTCACGATAATCCCGTGAAATAGGTACTATGACTATAGGCACTGCAAGGGTAAGTAATTTGGCCACAGTCATACAACGAGAAGAGGTTCAAACCCAGGCTATGCGGTCCCGCATTGCGTTCTTAAATTCAAATCCCTACTTTGATTCCAAGAGCGTGAGTTTGGCTGGACACAGTTAGATTTGAGATATGATCTAAAGGGCAGAGTCTATTAAATATAGATTTCCTTCTAACAATATTGCCCACTTTGATCGAGGTCTCTTAATTTTATTTTGTGAATACCTACAATGTGTGAGATACTTGGCTAAGTGGTTTGCAAACACTACATTTCATTGTTACAGCAACACTGCAAAGTAGGTATTATTGTCCTCATTTTCAGAGGAAGAAACTGGATTGATTTGTCCAAAAATACCGCAATAACAAGTTGCAGAATAGAAATACAAACCAAGCCCTAGCTAGTCCCAAAGCCTATGCCTTTTATCGCCCTCCACATCCAAGACTCTAGCTTTTTTATTGCTGTGCTCCAATTTACGGAGAATTTTCTATACCTGCATCCTTATGCCTACAATCAGAAATGAGTTGGATATTCTTATTCAACAAAATGCATCATATTCCAGCCAAGTAGTTCAGCCCTTTAGGGTTTCCCATAGCCAAATTAGCCAGTATTTGGAATAGAAGTCAGACAAGAAACTCCAGTGTACTGGATTGAAAATTACAACCTAGCTGGGTTGGTGGCTGAAAAAATAACGTGAGACACACAGATAATAAACAGCAGATTTTGGACGAGAAAGCATGGCATTAAATAATTGAAGCCAGTGAAAGTGGAATGCGGGGCCAAGTCTACACAGCTATTTATGAAACTGAGAAATGGAATATTGATGTTTGGTACCAGTACTGAGAGCTTTCTGGTTAATTACATTCCTGGGTGAAGTCAGAAAAATATGGAACAAAATAATTTTCTATCATTCTGGGAAATTGGTTAACTCTCTAGCTCACCTGCTGTCTGTAAAACCGGGAAGAGCATTCTGTTCTCTTGATTGTGAAATACTGAATTTGTGGTCCTGATATGTCCTACTTGTTTTACAAATTTATTGAGCATTTTGTTTTTTGAGTACATTGTTATGTGCCAGGCAAAGAAAGGTCCTTCTCAGATCTCATGGTTGGCTGAACAGACACAGGGACAACTAGATTTAACATATGAAAACTACTAGAATAAGATCCCATTCCCTTCCCCATCAATCATTACCTTACACAGCTTATTTTTTTTTTCAGAGTATTAATCAGTACCCAAGATTATACGTTTATTTGCTTATTTGCCTACTGTCTGTCTCCCAAAGTAGAGCGTCAGCACCAGTGAATCAAGGGTTTTACTTATAACTCTGGTTCCAACATCTAGAACAGTTCCTGGCATATAATAAACATCAGTGCCAAATGCAGTAGAGACAATGGAGGGAGAGGTGATCAGATTTGTCCAGGGGTGGGCTGGGGAAGGCACCAGAGTGGGCAATGTTTTAAGCAGCGTGTTAGAAGGTGCACAGGGGTTTATTTGTGAAGGAGTAAGGTAAGAGCATTGCAAGCAAAAGGAAAGGTTGAAATGGATGGACGGATGCATGAAAATGCATGATACGTTTAGGCAGTACTGTTTGTTGTAAAAACAGTCCAGGGGAGTGACTGTTAACAATATATAGCATGGTCCGGTGAGGTCACGAACAATATACAGCAGTGATACAATCCCCATTCATCTGCTCTCCCTTGCTTGGGCACCACCGACTTCCCCTACTCCCACTTTGGTTTCCAAAGATACTTTCTCAAGGAAGCCTTCAGCACCTTTGGCTGGGCTCTAGTATATTAACCAAGCATGTGATTCCCTTTGGCAATTTCCATTCTATTTCCTTCAAACTTGGGTATGGTTATTTGCTCTACCATCAGACGATTGTATCAGAAGAATTTTTAGTTGACATTCCCAGTCACAGAGCTGAATTAAATTGCTTTTGATGGTGAAGGTTTTATTAACCTCAGATAATTAGGCAGTACTTGAATGGATATGAAGAAGCATAAGTATTCTCCAAACGTGTCAAAATCCATAATGTGTCACTTTTCGGCTTACTTTTTTCTTTTTTCTTTTTCACTAGCACTGCTTTTTGAACGAGCGCCAAGCTGTTTAGAGTTAAAACTCTTAGTCACAATTAACAGAGAACAACAAGGCTCAAATAATAAGAGGGGGAATTATTGAGAGAACACTGTGTTATCCATGGAACCCTGAAGCAGCTGGCCTCTCAAATGACTTGAAAAAGAAATTTGAAACTCAGGCAGATTTTAATCTCGTAATCGCTTGCTCTCTCTCTCTCTCTCCCTGGTCCTAGCTCTCTTTTACCTTTGCCTCTGGCTCTGTCTCCTCTTCCTCTCTGTCTCTTTCTCTGTTGCTCCTGTTTCCCTCTGCTTGCAGTTTCTCCCTTCACTGGCCTCTCTATCTCTCACTGTCTTTATCATTCTGTCCTCTCATGATTTTCCCTCCTACAAGCTTTCTTCACTTTTCCATATTCATAGCAAAGCCATCCCCACAATTCTCCAGATTATACTGCCTCCATTTAAGAGACCAGCCCAGATGATTGGCTAATCCCCTAAATCTCTCAGATTTCATAATCCATAGAAAGGGGATCTGATTGCTCTAGCTTGAGTTAGGTATCATCCCTGGACCAATCAATTGTGAGCAGGAAAGTCACATGAGGCAAGTACGCCTAGAGAGTGAGGGTACAGCAGTCCTATGGGGTATGGCAGTCCTGTGGGGTATCGAGAGGAATATTTCTCCAAGAGTATCTCTGTGTTAGACATATAAGCTAAAAGGTGTCTGCTACCTCCAAGCACAGAGTTTGGATGAATATTGATGAATTAATTAAAAGAATTAATATTCTTTTTAAACTAATGCAAGCTGATCAAGAAAGCTTGATGAGAAATACTATAAGGAAAATCAGCACTTCGTGTGGATTCTTCTTGGGAAAATTGATCAAACTTTCGAACATCGGGCCATTTTGTAGATTTGTAGAGTTTAAGTTCCTAGGTCAACAGACTTTTGACATCACCAAGGCCAGAGAAGAAGAATCCTGCAACCCAAAGTTGTCATAGGAGAACAAAGGCACTCTTTAGCTGATAGGGAGATGTTTATGCCTAACATTGTATCTTTGCTGTTTTCTTCGCAAAGTAATTTCTTTCCTGCCCTCAGCTTACTCATCTGTGAAATGAGGGGGTTAGATGTGATGATTTGTGTTTCCTTTAGTTCAGATATGCTGTGACTCCCATTGGATGCAAAAAAGGCCCCTCAAGGTCTGGACTGCTTTGGGATGGAGCTGCCTGACTAATCACAGCTCACATAAACACTTGTGCTTGCCAAGCCCTCTGAATCCTCCTCAAAGCCATTACAGCTGAACTTGGGATCCTATTTTTATTTTCTAGGTAGTCTGAAATTAGATTTGCCAACTTTGCAGCTCCTGTCAGATGTCTGCTTCTCAACAGAGAGATTTTTCAGACTTTGAGCCAAACACTTTCAGCTCTCAGGGACTGTGGTTACTTTTTTCATCTCTCAAGGCAGAGCTCTGAACAGCACTTGGACCCCTGAGCAGGAACTCCTGGGTCTCCTTTCCCAGCTGTTAACAGTGGAGGTACTGCACCAAAACATTCAGCTCTCTCCTGTAGGATCTGTCAGCATGACAACCCTACAGCCGTGGACAAAGGCCAATGCAATGATGCTGAGATTGGGTGTAAATGGCTTTACCTGGAAATGGCCAAATTGTTTAAGTGGGGGTTGTGATTACGCTCAGACTCATCTGGGCATTTGGTGGAGAGTGTATAAACAAAGACGGAAAAGGAATGGAAATGCTGTCAGTGAGAAGACATCTTTAATTCTTGTCCCTCCCTTTCTTCATTCATTCAAGAAACACTCATTGAGGACCTTGTGTGTTCTAGTTCTTGTATATTCATGTAGCACTCTGCTAGATGCTGGGGAAAACAGGAATGTAGACAGATGGCTAATCCCCCAGAAAGGGAAGACAGGCTGGTCAACATAAGAACATCACTCTGGGGCTGTGGTCAGGATTATCTATATTCTCTCCTGATCTCCCTCTTTGACTGTTTATTTCCATATGTCTGCACCTGGAGCCCGAATGAGACCTATATGAGAGGATAAGGGTAGTAGTGCTGACAGAGATCTGATGAGCATTTCTGGATTTAGGATTTTCATGGTTGGAAAGTGGGGAAGGCAGTCCATGTGTAGGAACTAGCATAAGCAAAATGTAGGGCATGTTTGAGAGAGCAAATGGACCATTCATCACAATATTATACTCCATGTTTTCTTTCTCTTGAACACTAAATGTTTGAGCATTTGTCTATTTATCATCATAAATGAATGTTAAGATGTAAACACTGCAGATACATAAAAATATGCCAACCCAATCCTGTTATATCTGCCAGGGTTCTCCATCTAAGTAACATAAAGCAATTCTAGCTAATCTAAGTATAATTAAAATTTATTAAATGATATTGCAAAACTCAGATAATCACTAAGAGAACCAAACTTGGATGCTGGCACTCAGGAACAATGCTCGAAATCAGGCCATATAACTGATTCCACGAAGGTACTAGGCATACACACTACACCTTGTCTCATGGACACCACAGAGCTTGTACCACTGGACATTTCCTCTACCACTGAGGCCTCTAGAAAGTGGCAACAGCTGCCACTTTCCTGGGAAGGAATTAGAGCATTTCTACTTTTTAATATCAATATTTTCAATTTTGAATCTGGGTAGTCCATCTGATTGGTGGAGTCTAAGTAGTGCCTGTGTCCCAGCTACAAGAAAGTCTGGGAAAGCCAGGATCTGGTATTTTCAGATACCTTTGAGAAAAGACGGCCTCAAGGGGGGTGATTTCCCCAGTCACATGAATAGATTTTGGGTGCTATGTAACCTGAGAAATGTTTAATACACCCATGTTTCAAAGGTAATGTCTGTTATCTGTTTATTTCTCCAGATTTTCTTTTCTATGTAGATATATACTTTTGAAGTAAAGTCCTTTTACACCTAATTTATTGAGAGTTCTTCTCATGAAAGGATATTGAATTTTCTCAAATGCTTTTTCTGCACCTATTGAAATGATCATGCAATTTTGATCCTTCATTCTGTTAATGTGGTATATCATCTTAATTGGGTTTTATAGTTGAACCATCCTTGCATTCTAGAGATAAATCTCACTTGGTCATGGACTATAATCCTATTAAATGTACTGTTAAATTTGATTTGCTAGTATTTTGTTGAGGATGTCTGCATCTATCTTCATCAGGGATACTGGCCTTAGTTTTCCTTACTTGCAGTATTTTTATCTGGCTTTCATGTCACATTACATGTTACAATGATGGCATCATAAAATGAGTTTGGAGGTTCCCTAAGTTCCTTCTTTGCAATTTTTTTTGGAGAAGTTTGAGAGGATTGGTATTAATTTTCCTTTAAATGTTTGATAGAATTCACGAGTGAAGTCATCTACTCCTGGGCTTCTCTTTGTTGGGAGGTTTTTGATTACTGATTCAATCTCCTTACTAGTCATTGGTCTGTTCATATTTTCTATTTCTTCATGATTCAGTCTAGTAGGGGGTATGTTTCTGGGAATCTATCCATATCTTCTAGGTTAACCATTTGTTGGGATAATTATTTATAATAGTCTTTTATGACTCTTTTTATTTCTGTGTCATCAGTTGAAATGTCTTCTCATTTCAATTCTTATTTTAGTCTTCATTTTTTTCTTAGTTAACCTAAGCATTTATCAACTTATTTACTCTCAAAAAACCAACTCTTAGTTTTGTTGATTTTTCACTATTGCTTTTCTATTCTGTGTTTCATTTATTTCTGTTCTAATTTTCATTATTTCCTTCCTTCTACCAACTGTAGGCTTGGTTTGTTCTTTGTTCTTTTTCTAGCTTCTTGGGGTATAAAGTTAAGTTGTTTATTTGAAATCTTTCTTCTTTTTTAATGTAGGCATTTATCACTATAAACTTATCTCTTAGTGCTATTTTTGCTGTATCCCATACGTTTTTATATGTTGTGTTTTTGTTTTTGATAAAATTCCTAGAAGAAAATGTGAGGGGAAAGTTTCATGTTAATAGTCTAGACAGTGATTACTTTGATAGGATACCACAAAGCACAAGCAACAAAAGCAAAAATAGGCAAGTGGGACTACATCATACTAAAAAGCTTCTGCACAGCAAAAGAAACAGTCAGTGGAGTGAAAATGCAACCTATGGAATAGGCAAATAGACATTTCTCCAAAGAAGCATAACAATACCCAACAAGTGTATGAAAAAATGTTCAACATCACTAATGCAAATCAAAACCACAATGAAGTACCACTTCACACCAGTTAGGATGGCAATCATCAAAACACAAAAGATAACAAGTATTGGTGAGGATACAGAGAAAAGAATTCTTGTACACTGCTGGATGAAGTCTAAAATGATTTGCTCACTATGGAAAATAGTAATCTGAGTTTCCCCCCCAAATTAAAAATAGTACAACAGCAATCCCATGCTTGGGTTTATATCCAAAAGAACTGAAATTAGGATCTTAAAGAGATATTAGCACTCCTGTGTGCATTGCAGGATTATTTACAACAGCCAATATGTGGAAACAACCTAAATTTCCATCAACAGATGAATGAATAAAGAAAATAATGTATGTACATACAATGGAATATTATTTAGTCTTAAAAAAGGAGATCCTGCCATATGTGATAATATGGATGAACCCAGAAGACATTATCTAGCTAAGTGAAATCAGCTTGTCACAGAAGAATACATTCTGCATTATTCCATTTACATGAAGTATCTAAAATAGTGAAAGCCATAGAAACAGAGTAGAATGGTGAGTGCCAAGGGCTGCAGAGACAGAAACTGGGGAGTTGCTTTTCAATGGGTATGTTTCAGTCACCCAAAATAAATATGTTCTAGAAATCTGTTGTATTACAACAGTGCCTACAGTTAACAATACTGTGTGGTACAACTTAAAATTTGTTGAGAGTAAATCTTGTGCTAAGTGTTCTTACCACCGTAAAAAAATAAAAAATAAAAAAAATCCATTTTCCCCCAAGAAAATAAGAAAGGATTTATGGTGACTTTCTGCCACTCTTAAAAATTTTCAGAAGCCAAAAGTCTCACAACATTATGAACCCTATTCTTTCAAAAAATGAAAGTATTCTTCTGGGAAGCACAGGGCCTGTTATCTTTGACATGAAACAGATCCTTCTAGATATTCTAGGTTTTTCAAAGGATGAGGAAGAAACAAAGACCTAGGCTAAGTCTCCCGAGAGGTCTGCTGGTAGTCTTTGAAGACAGGCCAGTGATCCCTCTCCTTTGGCCTGGCTGTCATGGAGGGCAGTCATTCCCTGTGGCATCTTTAGAGATTAAATGTTGTGCTGGATGATCATTGGGTCTGCTCCAGGCTATTATTTCAAAATACTCTGGCTTAAGATAATACAAAGGCCATTCAGAAGCTCCATCCCTCCTTCAGAGTGGTCCTGAATGCAAGCTGCTACGTTAGTCAGGGAGAGGCATACAGCTAGAATGGAAGAATCCCCTGGAGTCAAGAGACCCAGACTTGGATGCCTGCTCTGGCAGTGTAACCCTCACTGATTCATGTAGTCCATCCTGGTTTTAGCCACTTTCCTAGCCTGAGAAATAGGTAATCAGCCCATCTCCAGGGCTTTAGCATTGCTGGATTTTGATTTTAAATAGATCTGAGTTTAAATCCTTGTTTCAACACCTATGTGACTTTGGACAATGTTGCCTGTTTGTCTTTCAGTTTTTTTCATCTGCAAGATAAAGTTCATAATACTACATCACAGCATTGTTATAAAGGAAAATTCTATAAACGAAATTGTTCTATCTACTTGCTATTTCAGATTAAAGCAGTTTCAGGGGTTTCCTACCAAATTTGGATCTATGTTAGTTGGATGGTCTGACTTAAAACTTAAGTGACCAAGTGACCATATGGGCACCTGTACATGGCATATGCCAGGGTAAGAAATGACAATCACTCACTGAGTGTTTACCGTGCTCCAGACATTGTACTAAGCACTTGACATGCAATATCTCTTTCATTCTTCACCACCAAGGAGGTGGTTACTATCATTACCCAAACTTTACAGAGAAGGAGGTAGCAACAGAGACTTATTTAACCCTGGGAAGAACAGATAGTAAGTTATATAAATCCTTTAACACAGCTAGTTATATACCTAGCACAGTGCTTGGAAAATGGCAGTAATTATTATTAAAGCTGGTTAGTAAGTAACTTACTCTAATATCATATAAGAAATAAAATAATAGCTGTCTGTGCAGTGGGCTATGTTAGACGTTTGATTTTGTGCAGATTCAGAGAAGACTATAGAAGGAAAGACAGCTGAGCTGACCCCAAAGACTAAACAGGATCTATGAGGACAAGAGGACTGAGGTATGTGCAGGGGGAGGGTGTTGTAGAAGCAATGAGAAAAGGCAATAATAAAGGCATAAATGTGCAAGAATACAAGATGTATTTAGGAGCTATAAGAGGCCCAAGGTTGCTAGAGTAGATTACACTGGGGATGAACAGCGGGGGACTAGACTAGGATGTCAGCAGGTCTCCCAGGTTGGTAAGACTCTGAAATTTACCTCGTTGGTCATAGACCTCAAACTGGTGGCCCACTGGCCACATCTGCCTAACATGTCTTTTATGTGTGCTACCTAGAGTTATTTTATTTGAATTAATTATCAACATTTTAAAATTTGATGTTTTGGGCCAAATATTCCCGATTTGAATTAACTATCAACATTTTAAAATCTGGTGTTTTCAGCCAAATATTCCCAATTTTCTAGAAAATCTGGAAATTGGGATATTTGGCCATATTGATTTTCCCTTCAATGTGACAATATCATCTAGGGCTGAAAAGTCACTACCCTCTGTAGGTAATTCACTTTTCTCTGTTCTTGCACTCAGGAAACTTCTTTCCTTTACCTTACCTGTCAATTTCCTGTAGGCCAATGGATTGACAACCACTGCTGTCAGCAATGTGGAGTAATTAAAGGTCATCTAAAAATGACTTATTTTGTATTTAGTGCCTACCTCTCTGCTAGAAGCAAAGAAATTTATTAATCATTGTTTTCCTTAAGGAACTGCCTTTCTAGTGCTGGGCTGAATAACATGGTAGCCACTTACCACATGTAGCTATTTAAAATGAAATCAAATCAGGGGCACCTGGGTAGCGCAGTCGTTAAGCGTCTGCCTTCGGCTCAGGGCGTGATCCCGGCGTTCTGGGATCGAGCCCCACGTCAGGCTTCTCCGCTGGGAGCCTGCTTCTTCCTCTCCCACTCCCCCTGCCTGTGTTCCCTCTCTCACTGGCTGTCTCTCTCTGTCAAATAAATAAAATAAAATCTTAAAAATAAATAAATAAATAAATAAATAAATAAATAAATAAATAAATAAAATGAAATCAAATCCAATAAAAATTAAATTAAATTGAAGTAAATTTCAGGTCCTCAGTTGCACTAGCCACATTTCAAGTGCCCGATGGCCACATGTGGTTCTGGCTACCATACTGGACTGCACAGATAGAAATATTTCCCAAAGTTCCATTGGACAGTGCTGCTTTAGAGAACAGCCAGAGCTGACACACATGAAGAAGTCAGAGGAAAATAAAACATAAAACACCAACCAATTGGCTTGGATAGTGATAGAGAGGTTGAGGAAGAGGAGATTCCTGTGAGCCACAATAGCAAAAGAAGCTTTATGAAGGAGATAGATTAAGGATGGATAGTATTATACTAGAACAGAAGAAAAGGGTAAGGTATGAGTAAGGATAGAAGGGGGATACTATCTGTTAGAAATGCATTATCAGCAAATTATAGAATAAATAATTAACAGTAGCTTAAGGAAGTAGAAGTTTATGTTTCTTACCTAACAAGATATCTGACTTCGGTTCAGAGGCTAAGTGATGTCATGGCCAGCATCTTTGACATTCTTGTGGTCTTTCCCTAATCACTGGAAGTTAGATATTGAAGATCCAGCCTTCATGTCTTCAATAAAGGTAGAAAAAAAGGAAAAAAGAAGTGCTGGCAGACTTCCATTCATTGGCCAGAGAAGATTGAGTTCCAATCTGGAAATGGCCATGGCCATGATTAGAGATAGATGGTCCTGGGACTAGAAAGCCAAATAGGAGCAGGAGAAGGAATGGGCAAAAGTCACCATCAAGAATGAAGTTGGAGCTGATAGTGAAAGAGACTGAAATCTCATGAGCAACAGAACAGAGCTTGAGGGAACACAGGGTAACATGATAAAGGATCTTTGTTGCCGAAGCTACCTGATTTGTGCTTTCTTAGACCTATTCACTAGATTAATTTATTTCAATAAAGATTCATATTTGATTTTTTTGCAGTTAAAAAAATAAACACGCCATGTATCATGACCTGCAAGGTGACACACAAGCCAGAAATGTTGCATCTGTCTGTGCTTTTCTTCTGCAGTCAGACCATTCTCTGGTTCTCTCTTTTGCCTTCCTATTCTAGTTTTTGAGACCTTCATGATTACACAGGACTACCTAAACGATCCAGGATAATCTCTTTATTTTAAATTTATCTGATTAACAAACTTAATTCCATCTGCAATGTTAAGTCACCTTTACCATATATCCTAACATTTTTACAGGTTCAGGGAATTAGGACACAAATGTCTTTGAGGGGAGGGATGCATTATTATGCCTTCCACATGGATGTTGGCACAAACTAATTGGAGATCAATCCAGAAATTCTACTTTCAGGACTTATCCAAAAAATTAATGAGATAAGACAATAAATATATATGCACTGTAATTTGTTGTGTAGATATTTAGAATAGCAAAAGTTTAGAAAGAAAATCAATGTCTATGAAAAGACTATTTGAAAAGAAACAAATCATGGTTCATCCATATGATGAAAAAGTCTATCTACTGATGTGAATGGTGTCAAAAATATATCAAGTGAAAAAAGCAGATTGTAATGACTTACATGACATTATCCCATCAACACAAAATGTATGTGCATACGGAAGACATGTATATACATACATTGAACTATTAATAGTAATTATTTCTGGGAGAGGTAGATTTGGGACACAAGAAGTTTTCATAAGATATTGACACTTTTTAGAGTAATTATATATTATCAAAGTAAAATTAAGTTATGTCCTTTAAGAAGAACCACCTCAGGGTGGTATTTTATCACATCTGAATTATTCACCATTAAGTACTTCTACTGAAGACATCCTTCCTTTCCACTTAGGATTCGAACAATAGGGTCTAAAAGAAAAACAAGGTGCACTGCTGGGAGGCATTGTGTGTGTGTGTGTATGTCCGCATTGAAACATACAAATCATTGTTTTGCCACTTTAATTATCTCACTCTTTTGATTTTTATCATCTACATGCTGTTTTCATTTGTCAGCCTAATATATCAGAGCTCATTCCACCCAGACTCTCGGAGCTCGTTTGGTCATTTCTCACCCATGAGATAGAGATTATAAGTCTGAGACCTCAGGCAGCTTAACAATTTGAATTCCAAGTGCCTACAGACAGATGCATTCACCATTTCAGCTACCAAAACTTAGCAAGCACTTACAATGTGCCTGTTGCGATGTACAGCTGGCAGGTGCTGTCCTTGGAGATGACCTGTTGAAAGAGATGTGAACTGAACAAATGGCTGGATTTCAAAGAAGGCTGATGGTCAGATCTGCTGAAGGCTTGCTGTCATTTGTGTACTTTATTCATGTGAGATGTTTCCTGTATTCTTTCCTTAAACCTCTCTGTTGCATGAGTTAGTGTATTTCCCTTTGCAACAGTATATGCCCTGATTAAGATAGTCAGCATTTCCCAAATTGCATTTATCTGTACTAGTGTATGTATAGAAAGTAGTATGTATAGAAAGATTTTTCTGTAAAAAGATAGCAACATTGATTTTTTTTCCTCCTAAGTCTCTTTAATATGTGTAAGTGCATGTATGCATGTGTGCGTGTGCACGCACACACACACGTATAACACAATAAACAGAGACAACCAAATTGGGAAATAGTGTGCCATTCCCAGGAACAAAAAGAACATGAGAGACTGCAACCAATCCATCAATGCATGACAGTAATCTGTAAAATCATGCTTGAGACATAGTTACCAGCACCCCCTGGAGTGGTAGACCATCCTGTTGATGATCATTGTTCTCTGTTAATATATCATAAGTCTTACGATTTTACATATTTGTGATATTTAATTTGCATATATATTAAACAGAATAATCAAATGTCAACCATTTCTTGCCACTACATCTACAAGAACATTTTACTTTAATCTTATTACTAATTTTAATTCTTAGAACTTTATGTTCCATCAATCCATCATAAATTTAAAAGTAGTATGGTCAAATAATTCTTGAATCGTTGGCTATAAATAAGAGGTGAAAAGTTTAAGAAGGGTAGTGATATGTATAGGTAGGAGAGTCATAACAACATTCTCATAACAACATACTGCAGTGGTACCTAAGCCTGAATGAACATGGATGGCCTCACCTGGGAAGCCTATACAAATACAGATTCTCAGACTCTAGACCGAATCTAAGAAATGTGGGTCTCCTGTGGAAGGAATCCAGGAACCTGCATTGCTCAAAAACTCTCTTGATGATTCTCTTGCATTATGTCCACAGACTCACTTTATAATTCATAAGTATATTCTATTTTGTTACGATTATAAAGGAAATTACTCAAGATGAAAATAAATTAAGGCTTTTACTAATTTGAAGGGTACGGTGAACTAAAGAAGTTTTACAAGTGAACAAATAAAATGCAGCTCTCCTTGGAATGTATAATAAGTATTTATTAATATTACAGCATGTTTAATACTTGTTATTGAATGGTACAGCCCACAACACAGGCTTTAATCGAATTCTGTTTAAATTATGCCAGGCAATTGAAATGCACCCATCTCAGCAACAAAGGAAGAATTAATTACAGAACATCATCTTGGTTGGCTTCATAAATCAGTACAGCACCTTTGAAAGGTGGTTGACCTATATATATATACCAAAAGCTTTTAAAATGTTCGTTATCTTTGCACTAATAATTTTCACTGCTAAGAAGGTCCCCTGAGAAAATAATCAGAGAAGTGGACAAATATTTGTATTTAAAATAGGTGATTGTATTTATGATATCACAAAGTGGGAAGTAACCAAAATGGGTGACTGTAGGGGACTGTTTTAATAAATGATCATGTATATACATGACAACATATTAGGCAGCCATTATTATTACATTTGTAACATATTTACTGGCAAGGGAGAAAATGCTGTACAATCTAATGCTGAGGCAAAAGCTTTAACACATAGGGGTATCTAAGGCTGCCAAGTTGCCAGACATAAAACATCTAAAAAGGAGCCTGGATTTTGTTCATTTGTATGGGAGGGGGGAAATGAACTAGAGAGAAAATGCAAAACAGTTAAAGAGAACACAGTGGGAAGTGAGGAAAGAAAAAAGCATTAGGTGCTGGATTGAGCACTCAGAGACCACCCTCCACCCCCATCCCACCACACACCCACATCTGAAGGTCTAGGCTAGTGTTACTCCATTGTGGCTTCACGTCACAATCATATTAAAAATCCTGATGCTTGGGCTCTATCAAGCCTATAGAATCAGCATCTCTGGTAGTTAGGACCCAGGCATCTGTATGTCTTTTTTTTTTTAAAGCTCCCTAATGATGCCATGTGCAGCCAAATGAGGAATCTGATTGAAGACAGTTAAAACCGGGGGCTTACCCCTTATGTAGTACAAAGGAGAATGGCTAAGTCATAGCCCCTAGTATTTCTTTTCTCCCTCTACCTTCCTGTCCTCTCAGTAGAGGTAGAAACAGTCCCCTGAACCTGTCAGTAAAGAACTGCTTAAACTTTCATCAAATTTTGTTCCAGGAAAAACAGGACTGGAGGGTTCCTGTGACATTCCCCTTCTAGAAGCACCTTGTCCCCACAGGGGATTGGGTGATAGGCTATGCATACCTTCTCCTAAAGGCAACTAGAGACCCACCCTGGCCATCCAGCCCAAGGTCCCAGCTTCAGCTTGCCATTGGGTAACTGCAGCATTGATCAGTATTTGATACATTTCTATCATGTTAGAAGATTTACAAGAATCAGTTTGTAGTCCTAAGACTGGTTCCAAGTTCACACACAAGCTTGGAATTCAACATTTAAAACTCCAGGAAAACATATCCACTTTGCCCTTTGCTTTAGTAGAAGAATTGGCTGTTTGTTGTGAGGAAAGATGGCCCTGGTATCAGGACAAAGAGATATTTGAAAGATTCCTCAGCAGCAAAATGAATGAGAGAATGAATGAATGAATGAGTCTAAGAATAATTTTAAGATAGAGATTCATTGTTCCCCTGATTGGTAGTTGCAAACTGGCATCTCTAGGCCACATCAAACTCCTAATTGTATTGCATTAACCATGCACATGTTTACAAAATATTTGAATTTGAATCCCTTTAAAGGGGGTGTGTAATCTCCAGCTGATTCTACCAGGACTCTTGCTGTGTTTGGTTCATGACCACTAAACTTTCTGTTCTTTGGTGTTTTAAAGATTTTATTTATTTATTTGTCAGAGAGAGAGAGCACAAGTAGGGGGAGCGGCAGGCAGAGGGAGAAGCAGGCTCCCTGCTGAGCAAGGAGCCTGATTCAGGACTCCATCCCAGGACCTTGGGATCATGACCCAAGCCAGAGGCAGATGTTTAACCAACGGAGCCAACCAAGTGTCCCTGTTATTTTGTATTTCAAATTCTGCATTCTCTGCAAAGATTAACATGTAGCACTAATCTGTTTTATAGAGATTCCAGCTAAGAACCATCTTTTCTATCCTCTCCTTGAAGGATCGTGGACACAAGTTGGACTAATTTGCAAATAACTGGTCAGTGCTGCTCTGAGAAACAGATTTCCAGCTCTGCAGAAACGAACCCAAACAAATTGTAGAATTCGCCAGGGACAAGGCCTGTAGCTCCATCTGACACCACTCCATCAGAGTACCAGCTGCCGAGTTCCGCTTTTGGCCGCACAGAGGCTGGGTGGCAGATCAGCAACAACCATGCAATAGGACTAAGACAGAGAGGAGCTAGCCAGTGTGTGGGAACCCTGCAAGGGGGTTGCATTATCTCCCACATGAGACCTGTTTCTTTTGGACAGAGGTCCACAGTGAAAAGTAATAAATCTCCCCTCATTTCAGTGACAGGAAAGTTTGTAATTATTACTTTCACTTTAGGAAAGCCCACAGAAAGGAAATGTACAGGGGTGCCTGGGTGGCTCAGCTGGTTGAGCACTGGACTCTTGATTTCACCCCAGGTCTTGATCTCAGGGTTGTGAGTTTAAGCCCTGCATTGGGCTCCATGCTGGGCGGGGAGCCTACTTAAAAAAAAGAAAAAGAAAAAGAAAAAGAAAAAGAAAGAAAGAAAGAGAAAGAAAGGGGAAGGAAAGAAGGGAGGAAAGAAGGGAGGGAGGGAGGGAGGGAGGAAGGAAATGTACATCCTTACTCTCTTGCTGACCCTTTGTTCAATATATAGATTCAATAAAGACAAGGTTTACAGAGACAACGTTGTCTTCCCACTGGCCCCAGAGCACTAATTCATACATTAAGGAGTTCAACAAGTATTAGCTGAATGAATGAATGAGAACATATAGAACCTACCCTTAGTCTAGTATATATACTCAAATCTACATTCTTCAAGGCAGCTTCTGGAATGCCCCACAGTTGCTACAAATGAAATCTGCTGTATGTTTGGAGGAACAAGTTTTCTTTTTATTACAGGAGTTTGGGATAGATTTTTAGAGGAAGTGGTATTGAGCTGCACCTGGAAGGATGAGAGTCACAACAGGAAGATGTGCAAATCAGCAGGAATAGAAGAGTGTAGAATATTTTGAGATATGAAAGGACCAAAGGAAATTGCTATGTCATTAAAGGGAGCCCACTTAAAATGGGAACCAAAATTTCATAAATAATACTGGGGAATTTGATTGAAAATATATCTCAAAAATAAAAGAAAAAGTTATAAAAAATAGGTTTAGTTTAAAATAATATATTTATAAATTACAATTTGTCAATTTTAATCACAGTGACATGCTGAATTTTAAACAATGGATCAAGGGGTGTGTGTGTGTGTGTGTGTGTGTGTGTGTGTGTGTTTGTGTGTAATACTTTTGACACAATTTCATGGTAACATGAAATGACCCGTTTCACTTTATACTTGAGTTTCACAGATTGGCCATGAGGAGGTCATACTTGCAAAAATACATGAGAGCTCGATTAATTTCTTCTACATCATTTTTATGAACCTCATAAAATGTTTCATTGTTTTATAATGTTCACAGTTCCACTGGCAATCAGTTCATCTTATATTTACCTTGTACTGAAGGACGTTGACCCTGTCTGACAATCAATGAGAAACCAAGAGATTAACTCGAAGAGCAGAGATGTTCAAGGAGGTTCTAAGTTTATATATGGTTTTTCCCTTGGTAAATATTTTCCCTATTCTTATAGCTTTGATTTCCTTTTGGAATATCATTACTATGGAGATTCCGAAACTCATGTAATAAGGATCCATATTTGACTTTGGCTAGACTCTAAGATCTACTTCGAGAAGCTGTGGGTAATAAGGATGATAAGGTTAATGAGGCCTTGAATGTTGGGATGAAAAGGTGGGGGCTTTCTTTATTGACTTAATGGACAACAGGGAGCCACTGAAGGTGTTTGAGCACAGGGGTGAAGTAAACAAAACTATCCTTCAGGAAGATGTGTCTGGCAGTGCTGGGGAGAAAGGACTGCAGGGAAGGCTACAGGTATGTATACAGTCAGAAGGCTGATGTAATCCATCAACACTCGTGTTTCCTTACAGAATGTTTGTCTATGGGGAAAGGCAAGGACGCCTCGTTTGTTAATGCTTTCTGTCCTCCTTTGACTTCCATTGCAATTGATGGTGATGCACACCTTCATTTATCTTTGTAGGATGAGAGACATTTTTCAGAGCCATTTGCATGTTTTAAGCAGCCCACACAGAGACTAATGTGATTGGCAATTTGGAACATATTGTCTTTATTCAGCTCCAGAATCATGCCTAAGGGAAGAAGGGTTAAGTAAGAAGGAAAACAGCCCCCCCTTTCCACCTCTATGAAAACATGAAATTAATTTTTCATCTTGTGATGTTTACTTTCGAAATAAAATAAATGAAAGGGCTGGACTTTTTTTTTTTTTTTTTTTTTTTTAGGCTAAAGGCTTAGTGAAATCCCTGAGATTAAGAAGAGTTAAGGTTATTTTTTAAGCCATCTTTCTAAAGCAATTTATTGAATACAACTATATGCTATCCTTTTGGAGCCTCAAATGAAGTGACATAAGTCATGTACTTTTTCCAGAATGTTACATGAAAATACTTTTTAACTCTGGTACTTAAAAAAACCCTGAATATATCCACACTTCCTTTCATTCTTCCTTTTCACAGCTCCCTAACCACCCCCCTCACACACACACACACACACACACACACACACACACACACACTCACTAAACAAAGGATGTGTTCTAGTAGGAGGAGGATAAATGGAGGTTCAGTAGAAGAAAATTAACATTTCCAAATAAGAATTTTAGAAGTCAGGCTTTCATTCTCTCAGTTGAATGCTCTGAAAATCTGCATTTAGCCACCATAAACCAGTAAGCGGTCTATTTCCTGAACAAATGGTAACAATGACAAAAAAAAAAAAAAAAAAGGGAGACCAGGATAAATGCCCCCTTGAAATAATAAATGTTTTGAAATGTTTCAAAGGGTGTTGCTAGCAGGTAGAAGGGCCTTTCAAGGCTACTGGTCCATCTCTCATTTTCTAAAGCTTCTGGGGCTAAGGATCTTGCAAACGATTTCTATAACTCTTCACTGGCTTCTATCCAGAGCCTCTCCTATAACCAAATCTGAATGCTATGAAAACCAGAAAAATCCTAAATTGAACGTAATGATGATTTCTTTACTTTCAATCAAGTACTTTACCTGAAAGGCTCAGCGACTAGTTCTTGGCGAGGTAATGAAGGCAGCAAACACATTTCCTACCCCTGTCAGGAAGGCAGTAAATATATTGAGCTCCTATTTCATGCTGGTAATGCTCTAGCAATGAATAAGGCAGAGAGGTCACTGCCCTCAAAAAATTAGCTTTCTTGAGAGGGGAGAAGAAAAGAAACAAATGAATGCAATAAATTCCATTACGACTTAGTGAGGTGAAAAGATAGGAGCAGGAATACTTGTTGGAGAGTAGGGGGAGCTGCTTCACCCAAGCTTACCAGGGAAGACCTTCCTGAGGAGGTAACAGTTGAGTAGGACTTAGACATATTTGGACTTGAATTCTTTCTTTCTTTCTTTCTTTCTTTCTTTCTTTCTTTCTTTCTTTCTTTCTTTCTTTCTTTCTATTTATTTATTTATAAAGATTTATTTATTTGAGAGGAAGAGCATGTGTGCGCCTCAGGGGAGGGAGAAGAAGAGAGACAATCCTCAAGTAGACTCCCCACTGAGCATGGAGCCCAACTCAGGGTGATCCCAGGATCCTGAGATCATGATATGAGCCGAAATCAAGAGTCAGACGCTCCACCCACTGGGCCACCCAAGGTGCCCCTGGGCTTGTATTCTTATTTAAATTCAAAGTCAGGTTGAGCACATGGATCTAAGTTTAGTCTTCCCAAAAGGACCCTACATTTCAAAAACTGGTATTTACCTTCCACAGCCTCACAAAGGTGCTTCCTTTCCACATGCATGACATGGAGCAGTTAGGGAATTTGTCCTTTCATGAACCATTCTGTGGAGTAAGAAACTCTCTTACAAGTTTTATAGAAAAGGTTAAATAAATGAACAATTTTATGGAGTTGTGGGGTTTATTATTCCCATGTTACAGACTAGGAAATGGAAGTCAGAAAGGTTAAGTGAGTTAATTGCCAAAGCTCACATGCACAAAAGTTAGAGGAAACTTGGTGTCCTTAGTACCATGTTTCTCAAAGGTTCTAAAACAGGTCTTCAGTTTTGATGATGTATTAGTTCTCCATCACTACATGACAAATTATCCCCAAATTTAGCAGCTTATAACAACAAACATTATCTCACAGTTTCTATGAGGCACAGCCTCTGACTCAGTCTCTCACAAGACTGTAATCACAGATCAGCTGGGCTGTAGGCACCTTAAAGCTTGACTGGAGAAGGATCCACTTCCACCATCACTCACTTGGGCTGGCAGCTCTCGGGCCCTGATGGGCTATTGGCCAGAGATATCAGTTCCTGCCACATGAACCTCTCCATAGGGCTGTTCACAACATGGTGGTTCACTTCCCTCAGAGCAAGGATGAGAGGGAGAGAGAGAGGCAGGGAGAGAGAGACAAAGACAAACCAAACAAGATGGAAAGCAGAGTTTTCTGTAACCTAGTCATGGAAGTGATATCCCATCACTTTTACCACAATCTATTTATTAGAGCTGAGTCACTGAGTCCAGCCCACACCCAAGGGGAAGAAAATACAAAAGGCATGGGTACAAGAAGGGATAATTGGAAACTATTTTGGAGGCTGCCTACAAAAAAAAAGGTTATTTTTAAAGGTAGTATATAAGTCAAAATAATTTTCATTAGATAGCTATTTAAAAATTCAATATTGTATTTTGGGGTACATGATTAAATTGAATACCTCATCAAACTAATGATTAGAGATTAAAAATAACTTCATTGTTAAAATGGGGGGAAAAAAACAACCCAGAACTGATAATAATGCTAGCCTGAAATTGAAAGATTCAAACTGACAAGTGAAACTTAAAGCATGCAAGTATCTTTTCATTTTATTGTGTTCAACATCATCAATTTAATTCCAGGAAAACAAAATCATTCATCAATTAATGTCAATTTGGATTTTATGGGTTCATTGTTTTGCCTGCCTTTATTTGTAAACTTCACAACAACCCTTTGAAGTAGGTGCTATAATTGGCCTCTCTCTAAAACAGGGGCACTTTGGCGCTGATAAGTAAGGCAACTTGCCCGAGGTCAATAGCAAGAGCTACAATTTAGCATAAAAAATCTGACTGCAGAACCCACACTCTTCAACAATTTTGGTGAGATTCTGAATCATAAGGAATATAAACAATTTAACATAGGTCACCAGCTCACTTGTGAAGGGATTGGCCCATATCTATCTGTTGAGGTATACTGGCTGAAAACTAGATGGACTCATTTCCACTTCTCTTTAATCCAATGGCATCCACTTTGCACTAGCAAATAATTAAGTTAAAAGAACATCTTAAGTGGGCACTCCTGATTTATCACACATCCAACCATCCAATTGGCCAACCATCCATCCATGGACTCTTCCATCTATCCAACACTCCTGACTTAATTATACATCCATCTATCCATTCTTCCAATCCTTCTGGTTCATCTGTCCTAAATCTGTGTTTCTCAGTTCCAGCTGTTAACAATCTGGCCTCAATATCTATAGTCATATCTGCATACTACTTATTCTATTAAAAATTTTTTTAAGATTTTATTTTAAAGTAATCTCTACACCCGATGTGGGGCTCGAACTCACAACTCCGAGATCAAGAGTCTCACGTTCTACCCACTGAGCCAGCCAGGTGCCACTCTATTATAATTTTTAAAAATATCTACTTTACTTTAAAAAAATACAAATGCCTCATTAGGCTTTCCTCTAATATTTGCAAATTTGAGGGCTTTATGTGGAAGTTTATTTTTCCCCAAACACACTTGAAAATAAATTCATGAGTTAATTTTTTTTACCTATCACAATTACCAAACCTTGGGATTCAGTTTGCCCATCCTAAAGCGTTAGAAAGAGGAGAGGAACAGGTGTACTCCACTGTCTTTACGTCAGGACCTGCCCCACAGGGTGGGGGGGCTGCGATGAGAATCCAGATCCAGAGACCACACCTTAACCTGAGGCTCTGGGAGGTGGGGTGGGGAAAAAAAATGCTCACCCTTCCCCCACCCATGGGCTAAGTGCAGTTGACTGGTTTGAAATGAGATTGTTTTCCTGAACACCTGTGGGGCCATCCTTGAATCAATATTTCATATTCATTAACTAATGAACAGCTGGAGGCTGGTAAAGGCTTTCTCTGAAGGCTGCTTTCAGAGCTTGCTAAATCAATACCCCTCCCTTCATTGTTCTCCCTTCCTGTAGCTACTTTTGGCTCCCTCCTAAACATTCACTTCTGGGCCTGGATTGTTGTAGGCTACGTTGACATTGTCTGATGCCAATCTGAGGCCTCAGAAGTAAGTGTATTGGGGCTATTACCGTGCATGAAAATAAAGTGTAGGCTGGTAACTCAGATCCGTGAAGGTCTTTTTGAAGGCTCAGAGAGGTTTTTCCTGATCCACTTCCCCTCCTGTCCCTCTCCTTTGTGGCTCCGTTCTGTCTCCTCCCTCTCTCCATCCCTCCTTTTCCTTCCCCCACCTTCTCTAGCCCTTTCCTCCTGGGTCCTATCCTTCCTTTTTTATCTTCATCTCTCTCCTTCTTTCTCTAACTGCTTAATTCAAAAAAGACTTCTTAAATAATCTATGTGTTTATTTCAGGCTGATTGTTATGGAGAAGACTATTTGGAGCAAGTGAAAGAGGTACTAGTTAAAATGATCTGTTAGTTTACTGGAGGTTTGGGGGTGGGGGGTGGTTGAGTACCTACCTCTAGGAGTTTTTATAGAATATCAAATAAAATAATGTTCATAAACATGAGTTTGGCATATTGAAATTTCTCTAAATGCTAGTTTTATTATTTCCTTCTACATATCCATTAAAAAGAAATAATTTCTGACCACCTTTTTTTTTTTTTACCTAGTCACATAACAATCAAATTAGATTATTATTTGGGACTACGAACATATTCGACAGATATTAAGTTATTTTTTTAGGCTTTGCCTTTTTCTTAGGGACTGACTTAGGTACTCTTTCTCTTTATCCCTTAGTCATGTGGCTCCACAAAATAATGTTAGTTGCAAAACTGATCATGCTTTGCTTTCCCATGCTTGGGATAAAGCTTTCATTGTAGCATTTAAAGGTATTAAAAGAGGCTCTTTGTCACTTCTGAAATATTCTTAGGGCGCCCTCTTCTGTTTCCTAACAGTGGTACTGCAGATTATTAATCTGTTCTGGCTGAAAAAATGGGATGCAATTATTCTGTGTTAAAACATGTATGAAAGTATGGTAGTGTTAGCATCAACTCTAGCTGGCAGTGAAGCCAAAGGATGCAGAGAGGGGACTGGACAGTCTATGTAGGGTTGTCAGAGCATCATAACAATCACACTGCTTGTCAGAAATCTCTAGCAAATTTCTTTGGTCTTTTCTATAAATTCATAATGTTTGCAGAGAAATGAGATACTATGATCCCTTATTACAGGTGAAAAGAGGGGGAGAAATTTTTCCTACTATTTATGGACTCTCCCAAGTGAGAATTATTCCTTGGTTATTTAAGATGTAAGTAGGTGAATATTCTCCTTCCTTCTTAGGACCCTCTGACTGACTGTAAGCAACTGAAACCAGTGGAATTTAATTTGAGCAAAAGGAGGGAAATTATTATAAGTGTAGGAGTCGAGGGCAGACTGCCTCATGGTAAGCCATTTTGGCATGTGTATTATTTTGAGCTGAAGGTATAACTGAGATTCTGTGGACTCAAGAGAAACTTTTGCCCCTCCCTTAACTACATAGAAGAATCTAAATTTGAAGCTCTTTTCAGAATAAGGGTTAATATCAGAGATAACTTTTATCAGAGTTAACCCATCTATGTGGCAAGGCAAACATTTGTTTACCAAATATTTACTTTTTCATCTTCCTGTGAATTATATTCCTTCCCTCTGAAGTCTCAAACCCCTACCCTCTTCTCCTTAGTTCAGAATGACATAGATACCTCATTTTCCCTGCCTTATGTACACTATTGAATTTGATTTTTTTTTCTGTAAATCTGTCTCATGTTGATTTGATTCTTAGTCCAGCTAGAAGAACCTTTGAGAGGACAGGAATTTTTGCCCCCTGACACATGATACGAAGGTGTCTAGAGAACCCAACGACCAGGGGGTCTCGGGCAGAGACCAGAACTTAGCACAGCTGAGCCACAAGGACTGACATTCTACTCTCTGCCATTTCTCAATCTGCCCATCTTTCTGCTTTCTAGTTTCTTCTGCTGCCTCTGAGTTCTAAGTCTGCATGTCTGGGGCTCCTGGGACTCTCTGGGACCAATACTCTTTTTGTCTCCACTAAAAATTACCGGGAGAGGGGCGCCTGGGTGGCTCAGCCGTTAAGCGTCTGCCTTCGGCTCAGGTCATGATCCCAGAGTCCTGGGATCAAGCCCCGCATCGGGCTCCCTGCTCGGCGGGAAACCTGCTTCTCCCTCTCACACTCCCCTTGCTTGTGTTCCCTCTCTCGCTGCCTCTCTCTGTCAAATAAATAAATAAAATCTTAAAAAAAAAAATTACCAGGAGAGAGAGAATCAGAGTGCTCTTGTTGGAATCAGGTGTCTGGCCCTGAACCAATATGGCCAGAGAAGCAAGATACACCTGGAACTCACTCTTGTAGAGTTCCTGGAAAGAGTTCTTCAATCAAAAATTGATGCCTGAGCTACTTGAGCAACTGACTGAAAACCAGAGATGGGCTTAAGTATATTCTGTTCCTCAAGGAGGAACTTCTGAAGCTTATATAGCACAGCCCCTCCCCTTCTAAGCGGCAACATTCTGATCAGTGAGGCCACTGATAGGTCAGGGCCAGAGATAGGGATGTCCTCTGTAATTAGCAGCCACAAACCAAATATCTAAGGACATACTCTGAGAACCCTCAGGAGAATAACATACAAGCTGTTACCTAAGTCTGGGAAGGTCCTAGAACCATTACTGACAACTCTAATAGAGAGGGCTTTTTCTGTGAAATGGTAATACATTATTGTTATTATTATTAAAGCAATGCATATTTTTCACTGTCTTCAAACCCTATGGAAAAGTAACACAATAGTCATTGAAACTCCCTCTAGTTTCTACCCCATGCCAAGAAAACAACTAATGATAACACTTGAAAATAGATCATACCCTTAAAAAGAAACAGGCCCCAAATGGAGTCATTTATGTTAAGCCTCACCAAGACTTACTCCCTAACCTACCTACAGTTTCAGCCTCTCCTGGGAGTGGAATTTTAAGCCAATCTGTCTGGGAAATCCTGATCAGCACTAGTGAGGTAATCTCCCTGATGAGACTCACCATCCTTCTTCTAAGGGAAGGTGACTGTCCCTAAACAATCCTTTCTTTTCTTTTGCAAATAATGTCTTGCCCCCCTCTCCTTCCTATAAAAATCTTCCATTTTGTACAACTCCTCAGGACTCCTTTCTACTTGCTAGATGGGATGAATTAATGAATCACTGCGTAAAGCCATTAAGATCTTTAAATTTATCCAGAATTTGTTTTTTAACAATACCAAAATATTTTCCTATGAGTACGCAAAATTGTATATGGGGATCCACCATGATTATATGAGACAGAACTTGAGGTGCAGGAACTATAACATTCCTTTATTTTTCTAAAACAATCCAGTTGCTTGCCATAGTTGGTACATCTACTCAGGCATTTTGATGTCATGCTTGCCTGCGTGCATGTGTGTAGATGGGGGGAGAATTTCCTTTCCTACCTTGAAGTTCTACTGAAATGTTTTAATTTATTTAGTCCAGAAATATGGTGAAGGGTTTCTGGTCCTCAATCCACCAGAATCCCTCTCCTTGTGCTCTCAGTTTGATCTCCACTCTCTTTCTGTGCCAAGCTTGAGGTCGATGCTCCCCACGACCGTAAACTCCATGCTCCAGCCCAGCTCCCTAGGCTTCAATTTACGCTGCTTTTCCCTGTCAGGGTTCTGTGACCTGTAGGTGTTCACAGGGTCATTCTAGCATTCCTAGAACCTCTCAAAGCTACAATTCTCCCAAACCCTAGAGAACTGACTTTCTTCCTCAAAGCCCCTTAACATAACCCCCTCACCACCATCACTACCTTTGGGTGACAATTCTAACTTGCCAACAAGAACTTTTTTTTTTTTTTAAGATTTATTTATTTATTTGAGAAAGAAAAAACGGGGAGAGGCAGGGGGAGAGGGACAAACAGACTCTGCTGAGCACAGAACTCCATGTGGGGCTCAATCCCACAACTCTGAGATCATGACCTGAGCCGAAATCAAGAGTCAGCCGCTCAACCAACTGAGCCACCCAGGTGCCCCAGAATCTGCCTTTGAATGAACTACAAGGGCAGGTAATTGTGGGGTGTCCTGATCTGGTGGGGGCCAGCAGTGCTCAAGGTAAAAGAATTCACCCATGGCAGAACAAAAAAGATACAAGTTAACTGAATACACTGCAAGGGAGGGGCAGGCAGGATAGCAAAGGAGAGAATGTCTACCATGAGGGTCGAGTGAGGGAGCATGGGGATGTATGGAATTTTCCCTTTTTTGGTAGCTGTGCCCTATTGTAAGTAGCCCATTAGTCAGTTAGGGCCTATGGCCTAATGAGCCTGTTTGCATTCAGCTCAGTGGTCACCGTGGGCCCTTTGCCTTGCTCAAGTTTCTGTTGCTCAAGCCTGTTGCCTAAAAGCAGCCTCTCCAGTAATTAAACCCTATAATCTGGCTGTACTTTACCTAAACTTATTTCTTTATATTATGGTCATTTAATAATTTGACATTTCTTCAATGTATGTACGGTACATACCTATAGCTTTGTGTTAATTATAGCATCCCTTTTTGCAAGTCCCCTAAGATCCAGACACTATGCTAATTTAACTTTCATTATTTTTGATCCTTACAACAGTTTACATACAGGGAAACTGAAATTCAGTCATTTACCAAGGTGATAGAGCTGTGCTATCAAATAGAAATATAAGGTGAGTCACAAAATTTCACATATAATGTGTGAAGTTTTAAATTTCAAATTTTAGATTTCATAGGTAATTTCAAAACTTCAAGAGCTCATTAAACATTAATTTTTAAAATACGTTTTAATTCAACATATCTAAAGGGTTACCATTTCAACATGAAAATTAATATAGAATTGATGAGTTATTTTATAATTTTTGTACCAAATCTTCAAAATAGGCAGTATTTTTCACTGATAGCACATCTCAATTTGGACCGGCTGATGAAAACTTCATTCAAATAATTCTGCCACATCATCACTAATTGTCAGGGAAATGCAGATCAAAACCACAATGAGATACCACCTCACACCTGTTAGAATGGCTATTATCCAGAAGACAAGAGATAAAAAGTATTGATGAGGATGTGCACTATTAGTAGGAATGTAAATTGGGGGCAGCCACTACAAAAATGGTATGGAGACTCCTCAAAAAATTAAAAATAGAACTACCATGTGATCCAGTAATTCCACTACTGGGTATTTACCCAAAGAAAGCAAAAATGCTAATCTGACAAATATAAGCATCCCTGTTTTTACCGCAGCATTATTTTACAATAGCTAAGATAAGGAAGCAAGCCATGTGTCCATCGGTGGATGAATGGGTAAAGAAGATGCCATATATCTACACAATGGAACATTATTCAACCATAAAAAAGAAGGAAATCTTGAGGGCATTATGCTAAGTGAAATAAATCAGAGAAAGACACTGCATGATCTCACACGTGGGATCTTAAAGAAAAACAAAAACATAGATGAACTCATAGATACAGAGAACAGACTGGTGGTTGCCAGAGACAGTGGTAGAAAGTGGGCAAAATGAGTAAAGGGAGTCAAAAGGTACAAACTTCCCGTTACAAAAGCAAATAAGTCCTGGAGATGTTATGTACAGCATAGTGACTATAGTTAATAATATAATATTGTATACATCAAAGTTACAAAGAGAGTAGATCTTATCACAAGAAGAAAAGTTGTAACCATAGGTGGGGATGGATGTTAACTATACTTAGGGTGGTGATCGATTCTCAATATATACAAATATCAAATCATTATATTGTACACCCGAAACAAATATAACCTTATATGTCCATTATATCTTAATAAAAACAAACAAATAAGTTCTGCCTCATGCTTAGGCTGGTGGCCTTTGCTTTTGTTTCTGTATGGACTCGGAGAAGAAAGACATTGGCCTTGGTGTTCTAGAAGGGGAAGAAAATATACACAAAGCACAGATGAATACACTAAGATATAATATTATTGCTCTACCATTGTTGCTACTATCACTAGTGCTCCCGGCTGTGTACTGCGGCCAGTGGAAGTGATCGAAGGCCTGGTCAGCCAGCAAGTAATTAGGACTCAATAAGGCCTGGACCAGTCAGTCAGGCTGCCTTGGGAAGAAGCCACAGCTGTTCATAGCTATGCCTGAGATGCTAGACTCCTTCATGGAATTTTGTTAAAACCCACCAGTATTTTTTTTTTAATTTTATTTTTATCAAGATAATTTACATACAGTAAAATTCATCCATTTTTCAATATGTGGTTCTATTAGTTTTCATAACTAGCACCACAATCAAGATATATAATATCTCATCCCCAAATTCTCATGCCACTTTGCAGAGAATCCCTATTCCACCCTGGCCTCTGGCAACCACTTCAGTTTTTTGCCTATCCAGGAAGTCACATAAACGTATTTATAGAGTATGCAGCCTTTTGCTTCTGGCCTCTTTCACTCAGCACAATACTTCTGAGATTCATCCATATTGTTGTGTGTATTATTAATTTATTCCTTTTTATTACTGTGTAGTATTCCACAGTATGGATAGGCTACCTTTTTTTTAAATCCACTTCTCAGCAGACAGACATTTGGATTGTTTTAGCTTTGTAGATTACAAGTAGAACTGTTATAAACATTTGTGTTTTGTTTGTTTGTTTTAAGAATTTATTTATTTATTTTAGGGAGAGAGAAAGAGCACAAGTGGGGGGAGCAGAGGGAGAAGGAGAAGCAGACTCCCCGCTGAGCACAGAGTCTGGCTCAGGGCTGGATCGCACAACCCTGAGATCAGAACCTTGGCTGAAATCAAGAGTCAACGCTTAACGGACTGAGTCACCCAGGCACCCCTAAAACTGTTATAAACATTTGTATATAAAACCTAGAGGCATTCTCCTTTGAATTTTATAAATTTTTAAAATAATTTCACAGTATTTCAGTCACGTGTTATGTTGCATATATACTTGCTACTTAAAAATAATATAAAATTAGTAAAACATTTTCAGCTGTTGACTCCTGGAATATTGAGTTCAGGATCAGCAAGAGCTATCCATTTGAGATTTTGAGCTTGTTCATTGTATTTTTTCCCCCACATGTTCTTTTCCTGACTGGTATTCACACAAAGCAGTAATATAATAAATATTTCCCTTTGGTTTTGTTCCACATCACACTGATCTTATTTGCTAACCCCCCACACTGCCCTAGATGGGGCTGAGATGTTCAATCTTCGGCAACATGATGATTTACAACTGCCTGTCAGTGCTCCCATGAAATAGAGAAAAATGGGATCCTTCTGAAAAAATATTTTGCTTTTACCCAGGAAACTATCGGTACATCTGGTGGATTTCACTTTGTATACTTGCCAGTTAACCCAGAGATCTAGATTTCCTATCTTTTTTAGATATCTAAAAAGAATGGCCTTGGGGTACCTAGGTGGTGCAATCAGTTAAGCACTAGACTCTTGGTCTCTGCTTAGGTTGTGATCTTAGGATTCTGAGATCAAGCCCAGTGTGGGGCTCCACACGCAGCATGGAGTCTGCTTGGGACTCTCTTTCCCTCTTCCTCTGCCCCTCCCAGCCCTGTGCTCGCTTGCTCTCTCTTTCAAATAAATAAATAAATCTTTAAAAAGAATGGCCTTGCCAAGTGCTATGATTTCAACTATTATGCCAGCCAATTGACTAGGACAAAAATTAAAACTTCCCCATTGGGTGCATGGCTAAGTATCTTAATTCCACTCTAGAAGAGAAGTGGGTACTTGAGCTAAAATGAGCATGCTTACAAAATTCACCCTTGTATGTGACGGCTGTAGAGCACAGACTCCATGGTACTGGATGTTCCTTGATGGCCTCACTGATGCTTACCATATTATTTCCTGACTGTTTAAGGGAGGAGGAAGATTCATCAGAAGAGCATTTTGTTCATTTGTTTCTATACCCAAACACTGGGTTGCTACTATGCATTTTGGAGCATCAGAAGACTGAAGCTCTGTGATTATGAGTGAATCATATTTGACCTTAGGTATCCAGAAAAAGGAAAAAAAAAACATAAACAGCAATAATAATTGATGTCATTTATCGAACATTTGCTACTTGGCCAATATTGTGTGGAACCCTATTCATTGCAATATTTTTATTACTCACAAAAATAATCCCATAAATTAAATACTTTTATGTTACCTCCTTTTTACAGATGAAAACACTGAAGCTTACAGAGGTTAAATGGCTTATGATGGCACAGATAGTATGTGGCAGAGCTGGGTTTGGGAGTATAGCTGTATTTGACTCCAAATTCATGCATGTTAACCATTAACATTTAATTGCCTCCCGGGTCTGTCCAATACTCCCTTAACTCTTTCATCTGTTGGTAATAGTGGAATTGATGTGGCCTATCTGCTGGACTGAATACTTTGATTTTCTTAAGCCCTTACTCATGGACATAACCCGCATAATGTGGAGCCCATTTGTTGTCTATACTGTATTTTTTCCCAATGTATTATTTTGATGATATTTTATTTAACTCTAGATGCTAAATAGACTCTGGATGACAGGGGTTTTTTTAGGTTAAACTTTCACAAATAACTTCCTTTTGGATACACAGGTGGCATTTGATTTCTGAAGCTACCTTGGGTCGAATGCTGAAGTTCAAAGGAGCCAGAGAAAGGAAGGTGAAGTGTTCGGGCTGAGAGCTTTGATGCGCCACTAACCATAATGATACTTTGTAAAATCTCAGTTGCTTCTGCTTCCCAAGTAATATTTGAGTAAATACAGATGAGGAAACTCAGAAGGATGAAGAGCCATGTCCAAGGTCCCTCGGTGAGTAAGTAGCGGGGGCTTGATTTAGACTTTTGTTTCTTTTTTAAAATTTTCAGTATTTCTCTTCATCTTTCCTGAATTGGAGAAAGGAAATGGACCCTAATTTCTTTGCGCTGTTTACTGCCAACATGGTGGTGGCAGTTTGAAGGCAGTTCCAAGGCAGTTCCTTTTGCATTCCGAAAGATTGATCTGCTTTCTGAGATCAGAGAACACTGGGAACTGGATGTGCTTTTACTTTGGCCCAAGTGGGATGACATCAATGTTCTGTCTCAACAGAAGAAGCAAAACGGGCCAGTAGGAGGTGGGTGGGAATGAGTAAATCTAGACGGGTCCAGGCGGTATCACTCCTATTTAATGTTGATGAAATTATATCTGGAAGTGTGTTTCATGTGTGGATTAGGCTCTAAAACTATCTAGTAAGAAGAAAATTGCATAGAGACAAAATTAGCCTTAAAAATCCCTGAGTAAGAAGAAATGGGGACTGAACAATTTTCTCAAGGGTTTCCTAAGGCTGATTATGCTCCACTATTAGAATAGATTGCTGTTTCTTCAATGGAGCACAAGGTGAAAGCTGGTTTGGAGGAAGGTGTCATGTTGCATAACCACCACTTCTCTTGAAGTGTCTGTAAGCTGTGCACACCAGGGACAACGCAGCATTTGCATATTTCCCAGCCTGAGTTCACAATGGGGCAGAGTCATATGCACTGATGCCATCTTTCCTTCTGCTGTGCCCATCACTTTGTCTGAAAGGCTGTTGCTCGGGTGCAGAATCAGGTATGCAAAACATGTATCTCTGTGGGGCAGCAAAGACAGAACAAGCTAAGACTTATTTCCATAAATGCATTAATGAGGATTTTTAGCAGCCTGGATGGTAAAAAGGGCAGAGATAGCAAAATACGACTCTTCTCTCTTAGACGGGTGGTATGGATCAGGAGACTTTTTTTTTTACCTGCGACCAAAGACTGCAGAAGGAAAGGAGAGAGAATAAAAAAACAGGCAAAGCAGATATTTTTCAGTCATTTTCTTAATATTTTATTGTTTAGAGGGAAAAAAAATTCCTCCACCAAGGATAGAGAACTTACAATGAATATACGAATGTGTGAAAAGAGATTATTTGTGGTAACTTAAAAGAAATAATTTCTGTGTTACATGGACAATTAAAACATACAGCTTTACAAGGTATTTAACTGTTTGTAGATTTTCTCTCCCCATTTTATTGAATTGGTTTATTGAATTGGTTAGTTTCACTCTCAAAGAAGGTACGTGCTACTGAGATTCTTGAATTAGTTGACTGCCTTTTTGGTGATCTTCCTTATATTCGCAATAAACGTCTGGATTCAAATGCTGTGAGGAGTTTAAGTTTTTCAAAGGCCCCTGAAGACATATTTCGAGAGAAGGCAGGGCTGAGAGTACACACGTCTGATGTCCCTCCTGCTGTACTCTCCGATCCGCTGTGTGCTTGGTACTGTCCTGGCTATTCAGGCCTTCACGTATTCATAAACAAAATGAGCGTTTTGTACCAAATGACTCTCAGAATCCTTTCCAGGTATAGCACTATTTTTCTTGGTTAGGATGGCCAACATTTTGAAGTCTGGGGCTCTCCATTTCAAATCACATTTAAACATGCCATTTGAAAAAGGATGACAATTTCTTTTTTGTTCAGAAAAATTTTTTTCCACGCTCCGCTGGTAGAATGGCTTGAGGGGAGATCTCTCAAATGAGACTCAGATGGGAGAAGAGAAGGGGAAGGAAGATTTGAGCTTCACAGATTGTAAACAGCTATTCCCCCAGCAGGCCGTGCACGCAGGAAAGAGAAAAATTGTAGGGCAAGATTGCAACTAAGTATCGGGTAGCATTTCCTAGTTCTGAAAGTGGAGCAAGGGCACGAGAGTATTATTTTTTTAAAAACGTCTCTGCATTTCCAAAAGTAAATTCCTTGAGAAGTTAACAGGTACATTTCACCTATTTCTGGTTTTGGTGTGGTCCAAGGTTATTTCATGGTCAAACATATTTGGGAACTGAGGTTCAAGTCCTTCTACAGAATTTCCAAGAGACAACAATATGTTAATGCACTTTATCATTCTGCAAGTGGGAAGAAATGCCACAAGAACTTAGAAATTCCTAAACTTCTTTGGCCATGGAGTATTTTCTTTTTTTTTTTTTTTTTAAGATTTTATTTATTTATTTGACAGAGATAGAGACAGCCAACGAGAGAGGGAACACAAGCAGGGGGAATGGGAGAGGAAGAAGCAGGCTCATAACGGAGGAGCCTGATGTGGGACTCAATCCCAGAACGCCGGGATCACGCCCTGAGCTGAAGACAGACGCTTAACCGCTGTGCCACCCAGGCGCCCCCATGGAGTATTTTCTGAAATGTATTTCTTAGAATAAGTGTTCCCTGGAATGCAATTTGGAAACATCTGCTTCAGCTGTCCAGTACTAGCCAGTACAGAAAGCTTGATTCCTAAAATCTGGGGTAGTGCGAGAGAAAACTGTGATCTTATTAGGTGGCCATTTGAAATATCAATGATTTGGAAGGCAGCTATGCTCACCACTATACCACCAACACAATAGCAATGATTTGGAACGTTGGTTAACTGTAAGTTCTTGCCTCCTTCCAATTCATTTACGAAGAAACTCAAGTGACCATAAAGTAACCTTATCCTCTCGCACAGGACTTGACCATTATTGCCGTATTGGTTCAAAACAAAGATCTGACTCCCCAATGTTCTTAAGAGTAAGACCGTCAACAAGGTCTTCAAGGCCCTGTGTGGTCTGGGCTGCTCTGCACTTAAACTTGGTTTAATACCAGTCTTACTGCACACACGTTTCCTGGGGCTGTATCACAAAGTACTACACGGTGTTGGCAGGGTCCTACTCCCTCCAAAGCCTCTTCCAGCCACTGATGGACCCAGGTGTTCCTTGCTTCAGGGCAGCCTAACTCCAGTTCCTATCTTCACATCGGCATCTTCGTTCTGTGTCCCGGAAAGACACCAGTCAGAGTGGATTAAGGACCACTCTACACCAATGTAGCCTCACCTTAACCACTTCTATCTGCAATGACCCTATTTCCAAGTAAGGTCACATTTTGAAGGACTGGGGGTTAGGACTCCACCTATCTTTGTGAAGTACACAATTCAGCCTAGAACAACATCCTTGCTCTCTCCTTCATCAATTTCTTGAACTGCCTAGATCTCTCCCCAACACTCCCCATACCAAGACCTTTACAAGTAAATACTTCTCCTCCTGGCTATTCCTCAACTGGTTATTCCCACTGTTACCCCATCACTCTGTTTCACCACCTCTAACCTTTCTGACAGGGTAATTTCTCCATTTTCTAGCATCTCACAGTGTATTCCAAAGCAGCTCACTTGTAACTTTATATTATGTCTGTGACTATTATCTTCACATCTGTCTTCCTCATTTCTCCTTTTCATAGAAAGGGACTATGACAGTTTTTTTTTTAAGATTTTATTTATTTATTTTGAGAGAGAGAGAGCACATGCAAGTGAGGGGAGGGGTAGAAGAGGAGGGTAAGAGAGAGGGAGAGAATCTCAAGCAGACCCTGCACTGAGCATGGAGCCTGATGCAGGGCCTGATCTCACAATCCTGAGATCATGACCTGAGTTGAAATCAAGATTTGGGTGCTCAACCACCTCAGCCATCTAGGCACTCCTGGGGCTATGCCACTTTTGCATTCTGGTGTATCTCTAACACATAGCATAGTTCCTGACACAGCTTAACAAAAACTGTGCCTTAATATTTTTACAACAATATTTTAAAATAGACAAATTAGTCACTAGACTAGATCAATCAATGAAATTAGAGCCTCTGTGAACAAATGTTCCAGAAAGAAGTCCCTGCTACTTTTTCAAATAACACCAAAGACACCTAGCCTAGGGCCAAAAGGGAGAGGAACAAAAACTCCCTGTGTGGCACGTTCCTCCTCACTCATGGCGGGTTGTGCCTCTGAAATTTTGCAGTTGCTGTGAAACTCCTGTCATAGTTAAAGTTGACTCTTGCAAAACAATGTAATGATCGTCACAGTGCTGTCTCTGAGTGCAAGATCATTTGTGTAGCCCCTTTGTGGAGTGTGTATGTTCTTTCCTTGACAGGAGCTTGAAAAGAGAATCTGTATCATTTTCATTCAGCTGATCTCAGAGGAGAACTGAGCTCTGCCTGATTGCAAAGCTGGCTTTGCATTCATAGCCTGAATGAGCAATAGTGTCTCTATTAACAGCCTGGCAGGAACAGGTAGTATGTTACCTTCCTTGGTTAGAAAAGTCTTCTTATCCGAAGTGGGATGCTGAACATATTTTCATGAGACTAACTGGATACTGATGGCCACATATCCAAGGACCATGTTAAATACAGTAGTGAAAATCCTCTGAGAAAGTTTGATTTAGGAGTAAGGGCTTGGTGGTTCTCCTGGTGGTTGAGAAAGTTTACAGCAAGGAAAGGATCCCCCAGAAACAATCAATAACTAGTTTTCTTCTGTTCTCCCCTCTATTGAAGGCCCTTCTCTTAAATTCTTAGTCCTGTTCCTTTTTTCCTTTTATTTAATCTAGACCCATATTTTTCAAACTGTGTCCCATTTACAGTAGAATCACCTAGAGAGAGCATGAACAAATCTTTCAGACTTACTTAGACTTGCCAAGGTAGGGCAGAGCAATCCTTATTTCCAACAAAACCTATGGGGGATTCTATGTGCCCTAACTTTTAAGCACCACTTGCTTAGAATGATAAGCTATGGTGAGATTTCTCCAATGAACATTCATAAATACATCCCAATAGAAAATCACATAATATTTAGGTTTTATGTGATTTATTTTAATTATTCAAATATTGCATTGTTTCAGCTAAAACTTTTTGAACGTCACATAGAGAGTTATTTACATTTAGATTCGAAAAGGCATGAAAAGTTTAATGGCAATCATTTTGTGTACCATGGCTCTCCTATGTGAACAGCGGAGCAGATGGGCCATTGATCTTGGCCACAGCTGATTGCATTAGAAGCATGTGACCTGAGCTGGGCCAGTCAGACCGTCTACCTTACAAAATTGAAATCAGGGCCCAGAACAGGAATTAGGAGGTTACACAGATCTAGGGCTGTGGCTGGCATTGTTGCGGTTATGGCTGTCATCTTGTTCTAACGGCAGAAGTAGGGAAAATGTCAGCAGAAGGAAGACAGAATAAAGTTGGTGTGCATACACGTAGGGAAGCACTAGGCTTTCAGGGAGAATGATGGAGGAAATTTAGTTACTGGCTGTCCAGCTCTAGGTACCAGCTCCTATGGGCAATGCACAGTATTTTCTGATAAAGAAATGACATTTAATTTTTGTAATCTTGTCATCCTTGTAACCAAGGTTATTGTTAATAAAAGTGCAGAATTTACTCAGTGATGAATGAGGTAGGGAGGATGGAGGATCATCATTGACTGTTTTTATTCAATGGCGTGTGCCAGGATACAGGTCAGCCTGACATGTATTTAAATGTTCTCTAAATAATTTTCTTCCGTCCTGTGTTATGGTCTGGTCTCTCCTGTCATGTTATCTGACAACACTAATTCTCCTAAAAGTGAATTTGCAGTCACGGACCAGAGCAAGTGGATATAACCTTTGACTTCACGAGTTTATGGCATTATCACCAAAGGGAAAAAGACTCATGGGAAACATTTGTCACTAACAAGATTAAACAATTTAATCAACATTCTCGAGTATGTTTATTGTACCAAGACATCTTCGTTATACAGATTATACCTGAAATAAGTTATCTTTTGTATCCTTCTAAATAAAATCACAAAATAATACCATAACTCAGTGTGGTGAGAATCAGGAGTATCTACAAGAAGTAGAGCTCTTGGGGGGAAAAAAGTTCACCGAAAAGGAAAACTCTGAGATGCCAGAATTGCTAGACAAGTCATCTTTTGGTCTCTCTTAATCCTTAATCCTGTATCAGGAAATCTTCTGTCTAAATACAATTTGCAGCATTTTAGAAAAAAACATGAAAGAAAAATCCTTATTCAAATGCCAACATCAAGCATGATGAAATTTAATGAGCCTAAAATAATATGGAAACTAAAAGGCCTTTTCCATTGCTCTACCCCAGCCAAACGTCCATTATCTTCAGTTATTTGGGCAACGCGAATTCAATGTTTGTTCTCCTGGAAGAACTTCAGACAAGATCTTGGGTTGGAGATGGTCAGAAGATAAGGGAAATTTTTCCTTAGTTCTTCACACACACACACAGAGTCATCAACTTCCAGAATATACATTTGTTTTCAGAACGAAGAGATGGTTGTCTTAATTAGCCTCATACCTAGAGTGATACCCTTCTTTGAATTAAAATTGCATAAAAATAGACACCACAACAGGACCAAGTTATTGCGTAATTGGTGTGAGGCTTAAATTGCTTGGGAAACATTAACTGATCTGTCTCCAGGGTTGGTCTGAGGAAAGATGTGGGTTTTTGATGCTTATCATGAGAACTGCCTGATGCTCCTGTCAAATCCAGTACAGAGAGAGTTAGCATTTCTCACTCTGGGGCACACAGGGTCTTCTAACGATGCTTTTCCTTCATTATTTGAAAAGGGCATCTTCCCATATGTCATCTGGTTTGTCCTCCAGGAAACAGGGTCTCCTCTGGCATTTTTCAAAGTATGCTTCCATATAACTCAATCTACGTGTTTGGGGGATGCCTAGTACTGATTCTTCTAGAAAGGACTAGCAAGAATTTCTCAAATACTGTTCAGTGAGAGGCTCTGTGGAAAGAGAATTCTGCACAGAGGAAAGTTTGGGAAGTCCTGGAAACTCTATTTACCTCTTGGGGGATCACAGTCCATGCTACTTAGTCTGTAAACTCCATGAGGTCAGGGGCCATGTCTTTCATAGTCATATTATATTCCTGTGTTCAGTATAAGATGGGAATGTTAGTTGAAAACATTGATTAGATGGAATAGTAAAGGCTCTGAGGAATCCTTTAATAAGTAAACCTATTTACCTTTATTTAACCTATATTTCCCCCCAAAGATTTAACCACGGAACTCTTCTGTTTTTAAGGTAACATCAATCCACAAACACTATTTGGCAAACGGTGGCCTCCATCATTGTCCCTCTGTTCTCCTCTAAGGTTTACTTTATCCCTTCAATAAAGAATTTAAAAAATGTATAACTCAGCCATTATTTAAAAAGATACATCTACACATCACTTTATATTTCAAAGGTTAGGAAAAAGGAAAAAATGGGAGGAAGAATTTAAAATGGATTAAGTCCTCATAGACCCAGAATCAGCTATGCCACACATCTCAGACTTTGACAATTTTTGTGTACAGTCAAGCATAGAAATTTTGAGTAATCTGCACAGCCAGCTTAAAAACAAAATACAGCCAAGGAAAGCTGCTCATAATCTCACAGGCTTCTGTCATCCTCTCTGACTCCCTTTGTGCTACTCCTCCCTCGCTGTGGGGTTTGGCCATACTGCCTTCCTTTGGTTCTACCAGCATGTTCTGCTCCTTCTCACTTTGCCGTCTTCACACAAGCCACTTAAAAACCATTCTCCCTCTCCCTATTGACTTAACTTTTCCTTATCTTTCATATATGGGTTCAAGCATAATTTATTTTTCAGGAGAGAATTCCTGATCTGTAACCTCATCACCTCCTTCAACGTCTCCATCGTAGCATTCATCACAATTTTAATCAGATAATTAGGTAATGCGTTGCTTAATATCCATCTCCTCTATAAACTGGAGGCTCCATGAGACATGGACAATGTTGGTCTTGGCTCAGTGCTCCCTAAAATCATGTGCTCAGGCGCTCAATAAGTATTTGTCAGATTAATTCAGACTTTATTTTACAACTAAATAGGGTTTAGAAAACTCGATAGAACACATATTAGCAAACACTTTTTTTCTCTAACAGGACATTGTTCTTACTAAAAGAACAGTCAAACATAACTGTAGAAACCATTTGAGTATTTAAGGAAACCATGAGTGTTAGTTTTGAACAAACAAAATGGAGATTCAGTTCACTTGTACCTCTTATTCATCAATGAAAATTACTCTTTTCTTGACTGACATATCTCTGGCCAGCATTAGTTATTAAATATTTACTAACTAATTCAATTTAGTTATTTAATTCAACTGCAAGGCCTACTATGTGCTGGGTGCTGAGAATAATGAAAAGGCTAATGTTAATGGTTCCCTTCCTCAAGGAATAGGTAATCTAGCTGAAATGGAAGAGTCCTCACGGAAATTAGGGCTGATAGGGCCTAAGAGAAATGTCATTGAAGTGAAATATACTGTGGACAAAGTGGTTTTATCCAAGGTATTTTTCTTTAATCCCCCTTTTTCTCTTTATCTCAGGATCATCAGAGTTTGCAAAGTTGCTCTAAATCATGTTCACTACTTGGTTGGTCTGGTTTCCTACAAACCCTACTGATTTTCCATTCTCTTTCCTTCCCTTTTCTCACAGTTGGTGCCTTTTGATGTCCCTGTCCAGAGAACTGAGGAACAAAAGATGGCTGAAGAAAGGCATGATGGAGAGAAGGTAAAACCACTTAGTAGGTGTTAGTAAAAAAAAAACTGTCACCCATATTGATTTTCTATAAGCTGTTTCTATCGTTCTTCCCTCTTCCTTCCTCTTCCCCTCTTTTCATCCCTCCCTCCCTCTCCTCCTTCCATCTTGCCTTCTTTCCTTTCCTCCCTCCCTCTCTCCCTTCCTTCCTGCCCTCCTTCCTTTCCTCCTTCTCTTCCTTCCTTCCTTCTTTTTTTCTCATTTTCTCTGTTTCTCTTTCTTTCCATCTTCCCATAAGTCCTTCCTTTTGATCTTCCTAATACATATTGGATGTGTGTGTAGTGGGTGCCTCTCACCAACAATATGAATATTGCTTTGTGGATTCTCAAGTGCTTACATGCCCAAGACATGTTCCTATCAAAACCTGAATATTAAAGATGAACCGTTAGCTAACTTAGGATTTCATTTCTATTTCATCTGTCAAATCACATGTAAAAAGTTCTCTCTTTATTAGTGCTGTCTTTTTAATATCAAAATCTCTGCCTTTCTAATACTGAAAGCTATAATCAAGTCACTAGGTTATGGGGAAGTTAACAAATATAATGGGGAAAAAATACCACCTCACAAGAAAAAAAAAAAAAAAGCCCTAATTCCAGATGGTAACCATCTTTAGAGGAATCTTAGGCATGGTTTGTTTTGCATTGGAAACTCTCCCAATTCCAGAGTCACACTTAGAATCTGGAGACATTGCCATAAATCACCTAGAACTGTGATTTTCACTCTTTTTAAAGCAGTGGAACCCATTTTTCAGACACAAAATTAAAATATTAAAATGACAGATTGGAACTGCTTGGGATGGCTGAGGGGTGCTGGACACGTGATCTGCTCAGCCTCCTTCTCCCTTGGCCCCTTGATAAAATGTAAGTTCAACAGAGCCCATTCTAAAAACCACTCATTCAATTTTATACTGTGTACATGACTAACACTTTTGGTTATCTAACTTCATATGTGCCACCTTTATGTATGCCTCACTGATAACCTCAAGCCTAATACGTAACAAATAAATTCTTGCTGCTACTGTTCAGACTCTTCCCTAGACTTTGCAAATCTAACTAGATTTATTTTCATAAATTAGGCTGGTGGGAAAAGTACCACAATGCCTTCCTTTACTTCAGGTTTGTCTCCATCCTTCAGAATGACGTCATGGTACCAGAGCAAGGAGACCCAAGGTTACAGTCTTTTGCAAAAACAGTATTCTGTTGAATTCACTGTCTCTCCATAGGTTAACCCTGCTGTTATTTTGTTGTAAGGTTGTTCTCTTCCTTAGTTTCCATCTGCTTTGGTAGATGACAAGGACTTTCGAGAGCTCAAGCTGTTTTCAATTTTGAGGAAGAAGAAAAATTAGCCTGCCATTTAAGCCTCCCAGGGTCTGTAATGAAGCACTCTGCTGAGAAGTCAGGTTTTAGAAAGTGGCTCGGATCTTTTCTTTCGTTTGAAATTTATGAGGACAGATTCCTTAAAATGTGCTATGGTCTTGGAAGGGCACATTGCTAAATCAGAATTTCATTTTATTTGGGGTAGACTTCCCAAACTCCATCCAAAAACATTTCTTAAACTGCTCGGTTATGGGAGGCTGCCTAAGAGAAACTGCATATCCACACCCCCACTATCCTTTATGAGAGAAACCTCAGATACTTCAATTCTTATGCCTCCTTTCTTACATCTCTGATTGCCTAGTTCTCTCTAGTTATTTCATTTGGGTTGGTTGTTTTTCCACGATTAGTTTTAGTATTCTTAAGGGCAGGACCAGGTCTAATATTTACTGGTAGGCTGAGCAGATGACAGATATAGAGATGTAGAGATGAAAAATTATAAATATTTCATTGGCTAATAACACCATCCACTACTGATTAATATAATCTATGCCAGAGTTATGCTGTCAGTATTTTTCCATTATTCTCACAGACTGTTAGCAATTTATTTCTCCAGTAGATGGACAAAGGGAATAAGTGAAAATGTGGGAGCTAACATTCATATTGAGAACCTACTATGTGCTGCATATTGTTATCAATTATCTTGTATGTGTTATTTCATTATCTCCTCCCAACAATCCTGAAATAACAGAATTGTAACCTTGATTTTACAGAGAAGAGTTAGCACTGGAATCTAGTCTCTTTAAAACTCAGACCATACCTTTGTCTCTAAACTTTGGATGCCTCCTGGGGTCTCATAAAAAAAAGTACCTGTAAATCCTTTGGTCTTTGCCCTGAGAGAATAAAACTTAACTCTAGATATCTTCTGCTTCAAAGGTGTTTTTCCTGAAGTTAAACAAGGGCCAGAGAGGATCCCAAATGAAAGCCCATATTACCTGATGTCTATTAACAGAACATGAGTTTTTTTTTTAAGGAGAGTTGAGAGGTATTATGTTAAGAATGATCTGTGGCCAACTAAGTTTAGGTATTGCTCGGTTAAACAACATTAAGCTGAATTTGTAGAACTTTTTTTTTTTTAAAAGATTTTATTTATTTATTTGACAGAGAGAGAGCCAGCGAGAGAGGGAACACAAGCAAGGGAAGTGGGAGAAGGAGAAGCAGGCTTCCTACCAAGCAGGGAGCCCAATGTGGGGCTCGATCTCAGGACACTGGGATCAGGACCTGAGCCGAAGGCAGGAGCTTAACGACTGAGCCACCCAGGCACCCCTGAATTTGCAGAACTTTTAATTGACTAAATCATTCTATAAATATTTATGGAGAACCTGACACTGTGCTTTACTCTGTAATATAGACATGATTGAGCCCCTGCTCTTATGAAATTTACAGTCTAGTGGAAAAGACATGTTTAACAAGCAAACAAATAAGATATTTACTTAAAATGATAAATTATGGAATTCTATGATGGAGCTGAAGAGAGAAATAATAGACTAATGAGGTAGAGGATGTGTGTGTGTGTGTGTGTGTGAGAGAGAGAGAGAGAGAGAGAGAAATGGGAATTGATATTTTAGCAGATTCTTGGTTAGTGGGATGAAGACATGGAAAAAGTGAGTTGAAGATCTTTTTAGCCAAAGAGAAATGAATGTAAGAAGGTCCTGAGCAGGAAAACATTTTTGTTATGTCCAAGGACCTGAAAGTTGGCTAGTATGTTAGAGAACAGAGGAGAAAGAAAGGAACGCCATCAAGTCTGGAGAGGCTGAAAGTCATCAGATCAAACTTAGCTTTATTCTTCACAGAGAGTTTGGCTTTTGTTCTACTTGGAATAGAAAAGCCTCTGAAGGGTTTAAGCAGGTACACAATTTAAAGCATACATTAATAAGAGTCACCTTGCTGCTTTGTGTTGCTGTGAGTGGCTGCAGTGGAAGCTCCATAAGATAGGACTTCATCTGTTTTGTTTACTGATGTAGTCCAAATGCCTGGATCAGTTCCTGGGACACAGTAGGTGTTCAATAAACATTTGTTCAATGAATGTATAATGTGGAGGGAAGCAAGAGTGACATTAAGCAGTCCAGTAAGACAGACACTGCCAAAATCAGAGTAGAGGTGATGGTCCCTTGGATCAAATTTATGGGAAAGGGGGGAAAGTCAACAAAATTAAGAACTATTTTAGAGCAGTATTAAAACATGCTAGTGGATTTGGTACTGAAATTAGGCAGAAAGAAAGAACAAAGGATAATTCAGTTATTAAGTCATTAGTAACTGATGGGCTGATTATCAGGGTATTATCCCTTTGTAAGTCCATCCTCTACACTCTGCTGTGTGATGCTGGGGCTGGGACAGCAAACCAAGTTCCTGCTTTCCCGCTGCTCCCTGTGCGCCTCTGTTATTAGGGGGCGCATAGACTGCACAGCAGGAACAAAAAGGGAGTTGGTCCTTCCTGGTCACTTTCTGTGGGCTTTCTCCTCCCAGGAAAGTCACCCCCAGCCTCCCTGTTCTTCACCTCAGCAGAAGCTTTCCTTCCCACCGCAGAGCCTAAATCTAGTTTGCAGTTTCCAACACTCACAGCCTCACTGCCTTCTCAGATACCAGCGCCAACTACCACTCTCTTTTCAGATCTCTGAGTCTCATTTCTGCAGATGCCACTCTTTCCAGTGTCTCTTCTTAACTCTGACCTTTCCTCTTTGTTCTCCAGGCCTAGAGCTGGTGGCTGTTCCTTGGACTGCTACTTTTGTAACAACTTAGTGCTCCTTGGTCTTTTCAGTTACCTAGCCAGCTAACTAATTCTTTATATTTGATCAATTCCCTGTTCAAATAACTGGTGTGGTTTCTCTCTCACAACTGGACCTTGATCAATGCACTAGGGCCCTGATTTGATTGATAGGAGCATGGAGAACACTAGAAGACACATAAATCAAGTGCAGAATGGAAAAATGAAACCAAAACTGGATCTGAATATCTTAAGCTTGATACGCCCATGATAACCATTAAGTGGAGATGCCAAGCAGGCACTTGGGTGCGTAAGTTTACTACTCCAAGGAGAAGTTTAAACTTGAAATATAATTTGGGAATTCAAGAATTTAGTCAGTATTTAAAGCCACAGGGCTGGATGATTTTTACCTAGGGAGAGAAGGTGAAGAGATTAAAAGATTGCACCGAGAGAGAGAGAGAGAGAGAGAGAGAGAGAGAGAGACAGAGAGAGAGAGAGGAAAAAGGGGCTCTAAGATTGAATAGCTATTCACTATGTTTATATTCATTACATATCAACGATTGTTATGGGAAATAATTGAATACATTTTAGGAAAAATTGGTCTAATCCTGTCTTCCTTTGTCCATGCAAGGGACTCTGCAGGGAAGGCGGTCTGGTGAGCACCCAGACCCTGGGGGGTCTCCTCTGGACCCCCGAGAAAACACTCCTCCTTGAGGGCTGTTTTGGACTGACTGGCATTCTCTGATCCAGATGCTGAAGGGCAGCCCCCTAGGAAAGGAAAGCAGGGGAAAGATCCCCTTGTGCAATGTGTGAAGACACTTTGCTGCCAGGTGGCAGGGCTGATCCACTGGCTGTGAAATACAGCAGCTGTGTCCACCACCTGCCTCCACCCAAGTCTAGTCGTACTGGGCTCAAGCCTTCTCTGCAGCTTGACTGGCAATTTAAGAGAGATACAGACGAACAGCAGTCCCTGATGGAGAGTGTTTTACAGAAAGGGGAGATTCTTCCCCAGTGTGAAAGGAAGTCGTCAGGAGGATCTTGAGGCAGTTCAGTGAGCTAGAGAACCACACAGACCCCCCACATGACTCGTCCTTAACTTCTTGTGGGCATGCTGGCTGGACCCTCATCCCTCACAACACATCAGCGACCCAAAGAATTGCTGATGTGTGAAGGGGGTTGGCAGCCTGCATCTTCTCAGGCAGAGATGTAAACTGTTAACTGCAACCTGGCTGATGGGGAACAAAACTTTCAAGAAGTTGTTGCAAGAGCCATTTAACATCGAAATCAAGGGGGAAACTTAACTGTAATGTACTAGCTTTAACATGTCTTTTTCTTCCTGAAGAAGAGACTATTGAGTTACTTTTTTATCATTATTATTTCAAATGAAACTTCCAAACTAAAAAACATCTGCTGTGTTGGACCTTCTATGACCTAAGCAAAGCACTAAGCAGCTAGAACATATACAGATGGGATAAGGGGAAGAACATTCAGGACTGCATTTGTGACTCTATTTCCCCAACTGGAAATCAGTAGAGTTCTGTGATTACATGCATGGACTCTTTAGTCAGCAAAACCAGGTTTGAATCCTGACAATAATACTATCTAGCTGTAAAAGTTTAGGAAAGTTTACCTTTTCTGAACCAAAGTGTTCTTGCTTGCAAAATAGGTATAAGAATTTATACCACAAAACACTGTAGGGATAACTAGAGAGTATCTCTAAAGGCTTAGTTAACATAGGGCCAAGCACATTGTTGATGATCAGTAAGTGGTAGCTGATGGTAGTATTTGAGGCAGCCATCAATGCAGTAGTGGAAGTGTATCTTACATGGCTCTGTGAGACACCTTTCCCAATTGTTTCTTGCAAAGTGCTGAGCGTAGTGGCTCCTTAATGTAAGCTTCTGGTTTAATGGCAGGTGTGTGTCAAGCTTCTGCCATTTTAAAGACCCTTTAAGCAAAATATTCTTCCTGATAAAGAAAATAGCAATGAACAGCTGTGAGCATGGCTTTGGCTTCCAAATGAAAGAGGTCAACTCAAGATACAGTCCACTGCAAAAACTCCAGATGATTCATGGCTCAGCCAAACCCTAAAGGAAGGTGATAAATGACAGAACCTAAGAATAGAATAATATCATGAAAATTTAGAAAAACTGATTCAGAGGAGGGAAGAATTGGTATTATGCCTTGAGTTTGAGTATAAGGGTCTATTTCAAATTTTAATGTGATTCTCATCTTTTACAAAATGCCTCTTGACTTCTGTGAGTTTTAATTAAAGGTGTAATGGGGAGTCAACAGATAGCTTAAAAGAGATAAATCACATTATTTGCATCTTGATGAGCAAAAAGCATTTAAAATAAATACCAGAAAGATGTTTTGTGTTTGTGTGGTCAGAACCTTGTACTAGTCAGGCTAGGCTAGCTTTAGGCATAGTGATAACAACTCCCAAATCTCACTGGTTTAACATGTAAAAGTATATTTCTGGATCAGTCAAAATCTGCTATGGATCAGGCACTCTCCCAGGAGGCTGGATCCCCTGCAGTGACTCAGCAATCTTGTGTTCCCATCATTTCAACACCTGGCTTCCATACCCGTTATGGGAAGGAAAGAGATGGATTCAAGAATTGCACAGGGAAGGGGCGCCTGGGTGGCACAGCGGTTAAGCGTCTGCCTTTGGCTCAGGGCGTGATCTCAGCGTTATGGGATTGAGCCCCACATCAGGCTCCTCTGCTGTGAGCCTGCTTCTTCCTCTCCCACTCCCCCTGCTTGTGTTCCCTCTCTCGCTGGCTGTCTCTATCTCTGTCAAATAAATAAATAAAATCTTTAAAAAAAAAAAAAAAAAGAATTGCACAGGGAAGTTTTATGGCTTGAGCCTGGAAGGGACACAGGTTCCCTCTCCTCCGTTTCATTGGCCAATATTGGTCACATCACTCTGCCTAACCCCTGGTGGTTAGGAAATGTGCTCTTCTGTGGCCCAAGAAGGCAAGGAGCATAATGACATACGCAAGCCCTAGTAATGTCTGCTAGAAACTTGAGGTGATTTTGGATACCAGTTTCCAGTTCCTAGATCCTACTCATTTATTGATTTATTTAACATTTCTTGCAAAGTTACTCTGTTGTGCCCTGGTATTGGGGACATTTTGATTGCTTGGCCTCTTGAACTCTTTCCCATGTTTGAGAGTTTTCCACCTGATAGGCCCGCATGGGACAAGAGTGTGGTATCAGCTGCGGCATTTCATAGCATGTGGTGACTACAGCAGTGCTCTCATCAGACTGCTGCCATGATTTTGGCTGAGGCTTGGACCCCACTTGTTCCTGACTATTTTCTCAGCTTCATTTTCCAGTCTTCCTGGAAATTTTGTGAGCCAGCCAATAACCTTTTGAAGAATTCCCTTAACAAAAAATTAAATAGTTGAGAGCTGGATTCTGTTGCTTGCATCCAAGAACTAGACTAGCATAACAATGTTATAGGTACTCTGCCCAGAGAGATCATCCAGCCAAAAGATTATCCCCTCCTTTACATTCCCATGGAATTTTATTTTCTCTCACTATATCACTTTTTCTTCTTTCAGTGGTAGTGTTTTACATATACAATGACTCTGCTAGACTGTAGGATGAGTCTCTTGAGAGCATAATTTACATCTGAATTTGTTAATTTTTGCACACCCCATACCTGCCATAGTGCTTTGCCTGTGGTAGATGTTTAATATATTTTTGTTGGGTAAGTGAATTTTCTTTACTTCAAAAAATGTACAAGATATAGTCCTTGCCTTCATAAAGTATACAATCTGTTAGGGAAGCTAGAATGGAAATTAATTATGGTTCAAAACTGAAAGAAATGAGTGTCTTCTATTGCAAGAGTATGGTAGAAGATCATCTTTAATAGGGAAGGAAGGTTAGAAAAAAAAATAAGTTCAGTATAGTAGATGAGGTTGAACCAAGTAATATTCTGTTAGGTAGAAAAGGTAGAACAAAGGAACAGCTTGGATTTTTAAAAGGAGACATGGAAGTTCTTGGAAAGTTTAACAAACTTCAGATTGTCCAGTATGGACACAGCAAGATCTGTAGAGCTCTGTCTTAGGGTATGGGGCCTGAGACATAATCAGAGACAACGTTGTGGAGTCCTTGACTACCATGCCAAGGAATTTGGGCTTTATTGCTTTATTCTTGAAGCAATTCAGAACATTAAAAAAAACTGAGGCAGGAAGGATGATACAGTGGCATGACCCACATTGTTGTCTCAACAAGTCTGAGCCCTTGGGTCCTAACACCCTTCTCAGGCCATGGCTGCTATACTTCCTGACTGCACACCAGATTGAGCAATGCAGTGCTAAGTGGCCATCAAGGCAGACTGGATGCCAAACATTTCCCTCCTTGTTCCCACTGTGTACCAACCCTACCTCTTCCTGATAAACAGAGAGATTATCCTGTCAGAATAGTGATACTTGTTCTTTCTATTGGTCTCTTGTCATGAGGATTCTGAAATCCCTTGATTAGAGCTATAACTTTTGCTCAATGAGAGTCTCACTATGACTCTTGACAGAGGAGTTCTACCTTTTGGAAATAGACTGCTAAACCTGCAAAGGCCAGAGTTGTGCGAAAATGAAACATAATTTTCCCCAAGGGTGTCACTGAGGAGTGATGGAAGCAGAGGACCTGTGTACACTATATGTTGTTGACACAGTATCAATAAAGGTCACTCAATTTCATTGATAGATGAATGGATAAACATGATGATGTGTACACACACACACACACACACACAATGGAGTATTAGCCATAAAAAAGAAGACAATCTTGCCATTTGAGCCAACATGGATGGACCCCGAGAATATTGTACTAAGTGAAATAATCAGACAGAGAAAAATAAATACTGCATAATTTCACTTCTATGTAGAATCTAAAAAATAAGAGAAACAGAAACAGATACACATAAATACAGAGAACAAACTGGTAGGTGCCAGAGGAGAGATGGGTGAGGTGATGGGCAAAATAGGTATAGGGGATTAAGTTGTACAAACTTCCAGTTACAAGGGAAATAAGTCACAGGGATGTAAGTACAGCATAGGAAATATAGCCAATGACATTGTAATATGTATGGTGACAGATGGTAATTACGCTTATTGTGATGATCATATTGTAATGTACATAAATGTTGAATAACTATGTTGTACACCTCAAACTAATATTGTATGTCAACTATACTTTAATGAGAAAAAATAAGTGTTCCTTAATTAGAGCATACATTGTGACCTGGAGGATGGTATACCCTCAAGTGAGAGCATGGTCTCTGAGCCGCAATCTATGCTATGCCTTCTGTAGGCCATTCCATTGCTCTGTTGAGCTAGTAGCTTCAGAATGATGCAGCATGTGATAGGACTGATGGCTTTCCATCCTCCAGTCACCAACAGTGATGGGATTCTCACTGCCGGCTGGCTGGTGGATGATTCTAGATTCTCACTTTAGCATCCATTCCTCAGACCACACTTGGTACTATCTCTTGAGAGTTGGTCTCCCTAAGAGACAAACTCTGAGATGGTGATTAGCATGCGGGAAGTTTATTAGGGACTGCTTTGGCATTCAATACCTTCGAAAAGAAATAGAATAGAAGGGAAGGAAGAGAGCAGAACTGAGAAGAGAGAGTAGTTGGGCTACAATACAGTCTCAACAAAGGCCCCAACCAACTCCACAGTAATTCTGAAATTGGGATACTCCTTCATGGCTGTCTCCTTTTGGAAGGGGCTAGGGTTGGGCATTTATATCCCCGAGTTTCTATGTCTTTGCATGTGTGCGGCCCTGGAAAGGGGTTATTACTTTGGGAAGGATGGCTCTCTTTAAGTAAGGGCAGCTTCTGAGGAGTCTAAGAGCAGAAAGCTGTCAGTTAACAATCATCCCAAAAGCTGGGAAAATAAGTCATTCTGCTCTGAAGGGAGGATCTGGGATGCACAGCATACCATATCTACAACATGTAGAATGACTAAGGCGGCAAAGTAAAAGATAAAACCAGGCAGATATCATATTACACAAAATTAGTTTTGGCAACTTGAAACAAAAACCAGACAACAGTCACTTAACCAAATATAGATGTATGATTATCATATTAGCAAAAATCTAGAGGTAGACACTCCTCGCTGGTATCACATTTCCTGCTATCAGGGCCTTGAGATCCTTTTCTCTTTTGCTCATGCTTATTTAGCATGCAGGCTTCAACCTCATGGTCACAGAATAGCTGCTCTACCTGCAGGTATTATATTCCCATTCAAGGCAGGAAAAAGGCAGGTGAAGGGTAGAAGACCCATGCAAGCTGAGTCTTTCCTTTTCTAAAATGATGAAAAAAAGTAGTTTTTTCAGAAGGACCCCACCAAAAGTCTTCCACTGATGTTTCGTTAGCTAGAAATGGGTCATGTAAGTACTGTTAACTCTAAACGAGTCTAGAGAGTTGAGAGATTGATGTAACTGAGCTCATGCTGACACAAAACTGGAGTGTTCACAAGAAACACGGGAAAACTGACAAGATGTGTCTACTAGAGGCAGGTGGACACCAGAGCACGTAGGACTTTGTACACGTCTAAAGGAAAGAGTCAAGATCTTATCCTAAATGCAATGATGACCATTGAAAGGTTTTAAGGGGGAGAGGGATGTGATTTCATGTATTCAGGCAGTTGGATGCAGGATGGGGTAGAGAGAGGAAAGAGGCCAGTTTGGACGTTGTTGTAGCAGGTCAAGAGAGAGATGGGTTGGCTGAGAAGAGGGGGGGACATCAGTGCATGGGGGTTGGTTCATGAAGACTCTCCAAACTTCGACATGTCATTGCCATCTTGGCTACATAAATCCATTCAGCTCAGAATCCTTCTACCATGTGGGAAGAGAGGATCCTGATCTAAATATAGTATCCATGTGATAAATGGCTTTAACAGAATCTGTGGTCTTGGAGGGAGAAGCTGGCCTAAGTGAGTCACATCATCCTTACCCTCAGGTGGGTAAGGAATCATTATCTTCATATTATAGACGACACGGTTGAAATTGCAAGCAACTATAGCACCTCTTTAACTTATCATTAAAGGCAGTTAGTTGAATTTGTTTCTGAATCTCACATTTGTGAAACTTTACCAGGTATCACGTTTGTTTCCTTCCTCTATCCACAGTCTCAGCCTTACTCCTTAGTTTCATTTCTCCTTTCTTTATTTTTCTCCCCATTTTCAAGATTTCCAGACCCTTCCTCCACAAAATATTTTTATGGGTTAAACCCAGACTGAAAATATTTATAAACAGCAAAGAGGAGAGTACTCTCTGGTACTCTTACATAGAAACAATATTCCTGGATTCTTTTTTTTTTTTGCCTTTATGTAAACAAAAATAGACCATCTGGCACCCCCAAGTGGCTACTACAGAAATTGCATAGGGAAAAGAGTAAAACTTGGTTTTGCTTCCTGCTCACCTGAGACTAGTAGAAAAACAGGTAATAATTTGCTGCCATCTTGGAGTGATGTTATTACATAAGCTTCCTGACTCCTGGAATCCTTTCAAGTACAGAGGAGAGAAAGCAGTATTTATACGATGGGGAAAAAGATCATTGCTTTAGAGCTCTTTGACAGGCTGTATTTTTTTTTTTTTGAATGTTACCTCCTGCTTTCTTTCTTTCTTTTTAAATAATAATATTTTTTATTATATTATGTTAGTCACCATACAGTACATCCCTAGTTTTTGATGTAAAGTTCCATGATTCATTACTTGCATATAACACCCAGTGCACCATGCAATACATGCCCTCCTTAATACCCATCACGGGCCTATCCCATTCCCCCACCCGCCTCCCCTCTGAAGCCCTCAGTTTGCTGTATTCTTAGCTGCACATATACTGAATCCCAGAGAGTTTCCATGACTTATCTAAGGTCCTACAGCTGGCAAGCAAGGAAACTGGGATTTGATCACATCCTCCTGGCTCTTTTTCCAGTGTTCTGACACATAGGTATAATAAAATCACTGTCATACACAGATAACAAGAACAAGAAGAAATTATGCACTTTCAAGCACAAAGTCAGTCTTTATGATGATGGTAGATGAAGTCTAAATTACCACTGAGGACTCCTCTGACCTTGATTCTTGTATCATTTACTGGAATTCTCCAGTAATTACTAACTTCCACATGACAGGAACTTACCCAATGTATTTTGAATGAATGTATGAGTTTCTTTCTTTTCCAGTCATAGTAGGTGAAGTGAAAACAAATCATGTCTCAAGCCATTCTATCTAAATGGTGTCATGCTCCATCTGAGAACCATTCAGATGGTCATGTACCCAGAATACTATTTAACTCCTTTCCAGTGGGCCTTATCTCATAGGCAATTCCTTGACATAGGAGAACTATGGAAATACGACAGTGATTTTTTATTCAAGCAATCAGCCATAAGCTTTCTATATCAGCTTTGTCTGTCAAATTATCATGTCGTTGGATGATGCCAATTGATGCTGCAGGAAACAGAAGTCTGAACAATTCTAAAAGTATAGGAGCAGCTACTCAGACCCCTGTGATTATCTCAGTAGCTTAACTTTCAAGACAACCTTTCCAGTAATTGGGAGGAGATACAGTGATGGGACCTCAGCTGTGAAAATTTAATACTTGCTCTCAATCCTGGCCTAATCCTAACAGTGACCACCAATGGGTACTGCATCGTCATTTCTTTTAACCTAAGAGCCCCTATCCTCATTAAAGAAAATTCTGCTGAACTTACATTTCTTTCTCCTATGCCTGTGTCTGTTTAGAATTCCCCACTTTTATTATATCAGAAATCAGGGTAACACAGTAGAAACAACTGGCATATTGGGACCAAAGTGTTCGGGATTTGAATCCTGGTATTGCCACTTAATGAATATGCAGCCATGGGCAATACCTCAACCTCCCTGACCTTCAGTTTCATCAACTACAAGTTAGGAGCATTCATATTTAATTTTCAGAGACACTGAGAAATTAGAGATAAAATACCGAGCACATCATCTGATATATACACACATGTGCATACACACACACACACACACACACATATTATGTGCTAAATAAATGGGAACAATCCACGTTATTATTACCATTGTTATCATTAATATAATTTTCACCAAAAACAGTTGTTTACCAATCTACTTCTTCTAACTTGGTCTGGGTGTGTAAGGTCATTAGGGTGAAAGTAGCTCTTCTGTGTGCAGGTAGTCTACGTCAGGTAAAAGATCAGATGAGGGTATTTTCCCACTTAGCACTATCATGTAATAGGGGAACTAACTAGCTTCTATTCATGATCCTTTCAGCCACTTTTTTGTAATGTGCACCGTTGCAATTTTTCCACAATGTGGGAGTTTAAACAGCGTTAACAGTGAAAATCTGCATGGATGTTTCCTGATACCAAAAATATCAAATGTGATTGTACCTTTAGAATCTGTTTTTTTAGTTCAAGTACTGATGCATTCAGTAGAGCTATCACCTGACTTAGTTCAAATTAACTAAGTTCATCATTAGTCGTGACAGCATTTATGTACTTTTGTAAACTAGTCATATGCTTACTAGGAAGAGGTATTAATTCAGTCTTCAGTCGGTGTTTATCAAGAGTACGTGTTCTCAGATCCTTTGTGATAACTCCAAGTCCTTCTAGGTGTCCACTGTCCCCAGAGTGTACCCCCTGATCTGTTCTACCCCTCTTATTTCATGGTCAAACTACTCTGGATTAGAAAATGGCTTACTAGGAAGAGGTATTAATTCAGTCCTCAGTCGGTGTTTATCAAGTGTACGTGTTCTCAGATCCTTTGTGATAACTCCAAGTCCTTCTAGGTGTCCACTGTCCCCAGAGTGTACCCCCTGATCTGTTCTACCCCTCTCATTTCATGGTCAAACTACTCTGGATTAGAGGTGTGAAAATGGCTTGCCCAAGTTAATGTGGCTAGTCCATTTCAGAACCATAAATGAGACCCCAGTAGTGGAGACTTTTTGTGATATATTGATTGTGTCATATTAAAGTTTCCTGAACCCCAATCCCTCTTGTATAGCACCTTCAAAATTTTGTCCGTATCTGTTTATCACTATTAATATTATTCACTTATTACTTTTGTTAATATCAAATTTAAATTTTCTCATTTCTTAAAACTTGGCCTTGACCTAAGAAATATTATCCACAAAATCACTGGTTTTAGATGCTAGGCTTTCCCCCCAATCCCTATTAAATTAATATGCAACTGTTGAAATTTCTTTATAAAAATTTATGTAGCATCTGGAATCATCTCAGATACCACCAAGCAGCACAGGACCACCTACTACACACCCAGCCCAATGCCTTACTGCTTCCCTGGCCTAGCAACTTCAGTGTTTCTCTTTCTTTCCAATGGTTTTCTTTTCCCTCGTGCATGTTTCAGTGAGTATTCAGGATAAACAGTAAAGATGGAGCTTTAAACTATTATGAATTGAGGCACCTGCCTTGATGCCCAAGAAATGTAATTTAATATATATCTGAAATAACACCTGTCTCTAATGTGAACGTGCACAGCATGTCTAGATTTTGGTTCTTTAAATACATCTGCTATTTATTCTTTCTGTTTCCAGAGATTGTGAAGGAAGGAATCTGGCCTGCTACAGTAAATAGAGCATGAAAATCAGGTCTGGCTTGAATTTTATCCTAGACATTAACCCTATCTCAGCTTTTGCAGGCTTATTCTTACTGGCTAAGGTATGGCTCATAATTAATCCTTTTCCCTTTCTGAGACCACCTTACCCTTACAGAGAAGATTGATACACATCATGTTTCAAGATTCAAAACGGGGTCATCTACATAAGCAATCACGGGGTACATTTCTCTCTGTGCTGTCTTGCTAGGGGCTGTATATAAATTAAGCATGGAATAGCAGTGTGGTTAAGAGCAGGCACTCATACTTTGCCTGGATCATCTACCTCTAATTTTTTATATGAGCTCTGTATCCCACCTGAGTCTCAATTTCATTTTCTATAAAATGGTGATAATAATAGCATAACGATAGAGTTGTGCAGGATAAATAAGCTATTATGGATAAACAACTTAGCCCAATGCTTGACACTTACAAGGAGCTTGGCAATTCCAGTTTTTATTATAATAGTTAAGGCTGGTTTGCACCTGTGGGAATTTGGGAGTTTTACAACCCATGTTATACATAAGTGGGATGCTTAGGAGATGCCGTTTTAAAGGGCATGAAACGACTGGTGGATTCCCATTGAAAAGGGGAAAATACAAATTACTGCCTAGTGACTCCCTATACTCCAATTAAATACCTAAGTCTTTCATTTCAGGAAATCATCTCCATCACAATAAGGAAATAATACTATTGCTATTTCCTCCCAGGGATAATACCACTGTTGGGCCTGCCAAACACTAGGCACCAGTTCAAAAGTAGTCCACAGCCTTCTAAGAAAAGGCCATTTTTTCTTTTAGCAGCTCCTGGGGCAGACAACCATGCCAAAAAAGCACATGGCCCCACCAGACGTTAAGCCATTTGGTAAAGCAAATGCCACGTCAGGAAAAAAAAAAAAAAGGAAGAAGAAAGAAAGGAAGGAAGGAAGGAAGGAAGGAAGGAAGGAAGGAAGGAAGAGAAAGAAAGAAAGAAAGAAAGAAAGAAAGAAAGAAAGAAAGAAAGAAAGAAAGAAAGAAGAGAGAAGCAGAAGAGCAGGCAGAGGAGGAAGAGAAAGTTCAACCCTTTTGTACAGATTTCATTGTCAAGGCCAAGACCACTTAAAATATAAAAACTGGCTGATTAACTGGAATGTTTACACCTGTTTCCCTTATTTTAACAAGATGAACAAAGGAGGCTCACTTGGCTATTGTTCTTTTTAATCCTAATTTATGTTGTCCTTACTTGGGATGCTACAGTTCTACCATTTAAAACAACAACAAAATCATGCGTACAAGATGAAAAGACAGAAATCAAAGAGTTATAACTCAGAACCAGTCTAATCCCAGTGGAAAAAAGAAAAAGCGAGATGAGGAACTTCATCTAACAGAGGATATATCAGATATATAGTCATTAAATAGGGTTTACTTCACAGTTCTCAAAGATGTTTCAAATGAATATTTCAGATTCTGGTTTTTGTTGGAACTATAGCTAAAGGAACTAAAATGCAATAATGTAGTATTCCTTTTTCTACCCCCAGCACTCCCCAAATTATCTTTTTTTATAAGGTGGTTTATAGGAAATGATGTTGAATTGATGGGCAGGGCACCTGGGATCCAGTCTCAACTGTGCTACCAAGTGTAGAGATCTGGAACTAGTTTTCTCCTGGGGCTCCCGTCCCTCATTTGTAAAATAGAGAAGGTGGGCTCCCTTATCGCTAACATCCTATAATGGCATCACCTAAAATGACATTGTGTTAGCAATTGAGTTAATATTTTAATCTGAGCAAGTCATTTGATTCAACAAGAAAAAAACAGAGAGGGAATAAAGCACTTTTCCAAATAATAACTTTTAATATTTCAAGTGAAAAAAATCCACATTAAAAAATGTTTTAAACCCTCTGATTCTTTAAAACACACACACACAATTTAAAAAATTTTTGTTCAAAAATCAAAGTTTTTATATGCTACCCTCTAGTGGAGACTAGAACCTACTTTGTTAATTCCATCTGAAAGTGCACTCAGATCTTATGTTCATAAGACAGGAGTAAGAGGAGTTTTGTTTACATTGCAATCATTTACAGTGCTTCTCAAAATATAATCCAACAGCATAGGGTATCAGAACTAAGTGGTTAAGCACATAGTTTTCCTGAGCCCATTCAAGACCAACTAAACCAGGTTCCTTGAGAGTGGAGCCCAACTGATTTTTAAGCCCACTGGAATTTGTAAACCAATGTTCTAGCTCCCTGAGAGGCGTGGTATGAATATGGGCATTATCACCAATCCAGTGTCTAGTTAGGATGCAAATCTCTAAATCTCAAGGGAAGATATAAATTGAACTGAAATTCTCTTTTCTTCATCCCAAAGTTTAAAACAAGTAGAAAGTAAATAATCCATTGGTCTCCTGTCAATTTAAGAATAAAGATCATGTTCCTTCACACAGCACACAAGGCCCTTCATGGTCCAGACCCTACATTTCCAGCCACCAGGTGGTGGTACTTCCATTCGTCTCTTTGTCTCTGCCTCATATTGACACCACTGCCACCATTAAATTCTACATGGAACTCCCTGAATCCCTAAAATAATCTATGCAATTGATTCTACATTTTTAAACATTTTTAAACATGCTATCCACTCTGCATGGAATATGCCTTCCCCCAACTTAAGTTTAATAGTCACATCATATTTGGTTATCATTAATAAAACTGAAAGGATAATGCTCCTTGAAGTGGACATCAATGGCAGGAGCATCAAGAGTTGTCCTACAGGTTGTATGTATTTAGGCTAACCCATCACCATATACCACTTTTTTCAAGTATGTTTGCGTTTTTTGCTTTGCAGAGGCAGCCTACAGAAATGTTGCCAATGGCCGTTCCCCCTTCCAATCATATGTCTGACCTACAGCCCCTTTCTTCTTTAACCTAGGTTTAGAAATACTTGAGAAATAGACCCAGGAAAAATATAAACAAAGATCTATCAAAGTGTCAACTTTATTCCTGACAAAAGCTTGGTTGAAGACTGTAGCAAGATCTTTAGGTACCACTGAAGGGAAGGTTTAGGACTACAGAACTGGCACACTGACCAAGAACTTTCAGCCTGCATTGTCTTGGGGTCAAGCTGGCAGAAAAGGAATCACATTCTGGTGTTGTAGGATAGCTCTCCCCAGTGTAGAAAATGAACAAGAGTTGCCTCTAAGAAACCCCAGCTGTGGACACTCTGGAGTTGCCCCTCTGTGGAATTATTAGATGAGAAAGTAGACTTTCTAAGCTCTAAAATGTGTTTTTCATTATCTATTCAAATGATGACTTGCCTGTAGTCAGAGTTTTTGGTAATAGAGTACAATATGTTCTGCTCTGAGCCAGTTGTCCTGTGCCAATCTGGTGGTTTCTAATAAAGATGCTGTTTTGTACGTGTTTTGTACGAGATAGTTAAATGCAACAGTAAAAACTTCAGTTATTAATGTGATAATGAGATGCTATTTCCTTAATTCAGTTTTATTGAGATAAGTAGAGATTCACATGTAATTGTAAGAAATAATACAGAGGGGCACCTGGGTGGCTCAGTCATTAAGCGTCTGCCTTCAGCTCAGGGCGTGATTCCAGAGTTCTGGAATCGAGCCCCGCATTGGGCTCCCTGCTCTGCTGAGAGCCTGCTTCTTCCTCTCCCACTCCCCCTGCTTGTGTTCCCTCTCTCACTGGCTGTCTCTCTCTGTCAAATAAATAAATAAAATCTTAAAAAAAGAAAAGAAAAAGAAACAATACAGAGCAACCTTGTACACTTTGTCTAGTTACTCCTAATGGAGGAAGTTTACAAAACTATAAATAATATCACAGCCAGGATATTGACATTGATACAATCCACTGATCTTATTCAGATTTTTCCAGTTTTAATTGTGATCATTTGTATACTTAAATGTGTACATGTATGTACTAGGATTTTTTACAATTTATCACCTGCATAGATGCTCTTTGTCAAAGTAAACTCATCTGTGTTCGCCACTAGTCAAGATACAAAACAGTTCCAACATCACAAATAACCTTCATGTTTCCCTTTTATAATCACACCCACCTCTCTTTTCCCCCTACATGCTGCCTCTGCCCCTAAACTTTGTCAACCACTACGTGGTTCTCCATTTCTAAAATTTTGTTTTGAGAGATCTTTATATTCTAAATACTAGTCTTCTGTTGGATATGCGGTTTGCAAATATTTTCTTCCAGTGTGTAGCTTGTCTTTTCATCCTCTTCATATGGGCTTTTTCACAGAGCACAAGTTTTTAATTTTGATGAGGTCCAATATATTGATTTTTCCCTGTATTGTTCATGCTTTTTGTTATTAAAGTCTGTAAAGTCTTTGCTTAGCCCTAGATCCTGAAGATTTTCTTGTATTTTTTCCTAAAAGTTTTATAGTTTTATGTTCTATATTTAGGTCCATGATCCATTTTGAGGTAATTTTTGTACCAGGCACATTAATCTGAGTTTCCTCTTATTTTTTTAAAATGTTTTAGCCTATGGATATCCTAATTGTTCTGGCGCCATTTGTTGAAAACGCTGTCTTTCTTCCATTGAATTGCTTTTTCATCTTTGTCAATAATTAATTGGGTGTTTGTGTATGAGTTTGTATTTGAACCCTCCTCTCTCTCTCATTGATCTATGCCTCTACCCCTCTGCCGACACAACACTGTTTTCATTACTGCAGCTATACGATAATTCTTCATATTAGGAAGAGTAATGTCTCCCTTCTCTCTCTCTCTCTCTCTCTTTTTTTTTTTTGGTTAAGATTGTTTTATCTATCCTAGGGACCATGCTTTTCTATATAAATATTACAACAAACTTGTTGGTGTCTACAAAAAAAAAACCTTGCTGGGATTTTGATAGGAATTGCATTAAGCCTGTAGATGAATATGGGGAAAATTGACCTATTTATTATGTTCAGTCTTCCAATCCCTGAATATGGTATGTCTCTCCATTTCATTAAGACTTCTTTGATTTCTTTCATTAGCTTTTTGTAATTTTCAGCATATTGATCCCATACATGGTTGTGTTAAGTGCATATCTAAGTACTTAATTTTATTTGGAGTGACTGCAATGGTATTGTATTTTAAATTTTAATTTCCCTGTGTTAATTGTTAGTATATAGAAATGTGGTTGATTTGCACATGATCTTATATCCTGAAAGCTTGCTAAACTCACTTATCAATTCTAGAAGTATTTTTGCAGCTTTTTGGGAGTTTTTAGTTAAACAATCCTGTCATCTGCAAATAGAGGCCATTTTATTTCTTCCTTTCCTGATCTTTATACACTTCATTTCTTTACCTTGCCTTACTTTGGTGGCTAAAACTTCTAATACTATGCTCAATAAGAGTGGTGAGGGTGGCCATCCTTGCCTTATTCCTGCTACTAGGGGGACAGCATTGAGTATTTCACCATTAAACTCGATGTTAGCTGTGAATTTTTTTAATAGATGCTCTTTATCAAGTTAATTCCCTTCTACTCCTAAATGCTGTTTATCATGAATGGGTGTTGGATTTTGTCAAATGCTTTTTGTGTCAATTGACACATGATTTCTTTAACTTGTTGATATGGTGATACCATATGTGTTGAATTGTTTTTGTTTTCATTTTTTCTTTCCCCTGCTACAGTCTCACAAGCTCCTATTGCTCTGTTCACGTTTTTCAGTCTATTTTCTCTCTTGTTTAGATTGGGTTAATTCTATTGTTTGTCCACAGATTCACCAGTTCTATCGTCTGTCATCTTCACTCTATTCTTGAGCCCATCCAGTGAATGAGCTATTAGTGCTGCATTTTTGAAGTCTATAATTTCCATTTAAAAAAAATAATTTTATTACATTGCTGAAATTTTCTATTTTTCCATTTGTTTCAAGTACGTTTGTAATTGATTTGTTAAAGCATTTTTATGATGGCTGCTTTAAAATCCTTGTCAGATAATTCTAACACCTGGTTTATGTTGGTGTATGTTGGCATCTACTGACTGCCTTCTCTCATTCAAGTTGTGATTTTCTGGGTTTTTGTATGGATGGATGATTTCACATTGGATTGTGGACACTTTGTCGATTATGTCAGGAGACTCTAAGTCCTACTTAAATCTTTCATTTTAACAGGCAGTCACCTGTTCAGATTTACAGGTCTTTTTTTTTTTTATTTAAAGATTTTATTTATTTATTCGACAGAGATAGAGACAGCCAGCGAGAGAGGGAACACAAGCAGGGGGAGTGGGAGAGGAAGAAGCAGGCTCATAGCAGAAGAGCCTGATGTGGGGCTCGATCCCAGATCGCCGGGATCACGCCCTGAGCCGAAGGCAGACGCTTAACCGCTGTGCCACCCAGGCGCCCCTTACAGGTCTTAATCTATTTTTGTGGGCTGCAGTTTCATGGAATCTTAATTTGCTAAGCCTTTGTGGTATTATTTTTGGTCCGACTGGTTTATTTGGTATTCCTCAAGCTCCCACTGGTTCCTGCTGATGCTGCCCATGAGCCCAGAAGGGATTTCCTCAGACCTCAGGTGGCTCCGGGAAGGCTGGAGAGTCTCAGACGTGGCAGAAAAGAGCTGCTTATTTTTGGTGGGGTTCCCAGGGGACCCCTCTTTGTCAGTGGACTTGGATTTGCCTGATGTTGCCAGCAGGACTCTTTTTCGATCTGCAGGAAGAATGAGCCCACTGGGCTGCCTTCTTTTGTTAGGTCACGGGTTGGGAAAAATGGGTCCTTGTCATCTTCCCCTGTTGGGTGACAGTCTGCCACTATTTTGTTCCTTAAGTCCTGAGGAAACCATCTCACTTTCCTCTTACAATGTTTTATCATTACCCCCTGCGTTATTTCCGGGGTTTATATTTGTGCCTAGTGGGGGAGGAGCAAGGAGGAACTCATCTACACCATCTTGTCCTGACCGGAAGTCAGTCTTTTTCGGTTTAAAAAAGAAACTAGGTCTAAACAAGTAATTAATTTTTCCCCCTTTGAGTCAGTTTCTACCTACCATAGAGAAGAGGCAACATTGGCCTTACTGGTTTCCAACCTGCTTTTCCCCTCAGCGGTCTTGTTTTTTCTCTCTCTATCCTCTACTCCCCTCATCCCCCCATCCACTGAGGGCTAATTTTGGAGTGAGTTTTAAGAAAAACCAGCGGCAGGGAATGCAGAAACACAAAACAAGACAGCCTCTATGTTAGGATAAACACAAAGGAAGCTGTAAAACAGAGGTGTAAGCCTCAGTGGTTTTCGTAATGCTATTAAATTAATTCTGTGGTTTAAAATAAGATTTGACGTTAATACAATTAATTTTAATGACTGATGGAGCTTATATGTGTCAACATTCTTAGAGGTTATTGGTATTTAATACAGATTAAAGTGAAATAAAATAGAGCCCTAAAGGCATAATTTCAGATAGCTAGTAAGTGAGGATGTTATTTCATAACAGAGAGTTCAGAAGTGTGGTTGAGGGTAATTCAGTACACTCATTTTGGAAGAAGTTGTATTACCTTAAACAACAGATTCTAAAATTATCACCACTTTGTTGTTTTTAATCATTTCATTTATTTTGAATTTAAAAAATTAAAGAATCATTTTTTTTAGGTTTGATCAAAACCAAGACTGAGCAGTACTGTTTTAAAGAATAACATGACACGAAATTCATTTTCCTGTGGGGATGACTGGTAATTAGGCTGTGAGTTACAGGCTCTTGTCCACTGAGTATGAACTGTGGCACTGTTTTCCAGCTCTCTTTACAGATGTGGACTCAGAATGTGTCTTTGCTGACATTCACATTTAACACTCTGACACTATTCCTTCAAAATCCACCTTTGCTTCCCCCTTGACAGGGAAGTGTGACAGGTGTCGTGCACTTGTTCTACCATTGCCAAGCAGCTGTTTAATGCTTAAAACACTTATGAGATAGAAAAAGGTTATGAGATGGCCTTACATCCTTGATAATCTTATTTACTTCTTTATATCCCAATTGGACTATTCAGGAAGTTCAGTTTTATTAGGCTTGGGTCATATGTGAGATGGGGCAAGTGTCTGATCTATTGCATCCCTTTTATCACTTTATATTTTATCTCCTCCTTCCTCATGAGCATTTTTTTTAATGTAAAACATATTACAGCTATAACATGCAAAGCAATCAATACTGGCAAGAGAAGAATTTTTAAAAGATTTTTTAAAAATATATTTATTTGAGAAAGAGTGCAAGGAGAGAGAGAAAGAGTATGAGCAGGAGGAGGAGCAGAGGGAGAGGGAGAAGCAGACTCCCCGCTGAGCAGGGAGCTTGACATGGGCTCAGTCTCAGGACCCTGGGATCATGACCTGAGCCAAAGGCAGATGCTTAACTGACTGAGCCACCCAGGCACTCTAAGAGAAGAATTTATTTAGCAAGATAAAAATGTTCAATCTACTTTAATCTAAAAAACTTAGCTCTTTTTTAACCTTCACTTTTTTCCTGCATTAGAAGCATTCACCCCATTTTAGCAAGGCAGTCACCTCCACAGTCTACGGTCTGGTCGGAAAAGCAAATGTCCTCCCTCACCATCTAGAAAATGTTAAACGCAGTTTCCCCTGCCATCATGAAAAGAGAAATGGCTTTTCTTGTGGCTTATTATTTGTGCTCTGGATGTGTGGTCCCCTGAAGTCTAGAAGGAAATAAAAGAAGAGACAAATCTTTTGTGTGGAGGATATAAAGAAAGCATAGAGGTGTAATCTGGAGGTGGAGAAATAAGTGACATGACTGATAAATACCAATGACCTCACCCTGGGACACTTGTCCAAGAAGGCACTGTCCCATAACCCATGACTTGCCCAGTGAGTGAAACAAGAGAAGGAATATTGCAAAGAACACTGTTAAAACGACCATGACCCACAAAGTTTTGGAGTCACTGTCAGTCACCCACACAGTCTTTGTGTGAATGAAAAATTTTCATTACTCATAATGCAGGCCATGCACCCTGTGCAGCTGGGACTCCAGTTTGTACCAGGAGGAAACCCTATTTAACTCATACTAGCACATCACAAACTAACTGCCCTGCAGTAGTAATGTTCCACTATGACATGACATTTTATTCTGTCCTCATCCAATGATATCCATGCATGCACCTCTCAACAATGTCATGGGACTTCTGAAAGACCAAATTTCTAAAACAGGATGGTGATGAGTATGGCCCTTAATATCTCAGAGATGGTTCAACCTGAAGATGTTTTTGAAAATCTAGGCTTTGAACAGGCTGCAAGGAGGTCCCAGCTATCAGGATCTACCTTCACTCTCACTGGGGAGAGACAGAAATAATGGTAGTCTCTAAGATTACTTGTGTCTTAGCAGGGGCTGGGGTTGGAAGAAGAAAGAGGGATGGCAACAGTATAGGAGCCCAGAAAATGGACCTTCAGGTTCTTTCCTAATGCTGTCTCTGAGTGACCTGACTTTGCCCCACAGCTATTTCCTGCTCTCCAAGGTAACAGAGTCTCCATATCATTCAGTCATTGGATAAACCTGCATTTCAGAGAAGCCTGGACTCATTATCAACCCCAGAGTGAGTCTAATTTGATCTTTGCCATTTGTGGTAATTCTATTTACCTTGCCGGTGATTGGTTTGAGAGTGGGCATATGATACATTTCTAATCAGTGATATATGAGGGTTACACCACTAGGACTTCTGGAAATTCTTCCTGGCTGTCAAGAAGAGAGGCCTAAGGAAGAAATAAATTTTCTTTCCCCCTTTCCTACATCTTGATATATATTAAGGTTGACATGCCTGGAACTGCCAGAGTAATCTCATAACCATGAGGAGAAGCTAAGAGATTTGAGAGGAATTTGAACTGGAGCAAAAATGAGATTTAGCCACTCAGTTAACCAACCCTAAAAATGGCCCTACTTTTAGCTTTTGGATAAATAAGAAAATAAACCTCTCCTATTGTTTAAGCCAATTATAATTGAATTTTTTGTTACTTCCAGCCAAAAAGCATACCAAACGAATAAATAATCTGATGGAAAAAAGTATTTTGCATCATCTCATGAGCTTCTTGTGGATTCATGATCAGCTAAGAATCAAACTATTTTCTTTCTGGTAACGGATTATACTTACATCCCCTTCCAGGTGTTTCTGAGATTGCGTAGACTATACTCTTTGCGAGAATCTTTCTATAGGCTGCCACCATCATGCCAGCCCCTTGGGTTTCAATGAGGGTGGGTAATGCTCCAGAATGGGAGACAAGCCAATTTGGGAGCAGACTGGATCTAGCTTCATTCAACATTAATACCAGTTATTTGATTAACGACAGAACCCAACGAGGTGCAATGTATATTGACACAGCCTGTCTAATGTGGGAAGGACAGCAGTTCCAGCGGAAAGCTGCCATTGTGGAGAAGTTGTCTAGCCCTCCATTCCAGAAAATGCCCCACAGCATCACAGTGCAGGACCATCAGCCCACATCAGACAACCGCATCATCAGCATGGTTGTGGGCCAGCTCAAGGCTGATGGAGACCCCATCATAGGGTTCCATTAGATGTTCCTGCTAAAGAACATCAACGATGCTTGGGTTTGCACCAATGACATGTTCAGGCTTGCCCTGCACAACTTCAGCTGAAGTCTTCCCAGCCAGGCACTCATGCTGTTTCCCTCTCCCTCATTTTCCTGATATTATTCACACTCCTCCACATGCTTCAAATATCATACACAAATGAGCAGGGCTGTGGTGGGAGCAGGCACAGTGTGCTACTATTGCTGACATATTGTGCATGATGTTTGGATGCTAGACTAGTTGCATCTGACAGGAGAAGTTTGTGTTGTACCAGCGTAAGCCTTGGAAGGACATAAGTAATACAAAAGGTTGTCTTTTTTTTTTTTTAATCTACTGGTAAGTAGCTCTAGTAACCCAAAGAAGTGAAGGAGAAAGCAGCTGCCTCACCACCCAGATATTGATTTGTTTGGATGTTTCAATGCCTCATGATACCACCACAAAAATTTTAACCCAAAAAAAAAAAAAAAAAAAAAGAAGAAGCAGCTTTCTATATTTATCTAGCATCTCTTTCAACACAGTCAATATGGGGAATAAAACTGAGGAAAAGATACCCTTAATTAGAATCTGAATTCATAAAATATTATATAAGAAAATAAAAGATATGTGAATCATATACGAATTTTAAACCAAAGAGGGAAATACTCATTTCCAGAAACGCAAAGCAAACTCAGATCAGAAGGGTGGGAAGGAGCTTAGGTTAAAAGGTATTAGAGTATTATGATAAGCAGGTGTAGGTTCTAGGTCTAGGTTCAAGGTCTAGGTTCAGCTGGATTGGGGGTTTGGACACCAGTGCAGAGAAGGCAGTCTAGGACACAGGCCCCATTCATTCAGGGAACTAGAGCTGAGATACCTACAACAAGCCATGAGTCACAGGAAAGACACCCACCACCCCTGCCAGCTGGGGAAAGCAGCAAGGAAGCGTGTACCACATCCAGGGTTGAGATTAGAAAAAAGTAACTTCCTAAAATGCAAACCCACCATCATGTGAATGAGCAGGTCCAAATTCACACCAACAGTATGGGGCAGAAGCTCCTAACTGAGAAATCAACATAAAAATTGACCCAGAAATAGTGAAACCACAGACCCTCAGAAAAGGCAAAGCCAAATATCCCAACGGGGCTATTTCCATAGCTCAGGGAACCCAGGATGCCATGGAAATCAGTCTCCACTGAAGATGAGCTGCCAGTTGAAGATCTGGACATGGGAGAAAGTCAATTACTGGATGGAGTGTGATGGGGTGTGACCAAAAGAAGAATTTATACATTAAGAATGAGAAATAGAAAATCATCGAAAAGAGGCTTTACAATAATTATTTTTTTAAAGATTTTACTTATTTATTTGACAGAGAGAGATAGCGAGAGAGGGAACACAAGCAGGGGGAGTGGGAGTGGGAGAAGCAGGCTTTCTGCTGAGCAGGGAGCCTGATGCGGGGCTCGATCCCAGGACCCTGGGATCATGACCTGAGCTGAAGGCAGATGCTTAATGACTGAGCCACCAGGCACCCCTACAATAATTATTTTTAAATGTATAAATAGGTAAAGAGGAAATAGAAAAGAGAAATACACAGGAAAAAAATAATGTATATATTGGAACACAGATCTAAGGAAATGACCTAGAATGTGGAATAGAGAAATAATAAGAGAAGCTGAGACATAGAAGATAGGAAGACAGGGTCTAAAATATGTCTGATAGGAATTCTTGCATAAAATAAAATGAATACGGGTGACTTAATGTTATAAAAGAAAATGGCTGAGAATTTTCCAGAATTAAAAAAAAAAGTCACTGATCCTAAGATTTTAAGGAGCTAAAAACAAATTTATATCTAAAAGAATCATTGTAGTAAAACTGTAGAACATTAAAGAGGAGCAAAATTCTTAAATCGTACTAGAGATCAAAATACATATTCCTATAAAGAAAGGACAATTAGATTGACAAAGACATAGTCAGCATTATAGCTGATATTTACTCAGTGATGGATGTGGGCTTCACATTGTTTTAAGTATCTCTTAGTTAAGGTTCACAGTAACCTGATGGGGGAGATAGCGTTGCTATCCCCATTTCACAGATAGATATAGAATAATGGACAAAAGACAATGGAATAATATATTTAAAATGGTGAGGCACAATTCTATCCATAGCTCTCTTCATGAAGAGTGAAGCTGGGGGTTGTTTATTTCTTTCCTGATGAATTCATTTAATAATCCATAAACATTTAAAGAGTTGAATAATAATACAGAATATGTGTTAAATACAGTCACACCAGACATGTCACATTGTCATAAGTTCCTCAGAGTTACGTATATGGTCATTTTGTGTACAGTAAGCAGGGCAGAAACTGGTGGAGAAGATAGTTTTTAAGTGAATCTTTGTTTTTCATTGCCCAACCAGATTAACTTAAAGAAGCTGCAAAATAAAATATGCAGGTTAAACTGGGACAGTGATTCCTTTCCAAATATTCCTATAGCACAAAAGATGGTCTTTTATATCAGTAAAACAAGAGCCCTTTAAGTATTTCAAACAAACAAATGAAAAATCCAATACAGAGAATTGCTTACGTAGGGATGGGACAACTAAAGAACCAAAGAGCACTATGAAGAAACTCTGTGTTCAGCAAAAGCAAGGCAGCTACCACCAGCCCAGGGCTGGAGTGAGAAAAGCAGGAGATGGTTGTACCAGAGTTCAGCAGTCTGGGTTCCTAGTGGGCCTGTCCAGTCAGACCTGAGATCATGGAAGGAAGGGACAGCCTCTAGTAACTGGGGCAACCCACTATTACAGCATCTGAAGGAGTTGCCACCTGAAACAAGAGACAGGAGCATGGGGGATAGCCTGGTTTTTATCCCTCCCTAGCTCTCCACACTTCCACCAGAGCCTTCCATTAGCTAAACCCATCTAGAAGCAGAAGGCAAGAGAGCACAGGAAATGTAGGGTCCTGCAATACACACGCCCAGGCAGAGAAGGGCAGAGAATGGATCTGAGAACAAATATGCAAGTGATCAACTCACCCCCAGGTGATGAATTCAGGAGAGTCAGTGCAAAGCCTTTTAGTATGAGGGCAGAGGTTTGAGTGTCAGAGGACTGCTCAGTGTCTGCTCTGTTCTCTAACTCTTCTATCTGCCTGAGCTCCTCCACTTCAGCTTGCTAGCCCAGGTGGGTGTGAAAGTGACACATGCCTTTTATGAGGGAATGACTAAACTGACTCCTCTTTCATGCAAAGGCATTGCTTCTTTCCAACGAGAGTGCTGTTCTACGAGCTCTTCAAATGCGAACTTCACTTAAGACCATCCATCTATTGAGCTTTTTGCAATACATATGTTCTCTCAAAGCTGCTCTGCCTAGAAGCTAATAGTGGAATGTAAAAATAATAGCGTTAGCTGTCCTTCAGCCTGGCTTTTCTTATTTGTATTCTAAGTAGATCAAGTAGGCAGACATAGAAAGCCCCTCTTATCTGCATTTATTTTGCCCACAGAAAATTTACAGTTCACATGACTGATCCACTTCAAAGAAATAATCAAAATACAAATTGCTTGAATTTTAAGGACAGGAGCTCAGAAAACCTAGGATAAGGAAGAAAAATTAGGGCACATTTTAAACATAAATGAAAGGTGTTTTAGCCATGGCTATCTTCAACTTCTACCACTAAAGCACAAGTAGAAAAGAATTTTGAGAACTACTTAGTTCATAGAAACTTCATCCTTTCTGAAATTTTATTTTTGACCAGTTGAATGAGAAAAGATGTCGATGCCAAATCTCTGTTTTCATCTGGGGTAGATAACCAGAAACTATAATACGATTTTGCCTGAATCACAATTAAGCAATATCTCAGTCATCTTTACCTGCCATCAAAAGAAAAGCATTTGAAGAATGTGCTATTAATGAAATGAAAAGAGTGTTGGCTTTCATTTTAAATATGTAGTTGTTTATAATATTAAATTGTAGTCAAAATATTTTTTGTTCATCTATTAGCTTTGATAGAGGTTCATGGTTTAATGAAATATCACAGTATTAACTCTGTTGGGCAATTTTTGGTGATAGAAAATACACCAAATGATGGTGTAGTCAATTGTTAACTAATGTGTCCAAAACTAAGGTAGATTTTATAAACTGTCCCAGTTCTCAAAAACTTTTGTGCTATCAATAGGCAATGATTTTGACTTTTGAATTGCCTGTTTGTATATTTCCTTCTTAACATTCAGTGCATATAGTTACTATCGCTTACCTAACAAAGTATCAATTACCTAAGAAAGCTTTGTTGAGTGTGTGTGTGTGTGTGTGTGTGTGTGTGTGTGCGTGCGTGTGTGTGTGTGTGTGTGTGTGTGTGTGGCATATTTCATACAGAACATTAGCACCCTCTTCTGGATGACTTTTGAGGCTGTAATGAAAATATTCTGTCAATCTCTTCCCATTTCCTAACAATGAACAGCTTGAATATTCATTAAATTTGCTCCTGATTAAAGCACAACCTCTGAGTAATTTAATTATACCATATATTTCTGAAACACTGATAAGTGCTAGAATCAAAAAAACACTTCATTGCTAAATGTTACCCACTGGGAATAAGTGTTTGTCTCATGAAAAGGAAAAAAAAATGCTGCTTCTACATTTCTCAGAGTGAGTGTCCCCAATGACTCTTAAATATACAGAGCTATGCAAGGAGGCAGGAGCACAAGGACAGACAAGGAGAGCAGACATATGCATTCTTCTGCCATCTGTCAGTGCTTGAAGAAAAAGTTTATGCTCTTGCATGCTTTAGTTATCAGCCACTGACATAATTCAATATTCTTTTATTCAACTGGATTTTTTTTAACCAGATACCTTTTTAAACCACACTGCCTGCAGTTCCCCAGATACTTCTGTGATAGGTCCCAATATGAGGTTGATGATGATGTGATGCACTTGCTCGATTCATTCATTCACTCACTCATTCATTCTACAAATATTTAGAGAGCATCTACTGTGTGCCAAGCACTCTTCTGGGTCCTGGAGATACAGAGAACAGACTCAAGCTCCTGACTTCATTGAAACTACATTTCTGAGTGAAGATAGATACAATGCAGAAGTACATACACAGTATGTCACATGATAATAAAATCTACGCAGGAAAATGAGACAGAGTAAACGAAATAAGAAGTGTCGGTATGAGGAGGGTGAGTATTTTTTATACTAAGTGGTCAGAAATGTGCTATTGATAAGGCAACATTTGAGCAGAGACATGAGGTAAGTGCAAGTTTATACCTTGTGGATATCAGAGAAAGAGCATTCCAGGTGGAAGGAGCAGCCTTCTGGCCTGGATTCCCTTTAAATACTTCCAATGCTGTGGAGCAACTCAGCATGTAACAGAAGTTAAGAACCTGCCTGAGCTTTGGAATTCAAAAACTTGGATAAGATGCTATATATTAGTAATTGACAAATTACTAAAAATCTCTGAGCCTTTTTTTTCTCTTCTATAAAATGGGGATTTCTACAATTTTCTTCTTCCCAGGACTATTGTAAAAATTGAGTAGTATATTGCAGGCAGAATTTAGCACCATGCTTAAGTTGGCATTATGCTTAAGTTCAATAAATGTTCCTATTAAAGGGAAAAATGCTTCTCAGGGACACTTGAATTTTCTGCAACATTTACATCTGAAATGGATCACAGGTGTTGAACTGGAATGCTCTTCTAAATACTAGTCAAAAATCATAAGGTTTCTTTTCCGTGAGCAGAAATGTTTCTTTTTCTGGGTTTTCCTGGGCAAGCTGCTTTACCATCATGAACCTTAGATTTTGCAAAATGAGGATACTAAATTAAATCAGTCATTGCAGTCTAAAGCCTCCAGGTAGTATGAGAGCTACTATTCCTGTTTTAAAACTCCTAATAAAATGTTAAATTACTTTTGATAAGGGTAATGAGAGACTAGACTATGAGGTTTCCTTTGGGCTGAATTATGAGGCGTGGAGTTCAGTGGCTGAGGTCTCTGGCTATGGAGTGTGACAATCCCGCCAAGGTGCTATCCCCAAAAGTTGTCCAATTTACATTTACCTGAAGAGTGTTGCTTTCCTTAAACACCTGTGTTCTTGAGATATTTTCAAAGGGCTCCATCATTCAAATCTAACTCCAACCTTGACTACCACTGAGCCTCATCCACAGGATTAATGCTCATTCCAACACTTCTTTCCAAATCCCACTCCTTTTTCTTTCTCTTGAGGGAAAGCCCCTTTCCAAACTCACTCAGTAAGTCAGCTAAATATGGTGAGATGAAGGATCAGAAGACTGGGGGGGGGGGTAACTAAAGGATCTGGAAGTAGAGGAAGGAGTCCCCCTAGGACCATCTCCATGGGGGAAATATGGCCAAAAGAAGGATGGGGAATCAGGAATCCAGTCTATTCCTCATAACGCCTCTTTGTCCATGTTTGAAAAATTGTCAGAGGGTCATGTAACACAGGCTGCCTTACTCATTCTTATAATCTTGAAAAGGATTAAACAGAACTGGTCAGAGCACTGAAGGGACAGCTAGCTGCCCAGAGGCAAAGTAACGTACAGGAGGCATTGCTAGCTAATAAGTAGCAGTTCCAGCAAAGTCTATCACGAGAAATGCCACAGCTCATGTTAAAAATCTCCTTCCTTTTTCCTTGCAGAATTTATCGGACCCCCAGAACCTGTTAATGCTGATTCTGCAACTTACTGGATTTTGACTCTGAGCAAGTTTTTCAACCTCTCTGAGTATCGGGCTCTGTCTGTAAAATGGAGGTGATGATAATTAGCCAGCAGAGTTGCCCAGCACATAGTATGGCTTCAGGACATGGTAGCAGTTATCAAGATCAAGGGGAAGTGGCCGGTTCTAAGGAGTTATGCATATTGTAAGGTGCTTTCTAGCTGGAAGATAGTATGCTAATTTCAGTAAGGTACAAGTAAGTATGAAATAGAAAATATACGGCATAGGCATGAAGATCTGAAGAGTGAAAACTCAGACACTTTGTTGACAAATTATGTTACATAATTTAGGCTTGGAAGAATCAATCACTCAGTTGGCAATCGTTTATTCCTCCTGAAGTTCTTACATGGTAGCAAATTGACTATGGTGGCGACTCTGAGGCAGCGACAACATTGGATGTGTGAAATGGATGCTCTCAACAAGGTGCATGGAGACCAAAATCCACTGTACTGATTAGTTATTGGGATCTTTGCCTAATTACACATGCTCAAGGGACATTTACTGATTTTGTTAGCTCTCATGGCTGCTATCATGAGACGATTGGGACAAATGCCATCTTGATAACAACTAGCTCTATATTTGCAGCGTGGCGATATTACAACATTGTCAAAGCATAATTATTAGCTCTGCGTTGATGACTCAGTTTTTCATTTTCAGTTTTGTTTTGTTCCTAACCCTTTAGTTGCTGTTAAATGAAGTAGAGACTGGAAATAGTTGCTTAAATTCTATGTAATCTGCCTCCCCCAAACAAAAATTAACAAATAAATAACTCTTGAAAAAAATTTCTATTTAAACCACTTTAGGATTATTTAACACATTTTTCATGTCAATAAGCATTTCAGGAAACACCAGGTGCAAAAGGCTAAAACAGTGTGAGAATGTGTTCAATCTCTCTTTGAATTAAAGATATGGGAAATCAGAAAACCAAGAAATCATACTTGCAGCTATCAGATTAAAAAAGATTTAAATACATGATAAAACCCTAATGGCTAAAGCTATGGAGAAGCAGGCACTTCTATACAAGATTGTGGTGGTATAACCTTTCTGGAGGGGAAATGTTATGATATCCATCAGTATTTAAATTACACTTCCCCTTGCCCTTTTCCCTGGGAATTCCAAACCTAGCATTTTTATTGTCAATATGCTTACATAATTTTTCAAGCTATATGGGCAAAGATGTTTATTGTGGCTTATAGCAACAGCAACAACAACCAATGGAAACAACAGAAATAACTACCTATAAGAATCATAAGTAGGACATAGATACATGTGATGAGATAAAATTTTATATTACTTGTTTTTTGGGGGGGCCAACTGAATATTTTTTCACCTGGTGTATTGAATGCCTTGCTTCAGAGGGCAAGTGGCACAGCAGAATGCAAAATATACAAATACACAGAGGACATTGGGCTTTTGAGTTTCAAAAGCCTAGACCTTGATATTTAGAAGCTTATGCACTAAGAGAAACTTACCTATGTGCCCCCCTAGATAAAAATGTTCTGCGTTGGGAGAAGGGAAGGAGTCACAAGGGGAACATATATGTGCACTAGAAAAGAACCTTCCATTTAAGGCTGAATCCACGGATGGGAAGTAACAAAAGCTACAGATCATTTTGCTGAATCTAAGAGAAAAGAAAACCTGCTTCTTAGGGAGATGCCTGCATATGATTAGAATCCCCATGACCACTCCCATGACCACCAATTTTAACAGCATCCTGACATAGTGCTGAAAGAAGAGAACAGGAATAGCTTCCAAATGCCAGTGTGGCTCAGTAATCCCATGTCTGAGAGTGATGGAGACACATCAGGGAGATTCAAAGGATCTAAGGGAAACAGAGTAGGAGTCAGGGATGATCATCAGAGATCTACATGGAGCAGTGCTTGAGGATCAGATGGGGCAGTACACATTTCATCATCGGTCAGCATGAAAAGACAACAGCAAACCAGATGCCACACCCATGCCCCAGAACCTCGGCTCTACATAAGTCGCATGGAACTCAGACAAACGCCACACAGGAAAACCCTGAATTGGCAGAGATTACATGTTGGCCACCCAAGGGAATTGAATCCTGAGATAAAATTAAGTTGAGTTAAAGAGAAATAAAGATAATTGAATGTCTTCCTTACCTGAGTTATTGGAACGAAATAGTCTCTCACTTCACATACTATGGAGTAATACGTATCGGAAATAATGAGGCAAGTAAATATGCTCCGATGTGAAAGATCTGCAAGATAAATTTTAAATTAAAAAAGGCAAGAGAAAAAACAATTTGAATAGTATGAATCCATTTGCATAAAAATGTATGTTCTAAATGTTTCAAGGATATGGAAGAAATGATTAACTGATTTCCTCTAGAGACTGAGACTTTTCATTTTATAACATTTTATAAAGATTTCTTTTAAACCAAGAGCATATATTACTGTTATAAAACATATTTATAATGCATAATAAAATACCCTTTTCATCGTTACACCATGTTTTGTGATCCATTACACTGAATTAGAATTCCATTTATGTAGCATTTATTTCAATAACTTCAGAATAAAGGATGAAAACACGGGTCTTAAACATCTTTTGAGTGTAGCATAAAGCTGCCAAAGAGAACTCACTTGGTTTTCTTTTTCAATGACAAAGGGTGTTGCAATGTGCCTTTAAGGAAAACAACTTTCTTTCCATCATTTCTGTAAAAGTGAACATTCAATTTTTCTCACCATGAAGGTACAGAAAACTTTTCTAAAAATATGTTGATTATCAGAACAAAGACATATGACTTGAAGAACTGGACAAAGTCATACATTTTCATATGCTCGAATCTATGCTCATACATGCAGGTAGACAGACACTGAACACATCACCAGAACTTAAATACGCCAGATAAGAATGGCTGCTTTCAAAGTCATCTTGCAGTTATGCTAAGTCACTAAAAATATTTAGTAAACCATTTTTGGGACTTGCTTTTAGAACTGATAGTATATGTTTTTGAATGTTCTAACAGGTGCCAAGTAATCATCATTTGAGGGTAGATTTAAATTTTAACAGTAGCTAAAGACCATTTAGAGTCAAGTATGGTGAATCAGGCAGTTGTTCAATGAGATAATACATTTACAGTTAAAAAACAAGTGGGGTAACGATAGAATAACATGATTGTTCTACAAACTCTGGAGGAAAGAACATCTATCCCCCAAAAGAAACTCTTCAATGTCTTAAAAACTGCAGTATCATTTGAACAACTGCATTGCCTTCCTACCAGGCTGCATTAAAATAATAATTTAATGCATGAATTTTAGCTTCTCTGTTAAAATTCAGTCTGATGACTCATAGTAGTAGCATTCTATATATCATTTTAAAATATGGAACTACACGATTTTAAAAACCAATTTAGTGGTTGTAACCAATATTACAAATATAGAAAAGAAAATATCAGAGTGTATCATATGTAGTCAGGGTTAAGTATTATTTTATCAAACTTTGTTTCAGTTATATATTTTTAGCCACACATTCATTATTCAGTAAAAATTTACTGAGCCCCTGTTAGGTGCTAAACCAGGGCTCTAGACCAGAGTCTTGCCCTTTTTCAAATTTTGAGCCAGGTAGTCCTTTACTGTATGTCTGGAGAGGAGAAGGCTATCCTTTGCATTATAGGATATTTAGAAGCATCTAGATGTTATGGGCTGAACTGTGTTCCCCAAACTTCGTGGGCAAGGAGTCCCCTACTCTTCTCCATGTGAGTCTATCCATAAGCTTCTAGGACTTCTCACATGGCTGGGTGGTTGGGTTCCTAGAGCAAGCATCCCAAGAGATAGTGAGGGGAAGCTGCTAGTTTCTTAAGGGTCTGAACCTGACAAAATATATTCCATCGATGAAGTAGCCCTAAAGCCCAAATTAAATAGAAGGGGACATCAGCTTCACTCTTTGGTAAGAAAAGTGTCAAAGAATTTGGGGGTCATGTTTCAAAATTGCCACATCTTCAAACAACCACATGAGGTGTATTTTCTATTAATACATCCTAATCTTACAGGCAAGGCAACTGAAACAAAGACAGATTAAGTAATATGCCCAAAGCCACACAACTTTTACATGTTATCTTTTGGTCTTCAAAGACAAACTCTCAGTGATTCTGCTGTTCTGTCTCTACTTGTGTTTAGTGCATATAAAACTCCACATCCTTCATAATGTATAGCTTGGAATTGCTGCTTGAGGATAAAAGACCCAGGGGTTCCATAAATTGAAAAAATATGGGTAGAGATTTTATCTGATGGTGAACAGATTAAAAGGTGAAGGAGTTCAGTAATCTGTGCAAGAAATATGGAAAGATTAGCAGATATGTGATCAGTATGATGCTTGAATTTAAGAAAAGTTATAATACATGAGAAAGTCACTCCTGACTTAAGCCTTTTTGAAAAAATTATTCCAGATACAGATGCACATGTCCATTAAGCATGCAGTGATACTCTTTGAGCTTTTAAGAGGAAAAGTGCCCTAAGTAAAAAGTAATTTTATTAAAAGCCAAAACAACTCCTATCAGCACATAGCAGGAGTATGTGTATTTTTTTATTGTGTCTCCAGAGCTGAATGCTAAATAGACTCCAATATTTTTTTCCATAATGTAAACGTAAGTGGTACTTAGACATTCAACATAAAACTCACTTCTGCCCTGTAAGAAAAGCCCTTGCTCTCTAACAGAAAATAGAGAAATGTTTAAAATTCAGTAGAATTCAAGGCACATCACTGGCTTATTTACCCAACAGACATCTTCCTACAAGGAAGACATAGGAGCTATTCAAATTAAAGATATAATTTAAATGCATCTTTAAGTATACAATGTATAGTGGCAGTTTGGTTTCCAATGATATTCTTTAACTGAAATTTAGGCTTTCTGTTTAAAATGAAACAAAACAAAACAAAATTCCCTTTCCTTTCCAATCTGAAGAATCAGTGTAAGGACTATTATTATTGTCTAGTCAGTAATAAATATGTTTGCTTCCACGATGTTCAATATACCAGCAAGTGGAGAAGATGACAAAGTATTTGGTCACTAGAGGTCTACATTCCATGAAGGAGGTAACATGCCTGCTGCGTTCACTATTGTAACCCCAATCCCTAGCACAGTATTTGTGTTGAGTAGACATTCAATAGACAGTTACTGATGAATGAGATGTTCCATTTGTTTCAAGAAATAATACTGAACATTCCGGCCGGCTCATGCAGGATGGTGACATAGACGGTGCCAGGTGTCGTGAGACGCTTACGCTCCCTGTGGTCAACGTGCAGGTGGCTGGCTAGCATGTGTGGTGGCCACATGGCTGGGTGCATGAAGTGTGCTGAGAAGTTGCGTGGATAGCAGAACTGGAGCTCACACGCTCGAGTGTGGCAGGGCCACTGTCAGGTTGTGGCTCTCAGCAAAGTGGAACAGGATGTTCTGGATGGTGGTGACTGCAGTCTTGATAACTCATGCAGAGAGAAACAAGCTGCCCTACTGAGAACAGCATTATGGGGAGGTACCATGTGGCAACAGCCCATAAGGTGCTGGGTCCTCAGTCTACCAGCCTGCTTGAAGAACTGAATGCTGCCAGCAACCACATGAATGAGCTTGGAAGGGCAGCAGTCAGACCTTCGGATGAGGCTACATCCTCTACGGCCAGCTTGATTGCAACTCCATGTGACCTTGAGCCAGAGGTACCCAGCTAAGCCACACATGGAATCCTGACCCACAGAAGCAAGACAATAAATGTTTGATGTGTTCAGATGGTAAATTTTGAGGCAATCTGGCCACACGGAAAGAGATAACTAATATAAAGACAGAAACCCTTGGAGATCCTTGAGAAAGTCTACTCTACACCTGTAGAAACTGAGGACCAGAAGAAGAATCATTTACATTTTTTTAAAAAGATTTTATTTATTTGACAGAGATAGAGACAGCCAGCAAGAGAGGGAACACAAGCAGGGGGAGTGGGAGAGGAAGAAGCAGGCTCCTAGCAGGGGAACCTGATGTGGGGCTCGATCCCAGAGCACCGGGATCACACCCTGAGCCGAAGGCAGACGCTTAACGACTGCACCACCCAGCCACCCCGAATCATTTACATTTTCTAGCAACTCAGATAAAGTCACCATATCTTCTTAAAAAAAAAAAAGAAATAATATTTAGTCATGGTGCATGGCCACTAAGACTTAAATCAGATTTATCAATACTTAAAAATGTATTTTACCTCATTTTTAAAAAAGATTTTATTTATTTATTTATTTATTTGACAGAGAGAGAGAGACAGCCAGTGAGAGAGGGAACACAAGCAGGGGGAGTGGGAGAGGAAGAAGCAGGCTCCCAGCAGAGGAACCTGATGTGGGGCTCGATCCCAGGACCCCAGGATCACGCCCTGAGCCAAAGGCAGATGCTTAACGACTGAGCCACCTAGGTGCCCCTAAAAATGTATTTTACCTCATTTCCCTAATTGTTATAGAGCAGTGGTGGGGGCGAGGCATTAGAAACCACTTCTCCTAAACTTTTTTTTTTTTTTTAACTAATGAAGAAACTAAGTCTAGAAACAGAATCCAGCACACCTGGCCAAAGTTCACAGATGCTGCAGAGCTCCAAACCAGAGCTCCCCATCTAAGTGCACATGGACTTTGATACACTAATTATTAATGGAAAAGAAACACATCTATCTCTTACCAAGTCAAATACATGCCCATGTTTCCCCAGATGGGGCTTGGCCCAGAAAAGAGTAGAACTTACCACATCAGTGAGTCCAAGCATTTGTGGTTTCTTTTTCTTTTTTTTTAAAGCATCATTGCCCTGTTATTATTTTCATTACCTTTACATCACCTGACAACATTCAAATGTTGAAAAAATTGGGTGTTTGTTGTGTTTTTTACTACTACAGTGTCTAGGACATGATAGGTGCTCAATAAATTGTTACTAGGAGGAAATAAAAAATTAAGTTTTGTTGTCACAACATCCCTGTGAGTCTCACTTGTTCAATATATTGATTAAATCTATGGAGGCTTGCTCAGGGCTGGCTTCTCCACTCAGCCTGGAAGGCATAGTATCTAGGAACCATGAAGAAAGAGGCTCATGAAGATGTTTCAATTTCTTTTAAAATCAGAAGAAAAAATGAACACGATCCATATTGGATTACATTCATCTTTATGCCAACACAGTTATAAAAGTTTTAATATGTTTTTGTAAAGAAAGGACCATGAAGGTAAACTGCGTAGGGCCCACAAAAGCTGTAATATGGCCCTGGGCTCTCCTGGGATGCTTTAAGGACTGGTGTGTGAAGCTATAGATGTGCACTGAGCTCATTAAAAACCCACAGATGTGAACATGGAGCTCAATGTGTGTACCCAGCAGTTGTAAAAGGTGAGCTGATGTCTGGCTACTTTCTGAGAAATATACTGGGTTTACTAATGGTAGGGAAGTTAAAATCAACGGTGGAAACTCAGGGTGAGCTGCTCTCTCAATGTTTATTGGGGAAAAGGATTCAGAAGTTTTTCCTGTGGACCACCCATGAGCCACATGTAAGGGGGCACTCACAGGACCCTCTTAGGCTGAAGGGTCTGTCACATTCTAAGAAGTTACAGAAGGAGAACATGACCAGCTGAATCAGGGACACACACCTCAGGTCAAGGAGGGCCAGGTGAGTGATCCCTAACAATAGGGATTGGGAGTATCTCAAGAAGAGAGAATCTTCCAGGCTGAGAGAGAATGAAGCCAATTTACAACAGTGTCAGTCAACTAGGAGCTTTCCTGTTCTACTGACCCCTCTTAATTTCTGTCAGAAAGCTGTTAGCAAGGAAGAAAGGAGGAGCAAGGAAAGAAAGAAGAAGCAAACCACACCATCCTCCACCATGTTGGCTTGGGCATAGGGAAAGATTTAACTTTTACTCAGTTTTGCTACTTTGATTATTATAAGAGACTGGGAATTATTAATTTCAGAATCAAGAAAATTGTAAATAACCTATAACTTTGTATTGAGAGAGCAATTCAAAATCATGTTTGAAGTTTGTTTCAGGGGCCTAGGGGAACTCCGCTGCAACTGTGAATAAATTTAAAGGAATCATGGGAGACCAAAAAAAAAGAGGCAATTTGTTCAGTACCATCCATGTCAGTGAAAATATTCTAAAAGAGTTATTACCTCCAGAAATGGTTTCACAAATTCAGATTTCCCATCACTTGAATATTCATTATTTCATACCATGGAATAATCATTCTTCATGTAAACAAGCAAATAAAATGAGCATAGAATTTAATTCATGATTCTGCATACTAAGTCATAAGTGAGGGGAGAGAGAGCCTTTTGAAAGAAGAAGATGCCAGTCAACGACAGCATGACATCCAGATAGCAAAAGGAGAGGCCTGGGTGATATGGAGGAAAGTCCCATTTCGTGTTGTGGAGTACTGTTCACAGTAATCAATCTATTCTTAAAACAACACATGTGTTTGTGATCATTTCTGTTTCTATAAAAATATTTGTGGAAAATATGTAATATTTTGAAAATTTAGAGAACTTAGCATCAAACTTATTTTCATATGGGGGAGTTAAATGGAATTGTTCAGCACTCAAAGTAAATGTCCCCAAAATGCTACTTTTTGAAGTGTCTTTGCTGTGTCAACCTAGAAATTTCTTGGTTTTTTAAAATGTTTTCACCATCTTCCACCATACAATGTTATTACAATATTACTGACTATATTCCCTATGCTATACTTTTCATCTCTATGACTTATTTATTCCATAGCTGGAAGTTTGTACCTCTTAATTCCCTTTATCTATTTTGCTCATCCCCTACTCCCACCCCTCTGGCAACTACCAGTTTGTTCTCTGTATTTTAAAGTCTGGGTTTTTTTGTCTGATTTCTTTAGATTCCACATATAAGTGAAGTCATGTGGTATTTGTCTGACTTACTTCACTTAGCATAGCAACACTAGAAATTTCTTTCAATTTCTATGTAATTTCACTAATATAAGGTATTAGTGAAAATATTTTTCAAATAACTTTAATAATAATAAATGATTGAGAAGCCATTTACATATTTAAGTATGCCATCTATTTCCCCAATTATAAGCATAAATTCTATTTTCCTAATAATATAAGGATGTGATTTGCTTATGAATAAGGAAATCAACTAATGATGAATTTTCTCACAAATGTCTGACCATGGAAAGGTGAGTGTGAGGTTTCAAGTTGGAATGAATATTCACACAATTGCTTTTTCGATATAGAAGGCTCCTCTCAGAATTTATGTAACAGCCATTCCTGTCTAGTTCTTTTTTTTTTCTATTGTTATTTCCAATAATCAATTCCCAGATATAAAGACATTTTAAAGTATTTGCTGATGGAAACACTGGCAGATAAGCCTTTGGTAAGGATCTTCTTCACCAAAAATACCCACCTATTGCCCTCTGCAGAGCTGGTTATTTTATTTTATTTTATTTTATTTTATTTTATTTTATTTTATTTTATTTTTAAAGATTTTATTTATCTATTCTGACAGAGAGAGAGAGAGAGAGAGAGCACGAGCAGGGGGAGGGGCAGAGGCAGAGGGAGAAGCAGGCTCCCTACTGAGCAAATGCCCTGATGAGGGACTTGAGGGACTGGAGCCCAGGACCCTGGGATCCTGACCTGAGCTGAATGCACATGCTTAACTGACTGAGCCATCCAGGCGTCCCTGCCGAGCTGGTATTTTAAAACCATCCCATCTTTTCTAATAACATCCCCTTCAAACTCAGTTTGTTGTAGTCTACGTTTATAGGCCACCAAAGAGGTGCCAGACACCGAGCTTAGCAATGTATGGGCTACAAATATGAGTAATCCATATTTCCTACCTTTAAGGAGATCGTTTATTTATCCAACAAACATTTGCTGTGAGCCTATTATGTGCCAAATTTCCTGTGCAAGTTGGAGATACAGTTACCAGAAAGGCATCCAAGATTCTGTCCATATGGAGCTTACATAGTATAGTGGGAAGGTAAATAGTGAAAAGGTACATCTGATCATAATTGTTACATAGAAGCAGAGGGTGTTTTGAAAGCACATGGCAAGGGTACCTAACTTAGTCCGAAATATAAGGTAGGGCTTCTATGTTAACACAAACATTACATTAAAAGAAGTACGATAAAACCAGAGGATTACAAACTGAAAGAAACATTTTCAAAGTACAAAGAGCACTGGGATAAGAGTGACCAGTTCTGATTGCCAATATGACTAGAGGAGGTGGAAATCTAGAAGACTTCCCAGAGTAAATGCCATTTGAACTGAGCAATGAGGGACATTTTATTAGTGTACAGTCTAAGGCAATCTAACAAACTCCAAAACATAATGGCATGAACAAAGTACTACCTTGTAACAGATCAAAGATCAGATGATGCTATCATCCTCCAGACATGACATTCATCTTTGACTCCAAGGTGGCTGCTACTGCACCTGTCATCACAGGTATGGACGCCACCTGGTCAGAAGAAAAAAAGGAAGTAAATTGATATGTAAAGACAAGGAAAAGTAACCCTGATAAAATGTAAAGTGAAAAAAGTAGGTCATATAATAACATAAATGGTATTAACTCATTTCTATTAACAATAGCATATATGTGCTACTTGAAATAGATATAATAGGTACATCATATATTTGAAATATAGACATATATATGCATATACATACATTCACATACCTATATTTCTATACAGAAAATTGTATATTCTTCTGGGCAATAGAAGTAGGAGGTAGGAAAGAGAAAATGTCTACCTTACATAGTTCTGCATTAATGAAATTTTCTGTGTATTACTCTTCTAAATATTTGTAAAATAAAGAGAAGAAAGGATACCAGAGTGTTAATGTGCTTATATTTTCTCTTTGTAAACTCCCATGAATACAAACACACATGACATATATATTAAACAAAAAAAGTTACCTTTAATTAATCTTTATATAGAAATAAAGCCATGCAGAGAAAATTACATTTTTCTTGTTAAATTTATAGATCATGCTAAGGAAAAAGTAATCCAACATTCATTTCACTACTCACAGAGTTTCATAAACATGCCCTATTTCTTATTCTAACATTGAGCACGATGGGTCCCTGCCTAGGAAAATAATAGCACTAAGTAATGACTTTTTTTTTTTAATTTCAGGATGCCAGCCTAGAGTTGCTAGATCTATCATTTTAAAAAATTAAGACTATTCTTTTCAGGGCAGCTTTAAGTTCACAGCAAAATTGAGCAGAAGGCACAAAGATTTCCTACATAACCCCTACTTCCACACAAGGATAGCCTCCCTCATTATCAACTTCTTCTACCTGAGTGGTACAAGTTTTGCAATTGAGGACATTACACTGACACATTGAAATCACGCAAAGTGCACAGTTTACATAACAGTCGTTCTTGGTACTGTACATAATATAGGTTTGGACAAATGTATAAGGGCATGAATCTATCATTATGATATCATACAGAGTATTTTCATTGCCTTAAAAAGCCACCGTGTGCCACATATTCATCCCTCCCTCCATCATAACCTCTGGCAACCAGTGATGTTTTTACTGTCTCCATAGTTTTGCCTTTTCCAGAAGGTCATATAGCTGGAATCATACAGTGTCCTGCCTTTTCAGATTGACTTCCAATGTTTAATACGCACTGAAGTTTCCTCAATGTCTTTTCATGGCTTCATAGTTTGATTAATTTTTTCAACCAAACATGTTCCCATAATCTCATTAGTATTTAACAAACTATAACACTAAGGTTAAACAAGAAATCTTTTAAAATAATCCTTTAGAAATCCTGAAATTAAGTGGGAAAAGTGCTCTTCTTAAGAATAAGGGATATTGCAAAAAATCATTAGTAGTAAAACTGAAACTAAAATAGGACAAGGATTGAGAGTATGGAATACTTGGGAATAAACCTAACCAAGGAGGTAAAAGACTTTTATATTGAAAACTACAAAACATTGAAAGAAATTAAAGAAGACACAAATAAATGGAAAGATATGTGTATTTATGGATTAGAATATTGAATAACGTTAACAATATCCATAGCACCTAAGGCAATCTACAATCAATGCAATCCCTATCAAAGTCCCAATAGCATTTTTCACAGAAATAGTAACAATCCTAACATTCATATGGAAAGACAAAGACCTTGAATAGCCAAAACAATCTTGAGAAAGAACAAAGCTGAAGGCATCACACTTACTGATTTCGAAATATATTATAAAGTTACAATAATTAAAATAGTTTGTACTGGCATAAAGACAGACATAGGTCAATGGGACATGACAGAAAGTCCAGAAATAAACCCAGGCATATATTTAACTTATCTTTGACAAGATTACCAAAAATACCCAATGGGAAAAGGACAGTTTCTTCAGCAAATGGTGTTGGGAAAACTGGGTATCTACATGTGTTCTTACCACAATTAAACAAAAAAAAGAAAAGAATAGAAAGATGAAAATGTGGATGATCAGTCCCTAATGTTTCATTAGGTAGTTGGGGTTGATGACTAAATAAAAGTCTTATCAATATCTCTAATTTCCAGTTGTGATCTGAGGGATGTATATTTTATATTTTAGATAATTAGAAAACATAAAATTAGTTCGAACTCTGAAGAATTATTGGCTTCAAATGGCTTCACTTCCATTTAGCTGTATGAACTTGGGCAAGTCATTAACTTGCCCATGATTCAATTCCATCATATTCAAAATCTGGATAATCGTAATTAATTTGTAGTGGTATAAGATGCTTATCACAATGTCTGGAACATAGCAAATTCTCAACAGAAGTAACTTATAATGAAGCTGTTGATGAGATTGGCTGACCATGATTTGGGGAAAGGATTCTTTCATTTTCTATTGTCTTCCTCTTCCTCTCTGTTTCTCTTTCCTTTCTTCCTTCTCTTTTAGTGATTCTTTTTTTGGGGGGCAGGGGGAGTATTTTAACCTGGCTTCTATTTCTGCCAAAGAACCTATGTAATTGTACCTTCTTCTGGGTATTATTTGCCAAGCAGGTGTAAAAGTGCAGCGCAATATAATTTAGTAAAAACCTAATTTTAGGTATTGGATTTGTGCTTCTCTGTGTGAGTGGATCCAGCAGCGTCCACACACACACTTGTCAAGCTTGTGAAAGAACCTTGGCCGGCAGAGAATATGACCATAAAGTGAAAAGGAGTCAAATTTCTAATGTCTCATATTTGAATTAATTTGAGTTTGTTTTTTACTTAAAGGTTTAAATTAGTAAAGAATAAGTAAATGTGTTCTTATAATTCTTGAATAGGGTGAGGTTTTCTTTGGGCTTATTTAGAGTAGATGCAAAAGCCATTGTGCCATTTTGAAGCATAAGGTCTAAAGATCACCTGGAGAATTTACCAAAATGAAAAGCATGCAGTATAATTTGGATTACATACTTCCATTAAATATATGAAAGAATCCATCTGAGATTTCCTATCTTCATCATCTGTAAGGGTTTTTTTTTTTAATTATATAACTATTCCCTAAAACAAGAATAGAATTATTAGAGATTGCAAATATTCCCAAGTAAAACTTTTTTTTAAGAAATCATAACAATTCTTGTCAAAGCTCCACTTACAAATATCAAAGAAATTTTAAAAATATTTTATTGGTTGAATTGTATGTTCTTGGAAAGTGTATGTACATTAGGAAGCCTCCCAAAACGAATGTTATGGACAATCCAATATTCTCACCAGTCTCTAAGGAAAATTCCCAAGATCAACTGACAAGCTTGGAGTTTAAGGAGAAAGGGAAAAAAAGGAAACATTTGGAGGAAAAAGAAATGAGAATTTTGAAAAGAAAGAAAGGGAGATAAAAGAAAATAAATGATTTTAATTGTTTATGGTTAAGTCATGGTATATGACTTGGGAAGCTAACGTCATAGCCCATCTCCCTACCATTGGTGTATGTCTTGTACGTTGGCCTTTTTGCAGGTTTCTGTATTAGATTCTCCAATGCTAGATATTCTTCTGGGTCTTTTACCTGTGTTAACTCATATATTCCTTCTTACGAAATGATGTGGATGGTCCAGTTAGTACCCCATTTTGCTGAAAGGAAACTGAGTGACAAGAGTTTAAGTGCCTTACTCAAGGTCACACAATGAGGGAGTGATAGAGCCAGGATATGATGAACTCAGTCAATCTGATTCCAGAATTTGTGTCATCCTCTCTTATGTTTGACTTTTTTCAGGCAAGATGTATCCATTCTTTGGGCTTTATTTACCTCATTCAAAAATTGCCATGTGTGATATAAGATTAATGGAAAGCTGTTGTGATCCATGAGTCTGTGAAAACATGGAAGTGATCCAAAGAGAACATCAAGAATGATGAGCATTTTAGAAAACACAGCTAATGATGAAAGGCAAAAATAATTGGAATGATTGAGCCTTTGAGAAGGGGAGGAGTTTTTTTCTAATTAGGTTCATGGAATAACAGCAGTAGAAGTTGTACTAGGAGTAGACAGTGGTGCCCATCTTTACTTTATTTCCCCAGAGACATTCTGTTTATGTTTCAACAAGAAAAATATTTTTGCCTAAAGCTTGTGACATTTTCAAATTTGCAATGGAAACTGCATAAAATCTTTTCCTTGGAAAGTTATAAGGGTAGGAGAAAAATCATGACTCTGCTGTTTACTATCTATAAAAGCTTAGCTGAGTTTTTAATTTCTTTGAGGCTGTGTTTTCTTGTCTATACAAGGCAAGGAACAGTGATACATACTTATGAGGTTGACGAGGATATTGAGTTATGTCAATAGGGGCACTTAGCATTCTATCCAGCATCTACTTAATACTGGGAGTCATTATTATGATTATTGTTACAACTCTTTTCCCCTGAGGTCAATGGTGAATTCTTTGACACGCATCTTCGTCCTCTAAATTTCCATGTATTCAAGCATGGCTGTATTTACACAGACAACTTTTGTTTAAAACAAAGATGCAAATAGAAACAGTGAAAGCATTTTGTGATGTGAGTTCACATTGGCCATCCACATTTGAATTTTCACATCAGTTTTGATTATTAATTAAGAATGATCCTATTTGAATGTTACGATACCATAGAAGCCTATGAAATCTGATTTTGTGATGAAGTTTTAAACCAAGTGAACACGCACGCATCCTTTTATATTGCATTGCAGCCATTTAAGACTGAAACATAGGTAAAGATGGCTTTATTTGATCTTTCGGTTGACAGATAATGCTGTCATTTATTGTAAAATTAGAATTCTTGAAAATATTTCCACACCAACCCCTACACTGTGTACCAGTGGTCCCATGCAAGCCAAATCTACAAACAAATAATTACACAGACATGCTACTGGCCTTTGCTTTTGTAATCACTAGTCAAGGAAAGATTTGGAAAGTTCAGGTTAGCAGCATAAGCAGAGAGTTAAATATATAATATTTTAAATGACTTCCACTCATTACTTATTTACAGTATTTTAAATATCATAACATATGGATAGTATTTCCTCCTGTATTAAGTTGCTATGGATAAAATTTTAAATTACTTTCTCCTCTTTGCCAGAAGAGACACAGGAAGATGAAACCCAAGTATGTTATTCCTGAGAGCAAGATTTAACTTGCCTGAATAATGCAAATTCATCTATGGCAGTTTGGTACTTCAGTTTTTGTAATTTTGATCCCCTCTGAGATTCAAAATGGCTGTTTTTATAACTTGCATCTTGTTTATTTGCTTGTTTTACCAAATATTGACCTTGAACATATTAGATTCATAGTATATCCCATTACAGTGTTAGCTCTGTGAAGGCGGGATTTTGTCACACTCTTTACAGCACCCAGAACAGAACTCACCCAAAATAGGCATGCAGTCGCTACTTGTTGAATGAGTAAGTCAAGGTTTCTCAACCTTGGCACCCTATTGACATTTTCTGGATAAATCTTCGTTGAGTGCAGCTTTCTCCTGTATTGTAGGATGTTGAGAAATATCCTTGGCCTCTACTCTCTAGACACCAGCAGGTTCCAGTATCATCCTTCTACTCCTCCCCCACCCAGCTGTGACAACTTAAAATGTCTCCAAACAATTCCAAGCGTTTCCTGGGGGAGGGAAGGGCCCCAAATCACCCTTTGTTGAGAACCACTGCAGTAAATGAATGAATTGCCTTGGCAGGTCAAAGGAAGTCTTCCTAACTATAAGTCCCCAGTCAAAAACAAAAGAAGAATTTGGAAAGTGATATACATAATACAGGCCACTAAAATAGATCGCTTATGCCCCACCCTAGTTAACATGATTGTTGAGCCAATGTGATAATCCGTTATAGTAAGGAAGAAGTTATCTTTTTTTGTCATTTTTGTGGCAGAAGAGAAGGCATCACCCTAAGTCAGTGAGAGTAATATTGTGGCAGTGTTTACACCATCCCTCCTACCTCTCCCAACCTAGTTCTTTAGGGAACCCAATGTTTTATCCAAGCCTGAAGATAGAGGTTCTAACCCCAAAGTCTACAAAATACTTAACATTGCAAATGTGATATGGAACTCTGGGTTATTTTGGTGATGCAGCTGTTGGAAGCTCATACATTTCTGGAACGTGAAAAGCATCCTGTGAGAATGTGCAATTGTTGCCTAAGCTATGACACATTTGCCATTTGCCACAATTCTGGCTTCCTTCACATGGTGTTTGGAGGACTGGAAAAATCTGCCACTGTATTAGGGAGGAGAAATTTTGAGTGTGAAGAAAGACCTAGGGGGAATTGGCTCACACTTCAACTGTGCCAAGTTCTCAGCTCACATGAAATGCTAGTGGGCAATATTTTAAATAAATCACTCTAAGATATGTTTAGATGCTTAATGTTTACGTTTAAACAACCTTGGGCAAGTTACCTAGCCTTTCTAGGCCTGGAGGCATTATCCATAAAAGGGGATTGTGGTCATGTTAAAATGATGTATTTAAAACACGTAGCACAACGCCTGACATGCAGTAAGAACTGAATTGATATAAGCTATTATGATAATTAACATCATCACTAAACATAAGCAGGAGATGTTATAGCCATAAGGTAGTGGACTATGATGGAAGGAGCAAGGATATGAGGACAATTAGGTCACATAGGTTGGGGGGCATCATGGCTCAGTTTTTTGTTTTTTTTTTTTTTTTTAGATTTTATTTATTTATTTAAGAGAGAGAGAGCACAAGTGGGTGGAGGGGCAGAGGGAGGGGGAGAAACAGACTCCCTGATGAGCAGGAAACCCGATGTGGGGCTCCATCCCAGGACCCTGGGATCATGACCTGAGCTGAAGGCAGACACTAAACTGACTGAGCCACCCACGTGCCCCAGTGTGACCTTTTTTATGAATCAACCTAGGTTATGTTGTGTTGTAGTAACAAAAGACTTAAAAATCTCCGTTACTTGAAACCCCAATGCATTTCTTGCTCAGCTCCACATTCATAAGGTCCAGTTGTCATGCTCTGCTCTTCATCAATCCTATGCCAGGACCCAGACTGTCAGAAGGGCCTTTGTGTCATACATTGTATTCATTGTGGTATAAAAAAATAAACAAGATGGCAAATCACTAAGAGGTTCTTAAAACTCCGGCCCAGAATGCACACATCACCTCTGCCCACATTTCACTGGCTAGAGCAAGTAAAATGGCAACTGCTTCACAAAGGCAAGGATATATAGAGGGATACTGCAGAGAGTGGCAAGACAGTGCTACAATTGACCATGCCTCCACTGAGGACCTCTGAGCTTTCATCTTTGCTTTTTCGGAAGTGTGGGCATTAAGAAATATAACTAATACATGTTTTGAGATTATGGTGTGCCAGACTGCCTTACGTATATGATCTACCAAATCTCACTGAATCCTCACAACAAACAGCTGAGGTAGATATTGTTGCCTCCATTTTAGAGACTAAAACAAACAGCAACTAAGGTCTTGAAGAGGCTAAGTAACTTCACGGGTAAGATAATATATATAAATTGTAGAGCACACACTAAGTACTTGATAACTTAATTCTCTTCTCCTCCCCATGTTAAGTTGCATAATAGCTTATTTTTGAAACAACTGTTTCCAATTGTTTTAGACTATCTACATGTAGGAAGAGCAGTAGGAACAAAACTGGCTGACTGCAGATGGTGCAACTAGCCCTTTGGAGTTCTTACTAAATTTCTAGTTTTCTCCAACAAAATCCATGGGCAGGGATGCATGTACTCAGGATGTGCTCTTTCTTACCCATGTTTGGCCTGCTGTCTCCCCTTAGCAGTCTCCTAACTATTCATTTCCATCTTCATTCCCTGCTCTTAAATATTAGTTGCCTCCCAACTTCCATCCCCCCCCCCAACCTCCAAACCTTTTTGGCAAATCTTTGTAGTAAACAGATGGGGTATCTGTGTTGCTGGGAGACCACTTCATATGTGGAATCCAGTCCAAAGCGAGTGAGAAGGAAGGGGGCATATAAGCAACATGATTTAGTGGCTAAGCACTTTTCCTTTTCTTCCTCCTCCTACCTTTTTCTGACTCTTTGAATTCAGCTCTGGCTCCATTCTCTGTTAGCTGTTTAAACTACAGCAGACCACTTCCCTTCCATGACCCTCAATTTCCTCGTCTCTAAAATGAAAATAATAGTATACTAGTCCATGGGGGTTTTGTGTGTGAAGTAATGTTTATAAAGCCCTTAGCACAATTTCTGACTCAAAGAAGGAACTCAGTTGTTTTGTTTTTGTTATTATTTTCGGCCAGGTTAGCGGACCAAGGGAGGAAAAAAGTATGAGTGGGAGGCGAGGGCTCAGTACTATTTATGATGAATTCGGGGAGCTTCATTTGGGGGTTATTTCTTTGGCAAAGGATCTCAGTGGAAAAGCATGAGTGATAGAGGAACTTGTATTTCAACCCCTGTTTGACCCCTCATGAGCTGTGTTATTTATACCTTGGCTAAATCAGCCTCTGTGAGTCTCTTTTTTACCTTCAATGGGGTCATGATAACTGGTTTGACCTCACACAGTGACCCCAAGAATTACCCGTCTGGAACACAGGCCCATATTCAAAATGACTCTGTTGTCCTCTCTCCCCTCTAGCCACGTCCGTCGGTCCGGATCCTCTCCTGGTGCTGGGGCAAGACGCCGCGTTACCCCATTCTCGGACGCACCCTCGCACCTGGCGCCGCCTGGCCGCGCCGAGGGCGGTCCCTGAAGGCGTGCGGGAACCAACGAGTCAACAGGCTTGCTTGGGTGTTCGGAAGTCACCGGACCTCACACATGTCCCCAGGTAAGGGGAGGGTGCCCTTCTCTTACCTGCAACCCCTTCTTCAGTCAGGAAACCACGTTGCGGACGGAACCGGGCGGCTTTCCCCGCCCTCCAGCCCCGAAGTTTCCGCGGAGTCCGTGGGCACGGGCGCGCGCGAGGCTGAGGCTGCCCGGAGTCTGGCGCTCGGCCTCGCCCGCCCCTCCCGGCTGCAGCTGGCCAATGGCAGCCCTCCCCGGGCGCTCCCCCTCCCACCGCCTTTCCCCCTCCCCGCCCCCTCCTCGCCGCCCGGCTGCCTCAGCTCGCCGCCCGGGAGCGCAGGCTTCGCGGAGCGCACGGCCAGCCGAGCGTTAGCCACCCAGCGCGGGCCCAGTTCTCCCCGGCCCCCGCCGGCTCTTGCCCGCCCCGGGCCTCGCCCCTCCGGCGCATCCCGAAGCGGGCTTCTGGCCCCAAGGACGACGCGGCGGCGCCCCCGAACTTCATCCGAAAGGGGGAAGACGGCGCGCGGGCGAGCGATGGACCCCGTGAGTCAGGTAGGGCGGACCTGGGCAGGGCGGCGGGAGCTGGGGGCCCCGCGGTCCGGAGAGGCGCCGCAGCCCCTGCCTCACGCTCTCTTTCTGTCTCTCTCCGGTCTCGCCCGTCCAAAGCTGGCCTCCGCGGGCACGTTCCGGGCGCTGAAGGAGCCCCTTGCCTTCCTGCGAGCCCTGGAACTGGTGAGTGCGGGCTGTGTGCGGGGTGGGGAGACGGGCAGCGAGCCGTCTGGTGAGGAGAGGTCGGGAGGGGCGCCTCCGCTCGCGGCCGCCGCGGGCCCGGAGTTCGGCCCCCAGTGCTCGAGACCTCCTCACTCCGAAGGTGCCGCTCCGGGCTGGCGGGGACGGGCTGGAGCGACCGCGCTTGGCGTCGGGAGTGTGGACGGGCTTTTGCAAGCCCTCCGAGGTGTCATCTCACCTCCCGCCGGCACACCAGCAGGGGCTGCTGTCAGGAGCCTCCCCGGGAGATGGGGAGGTGGGGAGCGCAGCAGATGGAGGAGCCGCGGCTGGGCTCTCGGCCTCACCTGCACTTCTGCGGGGGGCGGGTGTGTGTATGTGCGGGGAAGGTGAAGGCTGGAGAGGAGGGAAGGCCTCCACTTGGCCAAGCTCGAAAGTTGATCAGCATGGGACAGCTCTTAACCTGCCGGGACTGGGATGCTGAAAGCGCTGTGGTCCACTGCCCTGCGGGAGCTCCACCGAGGCGTTTCGAGGCTTCGAATGCTGTTGGTGGGGAGAGCAGGATTCTTTCCTTCCCTGTTATAATTTCTCTACCCTGGCCACTCCTCGAGGGTTCTAATGATTTTTCCAGAAGACCCTCCCCCCAACCCCCAGTCTTCTTTGCTTAGCTCTCTTTAGCCACTGGGCTCTCCGAAGTTTTATTACTCTTCTGTTTTGTCCCCCTTAAAGAAAAAACAAAACAAAACAAAACAAACACTCTGTCAGTCCTCTGGCAACCTATTGACAAGGAGTGAGGCACAGAAGCAGTCACTCAAAGGGCCACAGAGCAACGTTAGTGTTGGCTTAGATGATGGTTATTCAGAGTGAAATCTGCAGGTCGCACATTCCCTCTTGCTAGGAGCAGTGAGGGGCAAGCAGACCTATCTGAACAGAAAGTTCAAAGCCCGTCATGTAGCATTAATCACAGGCCCTACCACTGACTAGCTGGGAAATTATGTAAGAGCATGCTCTGTCCTCCCAGATCTTAGCTCCAAGGGCTAATGTCTGGCTTTGGCTACACAACTGTGGTGCGTGTTGACGTGGATGATCCACAGGGTAATCACATTTGCCTTGTTTGTGGACCTGCATAAAAATGCACAAATATATCAATTTGGCATACATCAGGGCAGCACTTGGAAGGCTTGAACCTTGTTCTGGGATGGCCATTCTAAAACAGTTTTCCTTACAGCCAGGTTAAACAAAGCAAGCAGTGCTCACAGTCCGTGAAACTTCCAGTCGGCTTTCTCAGAATTCTGCCAGCATTCATTCGTTCAGCCACTCGGTAAACATTCCCTGTGGAAGAGCAGAGGTTTTTGATCAAAGTGATAGCTCCATTGCCAAGCCATTGTCTCTCAAAACAAAATTCAAAGAGTTGACATCATTTTGTGATATCTCTTATTGTCTCACATTGTCCCTTACCTGACATGTTAATTTGTATTCTTTTCAGTCCTGTGACAACATTACTTCATGCCACGACTCACCGCACAGCCTCCATTGGCATATTTCAAAGTATAGTAAATGAATTTGTTTAAAATGCACATTTCTGGACATCAACTCAAAATATTGGGAATCTGCATTTTAAACAAGCTCCCTAAATAATTCCTCTGCACTTTAAAGTTGGAGGACCACCACCCTAAGCTATCCAGATTCCCTCCAAAACTCAAAAGCACTTTTTACCTTCAAGCTCTTGCTAGTTCTCTTCATACTCACACCCTAAGCCTAGAATAAGTGTTAGTCTTTTAACCTCAATTTAAGTATTACCTCCCTGAAGATTTCTCTCCTATTTATTCCTTTCCCCTTTCTCTATCCAAAATGGAATGATTCACCCCATTCTTTGGGCTTCCATCACATTTTATTCATGAGAGTTTATCATACTGCATTATAGTTTTTTTTTTTTTGATGCGTATGGGGGGGAGAGAAGGAGAGAGGTGGAGAGGGAGAGGAATAGCAGAACATTTATTAAAACTAAAATATTTATAGTCTTTTCTCTCTTCTAGCCTCTGAAGTTCTAAGGTGGAAGAGCTTTTGCTTGCAAATCAGTGATTAGCTTTTCATTTATGGAAGAGAATCTGAATAAGGGACAAACAAAAACTTAAAAAGTCATTTAAGTTGGTTGATCTACCTTTTAAAAGAGCTAAGATAGAGAAATGAGAGCAGAGAGATAGAAGAAGATCAGTTACTGAGAAAGTTTAACAAAGCGGAGAGAGGGAAGGAAAATATATGTTACATGTATGCATTGGTGTGAGCAGCCAATCTGAGGCATCTTTTCTGTAGGAGATGGTGACAATGAGAGATTGATCTTTTAGCAGGAAATTTGTTCTATTCCTCTCTGTGTTCCCCACTAGTGCCTCTCATAGTGCTTGGTAAACAGTAAGTGATTAGCAAAAGTTGTAAATTGATCATGACAGAGCACTAACAATACCCCACTTTCTCCTTTTCTATGGACAGCAGTTTTAAATTGGTACTCTTTAAAGTCTTTGAACCATAATCCTTTTGTTTTTCAGTATTTACGCTGTAGAAATAAAAGTGTGTGTAGAGATATATGTTCAAGGATATTGACTGCAACATCATTTGTAGAGGAAATAACTGCAAACAATTAGTAAGTCCATTAATAGGAAAATTGTTACTATATGATTCATACATGTTGTGAAATATTATACTGCCATTAAAAAGAAATGAGTTAAATTAATATGCATTGACCTGGAGGTCAGTATATATAATCGTCTTTGATAAAATTGTCAGGTGCAAAAAAATGGGTTTCATTCTTAGTATTTGATAAGTTGTTAAATGGAAAAGGGTGGCTTTCATTCTTTCAATCAACAATTTATTCATTCAGATTTCAAGCTAACATATATAGATCATAATACCATTTTTGTAAAAATAGAAAAGGTGGGTGGTGCCTGGGTGGCTCAGTAGGTTAAGCATCAGACTCTTGATTTTGGCTCAGGTCATGATCTCAGGGTTGTGAGATTGAGCCCCACATAGTGCTCTGCTCTCAGCGGGGGACTCCACTTTTCTCTCTCTCTCTCTTCCTCTCCCTCTGCCCCTCCCCACCCCCTTGTGCTTACACATGTGCGTGCACTCCTCTCTCTCAGGTAAGTAAATTAAAAAAAATTTTTTTTAAATAGAAAAAGGGAAATATAGTGTGTGTGTGAGAGAGAGAGAGAGAGAGAGAGATTTGTCTGAACATAGAGAAAAACAAATGTATACCACTATACTGTTAAAATTGATTTCTTCCAAAGGGTGTAATTTGAGGTGCAGTGGGGAGAGGAGAGGGTAAAGGAAAGCTGTGGTATGCAGGAAGAATCATAGGCATATCATTTGTCCACAGTTGTGCACATGAGTAATTTTTAAAAAAGAACTCATATTTTGAATGATTTCCTATGGATTGACCATACGAAGTGGTATTACTTCTAAAGATATCCTCTGCTTTTGGATTTATAGCCTTAGGGGTAAAATGCACTGTATTTATGTGCTCTTTGCTTAGGAAAGGCTCATGGATGCAGCATATTGAAAGTTTAACTATAGAAGTCAAGCCTTCAGGGAAAAGCTTTAGCTAATTTCAAAGACCTTGAGGCAAAACTCCCAATTCTTAATCTCTACTTAAATGAGGTCAGGGACTTCTCGCTATCTTTTGAGTCAAACCCCAAGTTTAATACATAGCACTGATTCCAGTGGTCTGTTTTATTTATTCCCTGATGATAGAATAGATCCAGCAAATCTCTTAAAATGTCCTTTGGAAATGTTTTAAAAAATTAAATTTACCTTATTTCTTAGACTTACTCTGAAATACTAAGTTGGTAGCGTCCACTGATCACTTATTTTGCTACTTCAATTCTTTGCCAGTAGGAGGACTTCAGTCTTCTTTTTTTTTTTTTTTTTCCTTTTTAAAAATATTGTCAGCACATTCTTTCTTCTCTCTATATTTCAAGGCTGTGAATATACACTTGTGGATTTATGTGTAATGGAATGTGGGGACCCCAACACATCTATATCACCCAGGACCAGAATTGGTGCAGTTGTAAGTGCATCAAAAGGACTTCAACTCTGCAAATGATACTTGGCATAGTCCTCTCATAACTTGATGCTGCAGGTCCAGATTCCATCATTCTAGAAATAACTGCTAGGTCAAGTTGCCTGATTCCTCCAATTCTTATTCTTTGACATCCATCTCAAATTTTGCTGTACCATTTCTGCAGCAACCCCGGACTTCACATTTCCATTCTGCCTTCCCAAATGAGATCGGCTAATCCAGAGATGCAATGCGTCTGATATATGGGTTGTAGGGCTGCTACTTTATTTAAATGAAGGCACCTGCTTTGCATAATCTTCATCCCTGAATCTAAATTCTGAACTATGTTTTTCAAACAAACATCATTCTGCTTACCTGATATTAATAGCATTTATAATCCTGTTATTGATAATAACAAAATGAAGCAATAACATAATGAATATATCACCATTTCAAACCTTTAATGAGGAAAGTAAGAAGAGCTACCTTTCTCATGCACGTTTCATATGAGGGACTGTATTTCAGTGCTTTCAATACATCATCATGTCAAATCTATATGACTAACATTTCCATTTCACCATGAAGCTCGGGGGTGTTAACTAACTCATCAAGAACAAAATTGTAGGAAATGGCAAAGCCAAGATTTGAGCACTCTCACTCCAAACCGTCTTCTCTTAAATGGTATACATTTTTTGCTTTCTTCAATGTGGCAGGCACCTGCTGTACCTTATCCTTAATCCTCAAAGAAATGTTAAAAGGCAGATACTATCTTATTTTGCAGTATTTATCTCACCCACTAAGATATATTTTTGAAACCTTTTCTGAAAATGCCAAGGAGTGTTTGCATTTAGAGATGAACATAACACAAGTCTTTTATGTTTGTCTTTTATATTGTTTTATTTTCTGTTCGTTTTTAATTAGCCAAGGTAGAGTTGGTTCTAATTAAAAATTAGTATCTTTTCATTTAAAATATGTAGAAAAAGACTATGATTATTGAGCCAATAATTTAATCTCATTTTATGGTCTTCTTTTTTTTGTTTTCTTAAAAAAATCTGTGTGCATGAGTCAGACAACTCTTTTTTTTTCCCCTAAGTATAAACAAGACAGGGAATTCTAACATACAAGTTATTTAAATTATGAGCAGCAATCTGTCATTGAGGGTCTGATGTAATTTCAAAGCTACATTAATGTGGATATAATTATAACTTTCTAGCCTCTCAATTAGTGACAAAAATCATATGCAATTGGAATATAAATCAATAAATACACTTTTCATAAAAGAGCAACTTCCCAGTATGCTGATGGATTCATCACTTAATGCATTTCCAAGTTTATTAAGACAGTTGGTGTTTGGCCCCACAAATACAGAAACAAAGTGAAATGTATTACTTATGGATTTGAATTCTGATTTTATTCTTCACTAGCATGGTGACCTTGGACAAGTTATTTAACTTCACTTGCTTCATTTTTCTCATCTATAGATTGTATTGATAATGGTTCCTTCTTCAAAGGGTTGCCATAGTGATTAAATGACTTAATGAAAGTAAACTTCTTTGCACAGCGCCTAGGCTATAAAAAGTGCTCAACAAATGATGAAGATGGTGGAGCTGCCAATGATGATGATGATGATGATAATGATAATGATGATGATGATAATGATGATGATGATAATTATGATAATGATTTGGGTGATCCTGGGGATGATGAAAAAGGAGAAAGTAAAAATCCATCAGAATTTAATTTAGAACATTATGGCAACCTCTTGCAAGTTAGGGTCTTGGCAAAATTCTGAAGTAGAAAATCTGTATTCACCTTGCATGTACCTCTTGGAGCCCCTCGGTCTATATACCATACTGCTATGGTGGTTTTGTTTTGTTTTGTTTGTTTTTTCCATAGCATAAGTGACTCTGCAGGGACTTGCCCTTGGAATATCTGCATTTCAGAGAACATCGCAGAGAGGATACTTGGTTCTCAGGAGTTTTTTTGTTGAGGTGCAGGGAGAGACTTCTCCTAATCTTTCTCAAATCATAATCCATAGACATTGCTTATGTTTAGAAGACATACATGTATCCAACTGAATTCTCCAGGTTGTAAATGGAAGGTCCTTATAGGATCAGCCTCAGCCACTTACTAACCACACCCTAATACCGAGCTACACCTGGCACTTGGGAGTCTCCCAGGTAGGAACAGGGTAACAATCCTGCCCTCATGCTCAAGTAGGGATATTATTCTTTGTTCTGTGTTCCCCCAGAGGATTTATACCTCTTCCTGATCCAGGTAAGAAAAAGAAATGGGTCATGTGTTAATAGAGAAAAATAATAGTCCCTAAGGAATGTGTGTAGAGGACCATGACTTTCCTTTGAGTCTTCATCTTCTGCAGTCATATATTTGACTTTGGCTGTATTTGTAATTATTCTTATTCATTCTATTAGCTTAGCCTTTCTTCGAGAACCTGTTTCCTCACATAAATATTGGGGACAATATCCCTTACTTCTCACAGTGTTGTAAATTTTAAGTGATATCAAGCATCTAAGACACTTTGTAAACTATTAAATGTCCTCCAGAAGTAAAGATAATTGTGATCATGATGATGGTCATGATAAAGAATTGCCTTTTTTCCCAATCTAAGTGACTCTGGATAGCATAAGATAACTGCCCTAGCGTGAAGGCTGAGACATGAAGTATGAGTGTCTTATCTCTGCTCCTGGAGTGTCTGAATCCTTTCCAGCCACCAGCCACCCTTTAAGCCTCTGCTCCAGTCTCTTTGATCTCTTTGGAACCTACAAGAAAAAAATGATGCTGCCAGTTGAAACTGATGCCTCATCAAAACTTAGGGGAGGTCCATCCTTACCCCTTTTAGCTCTCATACTGAAATCCAGTTTCTTGCTCTGTACACATTTCACATTTCTTAGATGTTTTGGAGGACTGGTGATGGTTTCTTGCTGATCTGATGAACTTTTGCACATATCTCTTCCTCTGCATATAATACTACCATTCTCTTCTCACCTAGCCCCATTTAGCTGGCAAATTCCTCTTGTCCGTTCGGGTGTCAGCTTAGATGTCACTTCTTTTGGGAGGACCTCTCTGAGTAGGCAGGTCCACCAGAGGTCAGCCTCCTGTTGGCTCCCCAAGCACATTCTTTAACGACTTGTTTGAATTTTAGCTTCCCAGACATACTAAAGGCTCCATGAAGACAAGGATATTGTTTGTCTTGTTCCTCAGTACATTCTAAGTATCTAACACAATGCTTGACAGAGTAGGTCCTCAGTAAGTATTAGTTGAAGGAAGAGGGAGGAAGAAGAGAGAAAGAGAAAAAAGACTGAAAAAATGAATCTTTGGCAACACATTGGATGTGGTGTAAAGTCCCCTTCGTGATCTTCATTGTGAAGAGGAATTCGAAGGACCCCTATAGAAATAATTGTTTAGCACTTACTCTTGGTAGTGGAGGAGAGTAACTCACATCAACTGACTGACCTATTAAGGGAAAGAGGGCAGTTGTAGGCATACTCCTACTGCGCAGTGAAGGAGGTGAATTCTTAACAGCAATGAAAGTGAGGACTGAAACAGGCGCAGGTCTGTCTTGGGTTCAAGGCAGCGACTAGAACTGCCTTACCAAGAGTGTTGCCACTATTTCATTTTGACCACTGTCCTGCTTGCTCTCTTTTGTGTTCCCTTTCTCTTCCCCTTTAGCTTATTCTTTCCCTGATTCTAATCTAATCTCCTAAGAGAAAGAATGTGATTGGCTTAGCTAATGATTTTTTCAGTGTGACCCAACTATCAGCCCCAGGCCATATCAGGCTATGGATCGGCTGCCCGCGGATCAAATGCCCACCACTAGTTCTGTTGTAGCCTGAATAAAAAGGATCATGAGATTCAAAACATGTCTCCTAAGATTGTTCTTTCGGGGGAAGAGCGGAAGGGATAACGCTTTCGGTCATGCGCACATCACGTACAGTGAGAGGTCTACATGTCTGGTGGAAGAGTAAATGGTTTTTTTCATGAGTACATCTTTGATTAAGTTGCACTAGCAATTTTCTCAAGGAGGAGGTATTGCATCTTTGAGTTCTGGGACCAGAATTCCTGGAATTCTCTGTGATGAGATCTTTTGGTGGATTCACATTGATGATGTTATTGGAGGTTTGTACCTTTGGCCCTTTAGCACACAGGGCTCCATGAGCTTGTGCCATCTTGTTCATCACCTCTTCCTGAAAGGGATGATGAAGTTTTGCCTGTGACTAGATAATCCATTTGTGAGGGAAAATGTATTCCCTCAAACCCATGCACTTCATCGTTATTCATATATTGGTAAATTAATTGAGCACTGACCCTTAATGTTAGAAGACTAACTACTACATTAATTATTTCTTGTGTTTATTCATGTGGTAGAAAACAGAAACACACTAATGTGTACTTTTTTTTAGTTTAATATTCTTACCCCAATTAAATTTTTTGTCCTGAATATTTACTCATGAAAGAGTCATTGGCTTGCCTGGTGTGATAGGTGCTGTTTGAGGAAGGGGAGGAGAGGAATTGGTTGACAAGCAAGAATCACCGGGAAAAAAGGCAGCATGGGGCTTGAAAGAGCATGGGGCTTTGGCATGAGCCTTATGCTGGAAAACTGGCTCTTCTTTCCAGCCATTGAAAGTGGAGCTGACTACATAATCATGCTGCTCCTTGGGGTCCGCAGCCATCAAAGGAAGCACATAAGAGTCACGTCTTTTGGTTGCCAGTAGGGTTAAGTAATTTAATATTTGCAAAACCCCCAATGGAGTATCGGGTCCATACAAAGGCTCCCTAACTGTATCTAAGGAAGAGATTGTTAAACATGATGGTATGTTATTGACAAATGCATTTAACATTTCTAGCACAGTATAAACATAAAAGTTTGCTCAATTTATTATTGCCATATCATTTTTCATTTCTATTATTATCTATTAGAAGAACATTATGAGATGATCACAAAATATATATAAGTAATAGGGATACTAATACATAGAGACAAGCACTTTACTAAATGCTATACATGGATAATTTCATTTAATCTCACAATCACCATTGAAGGACTAAGCAATATCTCCTTTTGACAGATGAAGAAACTGAGGCCTGGAGAGATCAAACTACTTGCCTAAAGTCATTCCGCTAGTAAGTGATAGAACCAGAATTTGAACCCATTCAACTGGGTGCCAGACTCCTTCATCTTAATCATTTTTCCATGTTACCTTTGATTAATAGTGATCTCTCATTACCCCCAGCTCTTAAAATTAAATGATTTCTCCAGTGAAAACAGTAGGAACAGTATATATCGTTCCTTCTTAAAAGTCATGTCTCCTCAATCCTAATTCAGGTCTTTTTTTCACTCATGCTGCCAGAACACAAACAATTTTAGTACCCCCACAATGACTAGGAATGTCCAAACCCACTCAGGAACTTTTCTACTCCTCAAAATGCTCCTATTCCCTGAGAAAATTTTGCTGATCTTGTGTACCTTTTCTAACAAAATCTTTGTTCAACTCATCTATTGTGTAAAGAAATTCAACTTCGGGAATGTGTTGTGAAAACATGCTTATGAAATTTCTATAGAATTCAGAAAGGATCTGGATATTTAGAAAGATGTGAACACTTAAATTCTTTTTTAGACGTCTGATAAGTTACTCAGGTCGAATAGGTTCCCATCATGGATGCAGAAGGAGCAAACAAATTTTCGTCTGCCCTTTGTGTGTATGTGTATATGTGAGCTGCCATCCTTCGGATTTGTTGTTTTGAAGGATTTGTGTGCCAAATAAAAAGACATACCCCCTATGGCTTTAACAAGAAGTGCTCACATATCCATCTGGTCTACCATGAGACTGCCTGGCTGTGCTCTCATGCCCTTAATTCACCTGATGGTTTTGCCTGCACCTGATAGACAGTTGGCATTCCCCCTGGGCTCCTTCCTGAAGCTGGGATCCAGAAAAATTGAGAAAGCAGAAGGGTTAGATTGGAAGAAAGAGTGATACCAGGAAATTACTAGGCATGAACCCATGATCTGAGTGGAGAATGGAGATCCTGGGAGATATTTAAACTGAAAAATGGGGTAGCTGGATGAGTAGGGATTCTGATGATGACTTAGGGTGTGTTGGCTTTAGAGCCCCAAGCTTGGGTTCAGTTGGAGAACTTGGGTGTGTTCATGGGCAAATCAGTTTTACTGAACTTCCAATTTCTAGGGATTTTACCTACATCAAAAATATGTTTACATGATAAAAATGAATTAATGCTTGAAAAACTTTGGATGAATCCCTTCCTCTCCTTGAGCTGTAAAATGGGGGTAATATCCATAACACAGTGGTTTGGAATAAAATGAGCTAACGTGCATACAAGTTCCTATCAGAAAGCTCAATAAATGTTGACTATCGCTGATTCTAGAAAACGAAAGCTCAGGTATCCGGGGAATCTTTCCTGTAAGTGCCGTGCCTGATGCGTTACTCTTAATGTTCATCTCTAGCTGCAGCTGTTTGAAGAAAGGGGGGAGGCTTATTTGCATGTTTCATAATCCTCTACTAGAATTTATATAAGAACTTTTGTTGCCAGAATCACATTGCAAATTCTATTTATGAAACAGTAGAAAGCAAAAGCATAATTATTATATATGAATTTGAAATTTATCTTAAAAGACATGTACTTCATTGGTTTAAAAAAAGGAATATGTGTGAAATTGTTAACGGTATTAAACTCTAACTACTCTAGGGGAAACCACTAAGTTTACCAGTCACAGTAGGTAAATTTGAAGTGTAAATATTATACTTTCTCTTCTTTTAAAGTTACGCTAAATTGCTGGCTGATTTGTGTGTGTCTTTTATTTTATTTATTTATTTTTATTTTTTTATTTATTGTTTAAATATTTTATTTATTTATTTGACAGAGAGAGACAGCCAGCGAGAGAGGGAACACAAGCAGGGGGAGTGGGAGAGGAAGAAGCAGGCTGTTAGTGGAGGAGCCTGATGGGGGGCTCGATCCCAGAACGCTGGGATCACACCCTGAGCCGAAGGCAGATGCTCAACCACTGTGCTACCCAGGCGCCCCTGTGTGTGTCTTTTAATGTCTGGCTTTATTTGCTGCATTTCCCTCATTTGGTAACAGAGAGAATACTTGGGTTTGACTGTCAGCTCTGTGACTGACAGCTATGTGACCTTGGACATGTTACTTACCCTATCTGGTCCTTTCATATTTATACCAGTGAAAATCATGATAACTAGCAGGCAGAACTACTGTGTTCATGAAATGAGATAACATATGCAAAGAGTGATGACACATAGCAAGCATTCAATAAGTACTTATTTTCTTTCCTTCTTTCCCCCAGAATATGTTTTACCATCAATGCGTAGAGATAAAGAATTGGAAAATTCACAAGTGCAAATTTTTTTTTCTAGATGTTCATGGATATTTTGCTTCCCTCCCTCCCTCTCTCTCCCCCTCTCTCTCTTTCTCATACGTGCACACATGCATTCTTCATGCTGAAGACCATAAAGATCAGGTCTACATAACCCAAATGAGTTTGAGTGGGATAGCAAGGAAAGAATGATTAGACTGGATTGTCAAGTCCAAGATCAGTGTCCCAGACACATTGCAGCCCCAGGCTGCCTGCAGACTTTGGCAAGGTGGCCATGAATTTGTGAAGCTGTTTTCCAAAACGAACAACATGCGTCTTTGTTTTAAAAAAGGACAAAACTCCCATTAATAGTGGGAATTCACTGTAATGGCTATAAAGAAATGACCTCTTGCTAGGTGTCAGGCTGTATATGTCAGTGCTACCTACATTATATACATAATTTCATTAATACCTTACAGTCACCTTATAAGGTTCACTTGCCCAAAGTTACAGAAATAGTAAGTAAATGACCAAAGGAGGATTTCAAGCCATGTCTTTCTGACCCCCTGCCTCTTCTGTGCCTGCCATGATCCAAACATACTAAGTATATATGTATTCTGGGGTGGATTTTTTTGACATGTTATTTAAAGCCATTTTATTCCTAAGTAATATATTTATTAATTTAAAATCACAAACATTAGGTAAATAAAAATTACCCAGTGTCTTTCTATTGAGAGTTAACTAATGTTGGTATTTTGGCAAATGTTTATGTTCATGTAACTTTTTTTCCTGCAAAAATGATATGTTAGTTTGGTAGGGCTGGCATAACAAAGCAACACAAACCGGGTGGCTTAAACAACAGAAATTTATTGTCTTATATTTCTGGAGGCTAAATGTCTTAAGACAAAGGTGTGGATAGGGTTGGTTCTTTCTGAGAGCCTTAACGGACAATCTGTTCCATGCCTCTCTCCTAGTTTTTGGTGGTTTGCTAACAACGTTTGGTGTTCCGTAGCTTGTAGACGATACAGTGCCTTAGTTTCAGCCTCTGTCTTCACGTGGTGGTCTCCTATTGTCTGTGTCCTTTTTATGTGACACCAGTCATATGTCATTACAGTCCACCAATTGCAGTTTGATATCATCTTAGCATATTTCATCTGCAATGACCCTGTTCCCAAATAAGGTCACATTCTGAGGTACTAGGAGAAAGGACTTCAACATATGAATCTTGGGTTGGGGGTGTAGGGTGTGGACACAATTCAACCCATAACAAATAGGTTCTTAGAATAGGCACGGTTTTGTCACCTGCTTTGTTCCCCTTAATATATCATGAATGTATTTCCATGCCACTAGATAAAATGTCTTTCTCCATAATTTTTATGGCTATATATTATCACATTGTATATACCTGTCTTTGGAAATTATTTAAATTTCTAATTTATGTACTTTTCCCATGTGTATTTATAATACTTTTAACCTCCAAAAACCAACCCTTCCTTCAAGATAACTGGTTAGTATACTTCTGTTATTATTTGCTTAATTTCTAGATATAGAATTTCTAGTTCAAAAGGTTATATGTTTTTAAGGTGTTTGAAACAATTGTCCTCCAATGAGGTGGCAACAGTGTGGGCATTATTATTTAAATGTTTTCCAATTTTATAGATGAAAGTGAAATCTTGATTATGTACTTTAATTATGCATTGAAATTGCACATTTTAAATAAGATTGTTTATATTCTTATTTTCTTTTGGAAATATTGTAACGAACAGAATGGATTTGTAAAGCGATAGCTGACAGTGCCAAACTCATGGCACTATTCATGTGGACGTTTATATGAGCTGCTGCCTTAAACTTTCTGGGTCATTGTACTACTCCACCATTTGGAAATTATTTAGGTTGCTATACTCTAACTTGGGTAGAAGGAAAATACTAAGCCATCCTTTCTCTGAATTATTATATAAGAATAGATTTATGTAATGTTTAGAATGCCAAAAATAATTACTATTATTATAAATTCTTTATAATATAGTTTTATAGTATAAATTTACTATCCTATTTGCATTTTATTTATATTACTGATATTAAACTTATTTATTATAAGTAACTTATTATTTTTTTTCTTTAAATGATATTCCTAAATGTTGGTCCATATTCAGTACCTTTCTGAAATGTGAAGCTCATGTGTATGTATGTAGTGACTCATGTATAGAAATTTATGCCATACCTTCTTCAGGTCTGAGACTCTTGGAACGTTAATAATTCTTTTGAAGGAAAGGCAGAGTGGAGAGAATGTTACTGCACCATCTGAGGAATCCTGGGGCATATCTGGCACTTGATTGTAGAATGCCCTATCGATAAAGTAAAATAAATTCAGCAGCTGCCTGCTGCCAAGGACATTTATTTCCTCTCTTTCTTGGATCACATTCCAGACCACACTTGCTATCAACAGCATTAACATTATGGATGCACTCTGCCTGTGACTTACATATGGCTATTTTGGGCCACCTTGGCCTCCCTGTGAATTAAAATAACAGCTGTTAGCATTCATTGTATACTTACTGAGCTCTAGGCACTTCACTAAGTGCTTTCTGCATGTTATGCCATTTAATTCTAACAGCCTGTTAGAATGTATGCATCATTATTTTCCCATGTTTAAGCAAAGAATCTGAGCCTTAGAAAAACAAATAATGTTTCAGTGTGTACAGTCGATAATAGAAGAGCTGAGATTTGAACCCAGGTCTTCTGTGCTGAAAATGATCTTGTGTACTTAACCTAGCAGTAAGAGAGGAAGAAAAGTTCTGATTCTCTCCCAGGGACCAGCTCCCTAGGGGAAGAACCATCCTTAGCCAGCAGGTCTGCCCTCCACAGCTGTAAGTGAACCAAGATTACACCTGAAGGGCCAGCCCCACCATTCAGCCAGACAACTTGTACCTATCAGGGAAAAATCCACCAAGGTAGTGGTTTGACTGAACCTACTTATTTGTCTCTATTAGGTGGTAGATTCTGTGATGGGCAGGCAAAGAAAAATTCTAAGTGCAATCCAAAGCACTTTTTTTAAGTGGTTTTTTTTGAGTCTACTTGATAAAAGAATAAATGAAAGGATGGTTTTGATTTGCTTTGAAATGATCTCATTTGATCTTCTCTTTATTTTATTTGTATGAATTAGAACCACAGTTGCCTAGGCAAATGATGGAAATATACCTAGAAAGAGCCGTAGGAATGGATGCTTCCTGCCTTTTCAGATTGTCAATAATTCTCTGCCACCCTTTAAATGATCCCCATCTGCTTGTAAAAATGCAAAGATCCTTGAGATTGTCAGTCTTTTGTTTTATTGATTTGTTTTGGGAGACACTTAGTTTCTTCCCCCATATTGGTTTGCCTGCCTTTGGAGAACACAGGAAACATGCCCAAGGCCATTTGGCTGGTAAATATTGGGGCCAAAATGCAAACCAGGTCTGCTGGGGACCATGCACATAATGTGTGAGGAAGCAGGAAGCAGGCAGCCACAAGGGGCAACACTAGTGACAAGAGGCATTGGCATACTTGAACATGGATTTCTGCTTAGAGGAACAGCTGCCTCGTGACCATCCAGTTCTTGCTAAGTGGGACCACAGACCCATTGTGTCCAGATATTTCCACTTTTCTTGAGAAAACAGAAAAAAGGATTTTGGTGCTAATCTTGGGAAGTTTTAACGGAAGAAGTGTCTTTCATTTTTCAAACATTCTAAGAACCATGTTCTCAGAATAAACAAAGCATGGCTCAATTGCGAATATGTCCCACAGTCTCCGGCTTGGTCCCACTGTACCCCGGAGGCTTTGTCTCTGCACCCCCAAGGACCTGGTCTAGCTCTCTTCTTGCACAGGAGGTTTTCAGGAGCCATTTGTCTGATGAATGAATGAGAACTTTGGTGTTCAGAAATTAACCCTAACTTGGTTTTTGAAATGATGGAATTTAGTTGAGTCCACAAGTTCCTTTTGCCTTTCCTTGGATAAGATTAAAAAAATGTTTCACTGGGTATAAAAAGCATGAAAATATAGGGACTATTCTTGGGCCAAAATCTTAATGGAATGGAGGCAGTGGCTCATATTGTTAGAGTAGGCAGTTAGTTATGATCTAACCTAATCCTACACAGGATACCAGGAGTCCAGCAAGGAGGAAGTCATGGCCACCTATTGGGAAAGGCAGACTGGCAGCACTCCACAAAAAGCCAGATCAAACCAGACAGGCCCAAGATGGCAGGTGCCATGACAGGAAACCCCTGACCAAATTAGGAAGAAAAAGCAGGAAACCCTGAATTCCCACCCCAGGTAATGAGTGTTCCACCCTCTAGTGAACAACTGTCTATAAAAGATAGAAATACAACCCCCAGTGTGGGGGCTCCCTCTCTCCTACCCCCCTCTTTCTCTCACTCTCATATCTCTAGAGTATATTCTTGCTTTAATAAACTTTCCCGCTTGTGTTGCTCACCCACTGTGTTGTGCGTCTGTCCTTGAATTCTTTCTCGTGACAAGACCAAGAACCTTTGGTGACACCTTTAGGACAGGCTGGGTTGAGCACCAGGAGGGCCCTGCAACAACATGGGCAATGCAGGGTAAGTTAGTAATACAGCTCCAGGTACTGGATAAGGTATTGGGAAGAACTGAATTTCTCAATCAACCAGTATAATCTCAAAGAATTCTGTTCATAAAAAGTGCAGTTTAATTATGTGTTGTTTAAAGAATCAACGAATAAATGAATCCTAATGGGAGGGGATTCTGGGTATTTATGTAGATTAGGACTGTCCAAAAGAATATTCTGCAATAATGGAAAGGTTTTTATCTTCACTGTCCTATATAGTAGTCACTAGCTACATGTGACTACTGAGAACTTGAAACTAAAGAACTGTGTTTTTAATTTTATTTATATTTAATTAATTTAAATTTAAATAGCTAATAGTGGGGCACCTGGCTGGCTCAGTTGGTTGAGTGCCGCACTCCTGGTTTTGGCTCAGGTCATGATCTCATGAGTTGTGGGATCAAGCCCCAGGGGGGGCTCTGTGCTCAGTGGGGAGTCTGCTTGAGATTCTCTCTCCCTGCCTCTCCTTCCACTCACTTTGCACTCCCTCCCTCTCATAAATAAATAAATCTTAAAAAAATAAATTTAAATAGTAGTTACCATAGAAGTAGCTAGTGGTTACCACATTGTATAGCAAAGTGGAGAGATTTAGCCCATCCTTCTGGTTTACAAGGGGAATGTGCTGAACTTCAGTAAATAACTTAGATAGGGACTGGCTGTTACGTAGCAGAATATAGTTATTGTGAAGTGGCTCTGTTCCTTAGAACTATCATTTTTACATTTATTGTTCAGTACACCTCATGCAGTGTTGGTGGCAAGGAGTTTTTCAAACCAACTGGTAGAAATTTGTCAGACTCTGGATTTTCCAAACTTTACCATTCTTTGGGTTATCCTTTTTATGCATTTTATATATTTTCATATGTTTATGAATTTTATACATTTACACATCCATTTTATTCATTGAAATAAAAAGATTAGACAAACTAAAACTTTTTCTATTTGTCCCTGATATGAAGCAAGATGACTGTTTTCAAAGTTTGCATTAATTTCTTAGCACAAGAGTATCCCATAATAATAGTTAGGATTTTTTTTTTAAGATTTATTTATTTATTTGAGAGAAAGAGAGAGAGCATGAGCAGGAGGGGCAGAGGGAGAGAGAGAGAGAGAATCCCAAGCAGACTCGTTGCTGAGCGTGGAGCCCGATGCGGGGCTTGATCTCATGATCCTGAGATCATGACTTAAGCTGAAACCAAGAGTCAGACATTTAACTGACTATGCCATCCGGGTGCCCAATAGTTAGGATTTTTTAATGAGGATATGCATTTCATTTGGGAAGCAGACTAAAAGCTGCAAAGATTGCTTGGTATTATGTGATGCAGAGAAATCAAACAGTTTCTTCAGTGTTTAGTTAGCGAGAAATCATGCTGACATACTTATTCTATGATTAGAAAGGTAGTCTGATAATGTTTTGACAGTGGCCATATGAACAGTACCATTGGCATTCAGGTGCACACGTAAGAGGGATAAGAGAATGGCAATCAGATTAAAGAGAGTGACCGTGGTATAGCTGTCATGGTTGTGGCGTCAACCATATGGATAAGAACTGGGAACGTGCAATTCCATGTGTATCACACACCCCATCCCATGTAGTCAGTCACCCATAGAGAGTATGGAATTTTAGAAATAGCCCAAGTATCCTAGTTATATAGAATCCTGGTTTGGATACCTGGAGAGTAAAACCTAAGTCACAGGTGGCATCTCTGAGGGTAGTGTATTGGGAAGTGATACCAGGGAGCAGCCACGAGAGACCAGGGATGTAAAATGCAGACCGAGGCAACACAATAGAAGGGCACATTACAGAGTTGCTCCCCCTTGTGGGAGATCCTTGCGTAAACGCGTGGGGCTTCCTGAGCAGCCTCATGAAATGCATCTCAGAACTATCCACCCAGGGGACAAAAGGACGAAACAGTAACCCCTTGGCTTCCATCGCTCATTAGTCAAGGGAGGCCTCATGGAAGTTAACTCCTGTCTAATATGGGTTCTCCAAGAGCGGACTCTGAGCTAAGGATTCCTATAGTTTATTTGGGAGGTAATCGCTGGAAACAGCGCTAAGGGAGGGGAGAAGTAAAACAGAACGAAAAGTAGGGCAAGAGAGAGTACATTATTTAAAATGTTACCACTGTTGGCAACTGCAGGTTAATCCCACTGGGAAACTCTAGGGACCAGTGTAGAACACCCATTGGCTATAATTGTATTACCTTGCTACCCTTGTGTGCAAAAGAAGCTAGGAAATTACGTTTTTAGCTGGGCATGTTGACACATCCAACAAAACTGTTTCTGAGAGAGAGAGAGAGAGAGAGAGAGAGAGAGAGTGGATCTTGGGGAGAGAGTTACCAGTCTCTGACAAGATACACCATAGATGTTCTTCAAATTGTTGCTGTATTCGCCCCTTTGCTTTGGCTGAGCTAATAATAATAATAATGATAATAATAATAATAATAAAATAAATTCCATCCTGATTCTTCAGTGTATCAGAAATCATTAAACAGAAATCATTTGGTTAAGGAAAAACAACCCACTCAAACTGGCTTAGAAAAAGTAGGGGGCGCCTGGGTGGTTCAGTTGGTTGAGCGTCGGACTCTTGGTTTCAGCTCAGGTCATGATCTCAGGGTTGTGGGATCCAGCCCTGTGTTGGGCTCTGCACTCAGCCCAGAGTCTGCTTGGGAATCTCTGCCTCTCCTTCTCCCTCTGCCCTCCAACCTCTCATGTGTGCACTCTCTCTCTTTCTTCCTCTTGATTAAGTAAATAAATCTAAACAGAAAGAAAAAAAAGAAAGACAAGAAAGAATAGGAAGGAATAAGATTTATCAAAAGACAAGAAGTTAAGTCAGACTTCATGAGAGAGAAAGAGAGGAAAATGAGATCTGGGAGCTGGAAAATCAGCCAGAAGAGTTTTCCGAATCACCTTGCTGGGCCCTTGCTATATCTGCTCTTTGCTTCTCTTTGTGTCTGGGCTCCATTTCTATGATTTTTAATGTAAATATCTTGCTTTGCTTTTTTTGGTGTTGAAAGAAGGCAATATCTGCCTCAAGCCTAATTCTAACTTCACAATTCAAGTGTCCAACAACGTTGCTCTTGGCACAGATTCTCAAGAGAGAGGAAATGACTGACTCAGCCTCCTCTATGGCATGGTTTACCCTGGGGTCCTATTACCAGATTTAGGGTAAGGGACAGGACCATATAGTATACAAGCTTAGCCAATCTGGGGGGAAGGAGATTCTTCAAGAAGGGGCAATGGGTGGGGAGAAAATTGTTGCTATTTCTACCTTACTGATGATACTTTTTTCAAGTATGATAAAATGCAAAGTTTATAAGAAAGCAGAGCCCCAGGAATTTGGTAATCAAAGCTAAATCACAAACTCCCAGGAGACTGATGGTAGTAGTTTCACAATAATTGAGAAACTAGCACAGAGGAGATATCTCTGTGGGTGGTGACAGTCATTTAGGTGTTGGGGATACTAATCTTCAGACTTCTCTCCTGTGCAGCGGGATGAGGTACTTCTGTGTCTTGTAGGTAGCATCATTGAATTCATTAATCATTAGAGGTGCTTGGTATTAAAATTAGCAGCAAATGATGAGTGTCCTTGATTGCAGAATTGGGATATATTTTTCACTTGTGGTGCTCAAGAGTGATTTGGATATGTTTTGCTAACTGTTCCAAGTTTCTCAGCCAGTTTCAAAAGAACTCATCATCACAGCAGAGCGGGTGGGGCTACAAAAATGGGGGGCAGAAGAAGAAGGGAATATGAATTACTTCCAAGTGATGACTTGCAAATTGTACTTTGGCAATTGACATTTTATGAAATTTGTTACCCAGAGCACCCTTTTAAAATCTACTTGAATTCTGAGTTGTGATTGTGAATTCTAGAAGGTGCATTGCCTCTATCTATTGTGGGGAACAAAAGTTTTACTACCTAACAAGGTTCTTGTGGCTGGTCTAAGAGTTAAATTGACAAGCAACAGATGAACAGGAGAAAAACAGAAGTTAATAACATGTATATCTCCTATAGAGATAGGAGTGATCCAGGAAAACTGAGTAACTTGAAATGGCTAAAGCCAGTTACCTTAAATACCATCTTTAGCTAAGGACAAAAAGAAGATGTTGAGAATAGGGAGTCAGTTACGGGAGGTTGCCAGGAAAAGCACCTTAAACACAGATAAGGTTGTCATGCAAATTTAAGTCCCCACTTTTGCATTGATAAGAGTTTGTAGAGATAAGAGTTGTAGAGGCTTGTCATCCTCTTCCTGTACTCCCTCACAAATGGAGATTTCTCTTGTAAATGTCAGTGTTTCTTACAAAAGAATAACTTCTACTCAGTTTTCAGAGCTCCTGTGTTTGCAGTTGTGTTTTTTTTTTTTTTAATAATCAGTCTAAAAGGATACTTCATCAAAGAGACATATTTTCAGGTACCAAATTCTGCTCTCCTACTCTATCTATCCATCTATATGCCTTCATTCTAAGGCAGTGTCAGCATGGAACTGCTGACTCCAATGCCTTGGTTAAAAAAATGTGTCATGGGGCTGGTATTCACCAGCCTGGTGCCAATCTTCAGGTATGCTTTAAGAATAAATTAATTATGGTGGACTCTGTTAGTCCCCTGCCCAGATCCACTGTACCAGGCTAGTGCACAGCCCTCTCCCCTTCCCTCTGCTGTTGTGAATGTTAACTGCTAACAGGTCAGAGCTGCCCCTTTTCTAGAGAATTGCCTTTGACTGAATGGAAGCCACCATACCCAGAAACTTACACTCTTTAGGGAAACCTACAGCCAGTAACAGTCTAATATAGGGATACAAAAGCATGTTTCCCCTGCCTCAAGGAGGGCCCACCTCTGGTATGATTCACACTTCAGAGCCCTTGGTGAGGGCAGACTGTAGCTCACCTCTAGCTGATACCATGTCCTTGTTCAGCTACTTCCCTTTCTCTCTCTTTTTTCCTAAAGAGTACTCCCCCAATAAATCAAGAGTACCTGAATTTTTGTCTCAGGCTCTGGCTCTAGGGAACCTGAACAATATAGGAATGTTACTGTAGTTAGACCTTATTTATAAAAAAGCATATTGGCAAAGGAAGCTATAGAGGGTTCTGTTTCTGTGAAATACTGATATTAAATGCAGTGAAATATGATTTAGTGAAAAAAACTAGATTTGAAAATTTATGCTTGAATTTTTGTTCCATGTGACATTGAACAAGTCACTTTCTGAGTGTCAGCTCCCTCATTGGAAAAATAGAAATACTAACCTTCCTTTCATCGTCTGTTATACTAATCTGGTGGTTTGTAGACATAGCCTCTTTTCAGTAGTGTTACACTGACAAGTTGGAGAAATATGTCTGGATATTTAGATGTTTTGGATAACCTTTAGGTATGAGATGTACTTAGCACAGTACCTATTATAGAGTGGGCCCTCAGAAAATGTGAATTTTGAGCAATTAGTTAAAAATATTTATATTGAAAAAGACATACGTTTTAAAGTATTAACTGACTTAAGAGATAGCTCGAGCCATAGAACAAAAATCTAGAAAAGGCTTGTTTAAAAAACAAAATTCAACTGAATAAATTTGAAGATCCAGTTGGTTTTACTCGATGATTCATGAATTGGGCACATCCCATCTAGCAGGTAGGAAAGAGTCCCTAGGAATTGTACAAAATGGAAGGTTTTTTATAGGAAGGGGGGATGGGTCAAGGAAGTTATTAGCAAAAGAAAAGAAAGGATTGCTTCAGGCAAGGTCGCTTTCCCTTAGTGGGAAGGACAGTGGGCTTGTCAGTTGGATTACCTCATCTTCCTGGGGTGGGGGGGGGGGGCCCAATTACTTCATTAGTGCTGACCAGGAATTTCCTGACTAAGACTGCATTTCTGGGGGAGGTTGATAGTCCAGGTAGGTTAGGTATTAACTACTGGTTTGGGGACTTAGTCTAGCATAAAGTGACTCCATTTGTGGATTTCTTTTAACAGGCTCCCGTGCAAGGATCTGGCTATTTTTTTTTAATTTCTTAAAATTTTTAAGAGATTTTATTTATTTTTTTATTTATTTGAGAGAAAGACACCAGAGAGAGAGAGGAAAAGGGGGGGGAGAGAGAGAGAGAGAGAGAGAGAGAGAGCATGATCAGGGAAAGGGGCAGAGGGAGAGGGAGAAGCAGGCTCCCTGGACCTGGGCAGGCTCCAGGACCCTGGGATCATGACCTGAGCCCAAGGCAGACACTTAACCGACTGAGCCACTCAGGCACCCCTCTAGCTATTTTTTATTTTATTTTTTTAAGTTGGATTGGTATGGAAGAAATGGATTGAGGACATTGTTTGGCCAAGTTATATTGAGTTTGATGCATATACCAACATTCATTATTTTGAGAAATTTATTTTTGTGATGAAGTATATGAACAATTTAAATTTCCTACAGTATTCCTTTACCAAAGTAAATGATTTTCTGTCCTGAGTCTATGATGTGAATCTTCTGAAAATGACATATTGTAATTTATACAGGTCTTCCAAATTCACTGTAACAGGCTTGTGCTTAAATACATATGATTTAATGAGGCAAGTTGAACTATTTTAGAAAATTCTCTGTAGAAACTTAGCAGTAACTAGCAGGTGTATGCTCATGGCATTAATTTGTGTCACTTCTTGACACTTCTGGATTTTGTGAAGTTCCTACCTTGTCTTCTGCAGCACAAAAAGATTCAAATATTCACTTGATGTCAAATGAATTAATTTCACTCTAATATTGAATGTTACACATGGAATGTATGCTCCATGAAGATGAGCTTGTCTGTCAACTTCACCTCCACAGTTCCATTACCTAGAGCTGTGCCTGTTTCATGGTAGGCACACAAATATTTCCTAAATGAGTGGATGTATGAATAAATGAATTAGTTGTTTTTCCACCTGGAATGTCATTCCTCATCAACATCCCTTGTTTCATCATTTTCTCCTGTAGAACCATCTCATACTCCCAGATTGTTCCTTTACTTATTTTAGAAATTTCATAAAAGAAATTTCTTTCTCTATTTTGGGAGGCTCATGGTTCTCCTGTCTGCTCTCTTGAGTTAGGCTGATGTTTTCCACCATAAACTGGGCTTTTGCAGCAGGAATAGGGTTCACATCCCAAGGAGGTCCTATGTAATTAATTAAACCCTCCCACTGGGTAATTCTGGGCAGTTGAGGAGCAAAAAATATACTGTTGCCAAGGGCTGTAGAACTGATTCAACTTTACCTTGAAACATCACATGAATTCTCCAATGAGTGCTTTTGGCTTCTCTTCACTTCTCTTTTCCTATTCTAGGACTGTTCAAAAAAGCTGTTCATTCTGCAGTCAGTGATAACATTTAAATGGCAAATTTTCTTGGAAAAAGTAACAGCTGGGTTAATTTTATATTGTATAGTAAATGGCTGCTAGCAGATCCTTTTCTGCAGGTGGGTTCTCTTCTAGGGGAAAACATTTGGGAACTAAGGGGAGAAAGAAAGGTATCACCAATGCCAGTCCAACTCCCCAAATCAGCTTAAGAATCAAGTGAATAAGAAAAACGTGTGTGTGTGTGTGTGTGTGTGTGTGTGTGTGTGTGTGTGTGTGTGTGTAAAAGAAATCTTAAGTCATTTGGATATAGTTTTCCTCTTTAAACAGTATCAGAATTACTTAAAAAAAAATCAGGGGCGCCTGGGTGGCTCAGTCAGTTGAGCATCCGACTCTTGGTTTCAGCTCAAGTCATGATCTCAGGGTTGTGAGATTGAGCCCTGCATTGGGCTCCGCACTCAGCATGGCTTCTGTCTCTCCCTCTGCCCCCCCACCCCCGCCGCCCCCACACTCTTACTCGCTCTCTAAAATAAATAAATAAATCTTTAAAAAAAAATTCAGAATTACTAAGAGCAAAGGAAAGACCAAGCCACAGAAATGGCATAATTTACAAGGGAGTTGATCCTCTAAATTGCAGGGCATGGCACAATTTTTCATTTATTGTTAAAAGATTTTTGTCTTTCTTTCAGTACCTCTCTGCTAGAATTTCTGTGATTCAAAAATATCACAAGTGAGAATTGTATGAATGACTCATGCAAGATACCTAGCATTTTCTTCCTCTTGGGAGTATAAGTGTCACAGCCCCCCCCCCCCATACACACTTTTTTTTTTCCAGTAAAAACATCATATGTGTCTCACTGGAAGAAAGGAGAGGATTCATAATGAAGGGTTGGCCTTCATAGAAATTATATTTATGTTATTTAGTGTTGTTAATTTTATTTAATATTAAATGTATATTGTATTGTTTAGTGATGAGACAAATTGGTTTCATGATGAATATGATTTCATATGATAATTTTTATTGAATGCTTTTTGTGAAGAAGAGTAGTATAGTTATTACACGATTTTGGACAAGTTAAAGATCAGAAAGGTCTTGATTTTGACCCTGATCTTGACCTAACATTACCTGTAGAATAATGGGGAAAGTTATATTCTTTCTGAGCCTCAGTCGCAGATCTATAGTGTGGGTCCAGTTTAAGAGTGATATGTACTAGCTAGCCTCCAAGATGGTTTCCAATGACCCCCACCTCCTTGGTAGTCACATCTTTCTTTGTGTAGCCCCCTCCCACACTGCAGTGAGTTAGTCTGCCCAGTGGAGAAGCCCATGAGGCAGGAATCTGAAGCCTTCAGCCAACGGCCAGGGAGGAAGTGAGGCCTTCCCGACAATCACATGAATGACCTTGGCTTTGAAAATGTATCCTCCAGCCCAAGTTGAGCCTGGAGATGACTCTAGCCATAGCTGACGGTTTGACCACAATGTCATGAGACATCCTGAGCCAGAACCATCCAGCTAAACTCTTGGGATTCCTAACCTGATGAAGTAGTAAGTGTTTGTTGTTTTAAGTGGCTAATTTTGGGGCTAATTTGTTACACAGCAGTTGATAACTAGTATGTATTATGACAGAAAAAAGAGTATTCCTTATACTATAAACAACTGAAAGCTTGTTGAATATTTAAGTAGTGAGTACATGAGATGTGTTTTAGATTTTTTTCTTACACAACCCTATGTTTTCTGCTAGTTTTCAAATCATATTATGATTAATAATCTCCTGGAGAACTTGTTTAAAACACATGCAACTAGGCTCTACCACCAGAAAATTCTGATTTAGTAAATCAAGGGTAGGGTCAAGGCATCTCCTTCCCCCCCTTCCTCCCTCCCTCCATCCCTCCCTTCCTTCCTTCCTTCGGTAGGCTCTACACCCAACATGGGTCTCCATCTCAAGACTATGAGATGATGACCTGTGCTAAAATCAAGAGTGGGATGCTTAACCAACTGAGCCATCCAGGTGCCTCCAAGGCATCTTTATTTTTAACAAGCATTCTAGGTGTTTGAGATACAGGTTACTTACTCACACTTCAGCTCTCAGAAACTGCCCTTGTCAAACTGAGCTGTTGGATACTCTCAGAACCAGCTCCAGCCCTTCTTGCATATCCTAGGATGACAGCTCCTCACGGTTTGCCACAGTATTTCCCAGTTCCAACAGTGAAAGGCTTGTGTCCTGGGAAACCCCTCAGTTCTGCGCAAACAGAGATTATTGGCCATTTAGCATCTTCCCATAACAGCCACTGCAAACGGAATGCCCCATTCACCCCGATTTCTGCAGCTCCACCTGCCAATGTCTAACACAACATTCAAGGCCCAGTTCAGATGCCATTTCTTCATCCCAGACAACTTTTCATATTCATCACCATTATCTTGAGAGCCTTTGGATTTTCAAAGCACATTTTCTTTTATAGTACCTTATAAGAGTAACATGTGTAGCTTCTTTAGCCTTTGTAAATCCTTGGAGGCAAAGACTGCTGTCTTATTCATCTCATAATTGAATGTCAGGCTCCTTGATATGAAATGTCGATTTAAGTTCAGGTGCTAGCTTGCTGCAGCCCTGAGGAGCAAGCCTTTGGGGCAAGGGAGAAAGCATCTCTCTTTAGTGAAGTTTCTCAGTATGCTCCCTTTCAGTATGTGTGAATTTAAAGCAATCCTGTATTCTTCACTCGCAAAACATTGAATAGGCTGCCGTTATACATAGGATACTGCACTAAGGCAGGTGGCTTTTTTTCTGGCACCTGATGGTTCCTCACTGGCAGAGTAGACAGGTTCCTAGGGACTTTCACTTATACATACCCAACCTCTGTCTGTCAGATTTACCAATGATTAAAAACAATATAAAATTAGTTTGTAGATGGCCTGTTAAAATTTGCCAAGGAATTCATTATAATGATAAAGATCAAAGAAGCAGGGAACTCAGTATGCTTAATTATGACTTCAAAATGGAAAGAAATCAATCATCTTTGAAAAGGATTAAGTTTTCTTTGCCCAATTTCAGTTGGATTCCATACACATGGAAGACTGCACTTGGGAGACAGGTGATTTTAATGAGGGGTTTGACACCAAGTCAGTGTAGACTTGAGGAAGGCATATTCATTCAGGTGATCTAGGGAAGGGAGTTTTCAACTGTTATTATTTTTATTGTGCCTGTTCTCCTAAATTGTAAAATTTACACTCTCCATGGTGAAGGCAGAATAACTGGAGGAAGCTTCTGGACAATAGTAATAATAATAATGATAATTATCGTATATTAAATACTTTGTGCAAGGATCTGTCCTAAATGAAAGCATCTCTCTCTAGTGGGGTTTCTCATTATGCTCCCATTCCCTATGTGCCAATTTAAAGTAATCTTGTGCTTTATCCATTTGTTGCATATTGCATGATCCAACTCAGTTTTCCCAGTCTCACAAAGGAAGTGATACTATTACTGTCTCCATCTTATAGGTGAGGAGGTCGAGGTTCCATGGTTAAGTGAGTCACCTGGAATTATACACAAGTTACATGAGTGAGCCAGGATTCAAAGCCAGGAAGTCTGACTTCCAATCCCAAGCTCAGGACTACTGTGTTATCTTCCCTACCACCCTCACCACCTTCTTAAACAAGAGCCTTCTACTGAAACCAATATGCTTTTTGGAAAATTACTTTACAAATGGTTTACTAATGTATTAACAAAGTGCCGAGTTTACTTTAATTCCTTCATTCCTTCTATGTTTGTTTCCCCAGAGGTTGTATACTAATATATTCATATTTTCTCATTGACTGACATTATAATTTCAGAAATGTTTCATCCTCCTCCACCCTCTAATTAACAGCTTCCTCAGCCTCCAGCTGGCAGTTTTACAGCCTTTCCTTTCCTTGCCATCCGCTCACCTCAGCCTCTCTGTCAAATAATATTTTTTTTATGTTGAAGGAATTCTTCATGAAAATCTTTTCTAATGTAGACAATCAGCCCTCAATTTACAGTTCTTAAAATTTTGATTTTCATATATTAAGTTGTCTTTAAAAAGGTCACACATTGAGATGAAGTGAGAAATCCTGTGTTGATAAGATTCCCAGGAGGAAACCTATTTAGAAAGTTCACTTTCAAGAAAAGAAATTAGGCTCTGGTCTAATTGCAGTTGGTATTAAGAGACTAATAGAGATCTGATATCAGACTTGAGAAGGACGTAGTTCGTGGCTTTTAATCTCACTCACATTAGGGGAAAATAATGAATAAGGATTTTTACCAAAGTAAAGGACTTTGAAGGACAAACAGAAAGGAAGTTTACTTCGATAATAGTAGGAAATATTAAGGAAGAGGAAGAAAGTGCATCTGAGTCTCCATCAAATACAAGGAATTGTAGAGCCAAATCGTTCATTTTGCTTTGGCATTTAAGTTGAAATAAAGAGGAACCTATTTTTTGTTTTGTTTTTTAATTATTGTAGCTTTTCTCATCTCATTGTAGTTGGCAAGCCATTCTGGGACAAGGAATAGATCCAATCAGTGTTATTTTCCTCAGCATAGAAAATGTCAGGGATGCCTGGGTGGTTCAGTTGGTTAAACGTCTGCCTTCAGCTCAGGTCATGATTCCAGGGTCCTGGCATTGAGTCCCACATCAGGCTCCTTGCTCAGCGGGGAGCCTGCTTCTCCCTCTACCTGTCTCTCCCCTTGCTTGTGCTTGCACTCTCTCTCTCCTTCTCTGACAAATTAAAAAAAAAAAATCTTTATTAAAAGAAATGAAAATGTCGAACATACAACAGATATTCAATAAATATTTCCTTATGCAAATTTTATTTACCTACATGTATTTTATTTCTTAACTATTTAGGTATACTTGACATATAATAAGTGATGTTATTATTCTTAGTGCTTCCCATTCCTGTGTGTAGCTCGACATTTCCATCTGGTATCATTTCTCTTCTGCTAGAGAGACTTTCTTTAACTTAACTTTTTTTTTTTTTTTTTTTTTTGATGGTGTATGTCTGCTGGTGATAAATATTGTCAGCTTCATTTTGTCTGAAAAAGTCTTTATGTCATCTTTGTTTTTGAAAGACATTTTTGCTGTGTATGAAATTCTAGGTTGTGAGGGTTTTTGTGTTCAGCATTTCGAAGATGTTGCTTCACTGCCTTCTTACTTGTTTTGCTTTGAAAAGGAAAATTTCCATAATCCGTATCCTCCTTCCTATCTACATAGCGTGTCTTTTCTCCCTGGCTGTGTTTAAGACTTTACTCTGTATCATGTTTTGAACAATCTAATTGTGATGTACTGTTAGTGTGGTTTCCTTCATGCTTATTGTGCTTAGGAATTCATGAACCTTCTTAGATTCATGGGCTTATAGTCTTCAGCAAATCTGGAAATTTTTAACAGTTATTCTCCAATTTTTCTTTTCTGCGCTGCCTTCCTCTGGGGACTCCAATTCTTATGTTAGGCCTCTTGAAGAGTTCTCATAGGTCACTGATGCTCTGTCCACTATCAAATTCTTTATTCTTTGTTTCATTTGGGGTAGTTTCTCTTGCTGTGTCTTTAAATTCATCAGTCCTTTCTTCTATAATTCTAGTCTGCCATGAATCCTATCAAATATAGTTTTTATTTCAGGCACTGTAGTTTTCATCCCTAGAAATTCAATTTGGGTCTTTTTTTTTTTTTAATCTTCTGTGTCACTATTCAACCTCTTGAACATCTTCAATGCATTTATAGCTGCTGCAATGTCCTTATGTGCTAATTCTAACATCTGTGTCACTTCTATGTCAATTTCAATTGATTTTTCTCCTCATCATGGACTATATCTTCCTCTCTCTATGTTTAGTAATCTTACCCTGGATACTAGATATTGTAAATTTTACTTTGTTTGATGATAGTGTATGTGTGTGTGTGTGTATGTGTTTCTATAAATATTATTGAGCTTACTTCCGGGAATTGGTTAAGTTACTTGGAATCAGATGGGTCCTTTCAGGTCTTGCTTTTAGGATTTGTTAGTTAGGACCACAAAGGTGTTTGGTCTAGGGTAATTACTCCCCACTGCTGAGGCAAGACTCCTCTAAGTTTTCTATACAATGCCTGTAAATGAAAGCTTTTCCATTCTGGCCAGTGGGACCAAGCACAGTTCCCAGTCCTGTGTGAGATCAGGTACTTTTAAATTTAATCTTTTAGATGGTTCTCTCTCCTCCATGGGCAGCCCCCTCATATGCACATGCTGACCAGTGTTCTGCTGAATACTCACGGAGAGCCCTTTGCGGATCTTCCCTCCATGATTCTTCCTGCCACCCTTTCCATTCCAGGGCTCTATCCTGCAAACTACAGGGACTCTGTGAGATGCAAATAGGTGACCTTTTTCAGCCTGATGTCTTCTTTCAGAGTTCTACAATGGGTTTTGCATGACAATAGACCTTATCTTAAAGCCTTGTTCTATGTTTCCACACACACCCCACCCCAGCCCTAGTTCTTTTTTTTTTTTTTTTTTTTTTTTTTTTTTTTTTTTTTTTAAATTTGTGCTAATTATATTTTTGCAAAGGATTTCCTTTGTAGCCAGGGTACTATTTTCACCATATCTTACTGATTGTTTTCATATAATGGTAATAAACCATTGATCTCTTCTTTTTTTTTTAAACACTTTCCTTTTTTTTTTTTTTTTTTTAAAGATTTTATTTATTTATTCGACAGAGATAGAGACAGTCAGCGAGAGAGGGAACACAAGCAGGGGGAGTGGGAGAGGAAGAAGCAGGCTCATAGCAGAAGAGCCTGATGTGGGGCTCGATCCTGTAATGCCAGGATCACGCCCTGAGCCGAAGGCAGACGCTTAACCGCTGTGCCACCCAGGCGCCCCATGCCACCCAGGCGCCCCCCCAGCCCTAGTTCTGCTCTACTGAGTGAATGTTTCCAGAAGCAGAGACCCATGGCCCAGCTGGGTTTAGGGTGGACCTCCTCCCCATGTCCCATCCTCCACCTCTAAGGCCAAACCCCAGCTCCTCCTAGACCCAATCATCCTAAGATCATCTTCTTTTTCCCTTTGGTGGAGTTGAGATGGAGTCCCTCTCTTTTTGTGTGTGTGTATGACTTTTATTTAATTTAATTTAATTTATTTATTACCATGTTCAATTAGCCAGCATATAGTACATCATTAGTTTTTGAGGTAGTGTTCAATGATTCATTAGTTGCGTATAAGACCCAGTGCTCATCACCCTCTCATCTCTCTCCATCAGTCTTTTATTTATAGAAGACGTCAGCTGTAAGGAGGAAGGTGGACTCTTATTGTTTTGTCCAATTAAAAAAAAAAGTAATAACATCCAAACCTGTTTATAAAACAGGGAACTTATTGGCTTACATGACTGACAAGTCCATGGTTAGAACTGGCTTCAGGTCAGAAGTTCAGCTCAAGGGCATCAAAATTGATTAGATTGAACCATATAAACTTAAAAATATTTGACAAGTTTGACTTTCAAAAAATGGGAACCTTATCATTTTTTCTGTTAGCTCTACTTTCACCTGTGTTGGCTTCCTCTCAGACAGATTCTTGCTACTGCAGCCCCAGCCTGTGTCTTCTCAGGTCCAAGTCCAGTGGAAACAGTGTCACTTCTGTTCTAAAATCTCAGCAGAAGGTTCATGCTGGACCACAGGCTCTGATGAGTACACGTGTGCAACACTGAACCAATCTTGAGGCCACTGGGGGGCACTGGCTGGCTTAGGTCTCGTCTATGTTCCCAGCTCTAGAACAAGCAGTGGGCTTACCAGGAAGGCCAATTTTCTTAAGAGAAATCAGGAAGGGGGCCCATGCGATGTGCTCAGACCATGAAAGTATCTTGCTTTGGATGCCAGGGTTAAACACATAAACACCAGTGCATTAGAGGGGACACTGATGAGCTCTTCCCTCCACTCCGAACTCCTCTAGCTAGCTCAAGGCTATCCACAATACACATAAATGCCATTTAAGCTGGTATCCTTCCCACATTCTTTTAAAAAGCAGATGTGTAAGTTTGAATGTGCATGAATGAACAGAAGGCAAGAGAAGGCGGTAGTATTTTTGTTTTGTTTTATTTAAAAGTCTCTGCTTTCTTTGTGGTTTTTGGGTGGTTTTTGTTTTGTTTTGTTTTGTTGTTTTGTTTTGAGAGAGAGAGTGCACGCGAGAACAGGGGAGGGAGAGAGAATATCTTAAGCAGGCTCTGTGCTCATTGCAGAACCCAAAGCAGGGCTTAGTCTCGGGACCCTGAGATCATGACCTGAGCCAAAATCAAGAGTGAGACGCTTAACTGACTGAGCCAACCAGGTGCCCCTCTTTGTGTTTTTGATGAATTTCTGGTGTCCCCTTAACATCTCACTATAAAAGGAAATGAGGTGTAATCGTATTTTATCAATCTCAGTTGTCAGTTTGACAAATTTTATCTGTGACCCTTACAACCAGTGGCTGTCCATGGGATAACGGTAGTGAAGAATCCCCTGATCAGCTTCTCCATAGATACACCCGATGTGGTGTCTGTACAGAGATGTAGTTTATACATAGAAGTAGATAATGTGTATATGCAATCTGTATTTAAAGTTGCGTGTGTATACATATATATGCACAGACATATACACATAGATCTACATATATGCATACTTGGAAGTATCATCCCCAAACCGGATGTATCATTATTCAAAAAGTGCCTTTAACACCCATGTTAAAGACAGTCTTCTGCACATAATTTTAAATTTAATACCCTATTTGAATTTCGAATAGGGAAGACTCTTGGGTAGGAGTTAGGACACCTGGGACCCACCCATCTCTGCAGTTAAACCCTCAAAAGACTTTTTAAAGAGGAACTTCCTCTTTCTGGGCCTCACTTTCCTCGTATTTAAAAGGAAAAGGTAGGACAAGACAATCCCTTTCAAGTCAAGAATTCTAGAGTTCTCTAAATCCCTCCCCACCATTGGCAATATATTTCAGTGGTGTGCAAATACGAAATAAATGTTTACAGCCCCCCAGCCCTAGTTTGCATGAATTGTCTGAGTTACATTAAATAATTCAAGCAATAAAGAATAAAGTATACATCAAAATCACTTACCCTATAAGCAGAAAGTGCTTGACATGTTGATGAATTTTCTCCTAGACATCTCTCTCTGCCTACATGCCCAAAGATATACGCGTATCTTTTACATAAATAAGATTGACTGTACTTGCTATTCTGTAACCTGCTGGCCAAAGACTTAATTTGCTGTTATTAAAACTATAAATCCACAGCCTTCTAACAGCTGGGACCTAGGTGCTGCCCAGCAACCTCTGTTTCCTTAGCTCTCTCTCTCTTCCTGCTGTTCTTCACAGAAGCTATTTCAAACTGGACCACATCTCCTTAAACTTTGGCTACGTCCACCTCTCCCTTCCCTAAGAGCAGATGCATTCATTTCTTACTTTCAAATTAATAAAAGAGAAGGCATTTTCTTTGACTTCCTGTGGCCAAACCTGCTTACCTAACTTAACACATCCTCTTCTCTTTCCTTCTTGACATGATGAACGATATCCCTTATCCTGCTCATGCCTGACTTTTCCACCTGTGCTCTGGATACCTGCCTGATACAAGTCTTTGGTACTGAGCTCCCCAGAGCTCAACCCACTCCAGGGCCACTAGCCTCTCCGTTCTTTGAACACACTGACTGCTTTTCCTGCCTTAGGACTCTTGCCCTTGTCCCTGCTCCTGGAATGTTCTTTTCTCCACTCATCTATGCTGCTTCCTGTCCTTTGGATCTCGATTTATTATTATTATTATTATTTAAGATTTTATTTTTAAGTAATGTCTACACCCAGCCTGGGTCTTGAACTGACATCCCTGAGATCAAGAGTCTCATGCTCCACAGACTGAGCCAGCCAGGTGCCTCCAGATTTCCATTAGATATCTTTCCTTTGCAGGTGCTTCTGTAACAGTGTCTGTGGATGCTTGCTCACCCTGATAGACTTTACACCAGCACCATGCTTATTTTTTTCATATCACCGATGTGTACACAGGGCTTAGCAGAGTTCCAAATACTATTACCATATACTGAATGAATGAATGAATGAATGAATGAATGAATGAATGAATATTTTCCTAATTTGGGAAGCCATTTTAGTTGAAGAAAAGCTGACCTGATGCTGTATCTGGGCCAACCTTGTAAACGTTTAGAAATGAAACTTCATGGTATTGCCTCGAAGACTTCATGGTTCCAGTCTGGGTCTTCTTGAATACTGTGCACTGTCTTCTCAAAATTAATAGAATCCTCATATAAAAGTTCACTGAAAAGTAAGATATGAATAGACATTTTATTTATTTATTTATTTTAGATTTTATTTGAGAGAGAGAGAGAGCACAAGCAGGGGTGGGGAGGAAGGGAGAGAGGAAGAGGGAGAAGCAGACTCCCCGCTGAGCAGGGAGCCCGATGTGGGGCTCAGTCCCAGGACCCTGAGATCATGACCTGAGCAGAAGGCAGACACTTAACCGGCTGAACCACCCAGGCACCCATACAAATAGGCATCTTAATATTTATGTGAGTGTAGTCCTTTCCCTTACTTGTATGGTGAGAAATAAATATAGAAGATTTCTTTTTATGAGCTAGCCCTTATTCTATGCATACAATATAACATTAGAAAGTTCTTTGTAGAGAACTGACATAAAGCTCTGTAGAATCTAGACTTATTTCAGTCTGATGCAAGAGGTCGTAAATGTCAGATTTTCACAGACTATGAATTTGGGGTTTGGAAAAAAAGTTTAATTGTGTAATGCCATGTTATTTCTGTCATCACACAGTTAAGAGCTATTTTCAGTGTATTGAAGTTAACAAAGAAAAACGTGTTTGAAAAACATTTGTTATTTATCTATAAAATGTCTCAAACATTGGCACATAATTCAGTCACTGAATAAGGAAGAAATACATTTCCCTGTAATTTACATTTTTTACAGTGGTCCAGCTAGTGTACAGTCCTGAAGTATCCAACCTGGCCATTGCTGATGGGTACTAACATTCAGTTGAAGAATTAGGAAGAAAGTAAATGGTTAGGTCATATGCATCTCCTGTTACAGAAATTTAGCTTCTACTGAAATAATTTTTATTATAGAAAGCAGATTGGCATAATTTTTATTTAAATGGCAGCTTCCCCCCCCCCCCCGATTACCAAAGTGACAACCTCTCTTGTCAAAATTAGGAAAATACAGAAAAACAAAAAAGCAGAAAATAAGCATGACTCTTAATTACAACACCCAAAGATAATGCCCATTTTTAGAATACACTGTGTATATCTGTTCTACAAAATTAGAAGTATGCTATCAATATGGTTTTGTAACCTTATATTTTCACATATTACAATGTGACACATTTTCTGTATCATTAGGAATTTTTCTAAGATGACTTTTTTCTAATGGCAGCGTGCTATATGACATTGCTGTATATTAGCAGTCTCTAATTGTAAGGAAATGAGGTTGTTTTCACTTTGCTACCTTATAAATAATGCTGTAGGGAACATTTTAAGATATACGTCTTTATGCACATTTTTTATTTCTTAATTATAAACTCTTACAGTGGAGTTCATGAGTCAATGGGAAGTCAGCACAGCTACCCTTACTTATTTTAAATGCATGTCAAGTTAAAATAGAAGGAAAATAATCTCATGTATGACCACCATATCTTTTGAAAATACTATTCCTTTTAGTAGATATTTGCAGACTAAGCTGAAGAAATCTATACTCAACTTGCTGGTGGGGTGCTGTAATAAAGGCATACTAAAAAGAAAAAGAAAATAACTCAAGAGGTGACTGGGTGGCTCAGTTGGATGAGCGGCCAACTCTTTATTTCAGCTCAGGTCATGATCTCAGGGTCCTGGGATCAAGCCCCATGTCTGGCTCTGTCCTCACTGGGGAGTCTGCTTCTCTCCCTCTTCCTCTGCCCCTCCCCCAGCTCATGCTCACTCTCTCTCTCTCTCTCTCTCTCAATTAAATAATTAAATCTTTTAAAAAAGAAAAGAACTCAATATAGAGAACTTGGAATCTAGGAATTTACTCCGATATTGATATTAGAAAAAAATCAATATTTTATTGTAGCATTTTCATTTTGTCAAAATGTTACTTCAAAAGGCTTAGTTCATTTCTGACCTTTAAATACAGTCGCACTTTTTCTTGATAGTCTTACTATAAAAGTAAACCATATTTATTGTAGAAATGTGGGTCCTGGAGAACAGTTCAAAGAGGAGAGTGTGTTTCATTCTCTCCTTAATCTTGCTTTGTTGAGAATTGTGGAGGTGAATATTTCATAAGAATCCATTTCTGTTTCTGGAATAGAGTAAGGTGATTACTGTTAACAACGGTTATGAAAGTCAAGTTATATGTGGGCACAGATAAAGGTGAAATTAATTTTGAACCCCTAAAGAATGAGTAGTATGTGTGTCCAGATCCCCTGTGAGTTTGGTGGGGACTTATTAAAAATAAGAACTGTGCTTTATTTTCTCTGTAGTCCAAATACCTGGGTCATTGCTTAGCGTATAGTGGGTGTTTATTCTTCACTATCACCTAGAGAAGGAGAAACTCTCTGCTCCTCTTTTAGGAAGGAGAGTCTAAATTTCTAGCCTCATGTGTATGCATGGAAGTTCTCTGTGTGTTTCCACACACCTGTCCACATTGGTAGCCAGTCTGAACTCAAAGAAGACTCCCCTTGCATAAAATCAGCTGCAGGTTTTCTTGTACCCCAAGGTAGAAAGCTCCTCATTGAGCCCTCTAAAGTTTCCCTTGAAGGGGTCAGCTAAAAAGCAGACATGTCAGGCTGACTGGCAGGGAATTAGCAGTTCTCAGCTCTGAGAAGGTTGAAGTTGTAGCTGTTCCTCTAGTGTGTTTACAGCTCGCCTATCACCAAGGGAGTCCACTGTTGTTACAAACCTAATTAGGTCTGTTACAACAGTCAGTGAGGGGAGATGTTGCCTTCTTGCAAAATCCCTGCTTGGCTAGCATGTTAGGAAAGGCTTCCTGATGGAGGAATAGTATGAGACCTGACGCTGGTTGGAGAGGTACACAGCAATTCTCTGCATTCAGTGCTTACAGGAGTATAGGGTTTTCATAACATAGCCCATAAATGTGTGTCATGAGCATTCTATAACACGGGTGCTGGAGGTATGAACACATGTAAACAGAGGACATGGCATGGACATGGGCATACACTCTGGAGTCTCAGAAATGGACTGGGTACTGTGCTAGGCACTTTACTTTCTTAACTCATCGATTTTCCATAGGTTTTCAGGCAAGTGGTCTTATTTCCACTTTACAGATGAGGAAACAAAGCCTCAGAGAGGTTTAAACTGAGGTCACACAGTTTGAAGGGGTCCCAGCATCTTCCCTACCCTTGAGAAGCTCATCACTGAGTTGAATCTACACAGATGCAAAGAGATTTACAAGTCCCCACCTAAGGCTTACTTGCTCACTGAGAGTGATATATCCTGGAAGAGGCTACAGAGTCAGTGTAGGGCCATCTGTGCCATAGGGCATTTATCTTTCATAAGCATCTCCCGAAGGGATAGGGAGAGGCTGTTCACTGGGAATTATCCAGTGAAAGCTTCCTTAGGCGGGCACTGGAAAGATGGGAGCAGAAGATAAAACCTTAAACCTCAAAGAGGCCTCTTTTTCAAGATCCAGGAGAGATTCAAAGAGAGGGACTCCTTTAAGCACATCAATAGAATTCAAAGTAGCAGAGCTCTAGCTGCAGAATGATTGTAGCATTTGTCGCGGGGCGGGGGGGGGGGGGGGGGGGGGGAGGGTGGTGCAGAGCTTTTGACATTTGTTTCCTTTGAAGCAACAGCAGAGCTTTTAAATCAACATTGCTTTTTCTTGAGGGCACAGTTCTTAAAAAATGGCTCCAGAGGAAATAAGAAAGGGTCAAATGTAGTACTACAGATTGGCTCATGTATTAGAGATGCTCACTTTCCAAGAGACAGTCCACCTTCTTTCTCTTCATAGATTCAGTTCCCAAACCTCTGGGTGCTTTGGCAAAAGATATTGGAACCGTATATAAGATATAGTTCCATAAGCATTTGCTGAGGCCCTATGGAGGGAAGAGAATGATAGTAAACTGAGTCTCTGTCCTCACATTTGATCATTTCATTGCTGAGATAAATCATACACAGTCTGGAATGCCTCAGTTCTGTTGGAAAGCTACTCCTTTAAACTCCCAGAGTAGTAATTTATTTCAGAGAAGTTATTTCCTGCTGAGGCAACAGGAAAGGCTTCCTGGAGGAGGAAACATTTTGGGTGTTTGATCTGGGTTTAAAGATTATAGGACCTGGAGACTTATAAAAGGAACATAAGGTGTGTAGGGTGGTTCTAGAATGAGGGTGGGGAGAAAGCAAAAGCGAAACATGCAAACAAGAGGAATATATATTCAAAAAGAGTATATTAAAGTAATAACAATATAGTTATTAAACTATTAAGCTATTAATTATTAAACTATTAAATTATTGAGTAAATAATAACTCAAAATAGGACAGGATATAATGCCTGATTTTCCCTCAGCACTTACTTTGTTCCAAGAAAAATGTTAAGTTTTTTCGTATGCACGTTCTCATTTAATACTCACAGAATCCCAAGAGGCAGGTATTATTATTTTCATTTTACTGAGGAGGACAGTGAGGCCCAGAAAGGTGAAGTTACTTGCTCAAATCAAACAACAAGTAGCAGAGTCATCACCAAAGCCCAGACAGTCTGATTGCAAAATCCTAACGTTTCACCATGTAGCACTGTACTGCTTCAAAAGGAGCCCATTGTTGCTGGAATATTGGCCAAAAAAAATTAGTAGTTATTAGTATAACTGTCACCTCCAATGAGTATATTCAGTGAAAAGGTACTAGGCAAATTACTTTGATCTAATTTAATTCCTACCACAGTTATGCAAATGTCGTTAATTTCATTTAAGATGAGTACACTGAAAGAATAACTAACCTGATGAAAGGATATTAAGGAAATAATAAATCTGAGCTTTGAATCAATATATAAGTAACCTCAACCATTACGTTACATTGTTCCCAAAACTAAGACCAGATGATAATAGCCTTGAAAGCTAGGCCAGGAAGTTTGCATTTATCTGTAGCCAACATGGGAATATTAAAGGTTTGTGATGTGGCTTCATCGAGGCTTTTGTTTGATTAACCTGGAACTGACATTGGATAGAAAATGGCTTACAGAATGGAAAATCAGAACAGAAGGGACCAACTATGGGATTACTGCCATAGTCCACAGAGGAGGTCTTATCTTGGTGACATGTTTGGTCGAGGTAGGTGGTCCTGAAAGCTCAAAGAGAAAGGAACTGTGTAGTATTGAGTTTGTGAATGGTTAGGGTGCTCTTTAGTGCTTTGAAATCTGGATCTTTTATTAGAGAAGAAAGCTGGACATAGTGAAATTTGCTGGCCAGGCAGCCACTTGAGCTAGCTAGCTATTTAGCATGTAGACAACTGGGAGCTATGATTACCCGACCCTGGGTTGCAGCTGCAGCCACCCAGAATTAGCCTGGCCAGATGGTGATGGGTGACTGGCTGTTCTCCATAGATTTCAGGGGAGAGCACAACACATAATGCAAGTGAGAGGCACATGGCTTCCCATGAACACAGAAAACCTGTGTTGTGAGTTTCTGATTCTGTCGAGGTGCTTTCATCTCAGGTTGTCTGAGTTACATTAACTCGGGTTGATAAAATGCTTTATACAAATCAGTTTTTTTTGTTTTTTGTTTTTTTTTTTTTAAATATTTTATTTATTTATTCGACAGAGATAGAGACAGCCAGCGAGAGAGGGAACACAAGCAGGGGGAGTGGGAGAGGAAGAAGCAGGCTCACAGCAGAGGAGCCTGATGTGGGGCTCGATCCCATATCGCCGGGATCACGCCCTGAGCCGAAGGCAGACGCTTAACCACTGTGCCACCCAGGCGCCCCAGTTTTTTTTTTTTTTTTTAATGAGGCCATCTGGTGGGTAGTCTGAATTTATATCTTAATATCCAAAAAAGTCCTTCTAGCAGGTTAAAAGCTGAAAATCTCACTGCTAGTACAGTGTTAGTAGGCACTATTTATAGCATGGCAAAACAGCCACTGTGATTACAACTTAATTCTTGGGTGACAAGAGACAGGATGTTAATTAGATCTTCAGGATAATAGTAATGACCATTTACTTGTACCAGGCATTTCCCCACATGTAATAGGTATGAATTCTCAGCATCACTCAGTCGGGTATACAAGAAACATAATGTTAATTTCTTTAACAAAATAATTAGAACTCACAATCTCCCTAGTGGTCAGAACATCATCTACACACTTCTAAGGAAGGTCTGATCCAGAAATGTGTTAGTCCAGATTTGGAATTCGATCATGTCTAGAATCCACCCCCCCTCCAATTTACTCTCCCTTTCCACCCGGGGAGGATACTAAGCCCAGGACATCTCACAGATGCCAACCTGGTAATAGTGGGGAGTGGGTGTCCACTTCCCTGTCTGGACCCTCAGGCCGTCTGCTGGCCTCTTACACTCAGTGTAAATTCATTTAATCAGACCTTGACAAACCTCCAAACGGAGACCAGTTCTGACTAGTCCCCATTAGATGCCTGGCTCAGATAACCTGGTGATGTGAAGCTTAATCCTCCCCTAGTTTCCAGTGGAAACTACCCACACAGCTGATATCTGGTACTTAGCTCCTTGTGCCCACAACAGGACCCTATACAGGTCCACGCATCTCTCCTCCTCAGCCAATGTTCACATCCCCCTTCAAGACCCTTGGGAAGTTTTGGATGTCTTGTCCCAATACCACTACAGGGCTCTGAGAGTCTTGGATTTATGAAAGGGGATTCATTTTGTCTCCACTGCTGTGTGTCTGAGTTGGAACCAGGAGCTGAGAAATTGTCATTTTTATCATTGGTCCAATTTTAAGGAATTTAGCTCCAGGACAAATGGTGACCCATATCTCCCCATCTACATGGGGATGAGATGGGGAAAATAAAAGAAAAAATTGGTTAATCCCTCAAATTACGATTCTGCCACACACACATGATCTCTAAATTCCACAGCACCTCTTACTTACAACTTACAATGAGAAAAATGAGGCTTAGAAAAGTTGAGGGACATGTTAGAGGTCCCACTGAAGCCAACAGTAGTACAGAAATTTGGACCCATCTGTCTGACTGCAGAGGGTGAGCTCTTACCCATTACTCTACAGATAGCAGAGGCTGAGGCTGGCCTATGGGACCTCACTTAGAACTTTTCTTTCAGGGTACATATTTGGGACTGTTGTATAGATCAAATTACCTTGCAATGGATCTATTTTATTCCTCCATTGTCAGATATTAGGGGCAATAGGTAAGTCATGTCTGCATTGTATAGGTTTCCTTCATAACAAATGGGACAACACTGAGATTCCAATGGTCGTCACCGTTTCTTGTGGATTAAAAGGAACTCCAGAGGGTCACTGGTTGGGATTGCACTTTGTTTATTCCAGATCACTGAGTGGCCAGTCTTGTCCTAAAAGTGATATCCTATAATGATAAAATTGGAAGACTGAAGACCTAGATTCTGGTCCCTGGTCTTCCACCTTCTCACAATGATGTCCTGAAACCAACATTGTCTTCTTCATTCATTGGTGTCTCTCTCTCTGTCTCTGTCTCTGTCTCTGTCTCTCTCTCTCTCTGTTAAATAGCACCAAGAAAGGGAGTTGTGGTTATTACTGACTTTGAGATCTTTAGAAGAAAGGAGAAGTTCATGGCAAGAATTGGACTCAGTAACTCATGGAAATACTTGAAGGGTTGTGCTGGTGCTCTTTCTAAAGTTTATATAGGGCTAGTTTTAGATGGCATAAAACGGATATATCTTGGATTTAAATGGTAGCAGATTCATTTCTGTGCTCCTAAATTTTACTAAAACTAATAGCAATATTTCTCAATCCATTAGAAGACTAAATTTCTTGCAGAAATAAATGACCACTGACATTTTATTTTTTAGCTTCCCCCCCCAATGACTAGGTACATGTTGATTACGAGCTATGTTAAAGTTGCAATCATTCATGTAAATTGGGAGGGGAAAAAAATAAATCACTGGCTATGACAAATGGAGAATAGAGATAAATACACATGCTATAAAAGTAAATGACTTTTGCCTCTGCCATAATGACTAAAATGAAAAAGATAATACCAAGTGATAGCAAGGATATAGAACTAAATTGTTTTTACTCTGTTGGTGGGAGTAGAAATTGATGTAACTTTGGACAATTGTTTAGTAATACCTGCTAAAGTGAATATATACATGTAAGTTTATTTTGAATATATGTGTAAGCATTATGTATATGTAATATATGCATACAGAATTACATATATGTATATATGTAATTATATATTATTATTATTACCTGTAACTGTATATAATATATATATATCCATGTAACCCTGTTCTGATATATATATTTCCCAAAAGACACAAATGAGTATATCCATAACAGCCCATTTATAAAAACCACAAATGCCCATCAGTAGTATGATGACATTGTGTTGTATTTATACAGTTGATCATTTGCAACAAAAAGAATGAATAAACCAGGAGTTCACACAACATTGATGAATTTCATGCAAAAAAAGTATAACAAAAGAAACCAGATACAAAAGAGAATATAGTATATAATGCAATTAATTAAAAAATCTATGGTCTTAGAAGTCAAGACAGTAACTAACTTTGGTGGGAAGAGCATAGTGGGATGGGACTTCTGGGGTTCTGATCTAGGAACTGAGTAGATAGGTTCATTCATTCTGTAAAAATTCATTGAGCTGTTTTGCACTTTTCTGTATATATGTATATGTCCAGAAATTTGCTTTCAAAAAGGCAATGTATGAAAAGGACCAGGAGAAGCACAGATGGAAACAGTAGCACAAACTAAATACTGTTAACAAATTAATTGGGCATAAATCATAAAATGTTATTCAAATGTAGAATACCACATATGCTGAATTTAAAATAGACGTTAGTGGCCCCATCACTAGGGTTTAACATTACTTCTAAGAAATTCCACAAATCTCAAATCTGTCACAAGACTCGTTATATCATCATTCAAGATGCTCAGTACTAAGCCACAACAACAAAATATAGCACACCCTCAGAAAAACTGTGATAGAAGCAGAATGGGAGTTCTTTCGCACTTTTCCTTTTATCCCAGATTCTAGAAGCTCAGAGCCCTCATCTCCCTCTTTGGGTCTGTCCAGAATCTTTTATTCAGGCTGCATGCACATTTCACCACAATTAGGTAACCTGTTTAGCATTACTAGCCTGAGTCAGCTCATTTCATATCAAATGAAACTGGTCTATATTTAAAAGAAGGAATTCATAATGTACCAGCATAATCTAGGAACTTAATCATTAGGTTGAGAGCTCCAGGCCCCAATCCCCCTGACATGCCTGTTTTCTCTGGCTTTGACTCACAATCATGTGTTTTCAAAATGGACAAGAGAATGAGCCTAAAAGCAAAATTGCTGGTGACTAAGAATAGGAGCCAGCAGTCCTGGGAAGAATGCAGGGCTCCGGTGCTTAGCAAGAAAGCTGTGGAAGCTTGTGTTCATGCAAAATAAGCATGGGGTTGGGGGATTGATGTGAGCTTTGAAGAACTGAATTCCCCAGAGCTGGTATCTGAATCCTCTATGATTAAATAAACTTGCCATATTTGTTTGTGGCTTGTGGTTAAACACAAGTGTTGTATGGCTTTATTTTTTTTCTTTTTATTTATTATAATGTCCAGGAGAGTCCACATTTGCTGTTTTCTCGCATTTTCTGCCACATCTCCAGCATTTATTAAATAAGCTGTACTGTACTAACTGCTCAATACATTTTTTATTTGAATGATTTGAATATAATCTCTAAGTCAAATCCAACCTGAAGGTTATCTCAGCTATTCCAGTCCTTACACAAGTGAGCCTGGGAGAACACAATGCCTATTTAAGTGAACAAATCAAAGACTCTTGACTATTTAGCAAACTGGCTCCAGAGTTCTCAATTCACAACCTATTTAAATATCAAAAATAATAATCACTTATGATTGAGAGTTTACTATGTGTGAGCCACTAACCTGGTCATTTACCTGCATTTTAACTTAATTATCACAGCAATCTAATGAAGTAGCTGCTCTTCTTAGCCCTATTTTACAAGTGAGAAAACTGAGGCACAGAGAGATAACTTGCCCCAAATGGCACAGATGTTTAGTGATCAGCCAGGATTTGAACCCAGGATCTAAAATAGATTAATACAGTATATGAAAAATAGTATAATCCTTTAACCAGACTGCTCTGATAACCTTTGCCCCATCATCATGATGTAGTGATTTTGGAGAAAATGGAACAAATTTGATCTTAATCTGAATAATTTCTTGAATCAGATCAAATCTCCAAAATATAATGTGGTACGTTTCTTGAGGAGAAGACTGTGCCCGCTCATGACCAGTAAGGGTCGATTGCATGTCTTGGGGCTGCCCTGGCCCATACCTAGTCCTGGAGCAATTTGTATTGTCCATTCTCACTCATTAAAGTGTCTCTGTACAGAAAATCATATGTTTACCCTGTGAACCAACTTGTCTTTGCCAGAAATGTCCAAACCTTCTCAATTAAAGCTCGGGCATCTAGAATGGAGGCTAGATTAAGGATGAAACCGATTTCTTCATCTGACCCAGGACTCTCAGGATCAAGACCAAATTCTTGACCAGATACAAGTTGTCCAGGCACCTCTGGGTTTCCCTCCATAGAGGTGGTCCTTGTTTGGACAAGCAGACACCTCTCTTACCTTCTTATTAAAGGAAGTAAATGCCACAATCCAACCTTGTGAAATCAGGTGGCATTCCAGGAGGACATGGTGTGCCTTATTTTCAGGGCTGAGGACATCCCTGCAGATATTTTAGGCTCAATTTGGGCTGGGTGGGCTGAGAGAATCCTGTGATCCAGTACGTGTAGGCTCAGCTGTGCCTGGTGTTTCCAGGAAGCTCAGTGACCCTTTCTGGGCTCCAAAGTGGTTCTTAGCCCTCAGGAGCCTTTTATCCAGCAAAGTCCCCTTTTGGAAAAACAGTCCTGGGACCCACTTATTCTTGTTGATGAGACTGATCAATCTCCTAGGTCCTGCAGGTGCATTCTTCTGGAACACATGACTTCAAGAACAGACCTCTACATGGGAGCTAAAAGTCCCTTGCAAAAATAGTGAGGGATCTTGTCATTGTGATTGCCAAAAATATTCTTCAAACTTGAGCAAAACAAACAAAAACCAACCTTTAAATCTAGGTTTGGATTCCTGTGTGAGATATGGCTGGATCCAGGATTTCAAATGGTGTCATTAGGATCTGACTTTCCTTCTCCATATTTTGGACCTTCTTCCCTATATTTGTAGTAGAGTTTCACCACATGCAGCCACAGGGATCACAACCAGGTCTGAGCTTCAGTGATTCTTCTTGAGACTTTCTGCTTGAGACCTCAGAAAGAGAGAGACTACTTCTCTCCCAGTGCGTATGTCAGTCCTTAAATAAATGCCCTAACTGAAGTAGGGATAAAAGAGATGATGAACCCTTAAAAAGTGTTGTTATATGCTAGTTGCAGTTTAATACTTTATTTACATGTATTAATTCATTTAATTTTTCCATGAACCCCATGAAAGAGGAGTTATTATTACTATGTCCATTTTACAGATATGGAAACTGAGCTACAGAGAGATTAAGTAACTTGTTCAAGGTCATACAGCTGGTAATTGGTGAGCTGATATTTGAAACCAGGGCGTCTAGCTATGGAACACATGCTCTTCACAGTCCACTGTTGTATAGAAGCATATAACAGATAGCTGGTATATGATGGATAGCATAAGTGGATGAGGAAGAAACAATTTTCTAAAATAAAACTTTCTGTTCAGACAAAAATTAATAGTAATAGAGATCCACTGATCTCGTCCTCTAGATTTAGGTTACACTTGTACAGGTCACTGAACTCTGATCCTTCATCATCATTGTAAGCAAAGTATTGGTCTAGATGAGGGTCAGAAATACACAACACAAATAATACTACCACCATTAAGCCCATGCTGTTCCCATGGCAGACATTACTAATAGATCACCACACCGTTTGTCCTTTAAACCTGGATGCAGCCTCAGGATCCTTTTCAACACACGGATCCAGGCAGCCTTACTAGTTGGACAGAGTTTACTAGTGAAAATGAGACCTGTTGCCATCCTAGATTAAAAGATGAAAGATTTTAGATAACAAAGCATAATCAGAGAAGTTTTTTACATGCTCATGAACAAATGAAGTTCTAAGAATTCTTGAAGAATTCCCTCATCTATGCTCCAGGTGATCCTGCTGAACTGTTTGGGTTTTGTTTCTTGTCCTCTTCCAATAAGGACAGAAACAGTGATCACATACCATAAACCTAATATGCTCAGATACGTTTACACCCACTCTCTGCAGTGCATTCCATCAGGACTACTGAGACAGGCCAGCAATCTAGAAAGGGTCCAAGGGCTCAAATGTAAAGCCACCTAAATATTTTTTACCTGGGATCTTGAAAAAAAATTCTTTACAGGGCAGGAACCTGTTCTTCGAGGTGTGGGGAGTAAACTCTTTCACTTTTGTTATGAGGAAGTTGAAACTCAGTGAGAGGTTAAGAGATTTTTCTAAAGTCACACAACTGAAAGTAACAGAATTGGGTCCTAGACATCAGGCATCTAGCAACAAATCAATAAATACCTAGTGAGATTTTTCAGTCCAGGCTATGTGCTAGAAGCTAAGGGTTTGGAAATGGCTTGAGCCAGTGTGTCTGTCCTGCCACATACTTTCTAATTGGCAAGACCGGAAGAATATAAAACACTGAAGAGATAAAAAGTAGGTACTCCATGAATGCTGAAGTTACCTTTAGCTGTTAGGCATCCTGAGGGTCATGCTTCCATCCTCTTTGGGGTGTGTTCCCTTTCAAGGCACACCTAGCATATAGGTATATATGCTCACCCTATGGTAAGAGGGGAAGCAGAAGTACCGGAGTTTTCTAATTGGGCCTCATGAAATCTTATGCCTCCTCCCACCTTAGGAATTTGAGGCTTGTGATTCTCTGGACTTGACTTTCTCTTCCTCACCCTTCTTTATTCATTACTCTGACTCATCCTTTACCTTCAACCCCAAGGTCCCTTCCACAGGAAGGTATTCATGGATGGCCACCTCCCACCCCTGCACTCTGTTTAGTTTACCTTATGCTTGTGTGGTTTTGTACAGCTCATCTGTGTTACACACCTGAAGTAACTGATCATTTAATGACTGTCTTTCATGATGAGGAGAACAAAGACAAAAGAAATTTTAGAAAAAATAAAATATCCTTACAACTTATGCCTATTAATGAGTCCTTGAGACAGGCAGAGTGACCTTCCTCTAGGAACTCAACTGCCTCAATGTTAACACTTTGTTAAGGGCAAAAGGCAGCTTTACCTTAACATTAGCCCAACCTCCAGAGTCCTTTAAGTCTCCTTTAATGTGTAAAAATTTCTTTGGGAACTTCCTTGATCTCTGTCCCCCAAGATATATGTTAGCAATCGTCCTTCAAGCTTATGGCCCGCTGATATACATCTGAAGGCTCTCGTGACTAAGGTTTTACTAGACAGTAGTAATGACCTTTTCCTAACAACAGCTGGCCCCTCAAGGTCCTGGAAACCTTGCTTCCGAATTCCCTAGAGACTTACATTATTCCCTAACCCCCTCCCAACTTGAAAGTGTATAATCAGCCACTCCTCACAACCCCAGTGCAGCTCTTTCTGTCCATGGATCCTGTCCCCATGCTTTAATAAAACCACCTTTTTGCACCTAAGATGTCTCAAGAATTCTTTCTTGACTGTTCATTCCTGAACTCCAACATTTTCTTATCAACTCATACTGGAATGCAAACTCCTTGATGGTTAAAACATGTCTGTCCCTTCTCCTGTTGTATCCGCAGGCTTTAGTTCAGTACTTTGCTAAGAGTACCTCCTCAATGTGTTGATTAAGGAGAGAAGGAAGAGAAAAGAGACATGTATACACCTTGAGGCCTTAAGCTTAATAATAATTGTGAAAATGAGACTAATGCTTATTGAGCCATTATGTCCCAGGCTTCTCTCATTTCCCTGAGATGGAGATTTCATCATCCCTATTTTGTAAATAAGAGATCAAAATCCAGAAAGGTATAGTAACTTGTCTAAACTCACTCAGCTATTAGGTGATACATAGAGGATTTAAACTCTGTCTGACTCCAAGGTTCATTCTGGAGTCTCTGTTATCCAAGAGCAGGGTTTCTCAATGTTGGTTTTAGTGGGCTGCAGAATCCCTTGTTGCTGAGGCTCCTAGGTGCACTGTAGGAGTTTAGCAGCCTCCCTGGCCTCTACTCACAGATACCAGTAAAACCCCACACACACCAGTTGTGACAACCAAGAATGTTTCCAGACATGGCCAAATGTCTCCTAGGGGACAAAATCATCTCTGAGAACCACTGCCTTAATCTGCTCTATCCTCTAAAAGGCAAATTAAAATTCACACTTTCTCGAAAAATAGGTTTTTTTTCCTAAGTCTTAAATTTCCTTTCACCTTGCTTTGCTGAATTCAAATTAAGGAAACTTTCAAATCTGGTGAACACTTCATTGGTTATACTCTACCACTTATTAGACTTTTCAGAAACTTGACAGACCGCCCCCTAACCCCACCCTTCTGTCATCTTTGAATCTGAAAAGAAAGAGAATAGCCTTGATTTCAAGGGAAGGCAAACACAAAAGTGATGGCTCACCCTTAAACGGGGAATTTTTGATTTGCTATCGGATTATCCCTTTTTTGTTCATAGCCACCAACAGTCCAAAGATAGTTGTGGAATTAAATGTGTTGTTAAGTTTTGTCTGTTCCATCTAATTTTATATGCTTATTTTCATTCACTGCAAAGGGGAGTTTTTTAAAAGCTGAAATGTTTATTAAGACATGTTCTAAACAAACTATATTAAGAATGAAGAGATGGTCTATAGTAATAGAGAAATTGGTGACACCTGGTGGTGGACTGTATAAAACTTCTTAGAGTTTAAACAGGGTTATTATTATTATTTAAGAATAATCTGTGCTATTTCAGTCAAGTACTATGAAGTATTTTTGGCTCACAGCTGTTTTAATGAGCAGGGCAGGAGCATATAATTGCAAAGGGTTTAACTGTGGAATTCAGAATAGCTAATACACCCCCCCTCCCCTGTGTAAAAGCTTTGTGCAGACAGGAACAGAGAGCAGAGGCATATCCATATGCTTATAAGACCTCCATCAGGAACTGGCTCTGGCTCTTATAATCATAAAGTGAACCACGGGTTACCTTAGGGTTTGGCTCACCAGGAGAAGATATGGCTTAGACATGGTTGCTATCAGGGAGGGTCTAGTGAGATGGAAAATAGATGCTACTTGCCTGGTGTGGCAAGGATATAGTCAAGAGAGACCAGGCATGCATAACAGCCATCATCATAGTTACCTTTCATTAGCTCCTCTGCTGAAGTTCAGCCTGAAATATACAGGTGATTGTCTCAGTTGTGTGTGTACATGTGTGTGTGTGTGTGTGTGTGCAGGCAGATGGTGGTAATTAGAGGTCACTTCACTAGTCCCAGGCACTCACAGTGCAAGCTGGCTGCCTCGGAGGTAAATGCTTCTCTTGTATTTGCAGAGAATCTACAGAACTGTGAGGATTTTGAATCCTAGGCTGATTGATGATTGGTATTTCCCTGCAGTCACTCCTGGCCCTGCCTCTTGCTGATGAGCATTTCCTTTGACTTGCTGTAGCTGCTAAAATTAGTTCCTCTAGGACATGCTTGGAAAACCTGCTACTGGAAGATGGTTTAATTCTAGGATGGGGACCGAGCCCCTAAATGTGCCTTGCACTGTCGTAAGTCTGGGTTATAAAGGCAACAGACACAGCCCTGCGCTCAAGAGTACAAAGTCCAGTGATCATATCGTTCTTGGGTTTGGTGCTATGGAGGTAGAGCACAAAGTGCACATGGGACATAAAGGATGACAGGGCCAGTAGAAGCCACCACACCTGGAAGTCCACCTAGTTTCCATTCTCCTTGAGTTTGGTTTAACCAGAGTCCTAGGAGAGGTCGTACCTTTGGGAAACTGTTCATCTGAGGGCTCTTCCAATCTGGGTAGCCTTAACCCGAGTATTCTCTCTCTCTCTCTCTCTCAAAGTAATCTCTATGCCCAACATGGGGCTTGAACTCACGACCCCAAGATCAAAAGTTGCATGCTCCACCACCTAAGCCAGCCAGGTGCCCCAACCCAAGTGTTCTCTTGTCACACAAAACTCCTTCACCTCCTGACCTAGTACCTTCTGTATGGGCTTCATTTCCTAGTTTAAAGGCCACTTTCTGGGTGTCACTGGAGTCCAAGATGATAGCTTCCTTCCTTACGTTTCATTTGACAATAAATAGAAATACTGGAAACAACCTAAATGTTTAACCATCAGAATTTGGTTAAATATATCATGGAATAATATGCAGTGACAAAAAATGATGACATAGAAAATTTCTTGGAAAAAATATTCACAATATTTTGTTAAGCAAAAAATTCAATTATAAAAGAGTGTGTATAATATTTTCAGTGGCCACAACCATGAATTGCTGCTTTAGGATGAAACCAGAAATTACCCCAGGAAAGTACTGAGTAGGGGAAGATCGTATGTAGTAGGACTCCAAATACACAACACACACACACACACACACACACACACACACACACACACAAATGGAATAAACAACTTACGAAATACTCACCAAAATGTTACCAGCGATCACGTCTGGGTATCCATGAACATGTAATAATTTATAACCTAGAAAAGTTTATAAAATCCAGCCTCAAGGCAATCCAATAGAGAAAGGATAGTCTTTTCAACAAATGGTGCTGGAAATACATTTACATGCAAAAGAATGAATCTAGACACTGACTTACGCCTTGTACAAAATTTAAGTCAAAATGGATTAGAGACCTTAATGTAAGATGCAAAATTACATAACTTCTAGAAGAGGACATGGGGAGAAAATCTAGGTGACCTGGGGTATAGTGATGACTTTTTAGATTCAACTCTGGAAACAACGTGAAAGCAAAAATGGAAAAGTTGGGCAAAAACTTATTCTCTGTGAAAGGTACTGTTAAGAAAATGAAAAGTCAGCTCAGACTGGGAGAAAATATTTATAAAACATATATCTGATAAGGGTCTTGTAGCCAAGATGTATTTAAAAAAAAAAAACTCTTAAAATTCTAATAAGAAAACAGCCCAATTAAAAACTGCATGGACACCTAGCCAAGGAAGAGATGCATATGGAAAATGAGCATATGAGAAGATGCTAAACATCAGACGTAATTAGAGAATCGCTAATTAAAACAACAATGAGATAGCACTATGTACCTATTAGAATGGCAGAAATGTAAAACATTGACAACATCCAAAGCTGGTAAGGACCTGGAGCAACCGGAAATCTCATTCATTGATGGTGGGAATACGAAATTATACAGCCACTCTGGAAGACAGTCTCTACTTACAATCTCTACCCTGGAAGAGAGTTTGTTAGTCTCTTACAAAGCTAAACCTAGTCTACTATACAATGAAACAAGCATACCCTAGATATTTACCCAAATGAGTTGAAAACATGTACACACAAGAAAACTGCCCACATATGTTTATAGCAGATTTATTCACAATTGCTAAACACTGGGAGCAATCAAGATGTCCTTCAATAGTTGAATGGATAAGCAAATTGTGGTACCTCCATACAATGAAATATTTTCAAAAATAAAAAGAAATGAGCTATCGATCCACAAAAGACATGGAGGAAACTTAGGTGTATATTGCTAATTAAAAGAAACCAATCTGAAGAGGTTATATACTGTATGAGTTCAACTGTAGGACACTGTAGGGAGGGCAAAACTATAAAGACTATAAAATGATCAGTGGTTGCCAGGGCTTCCAGAACAATGTGGGGGAAGGAGGGAGGGAGGAATAAGTGGAGCATAGGGAATATTTAGAGCAGTGAAACTATTCAATGTGGTACTAAAATAGTGTCTACATGACATGCATTGGGCAAAACCTGTAGAACGTACAACAGGAAGGGTGAACCCTAGTATAAATCATGGACTTTAGTAAAAATAATGTATTAATAGGTTATCAACTGCAGCAAATGTACCACACCAATGCAAGATGTGAATAATGGGGAGAAATGTGTTTTATGGTGGAGGGAGGGGGTAGAGAGGAGGAACTGTGTGGGAACTTCCTGTTCAAGTTTTATGTAAACTTAAAGCTTATCAAGTAATAAAAGTCCACTCATATCTTAAAAAAGAAATCTAGCTTCCAATAAACCCTTTGAAGACTCCCTTCTGATATTTGGCCCTAATGGACAAACCATTTGGCCTTTTATTCTCTTCCGGGAAGAAGTGTTCCTAAGGAGTTAAGTCCTAAATGGTGGGAAGTCTAGGTGTCTAGTCCCTTCAAACTACTGAAGGAAGTGGGGTGCCTGGCTGGCTCAGTTGGTAGAGCATGTGACTCTTGATCTTGGGATCGTGAGTTCAAGCCCCACGTTGGGTATAGAGCTTACTTAAAAAAATAAAAAAATAAAAAATAAAGTGGTTAAGGGTTAATTTTTTAAAAATACCAAAGGAAGTATTGGGTGGGGGTGGGGAGGTGTCTAGCTTTCTTGGTCATTTTTTCTCTCCTTTTTTGTACATCTTTAATCAAGTAGATGGCACTAGAGTAAATTTCTAAGCAGGAAATCTGGCTGCCTTTGGATTCAAATGCCTTCTGAATATTTTTCAGAGGTTTCTAACAGCTTATCACTGCCATCAGCCTGAAGTGTAAGAACCATTAGAGAACTGTGGGCCAGACTCTAATCTATGAGTTACGTACACATGGAAGTAGTCTTATTAATTCCATTCATAACTGAGGAAAACGGCAGCTCAGGGGCTGTGCCTAGTTTGCCCAGGGGCACACAGCTAGTTAATACACACAGTGACATTGCAGAGACTGCTGATCACCCTCTCTACTCTGTTCAGACAGTCTTTCCAAGAGTGGGGGATATTTCAGAATCCAGCAGTCCTGCCACATGCCAAATCATTTTCTGGTTTACCTTCCCTCCTTCAACTCTCACGTTGCATTGCAGCCTCATCACTGTCCAAACAGTGGCCATATCAGTGAATGTTAGGGTACCCGCTTCTTTTTGGGGGGGAGAGAAGCATGGATGCTTTTTAAGGCTATGCAAATAGTCCCTCTCCTAGAATTCTTGCCTCATGCTTTTGCTTGCAAATTCTTTAAAGGTGAAGACTTTTCTTGGCTTCATCTTGGTTACCTCGTATGCTGTTAGGTACTAAGGTAGTGCTCAGTAAACTTCTGTTGAATGAATGAATGAATGGAATCATACCTCTGTCATAACAGTTATTTCATGCTGACCTGTTGTCATTGACTATCAAGCACATTTCTTATTGAGCTCCTACTATACCCCAGGGAATCGTGATGGGGTTCAGCTGTGAACAAGATAGGCGATGTCCCTGCTCGGGTGGTATTTGCATTCTATTGCAAAGAGAAAGGCCGTAAGCAGATTAATAAATTTCGTAGTGCATATAACTTTTTAAATTGAATTTTTATTGAGGTAATTGTAGATTCACATGCAATTATAAAAAATAATACAGAGATCTCGTGTACTCTTTCCCCAGTTTTTCCCAGTACAAACATCTTGGAAAATTATATAGTAGGATATCGTAATGAGGATAGTGATATGGATACAATCCACCTATCTCTTCCTGGTTTCCCCAGTTTTACTTGTATGTACTCTGTGTGCGTGTATATGTGTGCACGTGCATGTGTGTCCACTTATATACAATTTAATCACATGTGTAGGCTTGTGTATCCACCACTACAGTCAAGACAGAAAATAGTTCCATCACCACAAGGATCCCTTGTGTTGCCTTTGATAACATACCCACTTCCCTCTTCTACCTCCTTGTCCTTAACTGCTGGCAAACAGTAATGTGTCCTCTTTTTCTATCATTTTGTCCTTTTTATAAGAAAGTTATATAATGGAATCTCACGGTATGTAACCTCCAGGGATTGGCTTTTTATTTTCACTCAGGCTTTCCTTCCAATTCATCCAGGTTGTTCTAAGTATCAGTGTTCAATCCTTATTGCTGTGTAGTAGTCAACGGTATAGATAAAGCACAGTCTAAGAATTCACTCATTGAAGAACACTGAGGCTCTTTTCAGTTAATGGCTGTGATGAATGAAACTGCTATGATCATTTGTATAGAGGTTTTATGTGACTATAAGTTTTTTTCTCTCAATATTTTATTATAAAATGTTTCAAATGTACAGCAAGGTTGAAACAATTTCATTGAGCTACACCTACCACCTAGGTTCTACCTTTAATTTTTTAGTTAATAGACTTTATTTTTTAAAGCAGTACTAGGTTTACAGGTAAAATTGGCCAGATAGTATAGAGAGTTCCTGTATACCCTTCTCGTCTATATAATTTGTCCTACTATTAATATCTTGCGTTGGTATGGTATATTTGTTACAACTGATGAACCAATATTGATATATTATTAACTAAAGTTTGGAGGTTTAAATTAGGGTTCACTCTGTTGTACATTCTATGGCTTTTATCAAATACATAATATCATGTATGTACTTTTACAGTATCCTACAGTATAGTTTCACCACCCTAAAAATCCCCTGTGCTCCACCTGTTCATCCCTCCCTTCCTCCCCCCTGGAGCCCATGGCAACCACTGATCTTTTTTTTTCCAGCTTTATTGAGATATAATTGACTTATAACATTGTGTAAGTAATAAGGTGTACAATGTGATGACTTGTTACACGTATATATTGTGAAATGATTACCACACTAAGGTTAGTTAACACATCTTTGACCTCACCTAGTTTTCAGCCACTGATCCTTTTATTGTTTCTGTTGTTTTGCCTTCTCTAGACTGTCATATAGTTGGAATCATACAATATGTAGCCTCTTAGACTGGCTTCTTTCAATTCCTAATATACATTTAAGGTTCCTCCATGTATTCTGTGGCTTGATAGCCCATTTCTTTTTATTGCTGAATAATACTACATTGTTTGGAAGTACCACAATTTGTCTATCCATTTAACTATTGAAGTAGCTATTTCGGTTGCTTCCAGTTTGAGGCAATTATGAATAAGGCTGCTATAAACATTTGTGGGCAGGTTTTAGGTGAACATAAGTTTTCAACTCATTTGAGTAAATACCTAAGGACACAATTACTAGATTGGATTAAAATACATTCAGCTCTGTAGGAAAGTACCAAACTGTGTTCCAGAATGATTGTCCCATTTTGTATTCTGCCTGTCAACGAATAAGAATCCCTGTTGCTCCACAGTCTTATCAGCATTTGGTGTTATAAGTATTTTAGATTTTAATCACTAATAGGTATGTAGCAGTATCCCATTGTTGCTTTAATTTGTAATTCCCTAATGACATTTGATGTTGAACGTCTTTTCATATATTGAGCATCTTTTCATAGACTTATTTTCCATCTGTATCTCTTCTTTGGTGAGATGTCTTTTCAGATCTTTTGACCATCTTTAAGTGTTTTTTTTTTATTGTTGTGTTTTAAGTGTTCTTTCTATATCTTTAAGTGTTCTTTCTATATCTTCTATATCTATATCTTCTATACAAGTTCTTTAAAAAAAAAGTTTTTATTTATTTGATAGAGAGAACATGCGCTGGGGGGAGGGGCCAAGGGAGAAGGAGAAGCAGGCTCCCCACTGAGCAGGGAGCCCCATGTGGGGCTCAATCCCAGGACCCCGGGATCATGACCTGATCCAAAGTCAGTTGCTACTGACTGGCCACCCTGACCCCCTAAGTTTTTGTTTTTGTTTTTGTTTTTAATGAAGTCCATCCTGTCAATTTTTTTCTTTCATGGATTGTGTTTTTGGCATTGTACCTAAAAAGTCATTACCAAATCCAAGGTCACTTAGAAACACTTTCTTCTATATTATCTTTAGAAGTATTATAATTTTACTTTTTATATGTAATTATAGTCTATTTTAAGTTAAGTTTGTGAAAGTTGTAAGGTCTGTGTTAAGGTGTTTTTTTTGTTTTTTTCAGATGGGTTCTAGTTCTAGCGTTGTTGGTTGAAAATACTATCCTTTCTCCATTGAAATGCGTTTGTTCCTTTGTCAAATATCAGTAGACTCTATTGATATGGGTCAATTTTTGGGCTCTCTTTTCTGTTCCATTGGTCTGGTTGAATATTCTTTCTCCCGTACCACATTGCGATGATTATTATAGATGTTCTTTATCACACTGGAGAAGTTCTCTTTGAATCCTGGTTTGCCTTGGAGTTTTAATTTTTATTTATTTATTTTTAGAGAGGAGGGGAGGGGAAAGAGAGGCTAGAGAATGAATCTTAAGCAGGCTCCACACCAAATGCGGAGCCCAACATGGGGCCCAGTCTCACAACCCTGAGATCATGACCTGAGCATCAGACACTTAACTGACTGAACCACCCAAGCTGCCCCTGCCTTAGAGCTTTTAATTGTGAATGGCCGTTGGATTTTGTCAAATGCTTTCTCTGCACTGACTGATATGCTCATATGATTTTATTTATTTTGTTGATGTGTTGAGTTGCATTGTTTGAATCAAATTTGCATACCTAGAATAAATTCCAGGTACACTTGGACACTTGGTCATGATCAGTGACCAAATAACAACCAGATACACACTTGGTCATGGCATATAATTTTTTTTTTCACTGTTGGACTCAGTTTGCTAATGTTTTGTTAATGATTTTATTTTTTACTTTTTAAAAATATTTAATCTATTTATTTGACAGAGAGAGCAAGAGCACACAAGCAGGGGGAGCACCAGAGGGAGAGGGAGAAGCAGGTTTTCCACTGAGCAGGGAGCCTGATGTGGGGCTTGATCCCAGGACCCTGGGATCATGACCTGAGATGAAGGCAAACATTTAACCAACTGAGCCACCCAGGTGCCCCTTCTTGATGATTTTATACATAAGTTCATGAAAGATATCAGTCTATAGTTTTTTATTCTGTGATGTCTTTGTCTGGTTTTTGTATCAGAATAATGCTGGCCTCAAAAATAAGTTGAAAAATATTCCCTCTTCTATTTTCTGAAAGAGATTGTGTAAAGTTGGTGTTAATTATTTTTTGAGTGTTTAGTATAATTTCTAGTGAAACCATCTGGGACTAGAGATGCCTTTATCGGAAGCTCTTTAATTACAAATTCAATTTCTTTAATGGTTATAGCACTATCCAGATTGTTTATTTCATGTTGATTGAGTTTTGGTAGTTTGTTGTTTTGGAGGAATTGGTCCATTTCGTCTAAGCTGTAGAATTTATGAATATAAAGTTATTTGTAGGATTTCCTAATTTTTCTTTTGCATGTGCTTTTAAATAATGGTAATTGCATGAATAAAATAAACAGGAGTGATAAGGAAAGGCCTCTCTGAGGAACTGATATGTGAGCTGAAATCTGAAGGAGTCAGATATGGAAAACTGCAGAAAGCATTCCAGGCAGAGGGAGAAGTTAGTGCAAAGGCCCAGAGGAAGGGACAAGGTTGGTCTTTTTAAGGAATTAAGAAAATAGCTGAAGTAGAAGAAGCAATAAGGAGAATGGTTGGAGTTGAACCTGGAGAGGAGGACAGGGATTAGAGATATGGTGGCCTTGGGCCACAGGAAGGACCTTAGATGTTATTATAGGAGAAGAGAGATATCATTGGATGGTTTAAGGTAGGAAAAAATAATGCCTGGATTTATATTCATCAAAGATCGTAGTGGCTGCTGTGTGGTGAATGGATTGTAGGAGAGCCAAGAATCAGAAGACAAGTGATGAAGAGTTTGCAGTCTTCTCTGCAAGATGATAGTGGCTTGGATGCTGGGGCAGCAGAGACGATGGAGAGTAGGAGGCGGAGTGGGAACATGGCTTGAAGTGACTGTTTCTACCGCTCTTTTGACTACTGACCTACGTGCCTGCTCTTGAGGAGTAAAAACAACCACCCTTTTTTGTTGAGCATTCAGCAGAGTTACTCAGTTCATGAAAGTTTAAATAAATTCAGACTATCAAAAATCATCTCAGCTATGTTTTGACTTTTTTTTTTCATAGTCCATTCAGGCTGTTCCCACCAAAAATACCATAGACTGGCTAGCTTATAAACAACAGAAATCTATTCCTCACAGTTTTGGACTCTGCAAAAATCCAAGATCAAGTCATCGGCAGATTCAGTGTCCAGTGAGTGATGCTTCCTTATCAGTGGCTACCTTCTTGCTCACAAGGCAGAAGGTGGGGGGAAGCTCTCTGGGGTTTCTTTGTACAGGCCTTAAGACCTTTCAAGACCTAATCACTTCCCAAAGACCCCCACCTCTAAATCCATCACACTGGAGATTTAGGATTTAATATATGGATTTAGGTGGGGGGAGGAGGAACACAAACACACGGTCTATAATAACAGGACCATCTAAATTCATGAAGTTAAAGTTCAAGCTATCAAAAATCTCAGCTACATTGTGGCTTTCTTCTACAGCGTGAATTATCCTAAAAGTTTTGTGCAGGCTTATGATTCACTGCCTAACTTTACAGGGTTCCTTGAAAAGGCCCTGGCCATTTGTTTTGTCAGAGGCTCAGGCCATTGTTCCGCGTTGAGAGATAACAAGAGTACAGTTTAATGTGCTACAGATGTCTGGGACGGTGACTCAGGCTCCTGGCAGAGATCCAAGGCAGGAAACCTGCTGCTGCAATTCGTATTCTCTGTGTCTATGCCGGAAATGGCTCGAGCTGTAATTGCAGAGTTTATAGTGATGTAAATGCAGCCAAACCCCAAGTGATGCCTCGCAGATGTACATCATTAGGAGAACTCTCAGCCTCTCTTATATGCTGTTCAGAGGCGATTCATTTGCAATCAATTTCAAAGACTCTGTGGACGGGAAGAATGTTCTCTCATATTGTCTAGCTCCTTTAAAAATCTGTCCTCCTGACATTTTGATAAAAGGTAATAACCAAACCTCTTGTGTTCAATAGAATGTGCTTATAATAACAAGCCTGGCATTAAAAAAAAAAAAAGACCCAAAGTATCAACAGCCCTTTAGAAATGGAATATATCATTTTCCATTTGACCCAATTGTCTGCAGCACCTTTTCTGGCTTTACCTATGTTACGATTAGTAAGGAGGCCGACACTTGCACTCACAAGTCAGAAAGCCTGGGGGTACAACTCTGCTTGTTTCCTAATGGGGGAAAAAAAAAGTTTTGGTCTACTTGAGTATATAAGGTCTTAGAAATATAGAGGAAATGGTTAATATGCAATTGTAATAATTAAATATTATAATATTAAGATTTAATTTAATTCCTTATGTAGTACATTTAGGTTCCAGTGAGAAACAGATACATACTCAAACAAGATGGTTCATTATAAAGGGAGCGTGAATGAAAGTGTAGTTTGTTGTAGGCGGAACCACCAGGGGGCAGCATAGTTGCCTGGGGTTAGTAGCAGCAACTAGACCTGCCTGTACCCGCGCAGGAAGAAGAACCTGCCCTGTGGAACCTGGAAGGAGGGAACGGTCAAGAGAAGGTGGTGACCTCCAGTGAGGGGTGACCTCATAGGGAGCAAAACTGAGGAAACCCATACCCTGACCTCATTCTTCCCCTCTCTCCCACGCTCTGATTTTCTGGGCTTCCACTGGCTGAATCCAGCCCAAAACAGAGGCCAAGGGAGGCCACGGGTGTGATCCATCCAGGTTACCTCCTGGGGAAAGGGTAAGGGAAAAAAGGGGAAAGTAGATCTGGAGGGGCAAATTCATATGTTTTTAAAGATTTATATCCTAACATCATGTATTTATTTTGAAATATTGCCTTTGCCTATTTAAGCATTTCCTGAAACTATTTCATGTGAACTCTTTTCATATATCAATTTTGATTTCATCGCTAGAGCCATCTTTAAGTCCCCTAACACAGCTTTAAGAGATCTTCATTTTCTAAAATATAGAACTCTTAAATCTTTCTATGATCCTATCACTGGAATTTTTACCCATGTCAAAAGTACAGAATCATACGTTATGACAGTTTGAAAATTCTTCTTGTAGGTGTGTTTATATACTTCACTATAGCTACTTATTGTTTTACTCCTAAAAATTATTCTAATAGTTACTTATAATGATATTTGTTCCTTGTACTTGAAAAGTCATATTAACAGAAAATATGATGAAATATGTACAAAATTTCTTTGCCTTTCCTTTGACCAATTCTACCAGCTTACCTTAATATGCGTCCAAAAGGAGGATTGATTGAGGTCACTTCAGAAATGTTATGTGTTCCCTAAGTGGCGTTTAGGGATGGCGTACTCTAATTTGAGAGATTTGATGATGATACGAATGATAAGGCGATTACTTTTTACTTCAGGAATAATCTTACGGAGGGAAACATTCCTTTGTTCAGGCATGTATAATGCTAAGACTGTCTAGACTTCAGTTTCCTCATCTCTGGAATAAGAATAAGACTTGTATTTACCCCACCAGAGTTACTGAGAAAAATTGAAAAGATGAAATTAACACAAAATTGGGAACACAGTAAATGTTCAATTTCATTTGGCTTATGTTATTTGTAAGCTTTCTAAATGGCCCCCAAATCCCTTTCCTTAAAGAACTATCTTCTTAACTGATGATTACTCTTTTTTTCTCTTTTCTCATTCAGACTGGTAGGTGGTAGATTAATGAGTGATTCCGCGATAATGAAATGCAAACGTGGTTGAAAAAGCATTTTCACCCGGTTGCTGTGGGTAAATTCCAGCTTTTCCCGTTTGAATTTCAGCAGGATGCAGGCTACTTTCTGGATCATAGAAAGAGTTTATGAAGACCAGTTTATTCTCTGCCTGAATCCCACACCCACCTATTACTACCTTTTGTTAAGCACACTGTGGCTGAATCAAAGCAGATCTTTTTCTGTTGGCTTGAGAACTGAAGGACCTTCTGCCTCATTGTGAGCAGCTGCCTTTGCCCAGTAGGTGGCGAGAGCATAGAAGATTTGCCTGTACCTGTCAGGTAACAAATGGTACCATTTTGACTCCATTTTATTTATCTTTTAGCTTCATTTTGCTTCCTTTTTTTTTATCTTCTCATAAAGGTAAAACAAAAAAATTAGAATAATCCATTGAGTTTGTCCAATTACATATAAGCTTTCATTAGCTTAAAAATAAGCTGTTCTTAATACCTTGGCATTATGATTCTAAAATGCTGGTCTTTGACAGTCATTACATACTGAAACTGGTAAGAAAAGCAAACATCATGATTTTACGTTTTAGCATCCCATCTGTAGCAATTTAGGAAATGAACCTTAATTATCAGAAGACACCTTCCACATTTACAATTATACTTAGTATTTACGAATCTTAAGTGGAAGGGAAAATATGTAGGTTAATCCCCTCCTACCTACCTATGCACCCCCCCACACACCACAATTATTAACTCCTCAGTGGAGATGGAGATTTTTTTCCTTACAACAAGCACCTGTGTCACCCCAACTTCTCACTTGCTGGATCTACTACATGCTCTGTGCTGGGGATGGGAGACAGGGAATAAGGGAGCCCTGTCTGGTTCATGCATGTTTGTTTGTTTGTTTGTTTGTTTGTTGGCAAAGGAGGACTTCAGAGTATATCATGATGGAGAGAGAAAGAAAACCCACATCACAAAAGGGGTGTGTGTGTGTGCATGTGTTGGGGTGAAGAGGAGAGAGATGTTGCACCATTATCCAGAACATCCCAAAGGGATTAGGCAAAAGTATAAAGTCACATGCCTGCAGGGGCCAGGCAAGTCTCATGCATGCACAAAGCAGGCTGACTGTTAGAAAACCATCCATGTGCTAAATGGAAGCGACACTTGCGGTCAGTACTGACATCACAATCAGAAGTGTGCTTGTAAGTGCATAGGAGACACACAGGCTGTTGCAAATTTGAGAGCCGTTACCCCTCCTGATTAATAGTTTAACCAGTAACGCGTGGGCCAAACCATGTCTGTTGCTTGGATCTGCTCCAGAGCCCATCGGCAAGTGACTTCTTGACCTCTCATCAAGGTGCTTGAAGTCCGAGGTCTCTTCTTAATCTCTCCTTGTTTTGCCAGTGAGGAATTTAACACCCCCCTCCCAACTAGGGATACATTAGGTCATACTTCATTCCCTTGAGTGTGTTCCTTCTGATACTGTGCTTCCTTCTTGCATATTTTCCCCTCTATTTGATCCTACGTGTTTCTTAGGTTGTCCTAAAGTGACCAGTTATCCCTGATCTTTGTTGGTCTTACAGGAAGAAATGTGTTCAGTGTCTCAAAGGCCAGAATTCTGAGTGATCCGCTCAATTGGTCTTGGTGGATTTAATTCTCAGAACAGATAAGCACCATGAGTAGTGCTCATTTATTTGTTGTGGGTCTTGCTCTTTTCATCTGCTTACTTCATCTGGTTTCAGGGGGTAACAAGACACTCCGTGCCTAATGGCTTTGACAGTTTGAGTTCAAGCTGCAATATTGCATAATTCCAGTAGAGGGCACCTGTGCTTTTCAAATCAAATGTGAACGCACTGTCGGGGGCGGGAGGAAATCGGTTCAGCTGACCTTCTGATGCTCCAAGAAACAGGAGTTCTTGGTTATTTGTTTCCTTTAGGAAATTTAGGCCAGGTGTCCCTTAGCTGAGGAAATTTAAAGTAGAAACAGCAGCGGGTTTGTTGTTGTTGTTCTTCTTCTGTTTGTTTGCACTTTCAGTGAGATCAAAGTTTGGGGCAGTGACTAATACACTGAGGAGTATTGTCTGAAATGACAAATTTCTAAAGGTAAATGTGACATTTGGTTTTATTAACCCAAGGCTGTTTTTAGAGTAATATATATATAAGGTAGTATTCAAAGATTATCTAATATTCATGGATTGCATTTAATCATCAATATTTCCTAAGAACTTGCTATGCGATGAGTGAAGTTCTGGACATAGGGGATACTGCAGAGACAAGAGCAGGCTCATCCCTGCAGTCATAGAACTTAAGTTCCATGTAGAGGAGAGGTAAAACAGTAAACAGAGCAGAGATAACTGCTGAGATGCTCTGATAGGGAGTACGGAGGTTGAGAAGCAATGTGGGCAGGTTAGATGAAGTGTCCTCTCTGAGGAAGTAATGCTGGAACTGACTTGAAGGAGAGGAAGGAGCCAGCTGTGTGAAGACAGGAGGCGGGAGTTCCAGGCTGAGGGAATAGCAAGTACAAAGGTCCTCGAGTGGAAACCATGAAAAGAAAGCTAATGAAGCTGGAGTGAAGTGAGTGGAGAGATGAGGAGGATGGAATATACTGGAAGAGGTGACAAGATGCCAGTAGTCAAGACTTGTAGGCTGTTTTGTCCCATGAAATTGTGGACTTTTAGTGTTGGAAGGGACCTTGGAAGTCACCCTGTCCAGTGTTCAGAGCTTGCAAGGAGTCTCCTGAGGAGCTTGTCACATAGGTCAAGTCTGCTGGAAGTTCTGATTCTGAGGTCTGGGGTAAGGACTATGGGTCTGAGTCTTTAAGCTCCATGGCTCAGAGGTGCAACTAGTCCTTGGGCCACATTTTGAGAACAGACTTATTTATCAGTTAGAGTTCTAAAGTTGCAAGCAACAGAATCTGACTCCAGCTAAATGAAACACAGAGAATTTATGGAAAGGCAGCTGGGGAGCTAATGGAGCAAGGGAACGTGGATCAACAAGACCCAAAGATGTGGCAGGCTTCTAGATTTGCAGAAACAATGGAGAATCTTTTTTTAAGACACTGCAATTTAGAGATCAGCTCCAACCCAAGTTCTCTGCCTCCCAGTGCAGACTCCTTGCTCATTCATTACCACACAGTTATTAGGCATCTACCAAGTACCAGGCGATGTGCTAGACACTGATGGTACAGTGATGAACAAGAGAGGTCTGAGTCATTGTGCTGTTTCTTTTTTTTTTTTTTTTTAAAGATTTTACTTATTTATCCAACAGAGATAGAGACAGCCAGCGAGAGAGGGATCACAAGCAGGGGGAGTGGGAGAGGAAGAAGCAGGCTCATAGTGGAGGAGCCTGATGTGGGGCTCGATCCCATAACGCTGGGATCACGCCCTGAGCCAAAGGCAGACGCTTAACCGCTGTGCCACCCAGGCGCCCCCATTGTGCTGTTTCTAAACCACGTCTTCCTCTCTCCGTATTCACTGAGCAATTATTTATTAAACGCTTACTGTACACACGGTGCTGTGGGTGAATAGAAATCCACACAGTCATCTTCATCTTCAGGAAACATAAAATCTGGTAAGAAAGAAATAGAATGTTATGGCAATTCAGAGGAGTAAGAGGTTGCTATCAACCCACAGGAGCTGAGACAGCTTCCCAAGAATGAGATGGATCATCCTTATTCATCTACCTTGACATTGAGGGAGACTTAAGGAGGCTGCCTGGAATTAGGAGCGCTGTGGGCTACCTACTAAAATGGAACCTCTGACTTTGGCCTTGAACCTACGGTGTTTTAAGCAACATGTTCTGGGCTTACGACATTCGTGATGCGTTATAAAGTCTTCGCTCATCTGGCCCTGCATCAGAGATCTGGGAATTAGCCAATAGTGGGATCACGATGTGGACAGATCAATTGGATGATTCAGGCCATCTGCAGTCACACTTTTGCCTGACTCACTAATGACTCCAGTCTTCTTCATCTAAGCTCCACTTTCGGCAACCCATCCCATCCACATACAAAACTTAAGTTTTACATCACTCCAAGCTTGTGAATACATCCAGCTAGGTGACTGAAGCAGGCTGCTTAGTGCTGAGGTGGTGATGTGGTAGGATTCCACACACAGGCATTTTCTTAGCTTGAAAATACATATTTTTTTGGTGAATATTAATAGAAGAAAACATAGTGCTGTCAGATCCTCATTTCTCACTTATTTGCTCTTCATGCTTTGTGTTACGTTTAGAAAGACCAGCTAACACTGTCAATGTGAAGGATGTGGCTTTCTTATGAGTCTTTTTTATGTATGAAAGGCAAGAACATAGATTCTGAAGTCAGACTGCCTCGGTTCAAATCTCAGCCCCGACACTTAGCTGCAAAACCTTAGGCAAGTCGCTGAACCTCTCTCTGCTTCAGTTTCTTCATCTGTAAAAGGAGCACTAATAATGATAACCATCTTATAGGGTGCATCAGTTAGCGATTGCTGCAAAAATGCTGCATAACAAGCCACCCTACACCCCAGAGGTTTTAAACAATGATTACATGCTGTTTCTCGTATAAATAAGAGTCTATTAGAGGCTACTGGATCGAAGTGAGCCTGGCAAGGCTGGTCCTTCTTCACACTGCAGGATTTCCTCCACATGTTCCTCAAACCAACAGAATAGCAGAGGATGCTTTTCTCATGGCGATGACCACGTCATATAAAGGGCAGGTGGAAACACATGAGGCCTATTAAGACAGAGGCTTGGAACTGGCACCATTATTTTTGCCTTGTTCTCTTGACCAAGGTGAGTCACATGGCCAAACTCAAAATCAAAGGGCAGAGAAATACACTGTAGCCCTTCGATGTGAGGAACTGCAAAGTCACATGACAAAGGGAGTGGCTACGGGGAGGAGTGAAAACTAGAAGCAAATAACGCACATAGCACACAGGGTTATTGTGAGAATCAAATGTATTAATGGATGGTAAGTATTTAGAAAGATGCCTGACACATAGTAAATAGTATATCAGCATTAGCTTTTATTATTATTCTTTTTCAAGTGTCTTCTCAGTCTAGAAAATATTGCAGGAATGATCATTGGCATCTTTAGACAGAATGGAGCTTGCCTTATAAGCTATTGACATGCATGTTTATAATAACCACTATCAATATGTGTTGAGTGCTTTCTTGTCCATTACCTAATTTGGCCTTGACAGTCAAGCTGAGGCGTAGGTATAACTTTACCTTTTGCAGGTAAGGAAGCAGAAGCTCACAAATGTAGACTGATGCACCCAAAATCACAGAACAAGAGATCCTAGGATTTCACCCAAGGTTTGCTAGTTCAAAGACTGCTGCAGCAAGACCAGCATCTGCTGCAGGCCCTAAGCCCCCACCTTCCAGGTCATTCAGATTTCCAGAGCTAGGACAACTGCTATTGGCAACAGCTTCCCCACTGATGGCCCCACACCCTCACTGGCCCGCTTCCCAATCCATTCTATATTCATCAACTATGGTGATTCTTTAAAAATGCAATTTTGATCCTACGAGTCACCTGAATAAAATCCTGGATAAATCACTACTACTTTCACAACTGTTAAGGTAATCTTAACATAACCAACAAGACCTTGATATGGAGTCCTGCTTTCCTTTCCATCCTCCATCCCTTCCCATTCTCCCTCAACTAGGTGGTCTGGTCTCCCCAGCCCTTGCTAAGATCCCCTCCCTCGCATGGGACCTTTGCAGATATTCTTCTCCATGCCTCAGCTTCTGTCTCCTCTTTCCCTGGCACTCCACCCAGTTAACTTTGACTCATCCACCATGTCCAAACTGGAAGACCACTTCCTTAGGGAAGGCTTCCCTGACCTTGCTGAAGGTCATTTTCTCATTTCATGCATTTTCTTAGGGCTGTCCAGCCACTCCACCAGCACTTGTCAAAGTTTTGTCCCTATGTTGGTAATTGTATAATCTGAGTATCTTAAAAACTCACATCTCTGCTTTAGAGTCTTTAAGTACAGGTGTGATGTGGCTTCTCTGCCTGTGATCTTCTGTACATGCCACCCAGCCTTGGGACTCCAAATTCTCTCCTACTGTCTTAGCTCAAACCCATATCCTCAGGGAATAGGACATGGCATCCTTCTTTATGCATGTACTTTACACACATGTTACTTTTTCATTCAATGTCTGTCTTTTGTGGATGTCTGCAAGCTTCACAAACCCAGCAAGGACTACCGTGTTCATTGTGTTTCTAGCAGCTAGCGCAGGGCCTGGTGTAGAAGCTTGGTTAGAACTTGTTGAACCAAATGACAGTAGAGTCACAAGGCATCGGGAATGTCTTAACCACCCTGGTCTATTTGGCTAACATCTGTCATGCTCTTTGGAACACTGTTCAAGGCCTACAACAATGCCATGGCATTTATAAAATACTTATGATATGTTAGATACTATGCTAAACACTTTACAAACATTACCTCAGTTAATCCTTAGAGTAACCCTGTTAGGGTTCTTTTCTCATGATGTCTCTTGCAAATAGGGCAATAAAACTGAGAGAGATAGGTCAAATAGTATGTGCAGAGTCAATAGGCAGTAGCACCTTCCCTGAATCTCCAAGAATAGATTAGTGCTGTCCTCAGTTTGCTGTGCTCCCAAAGGACTCACTGCGCTTGTCATTGTCATTCGTCCTCTCTTCTTACGGGACTCTGAGAGCCAAACGGTCTCACTCATCTTTCTAGTCCCCATGTGTGTGTTCCTTGCACTGAATGTGAAATATATTTGTCCTAGTACAAACTCACAAATGGTTTTAGAAATGGAAAAAGAAGTGTTTTCCTAATAGAGGCAAATAAAGCAATGAAATCAGTTAATGTGAGCAAAGCAGACGTCAGATGTTAAAATGTAGAGGTTAAATGGGCTACCTCTATACCAAAAAGTCTATAGTCCATCCTGCTTCTTCCTCTTCATGAAGTGAATGTTGGAAAATACTTATCCACTGTAGGCCTCAGATTCCCCATCTGAAACTTGAGAGTTAATAATACTATTTATACCTCTCTAGAGTCATTGTAATATTACAATGACTTAACATGTGAAAAAAAAATGCTTAGAACAGTGCTTTTCACATTAAAAAATGCTCTACAAATTGTAACTATCATTATTGCAAATTTTTGTGACTTGGCCCCAAACGCTAAATATGAGTACCCTAGTTTCTCATGTCTCTGGCATTGAAGTTGGCTTTCCTGGCCCTGGCAGAGTCCAGACCCTGTACCCTGGCTCTGTCCCTGGTTGTGCCTGTAAGGTGGGCAGCTCTCATCTCAACTGCTGTCTGGGCTCTCACACCATCTCTGTGTGGGCCCCCCCGGGGGACCCCATTGGGAGGTGCTCCTATACGTGAGACCCAAAGATCCCTCCTGCTTTAGATGCCTCTTACCACCCTCTCTGGAACCTCCATTTGTACCCTGGAGCCTGGCATAGTTAGTTTGTGGCTGAGTTAGGATGGTGACCCAGGCGTTTTGACATGAGAACCGTTAAATGTAAGCAGTTTATAATCTACCTCTCCTTCCCTAAGAGTCTAAAATGAAATTCCTGTAATACCATTTAATGTTCTTTTATAAACTTTTTATGATACTAAGAATTTTTATTTTTAATTTTTATTTTTTAAGGATTTTATTTATTTAAGAGACAGAGAGAGAGAGAACGATAAGGGGGAGAAGCAGAGGGAGAGGGAGAAGAAGGCTTGCTGCCAAGCAGGGAGCCAGACGTGGGGCTCGATTCTCGGACCCCGGGGTCATGACCTGAGCCCAGGTCATGGTTTAACTGACTGAGCCACCCAGGTGCCCTGATACTAAGAATTTTTTAAGCCTTTATTTTTATTAAGAAATTAGAATATTTTCCACATTTTTAGTTTTTAAAAAACCTCACTTTTATTTAAAATGAAAGCTTTACTTAGTGACAGGCACTGTGCTGGGCTCTGGAGAACACTTGAGTGAGCAAGAGAAGCACCTCTCTTTTTTTTCTAGGTAATAACTTAACGAGATGTTGCCCTTAAATAAGGAAACCACAGAGCCTTATTTTTTTACTTCGTGTAGATAAACCATATCAGATTCTCCAAACAACAGAGTGCATCAGCCTCTAAGAATTTCACTGTGAATTAAATTTCTATACCTGGCCATAGAACAATAACTTTCCCCCTCCTTGTCAACCCAACTGCTCTCCTGTTGGGAGAACTGAACCAAGAGTTGAGTTGATTGCACTTTGCAACAGAGACTTGATGTAAAAATAACAGTGTGCTGCCAAAGAAGAAAAAGCAAACTCCTTGTTGCTTTGAGATGCCTCTTGAAATTTCAGGTTGGCAACCGCTGGCTCTCCCAGAGAGATGCCCTTTTCTATTTGAAGTTCTGCCTCTCTCCTGCTTCTCTGTGCGTCTGTGAAGTCACTTTGAACAGTGCCCATGGCCCCAGGCCTTTGAAGACTTTTTGTGAAGAAGAACAGGCAGGCAGTGGCTGTGTTATACTCTGACTTTAGAGAGGTGGTATCTTAGGAACCTGGCTTCAAGTTCCAGCTCTGCCTCTTGTTATCTTTGTGGTTTTAGTCAAGTTACTTAACCTTTCTGAACTTTGTTTCGTATTTGTAGAATGGAGATACTAATAGTATGTATCAGCGTCTTTGGTTGCAAGCAACAGAAACTACTTGAGGTTACAAGATGTAGAATTTATTTGAAGATTATGAGGTAACTTGTAGGCTCAAAAGAATATAAAGAAGCAGAAAGAATCAGAATCAAGCAATCCTGGAGATTTATGAGTTAGGAATTACTGGCTAGTCTCGTCAGATGCTCAAATATACATCCTGGCCCCTACCCCTCTTCTAATGTGACTTCTCCACCTGGAGGTATAATGGGCATCTCAAGATTAATATTCAAAACAAAACTATCTCTTCACACCCTGACAATCCCGACTTTTGTAAGCATATGCACTTTCACCCAGTTCTGCTAGCCGTTTGTCCTCTTCTTGTAGCCATCTGTGTCATCTTCTATTTATACTTTACATCCAGTCCATCAGCAAATCCTTTCAAGTGTACCTTCAACATATATCCTAATTCTGACCGCTTCTTACCTGCCACACGTCACCCACAGGCCAGGAAGCCCTATCTTATGTGGATGGTGGATGTGACCTCTTTGATCTACTCCCAGCTTCATTTCTTGCCTCCGCTCCACTTCTATTCTACACACAGCAGTCAGATTAATTATTTTAATGATAAAATCAAAACATGTCAACCTTCATTGAACTCCCTAATGACTTTCCACTGCATAAAAATAAAATCTAGTATTTTAATTTTGACCTACAAGACCCAACATTATCCAGACATTGGCTCCATTTCCAAACTCATTGTGTAGCATTTCACCCCCTGCTTGGCACATTAGCTTCCTCAGTTATCCTTGAGCAAGACAATTTCGTTGCTGTCTTGGGGTCTTGGTGCTTTCTATTTGTATTTCCTCTTGGCCTAAACTGCTGTTCCCTGGATAGTCACATGGCTGACTCCCTCACTTCATGCAGGTCCAGAGTCACCCTCTTAAGAAGCATTACTGACTATTCTATGTAAAACAGTCCCCCACTTCCATTGTATTTTCTGTGGACCCCATGAAGGCAGGAATATGTGTATTTGGTTCATTGTTGAAATTCCAGGAGGTTTCCTGGGCCCATAGGGACAATAAATACATACTGGAATGAATTAATAAATCTGTTAGAGTGTTACTACTGGGGTATACAGCTCCAACCATTTTTCCATTCCATCCGTTGGAGGTTTTCAAATCTCCAAGAGTCTCAATGACCTATTCTGAGTTGTATGCCTACCCCTTGGTCAGGAAAAGACAAGCTTCTGTTACAGTCACATCCACAAAGCTGTGTGCAGTGAAGGACTTGTGGCTCCCTAAAGGTAAATTGGAGGGGTCTTATCAGGAGAAGGCAGAAAGGATACCAGGCGTTCAGTTCACATTCTCTCCTCACAGGATTCACATACTGCATGTAAACCATGCCACAAAGAACATATGGGTGTAGCCTTGGTTGTAGTCGTACTTATAATGGGCACTAATAACTTGAAACTCCAGCTGTATATTCCCATATATACATATATGAGTATACACAAATATTGTATACAAACGTTAGACTGTTTTGTAAAATAAGAAGTTGGTAGCCTTATATAGCAACTCAAGAAAAATAGCTGATATTATTAGAATATGTTCAATAATTGTTTTGATGGTGGATATTATTAATGTTCACCCATATGTAATTCTTTAATACTGAATACAGGAGAAATTTTTTTCCCTATTCTTTTCAATTTAAGCGTAGTTAATTGGCTAGGATGGCCAGTACAGTGTGGATAGGGTGTTGTAAGCCCCTTCTGATGGAAGCATGGAAGGGCTGGGACAGCTTCTCCCTGCCACCATAACCAGAGATGTTCCAGATGATGAAGCCACAATCAGAATGTTTTCCTGAGTGTGTGTATGAAGTGGAGTCCCCAACACATGCTGGACATATAACATAAGGGTCCTTAGAACCTTTGCTGTTTGAAAACTAATCAGATTTGGTGATTGTTACTGCAGTATAACCAAGCCTATTCTGACCCAAACAAGGAACTTTACTTTTTTTTTTTTTTTGCTCATATTAGCTGAGCAACCACTAAGTGGTTAGGAAGCATTCCATTCTAGCCTCATGGATGGATATATATATGTATATATATTAGGAGCCTACCATGTTGCCAAGCTTGATGCTAAGCCCTGAGAAAACAGAAGGGAACAAATAGACTCACATTTACCTTTAAGAACCTTATAGTCTGGTGGGACTTACACTGAATAATCACACAAAGATAACACTGCAATCGCAACTATGACAAATGCTATAGGAAGAAAGTACTGGATTCCAGGGAGGTGAGGGGGTAGGATCCTAACCTAGCTTCATTAAAGGGGTGGGAGTGTCAAGGAAAGCTTGCATGAGGAGGTGACATTCATGCTGAGATCCAAATAATGAGTAGGCATTTCTCAGCCTCTAACCAGAGATGCTGATATAACGACTCTACTTTCTGAAATCAGTTCCTTTTGGTCCCTTGATTCTAAAATTGCTCTGTATCTTCAGCCTGTTACTAGATAAGTAATAATACAAAATTTCATAGAGAGCCAAAGCCATTATCTGAATGATTCCTGAGGAAGGCAACTGTCAACACCAATAGAATCATCTAAACGATTTTCTGAATATGGAGACTGGATAGTAGTAAGTATGACACCAAAATTTCTGCAATGTTCGTACACAATACTGCTAATCTGCTTGGTGGCAAATACAAGTTTCAGTTTTCATGCCATCCAGAGTAATGTTAACTATTGGAGGCCGGCATCATTCTCCATAATTATCTCTTATATGCTGCAATTTTTAAAATTTCCCTTTGCACAGCATCTGTGTTATAGTAGGAAATAGCAGCCCCTTGGCATTTAGATATTAAAACATCTTATTTTAAGGAATATTTGAGAGCTAATAATAATAATTCCTCATGTTTAACTACACATTATCTCCTTTGAGTGTTAAAACAACCTTTCAAGGTAAGCAGGACAAGCAACATTTAGTTTTTGAATAAGAATACAGAGACTCTGGAAGTTTCTGAGACTCTCCCAAGATCTATAGTTGGAGGTGACTGAACAGCAAAGCAAACTCAATTCTCTTGATACTGTGGCCTAGAGACAGATGAGGTGTATTCATGATCTGGCAATTGAAATACATTGGCTTGGGTTGTTCTTAGACCAATCTTCAGCAGGTTACTTAACTTTTTTGAGCCTCATTTTTCCTCATCTGTCAGGTAAGAGAATGATAGCTAACTTACGGGGTTATTGCAGGAATTAAACAAAGTGAGCTGCTCTATATTCATGTTATCATTTATTTACTTATTCATTTAGATAATATTTGAACCTTACTCAGTGCCAGATACTGTCCGGATACTCAGAAAGCAGCCTTGGATAAGACAGTCCTTTTATGGGATGTCTTGAATAGCAGGTAATAGAGTGCTGTAAGGCTCACAAAATAGTATTTCCTTCTGCCCAGACTCTTTTTTATAAACACCCATCTAGATTCATTGCCTGCACCACGTATGAAAACTATGCATGGTAATGAGGAGGAACATTAAGTATTAAAAGGAAATTTATTACCTCTACCTTATTACTACTATTGCCACTATTATCTCTGAAGAAGCAGGTTCTTTGATTTGGATGGATGAGAAAATGTTCACAGGTAATACTGGCTAATAATAATATTGTAGTTAAGTTACCATCTGCAAAAGCTTTCCCACACTTCATTTCCTCTGTCAGAGGGTGACCATAAGTCTAGAAATGTAAAACATGCCACTGCTAAGGATATTGAAGGTACATAAAGGTGAAGTGTCAGAAATCTAGATTAGTTCATTTGTCGTGTTTCGGATGAATTGCCCTTTTGTGCAAGGTATTAAGAGGGCTTTTCAATTTGCATAGATATTGGTGATGTTTTATAAAGAGAGGGGATGGTATCTAGATAGTACAGCTTATAGATTCAGGAACTTAAGGTCAATCCAACACCAAATTCCAGGATAGACAATCAAATTGATAGATGGCCTATAAGCACATAGAGAAGGAAGAAGGCACACTAGAAATACTGACTTCACTGCCTTTAAAAAAAATTAGGGTTAGAGAAACCTTTCAAACAGATAAATCTGGATGCAAGTAAGGATTTGGGAAAGCCACTCAAGAAATTCTTGTTTTCCGTTTGGATAAAAGTAATTTAGAAGAGGATAGAGTCAGTGAATTCTTAATTGGCTGAACTGTTAAGTATAAATTATGGATTAAAATCAACCATAGATCAGATGATCTCTGTCCTTGGTCCTGACTCATTCACTATTACAGACAACTTGTATTAAGACCTCAAGTCTTGTTTCCCACACATCCAAATCAGCTGGGGTGCATGGGAAAAACAGAGCAGCTTTGATCTGCCGTTGAAGATTATGATAGAGTAGGCATGAGAAGGGACATGGGATGGTCTACTTTAAAGAAGGTACCTTCATTAGACTTGTAAATGACATAAATTGGAGGATGAATTAATACATTAGGTGATGAAGTATGATCTCAGGTGACCTGCATAAACTGAAATAAGGGCCAGTTTTAGTGAAATGACATTTTTAAAAACAGGTAAATGTAAAGCTTTACTGTAGAGTAAATCATCTGTACAAGTATATGAAGGAGTAATGATAGTTTAAGATTAGTAAGCAGAGAAAATATTTAGGGGAAGTTAGCTGACTGCAAAATAAACATGTGCCAGCAGAGGGCTGTGGTTTGCAGCACAGCAGATGTGAGCTGAAACAGGATATTGGCAAAGGGGCAAGAGTTGAAATGTGTAATTCCTAATTCCCCTCACAGATTCCAATAAACGACACTGTATCTTTGAATGTTATGTTCAACCACCAGAATGTCATAGAAAAAACAGAATTTAGAACTTGGAGTGATCTACAGGCATCTAGTCCAAAGGGTTCCATGGGCCCCAGGGCTCCACAGGGAGCTTCTTGATTGAGAGTGGGAGATTCTGGGTCAAGGAGGGAGTGGGAGGAGTTCAGCACTCCCACCCCAAAGGGAGGTCCAATGCAAGCAGCTCTGCTATTGTCTGTTTTACATTTCAGGTGTCTACGTAGAAGTTCATGTGGGGACTTTAATTTTAAATTTGGTTGGTTAAAATTTAAATGGGGAAATAAGGCTGAAGAATTATTGAAAAGTATACCAGGCTTACAATTTGCTGTCAAAAGTATCATCACAGTATATTTCCTCAAAAAAGATGGTGAAAGAGGAAAGAAACATATATTCAGTGCCCCTTTTATTCGTTTGAGAAAAAACTGTTACCCGGGACAAAAAGGACCTGTGTTTCTTCAAAGGTGATAGAGAGAGAGAGAGAGAGAGAGAGAGAGAGAGAGATAGATAGATAGATAAATACAAGCAGGAGAAGCAGCAAGCAGAGGGAGAGGGAGAAGCAGGCTCCCTGCTGAACAAGGAGTCCAGTGCAGGGCTCGATCCCAGGACCCTAAGATCATGACCTGAGCCGAAGGCAGACACTTAACCAACTGAGCCCCCCCCCAGGCACCCCACATATATCTTTATTTTGTGTGCATGTGTGTAAATGGATAGACAAATACATTCTTTCACTACATGTTCTGTTCAGCTAAGAAGTGATGCAAATGTTTGACCCTAGGTACCACTTCAGAATGATGAGTCTATTAAAAGGGATATACCTCATATTCTGATTATTTTTCACATAAACAGGGTGAGCAAAGCATCTGTGAGATGCTTCTGGTGCTCTATTCCCTGGTTTCCTTTGTTGTAGCAACAGCTCTTTGCTATTTTAAATGACACTGAATGTTGTCTGTATAATTCATAAATATTTGCATTTAGTAATTATATCAATAAAGAATCTGGAAGACTGAATTATGCTGAATCCATTTTATTTTCTGCAAAAGAGGCAGAATCTTAATTAGCTTTACTTCTGATACTCATTAACCCACATATAATCTCTGATTATGTATTGAAATCAAGTACAGTTTAAATCGTTTAAAGACTTTCTTGAGATAAAATTGAAGGGTTTTCCCCCTATAGGTTTCTTTTTCTTCTAAAATGCTAATTTTATGGAGTGGGTTGTCAAGAAAAGGAATATTTATGGTCTTAGATAAATTTAGACACTTTCTGTTACTATAATAAATAAGGCTAGAAGAGAGTAACTTCACTATGCTATGAAAGAAAAAAGGCAGAGTATGTTATAAACCAAAAAACATAAGCCACCCTCGGAAACATTCTAGATCACAGCTTCAAATAAAGAGTGTGTACCTTTATAGATAACAGTGTTACCTGGTAAGTCATTCATTGTCACTCACCGAGCAGGGGTTCGTTGTGTTTTCTCTATGTTGTTTGACCCTGTTAGGAAAACAAAGTAAATATAAGATACAGTTCCTTTTTGCTGACAGCTCATCAATCTATGTTAGAAAATCGGAGATGGATACACTTGTAACACACTTAGTTTTACAGTCTCTATCCAGGAGTTACAATGAGTGATGCAGAGTAAGTTATAGTACCATTATTGAGAGCTCACTCTGTGCCAGGTGCTGTAATGGGTATGTATTATCACAGTCACTCCTTACAACACCCATTTTGAAAATTAAAGCACCTGAGCTTTAGAGTGGTTAAGAAAATCACCCAAGGTCATACAGCTAGTACATAGAGTGAAGATGAAATGGGTAGTAAACAGTAATCACAGTGGCTGGCATGAGAAGTGCTTCGTAAGCATTAGCTCATAGCCAGGTGGTGGTAGTGCCAGTGTCCTTCATAATAACCCTATGAGCCAGTTACCGATTTTAATCCTGATTATTCAACTGAGAAACAGGCCCAGAAAAGGTAAATGACTTCTTAGAGACACCAAGCATTGAAGTAACAAAGCAGAAATTCAAATCTGTATTTGTCTGCCAGGATTTCCAGCTCTATAGCTTGGATTTTAGTTTTCAGAGGGTCAGTATACTCACTGAAAAATTTCTGCAAGGAATGACAGTTGACCACACCGGTAGTTAAAGGCTAGTGTGTTATAGTGATATTCTGGAGACACCAGTGTTGAGGATCCAGTAAAGTGGAGATAAAGAAATAGAGTCAGTTTGGAGGTTATCACATAAATCCAAGGGTGATAAGATTGATGTAAGAAGAAACAAAATATTAGCATGTGGAGAAAAAGGAACCCTTGCACACTGTTGATGGGGATGTAAACTGGTGCTACTGTGAAAAACAGTATGGAAGTTCCTCAAAAAATTTAAAAATAGAAATACCACATGATTCAGTAATTCCACTATTGGGCGTTTTCCCAAAGAAAACAAAAAAGATATTAAAAAAGATAAATGCATTCCTATGTTTACTGCAGCATTATTTACAATAGCCAAGAAACAATCCAATCAAGTGCCCATTGATAGATGAATGGGTAAAGAAGATATGTATATATCACTATATCTCTACTATGGAATATTACTCAACCATCAGAAAGAATATCTTGTTGTCTGCAATAACATGGATGCACCCAGAGGGTATTTGTTAAGTGAAGTAAGTCAGACGAAGACAAATACTATATGATTTCACTTACATGTAGAACCTATAAAACAAAACAAATGAATAAACAAACAAAAAACAGAAACAGACCCATAGATTAAGAGAACGAACTGATGGTTGCCAGAGAAGAGGGAGTTGGGGCGGGGATGGGCAAAATGGGTGAAGGGGAGTGGAAAATACAGAAAAGAAAGTGACAAGATGGTGGTTTTGATTGCAAGGAATTGTTAAAAAAGAAAGAGGGATATGAGCCTCAGGGATGTTTGGAAGAAAGGATTTATGGAATCTAGTGACCTGCTATGGGACATGAAGGGAGAGCTTGCCTAGACCAAGAGCAAATTGCAAGGTTGAGGACTGTATCTATTCCATTCACCTGGTATCTGCATTGCTTAGCACCATAGTGTGCCTCCCTGCAGGGGCGCTATACATACACGCATAATACATTAATGAATGACCAGAGAGAACAGCAGAATCAGGCCTGAGGAGTGTCCCACACAAAAGCAAAAAGAGTACAGGGAAGGGCACTAATTTGAAGGAAAGAGGAATGAGGATTTGCATATGCTGAGTTTGAGCTGAAAAAAAAATTGCAGATGTAGAGCCTGGAATTGAATAAGAGACCCAAGTTCTGAAGCGATTCAAGACAAGGAGTTAATCTAGCTATGTAGGAAGTGATGGTTGAATCAGTTGAAAGGGCACATTTTCTCAAGGAAAATGAGAACAGAGCATTTTAGAAGAATGAGACTGGACCTTAGGGAAAGGGGCAAAAATAGAGGGGAGAACCAGGAAGGAATAACAAGGGGTCTTTTGGAGTTTTAAGTCAGGTCCCCAAGGAAGGAATGCATTTCCAAAAGGAAGCAGCAGGAATGGAGTCCAGTGCTGCATACTGAACCAGGGGAAGTAGAATGTGGAAACCGTCCTTGAATTTGGTTAAAGGGGATTATCAACAGTTTTGCAAGGAGATATTTTATTTATAAGGTGTTGCTTCAAGTCAGATTTTAGAGACTTGATAACAGTGATTGCAGTGAGAAAATGAAGCCACTCATTGACCTGAGTTAAGGGGGTTTCTTAGAAGTGAGAAGGAAGTCTTTTTTTTTTTTTAATGATTTTTTATTATATTATGTTAGTCACCACACAGTACATCCCCGGTTTCCAATGTAAGGCTCGATGATTCGTTAGTTGTGTATAACACCCAGTGCACCATGCAATACGTGCCGTCCTCACTACCCATCACCAGTCTGTCCCATTCCCCCACCCCCCTCCCCTCTGAGGTCCTCAGTTTGTTTCTCATAGTCCATAGTCTCTCATGTTTCATTCCCCCTTCTGATTACCCCCCCTTTCTTTATCCCTTTCTTCCCCCACCGATCATCCTAGTTCTTATGTTCCATAGATGAGACAAATCATATGATAGTTGTCTTTCTCTGCTTGACTTATTTCACTTAGCATTCTCTCCTCCAGTGCCATCCATGTTGTAGCAAATGTTGAGAACTCGTTCTTTCTGATAGCTGAGTAATATTCCATTGTATATATGGACCACAACTTCTTAATCCAGTCATCTGTTGAAGGGCATCTCGGCTCCTTCCATGATTTAGCTATTGTGGACATTGCTGCTATGAACATTGGGGTGCATATGGCCCTTCACTACATCTGTATCTTTGGGGTAAACACCCACTAGTGCAATGGCTGGATCATAGGGTAGCAGAAGTGAGAAGGAAGTCTTAGGTGAAGATGCTATTACTTTCAAGATTAGGAAAACAAATCATCCATGCTTATGATGTGTGTTACAGGGTAATTGTGTTCTCCCCCTCCCCAAATTAACATATGGATGTCCTAACCCCCAGTAACTCAGAATGTAAACATATTTGTAAATAAGATCTTTAAAGAGGTGATTAAATTAAAATGAGCCATTGAAATTTACAAGTCAGGAAATGACAGATGTTGGCTAGGATGCAGAGAAAGGGGAACCCTCCTACACTGTTGATGGGAATGCAAATGGTGTAGCCACTCTGGAAAACAGTATGGAGGTTCCTCAAGAAGTTGAAAATAGAGCTACCCTATGATCTAGCAATTGCACTACTGGGTATTTACTCTAAAGATACAAATGTAGTGATCCAAAGGGTACCTGCACCCCAATGTTTATAGCCACAATGTCCACAATAGCCAAACTATGGAGAGAGTTCAGATGTCCACTGACAGATGAATGGATAAAGAAGATGTGATGTATGCACACACACACACACACACTCACACTCACACACACTGGAATATTATGCAGCCATCAAAAAATGAAATCTTGCCATTTGTAATGACATGGATGGAACTAGCAGGTATTATGCTAAGTGAAATAAGTCAATCAGAGAAAGGCAATTATCATATGATCTCACTGATATGTGGAATTTAAGAAACAAAACAGAGGATCATAGGGGAAGAGAGGAAAAAGTAAAACAAGACCAAACCAGAGAGGGAGACAAACCATAAGAGACTCTTAATCATAGGAAACAAACTGAGGGTTGCTGGAGGGGAGGGATTGGAGGGTGGGGTAACAGGATGATGGGCATAAGGAGGGCATGTGATGTAATGAGCACTGGGTATTATACAAGACTGATGAACCACAGACCTATACTCCTCAAACCAATAATACATTATATGTTAATTAATTGAATTTAAATAAAAATGTTTAAAAAAATAAAAATTAAGAAAAAATTAAAATGATCCATGAGGATGGGGACCAAATCTAATATGAATGGTGTCTTTATAAAAGGAGAAAGAGATACCAAGGTGCGTGTTCACAGAAGGCAACTAGGTGATGAGGAAGCAAGAGGAGGGACATCTACAGACCAAGGAAAGAGGACTCAGGAAACCAAATCTGCCAACCCCTTGATCTTGGGCTTCTAGCCTCCAGAATCATGAGATAATAAATTTCTGTTTTTAAAAATCCCTGGTCTGTGGTGTTTTGTTACAGCAACCAGAGCTGACTAAGGCAGTCTTCCAGGTAGGAGGTGAAGTAAGAATGAAAAGATAGCCTATATAGTGGAAATAGACCACAGAGAATGTGTGTACATGCAAAGACAGTATAAAGTCAGTCAAGAAATTAAGACGGTGGGGCGCCTGAGTGGTTCAGTCATTAAGCATCTGCCTTTGGCTCAGGGCGTGATCCCAGGTCCCTGGGATCGAGCCCCGCACTGGGCTCCATGCTCCGCTGGAAGCCTGCTTCTTCCTTTCCCACTTCCCCTGCTTGTGCTCCCTCTCTCACTGGCTGTCTCTCTCTTTCTGTCAAATAAATAAATAAAATCTTAAAAAAAAAAAAAAAGAAATTAAGACGTTACGTGATTATTGCCAAGTAACCCATCCCATGTGATACTCCTTCATCTTTTACTTTTCTTGAAATATTTTAATATTTGTCTTTTTCCCCTGCATACACCAGTCCAATCTGTTGAAATTTGGAACCTGGTAATCGAGCTCTGTAAAATCTAATCTCTTCTTCCATTCTGCTGCCTGTTTGTTGTTGTTGTTTATAAATCACTGCTTACTGAAGATGAAGGAGAGAGGGGATGTTGCTCTCAAGGCCTTCCGTGTCATTATTTGTTATTTGACTGTAATCGGGATAGTCATTGATCATCTAATACCCTATTTTACTTGTTCTAAAGCATTTTTAGACTCCCTTCTTGTTTCTTTATCACTGTATGGAATTCTGAGATTGAGTTGGGCTACTGAAGACTAAGAAAAATTCCCTTCCCTGTCTACGGAATCTAAAAATTCAGAAACCCAGAGCTCATTCAAACCCTGTTCTTGTCCCGTGACCATTTTCAAAGGGTGTTGTGGGAGTACCCCTTCAAGTTAGCTCATTTGAGTCTTACTGTCTAAAACAGAGAATAAAATAAAAAGTTTGTGTGGCTCCATCCTTGTGAATTACCCACATTCTTTCTGATTTTTGAAATAATCAGATTATTTTGCTAAATCAATTATTTTGCCAAATAATCAGCCAGTGGCTAGATGGGATGGAGGAGACAGGTCAGTGAGGCATACATTTGTAGATGTCTGCATGAAGTGGATGTGTTAATCCCCCTTTATCCTCCGAGTTTTCTGCCTGATGGGAGAAGCTTTCCCCAAATCTAGCCCAAGATGAGAACAATAATATTTTAAAATACTTGGCAAGATTTCATTTAGAAAACTAGGCCCTTGAGAATGTTCTGAAAGAATTGACTCTCCCTCTATCTGGGATTTCTTTAATCCTTTCACCACCCTTTAGGTGAGGTTTTTTTTTTTGTTTTGTTTTGTTTTTTTTTTTAAACATATTGACAAGCTGTCTAGTGTGCCAATAAGGAATCTATTGGATACTTTCTTTTAATAGAATTTCATAATCTCTCTTCTTTAGAGTTCTGAAAACAAAATTTTTGCTAACCCAAAAAATTATACTGTAACTTAACTATGGGCATTTCACACTCTGATGTTTCAAGTGGACCAATACCACATGGACTTTTGTATGTTATGGGCATAGCTGGAAGTTTCTAGGCCAGAGGCAAAACTTCAGGTTGGCTTTCTTAGCATTGGCAGGGCGGGGGGGGGGGGGCATTCAAAATAAGTATATCTTCTGTTCTTCAGCAATTTAGAGATTGTTTAGATGTTATTCAGCCCCACTGGGGAAAGAAGGAGGAATTTTATATTTTATACTATCATGTTGAGCTTTGAATTAATGAATGAGAACCTTATAAAAATTTAGAATATTGAGTTACAGAAAGAATCCTATATATACATGGTATACATTCAGAAGCACAGAAAAATCCTCCAAGTCCCATTGCTGAATTGGAATTCCCATTTTGATTGTATGATTAAAGCACTTTAAGACCGTGAGTCTTCAAATCCTTCAGTTTCCAGTTACTTATAGGATATTTTGGTTATAGTTGTGAAAATGAAGAACTTACCATCAGTTTTTGCTGAAGCCTTAGGTTTGCAGTAAATTCTATTCTACACAGGCTCCTTGAAATGACATTTAATGCCAGTTTAATGATTTCATTTAATTATACTTTAAAAAATATTAACTAGATACCAATGTGTCCAAAATTCCTATCTCCAGCCCTGACTTGCCTTTTCACCTCCAGCCTTGAATATGCAATGATGCAGTAGCTGTGTCCATTTGCGTGTCTAAAGGCATCTGGAAATTAACATGTCCAAAAAGGAACTCTTGGTTTCTACCTTAAAACCTGCTCCTCTACTTTTCTTTTCCTGTCACTAAATAGCAACCAAACAACCACCAAACTAAAGAAACCCAGAATCTGGGAGTCAACTCTGGTTCCTCTCCTCTTATCTCCCTGTCAAATTCATCAGCAAGTACTGTGAATAGCACTTTTGGGGGCATATCTCAAATCCGTCTGCTTTTCCACATCTTCACTATCCCTACCCTTGTGCAAGCCATCACCATCTTTCAAGAGGGCTCCTATAATAGTCTTCTAACTTGACCTTTCTTCTAGTCTTGCCCCCACTAAAATCCATTTTCCATACAGCTGCAAGAATAATCTTGTTACGATTTCGATCAGTTCATATCACTCCCTTGTGAAACCTTTAATGGTTTCTCCTTACACTTAGGATAAATTACAAACTCTTCATCATGCCCTACAAGGTCCTATATGATATGGCCACATGCCTTTCTCACTGCCTCATTACAGACCTCTCTCTCTCTACCTTAGTAACCATCACAACCCTGAGCTGCTTTCTGTTTTTGTAAAACTTTGGCAAAACTTCCCCAGTGCCTTTGCACTTGCTGAATTCTCAGTCCCGAATGGTGTCCTGCCTGCTACTCCTCTCTTCACATGATCCACTGAGTCTTCCTCCTCATCCAGACTATAGCTCATGCACCAGCTTATCAGAGTGAGCTTTCTTGATCATCTCATCCAAAGTAACTCATAAGTCACCTTCTCTATCACTTCCCTATTGTTTGACTCATGCAGCTAATTACTGTCTGAAATTATTTCTTTGTTTGTTGCCTCTCTTCTCCACTACAATATAAGCTTGACCAAGAAAAAGACTATACTTGTCTTATTTGCTATTATATTCTTAGTGCTTGAAACAGCTTGTGGTGCACAGCAAATGGTTAAATGAAGAGTCATCAAAACATCAGTATTGTATTCTTATTATAGTGTTTTTCACAAAGTCATGCCTTAGACTAATTTCCCTCTGTAACTTTCTCTCTTTAAGTAAAACTGACTTAGCTATGTATAAGTTGAGGCGATGGTTTCGTTTTTACATTGTCAACAAAAAGATTAAAAGAAAAACCAAGACTAAAATATGTTGATAGAGCTGATAGGTTCTGCTTCTAGGTCCTAGAGATAGCATTTGTAAAATATATCTGCTGTTAATTGAATTAAACATCTATTTAACAAGAACCACATGACAAATATTCAATTTACTTAAAAGCACTAGAAAAATGTTTTATATTGAAATATGTCAACAGGATGTGGCTTTTTTTTTTTTTTTTTTTTTTTACCAGCTTTTTAGCCAGTGGTTCTCTAGTCTCCTGGGGCTTAAACAGGCACAGTTTACAATTCTAAGTTTAAAAGGCAACTTGCTCCTGTTTTTGAAGTCACTTTCAGGTAAGAAAAGAAGTCTTATTTTGTAAGTGTAATTATCAGGTTTAAGTGAAACTGACAGCCTGGAAACGAACAATAAAATAGCTTCAGGACAATAGCAAATTTCAGTAAAGTAATGCCAACCTATCATCTTTAATGAAATCACGTACGTTGAGTCAAAGTCTTTGTTTTAGTGTACTGTAAGAGGTGAAAAAACATTTTTTTAAAGAGTCAAGCAGCAAGGAGGAAGCAAACCAAGTCAGATACATTTTAGATGTTTTAAAAAACCCTGCTTCATGAAGACACAATGCTCCAGAAAATTAGAATCTATGTTATTAAGCAAAAACATTAATTACATGGTTTTAAACTTAGCAGAGCACTGTGGAGTTATTATAGAGAATGTGCTATGTTTCATGGTTTTATCCCCTTACTGCCAAGTTGAGTCTGTAATAAAACAAGTATAAAAGAAATTAGAGGAATATAAGAAACCTGGAATGGCAGAAAAAATGGGCGCAAAATATATCACAGATCAACTTCACTAAGAAGTCTCATTAGTATTGGTTCAGAAAGTAAAGAATAATTTCAAGTTATGATTCTTTAGAGTTGATATATGGATCTATATTGCATTTACTATAAGAGCATAAAATCAGACATTTTAAAAAGAAAAATTATACAATATAGTGGAATATTTTCAACAAAGAATAACTCCATATGTGTTTTTATTTGTAAGTTATAGATCTTTAGAATGTTAGTATTATAATTGGGTGGGTGCTTACAGTTTATTTAATACAGTATATCATGATGTGGCTTTACGTTGTTTAAAGTCATTGCATTAAATCACATTAAACTGTACAGTGAAAAAGATACTCACTTTCAAATTCTTTCTCTAATACGCCTTACTATGGAACTTTGCAAACATACACAAAAGAGAGGAGAGAGGAACAAAGCACCATATACTGATCACTTAGGTTTATGTCTTTTGCTAAACTTGGGAAATTTTCAGCTATAATTTTTTTCAAGTACTTTTTCAGCTCTGTCTTCTTTCTCTTCTCTTTCTGGGACTCTAATGATATGAATGTTAGATCTTTTGTTACAGCCCCACAAATCCTTGAGGCTCTGTTTAATCTAGCAAGACAGAAGACTTTTGGACGATAGCTAGGATTTCTCACTACCATTACCACCAACACTACCAAGTACCTTCTGCTACCTAGGTGTCAGTGTAGGCCAGGTGGGAAACCAGGACTTCTACTCCCACCTGGCAGCAGTAAGGCAGCATTCATAAACCCCCTTTCCTGTCAAAGCAGTTTCCAAGGAAGCCAGCTAAAACATCATGCTAAGAGACTCTGCTCTTTTCCTATTCCTTTGTCTAGAGACAGTAGGCTTTTGTTGGGCCCTTTTTTGTCTGCACTCCTTGGTGTTTTGGGTTGCTCGTTTCTTCATCTCCATGAGACAAAAGAAACACTCCAAGGATCATGCCACAGGATAAATGGCATTATGTACCATAGTTAACAACACATGAGGGAAGTTGAATAGCACAGACAGAGGGGAATGAGCCCTGTGGATAAAGGGAAAGCATTTTCAGGGGTTGGACAGCTAGTGCAAAGGCCCTGAGGTAGGTGTGTGTGAGTGTGTCTGAGGAGCAGCCAGAGGAGGAGTGGGAGAAGTAGAAGGGCCAGCCAGAGGAAGGGTGGGAGGTAAGGTCAAGGAAACCAGCCAAGGGAAGGGTGGGATGTGAGGTCAGAGTGGCCAGCAATGTGTTACATGCATTACAGGGAAGATGGGCCACGGAGGCTTCTGAGCAGAAGTGTGCTTGCTCTACTGAGAGGGACAAAACTGCAGGGAGGGATGAGGGCAGTTCAGACCTGTCACCCCATGGCTAAACCTTCCCCAGGGGCATTTGTAATGCGGGCACAATCCCTCTTGTTTTATAAGGTTCTTCCCATAAACGTGTTCAGAACAAACAAGTCAGAAACAAAAAAAAAAAAAGGAAAAGAAAACTCCAGGAACTCATCTCCATATCGTTTCTTCAGTCCCCTTGTTCCTGGCCAGTCTGCCTTTTTCTTTCCTCCTTTCAAGAGTCTTCTTATGTTTGTTTTATATAAAATTACCAGAGTTTGTCATGTCATTGTACTTAGGAGGAATAATGAAAAATATTTCTAGTCTGTCTTCCTTCCAGGCCGATTTGTACTTTTTCACCTCTTCCCCTTTCCTGCCACTTATTTATTGAAAACAGGAAGGTTTTCGTTTTTTATTTGTTTTGAAGAATTTCCAACATTCTGGATTGCTGATTGCATTTTTATGTATCACTTAATAGGTTATTCTATTTCCTGTATTTCCATAAACTGCTAATTAGACCTGGAGTCTTGATTAGCTTCAGGTTTAATTCTTTAGAAGAATTATTTTATAGATGGTGCTGTGAACTTCACACCAGGAAATGCTAAATCTTGGGGCACCCACTTTTAGGGAGATAAAGACTTATCAGGGAGTTAAGTTGTTGGCCTTACTTTATTATATAGTTTCCCATCAACTTTCTCTGACGATGTTCACATTCAGTTTTCTTTCAGTCTTATAGAATAGCACCCCTTACCCAACCACATTCAGAACAAATTGGTGATAATATTAAGGAGTAGCACATGGAAGCCAATGGTTGAATTGGGGGAGACAGCATAGTGTGAGACTCATTAACTCCTAAGAGAAAAGAGGGGCTCTGAACCAAGACTGTCCTTTATCTTTCTCACATTTATCAAGCAGATAAGTCAGTCCACCTCTTGTAGAACAGCATGAGCCAAGGAACTAATGGAACCACCATATGAAGCAGCACTCCTCCCTACACTGATATCAAGAAGTACATCTTGGCTTCATATCTGTCTCCTCTATAATAGTTTGATAACTGGCGATACACTGTGCTAAGCTTGGGGCACGTAGGTGGCTGAGTGAGTTAAGCATCTGACTCTTGATTTCAGCTCAGATCATGATCTGGGGATCGTGAGACCAAGCCCTTCTTCAGGCTCCTCACTCAGCATGGAGTTTGCTTGAGATTCTTTCTCCCTTCCTCTGCCGCTCCCCTCCTGCTCCTGTGCACTCTCTCTCTCTCTTTCTCTCAAAAAAAAAAAAAAAAAAAGCGCTAAACTTTGGTCAAATGTTTATTTGGTTTTGGTTTTGTTTTGTTTTTTTACAAATGGCTCCCATTTATGTCATAAGATGCCAGTTTTTAATGATGGTAGTGATACAGGATTTCCTTTGAAAAATAAATTTATCGGGGTGCCTGGGTGGCTCAGTTGATTAAGTATCCAACTCTTGGTTTCAGCTCAGGTCTGGATCTCATGGGTTGTGAGATTGAGCCCTGCGTTGGGCTCCAAGCTCAGTGGGAGTCTGCTTGGATGTTTTCTCCCTCTGCCTCTTTCCCCCATGCTCTCTCTCTCTCTCTCTCAAATAAATAAACTTGCAAGAATAAATGAATTTATCAAAATAAAAACATGACACAATTTAAAGAATAAAAACAGTGTAGTGGAATAGAGATATGACAACAACTCTATGTTATATGAATGCTTGGTATTTGGGAAATTCTGATTAAATATCTAATGATTTTGCTGTGTCATTGGGGACACTCAGGCAAAATTCCTTCTCCAAAGCATCACATCATTTGGGGGCAAATAGTGCTGGATATGAAATCCAGTTACCTAATGCCTACATGGTTTTTCCTTTCCAAGTATGCTTTTCCTGAACAAGTGCTAGGAAGATTATGTGACCTCAGAGCTAGGGTTCTAGAACATTTGATTGCACCACTGTGAAGGCAGGGCCTGGGTCTCTCTTATTTATTCTTGTAGACCCAGTACCTAGTAGAGAATACAGAACAGAGTGAATGCTTAATAAACATTCTGAAAATTCGCTGGATACTAGTATATATCCTGCAAAATATTATCTTCTACCTCTGAATAGAGCATCTTTTCTTGAGATTCAGTTCAGATCACCTTCTTACCTCTCTGCTTCCCCAAAGTCTAGCTATTTATGACAATATCATTGCCTGACCAAAAGGTATGATTTTGGGTTCCCTGTATCTCAAAGAGTCCTTCTTAGGACCAAGTCTTGTAATTCGCTAACCATGGTTAGGGTTTGTCCTCAAAAAAGAGTAAACAGTATGTCCTAAAGATAGACCAGTCCATTTCTGATGGTAAGAACAAGCACTCATCGTAATGCTAGAATGTTCAAGCATTTGGCAGAGTTCTGATTAGAACCCTTTCTATCAATATTTCCCCCAGCCTATTAAGATATAAATAACAAAAAAATTGTATATACTTAGGTTGTACATGTGATTTCTTAAGTGTACAATGTGATGATTTAATATTTTATGTATTGTGAAATCATTACCACACTCAAGTTAATCAACACATCCCTTACCTCACAGTTACCTTTTCTTAGCAAAGTTCAAGTATACAATTAAGTATTTTAACTGTTGCCACCACATTTTACACTAGCTCCCCAGACCCTACTGTCTTATACCTAGAAATTTGTACTCTTTGACAGACCTCTCCCTATTCCCCCTCCTGTCCAGCCCCTGGAAACTGCCATTCTTTTGTCTGGCTCTCTGAGTTCAATTTTTTAAGATTCCACATATAAGTGAGATCATACAGTATTTGTCTATCTATTTCGGGCTTATTTCACTTAATATAATGTCTTCAGGTTCATCTGTGTTTTTGCAAATGGCAGGATTTCCTTTCTTTTTTATGACTGAATAGCATTTCAGTGTGTGTGTGTGTGTGTGTGTGTGTGTGGTGTGTCGTGTGTGTGTGTGGTGTGTCGTGTGTGTGGTGTGTCGTGTGTGTGGTGTGTCATGTGTGTGTGTATCACATTTTCTTTAGCCATTCATTTGTTGATGGACTGCTAGATTGTTTCTATATCTTGGCTATGCTACAATGAACATGAGAGTGTAGATATATTTTTGAGATACAGATTTCATTTTCTTTGAATATATATACCCAGAAGTGGGACTGTTAGATCATATGGTAGTTCTATTTTTAATTTCTTGAGGAAGTTCTGTACCATTTTCCATAATGGCTGTACCAATTTATATTCCCATCCACAGTATACAAGAGTTTACTTTTCTCCACACCCTGCCCAACACTTGTCTCTCGCCTTTTTGATAATAACCATCCTAACAGATGTGAGGTGATATCTCACTGTGGTTTTAATTTGCATTTCCCTGATGATGAGTGATGTTGAGCACCTTTTCATGTACCTGATGGCCATTTGTAAGTCTTCTTTGGAAAAATGTCTATTCAGGTCCCTTTCTCATTTTGTAGTCAGGTTTTTTTCTTTCTTTCTCTAACTTTTTTGTTTGTTGTGGGTTTTTTTGCTATTTTGTTGTAGGAATTCTTTATATGACTTGATGTTGATTCCTTATCATATATATGATTTGCAAATATTTTCTCCCTTAGGTTGCTTTTTCATTCTGTTGATTATTTCTTTGGTTGTGCAGCTGTTTAGTTTGATGTAGTCCCACTTGTTCATTTTGTTGTTGCTGTTCCTGTGCCGTTGGTGTCATATCTAAAAATATTGCCAAAAACAATGTCAAGGTGCTTTTCCCTGTTTTCTTCTGGGATTTTTATAGTTCCGGGGCTTACACTTAAGTCTTTAAACCAATTTGAGCTAATTTTTGTGAGTGTTTTAAGTTAGGAATCCAGTTTCATTCTTTAGCATGTGGATATCCAGTTTTCTCAACACTATTTCTCATTGTGTGTTCTTGGTGCTCTTGTCAAAGGTTAGTTGACTGTATTCGTGTGGTTTTATTTCTGGGCTCCTGATTTTGTTCTGTTGGTCTCTGTGTCTGTTTTTATGCCCATCCAATACTGTTTTGATACTATGGCTTTGTAATATAGTTTGGAATAAGGAAGTGTGATGCCTCCAGCTTTGTAATCAATATTTCGAGCTGACATTTATGGAGCTCCTATAGCTATGGGACTGTGCTAAATGCTTGATATTGATTTTTCTCATGGAAGTACCACACAACCCTTTGAGTTAGATGCTTGCTTATCTCCTTTTCTAAAAGGTAGATACTGGGGGTGAGGAATGTTAAGTAACTTGTCAGTAAAGTGTATCTAGTGGCATTGAAGCTGCACTCAACTTCAGATTTAACTAGATAGGAGAGCTTTTTTAAAAAATTAAATAATTAATTAATTTTTTTATTATGATATGTTAGTCACCATACAGTACATCATTAGCTTTTGATGTAGTGTTCCATGATTCATTGTTTGCTTATAACACCCAGTGTTCCACACAATATGTGCCCTCCTTAATACCCTTCACCGGGCTAACCTATCACCCCACCCCCTCCCCTCTAGAACCCTCAGTTTATTTCCCAGAGTCCATAGTCTCTCATGGTTCATCTCTCCCTCTGATTTCCCCCCCTTCACTCTTCCCTTCCTTCTCCTAATGTCCTCCTTGCTATTCCTTATGTTCCACAAGTAAGTGAAACCATATGATAATTGTCTTTCTCTGCTTGACTTATTTCACTTAACATAGTCTCCTCCAGTTCCATCCATGTTGATGCAAATGTGGGGTAATCATTCTTTTCTGATGGCTGAGTAATATTCCACTGTATATATGGACCACATCTTCTTTATCCATTCGTCTGTTGAAGGGCATCTCAGCTCCTTCCACAGTTTGACTATTGTGGACAATGCTGCTGTGAACATTGGGGTGCATATGGCTCTTCTTTTCACTTGCTCTTAACCTCTAGTCAGACTTACCTTTGAAATGCTTTAATTATTTAGGAGGCATTCTTGAGGTGGAAAGAACACAATGTTTAGATGTGGGACGACCCTTTGTCCCCAGGTCTCACACCTACAGCTTTAGGGTTGGATGCAAAGTATGAATGTAAACTTCTTTCATCTAAAACCATTTCCTCAATTTTTGTATTATATTGATACCTCCTGTACCATTATTTTCTTAATATGTACTTTATTCTCTTCTTTAAGTAGATAGCTCTGAATACAATGAAGAACGTGGTATTTTTAAATTCTTCCTAAATATAGTACAATGCTTTGAAGGTGACAATTATGTGTCATCCCCCCCCCCACCCCTTCATTGCTTTCCCTTCCTTATCTTCCCACCTCACAGGTTGTTAGTGAGTATTATGGAGGTGTTAAGGACATGCTAGCACCAGACTGAGACTTTTTCCTGGATGTAATAAGCAATACTGAAAAATAATTAGAAAGAGGGATAACTTTTAGATGGTGTGATTCAATGTCATTTAATATTGTACGTTATGTAATACCTCTTATTCTAAGAACGTGCCCCACAATTTGAGAATCATTGATTTAAACTCTTCGAGAATTTTTGTCACAGTCAAACAGAGGAATGGACATGAAATCATTCAGTAAACTTGAGAGTTCTTTTACAGCTCTTCCCTGTGGACTGAGGACATATAAACTCGTAATTTGGCTATAACATTAATAGCACCTCTAGCTCTTCTCCCTGCAAACACTAATTTATAGTTTTCTAAAAAATCACCTAGAAAATGTTTTCAAATGTCATAGTGGCTGAGGACTTAGGAGTATGTGTCTAGACTTCATATGAGGCCATGTAGAAGAAAGCTGCCTATCACAAGTTTGGGAAAACATACATGCTATGCCATTTACTGTTCTAATCGTGGAGTTAGGCAACTGTTCTTTTGAAGCACATCCTATGTGTAAGTCACTATACAGAGAAAACCCGAATATGGTTCTTAACCTCACAGACTGTGAAAGCGAAGAGACTCAAAACCAAATGTTAGCTCTGTCAAGACCTTGGTGGATAATTGCTGAATTATATCTTGGGAATTAGAAGTAGCTAGAAGTGCATTTATCTCTATTTCATCTCATCTGAAACCTACTGAGCCCCTATAATACATCGGGTGTATGGTCAGTACTAATTATTTTGGTAACAGATATACCATATACCCTCTATACCTACTACAAATGAGACTTCGTGGTATATGGCTTAACACATTTCTCATAACTGTCATTAATCTTTTTTTATAAAGAGGAAATGGAGGCACAGTGCATGCATACACTACATAGGATTTGAACCCTGTTTAAACTGCACCTACAGCTTCTGCCTTAGCTACTAAGCCTTACCCCAAAAATAAAGAAACAAATTTCTTCTGCCGTGTAGGAGGCCACATGTTCCATGGCCGCCTGCCATTTTTAAAGGCACGGGCAGTGCTGAGTTCTGGAGTAATGACAAGGTGTCTGCCTTCCTCGTTAACAAGCTTTGTTTGAGTCGTTTAGGTGGCATTCTTAACGTTCCTGAAACCTGCTTTGTGTTTGTTTAATTATAATATAGTCTGGCACTTTGACATTAAATTTTCTTGTTTGGCTGTAATTATCTTCTATGAGCAGAGTTGGATTTTGTTTACTTCCTTTCTTCCTTTCTCTCTCTCTCTCTCTCTTTTTTCCCTTAACACACAAATCTTACTGTGACTCACTGTGTTCTGATGAACCTGCATTCTGGGTGACTGACCTGGGATCAGCCTTAAGGGATGTGGCTGTGCAGCCAGCCGGGGTCAACCTGGTGGGAGCCAAGGCTGGTCATGCCGAGCGCAGCATGGTGCTGCCACAGGTCAGTACGTCAGGCTGTGCCACAAAGTACGCTGTCTGTCTTGGTGGCTGACAGTGTGCCTCAGGTCACAGGAGAACCTTGGCAACATAGCGGGCACCCTGCTAAGTGGCCTCTGCTCTTCTTTCCAGATAATGAAGGTTTTTCAAAACAAATGGCCTTGTCCCTCAAGAATCCCATTTCTCTGGGGTCAGGCTTTATTTGGCCTGGTAGTCCTCTTAGGAAAGCTGCCATTTCTTTAAATCGGTACTATCCTTTGGTGCAATGTTCCATAGAGCGAAACAGGTATTTTCCACTCAAACACAGTGTTTATGCTTGCATAATGCTCTGACCTGATCCCCACAATAGCTCCATAAGAAAGGGATACCTGTAATTTAGTTATTTGCATACCACCTTTGCAATTTTCACCATATCCAAAATCTACCTTATATCCAAGTACACATTATATTTTGTTTCAATCACTATGTTTTTTAAAATAGACTTTTAAAAAAACACCCAATTATGTAGAACTCCAAAATATTTAGAAGGGAGGACACAAATCTGTGATTTTCTCATGGATAGACTTCACATTGCTTAACCTTTAGGGTTTTCATTGGCATGTTCAACTTAATGATCTTTAAATGCCACCAGTCACTACAGTCCCCACTTCTTTCCATATTTTTACACAGTAGTAAAAAGGACTTTAGCATCACCGCGGTGTTGTGTGTTTAGAACAACTTTGAATGTACCCTCCTAAGTCTTACCTCATTCCTCCAGCAAATCAAACATTTCTCTTCACCAGCCCTGTTTCAGAATTTGGAGAGGGGTAGGTAAAAGGTGGGGGCAGGGGTGGAGGTGAGAACTGGGTCATAGTCGAAGAAACCAAATTTATTAAAGAGCTGGACCAGAAGAGAGTGAGGGAAATAGGAAGAAGGGCTTATGGGGTGGGGGCTATTGAGGGGTTTTGGGGTTTTGAAGCAGCAGCCGTGGGGTGTGGGAAATAGCTTTGGGGATGTACTGCTGTTAAAGGTTGGGTTTTGCAGGAAGCTGACCCTGAGTCAGAGACCTGTAACCAGGACACTTGTCAGAGAGGACTGGGATCAACACCTGGGGATAGGAAGTAGGACTGAGCAGAGGAAGATGAGCTACAGTGTAGTCAGGAAAGACTTCAGCTGACTTTCTAGGAGTTCTAAAAATAGGATGACCCATCACAGCTCTCCACAGTTGGGACCAGGGGCCCAGACTTTGTGCCCAGGGTCAGTCATTGAATGTGGGTTGTCCCAGGAAGAGGGTATGACTTTGGGTAAGGGTGCCCTCCTCAACTGAGGCAAGCCATGAACGGGATGATACCCGAGCCCTGTCTGCCAGTGGCATGATCTATAGCTAAGGTAATATGTCCCCTATTCCTGAATAGATATCTGGGTGGCACATCACAGCATCCGCCTTGAACTGGACCCCATTTAATGTTTTTCATAAGCTCAAGTGAAGTTTGGAGGTTTTTTTAAAACTATGTGTATAGTTTTTGAATGGTGCTTTAAGTGTGACTGTGCAGAAACTGAACCCCGTGGGGTTCTAGGACTTATTGGATTTATACCCAGAAATTTGATAGTAGATTCCCAAAACCATTAATTGATAACTTCTCACACAACACAAATCGCCATAAATAGAAAAAAGGAAGTGGGGAGAAGTGGTTTTCATTATATTTTAATAAAACTGTTGTCCTGATCTCCAAAATTACATCTTTTTGGACCTTTGTATGAGGTGATTTCAAATTGTGGCTACATCTGGGCTTTTATTTTTATCAAATTATGATCAGCAAGAGTAAGAGTGGTGATCTCTTTGGAGTTACTGTTAGAGAAATTAGGAATAAAAGAATACGTTTTATTGAGTCCCCTTTGTGCAAAGTGTGTAGTTCATTAACTGGATAGACTGTATTTGGGCTCCATTTTTATTTATTTATTTATTTTTTTTTAAAGATTTTATTTATTTATTCGACAGAGATAGAGACAGCCAGCGAGAGAGGGAACACAAGCAGGGGGAGTGGGAGAGGAAGAAGCAGGCTCATAGTGGAGGAGCCTGACGTGGGGCTCGATCCCATAACGCTGGGATCACGCCCTGAGCCGAAGGCAGACGCTTAACCGCTGTGCCACCCAGGCGCCCCTGGGCTCCATTTTTAGACAAATACTTTTGGTTCCAAATAATCAAAATGTACCTTAAACATAAAAAAGAGGGGGAAGAAGGAATTGTTATGCTCAACATGACTGGGGCGCAGTCCAAATGATGTTATCATGTTGGCTTCATGGTGATGCAATTCTCCCAAAGATGGCTGTTGGTAGTCCTGGGCTTATAGCATCCCAGGTTAAGTACTGAGAAGAAAGTGTGTCTCTTCTACCAGTGGGTCTAGCCAACTCAGTGGGAGTGATGTTCTTTGGCTCTGATTGGCTCGCTTAGGTGATGTGCTCATCCCTGAACCAATCGCTGTGGTTGGGGGTGGGGGGTAGGGTATCCTTATTGACCTGGTGGGTGTTATGTGGAAAGCTGGACATCCCATCAGCCCCTCTGGAACCATGTGGATTGAGAAGGCAGTAGAGGTGATTGTCCAAAGGAAAATCAACATGCTGTCAACATTAGAAAAAAAGAAAAAGAAAAAGAAAAAAAAAAAAAGATATGGATGCCAAACAGAAACATCTGACATCTACTTTTCTTTATGACCAAACTGAAAATTCTGCCTCTGCCACTTTTATCTGGCAAGTTACTTCCTTTTTCTTTTCCTCACTGTTCTCATATATAAAATGGGGCTGATAAGTCTGAGTTGGCAGGATTGGTGTAAAGATCGTTATTAATGGGTACATAAAAGCCCTTTGGAACAGAGGAGGTGCTCCCTAATTAAGAATTGTCATTATAGTTAATAGCAAGCATATTCTGGGCTCTATACTGGCATTTCCGCAAGTATCATCTCACTTTTGATTAGGAACCTATGAAGGCTTTTAAATTGGACCAAGCACTAATGACTTCCACTTTTTCACAAGACACTTAATATTGTCTTAGCACCACGAAGAGAAAAGCATGTGATACATCAGCATTTTCTACCCTGCACACAAATTGGCAACAGGGAAAGAGTTTTCTCTCTAAAGATCATGATCAACAAATGTGTTTTGTAGCCTAATTTTGAATCTTCATCAAAAGATTGAATGGAAGAAGCAGGGGTTCCAGTTAGGCCTTTCTCTTGAGGGTACATTTAGCAAATCAGAGTAGCAAGAATACAGCCTCCAAATAATGGTCAGGTGGCTGTTAAATACATCAAAGCCAGGAAACCCGGGAAAAGCTGAATGACTATGAAATTCAAGTGCGATGGGTTTTGATATGAGTAACTGAAAGGTCAGAGATAAATGAGACTGTGGACCTGAAAGAAAGGGATCTGTGCCGATCCTTAAAAAAAGATATGGTGTCACTGTCAGTTGCTTCCTGAGGCATGTATCTCATTGCCAAACAATGCCAATGGCGCTATGTGAGAGGAAATAGAGCTGTCTTTGGATCAGACAAACTTGGGCACGCATCCTGTTATGTGAACTTGGGCAAAATGTCCTAACACCCTAGATCTTGGATTCCTCCTTCTTTCACACCTTTCTTGTGACACTCTAGTTCCAGCCTGATTGGGGGTTTTGTGTGTGTTTTAAAAACTCTTTAATGCAGCCTTCTCCAGGGTCTTCTCCCATTTCCCTCTGTCTGGAATGTTCACCTCTACCTTCTCCCAGCTATTCAGCCGAGCCCTCCTTCTTCTTGGGAGTTCTGTCTGCTCTCCTGGGTTTCCTTATGTCCCAGGAGCTCACTTACAACTCCAGAGCCCTCTGTCCTCTTTCTTGTGTTTGCCCTTATATTGTCAGCCCCAGGAAGCTGGGGATCATATCTACTATGTTCCGAGCTATATCCCCAGCACTAAGAATAGTGCTGAGCCATAGCAAGTCCTCAGTATTTTTTGAATGGATCAATTAATTGTCATTAAAATGAGATTTACTGTGTTCATCACAACCCAACTTCTTCTAATAATAACCGTTTGGCCTATTTTTTGGGGAAAACATGGGGGATGACTTAGAATTCTTTCCATTGCTATTCAGAGCTCTGGCCAGGTTTAAGAATAGTCTTAGTGGGAACTCCTCTTACTCTAGGCCACTGGAGACTCTGTCTGTGACACGAAAAGTCCATGAAACTTTCACCAATGTGTCTTTGTGACTATGTATTTCATATAGGCATTTGTTCTGGTTTCCTGAGGACATTTGTATCTGTTAATCCTTCAAGTAATAGGCGTCAGCTGAGTATCACTTTGTACCTCTCCCTGGACAGAGGAATCTGGCCTCCTGTTTGTCTAAATCTGAAAAATTCTGTTTCTGAAGGTCAGTAGTATTAATAGCACCGTTAGCCTCTGTTGCCATTTATTAAGGACTTACTTTGTGCTGCATACTAAGTTAAGGGCAACAATAGTTGCTAATTCTTATGACACTCTATGTACCAAAGATGCATGCACATTTTATATTTAACATACATATTAACTCATTTAACTCTCACAACAACACTAAGGTTGGTACAGTTATTACCACTCGTGCAGATGAGAAAAGTGAGGTAAAGAAAGATGAAGTAGTTTGTCCACCATTACATAGGAAGATAGTGGCAGAGCTGAGATGTGAGTCGAGATGAATGGGTTCAGAGTCTGCTTTCTTAGCTCCTAGGCTAACCCCCTTTTACAGATGAGGAAGCTAAAACTTACAGGAGTAATTTTATGTATGCAAAGTCTTATGGCTTGTGAAGAGCAGAGGCAAAATAATGATTCAGGTGTGCCTGACTCTAGTGCTTTGACCCTTGATGACCATGCCCTTTGCCCTTTCCTAAGCTATGCTGCCTTTTCAGATGTGAGTGATGAGCAGAGCCTTCTAAGTGTGAGCTCATGTTACAAGTAATCTCCAACTCCATTAGGACTAGCATCTCTATTGTCTAACTAAAATGCACCATTAATAATTAATATTTGTATAATCATCAATATATCATGGAGAAGACATGCGAATCAGTCCCAGAAATGGTACCACATGTTCTTCCTTCTCAAGGTCTTGCATTAGTAGATGCAAAGTGGAATATTAGATTGCCTAATTCCAGGAAGTAAGAGTCAACTTTTCAGAAGTGATACTGCTCTCTGGTTTCAGAGGCAAAAATCGAATAGGTTCTCAGATTACACAATTATACACAAACTCTTCAAATGACCGTTTTCCATCCCCATTTGTGTCACCAGATAGCCATGGATAGCGATATACACAAAAGGACCCCTAAAATCAGGCTACTTGTGATCCTTGAAGAAATGGTGTTGTGTGTTTGTGTATGTCTGTTTGTGGAATCTTGGAAATGTGTTATCTTTCCCGTACTCTTGAACATCATCTTGGGAATACAGCTGCATCCTCATAAGACTATTGTGGGAATCCAGGGAGATAATGTATGTGGAAAGAGCTTTGAAAACTGCGAAGTGCTGGACAAATGGAAAACAGTATTATTATTATTGTCCCAGGAATTCAGTTATACCTCAAATACCCGATGGTTCAGCTGTAGTATTCAGCCTGAGTGGTAATTTTTTTTTTTATGTAAAGTGGTGATGAACTGGGCCTCCATTTTCTGATTGGGGGATGTTTTCACTCAGTAAACATCATTTTCTTTTTATTTTTATCAACTTCTATTTACACAAGTAGTTTATGATTGAATTAATGAGCCAGAAATTCCATTTTTTTCCATTAATGTGGAAAATCTTACATTTATGTGAAGGAATTTTCCATTTTTTCATTTATGTGGGAAAAATATACTAAAATATCATAGGTAAATTTTTAGTTTTCCTTGACTTACACAACAGTTCCCATCTGCCCTGCTTCCTTTGAGGCAAACACTGTAGTGAGTATATTGTGATTCTTCTATACAGTTTTTTCTCTTCTATACATTTTTATGCTTTCCTATGTATGCATATGACCATATGGCCCTGGGAAACTAAATAGTGTGGCTGGGAGTCTAGCATAAATGGTATAATTTTATATGCATTGTTCTTCAACTTGGATTCAACCATAAATCACTGAAAGAAATGTCTTGGATGTTTATTTGTTGGTTATACACAAACCTAAATCACTCCTTGGAAATGTGTGATATTAAACAGGATCAAATACACCAAAATATATTTCACCCATCTCCTTACTGATGAATACCTGGGTTTGTTTTCTTTCTTTCTTTCTTTCTTTCTTTCTTTCTTTCTTTCTTTCTTTCTTTCTTTCTTTCTTTCTTTCTCTCTCTCTCTCTCCTTGCTTCCTTCCTTCCTTCCTTCCTTCCTTCCTTCCTCCTTCCTTCTTTCCTTCCTTCCTTCCTTCCTTCCTTCCTTCCTTCCTTCCTTTCTCTCTCTCTCTTTCTTTCTTTCTCTCTCTCCTCTTTCTTTCTGTATTGTAGATAAGGCTAAAATAAACAGTCTCATTCATGTCATGTCTCCTTCTGTATGTATGTGAATGTGTTTCTAAGATAAAATACTAAGAAGTACAATTATTGGTTCACAGAGATTACAGGTCTCCAAAGTGGCTGCTCATTTAATATTTACCACTTTCACTAGTGTTAGACAGTGACTGTTTCCCCACATTATCATGGAACTATTGCCAAATTTCTTCATGTTTGCTAATTTAATGAATAATAAATGGTATTCTGTTTTTGTCTCTTTATTGATAGACTTTTCTGTTTATAGCTGTTGTTTGTCTACTGAACCTTTTCTCTTTTTTTAAGATCTATTTATTTGAGAGAGAGAGAACATGAGTGGGAGGGAGGAGCATAGGGAGAAGCAGACTCCTCTGAGCAGGGAAGCCCAACATGGGGCCCCATCCCAGGACCCCGGGATCATGACCTGAGCCAAAGGCAGCTGCCTAACTGACAGAGCCACCCCGGTTCCCCTACTGAACCTTTTCTTATTGATTTGTAGAAGTTTCTTATATATTATGGCTAATAAGTTTAATATATATAACACAAATATTTTCTCAGTGGGTATAATTTTAACACCTATCTGAAAGTATATGCAAATCAAATTTTGAGAAATATGATATAATGTAGATATTTTGTTTTCATCCTTCATGTCCCTACATGAATATCTCCTCCTTAGGAGATCTTTTACTTCCCAGATCAGATCATGTCCCTTGATATACCCTTATGACACAGTATGCTTTTACTTCATTACATCTGGCATAATGCTAATTAATTATTTGCCTAATCATTATTTTTATACCTATTTCTTCTGTCAGAATGTAATCTCCCCAAGGTCAGGATTTTGCATAATGTTACCCAGTACTTTTCCCCAGATCACAGCACTGACAGATAGTAGGTACAAAATAAATATTTGCTCAGCAATCAAATTAACTTTGGAATAAGACAGACCTGACTTCCAATCCTACCTCTTCCACTTCCCTGCAACCTTGAACAAGTCTCTTAAATCTCTCTTACCCTATTTCCTTACTTACAATGCATTTTATAATTCTATTTTCTGTTCATTCTTTCTTTTAAAAAAAATTCGCTGTTACAGTCTAGCTTTAACTCTATTCATTCTAAGCCAGACTTTGATATAAATTAAATCTTGTTTTGACTCTGTCCAAGAGATTATTACTAGAAACACTGGAAAGCTGTGTTCATATTGTGCATCTCCTGGCTTGGTCCCTGAGGACACTATTAATGAGACTCTATGTGTACTTAACTTTTGTTCTTGCTCTCTTAAAAATTGGGCAATTGCTTCTACAGATCTTTTTCTTTAATATGGCAAAATCTTTTACCTTTAAAGCAAATCCACTCTCAACTTTTCTGGATCAAAGAGGCCATTCAGCTCTCTTCCAAAGAGAAAATGCTCCACAGATTTCCCTGGGCAGTAAGTATGTTAAATTGCTATAAGCCACACTGCCAAGATATAACCAAATAAAGCTGAAACACCAAGTCTCATTCTGTTCAGAATTACTTCTGCAGAATTTCAGCTGAGAGAATAGAAATATGTTCAAAGAAACAAAAATGCCTGAAATAATCATGCTTTAAACAAAATTTTAACCAAAAACCAATATTAACTACTAAAACAATTCTGAGTAGTAAGTAGCATCAGGAAAGGCTTGCAACATCTCATATTTATGGGGCAAAATTTATCTAATAAAAATCATCAGTACAAATAGGTACATCTATCAAGATATGGATTTCCTAGTCCATACCACCATATGAAAAGCAGTGTGCTATTATAACCCACACATGGTGAGAAATAATAGGTTTAAAAAGTTCTACATCAGACTCAATCTAGGCCCTGACCACTGATTATTAAATAGTTCTGAGGGGAAAATCATCCTGGGGTGCTGGTTTCTGGCTCCAGTTTCCACGTTATTCAGAAAGTTGTTAGATGACCATCCTTCTTTGCCTAAAACACAGGATTATTGGAGATAATGCTACCAAAGGCCATTCGCACATTGCTTCTTGACTCTCTTGAATTATTTCCTTATAATAAATGTTCAGAAGTGGAAATAAACCTCTTTGTGACTCATAGTATGTGAATTTATCTTGATGTTTTTCCAGAAGGGTGACACACATTTTCAGTGCTGCTGGCAAAATATGTGCAATGTACATATTATAACAGTAACAAAATAATTATGACATTATAAAATTATAATAACTAAACAGTTATTATCTAATAATTGTAACAGTAACAAAATGGCCAGCTCTCATATGCTGAGTGGTTACTGTGTGCCAGGCACTGTACTAAGCATTTTACACACACTATCTTATCTGAACCTCACAACAACACTGTGTGGTATGTACCAGGATTGTGCCTATTGCCAAATGAAGATGATAAAACTAGAGAGAGGCTAAGCAAGCTGCCTGAGCTCACACAGCTCATGAGTGTTGTCTCTTTATTAGATGTGAAGTAAGAATAGTAATAACTAGCAATAACAGATAATAGGCTTTAAATGTTTAACATATACCAATGATTGTATGTATATACATCATATTATGTATTATATATACACATTATCTCTTTCAATGTATGTGGCTTTATCACTATAACTTTATCTGCATCGGGTGTTGTACTTCAAATCATTTTTCTTTCTTCTTCTCTTTTTCTTATTTAATGGGTACAAAATCATTTCTTGGGATTTAAAAAAAATATAGTTTTTGTTCATTGTGAAGATGAACATCTCTTCTATTTTACAGCATCAATGATTAAAATACTAGAAATGCATTGCAACTATGTAAAAGCTTAGTTCGGTGTCTTAGTTAATCTCTCTTTCCTCATCTCTGATGAGGATTAAATGATTGAAAACTTGTAAAGCATTCAGAGCAGTTTCTCGTCCATAGTAAGCAGTCTAATAAGGGTAGCTATTACTTAGTAGGGAGCACACAAGCCTAACCAACCATCTATGCTTGAATTCCTCACCAGGCAGGGACCAGCTATCATTGCATTGGTTACATACTTAACATCCTTGGGATGATTACACCTGCACATTGGACAGTCCTTTGTATGACATCAGCTTGGCAATTAATAAATTTGGGGGCTCTCATGCCCTCTCTGTGAAAGGACTCTCTAAATGCCCTTTAGTTCAGTGATTCATCATGTCACAAGTCTCCTCAAGGTTCTTGGGGTTTTTTTTCTAAGAAAAACTATTAGCCTAAAAATGAAACTTTGAGAGCTCCCTTTCTGATGAAACAAGTTTTATAGAAGTGAAACCTGAGGAAGAAAATTAAAAAACGAACTCTTTGGGTAAGTCAATATCCCTTGTCTAGGGAGGGAGAAGATTTCATTCACTCCTTCCTGAGACATCCTAAATCAGTATCCGTTTCAGAAACAATATTAGTTCAGGTATCACCTCTTTTTCAGCCAACATATTCAGTTCCCAGATTGACAGCATCCTTTTTTCTTAACATGTCAAGAACACTTTTGGATAAGTCTCTGGGCTGTCAAGTTGTTAGTTGGAAAAGATGTGTGAAGGAGGGGCCAAGATCTCCCTCCAGCTCAGGGACCATCAATACTCAAAATCTGACAAAAAGGCAAACAGTAAAATTTAAATATTTCGTGCTTGTGTTTTATTTTATTTCCTGTGAGAACTTTCTGCCTATGAATTATTTCAGGCTTCTGTAGTACTAGAATAATGGGAACATTGACGAGGAAAATATGGTGGGGTAAGTTAGTTCTGGAAGGTTTTAAAGGAGCAAGAGAAGAGAAAGTGCCTTATTGGGTGCCAAGGAATCTGGGAGTAGTCTTGGCGCTGCTATTGACTGAGACCTGGAGCCAACCATCTAAACTCTTTCCAGAATCATAGATCTGGAAAATGAGGGAGTTGGTTCAAATTGGTAGCTTTTAAACTCCTTAATGCAGTAGAATCCTTTAAAACAATCCTGGTTGGGACTCTGATGTATGAAACAGAAATCTAGCTGCTCTGGTTAAAATAGAACTGAGGGCCCAAAATGCTACATACCTGGCTTCCATTTCACTTATTTCCTCCCTTCTTTCCCCCACTCCAATCCCTCCCTCCTTCTTCCCTTCCTGGCAGCTTCTGAGGCACTCTTGGACCCAGAGGATCATACTAATGAAATCACTGCCGTTAGCAAATCCTAAGGTCTTACCTGTTCTGAAGATCTATGATATCAGGAGCTGGGTCAATACTGGGCCATCTAGCATGGTGTAGAATAAAGACTGTCAACCTGGGAATTAGGCAGACTTAGGTTTCAATCCATGCTCTGTCACTGACTAGCTGTTTGACTTTGAACAAGTCAGTTATCTTCTTCACAAAAACTCTTTTCTCATCTGATGATCACTTCCCCCCAAAAATATAATGATATCCCATGAACAGTGTTCAAGACAAGGGTTGTCTTTGAAGAAAACAAAAAGTGGCATTGAGACAGGTGCTCAGATAACCTCAGCAAAGACATTATTTTGGGGTATGCAACATACTCCAACCATAATGGAAAACAGAATCTCCAGTTATCCTTGGAGATAGACAGAGGGGGTAGAAGCTTTTCACCGTTCCAAGAGGGCAGGGTGAATAGGAGGGGTGAAAGGGGTTTTTTTGTTTTTATTTTTGTTTTTGTTGTTTTATTTAAACATGGGTTACAAAATGATCAACTGACCAGTTTGCTTTGGGGAGCATGACTCACCCCAGGTTTGATTGTTCTCCTTCAGCTTCTGTAAATGAAGTCAACTCCCAAACCAAGAACTCTCCAGTTCAGAAATGACAAAGTGACTGCATAAATTGAAGGTGGGGCAAGGGACAGTGTCTTTAAAAAAGAGATTCTGAGTTTGTAGGTAAAGCAAATGCAGTCTTAGTTGCCGTGAACAAAAGCTCGAGCTCTATGACAAAGAGATAAGCTCTCTTTACTCTCTGCTACTTCCAACATGCATGAAGGGCTGTATTTGAGTCTGACCACTGTCAAGTATACTTTCAGAGGAATCTATCAGATGATAGCAATTAAATGTTGAGGGAATCAAAACCGCATCCCAAGATGAACATTTGAAAGGCCTGGAGACCCAGGCTAGGAAACAGGCAGAAATGAAGACACCTCTTGGGCTAAGAAGCTGAAACACATAATTGTTTTCATGGTAGGAGAAGCTTCACCAGGACCTACAGCTAGAATGAATGAGGGTCAAAATGTTGGAGGAAGTTTCTTCAATCTTGCACTATTCAGTTTGAGATTCAGAGCATGTGGGGACCATCTGATTAGATCAGCTTAGGTCAAAGTGCCTGCTCCATTACAGAGTATAAAGGATCTGGCTGTGGTAGACTAGATTATCATACCAATGCTTTACTGCCTCCCAGTAACGGAGCTATACTTCCACAGTCTTTGCCATGTGACTTTGTAGTTCCTCTCACTAAAGGATATATTTCTGCATCTTGAATTTGCATTCAACTATGTAAACTTGCTTTGGTCGATTGAATGAGGTAGAAGTGAAAGCCTTTCAGTTCCTAGTCCAGGCCTTAACAGGCTTCCCATATTTATGCTTGTTCTTTTGTGCCTCTGTCATTTCCATGAGAAGAAAATGTCTAAACCACCTCCGTTGTTCAGTGGAAATGAGAGTCACATGAAGCAGAATCATATAGCTACTCATTCTGCAGAGGAATGGGCGAGCTCAGCCAAGATCAGCAGAGCCATCCCAGCTGACCTGTGGATGTGTGAGGAAAAGAATGTTAATATTTATATGCAGATAAGATTGTGGGGCTCTTTCACAGCAATAGCTTGTTTTCCTAGTGAGATACAGTGTATTTGTTATCTATTGCTGCCTAACGAACTGCCCACAAAACTTAAAAACTTACTATAATAGTAAGTGTTAATTATCCCACACAATTTCTGTGGGTCAGGAATCTGGCAGCAGCTTAGCTGGGAGGGTCTGACTTATGGTTTTTTGTGTGAGGCCACCGTCAAGATGTCGGGCAGGCTGCAGTTACCTGAAGGGCTGAATAATTCCCTTCCAAGATGGCTTACTCACATGGATAGCAAGTTGGAGCTGTCTGTTGGCAGAATATCTCATTTCCTTGCCACGTAGATTTCCCTATAAGGCTGCTCGTGTGTCCTCATGGCTTGGTACCTGGCATTCCCCATAGCAAGAGGTTCCCAAGAGATCAAGGAGGAAGCTATGATGCTTTTTGGGGGGACAGCCTAGGAAGTCACACACTATGACTATTGCAACATTCTGTTCCATTGAAGAGAGTCACTAAGTTTAGTCACTAAAGGAGAGGAGAATTAGCTCTACTATTGAAAAGTAGGAGTGTCAAAGAATTTGTGGACACATTTTAAAACCACCACGGGCAGATACTAGATTAAGCAATCATTGAATTGAACAAAATGGGGGAGAGGTAGTTCCCCAAAATAAAGTAATTCCCCCAATGAAAATATTTGGGTAATTCCCCAAAATAAAATGCTATAGGAAGGGGACAAGGAAGCAGAACAGTCAATAAAAATGAAATAAACACAAAAGGGGGAAATGCCAACTTGAAATGTCATGAAGAGTAAGCTTAGACTCGTTTGGTATGACCCAAGGAAAAGGACTAGGGCCAATAAGTATAAGAGCTGCAGCAAAACAGAATGGCTTGATATATGTGATGGAAGATCCTCTGAGATTGTCCAGTAGCAAAGCAAGATCGGCAATAGAGCAACCAATGGCAGAATCAAGGTGGGGGTACAAGAACTAGATGTAATACACACAAAAGGTTTAATTATGACACTGACTACGAGGCCCCAGTGTGAGAGGAAGAGGTTTATAAAACCTACAGTGCTTTGAAACCTATAATGCAGGTGGATAAAGGAAGAGAGGTAGAGAGATGGAATTCATGCACTCATAAAGGTATTATGAGGAAATCCATGAGGGGAACTACAAGTGAAATGGCAAAGGAAGCACTGAGAAGATAATTGGATTTGCTGATGAGTGGCCTGCAGGTGTGCACTCAACAGACTGGCCATGAATCAAATAAAGGCTTGATGAGAGCCATTCAGTTTAGAGCATGCAATAGCTATAGTCAATTACAAGTAAGAAGAAAAGGATGGCAATGCCCATTGTTTACCATCAACTTGAATTGTATCAAGGTGAGGCTAGGAAGTGTGACTCCAACCACAGGCCATTGGTGGTCAAGCCTCCCTATCTCATGTCACAGGTGAACTGGCCTAAGGCCAAACAGCAAAAGGAGAGGGAGAAAACACAATAAAGCCTGGTAGTCTGAATGCTGACTTACCCCAGTTATCTGTGCAAAATTTGACTATTATTAACTATGAGCTTTTTAGAGAGTCATATTATCTAGCCCACAGTAGAAAGCAAACTTCAGGATCAGGTTAATAGCAGAACAAAAGACTTAGCCATTCCATCATGAAGGAATAGCACAACCTGGTACTGTGCCTGTGTTCCTGGTGCACATCTCTAGTAGACTGAACGTGGCTTTGGGAATCCTTATAGGCATCAAAATGGTGCTCCAAACACTGCTGCCAATGAATCAGCTATAGTGCAGGTGAGCTTTCTTTTCCCTCCGTAGAATCAGTCTCTAGGAGTTGAGGAATTCTTGGCCAGTAGGATATTAAGAAAGCAGTGCCCTTGGCAAAGGAGACAAAGTATTCTCCTATCTGCTGACTCTCAGAGACACACATTGCTCCCTTGAGACAAAGAGTCCCCTGCTGTTCATCCTTAATTTCATAAATCCAAGCCTATCTCTTTATAAAGGAAAAGAACTATTGCAAAGGGAGGAACCCCCACTGTCCTAGTTAAAGATGGAGTCAGAAGCCGGAAGCAGGGTTTTAAAGAAGATCACTTTCCATGTCAGATAACATTGGCATTTTGGGCTAGACACTTCTATGTTTTGGGAGCTGTCCTGTGAGTTATGGGATGTTTAGCAGAATCCTACACTCTAGAAACCAGTAGACAGTCACAACCAGTAAGTTGTAACAATCAAAAGATGTCAAATTTCAGGGTGCTTGGTTGGGTCAGTCAGTTAAACGTTCTCTTGATTTTGGCTGAGGTCATGATCTCAGGGTCATGAGATTGAGCCCCGATTCAGGCTCCGCGTGGGCATGGAGCCTGCTTAAGATTCTCAATCTCCCTCTCTCCCTCTGCCTCTTCCCAACCCTGCTCGCACACTCTATTAAAATAAATAAATAAATAAATAAATAAATAAATAAATAAATAAATAAATAAATAAATAAAATAAAATAAAGTCAAATTTCCTAAGGGGTTGGGAGGGGGATGGGTTATGTACAGAATTGCTCCCAGTTGAGAACCACTGCTCTAGATGATAAAAATCACAGAAAAGAAATCCAACATGAATTCCATTTCTCATCTTGAAAATAAAATCATATTTTGTAACCCAGCTCCCATGATGTTAAGAAACCTGAAGGATTCTAGAACCTCCTTTTAACATTTTATGTATATTAACTCCTCTTCATGGCAAAATCTTATCAGGAAAAAAGGCCAGCCTACTTGTTACTGTGGGCATAGCTGGGGAGACTCTTTCCCATTCTGATCACTCCAAGTAGAGGAGGTGGGGGGGGTGTGGATTGTATGTCCACTGAATGAGAGGGGACAAGTGTTGCCACAAAGCTTAGGTCAGTCCCACCTTCAAGCTTTGCTTTAGCTATTTCCTGGGCCTGAAACTTTCTTGTCTCATGTCTGTGTATGGCTAGTCTTTTGTGATCAACAGGGCTTTAGTTCAAATGTCACTATTTCAGAGACCATCCAACCAAAGGCAGTACATCCCTTCAAATACTCTTAGCCCATTATACCATTGCATTTTCTTCATTATATTTAATTTCTGCATTTTTCTTAATTTGAGTACATATTTATTTAATCTCCAGACACTTACCAGAGTATGAGCTCTACTGGAGCAAGGATGCTATTTTTTTCACTCATTGCCATATCCCCCGTGTCTGGCACCACGTGGCAGCTCAAGAAATATTTGTTGCACAAATGAATAGAGCATGGCAGACTTGACATATAAGTGTTATGGTAATGCGAAAAGTATAGGGGTCTGTGGGAGCATACAGGATGGAGACCTAAACTGTTCCGGAACATGAAGGAAGGCTTTCTAGAAAAAAATGTCCTCAAATGTGAGAGACCAGAGGACTCTGGCCATGATAAGAGTCCTTAAGAATAAACATTTATGCATAGATATAGATAGATAGATCTCAATGTGTATATTAATACATTTAATCTCATAATAACCCCATGAAGTGAACATTTAACAAATGAGAAAACACAGGTACCCACAGGCTCAGCTGACTTGCTCAAGGTCGTACTGCTCGTAGTATGGAGAGCAGAGATATAAAAGTGGATGTTCTAGTATCAGAGACTACAACCCTAACCATCACACTGATGAAGAAAGACAAAGAGGGCATGGCTAAAGTCCCAGAGGCAAGAGAGAACATGATGCTGGGAAGTTGGAAGGAGTCCAGGATGTGCCATGCAAAGAGAACAAAGAAGAGGGTAGCAAGTCAGATAGAAAGGAGCCAGATCAAGGAAGACCTCATCAAAAAACTATGCATTAGCAAACTCTGAGAGTCATCCTTAATCATAATACAACTCTTAGATTGCAGATTAGCTCCAGCAATCCCCTAAGGCATTGGATGGATTTAATTTCTTATGACCAGGTCCAGTTTATCAGTTGGCATTCTTTAGAAAGGGGTTCATGGTGGCCATCGTACCTCCAACTACCATTTACAGGGAGAACAAAAACAGTGAGCCCAGGTGTTTAGCATCCAGGTTTGTTTTATTTTTTGAAGAAAAGGCAACAGAGCGTTAGTTTTTATCCTGGAATAGATGGTTTGTCCAGCTGTAGATGCTGTAGAAAGGAAGCTGAATGTTAATTAGATGTCAACAGTAATTATGGTGATTATGTTTTTTGAATAGCTATTGGGAATAGCTGGAGCCACATCTAGAATGTGATGTGAATGACATTTTAATAGTTTTTTTAAAGGAAAAAGAGAGCAGCCTGTTACTAAGGAAATTACAGTGAATAGAATTATAGTAAAATAGATTTCTTAACAAAGAACTGTAGCAATGATAATAGTCACATGTGAGGTATCTAGTATATATTGAGGAAAATCATGAAAAAAAAGTTTTTGAGACAGGATCCCTTATTTAAAAGAAAACCAGTTATCTTTAATCTTTGCCTCATGGTTTCCCTGGACTATTATAGGCTATATCTTTCTGATTTTCCTTAGAAGTGTGTCAGATCACAGTTCTTCCAAACCTATCATTTTAATGATATTTTAATTACATGCTTTTATCTACCAAAGGGACTCTGGTATTGCAATAACTTGTATGATGATCCACTTCATAAGAAATTTTTATTGAATTAATTTACTTTAAAATAAAATCACAATTTGAAATATTAATATTAAAGGAGATATTTATCTTATTTTTTATATTGAAGGATCCTTCCTTTTTATTAAAAAAGAAGTCACTTTATTCTTTTAAATAAAGCATCTGCTCCATGTATTTAACATATGTCCTGCAAATCTTAGGGGTAAGACAAGATGAAACTGCCCTCTCAAGCCAGAATTTTAAAATCTACAGAAGGAAAAGGCATCACACTAACTTTTATAATCATAAATTACAAGCCAGAGGTGTAGATGAATGTACTGGCATTTATTTAGTCATTCATTCTACAAATATTTACTGAGCACCTACCATGTCTCACATATCGTGAGAGATGAGTGGGCAGTACCCCACATTATTTGGTGACAATCCAAAAGAAAAAGACATATTTGATCAGTATAAGTGGCTCCCTACCTCAACCACTGCAGCCCAGGTGCCCTCTGTCTCTCCCCCTGCCAGCTGAAAAATGTGACTCACATACAATGAAGAACAAGATGGGCTTTGTCCCTGTATATAACTGTCTATGGGAGGGCTTCAGAATTCAATGTGCAAATAACACACAATGTAATGGATAGTCTAACAGAAAAAATTCGCGAAGCTGAGAGGTCACATGGAAAACATGCAACATAGGTTAGGGAACCCTTTCCAGAAGAAATGTCCTATGAATTGATAGGAAGGTGGTACCGGATGCAGAGTGGGGCAAGAGTGAATAGCAAAAGCAGAGCACGGAAGGCCAAGAGTGCAGCACACAGTCAAGGAAGTGAAGACAGTTCTGTATGGCGAGATCCTGCAGGGTAGAGGAGGCTATGATTAGCGTTGAGGCTGTAGATATGTTTAATGTTGGGTCCAGGTAAGTTCAGGTCCTGTGGATGATGTTAAAGATGGGACTTTATCTTAAGAGCAATGGGAGGCTGATAGAGTGTGTTGAACAAGAGAGTGAAATGATCAGATTAACCTAAGAAGGATCCTTCAGCGGGCCATGTGGAGAATGGTTTAAAGGGACCAAGGCTGGCAGCAGGGAGAACATTTAGGCTACTCACTGCATGGTTCTAGGTAAGAGGTAGGGGTGGCTTGCGCCAAGGGATAGGAAAGAATAAATGGGTTTCAAAGGAAGATTCAGTAATAGAATCTACAAAATTTTGTTTACTGTAGCTTGAATTCTGTATTACTAGAGAACATTTCAATGTGCTGGTTTCCATAATAATAACAGCAATCAAAATAATAGCCCTTACTGGGCATTTACTTTATGACAAGGCACTTGGTTGGCACTTCTCTTTGAATCTTCACACTACCACCATGAATTAGATATAGTCGTTTTATTCTGCCTACTTTATAAAGAGAAAACCGAGGATCTGAGAAGTTGAATTTCTCACCTGGGATCACCGTCCTAGTGGGTGGCAAAGCTGGGATTTGGGTGCTGACAGTCTGACTCCAGAGCCCAGGCTCTTGCTGGACGTGAATACTGGAGACAATAATGAGATTTGTATAATGTCCGAGTCTTGAGGTATGTAGATTAAGAGAGTAGCTTTTTTACCACCATACCCTCTGTACTTGTCAGGACTAAGTGAGATTTGCTCCCTTTGCTATAGAGAAAACATAGGTTTGGAGGAAGAAAGAGAAAAAAGGAGGAAATCAAGTAATTAGAACAAGCGCGGGCTAGATACCATCATACCTTCACCATACCAGGTACTCTACTAGGTGCTTTACTTTTATTCCTCACATTGCCAGGTTCAGGGGATGTATTATTTTGAATCTTCCAAACAACTCTAGGAGGCAGGTGTTGTGGTTCCATTTGATGAATTCAGAACCTAAGAGTGAAAGAGATTTAGCTATGTATCCCAGCTCATTCCCTTAGGATGGTGCAAAGCCCAGCCTGGCTCTGGTTTTCTCTCTAGAGTACACTGCTGCCCCCAAAGAGAAAAGGAGGACAGAGATGCATAAGGCAGGTAGACATTCAGACAGAAAGAAACAAGGATTCAGAAAGTGGGAAAGAAGAAGGAAAGCTTTACCAAATATAGAATTTGGAGCAAAGCAATCTTACAAGCAGGTCTCATTAGAATAACAGGGGTCTCTTCTTTTCATATCGTTGCCAAGTTCCTTGATAGCAGAAGTGTGTTCTATTAACTTTAGTGCCCCACTTTGAACTCCACAACAATTAGAAGTCAGGACCAGAATGTAAGTTCCACTCTAGATATTTTTACTGCTGGTAGAAGTGATCTGGTGCCATTTGGATTGTCACAAATCAGTCCATGTTGATTAATTGGGACTCCAAGGAATGTTAGCTTGCCTCTGAATTTTCTTGGAATAGATTATACCTTGAATCCATAGTGCACCTGTCCTAGTCCCAGGAACTTATAATTGGAGGACTGAAAATATGTAACAAGTAACAAAGCACAGGAAGTTTGAATGATTTATATAGTCCCACATGTACCTAGTGGTAAAGCTTGCACAGAGTTATTTCCACTGCATTTTGGTTTTCCATGGAGAAATCATGTGAGCAGTTTAGGGCTGTAGCAGTAATGAACCATTGCAATATAGACCCAGAGTGGCTCAAGAGTAGTAATGCTGTGCCCGATTGGTTTCTCTATCCCTGTGATTAACACAGTGACTAATTTATAGCAAGCCTTCTAAAAAATTGCTTGAATGAATGAAGGATATCAAGAGTTATGAGCAACTTATTCCTTTATTTTAAAGAGGCACCATATGGTTAAGCAGCTGGCTCTTGGTTTCAGCTCAGGTCATGATCTTGGGGTCCTGGGATGGAGCCTTGTGCTGGGCTTTGGACTCAGCAGGGAGTCTGAGGATTCTCTCTCTCCCTCTCCCTCTGCCCCACCCCACTCTTTCTCTTTCAGATAAATAAATTTTTAAAATTTTAAATATATATATATAAAAGGACACTATAGTATTGTGGTCAGGCCTATGGACGCTAAGCTCAGACTGTCTCTGCCCAAATCATCCTAGCTACATACTTGACATTTAGCTCTCTTGACTTCAATTTTCTCATCTATAAAAATGGAGGAAATACTGTTGTAAGACTTTCCACTTAAACTGCTTAAGAGGGCTTGACATAGGGCAAGTGCTCATAGTGTTAGTTGTTACTTATTTGTAAGCATTAATAACCTACAAGTGAAATGTCCTATTTTGTAATCTTATAAAATTTCCCAAAGATATCTTTGCTGAAGAAAGAAAAGGAATATAGATGCAGAAGTCATTCCTTTGCCAGATGGATCCAGAGATGAGCAGTCTAGTCCTACTGGGGAGCAGGACAGATGGAGTGAGTACAAAGTCTACTCGGGAGTTAGACTGTAACCCAGAGTGGGTGTCTCCATTTTCCCACCCTAATACAGATGCAAGGGCTCTCTTTGCAACACCGCTATTTTGACATTCATGGCCTGTCTTTCAGAAGATTAGGGATAAGAATGTCCACCTGGGTTGGGGCTCTGCGACGGTAATGGACATACTAAGGACCTCTTTCATCTTTCTGTTGATTGATTCACAAGAGTCTTTAGAAAACTGGCCAGATTGGGGCACCTGGGTGGTTCAGTCAGTTAAATGTCTGCCTTTGGCTCAGGTCATGATCCCAGTGTCCTGGGATCCAGGCCCACATCGGGCTCTCTGCTCAGCAGAGAGCCTGCTTCTCCTTCTCCCTCTCCCTCAGCTGCTCCCCCTGCTTGTGTGCTCTCTGTCTCTCTCTCTCTCAAGTAAATAAATAAATAAAATTAAAAAGAAAGAAAGAGAGAAGGAGGGAGGGGGAGGGAGGGAGGGAGGGAGGGAGGGAGGAAGGAAGGAAGGAAGGAAGGAAGGAAGGAAGGAAGGAAGGAAGGGAGGAAGGAAGGAAAACTGGCCAGCTTGTCTTTTCAGAATGGCAACATCGTGCTCATCTGAATGGCAATGGAAGTCCACAGGTGTTGGCTTGGCTTCCCTTTGCCCACAGAGATCCTTTGCAGCCTCTGTGCTGACTCTGTCTCCCACTTCTCTTTATGAGGTCTCTTCTCTCTAACCCCACCAACCTTCCCCAGGATTTTTGAGCCTGCTTATTCTCTTCTTCTCTTTCCTACCCTGCAAAGCCAGGTGACCCTTGTCTTGTCACCCTCCAGCTCAATCACTCTGCAGCTTTCATTCCTCTCATCCCATATGGTCATAATATACACCCTACATTTCCCTCATTCATTCCTCAGGGCCTTCCATTTTGATTCTCAAAAGCCTTTCCTTCTCTCCACAAAACTCCTTATATATCAAAAGCTAGGGCTTTTGAAGCTATTATTTTTGATGTGGGCTTCAAGAACATATTTTGGAATTCAGAAAAACTAAACATCGATTTTTTTTGTTGTTGTTCTCTTTACATTTCTGCGGTAATCACACTCGTGCTCCTTGAGGCAATTGTGGTGCCTATGACTGACAGGAGGAAGGGTCATAGTCAGGGAAGGAAAGAAAAGCACAAAGACTGATCCGTTAAGATCATATCTTGCTATATCACATTAATTCACGTGGGCTCCCACTTTCAAGTTTCAGCAAATGGACTCTTATCTTTGACTTATTGCTGACATTGATCCCTGGGTCTGCCCTCTTGCTGCTACTATGAAGATATAAAGTGAGGACCGTAGCGGTGAGGTTCTCCCGAAATGCACTTGTTCTTTGTATCATAATGTGCCTTATAAGTCTCCCAAAGTTTAAATATGGTTGCTTAGCTATGTAGTGGGTGTTTGCCATTTATGTCTCATTCAGTCTTCACAACAGTTCTATGAGGTAGATACTATTATTTCCCTATTTTACAGATGAGGAAACAGATTCAGAAAAGTTGAGGCCATCATTTGTGCTATTTATCATGTAATTCTAGCTTTTCTTTTGAGTACTGCTGCCCCTTTAGCGTTAAGGGTACCCATATAAGTCACTTTAGCAAATAAAATCTGAGTGGAAGTGACACATGCCACTTAATTAAATGATGGAGTCAGGTTTCACACCCAAACCCTAGGATTTCAGAACTTGTGTTTTAAAATCCTGCATTCTACTATCTTAAATACAGATTTCTAGAATAGTTTACAGTTGGTTTAAAAAATCTTTTACATCTGGTCTGGTCTTTCTCAAGCAGAATAATAGGCTAAATTGCTTAGATGTCAGTTCAGTTGTGATGGGCAAATCAGATAGACTGAGGCTCACAACTAAAGAGAAGTTGAATAAGATATCAAAGTTTTGACCACCATTTGTAGAATGGACATGGGTCATGTTTTCTGGCTGCTTAGCATTATGTTATGTTTCCAGGATTTTTCCACTTGATGCATCCCACCTCCTCAGTGTGGGAGCCTAAAAACTCAATTCCAGCCCCCCTTGCATCTAGAACATGGACATGAGACCCTCCTCCACCAATTAGGTCCACCTCCTTTAGACTTCAATTCAGAAATGAGCAATCTGAGGGAAAAGGCTTACTGTGGAATCCATTTAGCGGGTAAGAGCAGCAGAGGTCCTGGCTTTAAGGTCAGGGATGGCAGAGCCGAGTGCCTGGCACATGTGTAATGTCTGTAATGAGGCTATAGTGTTGAAAGTAGCTCATTTAGTAGTGCCCATGCTGGGGTGGGGTGGGGGTTAGAGTAGCCGTCTTCTTACCAGGCTAGTTTTGGAACATGGTTTGGGGCATTTTTCCTGGAAATTTGGCATTAAGCCCAGTTCTTTAAACTGCCCAATAATTCTGTGCGGCTACCCGCTATCCTTTAATGAACTCTGCTTAATCAGCCACAGTCCGAGTCTGCTTCTTGCAAGCAGAAACCCCAACTGAGGCAATGCAGAAGCTGAGTCAGAAAAGTTTCAAGCCAGATCATGAGAAAAAAGAACAGCAAATGGCTAATCTAAAGGTGTGGGAGTGGGTGGGTGTGTGGAAAATTAAAGTCTTGAAAATCTGAGATCAGAAGTGGTAAGGGTTGAAAAGGAGGTGAGCTTTAGGTCCACCATGAACAAATTACAGTGGGCACCATCCTTTTGCAGGCCTCTGTCCTCTTAGATCTGTTCATTCATTCATTCAACAAATATTTATAGAGCACATACACTGTGCCTGGCCCCATGCTAGGCAGTAGGGCATATAATTTTGGTTAGGTCAGGCATAATCTTAATAGTTTTATGTAGTGGAAAGGCTGATCATAATCAAATGGTCACACTATTGAAACAATATATAATTACAAACTGATAATAAAAGAAAGTTCAATTATAAGTGCATATAATAGGATGACATGACCAAGTGTGGGAGACCAGGGAAGGCTTCCTGAAGAAATGATTTTGGGGCTGAGATTTGAAGGCCAAAGAAAGGTAGGGAATAGAAGAGAACTTCAGAGCATTCCAAGAAATGTGGACTGTGTGTGCAAAGACCCTGGAGACAGAATAAATATGGCACCTTGGAAGAACTGTAAAGCCGAGATTTAAGTGAAGAGAAGAGGTGAGAATGGAGTGAGATAAGGCTGCAGTGGTCTTGGAGAGTTAGGGAAGATCATGCAGTCTGGTGTCTCTAATAAGGATTTTGATCTTCTTCCTAAAATCAGTAGGAGGCCACTGAAGAGTCAGATCTTCATTCTGAAACGCCATGTTAACTATAGTGGGGACAGTGGATGGCGCGGCAAGTGGAATAAATATAGGAAAGTGGATTAGGAGGCTACTGCAATGGTCTAGGGATAAATGGGTTGCTAGATTAGGCTAGAGCACTGGCAGGAGAAATAGAGAGGAGGAAAATCAGTAATCTTCACAATGAATTAGATATGCAATGAGTGGTGACGCCAGCTTTTCTGATATGGGCAACTTATACAAGGACCATTGGAATAACATCAGATTGGGCAGCAATCAAGTGGGGATAATGTCTTCAGTCTTGTACATACTGAAATTGGAGTGTTTTTATAACATTCAAGAGAATACAGTAAGTAGACAGTTGGGTATAAGGTTCTGAAATTCCATGGAGATTTTTATGTTGGAAATGTTGCTCTCTTTATCTTAAAAGATGAATCTTCTGAAGCTGGGACTGAAAAAAAACAAAAACAAGGTTGGTACATTCATCCATTTATTCAATGCAGTTTTATCCAGCATACTTTTTGCACCTAGTCCTGGGGATACAGAGTCAAGACAGGAATACTGATGTAGAGGAGACAATAGTGTTGTTGAAACATAGAAAGGTCAATACATGAACATAACACAATGTAAGTAATAGATGTATGTACAGGTTTCTTTTAAGAGACACATTTGGAGAGTATCTGTTAGAGTTGAGGTACAGAGGAGAGTTGTGTTCCAGGAAGCAGGGCCAGTACTCCAAGGCTTAGAGACATGGAACAGTAAGTACATTGCTCTTAAGGAATAACCACTATTAAATATGGCTGAAGTAAGGGAATTAGGAATAGGCAGAAGATGAGGTTACAGATTTAAGCAGGAGACTGGTGTCAGCAATCCTATAAGCATTTTGAACTTTAATCTAAACATTGCCAGGTGTGGCTGAAGCTTTTCATGCAATGAGAGCATGGAATGAGGTTTGTGTTTCATATAGATAACTCTGCTGGAGTCATGGTGGATGATTTTAATGAGAAATCAATATCCAATATCCAAACATGCTATCTGCATCTTTTTAGTAGGTAGATATTACATTTATTAGTGCTTTTAGGGTTCCAAGTGTTCATGTCATTATCTTACCTCATTTGCAGCACAGCAATTGGAAAATGCTACAAATAAGCAAACGATTATACTTTATCCTTTTCATGATTAAATTAGATAATGATCACAAAATGACAATGGCTTGCTCACTTGTTAGAAGCCATAAAATAACTTTCCTCGTTAAGTAACCATTTTCCTATCACAAAGCAACAAAGTACAGTGTATCTTTAATCTCTCTTTAATTGATACACATTACCTTCTATCATATTTCATGACTCACCGTGTCTTGACTATAAGTGACTTGAACTATAATGGTTTCTTATCTTTCTACCATGAATTGCAAAAGGTTTGGAGGGTAGCTGTCAATGAGAATGTTGAGGAAGAAGTTTGGATTTGTTTGGTCTTAATTTATATAATGAGTAAATAATTGAGAAAGAATTCTAAGCAGTCCCTGAAGGCTTATGTAATGGCTTATTTGGTCTACAGATAAAGCAAGATAGAAAATTAAGTTTTGTTAGTTAGATGAAAGCCATTTTATTTTCCTTTGTTTACACAAGTGATGAGGACAAAAATCAAGACAAGACCCTTGGAACAAATACAGCCCCAATACCACTTGAGCAGAGAAGAGTTATGCTAAGCTAGAACTTTAAATAGCAATGCTATTGCTGCTTTTGGCTTACCTCATTCAAATCACTTTGAGCTATTGTCTTCTTGTCTGTTGTTACTTGTAAGTTGCTGGCAGCTGCTGCTAATGGTGATTGCTGCTTGGGGGATGAGGGACTGGGAAGAAAGTTCCCCCACCAACTGTTTTCCATGCTGCCCAGATGCTAAGGTTCTATTGGTATGGAAGGGTAATGGGGGAGTTGAGCATTAAAAACAAAAAAAACCTGATCTTTTAAAAGCTAGGAGCTGTAGTTCATCCCATAAGGAGCCTTTTTCCATGCATTTCCTTAGTAACAATTGGAGGTGAAAATAAGAAACCTTAAGAAGAAACAAAATATATCTTTGAAATAAAAGATTCTTGGTTATTTCTTTTTTCAGGCAGTAACTTGGGTTATCTTGATTGACAACTTCTGTTATGAGGCCAATATTGTGAATAAAATAATGATTCTTATGTGGGAAGAAAAGCAAAGAAAGCATACAGTGATTTAATAACAGCCTTCTGCTGGCTAGATAGTTGAAAACTTAAAATATAGTTGACAGTAATTAGTTTTGTGTTTCTTTTTTCTTAAAAACATAAAATGTTAAATATCTTTTTAAAAAATCCACACACAATAGAGACCCATCTGATGAATTCCTTACTCCTTGGAGTTTTTATTAGGCTGTGAATGTTTCACCTCAGCCTGGGTTTCAGGTCTATTGAATTAGAAGAAATGTAAAAGAAGCTTTTGCACAACAAATGGGCCAAGTGCCTTCTTCATCACAGAAAAAATGATAGCGAGATATCAGCAATGCTGCAAAAAAACAAAACAAAACAAAACAAAAAACCACTCTATCTCTGCCTCTTCATTATTGCAATTCAGAAATAATGTGAAGATTCACATTTATCACAAAAACTTCAAAACCAGCCTCCACTAATGAAAAGACTGGAAAATGTATCCACTAAATATTTTGAAACAATCAAGATAGAATCCACCTGCTACTGAGTTTATTTTTCTTGAAGTTAAAAGAAAATTTATTTGGGGGTGGACAATATGTGATCCGATTGCTGACTGACTGTATAAACTGTAACGTTTCAGCGTAGCTGTATCCTAATTACAGCCAATATCATTTACACATACATTGTAGTTAATTGGCCAATATATTCGTGATTAAGTCTTCCCTTCAAGTATATGTGTATATTTTAAAATTTACCACTTTTTAATTGATGGTATGATAGTAAATTTTTTTTCCTTTTATCCCCAAGAAGTGAAAATTTCCTAAACCCAGTGATGTACTTCGGGAGGCTTACACTGGGTCACTAAGCACCTACTGTTAAATGTTCAAAATGTTGTGAACTCGTTGTCAAACATGGTCATTATCAATTTTCAAATCTTATAAATTTACAGTTGGATAAGTTACATTAAGAGAGAATAATAAACACTTATTGGGCACCCGGGTGCCTCAGTAGGTTGAGCATCCAACTCTTGATTTCGGCTCAGGTCATTATCTCAAGGTCATGAAATCAGCCCCATGTGGGGGTCTGCGCTCAGCGTAGAGTCTGCTTCTCTCCCTCTCTCTGTCCCCCTCCCCCACCCCCATCTCTCTAAAATAAATAAATCTTTAAAAAAAGCAATAATAAACACTTAAAATTCACCACTTTCTACTTATTTTACTATATCTTACTGTTATCTGTGTTGAGACAGCACGTGTCTTGAGTCATATCTATATTTGTATTGTCTTCATCTTCCTATCTGTATAGTAAAAATACTATAAAATGGCGTGATGCTGCACATTTCTTCCCAACAGAGGATTTGATGATTCATGTTGGTAGCTTGAAATTGGTCATGCTTGGAGTATTTATACCATGGAAATAGGCAAATGCTACAAATCAGAATTTGATTTATTGCTTTTTTGATTACCTAGACCACAAATTGGAAAACTATGGCCTGAAAGCCAAATCCTGTCACAGAGAACTAAGAATGTTTTTTTTCCCCTTAACATTTTAAACAGTTGTTAAAAAAAAAAAAATGTATGACAGACCGTATGTGACATTTTCTGGGAAGGGCTGGTAGCAAATGTATCAGGCTTTGTGGGCTATAAGTCATCTCTGTCACTGCTCTTCAACTCTGCCCTTCTTTTTTTTTTTTTTTTTAAGATTTTAATTATTTATTTGACAGAGAGAGACAGCCAGCAAGAGAGGGAACACAAGCAGGGTGAGTGGGAGAGGAAGAAGCAGGCTTCTAGCCGAGAAGCCTGATGTGGGGCTCGATCTCAGAACCCTGGGATCACGCCCTGAGCCGAAGGCAGACGCTTAATGACTGCACCACCCAGGCGCCCCTCAACTCTGCCCTTCTAACCCAAAAGCAACCACAGACAAGATATAAACAAATGGATGTGGCTGTGTACCAATAAAGATTTATTCACAAAAACACCTGGTGGGCCTGATTTGCCCCTCAGGCCTTAGTTTTTCCAACAACTGGTGTAAGTTTTAAACAGGAATTTCTAAGTCTGTGTTCTGCAAGTGTCCCTCTAATGAACAAATAATAACGGTAATAAGAATCTTTGGATCTAGGCAATGCTCTTAAGGAATTTAAAGGATCAATAACCTTTAGCTGCAGCAAGTTGCAACATAGCTAATTTGAATCATTTGTAATTCCATTAAAGGAAAATTTCATCTCTGAAGGCTCTTTGGTCAAACTGTAATGGCAGTTGTGAAATGAAGCTTTGCGGTTTTCAAGGCTCTTTAAAGTTGCTTGATTCACTACGCCACACAGGTAACTCTCAAGAAGCAATAGAAGGTTACAAGCAAGACACAGATGTGTCTATGTATTCAACCCACTGACCTTTTAAATGATCTAAAGCCAAATGTTTGGGATGTACACTTGACTTTACTGAGACTCTCTTCTGTTGAATCATTGAACATTACATTTCAGTTCGTATGGTAGTGGGAAGCTTGGCATTATAGTGTATTTCATTCTATTTTATAGGAGTATGTTTATGTGTAGCTGCAAATCCATATCCATACATAGGATAGCTATCAAACATGCCTCAGGCACAAATGTTATCACTATGCCTAATCTTTCCACCCAATAATCTGGAAAGTCTGCCCAGATTTTAGGCCCATAAACCACTAAGAATTAATGGAGTGTTTGGTTTAATAGAGCCTTAAGAGTTTTTATTCATTTCTAATTTCATCTTAAAGGGCAACATTTATGTACCTGCCTATTCTTTCCCCTTTATCTAGAGTTACTCTACCTGAATCCTAAAAAGAATCAGTACCTCAATGGTTTCCCACCTGTCAAACAAACTCTTATTTATTTGACACCTTGTGGGAAGGATCACAGCCTGTACCTTGAAGGCTCTGTAAAATAATCAGACAATTTAAGTAATAGTAAATCTGCCATATGTATAAGTCCTCCCCCTGACTCCGAGGCCTGGTCTTGCCTCTGGCTGACTGTTTCAGCATGGGCTAGCTGCTTCCCTTCTTAGCCTCGAAATTACTATAGCTATGAAAACTGAAATAGGACTAGACAAATTCTAATAACCCTTATAGTTCAGACTCTGAGATCAGGTACTTAGAGCTAAAAATATGTCCCAGGCACATCGTTCGTGCTCTGCTCACCCTCATAGGCCAGAGGAATGTGATTGCAGGGAAAGAAGCTAAACTGAGTCTTGTGGTGCCAGGGCCACCCAGAAGTTGAGAACTGGTAGCACTCACCTTATCAGGTCTCCGACCTGCTTCATTTGGCCCATATAATGTTCAAGTTGTTGTTGTTGTTTTTTAATTATGCTGTTTAAAAGCTGGAAAATTTCATATTAAAATTTGGATTGTCAGATTTTCTTGCAAAATTGAAAGATCTAGCAACCTTGGTCTCCACATTTCCTGAATGCAATGTGATCTGGAACCTAGTTGCAGCTGCCCTCATTAAATGCATCAGGGGGGTTAGAGAGCATCCATATCTTGAACACTGACTATGGGAGGTGATTTTTCAGGAAAGGCATGTGAAACTCTAATGTGAGGGGTCACAATGAGCTCTGTTTCTAAACACAGAATAGAGAAAATATCATTGTAAACATCAGTTTATGAACAATGCCAGGAGTAGTTTCATTTTCTTTGTTAAAGTATCTACTTGTTGAGATGCCAGTTTCTTCACATGAAAACTTTCATAGAGAAATAGCTATGATAGTTTGCATAAAATTTTACGACCTAGGAATAAGTCTAACAAAGGAAGTGCAAGATCTTTTTGGAAGAAAAAATGCAAAATGTTATTAAGACATCTAAAAGAAGACAAGAGAAATTAGTTAGATATAGTATGCTCATGAGTAAGAAGACTCAGTATTGTAAAGATGTAAGTTTTTCCCCAATTAGTCTATAAATTTAGTGCAATTCTAATCTTAAAAATGCATCAAAAATTTTAAGGTAATTTTTTTTTAACTTTAAAAGGAGTAAAAGCCAAGAAAGGCCAAGATAATTCTGAAAGAGAAGCCAAAGAAGAGAAAATATCATGAATGTCCTATGAATCTTATTGTAAAGGTATTATAATTAAAATACCATGGTAGTTCAGTTATGATCAAATATACCAGTGCATCTGAATAGAAAGCTGAAAAAATAGATACATCGGGGAATTGCAAATCAGTGAAGTAAGATGAATTATTTGATATGTAGAGTTAAGAAAATTGGTTTCTTTGTAGAAAAAAATCATTGTATTCCTGCCTCCCTACGTAGGAAAATAACCCCCCAAAGGAGTAAAGGTATAAGTGTGAAAAACAAAACTCTAAAACTACGAAATAGAAAATATAAAGAAAATATCTTTATAACCTCAAGTCTTAAAACAAGTAACAGAGGCAAACATTTTTTTTAAAAGATAAATTACTTAGGCTTTATTTAAATTAAAATTTTCATATGACAAAGGGTATTTTAAACAAAGTTAAAAGACAATAGTCAACTAGGAAAAGACATTTCCTTTGCCTAGTAGTAGGCAAAGAACTTATATTCTGAATATATAAAGAACTACAAATCAGTGAGGAAAAAAACCCACAAATAACCCAATATAAAAATGGCAGAAGATACTAAGAGGCAATTTATTGGAGAGGACAACCAAGTAGACAGTAAAAGATGAAAAGGTAATCAATCTTACTAATAATTAGGAAGATTCAAATTAAAGTAAGAAAAATGAAAATATATGTCCACAAAGACTTGAGTTTTATTTGTAATTGCCAAAAAACCACCCAAATGTCCATTAACAGGTGAATGTATAGACAAAATGTGGTATAGCCATACACTGAATAGAAAGAAACTAAGTATTGATACACAATGTGAGTGAACCTAAAAAATTATTATGCTAAGTGAAAATATCCAGACACCCCTCCCCCCAAAAAGAGTATCTACTGTATGATACCATTTATTTTAAAAATCTAGAAAATAAAAACTAACCTAGGGTGAAAGAAAGCAGATGAATTGTTGCCGGGTATATTAGCTGTTTACTGCTGCATGATAAATGATAACAAGCACAGAGACCCGAAACAACACACATTTATTATCCCACAGTTTCCATGGGGCAGCATGAAGGTGGGTTATCTGCTCAAGCTGAAATCAGAGCTGCAAACTCTTCTGAGGCTTTGGGTGGTCTTTCAAGCTCTCTGGTTTTTGGCAGAATTCAGCTCCTTGCAGCTGTTAAGATTAAGGCCCTGAAATCTACAAGCACCTGTCATTCTCTACTACGCAGCCCTCTCCAAAACACTGCATTAGGTTCTTCAAGGCCAACAGGAGAGCGTGTCTGTGGCTTCTTTCTCCGACCTTTAGAACCTCTTTTAAAGGACTCACATGATTAGATCAGACCCATGTGGAATGACCTCCCTCTTGATTAACTTAAGCAAGTTAATCAACTTGATTAGAGTCCTGTGAGTCAACTGATCAGGGACCTTAATTACATTTGCAAAATCTCTTCACCTTTGCTACACAATGTAATCTAATCAGGAGTGCTGTCCTATCCTATATACAGGTCCCATTCACATTCAAGGTCAGAAGATTACATAGGGGGTGGGGAAAACTCAGAGCCATCTTAGAATTTTGTTTTCCACACCTGTGTTCAGAAGTTGAGAGAGATGAATTGCAAAGAGGAACAAGGAAACTATTGGAAGGGATGGAAATAGTACCTTGATCCTACGTAGTGTTAGTTTCATGGGGACATGCATCTTCTCAAAATTTATCAAATTGTCCCCATTAAATATGTGTAGCTTATTATTTGTCAGTTATGACTCAGTAAAGTTGTAAGTTAAATAAAAAAAACTTCATCCATCTGATTGGCAAATTGTTGAAAGTCTAAAAGTAATAAGTGGAAGCAATGAGTGACAGAAACACACACACAATGCTGGGGTGAGGGTGTTCAAACTGGAGAGGAATTTGATTAGACCTAGAAAAACTATGAATATGGCCATAGCTTAAGACTCAGTAATTCCACTGCTAGATATATATTGTTGAGAACTCACCCAGCTTCACCAAGAATAAACACAAAGATGTTCATTGTACATTGTTGCGATAACAAAAATAAAAACAACTTTATTGTCCATCATCCAAAAAAATAGAGGAGCATAACTCATTCATAAAACAAAACTCCATAGAGGAGTTTAAAAATGAATGAACTAAGTCTGTATATATCAACATAGGTCTCAAAAATCTAATGTGTCTAAAGAAAGCAAGTTGAAGAATAATTGTTCATTATGATAAGATCTGTGTAATAGAAATATAAAAAATTGCTGCATGCTATTTATTGACAAATACATCTAATAAATGAATGTAAAAACATGGATGAGAAAAATACAAATTTGGGGGACAAAAGGGAATGAAACTGGGGCCCCTGGGTGGCTCAGTCAGCTAAGCATCTGCCTTTGGCTCAGGTCATGATCCCAGAGTCCCACATCCAGCTCCTTGCTCAGCGGGGAGTCTGCTTCTCCCTCTCCCTCTGCCTGTCCTTCCTTCTGCTTATGCTCTCTCTCTCTCTGTGTCAAATAAATAAGTAAAATCTTTAAAACAAGGGTGGGGGGGATGAAACTGCGGAGCAGTGTAAAGGGGACCTTAGTTTCATCACTTTTTTTATTTAAAAAATTCTGAGCTTGTTCTGGTTCCACAGAAATTTAAGGGCTGTTTGAAGCAAATATGGAAAACACTAAGGTTTCTTAATTCTGGGTGGTGGGTATTGAGTGAATCTCATTTTGTTTTGCTTTTAAATTACCACCCATAATCCCTGTCTCACCATGAGAAAAATGTCAGAAAAATCCAAACAGGGATAGTCTATCTACAAAGCACTATTTTTTAAGACTTTATTTATTTATTTGACAGAGAGAGAGAGATGGCCAGAGAGAGAGGGAACACAGGCAGGGGGAGTGGGAGAGGAAGAAGCAGGCTCCCAGCAGAAGAGGAGCCTGATGTAGGGCTCAAACCCAGGACTCTGGGATCACGCCCTGAGCCAAAGACAGACGCTTAACGACTAAGCCACCGAGGAGCCCCTCTATAAAGCACTTGACCCGTTTTCTTCAACAAGGTCATGAAAAATGAGGAATATCTGAGAAACTATCACAGTCTAAAGTCGTCTAGGGAGTCACAATGGCTAAATGTAATGTTGTCTCCTGAGTGGTGTTCTAGAACAGATAAAGAACATTAGGTTAAAAACTAAGGAAATAGGAATAAAATATGAACTTAGTAATAATCTATCAGTAGGGGGTCATCAGTCGTGGCAAAATGTATCCCAGTAATATCAACGATAGGGAAAAGTAAGTGCAAAGTATAAAGAAACTCTCTGTGATATTCTTCCAACTTTTCTGTAAATCTAAAACTATTCTAAAACAAAAAGTTGTTTAAAAAATAAGTATCACCTATAGCACCAGGGAAACAGCTTTGGGAGTGGGGGAGGTATAGAGAAATGCTGCTTTGATGGCGGGTGAGTCAACATTGAAATTTTGGCTCTACCAACTACTGGCCTTGTTGCCTTTGAGCAGTCATATACCAACATCCAGCTTTCACTTCCTCTTTTGCAAAATTTGGACAATCTCCACTTTCTAAAATCATCTAGGCATTAAATGAGACAATGTGTAGACATTTAGCACATAGTAAGGGCTCAATAACAATTACTTATCACTCCAATTTTATTATAATTGCTACATTATTATTACTTCAGATGTGTTTGTATTAGGTAAAAAAAGAAAACATAGTATCTAGAGTCCATATTTATTTAAAAGAAAAAGCAAGCTAGAGTTGTCTGAGTTTAATATACCAGTGTTTCAAGGACAGGTTTGTAATCACTCTGTTAACAAACATTTAAGAAATGTATGCAACGTTAATAGTCCCTTTGACAATATGGGGCATTTTGGAGAGTAGAGACATATTATTAAGTTATACTGGACATTATGCTTAGGCGGGAGAATTTTCTCTCCCACTCTTCATAAATCCAAACCCAAATCTCATTATACTACTCTCTATTCAATGAGAAGAGGGAATACAAAGGGAAAAGTGTGTATATAATGACAGTTGTCTGCCTCCATCAGCCACATTAATAGAGGGGAACAAAGAGAAAGGAAGACCCCTATGTGTAAATTCTTAGCACAAATAATCCTTACTAGGATTTTGCCTGATCCTAGTCACATTACCTCTATCCTTTTGGGGAGGAGGAAAGGAAAGGGCAGAATCTGCCTACTTCTCTCCACAGTTTATCTGTAAAATGAAATCTTGTGCTGCCAATGAAAAATCCTGTTTTCACAGAATAGTGTGTGGGATGGGGAAAATGCTTATGGTATAATCATCAGGCAGAAAAGGCAGGATTAAAACCTACTTATAGAGGAATCCACATTTTGGTTTTAAAAAAAAGAGCAAATATTCATTTGTATAGGGAGAAGACTGGACGGATATACTATCCACCAAAGGAGTGGTCATCTGAATGGTGGGATTTGGAAACTTTATTCTTTATACTTTTCTGAATTTCTCAGAGAATAATTTAGATATTATTTAAAAGAGAATGAAAGGGAGCAGGTAAAAGTTAATTTTTATTAGAGGTATATGCACTAGGAATCATTAAAGGCAAATATGAAGGTAGTTTCTAGTCCTAACAGAGGGCTCCTTATGTAAGTATTTGACTCAAGGTGCTCCTCTGCTAATAATGGTATTAGAGCACCATTTCTGAGCGCTCACTATTTCCAAGCACTCGATAGAGAGTATTTTATTTAATCCTTATAGCCACCTCACAAATCCATCTATCCACTTTTACCTAGTTGCTATAGGCTTTGGACTCAGCCTACCTAGGTTCAAATCCAGGCTTTATCCCATACACCCTGTATGACCCAGGCAAGTTATTTAACCTCTCTGAGCCTCAGTTTCTGCATCTGTACGATAGGGATAATAAGAGTACTTATAATGTAGAGTTACTATAGGTAATAAATGAAATAATAGAAACAAAGTCCTTAAATACCTTGGCATATGCTGAATGTCCAATGTCCTATATGTGCTGTAATTACCTGTTATACAAATACAGATGTTAAGGTTTAGAAAACCTGAGTTATTTTTCAAGGTCACATGCCTGTGGTGGGAAGCATTCAAACCCTTGTCTTCTCAAACATCAAGCTTTTAATCATTACACCAGGGACTACTGTCACTGCTAAGCTACATGAAGCTTAAGACTTTAGACAAGTGACTCAGACTGGAATTTTTCTTTTTGTTTCAGTAAATAATTTTAGGGCTTTGTGCTTGAATTCAACTTTCAAATTAATTTAAAATATTTTTTAAAGATTTTATTTATTTATTCATTCCACAGAGATAGAGACAGCCAGCGAGAGAGGGAACACAAGCAGGGGGAGTGGGAGAGGAAGAAGCAGGCTCATAGCGGAGGAGCCTGATGTGGGGCTCGATCCCATAACGCCAGGATCACGCCCTGAGCTGAAGGCAGACGCTTAACTGCTTTGCCACCCAGGCGCCCCAATTTAAAATAATTTTTAAATAACTCTAAATCCCTATCAAGCTTTCCAAGTCTACCAAAATAAATATGCTTGTTGGGGTATCTATCTTGATAGTTCCATTGTGTTTTGTGTGTGTGTGTGTTTTTTTTAAGAAATCATATGACAGAATAGTATCTTCACAGACTTCAAATTTGGAAGATCAAAAAAGTCTCATGCTATTTGTTTGAAAGAATGAGTTATATAGAGCAGTAAGTTCTCTATCTAAAAAATGTACTACAAAGCTCCAAGGAGACAATAAAATTTAAAAGAACCTTTTACCTTGATTTGATTTACTGCTTTTTTGGGAAGCTAACACTGAACTGTATATTATTATATAAGATAAACCCTTTCTTGGTCTATTTCAGCTTGTTGGAAAGTTAGTTACTTTGGTTACAGTTCAGAGGATGTGTTCTCAGTGAAGAATAAAACATGTATTCACATTAATCATTTCCCTAGGGTGTAAAGTATGTATTGACCAGGATGAGGCAGAAGCTGGCCTTAGGAACTTAGAACAAGGGTCTCAGTGGATTTCTGTCCTTTGATGAACTCGGGATAACTCTTCTAGTTGTAAGCCATGTGAAACCTTGGCCAGAAATCCCATGGCCTGAGTTCTAGTCCCAGCTCAGCCATTGATTGACTCCCTGAGGAGCTTTGAGCTTCTTATTTAATCCTTTTTTTTTTTATCTTCATCTCCCAACTGAAAAATGACAAGTGGGTGGATAACTAAAGCAGTGGTTCCCCAAACTGGCTGTGCATCAGAATCTCCTGGGAGAAATCTCAAAACATACAGATTCTTGGGTCTAGCTCCAGATCTACTGAAACAGAATCTCTGGCTGTATGGCTTCAGAATCTGCATATTAAACAAGTTCATTCGCTCATTCTTATGTAGTCCACTTAGTTCTTGCCATGCACTGGTATTTGATAACCAGCAAAGTGATGATTTCTGCTTTACAAGGTCCAGGTCATTTCTACTGCTAGAGGACATCATGCTTTTTACTTGAAGAAATGGAAACTGAGGAAAAACACAATTAACACAACACTGATTTCTTTACCACCTCCATTGTCATCTGTCTGCTTGCTTAGTTTATCTATCTATCTATCTGAGAGAGAAAGAGAGAGAGAGCACAAGCAGGGGGAGCAGCTGAGGGAGAGGGAAAAGCAGACTCCCCACTGAGCAGGGAGCCGGATGTGAGGCTTGATATCAGGACCCCGAAACCATGACCCATGTCAAAGGCAGCTGCTTCACCAACTGAGCCACCCAGGTGCCCCTGTCTGCTTATTTATATTTAACTTCTGATATTGTGATATCATAGGAAATATGTATTTGGTCTTCATCCTGTTCTTTGTTACAGAGCTCCTAAAATCTTGTAACTTCCTAGGTAATTCTGGGAATAGGAATGTCTTACAGAGAGCTCCTAAATCCCTTGGAATTTTCTGGGTGATAGGAGGTATTCCTGGGTGGTATCTTTTGTTCTAATGAGGCAATTCTTGGCAGACCTCTAGACAGCTCTAGGATGGAGGCTGGTTGCCAGAAAGACCAGACCTTGATTAGAAGCTTGGAACGTTCAGCAACCACCCCCCCCAACCTCCAGGGAGTGGAGAATGGCTGGAGATTGAGTTAATAATCCATCATGTCTACACGATGAGACTCTATAAAAACGTCTAGAAGATGGGGTTCAAGGAGCTTCTGGATTTGTGAATGCACCCATGTGCGGGAAGGGTGGCACACCCCAATTCTACAGGGACAGATGCTCCCGTGCTTAGGATCCTTCCAGACCTTACCCTAGGTACTTCTTCACCTGGCTGTTCCTTTGTCTCCTTTATAATATCTTTATAATAAGTCAGTGATAGTGTTTCCCTGAGTTCTGTGAGCCATTATAGCAAATTAGAAGACCAATAACCTGTGCTCATTGCATTGCATCATTGCCTCTCCTAAGTAACTGTAGATTATTTAAATATCTGGCAGTAGAGAGAACATTTAAGTTAGTTATTGTATATCCACTGTATGACATATTAGATAGCCATTAAAAAACATGATTTATAACATAATTACCATTAGGTCAACTAAATGCATGCATATTGTATAAGCTATTGTTGCATAGCAAACCACATAAAGCTCAGGGCTTACAACAACAGGCATTTATTATTTCTCATTTGTCTCTGGATAAACAGACTTGCTGATGATCAGCTGGGCTTGCTCTTGTGTCTGAAGTCAGCTGTCAAGTTGGCCAGATACATACTGGTCTAGGGTGACTTCGTTGACATGTTTAATGGTCAGCTGGTTGTTGGCTGGGTGATGGGGGTGGCTAGACAGTGTGTCTTTTCAGTATCATTCAACAAGTTATCCCAGGCTTATTGTCGTGCTTGCTTGGAAAAGTTTTAAGAAAGACAGTGGAAACTACAAGGCAATTTAAGACCTAGACTCACAACAGTTGCAGCTTCACTTCTGCCACATTCTACTGGCCAAAGGAAGTTATAAGGAGAGCCCACATTCAAGGATTGCAGACGTAGTTCTATTTCTTGCACAAGAAGAGCTGCAAAGTCACACTGAATGAGTGTGGATACAGGAAAAGGAATAAGAGGATCAATTTTGCAATCAGTGTACCACACATGTAAATAAGACTAGATGGCATACACAAATGAAAAAAAAAAAACAAACTGATATGTTAGCAAGGTAGGGCTGAGGGTATTTGTTTCTTTTTCCTCTATATCTTTGTTGTTTCATGTAAGTAGCTATAACATTGTCAGTGTAGTAAACAATGACTGAAAGCAAAAAACAGTAAAGGGAACCGTGGTAAGAATAAGATCAACAACTCCATTACTCACTATACTGAAAGAATTGTGTCAATAATTTGCATATCGTAAACCATATAGTCTTCTGTCCTGTAGTGCATGCAGGTGGGTAGCAATGGAAGGATCCTCACATTTCAAAAGCTATGTAGTTCTCTAAGATACATCTAATAGCATTAGATCTCAAGTAAAATCTAGCTATGAGATACCCAATTATTCTTAGCATTTCTGCACATTCTGCATATTACCAGGGCTGGCAGCTTCTCAGGGCTGTAACACTTTAGCAATCTCTGGAATCCATAGGGAATACTGCTTTCTTAATAGCCATGATTTCCAATAATTGAAATTTTGCCCATTTAAGAACCAAAATTTTAGGGTAACTATTCTGAACAGAAGTTTTTCTTTCAAAGTATAAGTTGTTCATGTCCTTGTGTTTGAAAAGAGTTGATAGAAAACATTTTAACAGCTCTTGGCATACTGGGTTTTTTTTGTTTGTTTGTTTGTTTTTTTGCCATAATGCAATGACATTCTCAGAGCCCATGGAGCAAAGCAGGGTTTCTTTGCCCTTACATAAAATATTCTGAGAATGCTATACTTTCAAGTTCTCATTTATTTATTTCTGTGTTCTCTCTTGCTCCCATGGGCTCTAATCATGACTGTGTCTGACAGTTTCTTCCGTTTTACTTGGCTTCTTCCAATATGCTGTCATCTTAGAAAAAACAGATTTATTAGGATTATTTGTAAAGTAAAAGTAATTAAGCTCTGAGTGTGGGCCAGAGCATCTCTAATCTGAGTAAGGTGCATAATCTTTAGCATGTAGAAATGTGGTAATTGTCCTTTGGCTGATTATTTTCTGGTTCAGAGACAGACAAAAACCAGATTATTAGGAGTCCAAAGCTTTGGTGCCCCGTTAGGTGTTGAGGAGGTAAGGATATGAGGGACCTGAATGGATAAATAAAATAAATACATTCTAGATGGGCTGAATGTGCTCAAGACATTAGACGTTACTTAACCCAAATTTGTCAAAGGTTAGTTTGCCCAAAAAATTTTGAACTTTTACAAAGCATTGACTTAGTTTTACATTATATTTTAGGGTGTGAGGTCAGTTTGTTCATTCATTCCACACCTTCGTTTATTCACTTCTACAATAAGGGTGCACGTATACACACACAGACACACAAAATGCTAGATATATGTACTCACTCAGGGTCTTAATAAATCTTCACAATAAACCTGAATGAACACATATATCCTTGAAAAAAAAAGTTGCTTATGTAAAGGATGTGGTTGGCAATAAGGACTAGCAGAAAGTATGTGCCCTTTGGTGTCTGAGAGACTTGGATTAAAATCTTGATTTCATCACATATTAGCTAGGTTTTTGCTTAGTCCCAGTTTTCTCTTCTGAAAATGGGCTAATTCCTGCCTTGCAGTATTTTTGGAAGAATAAAATAAAAGAACATAAGTAGGGGCATCTGGATGGCTTAGTTGGAAGAGTATGCAACTCTTGATCTTGGGGTCATGAGTTGGAGCCTCACATTGGATGTAGAGATCACTTAAATTAAAAAAAAATTAAAAATAACATGTGCTTCACACAGTGCCTATAAAAGAGTAAGTGACCCCAAAATGTCACCATTTTTCTTCTTTTCCTATTCACAGAGGGGATGACAACTGAGCTGGGTTTTGAAGGATGAGTAGGAGTTCACAAACCAAATAACAGAACCCCAACAGGGAAAGAGTCCTTTCAACAACAACAACAACAACAACATTTGGATATTTGTTTCTGAAAATGGAGTTTTCAGTTTCAGTTTTCAGAAAACAGTTTCTGAAACTGTTGCCACTGTCTAGCAAAGCCAACAGTACTTTTCTTTTCCTTTCTCTGTCTTCAGAGATGTTAGGTCACTGATGTAGTGGATTTGTCAATTCACCTGTATCACCTCACTAATAAAATACATTTGAGCAAGCATTGCAATCAAACGGTGATGTAACATTTATGAAAAACAGAGAGGAAAGTGCTAGAAATAACACGGCATGAAGTAACAGAATTTTGAAAATGCACAAGAGGGAACAATATCTCCCTTCCACAGACACAGCCATACCCCAGGGTCTAAAGGTAAATCACATGTAAGCTTGAAATCTCTTTATTTAGAAATGGTCTATCCATCCAATTAATAGGCATTTATTAAGCACCTATCACTAGCAAAATCTTGGGTTAAGGGGGGAGGCAAACATGGAGATGGCTAGCTGTGACCCAGAAAGAAGGAAATAAGGTCCATAAATGAGAAAATAGTAAAAAGAATGGCAGTGGTAATTTCCTTGGCCTTTGAAGGACAAGTAAGGTCATGGTTAACCAAGAAGAAAAGTGAGGGCATTCTGTTGCAGGGAACAGCAAATGGGGCAAAGGGGCAGAGGCATTAAAGCAAATGGCTGGAAAGAGCAGCCTGGTCTGTTACCTAAATCACCAAACCCATTAAAAACAAAACAAACATAAAGAAAAAATTCGTGCAGACCAACTAGAGGCAGAACCAATACAATCTGTCCCTGGAACCCTCATAAAAAGGTTAGGGTTTCCTTTTTTTTCCCATGCCTACTTGTAATGTAAGCCTTTCAAAGGTAGGGTAGCCACTGCAACAACCACTGTGAAGGTCTTGCCATGTGCGCGTGGCACTCAGTGCTCTCACACATGACCTCAGCATCCCCTGCAGGGACTGGATCCCTCCGCCTGAGGGCTTTAGGCCGTCAAGCAGGATAGGCAGGAAATGCAGGGGGAGGAGATTTAATGCTTGTGGGGGCCAATAAGGGAAGGGAGTCAGAGGCTAGGAGCGCCAGCTTCCTGTACCTCGTGGTTATCTGTTCATCAGTGCACTACCTTCGTTTTCCTACGCCCTTTCCCGGAATCACCTTCCAGGTGCACTACTTGCACTTCTATCCTTGTGTCAGGAGGAATCTAGCACGAGAGAGCAACCAAGACAGCGTTGCTTAAGGCTACTTGTGCTACACAGGCCCGCAGAGTTGATAAACTGACATAGAGAGGGAGGGCTGGTTTGAGACAAGAGAGTAGAAGCCACGCTGATTCTAGGAAATGGTTCAGGGAGCACTTATGTTGGTCTTTGGACTTTGAGCTTTTAGTTTGTTGTGTTTTAAGGAGGATTAAATGAGTTGATTCATAGAAGTGTTTCGACAAGAGCCTGATGCATAGATACCAGCCGTGGTTGTTAGCGTTATTACTTAGATACCGGTTTTCTCGTCTGTGTGCGTGAGCGCGAGCTTACTCAAAGAGAAGACCCAAGACACAAAAGAGGTATAAGGAGAGCGTGAGGGCTCGTTAAGCACACTTCCACCCCCCATGGGACAGATTCCAGAAGGCAGGCTTTCTCCACTTAGGTGAGACTCCTCTTCCTACTCAGAGCCTTTGCTGAATGTGGAACTCGTCTTGCGTGACACAAGCTATAGCGGCCTTGTTGACCCTAAGTCCATCCAGGTGCCCCGAGCTCTGTGCGGAGGTGCCCTCACACCTGTGCGCTGTCAAGCTCACACTGGCAAGAGGGAGTTGGGGACCCTCCTGGCTTATGATCGAGGATGTCTGAGTTTGGAACTGATAATTCATGGTTTTTATAAGCTGTGTAGGTGAGTTTGAGGACCATAGTGCTATGTGGCTTTGATCCCCAAGATGCATATCCCACAGCATGGTGAGGATTGTCATGCCATAACAAGGACTCCTTTTTTTTTTTTTTCCTGCACAGAATCTCAGGCCGACTCTCTTCCTCCTACAACTAATGTCAGAACAAGCTGTGTTATAGCCCCTTCTAGGGAGTTTCTGTCTCCACACTTTTCATAGAGATGAGAGGAAAAGAGCTGCTCTTGGAGTCGAGATAAGTGACATTCTGGAAATATCAGAATGTCCTGTTCTTCAGATTCACTCTCTTAATTTGTACCATTTAACAACTTGGGGATGGCTTGAGAAGGAACTAACATTTTAAGGAAGACATTGGTAAAGCATTCTATTTTAAAAATAGATGCACGGCTGAAGAAGAAAACGGGTTTCTCTCTGTGTGAGTGCACATGGCATTTTGAACCGTTCTGAGCAGGCCTGCAGTCATGAATAATCAGCTATCAGAAGAATAGTTGCCTCTTATGTGTATGGAGGGAGAAACTGAGCACACCAGCTAACAGGAGCTCCATTGCCAATTTCAGTTCTCAAAGTATTTCCACAGGAACTGTCCCCTGTTGGCATCACAGCTGACCTGTGAGATTGGCAAGGCTGCAGCATCTCTCCTTGTAGCCCTGAAGCCAAGCGTTAGGGAAAATTACAAAGAATGCAGAAGCATTCTCCAGATAGGAGGGATTTGTTGTTGTTGTTGTTGTTGTTAGTGAAATTACAGGAGATTTTGTTGGCCAAATGGATCTTATTGGTTAACAAATACTTATTTGCTTTAAGCCAAATGGCAAAATCCTGTATCATAGGAATCCAGAGACACTTCTGGCATACTACATACTCAGGCAGAAGAAAGAGGTTTTTCAAAGATTTAATAAGCCCCCAAATTAAAACAATGCCCCAGGTCCCTTTGACCAGCTCCATTCTCTTGCTGTACAGCATTATAACCATACATTCCTGAGACTGGGGCTGGGGGTGCGAGGGTGAGAATAGAGTGGGGAGAATGCTTTTGGATAGAATCATAACCAAATAGACTATGACTGGTGTCCTTGGAGCGAGTGCAAAAACACTCAAATGTTATAAATTCTACATAGTGTAAACTACATGGAGGGAGACAGACTTTCATTCTCTTTCCTACCTATGCCCTATTTTATTTATTAAGAGCTGTAATTTGGTCTGGGTATTAGAGGCATGCTGGTTTAACAGAGGGATTTTAACTCAATTTGTTGAGAAGGAAAGGAAAATCAGAAAGCCATTTTGCAAGCATTTGATTCTTAAATCTATCTTGCATTAGCAGGGAGAGAGAATGCGTGTCACTTACGTTGTTATAATTACCAGCAGGCTTCCTTCTGTGTGCTATCTATGTAACACAGCATTATCAGTCCCATTTTACAGGTGAAGAAATGGAAATTTAGAAAGGCAAAAGGGTCACACACGTGTACACAGTTAGCCATGACACCTCCCTTCATAGGGAAATCATCAGTGAAAAACTCACGCAGCTCTTGTTCTAATTTACTATTCATTTCTCAGTGTACTGGGCAAGATTATTGAAAACAGTCTTTGTGTTTTTCTTCTCTTGCTCTTATTAGAGTCCTAACAAGATTCATGCAAAAAAAATGGACCTCAGGGATTCTTTCTGATATAAAGTCTTAATCCTTAATCATAGCAGCAACTACTCATCTTGTGATTCCACACCAGGCTTTAAGAACTATGTGTCAGGAACAGTCAAACTTGTAAGCCATATATTTGTCGATAGAGCTCTTTCTATTATAAAAAATGAAAGGAAGAAAACAGAGAGTTCTGTCTTTGCTCTTTCTGACTAGAATTATGAATATGGGCTTAAACAAGTTTATCCATGGTTTCTTCTTCTTTAATTATTTAGCAAAGACATATTTAGTACCTACTAAGCAAAGCAATATTGGGCTATACAAGATAGAAGGAAGAATGATTGTATTCTCCAGAGTTTTACGGTGGGACTACTTTTAACCCCCACCACCAGAACAACAGGTGTAATCATCAGAAATTATGCAATTCAAATACATCATTGCTTTTGCTTTCCAGTGAGTATAAGCTCAGTCAGAGAGGCGATATTCAGCTGCCCAGCTTGTATATGATAAACACATTAACAAGGCTGGTAATATGGAGATTTTGATTCAGACAACCCAGTTTCAAACCCTAGCTCTAACACTTTTTAGCTGTGCAGACTAGGGCAAGTTCTTGAACTGCACTAAACCTTAGCTTCCTCATTTGTAAAATGAAGATAACAATAGATTCTGGAAGGGTTGAATGATAATCAGATGAGATAGTGCATGAACAGAGCTTAGGCTAATAGCCAGGAATAAATATTAGCATCATTATTTGTATCAGAAAGATTCACTGCAGGAAATGACAATTGCCAAATTTCTCCATTAGATCAGCGGTTCTCCATGCTTTCTTGTTTAAGATGTAAAATTTTTGTTCAAGTGCAGTCATGTACAGAAGCCTGGGATATAGAACAGCAAACTGTGGAGTGGTTTGAAGCAGAGAACATGGAGCCCCTTGCAACATCTTCATTCTCCAGTGTGTTCCAAGGAGCATCTCCACAGCATTCTTGGCATTCAGCTTGAAAGTATGATATTAAAGATTATCTTTACATATTGTAATAGTGTTGTATGGTGACAGATGGTAGCTACACTTGTGGTGAGCATAGTATAACATAGAGAGAGAAGTTGAATCACTGTGTTGTATACTTGAAACTAATGTAACATTGTATGTTAACTATCATCAAGTTAAAAAAAAATTTTTTTTTAAAGTAAGCTCCATACCCAGTGTGGCACTCGAACTCACAAACCTGAGATTAAGAGTCCTGTCCTCTACCGACTAAAGTCAGCCAGGCGCCACTAAAAAAATTTTTTAAAGATTGTAAGCTGAGATGTTTTGGTCATTTGAATGTGCCATCTATATTCTAGTATGTATAAGAATTTCATCCAAGTATTTATTTTATGGTCATATTTTACGTTTTAAAAATTGTGAGACTAGGGGTCCTGGGTGGCTCAGTTTATTAAGCATCTGCCTTCGGCTGAGGTCATGATCCTGGGATCCTGGGATTAAGCCTCCCACAGGGCTCCCTTCTCGGTGGGGAACCTGCTTCTCCCTCTGCCACTCCCCCTGTTCATGCTCTGTCTCGTTGGCTCACTCTCTGTCTCTCTCTCTCAAACAAATAAATAAAATTCTTTTTTTAAAATCAGAATAAATAAAAATTGTGAGACCAGGGCAATATGTTCATGAATTTCCTTTATAATTAAGAAATGCATCATAGAAATTCAGCATTGTTTATTCAATAATTCCACAAATTTGTATTAAGCATTATTTATACACCAGACCCTGGTAGGATCTTGCCTTATGCAGAAAAGTCAGAAAGATTCAAAGTGCATTTTGGGCAGGAACCATGTTTAACTTTTTCATGACCAAATCCCCAGAACTTGGCACATGCCCGCCATATAGCTCACACTCCATAAACAGTTGAACTGAAATTTTTAGGCTAATGAATGATTGCCCTCTCACTTTAGGGCATTAACAAAGTTTCTGTGGATTTCAGAATTGTTCTTCCCTATTGAGAACATGAGCCTCTAAGTAGGCTATAGCTGTGATATGTAAAACCCTAGTCCCCTTCTCTCCAGAGACAAAGTCTTTCTGGCTATTGAGGGAATATCTAATGGGACTAAGCCCCTCTGTTGGCTTGGAAAGTTTAATTAGAGCAGATATGAATGCAGAAGATTACCCAGAAATTATAAATCTGGAGTCATTGCTGAGGCCCAGGAGATCATGGATAGACTTCTGGGAATCCATAAACTGTCCTCTACCAAGTATTGAAAAGCTGCAGCTCTCCACATACCTGCTCTATAGGCTGAGTAGATTGACCAGTGTACTATGAATATTCAGAAATACCAACTCAAAACCAATTTTCAACAAATATATGTTTGCTTTAAGCCATATGCCTCAGTGTCATTTCTATATTCCCTCATATTCAAGGGAGGAAAATCTGCTAAATCTTTCTGAACAGGGCATAGGCTTTCCTTTCCAAAACATGATAAGCTCTTCTCTCTAGAGGAGAAATGAAAGAGTTATGCATCATGTCTATAAAGCAAACAGAAGATGGCAAAGATGATCACTATCAAGATTATAACTGACATCGCTATTGTTATACGTCAGATGTTTGCTGTGTACTGAGCAGTCTGCATGTATTAGTTTACCAGTGTCCAATTTTATAGGTGAGGACATGGGACAAGACTATATGAATGATAAGGGACAGAACTGGAACTCAAATCCACCTGTTCGTATCATCAAGTTCCAAGTGGGAAAGAGCTGGGACACTCAAATTGACTCATTGAGAGGAGTTTTTTAAAAGAGGTACATTAAAAAGAGGTGGGCAAGGTTTAAATAAAGCAAAAAGGGATGATGCATGTACTGTACCTAGTAAGTAACAGAGGGGAGCTGTCACCAGCCCAGGCCTGAAGGGTCAACTGCAGGGAGAGAGAGACACACAGAGAAAAACTGTATGGAGAAGGCAACTTCACAGCACCTGTGGCCTTTGCCAGAGAGATGTATCCAATCAGCGACCCATCAGGAGGGATCAAGAGAATAAATACCCAGACCACAGTTTCCTCCCACTCTCTGATCTGACTATACTTCCCACTAGCTGCACCTCCCATTGGGATGATGTGGGGAAAGGTTGCTTATTGATGTGGTCATTTAGGTCACCCTGCTGGGACACAGAGTGGGCAGGAAAGGGAGTCTAGAAGGAGAAAAAGAAGCTGGCCAGCACAATACCTTCCTAAAGGAAAGAGCACTTAACCATACGTGTTCTGTCCCTAGATGATCTCTCATTAAGCAAATCATCTTTGCTTAGCTGCTCTGTGCCAGATACTCTGCTTTGGGCTGAGGACTTGGAGATAAGTAAGTACTATCCTCCCTTCGAAAAGCTTAGACTCATGGTGTTCAGAAAAATGGGTCTTAAACATGTTTGATTTGCTATTTTAACTACTATTTTGTCTCCTTTTTCCTCCCAGGTGGGACTACATTTCCAACAAATATGCTAACACTCCTCAAAGCTTGTCCCACTATATTTCTTAGCTTCCCCTGTTTCCACAAACTTCTCTATGTTCAGCTTCTTTTAGCTAGCCTTGACCTCCAGTGAGGAAAGCTAATGACCTAATAAATAAATATGTTCAAGTGATACTGATTTTATTTTGTCTCATTAGATATTTGAAAAGGAAAAGACACAGAGTTGGAGAAAAATACTCTTAATGTTACAAAGGTAATAAAAGGCAAGAGGTTTAGAAAGTTCTGCCCTGACTCTGTATCCCTGTTTGCATTAGAATAAATTGTATTTTACCCCTGGTAGGAGTTGTGCTCAGTGAGAGCAGGGAAAGCACCATTAAAGATGTCAAGATTGTTCCGTAAGTGGATTGATTGTAAGTACTCTCGTTGCTATAGCTTGAAAGAGTTGAAATTGTTTTGGAAGCAAAATGGAAGAACCTTAGCTAACTCCCTTGGTCCTTTATTAGTATGGCCAGAGTAATCTTCTTGTCTTTGATTACCTCCCTTCCCCCACAGCAAAGGAGAGATCCTCATGGTGCTGGAATCTTCCTCTCTGTGTTTGCTAAATGCTTAGAAAGCTAGGTCTCCCACTGTCTAACCCTGGAGCAGGCAGGCCTGAAAGGACTCCTAATGAGAGGCCAGATGTTTAGGAATAGAAGCTGTAAGGGAGAGGAACTGTTACATGCACCAGAAGGTATGTCCACCAAAGGAGAGACAATCTTTCCAGTTCAAAGAAAAAAAGAATGTTTGAAGTTATCTGAAGGCCCTGTGCAGTTGAAAGATCAGAGTTAAAGATTGGACCATATTGGAAATTAGCATTGCTAATGAGATTTTCAGAGACTCACAGATTATTTTAATCTACTTAACCTTCTCTACAAATACTCGACTTAGAAAACACTGTAGTTCTATTTTTAATAGTCTAATAATGGATAAATGTTATTTTTAAGGCAGTAGCAACAATGTCAATATCGCTTTTCAAACAAGAACAATCAAATAATGGCATATGGCTTTATTTTTGTCGGTTCCAATGGCATGTTAGAGAGTGGTAGCCAACTGTCTGAACTGTCTGATAAATTGGAAGGTAAGGACAGTCTAAATGGCTAGCTGACAGGACCATTTCCTCTCTAATGACAAATGCACAGTTGAGTATCAAAATACCAGCTTCTCTGTGTGGGCCTAGGTGAACTGAACGCTGGGAACCCAAGTTTCTGTAAAACATCTGATCAGTGTGGTTCACTACAGGAGCCCTCCCCTATCATTGACATGATCTCCACTTAAATCAATATGATGCTGAAATCTGCAACCTTTAAGGAGTGTTCCCTGAATAAGGAAGTAAAAACAGTCTGTGTCCATTAATATGAATAAATCAATCACCCTTGTTCACCTGCCCTGTATTTCAAGGCTAAGCTTCTTTTATGAACTTAGATTTCTTTGCCTCTGTCTCAAGCCTAATTTGTTCTCATGTTGATTTATTCATTTATTTATACATTTGTTTATCCAACAAATATCAATTGAGCACCTGCTATGTGCCATACTCTGTGAAATGCCAAAGATATAGTGTTGAGTGAAACAAGTTTCCTGCTTTCATAGAGGTTATCTCCTAGTGAAGAAAGATAATCAATAAGACAATAAATAAATAAGGGCAATAAGAAATACCCCCCCAAAACAACACATCTCACACACACATACCAATGACAATTTAAAAAATAGGATAATGTGAAAGAGGGTAGCTAGAAAGAGAGAGGTTTTCTTTTGGGTAGGTGGTCGGGGAAGAAGGCCCCTCTACAGAACAGAGATAGGTAAGAAGTGAATGTCAGAGGAAGAGATAGTAGGCAAAGATCTAAGGAGAGAATGTTCTAGGCAGAAGGAATAGCAAGTGTAAAGGCATAGAAGGCCAGTGTGGCTGAAGAGTAGGGAGGGAGAGGGTTGGAATTCGATGCAAAAGAAAAAAGAGCCAGGACACAAAAGGCTTTGTAGCCACAGTAAAGAATTCCAGTTTTACTTTAAGCCTACTGGACAGCTATTGAAATTTTTCTCAGATGAGTGATATGATTTAATTTATACTTTCAGTAGCTCAATCTGGATAATACACGGAGAATGATTTATAGGGATAAGAGTAAAAGGATGACCTGTTGGTGATTTATTGCATTGGTTCAGGTGAGAGATCATTGGTGGTAGTGCAGTAGCAAGGAAGATGTAGAGAATGTTAACACTTTATTTGGCACAAAATATGGGGCCAGAAAAGGTAACTCAACCATCAGATTTGAATTGAATTTTTAGTCTTAGACCCTTATCTAGTCAAAGTGGACCCAGGAAGGCCTTTAGAGATCATTCAGTGGAAACCTTCAATTCAAACATGAGAAAAACTGAAGTGGACATTTTAGGGGACATTTTAGGGGACACACAGGGGTCATTGAACAGATCGCTAGCAATCCCAAGACTGAGCCTCATGCCTCCTATCTCCCAGGATGTTAAGTAAGGTGGCCAAGTTCAGACAAAATCAGCAGAGCCTGGGCATGGGACTTGTTAGCTCAGTAGACCTTCTGTCTACACTAGGGTTCCCAGTCTCCACACTGTGAGAAGAGCTGTGGAGTTATTTCAGGGTCCGTGTATCTATATGTGGATTACTCATACACTGTAGGTTAAATTTTAAAAAGTGTGGGTACCATCATGTAGTACTAGAGGGGAGTAGTTAACAGTTTGGAGTCTGGCATCTGACTAGGTTCAAGTCTTGGCTTTATCAAATATTGACTGTGTACCTTTGAACAGGTTACTTAACTTTGGGTCTTGATTTCCTCTCTGGTAAACTGGAATGAAAATAGTAGCTGTTCCTAGTTTTTGTTTTGTTTTGTTTTGTTTTTAAAGATTTTATTTATTTATTTGACAGAGAGAGACAGCCAGCGAGAGAGGGAACACAAGCAGGGGGAGTGGGAGAGGAAGAAGCAGGCTCCCAGCGGAGGAGCCTGATGTGGGGCTCGATCCCAGAACACCGGGATCACGCCCTGAGCGGAAGGCAGACGCTTAACGACTGTGCCACCCAGGCGCCCCTATTCCTAGTTTTGTGATGCCCACTTAAGATAATCCATTTATATATAGGATAGGGTAGGATAGGATAGGATAGGAAAGGAAAGGAAAGGAAAGGAAAGGAAAGGAAAGGAAAGGAAAGGAAAGGAAAGGAAAGGAAAGGAAAGGAAAGGAGGAAGGAAGGAAGGAAGGAAGGAAGGAAGGAAGGAAGGAAGGAAGGAAGGAAGGAAGGAAGGAAGAAGAAAGGAAGGAAGGAAGGAAATCACTTAGAAGAGTATCTGGCACAGAGCAAATATTCAAGAAATGTTCACTATTATTATGTGGAAAACAAAACTTTTCTTTTACTTGAAATGGGGCTCTTAATATTCAAAAGGGATGAGACTGACTCACTCTCCATCCTGAAAAAATTATTAAGTGTTGTTGTCCCCTATGGGTGTGTGGCTAGAACAGCGGCTTCCTCAGCTCTGCTCCAACACCGCCCACCAAGCAGCCACCTGGCAGGAACTGTGGCCTTCAGCACAGGGACGTTATTCCTTCACTCAATTTTTCATTCATTTATTCAACAAATGTTTACTGGGTGTGAACTTAAATGCCTGGTGGTTCGTAGCCATTTTTGTTCTGCTTCGACTGTGTTCACTTGCTTAATTTACTCCCCTGAGTAACTTCCCTCATTGAAATGCAGTGATTTTTCAACTGGCAGATGAGGGGTGGTGGCAGAGAGAGTAAGGGGGCGTAAGGTTCCTATCAGAATTTCAAAGGGGCCATGGGGTGTGCACAATTTGAAGCATTCATAAGTACCCCCAAAAGCTTGTGTGTAAGGAACACGCGGATCAAAAGTGGAGGAGAAAGGCAGCTGGAGGATCCTTATCGCAGGTCATCTGAGTGTGGTGTGGTCTGGGAAGCACCGCCTTAGCCATCTTTCGTTTGTTCCCCACACGTCTCCAGTGACAGCACTATGAGGTGTTAGCATGCCCATTTTACAGAAGACTGAGGCTCAGAGATCTTAAGGGGCTTCCCAAGTCACTTGACTGGTAAGTGGAGGTTCAGAGCTAGACCCTGGGTTGCCCGACTCCTCATCGTGTTTTGCTTGTCTGTTTGTCTGTTTGGTCCTACATCCTCCCATAGGACCCACTGCCTTTTCCTGCCCACTGATTGTTACTCTGTGTATGGAGAAGGAAGAAAGTAAGTCAAGGAGGTGGTGGTGATAATGGTGATGTGATAGGGTGTGGTGGTGATGCTGTGTGTGTGAGAGAGAGACAGAGGGGTGGGGGAACCCAAAGAAAGACTCTGGACAAACTCTGAATGAATATCTACCAATAAAAAACATGGTCAGTCAAGGTGAGTTTGGGTCAGGCCATCACCAACTGCACAAAAGATAAAACAGAGACACCAGAGCCAACCTAACACTATTCCTGTACTGAGTGGGGTCCCGAAGCGGGGAACAGGAAGGGAAGAGGCATAGAGGTCTCTTGGGCCATTGTTGTCGTACAGGCCACGGAGAGAAATCACCTGCAGGAAGCCGGTGTGAGGAGAGCGTGGAAGCTGTGGGCAGCCTCTCCATGAATTCAGTACCAATTCCCTCCAAAATGTGTGCCTCAGAATGCCATGATTTTGGTCCTTTGACCTAGCCACGCTCATCTCCTTCCTGCAGAAACCCATTTGTAGGAAAAGCAGACCCAGGTCATGTTTAAACCTCTGAAGCCTTTTTCAGTTTTACGATTTTGCAGAAGCCTTTAAGGAACACTCCTGCGACAAATGATACCCAAGTTGTAATTTGTTCCTTCCCCAGTTGCCAGAGCCCGAAAAGTCTTCCTATACCATCACCTTAATGATTATTTATGGGTGGTGCATGAATTTCCCAAATGGGTATCATGCATAACATCCAGGCATTTCCATAAAAATGAGGGCAATTTTTTTTTAACAAACATATAAACATTTACCTAATCTATGCAAATCTATTCATCAGGATTTTATAAAACCACCACTTCCCACCCACACCCCCAACCCACAAAATCCTGGCTCCTTTTTTGTTTCCCAGTTTGTTTCTAAGCGCTATGTTGAGGGAGGAGGGGGCTCCCGGAGTAAAGGGGGAGATGGTGCTCTCTTCCTGATGCAGCCTGCTTGCGCACAGCAGCCCTGCTCTTGCAGTTGTGAGCAAAGAGCCAAGTGTGGGAGCTCACCATGATGGTAACCACCTCCCCACAAGGCAGGCAGCCTTTCACCAGAGGGAAGTATCAGGTTGCTGTACTTCGGCTGTGGGTTGTCACTGTCTAATAATATGACCGTTTTGCCATCTCTCTGCAAATAAGGCAGAAGCTGCTACCTGATTGGTATAACATCTCACTTTCCCTCCTCATTGATTTTCTTTTTCTCCTCCTTTGCTTCATAAAAAGAGGGACAAGTGGCTGGTGCTGTGGACAGAGAAGCTTTATTTTTAGTATGAGACAACCTCTATTTTCTTTCAGGAGAGGGAAGTTGGATTATCAATTCTTTTGTAAATGTGTATGGTGATATTTGCTCCGGTAAGTTTTTATATCTCTCTTGATTTACTGCTGGCTGTGAAGATGTGTGTGTGTGTGTGTGTGTGTGTGTGTGTGTGTGTGTATTTGCATAGGTACATTAAGCTGCACACTTTTCTTTCCAAATATCATTTTTGAAATCTTTAGTGGTAACATCTTTTTTTTTTTTTTACTTTGCTTTCTTATATTCATATTTTTAAGCCAAAGAGGCTGTGCTGTGTGGTAATGTGATGCTTACCTTAGTTGTTGTTGAAGGATGTGCCGGATTTCTTTTAACATAGTAAGGAAACTATTTAAGCAAACTTATATTTGGCTTTATAAAAATGTAATGTCATTCTACCCCACCCTTCCCGTTTGGAGTGTTTAATGTCCTAAGTATATTCATTGTGCTACAACCTGCTTACCATTTTTAATTAAAGTTTCTTCATCAGTGTCGGAACAAGAATTTCTTAAACTCCATAAATAGCTACCAAACACTGTATGCAGTGCCGAAAGGGGTGTGCTAATTTCATAGGGTCTTATAAAGGTGGAATGAATGAGATGAGTTTCACTGTACGATTGGGTACGTGTGAACCTTTAAATGAACTGAATTTTTGAAAAGTATTCAGATCATTAAAGTAAATCTCTAACATTCCTTGAAAAGATGCCATCACAAGTGGCTGTTGCTTCTCTATGTCTTTCTTTGCACTGTGTGTTTGTGCCACCATCTGTCAGATGCCCAGCCCTGGCTCTCATGTTTCTGTATCCGAAGCTGATCAGGAGCAAAGTTGCTGTTATTAAGTTCAAACTAGTGCAACATGACTATCTGGTCACCGCTGCTCGTAATGACTTTTAAATGCATTACCTGACTAGTTGCGTTTTTCTTTTGTCTCCAGAGAGTCTTAGAAGGTCTAAATTCTCTGTTACTCATTCAGAAGTCTGGGAGAAATTCTGTTAATATAATTACCCTAGACAGAGATGATAAGATGATTAAGTAATAGCTCCAACAGAAACAAACGGATGCTTTAATTTTCTCTTTATGTTACACAATCAACAAATCTGCACAGACTTTCTCATGCTGAAATGAATTAGAATATATTTATAATGAAAGTTAAAGGCAGCTTTGAATGAGAAGCAAGATGAGGTCTGACTATAGATTTTTCAAAGATTTTGAAAGTGAAGTTGAGAATGTCATGCATGCCTAGACCTTATAGGCATAGAATCTTCAGAATAGCAATTATTTAGATCCTGCATCATCTAAGGACAATTCATGGAACTAGTAATGAGTGTCTAGGAATGCACTGATCCTCACATCTACTTTCTTTGGGGCATTCTGCCCCTCACACACCCTTTGCATGCTGGAATGAAGCTATTCTTTTCTGACAAACAGAATTCTGAATTTTGATTAATCTAGTTCAGCCTCAAAAACCCTACAAACACACATGAACTTATATTGCCTGTTACCGGGGTCACAATGTTACTAATAACAGCTTTCAATGCCATAAACCCTCACTGGAACCGAGTGTTCCTTAGCAGATCGTTTATTGAAAAACAAACAAAACTTTTATCCTTGGGCTGTTGGTATTTACTGCTAAATGAAAAGAGCATTGAACATCCCTTTTCCTCCCCACTCATCCTCTCTTCCTCAGCATCCCTAATGCCTTTTGTCATTCCTCTCCTTCCATGGCTTTAGAACAGGTTATGTACAAAGTTGTTACCTGAAAACAGAGTTTATCATCAACGGAAGCTGTTCAGTAATATAGATTAATGAAGATGTGAGAGGGGATAGCACCCTGCGGGTAAAAGCATCTGTCTTTTCCTCCAGGTTGCCAGTTTACAAAAGTGTTAAGCCTCCAAGCGTGCTTGGACTCACTGACACAGGAAAGGCAATGGGGCATCTGTATCTTAAACAGGTCAGGATCCTTAGTTTGACTTAGGGTTAGTGTGCACGGTCTTTAAAAGCATCACTTCAGAAAAGTCCAGAATGCCATCACCAAAAAACTGTTGTAATCCATTCCAAGGAATAAGAATCTGTGCCATGTTGGGGAAAACCATACAGGGAATTTTTATGTCACAATGAGATCATTTATTCTTTTTAGCAAAATAAAGAATGCAATAGTGGCTTCCACTGAGTAAGTACTACTGTCTGCTTAACTGTGCCAAGCATTTAAAATAGCTTATTTAACCTTCACCACCATCCCACAAGGGAGATAACACAACCTCCCCATTCTACAGATGAGAAAATGGAGACATAGGGCAAGTATGTAAGTTGCTTGAATCAACACAGTGATGATGGTGATGATGATGATGAAACAGAACCAGGTAGGTTCATTCTAGAGTCATTCTTTTCATCTGTCCCCTCTGTCAGGGCTTCACTACATCCATGCAATCTTCAATTAACTCCTAGACTGGAATGATTTCCCAGGACTTACAGTAACACACCGTGTTTTTGTTACCGTTTTTCCCCCATTCTGACACTACATAACCTCCTTCTTCTCAGGCTGTGCTTTTGTGACTCCAGGCTAATTATGTGTTTGAAACTGGAGAATGTGTGTTTTATTTCCACTCAACTTGTGCATCTAGAAAGATATGGACATGACGAAAGGGAGCCAGCCTACGGAGAGATATATGCAGAAGTGGCTAAATTAAGGTAGCTTTTTTAACTGATTAAAAGAGATCCATCCCCAGGGGCGCCTGGGTGGCAGAGTTGTTGGGCGTCTGCCTTTGGCTCAGGGCGTGATCCTGGCGTTCTGGGATCAAGCCCCACATCAGGCTCCTCCACTGGAAGCCTGCTTCTTCCTCTCCCACTCCCCCTGCTTGTGTTCCCTCTCTCACTGGCTGTCTCTATCTCTGTCAAATAAATAAATAAATAAATCTTTAAAAAAAAAGAGAGAGAGAGAGAGCCATCCCTTTGACTTTCAATCTTCCGAATGTAGGGTAAAAATAAAGATGGGATGATAACATCAAAATATCAAAATCTCAAGTCTGGTTCATCATTCATGCAAATGTAAAAAGCAATTGCAACTGAATTGATTTATTTGTGGAGAACTTTGTAGAATTCTCAACTTCCTTTTACTCACCCCAGCATGATTTTCTTTCACTTTTGGCTACTGGAAAGAGCTGAGGTGGCACTTCAGGTAGAATATTGCAAAGTGTCTATACCACCTAGGTCGTTAAAAAATGAACACAGCTGCCGATAAGCATGCTGAGGAGCGTGACAAAGTTGAAATCCAGAGTCCCCAAATGCATTCTTTTGCACCTGAGCACTGAGCTTCCCATTTGAAATCCATTTAAGCCAATAAAATTCAGTTGAGTCTTATAGGGGGAAAAATGCACTGACATAGAATCAATATGTTTGAAATTTCTCTTCAACCGGCAGTTTTTGGATTGGAGGCAGGGCATTCCAGTCATGAGGTGAGTCTGTGAAATGCTGCATTTTATTCCCTCCAGTGAGAGAGAACAGATTATGAGTGATGGAAATGTTACTAGAAGATAGAACCCCAGTGCAGGACACCCTTGCTGTATTTCACCAAAACCCAGAGGGATCTAAAAAAAAGAACAAAGAAACAAAACAACCCACCACAAAATGGGAGGACTAAGAGCTAAGGTTTGAGGTGTTGACACCATATTGACTTCTTGGTGTGATTTGCTGTGTCTAATAAGCAATAGCTTTTGAGCTCTCCTCCCACCCTGGTGTAGACACCCAGTTAATTAAAAAGAATTCAGCGTATAGCACACAATAAAGTGTTTCCAAAATGATAGTCATTTTTGTCAGAGGCAAGCTTGGAAACTTATTGATTCTCTATTACTTCTTTTTCTTGCCCTTAAAAAAATAATAATTGGGTGGTTTAATCAGAAAGTGTGGTATTTAGAGCCAGTCAGGATAAAGACATTTAAATCAATCTGCTTTTTCCAAGAGTATTTATGAGGATTCTAAATATATTAGAGCCATCAAATGATCTCTTTTACTGTAACGAAATATGTTGTGCTCAGCCACAGTGCTCATCAAATACAGGCTCTTCCTTAAAACTAAACTTAAAGACAGTTTTATGAGGCGTGTCGTATTTCAGTCTCCATCTGCAAGGTACGGCTTTCTTCGCAGAGGTGATCAAATTCAAAATAAATAGCAGTAGAGATTGTACTTTATCTTACCTGTTTCCTTCTGTCTTTTCTTTGGCTATGGATATGTCTACTTAAACATGAAGAGCTTAAAAATGCTCTATTAAGTAAGGAGAAAGCAGCTGGTATAAGGCATAATGAGTGTTGGAATAGTCTTGAATTTGTCATCAAATATTCTAAGCTGGTATACAAACAGAGCTAGCGGTCCTATTCCGTTCTTGTGTAAGAAAATGGAATCAGTGAGGATTTTGAGCTTGGTGCGAGTACATGAAGTGCTAAATCCTTTCAAAGAGGTTCTTGGTCATCGGTGTATCTTTAAATGTTTAAAGATTAGGGACGAGTTGAAAATGGAAGCAACTCGGTCTTTCTACTCTGCTGACTAATGGACATGCATAATTAATATATTTTACAGTGGTCATTTTTTTTAACACAGATTCTAGCCAGAAGTACTAATGGAAAATTATTCTGGGGCAACTTGAAACACATGCCACTACAGTTTCTGGAAAGCTTATTCCCAGCACAGGACAAGCAGTTCACTGTGGAGCTTTGGGTTGGCTGGTATAACTGGATAATCATGACATTATGATTCTTTGGGGGACTGATGTGTTGGGCACAAAAAGTTTTTATTGATATCCCTGTGTGACCTCCTTAGCCTTGCTTACTGAATCTTTAAATCCTTCCAAATTACCACACATTGTCTCAGTGTAGACTTTCTGGCAAAGATATGACACATATTTCAGGCTTATTTTATTTCTGGTATAAAGTGGCCTTAAGAATGTTTGCATCCAGTACGAATTATTAGTGCAAGGATTTTTTAAGTCACCATATTGACATCTACCTCTCAGTGATGAACCCATATATCTTTATCTGGTTTTGGATCTCTGTAACAGAGAAAAATGGTTACAATTTTTCAAAACCTAAGGCTTTCAAATTGCCTTCCTATGAAATTGGATGGTTGAGACTTAAATTTTTTTCAACTGGAAAATTTTTTAAAAATTATTTGGGGGAAGATTTGAGGGAAAGATTGGAACATTGACTTCACCATGCTCTTCTTTCATTCATCACATATTTAAGGATGCCTGCCATGTGCCAGGCACCAAGCTAGGTATGGGAGACACACGGATGAACAGATAATATTGCACTCCCAGAACTAAATGCCTTTTATTTTCCATTTTCTCACCTAAACCTACTTTCTATTTCATGGCCCAGGATGTGTCTCCCTAAAAGCATAATTGAACTGTTTTAGCAAGACATTTGCAGGAAATATGTGCTTTTGGTCCTATCTGTTCATGCTCAGAGAAGGAATAAGAATGAATCCACTTATTTACAGATGTGATTACTGTCTGGCTGAAATGGATGGTTTGAAGGGAGTAGATAGAAGAGTTCATGCAAAGCTTGTGTCTTATAAGCATTATTTCTTGCTCCTGGCATTCTCAGATTTGATAGGCTGTGCTATTCTTGCCTAGAGTTAGGGGTGAAAAGTAAGGGAAGAAGCTTTGACAGGGCAGGAAAGTAAAGAAGATGAAGCATAAACTGAGAGGAAACCTAGAAGAACTAAGATTTTCTATGGCCATCTGAATTAGATTTAGCTTACATTACCTGTTCTCTGTTGGTGTTCCATTCCCTCACCCATCTATTCAACAAATATAGATAGATAGATAGATAGATAGATAGATAGATAGATAGATAGACAGACAGACAGAGTCCGCTTTATGCCAGGTACAGTGCTAGATGCTAGGGCACAAGAATAAACAAGATATACTGGTTTCTTCCCTCATGCAACTTGTAATAAGCCAGGATTTCTCAACCTCAACACTATTAATATTTTGGCCCAGATAATTCATTGATGTGGGGGGTTGTTTTATGCGCTGCAGAATGTTTAGCATCATGTCTGGCCTCTATCCACTAGATGTCAGTAACAACCCCCACCACCACCACCAAGTTGTGACAACCAAAATCATCTCCAGGCAATGCCTAATAACCCCTGGTTTAGAACAACTAGGCAAGAAACTTAGTGATCATTAGTGATCATCATCTGCTTTGATCAATACTTCCCATTTCATTTCTGCTTTTCTGACTTTTAGATGCCTTGCTGCATGGTTTACCCCAAGATTTTTATTCTGTTTTTTCCCAAACATTCTGAATAACTTGCCTAACAAAGACAAATAAGATATCTCTATGTCTTTTTTATCCCTTCTATATAAGACTTTACTACGTTCACTTGGCTTACATTGTCTCATTTGATTCCAGCAATCAACAAATGAGGCAGTGTTAAAATATTACAAACTTTTAACAGATGAAAAAATGGACATTTAGAATGGCTACATGCAGTTAATGATAATAGAACCTGGCTTCACACTCGCATATGCTGACTAAAAATCCAGTGTTTTCTAAAGAATTATAATATTTAATAGAAAAAAAGGTAAGTACATTTAAAGCACACCTTTTCTCTTTGAGGCTATTTTGGAAACAAATGCAGTGTAGTAGTGGATGGAAGACCAAAGACTTGACTCCTTACTCAGTATTTATTAGCTGGGAAGTTTGGGACCATCCGTTTACACTCTTGGAATTTCCTTGGTAGTTCAGGGAATATAGAGTGATACATTGCAAAAGCCAGAGGAAGTCCTAGAGATCAGTCTAGCAGAGTGGATAGGGCCCAGCTTTTGAAGTCAGATGGACCTACCGTATGAGTCAGCATCCCGGCAGGAAAAGATGACACCCTTAAAACATCTGACCTCTTCCTGATGACTGTAAAATGTTAAAACTTAATTTCTTTAAGTCTGAAAATTGAAGCCCCAGGAGGTGAGTGAAGTTTCTCAAGACCTTATGGATGAATTTGGTACAGAAGTAAGACAAAAGCAGAGCTTAATGTCCTTCCATACAAATGACCTGAAAAATCATTTCGAATGGAGAAAGGCCAATTTATAGTTCTGGCACACACCAGAAATGTACATGTTCTGGGCTATTGCCAGATGTCTGGGTGCTGAGATAGGTCCCCAGTGGTTTTAATTGAGTACACCCAAGAACCTCTGGGGTGAGTGTAACCATGTTTCTAGCCTCATTAGAAGCTACAGAGGCATGGAATATCTTGATGGACCTTAGAAGAGTGAAAGACATTGAGAAGACCTGGAAAGCAGGTGGTAATTTGCCATGGAGCTCATCACACAGGTTCCTGAGCTTGAATAGATGCATGGCTTTCCCAGGAGAGGGGCTCATATTGTACCTGTGCCCATATTCTTGTTAAAAGGTATCTGTAAATATTGAGACACTTGGCACATTTGCCAAGATAAAAGGCTTTCTAAGCATACTGTTCTGGCAGAATGCCCATCAACAAAACTGTCTTCTGCCTGCACTATCTTGGAGAACTGACTTGGAATGAGAGGAAATCAGTCCAAATCCTGGCTCTGCCACTTTTGCTCCTTTAGACCATTCATTTGCTTGCTCTGGGCCTCAGTCTCTTCATCTGTAAAATGGAAATAATGCTTCCTCTCCCTAGAGTTGCAGAGTGGATTGCTGTCATAGACAATATAGGAAAGCCTTGTTGAGAACGTGCAAGCCTAGACACTATTGTGTCTCTCTATTGTCACTATTGTCACTGTCATCATTTCCTTCCTTGTGCAAAGGCCATTCTGTTATCAGTTTTCACTCCATGCCCTGATGAGTGCATGAGGTAGGGAAAACGTTTTCCCAGTCCACCAGGAAAATGACTGCAGTTATGGGATGTGTCTCAAGTTGTCTGGAAATGCTTTGATGGGCAATTCCATCTCAAAGGGAGACTTACGTCCATATTATAAATTGCAGAGATGGTATCATCACTGAAGAATAACTATAATACAACCAAATGCAATATGGGTAAAGCAACTCCCTGTGATCAGCTCATCTTAAAAAAAGCCCATGAATTCTACTCCTTTGGAACCTTTTCACCCCCTTCTGTCCAGGCATAATCCTTTTGCTGTGGTGGGTGGGAAAGGGGGTAGGCATGACCTCTGATTTTGGTGCATCATGTTCTAATACTGTGTGACTTTAATCCTCTCCTCTTTCTATGTGATCCCAGAAGCTCCTCGGGAGAGTTCACAAATGCAGATTTTCTCCTCCCTGAGGACCAAAGATCAGGGAAAGCCTCTCAATACCTGCCCTGGGTTCCTTATTGCCCCCAATGAAGGAAATTCAAAGGTTTCTCATATTTCATATTTTATTTACCTCAAAACACCTCCTGACACATCTGATCAGAAACCTCGGTTAGCTCATATTTTTTTCCAGGACCATTATCTGCTGGCAGTCCTTCCCTAGACTCCTTTCCCTCAGCTTACTTTTTCACTCCAGACTGGCATTTATAAACTCCTCATCCGGTGAGGAATTTGGAAAACACTTCCTCCAAACCTGCCCCAGACCAGTTCCCCAGGATAATTTTTTTCTCCCTCTTCCACTGCCCCTATCCTCTAGGAGATTGTCTCTCAAACTGTTTTTCTGTGGGTCTCTTCCGGAAGGCAAGGATGTTTTCTTATTCATTCACTCATTCACTTGTTCATACATTCATTCATTTACGCAGTCTACTGCATGTATTGAGCAGTGATGGTGTGCCAGGCTCAGTGTTAAAATTTGGGATACAGAGAAGCACCTAGCTGGCTCAGTTGGTACATCATACAACTCTTAATCTTGGGGTCATGGGTGCAAGTCCCATGTTGGGTATAACGATAACTTAAAAAAATCTTTAAAAAAAATTTGGGATACAGAGGTGACTAAAACAGATGTAGGACCTACTCTTCTAAGATTTGCAGTCTAATGGGAGAAGAGTCAATTTAAAAATCCCTCCAAAGTGATTTAATTACCATTGTAGTAAGTGCTAAAAGCTAAGCCATCTTGGGTACTAATTATGTGACAGGCACGGCTCCAAGTGTTTTATGCATATTAATTCACTTAATCTTCATAGCCACTCTTTGAAGGAGTTAAAAGGAGGAAGGATGAGAGCCCATAAAATCCTGAAGGACATGGACTCCTTTCATAAGTCTAGAGATATTGAATGAGGGTCACACAATAGGACATGATAAGAGATCATATAGCTGACACTTATGCAGCACTTACTGCATACCCAGCACTGTGCTTTCCACCCCACAGAGTCTGAACCATTACAATAGCATGATGAAGAATCACTGTTATTATTTTAAAGATGGGCAAAAGGAGATGTAGAGCCTGAGTCACTTGTCCAAGGTCACACGTTTTTTAAGTGGTGAGTCTGAGACCTAGGCCTGGGCTCTTACATATTATGTTAACCTGGAAAAAGCTGATCAGAACACTCCTCATTTGGTGCATATCCTGGAAAATGCTGTTAAAATGGGGGACAAGAGGGTCCTTTTAATGTGTATCTGAATAGGAAAAGCAATGATCCTTGTTAGAGTGAAATGGAACTTGGGGGGCCTAGGGATGTGGAATCCTTAGCCTTTAAGCATATTGCAAGGGTGGACTGAGACCAGCGGCATGGCCTGGGGACCTTCTTGGATGTGCAGAATATTGGGTTCCATGCCAGATCTACTGAGTATCAGAATCTACATTGAGATGAGCTTTAGCTGATTTACATACCCAGTTAAGTTCTAGAAACTCATCTGTAGAACAAGTTAAAAGACTGGGCTTCCAGCTCTGGTTTTGATGCCACTGACCAGTTGTTTGAGCTGCCCAGATTTTCTTTGTTCTGCCTCTTCAGTGGGGGTGACCTCAACCCACCTCATGGTTGGCATCAAGGGTCACCTCCCCACCACCCCCTGCCAGAAGAACCTGGAGCTGTTGGGAAAAAAATTCTGTAGAAACTCTGCGTCTCTTTAACTTCCAGAATCTTTTTCTCCTAGTGAGATCCATGGACCATTTACATCAAAATCACCTGGAGAGTTTATTATAAATGATGTTTAGATTCAAAGTAGACTTCTCAGAGCAACAATAAATGCCAAAATTATAGTGTAATATCTTTTCTTTATTTTAATTTTTTATTATGTTATGTTAGTCACCATACAGTACACCATTAGTTTTTGATGTAGTGTTCCATGATATAGTGTAATATCTTTAAACACTAAGAGAAAATGACTGTCAGATTAGAATTGAAGATTCCTCTTATAGTATTTATCCAGAACAAGGATGTAATAAAAACATTATCAGACAAACATTAAGTCACATTTAATGTTTACCTTTAATCTTTTTTTGGGAGGAACTATCAGTGTGGAATGTGTACTTAAGATCTACCCAAACCTTGGGTTCAAATTCTGGCTCCCTTTCCCCACTTGCTATGTGACTTTTAATCCAGTGACTTACATTTCTTGAACCCCAGTTTTCTCATCTATGAAGTTAGGAAAGAATTTTCACCATGGCGGAAGGAGGGGCTGTTGTCAGGTCTTCAATAGTATTTATAAGTATGTGACAACTTGTACTAAACTAAGTAAGTCATAATAGTTATTATTAAACAAAATGAAATTTCATAAAGTTACCCTCAAATTATTTGTAATATCATGACATAATCATGAAATTATAGTTTGGTTACTATAAATAGAAACCTACTTTGAAAATTTTAGAAGTGATGTTTAATTTAATTTAGCATGTGTATGTTATCATTTCATTCATTCATTTATTTAGTCATTCAACACACAGTATTTAAGATTCTACTAAGTGCATGGAACTTTACCAGTCACTGGAAATGCGGGAGTGTTATATGTTACTCAGAAGGTTGGAGATGGGGGGAAATAAATAATAGAAAATGTTAGATCATGGTAAGAGCTATGGAGAAATATAAATCAGATATAGAAGACCTAATTCTTTTAAACCCATATTTTCATAAATTAAATTAAATAGTCAATTTATTAAGAGAAACCTACAGCAAGGCTTTAGGAGTGTAAATAACTATTTTTCATCCTTGTGAATTTTCAGATTTTCCCTCTAGGTTTTCTTTAAAATCTGCAGTCACCCTATTTGAAGCATTTAAATGGATTCAAGGCTTGATGACCAACTTTCCATCTTCCCACAGGATGTTTGACAATTGCAGGTTCATGGCACTGAATACTTGATGGTGTCATGCATCATGCCTTGTGATATAACAGTAACCCCAGGAAACAAATAGATTAATTGTATATTGAGTTTTCCATCAAGTGAGGTAAACTGTGGCTCAGAAAGTTCATTTTCAATTGACCCAGGAATTCAGTACTGGTAAGTGGTGGTGTGAACAGTCAAACCCAGGTCTTCTCTCCCCAAATTCAACATGAATTCTACCATAGAACCTTGCCTTATTTGACAATCCCTAAAAGCCTCATAAAAGAAAGGTTAGGGCTCCAGGATAGTGAATGGCTCTGTGTGATGTCATTGCTCTGCATTATGGGGACTTGTCAAGGTTATTTTAGGTTTAAACTATCACCATTGTCTAAATATGTTGGTATTAGGGATGAAAGTGAAATAAATAATATACTGGCAAATAGAATATATGAACCATGGAATATCAGCTTCAAAACAATTGTACATATATTTGGGGCACCTGGGTGGCTCCGCGGTTAAGCGTCTGCCTTCGGCTCAGGGGGTGATCCCAGGATCCTGGGATCGAGCCCCACATCAGGCTCCTCTGCTGGGAGCCTGCTTCTTCCTCTCCCACTCCCCCTGCTTGTGTTCCCTCTCTCGCTGGCTATGTCTATCTCTGTCAAATAAATAAATAAATAAAATCTTTAAAAAAAAAAACAGTTGTACATATGTTAAAAACACACACACACATACACACAAACCTGTTAGGCTATTATGGAATTTTCCAAACCAATTTTACTTAAGGTTTAGAACAGGCTTTTAAAGCATTTTTCTCCTAATATCTCTTTTATAATACCCTCTGATTTCAATGTAGGAAAAATTTTATTCCTATTGGCTCAAAATTGAAATTATATCTTAATGAATTCTATCAGCTAAGTGTCCAAATGTATCTTAAAGATGTAACATCCCTCCTCATTATGCCACTAGTCCACAAACAATACTACAATCTAATAAAATGTTAGAGACAATATGTTAAAAAAGAAAAAAATATCAGAGCTGGATCTAATTATTAACTCTTCGAGCACAATGAGAACACAACTGGGCTCCAGTGGAGCCGTGTTCACCCCTAGATTCTAGTAATCTCTACACCCAAAGTGGCACTCGAACTCACAACCCCAAGATCAAAAGTCCACCTCTAGATTCTAGAATGGCTTCCGCAATGTGGTCTTAACCGGGTGTTAAGGTAGGACAGCTTATAAACCTGGGCATTTCTTTGCATGTTTCTCCCCTACATGGGGTCATCACTCTTCATGCTAAGAATGCCTTCTTTAGCATGTCTCAGAGTCTGTCTCCAGGAGTTACCTGAGGCTATGACACATGCTCAGAGCCCCCTTGTTTTCCTTCTCTCAAGGTAAGAAATTCCTCAGTGCTAACTTTCCAAGGATAGTTTCAATTTCAATCAGTTGTGTTTTTTATTCTAGTAACTCCATTCTATTGAACTGATATTTCCACTTAGAATGGCCCTTTGTTATTATTTCATTTTTCTTCCTTAAGGTCTTAACAGGTCACTCTTTTCCCCCTTAGAACTTAAGGACAGCTAAGAACTTAGCAATGAGCATAGCACCAAAAGCACACAAGGTACATTTTAATGAGCTCTTCGGTGATGTTTCTTGCATCTGCTAAAACAAATTAGGTCAAATTAGATTGAAGTGAGCTTCAAGTGCTTTGACATCTAACAAACTGACTTTATCATCTAGAAAACAGGAAGAAGTGAAAAGGACCTGAAGAATAAGAAAGTTATTAAACTCCTGTACTTTATAAAGGGTCAGAAGTCTCGGTGGAGCAAATTCTAATTTGTATTACCTAAGAAGGTGGGGAAAGGTCCCCTGAAGAATTACACAGGCCCACAGAGCTCAAGCCATATCCGGGACACATTGAATATTTAGCAAGCATTTGTCCAGGAAGGGGGAAGTCTCTGCAGCCTGACTGGGTTCCTCCCTGGCAACTGGAAGCTTATATAATTACCTTACTTCTGACTGATGCTTTGGATGTTACTGATAACATCTGACATGATAAATTTGATATTAACTTGTTCCTCTTGCCTTTGTTCACTCTAAATGGTAGAATTGTCAACCCACTTCTTATGAATCATTCTCTCCTTTCAAGACCCTCAATTAATTTTCTTCTCACCTTGTCTCCTAATCCTAATTATGCATGCACCTTTTGTGAAAATCAGGGTATTTGGGGCATTAAAACTTTGTTTGCTTTTGATACATGTTGAAGTAATTGAATTGTTGCTTTAATAAAATCTTGTAAAATCTACAAGGTTAATTCTTCCTTGAATTTATGTGATTTACTTAGATAGCACTGCCCTCTGTCTCTCTTCCTCTCACCCTCCCTTTCTCTTCCTCCCTCCCTCTCTCTCTCTCTCTCTCTCTCTCTCTCAGAGTTTATGTGTCAGTTAGCTTTGGTTGCATAACAAAGTACCCCGCAATTTAATGGTTTGAAACCACACTATTTACGTAGCTCAGGATTCTGTGGGTCAACAATTTGGCCTGAGCTCAGCTCGGTAGTATGTCTGCTGGTCTTGACTGGGCTCAGTCATGATGCATTTATGGTCATTTTCTGGTTTTTAAGGTGGCCTTTTTTAGGGGTAGGCTGTTTCCCAGTTGGAAAAATACGGATGACTGAACAACTTATCTCTCTCATCATTTAGGAGGCTAGCTTGTTCTCATAGTGGTCTTGAAGTTCCTAAAAAGTGAGCATGAAAGCTGCAAGCCCTTTCAAGGCTTAGGCTTGATATTCACAGAAAGTCACCTTTCATCATACTCTATTGCTCAAAGCAAGTGACAAGGTCATCACAGACTCAAGGGTTGGGGAAAGAGACCCCACCTCTTGATGGGAGTAGATGCAAAGAATTATAGCCGTTTTTGCAATCTATCCAGTACTCAGCTATCATTTTATGACTGTGTCTCTTAAATCTTGAATCCAGTTTTCTTATCTCACTTGCAGAATTGATTATCACAATCTCATCTGAACTTGTTCTCTTCCAAGCAGGCCTACCTATTGTCTCCCTTTCCTCGTAATCCATTTCTGGCAGTAAAACTGTCATTTTCCCAGGCTCTTCACTGAAAACCCTGTACTCCTTTCACACTCTTCTCTCTCCACTTCCTTTATAGGCAAACTGCCAAATTCTGTGAAAATCCTTCTGAAGTATCTCTCAGTCTCTCCTCCACACCACTCAGATTTCTCTTTGATCTTCTTGGTTTTCCATCCAAAATATCCAGCACACTCTCTCCCATTTAATCTCTACCTATCTCTTCTCTCTCCTCCTTGGAAACTTCCATGGCTCCCCAACATCTTACTACACCAAGATCAAGCGTCTCTGCCACACCCCACTTTCTGATTTGGCCCCAGATTTACCTGTCTAGATTTACTTCCACTATCCACCAGTTTGGATTTTCACATTTCAGTTTAATGAGACACTTCATTGACTCCAAATACTCCCTTATTGCTTCTGTTTCTTTATTCACACTATATTTTTCTCCATTTTTAAAATTTTTATTTATTTTTCCTTTTAAACTCTAAACCACATATAGGACACCAAGTTCTCCTTGCTATACAGTGGCCAAAAGGCAACAGTCACAATGATTTCTCACTTCCCTGTTGTTCAGTTCTGTATTTAGTCAGCACTATGTAATTTGCTTTGCAATTATGTTTTAGCCTACATAATCCTAATATTCATGTGCACTAGTGTTGTCTTCTCCAGCTGAGTTTATTATCCTCAAAAGAAAAGAAACATATCGTATCTTCCTTTTGGATTTTCCAGATTTCATAAGACATGGTATGGGCAAAATAGATATTCAACAAAAACTTACTAAATTGCATTAAATCACTAATTTCATTTGATTACCTCCTTTGAGAAGATAATTTTTCTGTCATTTGAGGAAGCAGAAACTCTATATGATATATCAACTTCACACAGCTCAATGCTTAAGGGGCCTGAATGTAAATGTGGGTTCCTAAACTAAGCTGAACTGATTTAGTGTTCTTTACATGGACTCTATAGCATCTTAATTCTGCCAAAATGATTTCTACGACCAAGCCATAGGAAAATGCTATGTTCTCTCATTCAACAAAGTCATCCTTGACACCTCCTTCACCCACCAACATCCAACTCATATCTAAATCCTGACAACATTGCCTCCAGAGTATCCCTCAATTTGTGTATTTCTCTCCACCTTCACTCTTATCCCTCTCTCTCCCTTGGTCTATTGCAACTTCCCATAAAAGGTCTTACTATTCTTTACTCTTCTTCTGACACATTTCCTCCAAGCCCTTCTCTGCATAGTAATAAGAGCACTCTTTTCTAAATTCAAGTCTGCTTATCCAGCCCCCCTGCTTAAAATGTTCCATTAAATTCCCGTTGTTGCTAGGTTAAATGTCAGTAGCCTTATCGAGACCCATAAGATCCTGAAGCATCTAGCCCCTGTCTGCCTTTCCAGATCACATCTTCCCAAAATGTCCCGATTGAATGGCTTCATCCAGCTTGAAGCTTCACATATTCCATTCCCTCTGCCCACTCTGACAGGTATGTCATCCACTTTTACATATCCTTCAGTCAACTCAAATTATTTTGGAGATTATTTAATTAATGTCCACCTCTTCCATCAAATCGTAAGCTTCTTGAAGACAGAAAACCTCTGTTTATGCTCTCTAATGTATTTACTGAGTGTAGCAGTGTCTGGTGCATATTATACACTCAATAAATAATATACATTTGAATGAGTGAATGAGTGAACAAGTAAATGAATGAATGAATAGCTATCTATGTCCCAGCCATGTGCTCATGCATAAATGTGCATGAGACATGGTTCCTGCCCTCCAGAGCTTATATTTTTATTAGGAAAGGAAAGTGTGTAAATTATGAAGCATAGGGGGTCTAGTAGAAGTTTGAACACAGAGGGATGAATTTTCCCCTGTGACAAGAGGGAAGGAAGGATAAGAATGTGTACTAGTTTACTATTGTCACAATTACAACAAACTGCCACAAATTCGGTGACTTAAAACAACACAAATTTATCCTAGAGTTCTGAAAGCAAGAAGTCCTAAAATCAAGGTGTCAGCAGGGCTGCATTCCTTCTACAGGCTCTCGGAGAGAATCTTTTCCTTGCTTTTTCCAATTTCTAGAGGCTGCTTGCATTCCTTGGCTTGTGACCCCTTCTTCCATCTGCCAAACCAGTAGCCTGGTTAAGCCATCTTTAAATCAATCTCTCCCCTACCCCATCTGTTTTTGTTACCACATCTCCTTCTCTGACTCTGAGCTATCTGCCTTCTTCTTATAAGGACTGTTGTGAATGTATTGGACCCACTCAAATAATCCAGGATAATCTCATCTCAAGGTCCTCCATTTAATTGGATCTGCAAAATTCCTTTTACCATGTGGCAAGGGATTAGTACATGGGTGCCTTTGGGGGGTGGTCTTTATTCTGTCTACCGCAAAATTATGAATAAGTGATATAAGAATGGCTTCTTGAAGACAGGACACTTGAATTGAATCTAAAAGACAAAGATAGGGAAGGCCCTCTAGGGAAGATAGCAGCATAGATGAGAGCTTATAGACAAAGAACGGCCAAGGTTTTTTTGGTGGGGGGTGCAGTTTTAAGTAATTTCTTAGTCCCTGAAGACAACGAGAGATGAAGCTGGAAAGGCAAAGAGCTAAAGGCATAAGGTCTTGCATTCCGTGCTAAGGAAGTTACCTTATCTGGTAGGCAGTAGAGAGTCACTGAATGGTGGTAAGTGGGGAAATGGAGGCAGCATAGTCAAACTTGCATTCTGGGAAGATCACAACTGCTGCAGAATAGAGCCTGGATGTCCTGCAACAAAACTAGAGGCAGGTACAGCTGGTGGGACACTTCACCAGTACCCTGGGCAAGCGATGGTGGTGGCCTGGGCAAGGACAGTGACTTGAAAGCAAGTGAATAGAGAAGGGGACACAGCTATGACCATTATTAAGAGTACAGAACCAGCAAAGCAAGTGACTGAGTGAATGAGATGAGAGAAAGAGGAATGCAGGATGGCTCTCAGGGCTTTGACTCTGATGATAGGACAGAAGGAGGTACCATGAGCTGAGTCCAAGCATATCTCAAATGAGGCTGTTCCCATGTGTTCTAAGAGTTTCCCTAAAAGGAACACAGCCTTTACATGCTCATTAAGTCGAGTATCCTAATGTCATACTGGATTTGCTGTTTCATTCCCAATGCTTCATTGCACTTGCAGCATTAAGAAATGAGAACAACATAATAATCATAATCATTAGGAAGATCTGCTTCCTATGAAGTAAGGTCTACATTACCCAGCTCTTTCCACTTCCCTCTGGCATTTGTCTATCAGTCATTTTCAAGGAACAGAAACTTATCAACCAATAAAAGCCAAATAAATGTAGCAGCTTCCTCCTTTCACTTCAGCAAGTCTGTCACTTTCTTAAATCTTTGTTCTGGACTTTTTCTGGACTTGTGTCAAAACACAGCTTCTAACCCTTTCCCCACAGACCGCTGGTTCTATTAGGATTTTGGATTCCATTTCAGCATCTGCCAAATACAATAGTAAGTCTAAATGAGATCTAAAGGAGCTCAGGTTCCTCTAAGTTCTAATCCAAAGGGATCTTCAAATGATTCTAGGCATAGATGAGATTCAAGAGAAACAGGGTGCCTCTAGATTTGGCGAAGAATTCAAGTCATACAGTCTAGGGTTCAACTCCTGGCTTTACCACTGACTCACTGTATGATGTTAGAGAAGTTACCATGTTATGACTCTCAGTTGCCCCAGTGTAGAACCAGGGTAGTATCTATCTTGCAGGCCTGTGGAGATGATTATTTCAGATAATGCTTGTAAAGCACTTTACTCAGGTCTGGCATGTAGTAAATGCTCCCTCAGTATTAGTTACTCTTTTGATTATGGGTGTTTTATTATTAATAATTACTATAATGTGATTTATAAATAAATAACAAATAGATTTCATGTAGTTAATCTAGACTCCTTATGAGGACTTGCCTGGTCCTGCCTCAAGCTTCAACATACGTCATTCCTCTCCTTGCCCATTTCAGCCACAAGAGTTTCCTTTCATTTCTTCAAACCTGCCAAGCTGTTGTCCTTCTCAGAATCTTCTGCCTGAGATTGTCCCTTTATCAATCTCTAACTGTTCCCAGCACTAGCTCCTTTTCAGTCTTTTGGGCCTGAGTGTTGCCTCCTTAAAGAAGCCTTTCCTGTCCACCTTATCTAAGAAGGCCCCACTGTTATTCTCTATCACTGTACTGGCTTGTACCTTCATCTCTTTTATCACAATTTTGTATTTGTTTATTCATTTATTGCTTATTGTCCCCACCATAGTTTAAGCTCCAAGAGAGTGGCATCAGTCTATCTATCTCCAGCATTGACACCTAGCACTCAGTAGGCAGTTAATAAATATTTACATTTAGAAGATGGTGTTCTTTTTTTTTTTTAACTTTAAGGAAAAAGTTAACATACCTCTGATAAAGTTGCATTAGATAATAGACTGTTCCAGGAAGAACTGTATATCAAATAAAACCTTGAATTCCGTGATGTGACTTTATACTCATTAACCTTTAATTTAGGTCACTGCATTACACTTTATTCCCAGATCATAGGGGACCCACTTCCTAGAATTGTTGGTAACAGAGGTCATAGAAGATGCCTTTACTAAATTGTGCATTGATATAAAATGAGCTGAGACTTATCTCTCTCGAATGGTGATATCCTCTCATGTCTATTATGATTGGGAAGAGATGACAACATTAGACTGGAAAATTATCCTTTGCATACTTCAGTGTGCATCCATTAAAATATGCATTTCCAACCAATCTCTAAGGAAGTTGAAACACTGTAAGTTTCGATGGTCTCAAATCAGCCTGTTGGGCATGTTTCTGGTTTCCTATAAGGGGAAATATGCTGGTGTGCAGCAACCAGGGCCATCAGAGAAATGAATGCAGGTTGGGCTCACCATTCCTATCGGGCTCCTCTGCTCTGCCTACACAAGTCCAGCCACCATGGAGACCAGTTTATTCCATTGGAAATCGACTCAATGCCACATGCAGTAATTGAGATCTCCCTTGTGCCAGTAGATTTCCCAGAAGGATTCTGTCACTTTCTTTTATAATTGAAGGAACAAGATAAAGTCGCTGGCTTTGTATTTTACTGTGGAGCATTTTATGGTTTACCTTTTCAATGAACTGATTTCCATACAGGTTAGCTCCTTTATAAGAAGAGCCAGATCCTGCTCAAAAATCCAGATCCTGGATTTCACATATGACAGAGTTCCAGTACACATGGAAATAACAAAAAAGGAATTAGATAGTGACATAATTCTAAAGGAAGTGATTTATGATAAGTATTAGAGACAATTGGAAGACATGGGATCAGAAATCTAAGTTGGAGGGGGAGGGATAGACTGGAAGGTGCCTTGGAGACAGTGATGTCCTGAAAAGTAACTGAGGAATGCATGTGAGGGACAGGTCTTAGTAGGAGGCATAAATGGTCTGCCACCATCTGTAGTTTCTGATAAGTTGTTCTTCTCTTAGTCCTTAGTCTGAAGTCCTTGGATAGCTGAGTGTGTCCTATTAGAGAACCTCAAAGGGTCTCTGAATCCACAGCATCTGTGTGATAATTTTTGAATATATTGGTGATGAGAATTTTTCTATGAAAGAAGTTCATAGCCTTCAGCAACTTCCCAAAGTGTAAACTGAGGTAAAACAACAGCCCACAGATATTCCCCATGTCAACCTACCAGGACTTTCTTAGATGACCACTATCAAATATCGCCCAAAACAAGTTCATCTTATTCCAACTTCCAAGATGATCTCACTCTTTGGAATATTGCCATTCAAGTATCGTAACTCTTATTTATCTACCTTTGTCATATTGCCTTTTTCCCTTACATGACTTCAAATTTTATGTGGATACCTTTTCTTCTAACTTCTAGTTCTACTTACCTCCTTTTAGAAACTCTTATTTGGGGGCGCCTGGGTGGCTCAGCGGTTAGGCGTCTGCCTTCGGCTCAGGGCGTGATCCCGGCGTTGTGGGATCGAGCCCCACATCAGGCTCCTCCGCTATGAGCCTGCCTCTTCCTCTCCCACTCCCCCTGCTTGTGTTCCCTCTCTCGCTGGCTGTCTCTATCTCTGTCAAATAAATAAATAAAATCTTTAAAAAAAAAAAAAGAAACTCTTATTTGAATCACTTTGGTGAACCCCACCCACCTACCCAAATACTTGGAAATAAGGTAGTAGATTCTGCCCTGTTTGGAGGGAGAACCTCAAAATACATCCCTGGGATGTATTTTCATTTATTCAACAAATTAATAGTAAATACCTACTATGAGCTAAGCATCACATTTACCCTGATGACAATTCTGTCGTGTTGATCTTTATTTACACTCATCAAAGAACTTCCAAGGTTCTCCAGCTCATGCAATTCCCATCTTTTAAAATTATGTCACAATTTTTTACATAGCTTAATTCCCATGAATAAATAAGGTGACTCTCTGATAGTATTTTAACCTTGTTCAATGTGTTAGAAAGTGCTATAAGTATAATCTGGGAGCCAGAAACTACATTTTTTAGGAAAGGTCGCTTGCTCTCTGTTTTAGTTACAGAATCACTGGATGGCTCCATATCTGCCCTCTCTTTTGCAGAGCTGAAGTAGATGAGATAATATTTATGTCTCTGCTTATCGGTTTGGTCTAAATGAACTCCACTTAACAACGTTAGTACTCAGAAACTAAAACCAATATATTAAATATTAAGTAATTTGATATATTTTATTACCTCTTGAATTTAATCAATAGAAAGACATTACTGAATGATGGTGGGGATTTTTGCCTTATTGTCTAGGAAATGATGTCCTCTACATGGCATGCGAAGTCCTTTAGGCCATGGTGATCTTTCATCTCATTAAAACATAATGAGAAAAAGCTGCTCTTTCATAATGAGGCAGAACTAAATGGGTTCTTAGAACAATCAATAAAAGATTATTAAGAAAGAAAATTTTGTTAAAAAATAGAATATATTTTCTTCTGAGTCCTGCAGTATTATAATAATAGAACAAAGTGAGACTTCCTTGCTTTAAAAAGCATTCCTCTCAGGAATTTCGATTAAGATTATTTTTGAATATCTTTTGAAAATAAAACATGAAAACTTTACATATATATTAAATTTAAAAACTATTGAATTTTGTCTATACATACACATTCACATCTAGGTCAATTTATTATATGATCTCAGTTAAAAACTTTGAATAATGGAAATTTTCTAACACATAAAGACACGGAATAATTTAATGAGCCTCTGTTTGCTCATCACGTAGCTCCAATAATAATCAACTCATAGTCAGGGTTGTTCCTTTCTATGCTCCTATTATTACACCTTCTTCCCACGCATCCTATCATTTTTCTTATAAATAAATTGGTATGTATCTCTCAAAGTAATTGAATACAAAACACCACAATACCATATCTCACATTTTTAAAATTAGCAATAAATCAATATCATTAAATATCTACAAATTCCCAAATGTCTCATTTAATTTCATGATTTTTTTAATAATTTCCTTAAATCTGGATTTTTTCTTTAAATCCATTATTGGATTGATACATCTTTTAAAACCTTTTTAATCTATAAGTTCCTCTCTCTCAATCTCCCCCTTCAATCTTTCTCTCGTGTGTGCTGTACATTTTTGTTGTTTGTTGTTGTTGCTCTTGAATAAACAAGGTGTTCTCCCTTGGAGAATTTCTCAGGGTCTGGATTTTACTGGGTTAGTCCCTGTGGTGTCATTTTACATGTTCCTGTCCCTTCTATACTGTTTTGCAAATTGACACTTGGGTACAGAGGCTTGCTGAAATTCAGAGTTTGATTGATTGATTGATTGGTTTCTTCTTGCCAAGAATACTTCATAGTTGGTGAGGTCTTCTTCTATTAGACTAAGGCACATAATATCTGATTGTGTCTCCTTTTGTGTTATCAGTCATTTGTGCTTAGATTTATTAATTCACTAAGAGTCATGTCTTAACTCAGACTGCCATAACAAAGTACCAGAAACTGGGTGGCTTAAATAACAGAAATTTATTTCTGACCATTCTAGAGGCAGACAAGTCCAAAATCAAGGTGCTGGCAAGGTAGATTTCATTCTGAAGCCTCTTCTTTTGGCTTGTAGGAGTTTACCTTCTTACTGTGTGCTCACATAGCCTTTCCCTGGTAAGTGTGTCTTTGGGGAAAGAGACACAGAGAAGCAGGGAGCTTTGGTGTTTCTTCTTATAAGGATACTAATCCTATTGGATCAGGACCCCACCCTTAAGACTTAAGCTTAATTACTTCCTTAGAGCTGACATCTTCCAATACAGCCACACTGGAGATTCAGGCTTCAACATGTGAATTTGGGGTTGGGGGGGACACAAACATTCAGTCCATAACAAGTTGCAAAATGGTGGTATTCTAATTCTATCACTCCTTCTTCATTATGAGGGGAATAGTTTTATAAAGGGAAATTTCCTCTCTTCTACTGTTTAGTCATGAGTAGCACTCTTAAAGAATATGTAAGATAAAAGATTGATTCTTTCCTTTCAGTTACTAGTTTTTAAAATAATGAATTTGTTCACTAATATCCTCTACCAGTGACCAATTAGATTTTTAGTTTTGGTTGTTTCTTTTAGTATAGTTATGAATTCATGGATGCAAACTATCATTCCCTATCTGAGTGTCCTTGGACAAATCCCTTAACCCCTCTAAGCCGTGGTTTACCTGACTCTGAAATGGAGATGAGGATGGTACCTACCTCACAGAGTGATGAGATTTCAGAGATAACAATGTCTCTAAAGCACTCAGCATGCTGCTGGTCACAGATAGAGTCTTACTAAGGTAGAAGCAACATCTGGATTCTTATTATGATTTGAATTGCAATCAGAAAATATTACTTTAGAATCTACTTCAAACTGCTCCTAAAGAACTTCTAGTCTACTATATTGAGTATTTTTCAATATGAACGACCTACCTACCTACCTGCCTTTTAACTGCCTGTTTTAGGTTTGCTTTTTTCCCTCCATTATGTAATCAAAATAATACATAGTGGCAAGTTGTCTGTTATGACAGAGGTGATTTGATAACCACGCTTCATGTTTGAGATGTTCAGAGGTTTTGACCCAGAAATCAAATGGTCAAAAAATCAGAATGATCAAAACAAGTGTATGAATATCTTCAAGTATGAACAGTATAGAGATGCAACTTGCCAGTGAAGTGTTCAAAGGGAGTAGAACATGGAAAGGCCTTTAAATCTCCATACACAGTTATTTGCATATTTCAGAATTTTTCTGACAATCAATGGTTCTATGATTAATTCTGAGCTCATGAAATCTTGAGCTCAAATATGATGTTTGTGTATACTTATGGCTTGTATTTGGTAAGCCCTAGATTTTGTTTAATATAGCCACAAAGCACAAAAAAATACAAAAATAAGCAAAAAAAAAATCATCTGCTATTCTTTTCATGGGATTCTGTGCTTGTCTTTCATCAAGGTGAAGCTGAATTTACAACACAGTAATTTTTTTTTTAAAGAAGAAAGAATAAGAGAAACGTTTTTTGTAATGAGCCATGCAATCTAGTAAAAAGAATTCATTGAATGTAGCCAATTGGTTATGGATCAGTATTTTTCTTCCAAAATATTGTTATTCTAATTTGCTTTAAGGATATAAATACAGCTCTAGGTCACGAAATGTTTAAATTTTAAAGAAGAGATGTCAAATATACTGAATTCAAGTGGGATAGAATCCCAGCTTGACTTTTATTTTCTGGACACGGTATCTAAGGCAGAGTCTTTTTTGAAAATGGGGTTTACGGGCTGTGACTTATCTTCAGTTTAAGAAAAGATCTAGTCATTCTACATTATCATGAAAGCATGGCTTCTGGCAAAGAATAGTTCATGCCAACATATTCAATACATATTATTGAACTACAGAACGATAGCTATGTTCCCTGGGCTTATCTTGCTTTAATTTGCCTGTCAAGCAGAAGTATGCAGTTAAGCTATCTATCATCAATGATTTTCTTCAATGCTGTAGAGATGGTTATGATAGGTAAGAAAATTCAGGAAGTCCATATCACAGAAAAATGTCAAGTTGAAAAACACTACAATAAGCAAGAAATTAATTCACTAGACTCTAATCAGGTGTCAGAGAAATGTCAGTTCTGGGTGAGAAGCTCTGCCGAATTTTTATTTTTTCTTATTATTCCATTATGACAGATATGAGAGAATTAGAGTTGATTCCTTTAAAAATAATTGCCATCACTGAATCTGATGAAAGATAAGTTGCACTTTTTAACTCAGTTGATGATGGACAGTATACTTGGGCCTATGTTCCCATGGGATATTTTGAAATATTTTTACCTTGATCTAAAGAGTGACTTTGCCAAAATATTTTAATAACTAAGCAGGTCAAAAATGTTATTCCATTTACAGCTTCTGCAAATGTAAATAATGTGAAGGTATTATTGAAGGTAATTCCAGAAGGGAGTGGGGTTTTTTTTATTTTATATATTTTTTTCACCCAAATGAAAGTTAAAAACAGCACCACCGTCTAATGACAGGCTCAAATTACTTTGCTCAGGTTACCCAGAGGTTGTCTAAATTTGCAATTTTAATAAAATCTTTTTTTAGTTACAAAAGTTACACACGCTTATTGGCAGAAATTGAAACAATACAAAAATAATGAGGGACGCCTGAGTGGCTCAATCAGTTAAGCATCCGACTTTGGATTTCATCTCAGGGTCATGGGACCGAGCCCCATGTTGGGCTCCGTGCTCAGTGGAGAGCCTGCTTCTCCCTCTTCCTCTGCTGCTTCTCCTGCTTGTGCTCTCTCGCTCTATCTCTCTCTCGCTCACTTTCGCTCTATCTCAAATAAATAAATAAAATCTTAAAAAAAGAAAAGAAAAGAAAAACTGAATTTCTGCCTCCAAAGTCCAATCCTCAATGGTAACAACTGATGATACTTTAGTGTTACCTCTCTAGACCCTTACAAGCCTATTTAATATATGCGTGAATAGTATACTTGGCAATTTGCTTTTTTATCTTTGGAAAAAGGTGGATAACTTTCTATACTGCTAGTTATTCTTTTTAACTATTGTGTAATATTCCATTGACTGAATATCTCAGAATTATTTGATTACTCTATATTGTTATAAACATGAAGATTGTTTCCAATTTACTTTTACTATTTCAACCATGCATTTTACTTCAAAGATTTATCAGGCTTTAATCCTGGAAAATAAAATTCAAGCAGAAATTTACATTTCAATTTATGGGCAGGTGTTAAATTAAACCTATTATATGTGCCTATTATATGAGGCACAGGACTTTCTAGGCACTGTCTAGGACAAAGGAAATGACCACTTACTGAATGGGCTTTCCTATACTGTCTTGCCTTTATAAAATGCCTTGGATACTTGTTTTACTTCTGACCCTTTCTCTCATAAGTTCCTGTGGCAGACAGTGGAGACTGACTGACTCAGCAACCATTCTCAGCCTTTGTCTCCTTGTTTATCTTCCCTATGGAACCCAGGAAAGTTGAATACTCACTTTCTAGTCTGCCATGCAGCTCACGTGTCCATGGACACAGCAGCCATTTTGTGACTATGAAGCCAAGACCATAAGAACTGAAGAGATGTGTGTACAGCCGTCATCAATTCTGGACTTCTCCATATGTATGAAAAGTAAACCTTGGGACACCTGGGTGGCTCAGTTGGTTAAGGATCTGCCTTCGGCTCAGGTCATGATCCCAGAGTCCTAGGATCAAGTCCTGCGTTGGACTCCTTGCTCAGCGGGGAGCCTGCTTCTCCCTCTGCCTGCCTCTCTCTCTCTCTCTGACAAATAAATAAATAAAATCTTTTTTAAAAAAGTATAAAAAAAAAAGTAAACCTTTATTTGTTTAAGCCAATATAGGTCAAGCTTTCTGTTACCTGTGACCAAATACTTTACTAATTGATCCAGTCTCCAGGCTGCACATTTAAGGCAATGAAAACAGAAATGTCTTTTGCTTTATAAGTAATATGGAGCTCTCTTTCTGTAGTGCATGCCCAGAATTCCTCAGGTGATGGTATGAAGGACCAATTCTGTGAGGCTGCTTTTGCCTGTGAAATCTCACACAAATCACAAAGCAGGTAGAGGGGCACAATATCCAATATTTGACAGGCAGCGCGAAATGGAATGCAGTGTGGAAGATACTGGTGCTGGTTAAGCACAGAGATAGTTATGTACAATGACAGGAGAAAACATACAGCTCTACACGGGAAAGATTTTTGACAGTAGCTTTCAGGGCCTCCCTATAAGATACAATTATATTGTCTTCCAGGGACAACTTGCAGTTTTATCTTCACATGAAAGTCCCATCTGAGGTTTTACAGGGTTATGCACAGAAGCTTTCTGGGTCAGAATATTGCAGTAACCATAAACTGATAGTGAAGATGGTGCTTGGTCGATTTCCTTGGAAAAATCCAATTATCAGCAAGAGAAGACACACGAAAAGAAAGAATTAGACAAAGATGAGTAGAAATGGAACATTAGGTTTTAAAGGTGTTCATCAGTCTGCTGGGGACCTTCTGGGTAGCCAGTGGGGTGTGGAGGGAAGCCACAGTTAATCAAAAATTCGTTCTGCACTAGCAGCTAACTTGACAGTATGTATTCTTCGCTTTTCCAGGGCCACTATTGGGATAATCAGCTCCTGTAAACAACTGTGTTCCCAGAAATGCCCTTTGGGGGTTCTTGGGACAAATGGCTCATCAGCCCAAGACAAATTTTAAAAGGCGAAGGGACAAAAGGGGTTCATCAGAGGGAAGTGGAGGAGGAGGAATTGGGTCCCTTTAACCTATAAACTGTTGAATGATAGGGATGTAGGAAAGTGAGCAAGCCACCAGCCCTGCTGTGGCTGACAGGAGGGACTCATGCGGTGTAATTGACATGACCTACTCACAATAAGCTTTCTAAGTGTTCCTGTCATGCCAGACTCTAACTCCCTTCCTCTGGTGACCTGTGATACTGTGGAGTGAAGGTTTGTGTTGCTGAGGCAAAATATATGAGCTACCACGGCCATCCATTTAAATGATCGGTGCTTTGTCCTATGGATGTTTTCGTTAGCCCCCATTTGGCTTTCTGAGCATTGATGTGACGGAGAACACCTTCCCATGCCCATAATTGGTATTCCTGTGTTAGTCTTTCCATAACATGTTCTAGCCAAGAGAGACCCCTTTCACAGCCCTAGGAAAGTTGAGAAGAAAGATGAACTTTAGAGAAAGGCAGGTCTGAGTTCAAACCATGACAACTTCACGTATCAAAAAAACCGTGTGACCTCGGGTGTGCTGTTTTACCACAGTCTGATCATCTATAAAATGAGGGATTGTGTTTCTACTTCAAGGGGTTGTTGAGTGGATTAAATAACAAATGTAAATAATGTACTTACTGAAGAGAACGAAATATAATTGTTTTCTTGTTACTGTCATCAGCATAACATTTATTATTGTTTTCAGTGCCAAAATACGCTTTGCTGTACACTTCGTCCTCTCATCTCCTCTTGCCCATTCATTCATATATTCATGCCTTAGCAAAACGTGTGATCCATGAATGCTGTCTTGGCGCAGTAAGGGATATAAAGATGACTGGGGCATGGTCCTGTTGGCACAGGGTGTTTAGAGCCTGGAGAAGTAAGACACTTGCTGGTCTTCCAGCACCCTGTCCTTCCCTCTCACTCCACACTCTCCATGGCAACCACCTTGTCCTGTCTGAAATGCATAGTTGTCATGCCCCTCCCCTGTTTAATTCCCAATCCTCTCATAAAACTGGGGTTTCTTCAGGTTGCTTTGAGGCTTCTACCCACTGTCAGACTATTTCTGTTAAGGGTCAGATGTTAAATATGTTTGGCTTTGTGGACCAGGATCTTTGTTGCCAGTATTCAATTCTGTCATTGTAGTGTAAAAGCCGCTATACACACACGTGAATAGATGTAGCTGCATATGGCTGGCTACCACCCCGGGGCCATAGTTTTGGGATCCCTGCCAGACCATACCTGAAACATCCCTGCCTTCCTCTTGAACACAGTCACTCCCTTCTTCCCTCCTTGCAGTGTCTGCCCCAGTTGTGCCAAATGCACAGCCCAGATGTGCCTCACTTGCTCACTTGAGAGTCTTTGACTTTCTGTTCTCTCTGCCTAGAATACTCTTCTTCTCCCTCTTACCTGGATAAATCTGGCTAGGTTTCCTGATTTCTCCTTAGCTATCCACTTCTCCAGATAGCTATTCTTTATTTCTCCTTCCCTCCTCTGCAAGTACACACCATATGTACCATATTTTCCTCTTAACGTGCTCCAGTTACACAGTAAAACACTGCCTTTTCATTCACTTGTCTGTATCCCTAAATACACAGCAAGTTCTCTAGAGGCGGAGGAGGGAATTATCTTTACTAATTTAGTCAATAAGTATTTAGGGAGTACCTACACCATGCCAAGCATTGTACCAAGGGGGTAGAGATCCAGCAATAGACAAAGACAAGTATATTACCTTTGCTCAGGGAAATGGTCAAAAAATATAAACAGATGAATAAATAATGCCAAAAAATACAGATTTTTAAAACATCTGCTCATGTAAAAACAAAGACAGGGAATTATGGGGCCAGGGTTGGGGTGGGCCGAGGTCAGGAAGCCTGCTCTGGATAATGTGGTCAGAGAAGACCTCCTATTTATAAAGGAGCTCAGCTTACTTAGAGAGGGCTGGGGAGATGAGGGTATGAAAAGCTGGAAGCTGAGAGACATGAGATAAGGTGTGTCAGGAAGCACAATTCCTTTTATTAATCCTAGGGTACATTACAGTGCCCGAACAGTAATAGGCCCTTGGTCAGGGTTTGATAACTATCTCAGTTGCAGTCCCCCAAAACAGATCCTGCGACAGGAATTTTGACTCAAGAAGTTTACTTGAGAGGTGATACCAAGAGGCACAATGATGAGTAGGGAGTTGAGACAGAAAGAAGGAATGCCCACAGCAGGTATTAACGAGTAGAGAGATGTTGCTGTAGACAATGGGGGCTCAATCTCAAGGGACAGCCTCTAAAAAACAGTACTGAGCACACTTCAGAGCTTCCCCACAGATGGGTAAGAACACCAGGGTTTTGTCCACTTATTTCCATCCCAAATTGGTTAGAAACCGGCAGAGAATTAACTCCAGGGGGCTTCTGCCATGCCCCAGGCACAGGCTGAGTGCATTCCTGCTGCTCCAGAAAGCCCTCAGCAGAGAAGCTCGGGTGTTGGACAGGGGAGCCTTAGGTCTGTACATGGACTGGCTCCCTGAAGCTGCAGGTGACCTCTAGGCCCAGCTAAGGGGATATAGGCAGGGCATTGACAGCCTCTGCTACGATAACTAAGTGAATAAGATTGGGTGGATAAATGAATGAAAGGATGAATAGTTGCACCTGATGAAAGAGGAGTGAATCAATGCAATAAGCCCAAGGTGAGTGATATGAAATAACAGGAAATAAGAAATAAGAGGGGTGAGTCAGTGAAGTAAGCTCAAGGCTGTTGCTCCTGGGAAGAGTCAAAAAAGGTCCCTTGGGAGCAGTGGTATGCAGGAGCTCAGCTCGTGGTGCAGCTCTCCTTCCAATCAAGTTTGCGGGTATTAAGACGGTAGCTTGGAATTGGCCATAGGAGGAGTATTTACATCACGAAATCAGCAAATCAAATGCTAGAAATCAATGCTTTATCCCTGGAGATATGATTGTCAGCACACGCAGCTCAGTGGCAACATGAGTATTAGTATCTAGTTTCAATTTTCCAATCCCTTTCGTCCTAGTCTCTTTACTCTCACTTATTTCTTCCAAGTTATCCTTCATGCCTGAGGTTGTAAATCAGGCCATGCAAAATGTCCCCTCCCTAACTTTCCTGCAGACCACAGGTCCCTGTGAGAGCCATTAATCAACCTGATTTCCTGTCCTCCTCTAAACCTATTGCTTTCCACTATGCCTCACAAATTAACCAGAAGGATAAATAACATCTTTCATTGATATTCCTCATGTGGTTCAGTTAGTTCCAAGGAGGGAGCTGCTTGCCCTCTTTCCAGGGAAGAACCTTTGGTATCATTAAGTGTGCAAAGATATTCCTGCTATGGCTGATTTTGGTTTATGGATGTTTATTAAGCCAGAAAATGCAAGACAATTCTTCTGTCTCTTTCACCTGAATGTATTTCTAATCAGTTTGCATGCAAGGGAAATCTCTGCTGGTTAATTTTGTCCATTTAGAGAAAAATTTTTTGTTGTTAGGAACAGAGCTGTAAATCATCCAAGATAGTAGTGAAATGAGTGTTCATCGCAGGAGATTTATTTCTGTCTCTTGAATTCATGGGAAGTGAATGATTGGGCCAGTGGTTATGATATTGATTATCTTAGAATGTCCTGGAGGGTGAGGTGTCTGCTTTGTTTGAGAATTGGAAGCTTGAGTAAAGATTGCCACACAGAGGTTTTATAATTTCACTTGGCTGGGTAAATGGACTTTTGCCCCAGGGTTATGACCCCAGTATCTACGAAGGTGAGTAAGTAGATTGCATTACCAAAAGGAATGCAGCGCTAGCTGAAGATGTACCTGCAGAGCCCAGGGTTTGGAAAAAATGACACATGCATGCATATGCACACACCCAGACTCCATGTCTTCACGTCTCTCATCAAGCTGCTTGTAGTCCCTGCAGAGCCAGCCTCCACTCGAGGTCTTTCTCTCTTGTCCCTCACTCATCTCTTCCTAACATCCCACATACCCAGTCATCTCAGGCTCTTTTCTCTCTTCAGACTTGTAGGACCCACCTCCAGTTCTCATTCCATCTTGGCTACATAACACAGTTCTAGCGTTAGCCTTGCAGTGTTAGCCTTGCAGAGTCAAGCATCTACAAGATGCACAAACCTTCCTCTTGCTAATTTTAATGACCTTTCAGAGAAAAGGTTGTCAAGCTTAGGAAGTTTCTGTCCCTTCACAGTCTTCCAAGAACCTCCTTCTAAAATCCTTTACCTGATCAAAAGTGAAAAGAAGGAAGGAAAGAAAGGAAGGAAGGGAGGAAGAGAGGTAGGAGGGAAAGGGAGGGAAGGAGGAGGGAGGGAAGACAAATTGAGCACAAAGCATCCATTCTGTTCGGCTAGTGAGTTTGTGCATTTGTGCCTGTGAGACACTCAGGAGAAACATGGAGAACCAGGCCACTAAAGCACCATGGTGCATTTCTGGGCAAAGAAGACCAGAACATTTGACAGTTAACTCCCGCCCAGGTGGCCAGAAATTGTTCTCCCTCCTATTGTAGAGCTAATTAAAAGAATGCTGATTCAGGGAGTCCAAGAGACCAGGATTCTAGTTCCAACTCTGCTGTAGCTGAGTGGGGCAAGTGGATTTTCCTCTGGAGTTCTCAGTTTCTTCAATAGTGTAGTAGTAATAGTCATAGTAGCAGAGGAAGAAGAAGGAGGAGACACTTTAATGTTTGCTGAAGGCTGTGAAACTGATGCTTTACGTATGTTCTCCCAGCTAAGGCACACAAAACTGTGTGAGGCAAACACTATTCTTCTTAGCCTCCTTAATGTTCTGGTTGCCACACTGACCTTCCACTGGCAAGCTTTTCCTCCCGTGGGGTTTCACTTGAGCTGTTCCCTCTACCCAGAGCACTTCCCTCCACTCCCCATGGCTTCCTCTCCTTCATCCTCAAGGTCTCAGCTTAAATGTGACTTTCCTCAGGTGTACCTCCCTGTCTAGAAGAGCCTCCAACACATAACACAATTTGTAATTGTTTCACTGGTATGTTCTTTCTGACTCTGTCTCCCCATCCAGCGTTGAGCTCCACAGTGAGCAGGGGCTTTCTTTGTCTTTGTGTTTTCTCTTTTGCATCTTCCTTTTCCCTCCCAGTTGGCACCCAGTAAGTACACCATTAAACGTCTGCTGAATGAACCAGTAAATTAGTTCTGATTTAGGGGATGTAGGAACTGAGGTTTGGAGAAGTTCAATAACTTGCTCAGTGTCAGACAGCTAGGAAATGTACTCAAACTCAGGTTCTGCCTAAAACTCCCACAACCGCTCTGCCCAGCCACCTCGGGAGGAGTGGCTGGGCAGACTTCTGGGAGGGGAATCCATGAGAGCATTTTCCAAGTTCCCTCCCACTGTATATTCCTCTTAAACACCAAGGGAATTTTGACCCACCAGAGAGCTTCCGGTCCCCTCTCCCCACTCTGTCTTGATGTATTCCAATTACAGAACTAGGCTCCTGGCTGATATAGTCTGACGGAGTTGATTTCACTCTCCCAAATATGGAATCAACGATGCCTGTAATACGTTACTCACTCAGCAGGATCTAACTCTCCCAGTGTTGTACAGACATTATCTGTTTAATCCTCACCAAACCCATGTGAATTTGATATCGGTCACACAGTATGATTTCCCTTTGATCAGTAAGGACTGGGGGAAGGGAGAAAGTTAGCCAGAAAGCCCATAGGTAGGGGCGCCTGGGTGTTACAGCGGTTAAGCGTCTGCCTTCGGCTCAGGGCGTGATCCCAGTGTTATGGGATCGAGCCCCACATCAGACTCCTCCGCTGTGAGCCTGCTTCTTCCTCTCCCATTCCCCCTGCTTGTGTTCCCTCTCTCGCTGGCTGTCTCTATCTCTGTCAAATAAATAAATAAAATATTTTAAAAAAAAGAAAGAAAGCCCATAGGTATCATATTTAACTCCAGTACAATGTTTCATGTTTTCAGAGCTCGATAGAAGTTAGAAGAAAAACTAGTGGTGTGTGTGGTTTTAAGTCTGACACTTTCCTTCTTTGCATCTAACATTTTGAATAGTTAAATACATAATTATCATTCCATCTTAAGTTCATTACATGGTAGTATTAATAATACCTTACTGTATATAAAGCACTTTAATGTAAGATGAAAAGCTAAGAGTAGTTCCCTTATAGCTACTAAGCACTGAAATTAACAGGATTTATCTTTATGTCCCGTCAACTCTAACTTGCTACATTTTAATGTTTCAAGGAATTTTTTTAAATGCAACTGCTTAGAGCCATTATGCTCTTCTGCTACCTCTTTAATATGGGAATGCTAAGCTTCACACACACACACACACACACACACACACACACACACACACACATCATTGCTGTTAAGAGAAAATAATATCATATATGTTAAGTTCTGGGCCCAATACCTGGCCCATAGTAGGCACTTAGTAATGGCAAGAATAGACAATTTCTCCTAACCTTGACATGTACAAGTGCTGATCACACACTTAGGACTCTAGCCCCATAGAAGTGCACATGTGTAAATACCACATAAATCTCTACATGAATTGAGAGGGACTGTCCATAAATATGTATTCCTTCTCATTTAATTCTCTCAGTGATTCCAGAAGATACAGAGGACATTCCTGTCTTACAGGTGAGGAAGCTTGAACAGAATAAGGGCTGTTTCCATAGCCATGCCACAGAGCTCAGGGCGCCATTACTCCACTCTCTGTTCTGGAAGCAGTCTTATATCAAAGGCAGTATTCTGACATGGCACAAAGGGCCGAGACATCAGTATTATATAATACAACTTAGGTTTAAGCACTGAGCGCTTACACTCACTTCCTCCTTATTCTTACCAATACCAAGAGCTGACAGGAAGAGAGCATTTGGTTGTGAGAAGTGAGCAGATGCACACCACAGGGATAAAAATCAGGTTCCCTTCAGCCTTGGTGTTCCATGTGTATCAGCCCCAGATGGTGGAGTGGATTGGAGTAGCTTCTGAACGCCTCCTCAAATGCTATTGATGAGGCAAATTAGGAAGAAAAGCAAAGCAAAACAGATCCGTTTTTCTGGAGTGCTTGGATGCTGGTTCACTGGGGCCGATGGTTGTGTCAGTTTAGCTAAAGAGTAAGTCTAAATTTCCTATTTTATGGCCTGGAACATCTTACTAAGGGGCCATCCACATCCCTTTAGAGTAATAACATTTGTTAACGTTTATTGAGTATTTTCCTCTGCCAGGATCTTTTCTAAATGCTTTATACACATTAATACACATAAACACAGTTTTCTCTTATGATATCTACTATGTTTTTTGATCAAGTTGTTTCCATTTTTAAAATACTGATTTTTAAAAACTAGTAACTTAAAACTGCCACATACAGGACAAAAAAATGGTCCCCAAAATATTCCTTTTCCTGTGAAGGTTTTATCATTAACCAGTCTTTTTCCTAGTAAAGTTAGATGGCCAATTGAGGCCAACAGCTCTGAGATTTTTCCACTACCGAGTAAGGCTGAGGTGGCAGGTGTTATGGAAAACACTCATGTTGCCTTCTGCGCTTTCCAAATAGACTTGGTAACATTGCCAGTTCCAGCAGCCTTCTTGTCCACAGCAACTGTCTGCTTTATGTCATGAATAGCAAAGTGACCCAGAGGAGTTATTCTCAATGCTCTTTTACCGATGTGGAAACCAAGGCATGGGGAAATTAAGGAACTTTCCCAAGGTCACATTCCAGAGCCCATGCATTTAGCCCTTATACAAATAATTCTGCTTCGCTATGCAAAGTGAACTAGTGATCCTGATGGGGCCTCAAAAGACCTCAAGAAGCTGAATTCCAAAATGAAAATAAAATACATAGGACTATTACAATGTGGGTTAGTGTTAGGTGCACTTGATTGACTTCCTTTGGAAATGAGCAGGAAACACTTTTGAATTTAGCCAAACTAAGCAGACAAAGTTTAGCATTTGCTTCCCATCTTAGGCCATCCTTGGTCTCCCAGGTGTGTCTTCTTTCTTGAAGTCTTCCCTGATTGCCTGCTCCTAATTTTCAGTACCTAATTCCCACAGACCCATGTTCTACCCCAGGATAGACTATGACATTCACTGGTAACCAGTTGAACCTTTTAGTAGTTGACAAAGAGCAGGTGATAAAAAGATGTAACAATCAGGGAGGTTTTGAGGCTGACATATATTGAAATTGGATACCCTGAAGTAGTGCCTTTTAAATACTTTTTTTTTTTTTAAGATTTTATTTATTTGACAGACAAAGAGAGAGCACAAGCACACAGAGCGGCAGGCAGAGGGAGAAGGAGAAGCAGGCTCTCTGCTGAGCAGGGAGCCCAATGTAGGGCTCGATCCCAGGATCCTGGGATCATGACCTGAACCAAAGGCAGCCGCTTAACTGACTGAGCCACCCAGGCGCCCCTGAAGTAGCACCTTTTAGATACTCATTTACTCTCCCTCAGCTCTTTAGCTCTCAAATTCTGACTATGCCTTAAAAAAAAAAAAAAAAAAAAAACTATACTACTCCTAAAGATAAAACATGTTTATTGCAAAAAATACAGATAAAACCAAAAGAAGAAAGCAAGGAGACACCTCAAATTCTTCCCAGCTGGAGACATCTGTCATTTAATCCCTTAGTGTGTAACTTTCCAGATGTTTTGATGTGAGATCATATCTCTACCTTCTGAGGCATGACAGCTCTTTACACAAACATGGGTATTTTGTCCTTGTGTTCAGTTTTCCTCCAAGCAGAGTTACCCCAGCTTGCTCGATGATTTTTTCAACCACCTCTGCAGTCCCTGTCATCCTCCTTGCTTTCATCTTCCAGCCTGAACCAAATATGATGTCACATTTCAGAAGAACCGTAACCTCTCTCCTCCCAGACACTAAACTCCTCTTGATATATTTCATTAGATTAGCATGATTCTAATGACTCCCTTCTTTCTTGTTTCTTTGTTCTCCACAGCTTTTTGCAATCTTTGCATTTGCAACATGCGGTGGCTATTCCGGAGGCCTGAGGCTGAGTGTGGACTGTGTCAACAAGACGGAAAGTAACCTCAGCATTGACATAGCATTTGCCTACCCATTCAGGTAGGGAATGGCTGCTCATACTTACAGAGGGCACTTTCTTCTTTCTTATTTTAGAGGAGGGGGAGGGACAGAGGAAGAGGGAAGGAGAGAATCTTAAGCAGGCTGCATATTCAATGCAGAGCCTGATGCTGGGCTCAACCTCATGACCCTGAGATCATGACCTGAGACAAAATCAAGAGTCTGACAATTAACCAATTGAACCACCCAGGCACCGCTACCTGGTATATATATATTTTTTTAAGATTTTTTAAATTTATTTGACAGAGAGAGAGAGCACAAGTAGGAGGGAGCAGCAGGCAGAGGGAGAAGCAGACTCCCCACTGAGCAAGGAGTCCAATGTGGGACTTGATCCCAAGACCCTGGGATCATGACCTGGGCCAAAGCCAGACGCTTAACTGACTGAGCCATCCAGGCATCCCTTGTATTATTTTTTAAAACAACTTTCAGTGCAATGTTTGGCATCTCATTAATCTACTCTCTTGTTCACTCCAATTTAACATTTATTGGGTAATCACCTTGTCCCAGACATGGTGCTGGCTCTGGAATTACAGAGAAAAGTAGAAATTGACACCTGAAAATTTTCTGAAATAGGAAAGTACAGTTTCCAAAATCTTTCCCATGGAGCCCTAGATATTTAATGTTTAATGAAGAAAAGAAGGAGGGAGGGAGAGAAGAGGTGAGGGATAATTTAAAAATTATATGGTCAAATAAATCTAAGAAATACTTCTTAACACTCTGCTTTTCTAATGCACACTTTGAATCACCAAGAGAAATACAGTGTTTCCCAAATATGTTTGACCGCAGACACCTTTTTTCACTGAGCATCTCAGAGGATCTGTGTATCATGGAACACATCCTTAGTATATTGATTTAGTGAACTTTCCCTAGTCCAAAACAAAAGTGCCTCAGCTCATAGCCAATGAGTCATGGGAAGTGGCATTTACACCAATATACTGAATGGTTTTTGAGAGTAGAACTGATAAAAGTTGCAAATACCTCTGCTCAAGTAGATACTTTCTAAACTAATAAGAGAGTGCAAAGCTCAGAAAAACTGAGCATAGAATCCCTGGTAATTTGGTAATAAAAGCTACCTGCTTGAGTAGAAATGAAGCTGATGATAGGAGAAGGGGTGCTCGACACTTCTGAAGTTCTGGATAAACTCCTTGGCTTTAATGAAGAATGGCCAAGCCAGTGCACGCTCATTGGTCAATATGTGGGATCTAGGATAAGAGATAAGAACTACCAATGGCTGGGATCTAGCGTAGGAGATAAGAAATGTCAATGGCTGGGCAGCAGGGGTAGGATGCTTAGTAACATTGTTCATGAAATTGTAAGTTCTGCATTGCCTTCTACAATGATTTCCTACCAAAAGATTAGTAGCAACAGATGACTTGAAGGTCAGTTCATTAAGATTTGAAGATCAACAGGTCACTAAACATTGAACACAGGTCTCTGTCTCTCAAACTGGAAGAGAGTAATCAAGAGACCTGTTTAGACAAGAAAACAGTGCCTTTTTTTTTTTTTTTTTTTTTTTTTGGTGGAGAGCAGGGTAATATTTAATTTCATGCAGTCCTTGGCCAAATGTACAACTTGAAAAGACACTTCAAGCAAACAGTTTCCAGTATGGGCTTAATTTTCTTCCCAAGATGTATTACTGGCCCAATAAAAGGCAGCTGAAGAAATTAGATAAAAATGTTTATTGCCATCAAAGAGGACAGTGGTCCTCTTCTTTGAAATATTTTTACTTGGGTTCTGAAACAAAGATACTCAACCATTATTTTTTCAGTAGCAGACACTTGTCTTCTAAACACTACCTTGCTCAGAAGCTCTATATATAGAACAGATAGGAGTCTGGGAGAAAGGTGAAGCCAGTGAGGAAAGGGGCTTGAAGCACAGAGCTGGTTGTCCTTCACCCTCTCCCTGCCACACACATCGCCCACCCTCTGCTGCAGCACCTCCAGTATCTCCTTAGAACCCTCATCTCTTAGAAGCACTATAAAAACCACTGTTCTAGAAGAAAACAAGAAAGCTTTTGGCACTCTGCTTACCACATCTGTACGACATTTAGTGTCTACTATTCAGGAATCGAGATTAGCCCACTCATCCCACAGCGTGTCTTTCACTTTTGTCCCATTAGTGTCCATCTAAGAGATAGCCATACCATTCCAAAGAAGCTCCGTTTTTACTAGAGTTGCAATTTCATCCGTACATTTAGATAATTCAAAATGGTGTGCCATTATCTTCTTGGGGAAGCTGTCAATGGTAAGGGACCACATCTAGAATTTATAGAGATTATTTTGATGTCATTTGTTTCAGAAGAAGTTGGGTTAGCAACAGGCTAGTACTGTAAATCATTCAAAAGGTTATTTTCTCCCAAAACTTTACAAGCCAATGCCAATGATTTGATCATAATCTTAGAAATAAACAGAAGAACATTCAGCAGCTTCTAAGTATTCCGTTTATTGCAAACACAAGGAAGACAATAAACTCTAATGCCAAGTCTATAAACGACAGAGCAAAGGAAGCTACTTAACTTCCTTATCAGATTATCAGGTGTGGGATAAAGTCAATTTAGAAAATGCTAGATAATTTACAAAATATTTGTGTGCTGCTTCTGATAAATATGCCAAAGCGTGTAGCTCCTTTATACCACCACATGTACATTTTTTGGACTCATATCAGAAGGAATTTACATTCAGCAATATATCCTTTTACGATGGGCATAAGATATTTGTCTTCTGACCTTCCTTTTGACTTGCGATTAAAATGAGCAAGTAATATTTAGCTATTTTCTTATCTACTATGTGTGGTAATTTGGCTTTAAAAAACTTGATAATTTGGAAGGTTCTGGATTCAAAATTTTTAGCCCTTTATACACAGAAGTGTGAAGTAGAGTTTTTTTTTATTTTAAGGAATTTAATTTTCAGAGAAAGTGTACTCAAAGAAAGCCAACCAACACTCTGCATGGATACTCGATGAAGGTCAAATGGAAGATAAATGTTAGAGTAGAGAGTTTGAGAGCTATCAGAACAAAGATTTTCATAGCAAAGTTAGTTCTGATGGGTCTGAGTGATGAACGAATAAAGATGCAAATACTCATTGCAAGTCTGCATGTACCAAACACCGTGCTAGCCACCCTTACGTATATATGTTGTGATCATTATACCAATCCAGTGAAGCAGGTTACCATTACTCAGAGAAGACTGAGTGAAGAGCAATTTGGTCAACATCACATAGAAAATCAATTCTAAACTTTTGGATTTCATATATTCTACTAATTTGAGTAAAAACTAAAGAAAACAATGTTCAGACTGTTTGAAGCATGGTGAGTCAGAGCAAAACATGTGATAGAAAAAAATGAAAGGTGGAAAGGCAATTCTTGGCAAGATTTTAGAAGACCTGGAATTTCAAAGGGATTGACTAGGGAGAAAGAGTTAAAGATGGTGAGAAGGGAATAATAGGGAAAACCATATTGAAGCAGAGAATATAGATTTGGATTTGATCCTGTAGAGTGTAAGGTGTTTTCTGTCAGGAAAGTTTGTGCTAAACCCATATTAGACGAGAGAGGCGAAGCCTGAATGGAGGTCAAAAGAGTTGTCTTCATGCAATGAAAAGGATGTCCTGGAAGAAGAGAGGTCCCCAAGAGAGATGCAAGAATGGGAGCACGGGGCTCACCTGTGGGAGATACCTGCACTTAAAACAAATGGAGGATGAGAGGAATGACTGAGGAAACCAAGAAGAGCCAAGTGGAGAAGAAGAGGTGGGACAAACAGCAAAGTGTAGGCTTCACAGCAGGTAATGAGTAGTGCCACTCAGTACTTCAAAGAAGTAAAGAAGCGAAAACTATGAAAAAAGACCAGTGGATATAACTGATGGTGGTTACTAAGGACTTCTTAGTGGGAAAGAAAGCGTGCCAGACTGTTGGAGAATGAGAAGTAGAATTCAGTATGCTTTCCCTCAGACAAGTAGAGTGCAAAATTCCAAGGATTCTAACCATCTTACCTTAAGCCTGCATGAGATGATGTTTACGGAGAACATTCACCTCCTGCTTCTTGAAAGTAATTAGCTCATTTAATGATGTGGTGATAAACGTCCCACTTTGGGTAAACAATAATAAAGTTTCCAGTGTGTAAAAATCTTCCATCATTTGAGAACAACTGAATATGAAGAATACAAGAAGGTTTAAAATGAAAAATAAATTATTATGTCACTTACAGGTCTTGAGACACCCCCCCCAGAAAAATTAAAAATATTAGGTTTACTGCCGATTTCAAGCATTATTGTAGATTGAGGAGTACTAATCACTGCTTTAGATAATTAACAAGATTGCCCTTGATTAATTTATCCTAAAGAAATAACAGAGATATAGAGAAGGAAGTGTGTACAGTGTTGAATTATTTTAAGTTCTTCAAAATTAGAAACAGCTTCTATGCCTCCAAATAGGGAATCAATTAAATAAATTGTGGTACATCCATAAAATGAAAGGCTAGGCAGCCATTAAAAGTCATTTTCTCAAGTAACATTTAAAGATATTGGAAATACTCTGGGCATTGTATAAGGTGACTAACCAGAAAACAAAACTATACGTATGTAATGATTCTGATCTTATTTTATTTTTTACTAGCTGGCTGTGACAAATGCTGCCATGCCCATATCTCCCAGTCTCTCACCATTCACAACTACTGCTTTTATGCAGGCTTTCACTGCAAGCTTTTACGACTGTTAGAAGTCTTTGTGTGGCTACAGGAACTTGCTTGGTCAGTACGCAGGGCAGGCCAGAAATGTTGGGGTGTTTCTGTCTCCTGGAGCAGTCTTCATCCAATAATAAATGTAAGTTGGAGGATAAATATCCCAACTTCCACCCGTCTCATGGGGTACAACTCTAAAGCATGTTCCATACCATCTCTGAGAGGTACCCAGCAGGATAGCTCTGCGTGCAGTGAAAATCTGGTAACACACCTTTTATTACCATCTTTCCCATTCCTGTTCTCCACTGTCGTGTTGGTATTTCCAGAGATGAAGCCTCCAAAAACAGTTGGATCATGTCATGTCATGACATGATCATGTCATGATCTCAGGGCCTGCTTTGGGGTAGTCCAACCTAAGTATTGGTTGAATTACAAACATTAAAGAAGACGGGTGGATGGATGGATAAATAGATAAAGATAAATCCCTATTTCCTCTCACTGTAAATTCATCTTGTATGATGTTGACATGTGAAAACCAACTCCCTTCAGTTCAGAACATCTCCCCTTAAGGTTTCTCGTTCAGGTTTCATGTATGAAGCCACAGTTGGTGTTCTCTATTCATGGTATCTTAGCATAATGTTGGGTCTCTTCCAGTTGGAAGTCATACTAGCATTACTTCAACCTCAGTTTCTGAAAAATAGAAGATTGCTTAGATTTTGGAAGTGATCTGTGGTGCCTCCAAAATCAGTTTTGTGTAAGACATAGTCTATACTTTGTAAGTCCATCCCAAATATATTCACTAAATTTCATTGTTAACCACAGTAATTTCCTCATGGGATACCCAAATAACAAAAACTAAATCGTATTTATGGACATTGGGTCATGACCATTGCATCAAAATGTTGATTTATTTCTCTGTGGTGAGATTATGAATGAATCAAATATTCTTTTTATACTTTCCACATTTTCCAGATTTTCTACAATAAGGTTTTATGATTTTTTATACTGTTAACCTACTGAAACAGCATGCTATAGCTTGAACTATAAAGATGGACTGCCTGGGTTCAAATCCCCACTTTGATACTTACCAGCTATGTTTTATTGAGAAAGTTGCCTACATCCTTGTTTTACCTGTAAAACAGAGACATTGTTACTTATGTATTTCACAGTAGTATTGTATTAAGTGAATTCTACATGGGAAATGCTTAAAACAAGGCCTGGCATTCAGTAAGTTCTCTTTTAGTATAATATTTTTACTTTCATTATCAAGAAAGGAATTAAAAATAGAGAGCTAAAAAAGATGATTATTCTAGTTAATTAGCCAAAATACCCCCAAGACAACAAAACAACTCCTTTATTATGTTATATTTTACCCAGAATGGTAGCTTCCCCAACTCTCTGTCTCCCATATGCAAACATTAAAAAGTGCATACGTATTTAACTGTCTCACATTTATTAACTTGTTTTTAGCTCTTATCTTTAATGTTTATTTGGGTTGTCCTTGAAGGTAGCATCAGGTCTGTATTTTTTTTCTCATTAAACTATTGGGAGAATGAAATCCGCCCAAAGTGACAGAATGGAGAATGCTCAGTACTCTCGGGGTTGTGTGGCCTGAGTGGGATGGGGGAATGAGATCCTAAGTCTGTTCCTCGTGATTCTTGAAATGGAATTTGAAAAGGGGTCTTCTGTATTGAGGGAAAGGCAAACTGGGGTGCTCAGCTGGGAGCTGGCTGCATAAGCCCTGTTCTCCTCTTTATAACCACAGCCACTTGCTCTGATTCTGCCACTGCTGTTTGGAACATGGGGACAGGTGCAGGTTGATGCCAGGAAATCTGTGGAGTTTGGGCCATTACCTAGTAATGCTAGCTCTGTTGGGGGGAAAACATTTTTTCTCTAAGAACCATACCCTAGAGCAGTGGTGATAAACTCTTCTTTTTACCATAAGCGCCAATTTGGGGAAAATAAAAATGTTAAGGGCTGCAATGTTTTATTCCTTGTGTTCAGGAAATGCTGCATTTGCAATTACATTTAAGCATTTGTTTATTGTTTCTCATTACCGAAGGGTTTCACTCTTTTGGCTAACGTTTCAGAAACTTTATAACTACAGTATCTCATCATAATGTTGTGCATTAAAATAAATTTTGTGTGTGATGAGACCTGGTGGTTCTATGGGGCAGGGAGAGCTGGGGAGATTTGAGGGTGATGTAGCCAAAGGGTTAATGGTGTATCTTTTGCCAAACATCTGGCTTCGAACCCAAGCTCTGCCACCTCGCGGATGGGCAAGTTATAATCTCCCTGGGGCTAGGTTTCCTTATTGTAAGAAGGAAATAATAGTACTTTCCTCTTACTATGGTTGTGACTTTTCAGTTAAGTCATACAAGTTATTTGTGTAACACAGAGTTTGGCACACACGAAGAATTTACTGAATTGTAATGTCCTTGTCGTAGATACGATTAATGGTTTTTTTTTTTAAAGATTTATTTATTTATTGGAGAGAGAGAGAGAGAGCGTGCATGTATAAGTGGGGGTAGAGGCAGAGGGAGAGAGAGAGGGAGAAGGAGAGAGAAAATCCTCAAGCCGGCTCCCTGCTGAGCATGGACCCAGATGCAGCACTCCATCCCAGGACCCTGAGATCATGACCTGAGCTGAAAGCAAGAGTTGGCCGCTTAACTGACTGAGGCACCCAGGTGCCCTTGATTAATAGAAGTAATCAAGGAACTGGCACCAGAGCATAGCTGTAGACCAAGGATAAGGACAACCCTATTTGGAGATTTCTGTCATTTGTAGGGAGTGTCTGCTGAGACCACAGAAAATGTGGTTCAGTGACTGCTGGCATGTAATGAGTTAAATGAAAAAATCAGTGAATGACAAATTACTCCACCCGCACCCCACAATCCCCCTCCTGACCTGTGTAGATTGGAGCACTTATGTTGCAACATTTCCCCAAAAGGTGAGTGGTGATGGGGACTTAAGAGGATGCCTTAATTTGAGTTCTCACAGAAACACCCCTGACACAAGGATTTGTAGGTGTCCGGGCAGGTGATCCCTGGCAGCACCAGTAAGGCATGGGGAAAGGGAAGAAAACCAATAGAGTAGATTAATGGGCAAGGTACCACCATGATCAATTAGGGCAACTGAGACTTCTGGAGAACACAGATAATATGCTTCAGAGTAATTCTATCAGGCAAGTGATGAAGCGGGGATAATTATCTACCAACTCCTGTTGGCCATTTGTCAAAAGCTACTACTGCAGGTCCTGTTAACTCCCTGGCACTGCATGTAGACCGAGCATACAATTGTAGCCCAACAAAGCCTTCAAGCAGAGATCTCGGATGCTTGCATTTGAAAACCATTATAGAAACCCAGAGAGATGTGGGTGGGTGACTGATGGCCTCTAACAGGGTGGGGAGATTCTTTAATCATCTTTCTTTTATCTGTGAATGACCCTGTGTTGTATCATTTAGTCATTTTCTCAATAAATATTTATTAAGCACCTACATTGTACAAGGCCCTGAGCTATGTAGACACATGGTATGTATTGAAGTGGACACAGACCCTTCCCTCATAAAATTTACAATTATATGGGGATGGGAGGAAGACATTAAAGACGTAGACAAAGAATACACACACACACACGCAAACACACACACACACAGAGTGGTGGTAATTTCCAGGAAGAAGGTGAACATTGCATGGAGAAGTAAAATAAGCGTTGGTGGCGTGGAGAGAGTTAAAGGACACCTATATAGAGAGAATGATTCACAAGGGCCTCTCTGAGGAGAGCATTTAAGCCAGTAAAAAAGAGAAGAGGGAAGAATGTTCTAAGCCAAGGGAATAGCATGGACAATGCTGACAGGAAATTAAGAATATAAAGGAAATTGCAGGAGGAGCCACGCTGTGTTGGATTAGCTTGTTGGGGGAAACCTCCCTGAGAAGTGCCTTTGGAGTGCAGACCTCCAAGCCTTGAGAGAGGAGAGCGAGTGACAGAGCTTGCCTCAAAGACCTTTGGGGTATATTCCTGGGAGGGGGAGGAGCAAGTGTAGAGGCCTGATGTCTGAGCTTGGGGAGAGTCTGAAGATCAGCAAGGAGACCAGCCTTTCTGGTTGGAATGAGGCGGAGGGAGGGCGGCAGGAGATGAACTTGAAGAAGCAGACAGAAGCCAGATCACATAGGGTCTCATGAGATAATATGATGAATTTGGATTTTATACAAGGTGAGATGGAAGTCTTTGGATGTTTTGAGCAGCAGAACCACGCAACTTTAGATCTTGCTTGTGGCTATAAAATAGATAGTCGTCAGAGGGCATGGGGGGCAGTGGTGGAGTCAGGGAGGCCAGTTAGGGGACAGCTGCAGCAATCCAGGGGAACGGTGGTGGTGGCTTGGAGAGGGGCGGAGGCCATGGAGAGGGTGCTGTGTGGTATGTAGCACTATCCGCATTGTCATCCATGCTCACCTCCTATGGGAATTTGCATCTACAGCCCAACCTTGTTAGTCATCTTTTCTCAGCTTTCTCTATCACTTTTGCCAGTGATGTTGGGTAGCTTTGGCCAGCATGGGGGCCAACTTAGGCTTATAGGCACCTTTTGGTACCGTGAGTTTTTCAACACTGCATGAGGACATCAACCAGAATGGTCAACAACACACACGTAGGCAGCCACCTGACCTAACTTAAATGGAAACTTACAGGATTCCATTGAGACATGTTTGCACCCACATTTCAGAAAGCCATAAGAAATTTATGCAGTAGACAATAATTCTACTTGAAATATGGTTGTAAACAAGTCATTGCTGGTATCAGTCAAGGTCCAGTCAGGAACAGAGAGCTCATCCCTGATGGCTCAATTTTTAAGAGTTAAGATAGGCAACTAGGGAGACAGGGCTTGAATGATAGGAAAGGGAACCAAGAGATAATCCAGAGGTTAGCAACTATACGCCACCACCCCCACCCCTAAGGTGAGAGCAAGAGATGGCAAAGTAAGGCTCTTGAGCCAAATCCATCCAGCCCACTGCCTTTTTCACATGGTGCGTGAGCTGAGAATGGTTTATATATTTTTTAATGGTTACATTTTAAACATTATATAAGTACCTACAAAATATCCTCAGTTTTGCCTATTGGCAGGTATTTGCTAATCCCCAAGCAAGAGGCATAAAGGGAAGAGGGGGTCTTATTAGAGCAGAGGATGGGGACTGTGTGGCAGAAGCAGGGACAATGGAAGGAGGAGACATCCAGAAGGAGCACGAACCATGACAGAGAAGCAGCCACTGCTGAAGATGCTGCCCAAAGCACCAAGAGAAAGAGAGGGAGAGATACCCTGGCTTCCCCCCTACTACCACCCTCTAGTCTTCCACTGGAGCTTCTCAAGGGCTGAACCTAACTGGAAGCCAGTTGGTAAGGAAATCAAGCCCCCGAAATGCAGAAAAGAACATGGAAGGAGGAGGGAACTGAGAACAAACAGGCAATGACCAGAACAGAGTTCCCGTTTGAACCTGTTTTCCTTATCTATAAAATGAGAAAACAGAGTTGAAAATTTTTTTTAAAGATTTCATTTATTTATTTGACAGAGAGAGAGCATGCGTGCACAAGCAGGGGGAGCTGCAGAGGGAGAGGGAGAAGAAGACTCCCCGCTGAGCAGGGAGCCCGATGTAGGACTTGATCCCAGGACCCTGGGATCCTGACATGAGCCCAGGGCAGATGCTCAACGGACTGAGCCACCCAGGCGCCCCCTGAATTGAAGCTTTCTTGAGAGAGAATTAGGCCCCTAATTCTATGAAGATAGAAATACATTGACTTCCTTCTTAGGGCAACAGTTGTACCTGATCTTGGCCAGGAACCCTGATAGTGCCGCTGCCACTGCTGCTTCGGAGAGAGCAGAAGGAAATATGAAGATTCGGTGAAATTACTTATACGGGTCTCTTTCTTTCATCTTCATAGGGCTTGCACTGATATTTGTCCTCGTTAGGTAAAATCTGAATGGGCTTTTCAAGGCCAGGATTGGGGGCACTTATTGAGAATGATTGTAGGTTATGTAATCAAGGCTGTTGTTCCTGTGGAGCTCCCAGAGGGAGTTGACAAGTGGCAGAGATTAAATTAGTGTATGCTGAGTGAGCCTTTTATGTAGTTCTTGGTCTCACTGTGTGTAATTCTACAGAGCAGGCATGAGGGAGTGTGGTGAGCAGAACTCATTACTCTACACCTCAGAAGGATGCAGACATTGCTTTTTCTCAAAGTTATAAAAATAAGTTCTAGTTCTTTCTTTTATCTGTTTTCCTTCCTAGAATTAGAGAGACAGAGACAGAGACCAAATTGCCTAGAAAAGAACAAAGGAATTCGGCAATAGTAACAGCTAGGGGAGTCCGAAGGAAACATCCCACTCATATCTGTAGTATGTCCTATCCCTTGAAAATGTTAGGTGCCTGTTCCAAGGTCCCATTAACCTCCATCTCTGCTTCCTTCTTTTCTGGAAACAGAAATGTTAGAACATTCTTTGCATCCCCTGGAGCTATCAAGCTGGTGGCCAGAAGTCACACAATAGACTTTATGAGGTCAAGCTTGTATCACTTGAGTGGTAGGGACCTGTGTTCCCTCTTCTTCCCCAACCCCACCCATCCTGGAAAGAATGTCATTTTGTGAGCCATGAAATGAGCTGAATTTTCGGGGTGGGGTGGGGTGGTGGGGGCACAAGGTTAAACAAAAAGAAGGCAAGCGTTCAAGCCACCAGCTTGCCAAATTCTCTACAGTCAGAACAGGAAGGTAAAAGCCTCGGGGCTGAGAGTGTGAAACAGTGATGACAACTGTAAGGCTGGGATTCACATTCCCGATTCCCCTTCTAGGATGCAGCTATGGGAGTGCAGAGGCCTACACATGACTCAGGACTTTAGAATCTCTCCTGGTGTGAGGTTCAGCGACCCCTACCTGTGTCTGTATCATGTAGAAAGCTTGATAAAAATAGAGATGCCAAGATCTTGCCACAGACCTACCTACTCATCATTAGTGCCAGGTTGGCCCAGGATTGGCATTTACTAAGTCCCAGTGTGATTCTTAGACACACGGAAGGTGGAGAATTGGGGACCTAGGGAGAAATAAGTAGAGCTTCAATTTGCAATTGCTTGATATTTTGCATTTTAACGTTGATGGATTTTTCTTAAAAATATTTGAGATTACACTTTGGTTGAAGCAAACACTTGCCTTATTTGTTATACTTAGTGTGATAAAATAGAAAAAGAAAGTTACCATGAATAAGCAAATGGATGTTTCTATCTTCTGTTATTTCCAAATTTTCTGTTGTCAGCACATATTACTCTTAGAATGAAGAACAATAAATGACAAAGAAGCAAATAGTAATTTAAATTGTGTAGTAATGGGCCAACTGTAGAAATTTCACTACCACCCCATTATGTGCTTTTGAGCATGCCCCCCCCCAGCCCCTGCCAAAAAAGACTAAAATGCTGGTTGCCTTCCCCCACGAGACCAAGTGGAAATGAGGGTAGAAAGCAGAAAGTAGGATGGATATGTTAATTCTTTCATCATATATGTGTGTGTGTGTGTGTGTGTGTGTGTGTGTGTGTGTAATTACTGGTATGGTCATTATCCCCTGAATTGTCAAACAACACTGTAACAGAGGCTGAGCCAGAGTATTTTTATTCCCCTTTTTACAGATCAGCACGCAGAGACTTTTTTTTTTAAGATCACACAGCTAGTAAATGCCAAACCCAGAAACCTGTCTACATCTTTTGATGTCCCTGAGTGTTTCAACAGAGCTGTTTACAGCCACCCCAAACTCTCTTCTAACGGGGATGATGGTCATGATAATCATCATCATCATCATCATCACTATCAGCATCGTTATGATCAAATAGAAGCCAGATAATTTTACCATATAAGAGGAACTGTGCAAAGCATGTTACATATATTATGCTCTAACATCCCTGGGAGATAGCATCTCTATGAGACAGGAACTCTGAACTTCACTTGACAGGTGCAAAAATAGGCTCATTGAGGTTGAATGACTTGCCCAAGGTCATATAGCTGATAAGTGGGAAGATTGGGATTTGAATATCTAGGTTTGGCTTACCTCAAAGACTCTTCACCATTGCACTATAAGGCTCAGCAGTGATGTGCTTAGGTTGATAAACTCCCATAATCACGGTGACTCCTTCCCTCCCTCCCAGGTCTGTATAGCCTGTTCCCCACAGACAGGCAAGCTGGGCAGGCAAGAAGGATTTAGGGAATGGTTCTCAGAGACATTATATTCCTTGGGACTCAGAATTACGGGCATTTGCCTTCCAGTTGATTTCCCAAGTCCAGGAATAAACTGTGAAGGAAAAACAATTCCAGGCTGGCACTGTAATGATCACCCTTTTTTCCTTTTTTGCAGCTGGCTAGAGTCTGAAATAAATGAGCTGTTGCTGATACAGTTTGTAGAACTTTTCACTTTTTATTTTGAAAGATTCTGTGCCGAAGTAGCAGCTGTCACTTGGAGGCTAGGTGTTACGGAGTCAAATAAATGACATGGTTTTCTAACAAAGTTATTCCAAAGGGTTTAGTGCTATGGCAGATCCTCATTTCCCCAGCAAAAAGGTGGATTTGGAAGGAAGCAGGAGTTGGTGAGCTCAGAGTTCCCAGCTACTAATCAGGGAGCCTGAACATCTTTGATTACAATGAAGGATTTAGAGTTGTAATGCTCCTTAAGCCCAGCACTGAGAGATCAGAAATAAGTGGAAAGTGCAGAGAGCCACTTGCAGAGTTGGGACTTCTGAGATGCACTTGATTAGCTCTTGGAATCTTTCGAAATTAGCTGAGAATTATGTTCAACGGCCTCCACATTCATGCTTTATTTTAGCATACCTACCAAAGATTTCATTTTTCATCCTTTCTTCCACTGTCTTACATCCCATCATCTAAAACATCTCACTTTCTGTTGTTTATAACTACATTTTAAAATATCTTTTACCTTATTAGAAAAAGGAACACATTTTATTTTCTGTCCTGAAAAATCCTACTGTACAGAAGTAAATGAAGTAGAATATTAGAATCTCCTTTAATGTAACTTCTCAGAGGTAATCGCTATCAAGAGTCCTGATGGAAATTATTTCAAACTTTTTCTTTGCGTGCACTCATTTTTTATGTAGGTTGATTCTAAGTGTAATATTATTTTGCAAATTAATTCTTTTTTTTTTAATTGTTTATATCTTTCCATGTCAGCCCTTATGGATCTACCACATTCTTTGGCCTCATTGTTATACCATAATTTATTGCACGGCTGTACTAAAATTTATTAAGCCAGTCACCTACTGATGGACATTTAGGCTGTTTTGGTTTTTCACAATAATGCTACAATTAATATAGTTTTATGACTTCATGTGTAAGGCAAGTTCTTGGGGCAAAGGTATACAAACCATAATTTTTTATAGATTTTGCCAAATGCCATGTGCCCACCAAGAGGATATGAAGGTGCCTGGTTCTTCACATTCCTCCCAATATGGAATACAATAAATGTACTTATTTAATCATTGGAGAAGATAAACACATTGTTATATAATTATTAGACATTTATATTCCTGGCAAAAAATTTTGGAGAATGCCATGTCCATCTCTCTTTACACCTGATCCCTGGCAAAGATATCTTATAACTTGCCCCCACCCCAGTTGCTTTATTAAATCAGCATTCTTCAGTGAACTCCTATGAGATTTATTAATTGATACAACAAACGTTCAGTATGGTGCCAGGCATCGGGCCTGACAAAAGATGCTCTTTTCATGGAGCATGGTCTTTTAAAAAAATACTCAACATTGATGAAACTGAGATACAGAGAGTTTATATGTCTCATTCAAGAACCGACAGCAAGTTCTCAACTATACAAAAGTTTGCACTAATTTCCCTGAAATCCTTACCTAATATTACTATCACACAGACTCACAGTACAGATAATTAGAATTAAGGCCTTATTAATCTTTACTAATGATAAGGAGGTCTGTAACAAATTGCCTAAATTAACAAATTAATATTTACACAGCGTGATAGAATTTTTTAAGAATTCTTGTATCAAATTAATTTACGTCATGGTGCTCATCTTAACAAACCCTCCTAAAATGTTGGCATTAAAAACAGTTTGCCCAATAGTCATTGCAAAGCGAACTTGTTTGCTAACCCCTCTTCCTTCACAGATACAAAAATATGAGAGTCTGTCTTCAGGGTTAATTTTCAAGAATTTATTCTTATTTACCTTAGGTTGAGTTTATTGCTTGCCAAAACGAGAAAGGACTGGTTTCCCCTGTCTTTTTGCAAGTCACCACAAGCAATTTTTAGGAGAGAATAAATGTTATGGATAATGAACCATTAAATATGATTTTTTTTTTGTCAGTTTAAGCCATCATCTTAGGCTGATATGAACTTAACCATTTCCAAACCTGAAATTACTACTCTGATTACCATGGTCTTTAGAGATGGGATTAGGGCCCTCTGCAAAATGAATGTTCTCTAAAGAATGATAAAGTTTGTTGTTTCCTTTATGCAGATAAAAAATAAAGCATACATACCCCATATTGGAGCACACAGTGCCATAGAAGAGAAGGAATGTAAATGCCTTATGTTGTGCAAGACTAAACGAAAATGTAATGTGAATTACTTTCTAGCTCAAGCTCATACTAGTGCCCAGATGACTATGTTTCTGTAGTTTTAAAAATCACTTCAATTTGCAACCAAATGCTGCTAGCCAAACAAACAGTGTATCTCTAGCACTTTTTATAATGCTTTCTGGAAGAGAAACATAGACGGTATGAAAAAAAAAGCAAAACACACTCAGCTCTTCTTTCAGTCTTACTGTGCATCACCAGGAATCTTCAGAGACTTGCTGAACTTTTGAACTTGTCCATTTACTCATTTGATCAGTAAATGGGTGCCAAGTATGTAACCAGATGAGTATAGGGTGCTTGCCCTCTGCAACGTATCCAAGCAGTGTGCAGCCATGTTTGGGTCCTAGAGGCCCCACCCATTTTAGCTAATTGGATGAAGGGTAGGCATCAAATTATTAGTTGGTCAACCATCTGTCCGTGGTTGCTGGGACAAAGAGAGACTCATTCATTCATTTAGCACATTTTTTGAATGCCTACTACATGCAAAGAGGTCCAGTTTTGGGGGCTAGAGGTCCAGTGGAGAACAGGATAGATTGGGTCTTTCTTCTCTTGGAGCTTGACACTGCAATAAGGGAAAGGAGCAGAGAAAGAAAACAAGCAAACAAACGAAAGACCAAGATCATGTCAGATAACAACAGATGTAATGACAAAAATTAAACTGTGATTTGGTGTAGAATAACTGAGAAGGGGACAGGCAAGGAACTTCCTCTTAGGAGGGGATATTTGACCTAAGACCTGAATGACCTGAAAAGAATGAGCCATGTGAAAATCTGGAGAAGAGATTTCTGCAGACAGAACAGCAAGTGCAAAAAGAGGAAGGAGGTGGAGGAGAAGGAGCCGCAGCAGGAGGAGGATGGGGGAGAGGAAAAGCAAGTGCAAAGGGAGGAGGGGACATGTATAGTAAAAGAGTAGGTAGGAGAATACAGCAAGAACACAGTGGATGAGGGGGAGAGTGGAATGCATTGAGGCAGGCAGGGGGAATCTCATGAGCCATGTAAGGCACTTTATTCTAGATGCAACAGAAATCCTTTGCTTAAAAGTAGGGGAGTGATATGATCTGATTTACATATTTTAAGAATTTTTTTTAAAATTTTCATTCCAGTATAGTTAACATACAGTGTTATATTAGTTTCAGGTGTACAATATAGTGATTCAACAATTCTATACATTACTCAGTGCTCCTCATAAGTGTACTTTTAATCCCCTTCACCTATTTCATCCATCCCCCCACCTCCCCTGTGAGAACCACCAATTTGTTCTCTTTAGTTGAGAGTCTGTTTCTGGGTTTGTCTCTTTTTTTCTTTGTTCATTTGTTTTGTTTCTTAAATTCCACATGTGAGTGAAATCATATGGCATTTGTATTTCTCTGACTGACTTATTTCACTTAGCATTATACCCTCTAGGTCCATCCATGTTGCAAAAGACAAGGTTTCATTCTTTTTATGGCTGACTAATATTCCATTTTATATTACCACATATTCTTTTCTATGGGCATTTGGGCTGCTTCCATAATTTAGCTATTGTAAATAATGCTTCAGTAATCATAGGGGTCCATATATCTTTTTGAATCAGTGTTTTCATGTTTTTGGGTAAATACCCGGTAGTGGAATTACTGGATCATATGGTAGTTATATTTTTAATTTTTTGAGAAACTCCCATACTCTTTTCCACAGTGGCTGCATCAGTTTGCATTTCCACCAACAGTGCATGAGGGTTCTTTTTTCTCCACATCCTCGCCAACACTTGTTGTTTCTTGTGTTTTTGATTTTAGCCATTCTGACAGGTGTGAGATGATATCCCATTGTGATTTCAGTTTGCATTTCCATGATGATGAGTGATGTGGAGCATCTTTTCATGTATCTGTTGGCCATCTGGATGTCTCCTTTGGAGAAGGGTCTGTTCATGTCTTCTGCCCATTTTAAATTGGATTATTTGTTCTTGGGGTGTTTAGTTATGTAAGTTCTTTATGTGTTTTGGATACTAAGCCTTTATTGGATATGTCACTTCCAAATATCTTCTTCCATTCTCTATGTTGCCTTTTAGTTTTGTTGATTGTTTCCTTCACTGTACAGAAGCTTTTTATTTTGATGTAGTCCCAATAATTTATTTTTGCTTTTATTCCCCTTGCCTCAGGAGACATATCTAGAAAAATGTTGCTATAGCCACTGTCAGAGAAATTACTGACTGTGCTCTTTTCTAGGATTTTTATGGTTTCAGGTCTCATATTTAGATCTTTAATCCATTTTGAGTTTATGTTGTATATGGTGTAAGAAAGTGGTCCATCTTCATTCTTTTCCATATTGCTGTCCAGTTTTCCTAACACCATTTGTTGAAGAGACTGTCTTTTTCCATTGCATGTTCTTGCCTACTTTGTCAAAGATTAATCAACCATATAATTGTGGGTTTATTTCTGGGCTCTCTGTTCTGTCATTGATCTATGTGTCTATTTTTGTGGCAGTACCATACTGTTTTGATTACTATAGCTTTGTAGTATATCTTGAAACCTGGGACTGTGATACTTCCAATTTTGTCCATCTTTTCAAGATTGCTTTGGCTTCTTACGGTCTTTTGTGGTTCCCTACAAATTTTAAGATTATTTGTTCTTGTTCTGTGAAAAATGCTGTTGGTATTTTGATAGAGATTGTATTAAATCTGTACATTGTTTTAGGTAATATGGACATTTTAACAATATTTGTTCTTCCAATCTGTGAGCGTGGAATAGCTTTCCATTTGTATGAGTCATCCTCAATTTCTTTCATCAGCGCTTTATAGTTTTCAGAGTATCTGTCTTTCACCTCCTTGGTTAAATTTATTCCGAGGTATCTTACTATTTTTGGTGCAGTTGTAAATGTATTTTTTTTAATTTCTCTTTCTGCTACTTCATTATTAGTGTATAGAAATGCAAGAGATTTCCGTATATTGATCTTGTATCCTGCAACCTTATTAAATTAATTTATCAGTTCTAGTCGTTTTTTGGTGGAGTCTTTAGGGTTTTCTGTAAATAGTATCATATCATCTGCAAATAGTGAAAGTTCTACTTCTTCCTTACCAATCTGGATGCCTTTTATTTTGTTTTCTTGTCTGATTGCTTGTCTAGGACTTCCAGTACTATATTGAAAGAAAGAGGTGAGAGTGAACATCCTTGTATATTTCAGGAATTATTTTAGCTATTGTGTGAAAAATATATTTTTCAGTGGGACAAGAACAGTTAAATGACTATTGGCTAATGTAAGCAGATGACGGTGACTTAAATTAGAGTTTTATCAGCTGAGAAGGAGAAAACTAGAAAGATTATGATATATTTAAAGATATAGTCATAGAATTGGCTGATGGAAACAATATATGGGAAGAACGTAAAGCAAAGAGGGAATCAAGGTTTGGGGCCCAAGAACTGAGATGATAGTGGTAGGGGGCTGCTGAGACATGAATCAGTTGTTCTATACTGGACATGTAAAGTTGAGATATTTATTAGATACAATAGTTGTTTGTTTTTGTTTGTTTGTTTGTTTATTTTAAACAAACGACTGAATGACCTGTTGTCAAGAGCAATGGTAGACCAATCAGAATCCCTATTTGGAGAATTTGCGCTAAGAAGCTGGAGAAAGGGAGGGAGTAGCAGATGATTACAGGTGAGGTGCAGTCAAAGCCAGAGAGGCTATGAAGAGCCAAAATTATAAGGAAACAAATTCTGGGTCAGAAAGGAAACCAGTTGGAGGAAGGAGAGTATCGGAGAAATAGAGCACTGTGTGGAATCAGGTCCAAAGAAGGGGATGGGAGGTGAGCCATTGATCCCCAGAGTTGCCTCTATCATTTTCACTTCTAGATCTGTCCACACATATCCTTCCAAAAATAGGCTCTTTTTCTTGGTGTAGCATAAGTGGGTCTCTGTTTCTTCCTAAAATACTAACCTAATTAAAATAAATGCCTGGCACACTGAGGATCACCAAAATAAATAAAGTCATTGTCTCCAAGGAGTTTACAGCATAGTGAAGAAGGAAAGATAATAATACAAAGAATTGTTATGTAAAGTCCAAATGGAATAATGCTGAGGGTGTAAAATGCTTTAGTCACCATTGGTATTACATGTTCTTTTGTAAGCAAAGAAAAAATTAAATGTACAACTTGTCCCTTGGAATCTGCATCAAGTAATAGAAACGACAAGTAATTATTTCTATTAGGAAATATATGGCATTATATATAGATGGTCTCTCCCAGATTTTGATGAGGTTTTTACCATTTTTGATGAGGTTTTACCATATGAGGCTGTTATTTACTTAACATTTTCATTTGGTTAAACTCAGTTTTGTAACTTAATACATTAGCCTCATTCTAGGCAATAAAGCCCTTGAATAATGGTTTGCTGTACTCTGTATATTTTTCTACTATCCATAAAGATAAATACTGACTACAAAAATAAAGAGCAGTCCTGCTTATGGCTAAAATCATATCATAACCACTAGGGCTACTTGTACCAGAATCTTGGAAACACTGACATAGGGGAAAAAAGCATGCTAGACTCAGATTAACAAAATCTGACTTTGGACTTGACTCTCCTACCAAAAAGCTACTATGCGATCCTGGACATGTCCATCTCTTTTTCACTAAACAATAAAATGAACGTATATTTCTCTTGCCCTCCTAAGGTGATTATAAGGGTCACATAAGCTAGACTATGTCCAAAGCTTTGCAAAAGATAAAGTACTCAACGAATGGTAGTACTTATTATAAATGCAGTTATTGTAATGATTGTATATGTGGGTTCCTGATATAAGTGTCACTTGGGCAATGCTGGCATTTAAAACCAAAAAAGAATATTTTCTCCTCTAATCTGTGTTCCAGAATGATCCAGCTCTTTCTACTAAACTTACCTTCACTTATTATTAGAGCCACACAATTTGGACTGTGCTCAAAATAATTTCTAATTATTTCTAACAAACAAGCCTTGTTTTTCCAAGTGTACAAGAGAGTTCCCAGAAAAAACACTTTCTTTTGTCCAAAATGAGTTATGTATAAACAAACTTTACATTATAGTGAATAACATGACATGAGCAAAGGTTTAGTGCCACTTATTGGCAGCAGTCTTTGTATAAGGTAATTAAGCTTTCTGATCTATTTCCTAATTTGGAAAAACGGAATTAATAATCTCTATCTTATATGGTTTTGGGGAAGTTTAATGAAATAATGACATTTAATTGCTTAACATTAGTGTCTGACCCGTAGCAAGCTCTAAATAAATACAGTCCATTATTACTGCATTGCATGAGGGCTGAGAAGGACTCTCCACATTGGTGAAACCTGTATGAGGAGTCTGTAGTTCTGAGTATCATAATACCCACCTCATAGGGTTATCCTGAGAGTTAAGTGAAAGTTCTCGCATGTGAACAATGTCTGACACATGGTAAGTGCTTAATAAATGTAAGCCTTTGTTATCATCATTAGCCTTTGTTACCTCAGTGTTTATCATAGTAAGTCTTACTTTAAGATAAAGTGGGGTATAATGACTTCAAGGACTCTTAGTTGTACCAAATTCTGTGTTGAATCAGAATTGATTGCCTATGTTGTTGTTACCTAGGGTCTGTTGTTCAAAATACTGCAAGAATTTAGCATAATATTAGAAAATAATAGATGTTCAAAAGATACTATTTGATAAACAGGAGAAATTAGGTTTGATTTGAATACCTAAAGTTCTTTATTCATAAAGATCTAGACTTGGGCTATTATGTACTAGTTCCATGTGACTACTGAACACGTGAAGTGTGGCTAGTCTGAATGGAGTTCCTCTATAAGTGTAATACATGAGGCTTTAAAGACTTTATATGAAAAAAATGTTAAAAGTTTCATTAATAATGTTTTATACTGATTAGACATTGACATGGTAATATTTTAAATACATTGGTTTAAATAGATTCTTTAAATTAATTTTACCTGTTTCTTTTTATGTTTTAAATGTAGCTACTAGAAAATTTAAAATTACACATCCATCTCCCATTGTGGTTTGCATTATATTTATATTGAACAGTGTAAATCCAAGCCATTTTATAGTTCAAATGTTGACAAAATATTGTGGCTCATCTTATAATTGTACAATGTAAGAATGGCCTTTTTGGGGGGAGACAAACCATAAGAGACTCTTAAGCAGAGGAAACAAACTGAGGGTTGCTGGAGAGAGGTGGGGGGATGGGGTAACTGGATGATGGGCATTAAGGGGGGCACATGATGTAATGAGCACTGGGTGTGATATAAGGCTGATGAATCACTGACCTCAACCTCTGAAGCCAATAATACATTATATGTTAACTGAGTTTAAATTAAAAAAAAAAAAAGAAGAATCGTCATTTTGCACCTTAAATAGTAGCAAAGTTTTTTCTTGAAAATTTGATGTCAGTTGTTTTTATACTACTTGTCTGTTGAAGCCACTTTCTAAAATTATTCTGTAGCAAGCCATAATTTTAAGGGGGTAGAGTTTTGGTCATCTAGTTTCAGTGTGGGGGTTTTTCTTTTAAGATTTGTATTTTAAGTAATCTCTACGCCCAAAGTGGGATTCAAACTTACAACCCCAAGATCAAGAGTCCCATGCTCTACCAACTGAGCCAGCCAGGTCCTCCTGGTTCTAGTTTTGTTAATTGATTATACCTTGTTGTAGTTTAAATGTGTTATTTTGTAACAGAAACAAAATTTATAGTAGTTTCCACTGAATTAAAGAATATATAAAATGAGAGTGTCCCCCAAAACTAACAAAAAAACAACACACAAATGAATAATGTTACAACTATATAAATGATCTTAAAGGGGAGTCAGTGGCTGAAATTAGGTGATAAGTCTGAAAACATTATCAATGAGACTTTGATTAATTTATATGAATAGAATATTGCTTTCAGTCATACCCAGCAATAATGCAGATTGCAGGTTACCATGTCCTAGACAATATTCCATATTAATTTGTGAATCCAGTGCATTTTTACAAAAAATAATTGTACATAAGATGCACATCCCCAAATCCCCATCAAGTAGACAGTATGTTTAATAACAGGATAACCTTTTAATGAATTAATTTAGTTCACTTTTGAAATGAAAAATTTTACAAAATAATGTGTTAGTGACTTTAAAAATGTCTTATGAATGCACCTGTTTGGCCATGCATATATGTGCTTTTGAGGAGGTTATAAAATGAAGAGCACTTGCCAGCTAAGAGTAGAGAGAAACTACAGTTACTTTATAGAGATCTTGCAAACAACATTTCAGAAACTTTCTAAGCACCCAAAATAGCTTTCTGTAAAGAGATAATAAGCACCAATCTGCTTTAGTTTAGGATTTGTAATTCACAAAATAAAGCAAATGAAACATCACCTCTTCCATCCTTCTTTGTTCTTACAGGATTTTAACAATCTGATCTCCTCCAAATTTACAAATGAATTGCTTTTCCAAAGTTCATTTATAAGTCGTCATTTTCTTCTTGCAGTGTAAAGAGTGTTAGGTTCTAAAACTAACCTGCTAACCCTGCTGTGGTGCTAAAACGGTATGCATTTACAATGAACCACACAGATGCCACATAATTAATTAAGAGGTTGCTACAAAACTGAATATAATCTTTAAAATATGTCTGGAAATCCATGCTTGAAGAAAAGCAGTTTTTAATTAGCAATTGAAGAGAGGAGAGGAGGGACTTCTATGGACATTCCGAAAACTGCTTTGGGAACTTTGAAGGGTCTTAGACGTTAATGGCAAAGGTTCTTTATGACATCTAAATGTTTGACTGCTTATCACTGACAGGCGTATGTCCCCCGCCCGCCCCCCATTACTCTTACACTCAGTAGTTGTGATGAGGTTCCTCTGTGGCTCATGTGGACAGAGGGTGTGGAGGAAGGGATAGAAAGAGAGCAGGACAGTGTAAAGGGATTTCTGAGATGGTTAAGAAGGAGATGAAAGAGAAAAAAAGGAAGTTATTAAAGCGATTGCATGTGAGTAAAAGACAGTAACTGAACTGGGAAGGAAGGAGGAAGAAAGAATATGTGGGACATACTCTATGTGAATGATGATAACAATTCCCATTTACTGAGCTCCCTCACTGTTCAAGGACTGTGCCGAGTGCTTTACACACCTGTAATTGTCACAATTAAAAGCAGTATTAGTCCCACTTTTTTGTGAGAAAACCAAAGCTCAGAAGTTTAGATGTTAGACTGAACCATGTGAAATTGTCATTTTCACCAATCAAACCCACATGAATGTTGGCAATTCCATGTGGTTCAGGACACAGAACTAGTACATTTTGAAATGAGGATTCCAATACAACTATACCTGGGTCCAAAACACTAACTCTTTTTCCTGCTTTCCATACTTCTACACGACATTGGAGGGAAGAGAAAATGAGTTATGGGAGAAGCTTGCATCATACAGGACCCTGTTCTTGCCATAACAGTGGTCCCATTGGGGAAGGAATGACTGATAGCTTTTCAGAGCGAGGTTGAGTGTTGGATAAAGAGCAGGACCAATCATTTGAATGCAGAGATTATTTGAATGTCTGCTATTTGTATCTTGAAAGTTGTCTACATTAAATACTTTATATGTATTAAAAGAGTTAATCCATATAGTGAAGGCCATTTCTACAATAGCATGCTTACACTGTAAAATGCTTTAGATACATGGTAAACATTTTAATCTCTCCTCACCCTTCGAAAGACTTATCGGTTATCAATAGTGAGTGTCTTTAAGCAAACTACTCAATTCCAACTGGCTCTAAGTTTTAGCAAACAGCATCCCAACAATGAGATGAGTTCAATCGATGACATTAATGTCTCGTGAAGGGCCTTCTTTGTAGGCCTTTTTATTGATTTTTATATTTACGTGTCCCCAAAGATTTCATTCCTGAGCTGAAACCTCTACCCATCAATAAATGTACCTCCATCTGTTGTTCTGGGCTTACTTGTCATTCTTCCTGGACATTATCACAGCATAGACATTATTCTTGCACACATTACCACCTTCAAAGTTGGACCCTGCTTTTTTCCTCCCTCCCTTTTCCTCTTCCTGACTTCAGCCTTGTAGAGCAAACCTGTGAGAGGAATTGCTGATTGGACATGAGCCCCAATACTTGAGTACATAGTGGGAAGGACCGGAGGTGGTGATGGAGGAGACATGCTACTAGGTTTGCAATTCCTACTTCTTAGCAATGTGCCCCAAAAGGAAACATTTGTCACTTTGCTTGCAGCATGTCCTGAATGTCCTTTGATGAACACTGTTTTCTCCCCACTAAGTAGGTAAGTTTGGCCAGTGATCCCCAAAATGGCTTTTGAGAAACATTAGTCCTATTAAATGCTCTTCAAAGAAAGGATTCACACAGTTTCAGAAAGATATCTGCATTTCCATGTTCATTGCAGCACCATTCATAATAGCTGAGACATAGGAACATCAATAGATAAATGGATAAAGAAAATGTAGTGTGTGGGGTCACATTTATATATGTGTGTGCATGTATACTTATATATTAAATTTATAACATAGACCAATGGGACAGAATAGAGAACCCAGAAATGGACCCTCGGCTCTTTGGGCAACTAATTTTTGACAAAGCAGGAAAAAACATCCAGTGGAAAAAAGACAATCTTTTCAATAAATTGTGCTGGGAAAATTGGACAGCTATATGCAAAAGAATGAAACTTGACCACTCTCTCACACCATACACAAAGATAAACTCTAAATGGATGAAAGACCTCGATGTGAGACAGGAATCCATCAAAATCCTAGAGGAGAGCATAGGCAGCAACCTCTACGACATCGGCCACAGCAACCTTTTTCATGACACATCCCCAAAGGCAAGAGAAACAAAAGATAAAATGAACTCCTGGGACTTCATCAAGATGAAAAGCTTCGGCACAGCCAAGGGAACAGTCAAAAAAACTAAGAGGCAGTCCATGGAATGGGAGAATATATTTGCAAGTGATACTACAGATAAAAGACCGGTATCCAAGATCTACAAAGAACTTCTCAAACTCAATACACGAGAAACAAATAAACAAATCATAAAATGGGCAGAAGATATGAACAGACACTTTTCCAAGGAAGACATACAAATGGCTAACAGACATATGAAAAAATGTTCAAAATCATTAGCCATCAGGGAAATTCAAATCAAAACCACACTGAGATACCACCTTACGCCAGTTAGAATGGCAAAAATAGACAAGGCAAGAAACAACAATTGTTGGAGAGGATGTGGAGAAAGGGGATCCCTCCTACATTGTTGGTGAGAATGCAAGTTGGTACAGTCACTCTGGAAAACAGTGTGGAGGTCCCTTAAAAAGTTAAAAATAGAGCTGCCCTATGATCTAGCCATTGCACTACTGAGTGTTTACCCCAAAGATACAGACATAGTGAAGAGAAGGGCCATGTGCACCCCAATGTTCATAGCAGCATTGTCCACAATAGCTAAATCGTGGAAGGAGCTGAGATGCCCTTCAACAGATGACTGGATTAAGAAGCTGTGGTCCATACATACAATGGAATATTACTCAGCTATCAAAAGAACGATTTCTCAACATTTGCTGCAACATGGACGGCACTGGAGGAGATAATGCTAAGTGAAATAAGTGAAGCAGAGAAAGACAATTATCATATGATTTCTCTCATCTATGGAATGTAAGAACTAGGAAGATCAGTAGGAGAAGAAAGGGATAAAGAAAGGGGGTAATCAGAGGGGGGAATGAAGCGTGAGAGACTATGGACTCTGAGACACAAACTGAGGGCTTCGGAGGGGAGGGGGGTGGGGGAATGGGATAGGCTGGTGATGGGTAGTAAGGAGGGCACGTATTGCATGGTGCACTGGGTGTTATACGCAACTAATGAATCATCGAACTTTACATCAAAAACCAGGGATGTACTGTATGGTACTAACATAATATAATTTAAAAATACTTTAAAAATAAATAAATAAATAAATAAATAAATAAATAAATAAATAAATAAATAAATTTATATATATTATATATATATAATATATATATAAATATATACACAATGGAACATTATTCATCCATTAAAAAAAAAGAGAGAGATCTTGCTACTCCCAACAATATGGATGGACCTTGAGGACATTCTGCTAAGTAAAATAAGTCAGATAGAGGAAAACAAATATTGTATCATCTCACTTATATATGGAATCTGAAAAAGCCAAATTCATAGAAACAGAGTAGAATGGTGGTTGCCAGGGGTTGGAAGTGGAGTAAACGGGGAGATGTTGGTAAAGGATACAACCTTCCAGTTATAGGATGACTAAATTCTGGGGATCTAATGGACAGCATGGTGACTATAGTCAACAGTACTGTACTGTATACTTCGAAGTCAGTAAGATCTTTAATGTTCTCAACATACACACACAAAAGGTCATTAGTAAGGTGATGGAGGTTATCCTTACTGTGATAATTATTTTGCAATATAACCATGTATCAAGTTGTCATGTTGCATACCTTAAATTTACACAGTGTTATATGTCAATTATATCTCAATAAAGCTGGACAAATAAATATCATAATGAGAGACGGGGAAAAAATAAGGAATTCAAATACTGTTGAGAAACAATTTACTGGCATCCTTCACAATGTACTTGAATGGCAAAGCTCTGATAAATCTGTTTAGCATATTCTTCCCTCAACTTCCTAGTGTTAATATCTCATAATACTTATATTTAACTGTAAGACCAGGAAAAACTAGGAACTGTCACAGATTTAAGGAAACAAAAGGGGCATAATAATTAAATGCAGTGTGGGATCCTGGTTCAGATTCTGGAACAGAAAAAGGACCTTAAAAGAAAAATTGTTGAAATTTGAATAAGGTCTGTAGTACAGTTTAAAGTATTATAAGATATTAACACTAGGAATCTGAGGGTAGGTTGTACATTAACTGTATAATTTTCTGTCAATCTGAAATTAGTTCAAAATTAAAAATTAAAAAATAAAGATAGCACGAAAACAAAGAAAAAGAAATGATGAGACTGAGAAATTCCACCACTAACCTATAAAAATACAGTGTGGGGGCACCTGGCTGGCTCAGTTGGTAGAGCATGTGACTCTTGAACTCAGAGTTGTGAGTTCAAGCCCCATATTGGGCATGGAGCCTACTGGAAAAAAAAAAATTAAAATAGTATGATCCATGAATATGAGTCATAAATGTCATTTTAAATTTGCTAGTAGTCAAATTAAAGGAAGTAAAAAGAAATGGGTGAAATTGATTTTAATAGTACCAAAAACATGATCATTTCAGCATGCACTCAATATAGAAAATTGCTAGTGAGATCTTTTCTATTCTTTTTTGTCCTAAGTCTTCAAAATCCAGTATCAATTCAGACTAGCTCCTTTTCAGATTCTCAATAGCCACATGTGGCTGATGGCTACCACATTCTCTGTGCATCTTTTATTCCTGCTCCTTTCTACAAGGGTTTTGTTCTTTCCCACTATAAAGTCCTCCTTCCTTCCTTCCCTCCCTTATGAGCATTAATATGTTTCAGGCATTGTTCTATGCACAAAACTGACAAAAATTCTCAGCTTCCTGGAGCTCCCATTCTCAAGAGGACGTGATTGACATAAACAGTAGCTATAGTAAATAAGTCGATTATATAGTAATAAGGTAAGAGCTATGGGGTTGAGGGGACAGAGCTGGGTAAAGTGACTCAGATGTGCTGGAGGTAGGAAAGTTAACTGAGGCAAGGTCTACATTTGAACCCAGCTCACCTTTGGTTGCATTCTGATTCTTAACATTTTTAGTTTCAGGAGACTCTCTTGAATGGAGGGAACAATGAGCAAGTAAAAATGATGCCCTGCTTTTACTTATTTGGTACTTAATAATGAGTCAAGTCCAGCTCAGCCATAGACTAGACACTCGACTGTTGTTTCTCAACATCTGGTTTAAAGGAGGTGATAGCATTCTGAATGGTCAGCCCTGCAGCTAAACAAAACAGAAATAGGAATGAGCTACATTGTGAGGATAAGAGTATTTCAGCAGAAAACAGAGGGTTTTGAAACTATGCCTCCCCCTGCAATTTTTTGATGTCAGTCTGGAAAGGTTTGATCAATAAAGTTTGATTCTTTCCTTGAAATTTGAATAATTGCCTACAGCCTGGTGAATTTAACATCTTAAAAATTGATTACTTCTCTGTAGGAGAGCTGAGTTTTGTTGACTTTCTTTGTAATAGAGTGCAAGGTTCCTTGTTTGTTTTTTAAACCTCTGGGCAATGATGGCTACGCATTGAAATGCCTCCCATTCTCAGTTCCTTATGCTCTGGGATATTAGAATAGAGTGGCAGTCAGAAATATGTGTAAGTAATCCCGCACCTCTGCTTTTCAGAATCTGAGATAACCTTTAACAAGTTAAAGGCATGACAGGGAGAGAGAGACAGAAAGAGAATATGTATTTGTCCTGCACCTGATTATGCAAGGTGCCTTTTGGAATGTGTGTTATTGGGCCTAGCCCCAGATCTCCAAATTCCAAATCTTGGGAAGGAAGGGAAGAAGGGAGAAACCTGAGAATCTGGGTGGTTAACAAGGTTCCTGAGTGATTCTTATGTCCTTTGGGTATTGAGAATCATGGACCCAGTCACCAGAAAGGCCCACTTTGAATCCTGATGCCTCTGCTCCCTGGCTAGGGGTGTTCAGATGGTCTCTTTCAGAGAAGTGACACTGAACTGCCCCATGCATGTTGGTGGGTTCTCTGTCCATGAGGCCTTGTCACAAAGAGAAAACAAGGGAATTCAGATCCAGCGTACTGCATCCCGCTGTGCCAAGTCCAGTAGGAGAATTCTTTGGAGTTCTTAATTGTGACATTTTAACAAACTGTTCTGTTCCCATTTTTTAAATGCAGTTGGAGTCAAGGCTGCTTTTGTCTCTTTGTTTTGCTAAGGGAAACACAGGCATTTCTTTGTGCTCCTTTTCTTTTAACTTGGATTCCCATGATGCACGTATTTGTAGTCTGAAGATGCGAGAAAGAGAATTAGGACAAACTTGTGCTTTCAAGGCCTGCCATGCAGACCCAGACAGGGCCATGTCAGGTCTGCGGAGATGAGCCAGCAAGTTCTTTGTCTCTCTGAGCATAGGCCTTTTATCATCCACGGTCCCATCTAAATAGCTTTCTTAAAGGATAAAGTATATTATCAGGGTCTAAGAAGCAACTTGTAATTATGGGCTCTCCAATGGACTCATGGACTATTTAAAAGCACCAAATGAAAGAGAAACACATGAAGTTTCTGCTCCTTAAGCTGAACCTTGGAGCCCTGGATGAACTTACTTTTAATGTAACAGTCTCTTATTTTTTTCTTCACTTTTAAAATTACAGAAGTAGTATATGTCGTTATACAATATTCATGCAATACAATTAAGTCAAAAATGAAAGCTACCGCGTATCAGCCACTCCAATTCTATTACCTGCAATTCTAGATTTTTCTAGACATATATAAATACATATGAAACACACACACACACACAAGTAATTAGGACTCTTTAAATTGTAAATGGGAGAAACAATTCAAAAATGTTTTAAACAGATGGGAGAAATCTCTTCACTTACACAATCATACTGAAGTGAGGTGCATCGGCTTCAGGAATGGCCAGATCAAGGAGCTCCAGCAGGGTGGTTTCGGTTTCTCTCATTTCTCTATCTCTTGGGAATGCCTCATTTTTTCCTCCTCAGTGGGCTTTCTCCATGTGTTAGACCTGGATTTACTCCAGATTTGGGACAGAATAATGCCCACCCTCCTCCAAAGTCATTGTCATCCCCTAAACCTACAAATATGTTGCCTGACACGGCAAAGGAGAATTAAGATTGCAGATGGAATTAAAACTGTTAATCAACTGACCTTAAACTATGGATGTTATCCTGGATTTTCTGGGTGGGCCTGAAGGAATCACAACGGTCCTTAAAGGTGAAAGATGTAGGTAGCAGAGTTAGAGACAGAGAAGGGGATGTAACAATGGTAGTAAGGTTGGAATGATGGAATGTGAGAAAGATTTCAACTGCTGTTGCTGGATTTGAAGATGGAGGAATGGGACCATGAGCCAAGGAAGTGGACGGTCTGTAGGAAGAGCTAGCTAGATGAGGCAAAGACATGGTTTCTCCTTGTAGAGACTCCAGAAGGGATCACAACCTCACTGACACCTTGAAATTTCTGTCATATTTCTCACCTACAGAATGATGAAATGATAACTTTGTGTTCTATTGGGTCACTACGTTTGTGCAGCCATAGAAAACTATCAGAGCCTAACAGGCAAGAGACTTTTTCTCCTCAAAATCCAAATTTTTAAAAATCTTTGGAAGACTTCTGACTAGCCAGCTTGGTTTGCACCCTACTCTTCATCCCATCACCGTGGTTAGCAGAATAGGACATTATGATTGTCTAGATCAGGATACTCTTTATGACAGAGAAACGGGATTAAGAGACTGATGGACAGTCCCCCTTCTCAGAATCACATAACTGACATCAGAACAGAGAAATTCCCTGAAAGGAGGATTGTGTGGGTTTGTTGTTTATAGTTTGTTTTTTAAAAAATGGGTTAATGACATGTATTTTGTTCTATAATCTGCTTAATTATCTTTTCAACATATTTTGGAGATATTTCCATTTCAGTTCACATAGGCCCTACTTTGTTCTTTGTAGTAGCTGCATGTTCTTCTTTTGGGTAGATGAACCAAATTTATTTAACCAAGTCTCCTGTTGATGGACACTTAGGTTGTTTCCAATCTGCTTACAAAGAAGACTGAACACTATATCTTTCCATATTCTCTATGCATGTTACAGGACGTTTTTGTTTTTGCTCAATGTTGGTAATATGATGGAAAGAGAGCAAGGACAAATGTAGTAGGTTGAATAGTGCCCCCCCACACACAATATGTCTACGTCCTAACCCCCAGTACCTGTGAATGTGCCCTTATTTGGAAATACGGTCTTTGCTGATGTAATTAAATGTCTCGAGATGAGATCATTCTGGATTTAGGGTGGGCCCTAAATCCAGTGATGAGTGTCCTTATAAGATACAAGAAAGGAGAACACACAGAGACACAGGGAAAGGCCATGTGAAGATAGAGGCAGAGATTGGAATGATGCCCCCACAAGTCAAGGAATGCTAAGAATTTCTGGCAGCCACCAGAAGCTAGGGGAGAGGGAGGGAATAGATTCTCCCGTAGAGCCTCTGGAAAAACCGATCCTGCTGATACCTTGATTTCTGCTTTTGAGCCTCCAGAATTGTGACAGAGTAAATTTCAGTTGTTCTAAGCCACCCAGTTTATGGTAATTTGTTACGGCAGCTCTAGGAAGCTAATACATAGGTTTCGAAGGCAACTGATTCTGTATGCCTGACTTTGGCTTGTGGCCAACTCCCAGTCACCTGGAAAGACAAGACATGGCAAGTCAGATCATATAAAGCTGTGTAGCATACAGAAGTTGTTTTAATTTCTATTTCTTGTGAATGTGCTTTGTGATTTTCATTTTCTAGTGCCATTTTGTCTAAACAATGACAAAATTAGTTTACACTTCGAAGTCAGCTCCCAATGGATATGTGGAAGGGAGGCAGACCCAGTGTAATACAAGAGGCAAAGCAAAGTGAAGGCGTAGGCGGAGTATTTCTCCCCAGTGATCCACAGCATCAAAGACCTTTAGTGGTTGTGCATAAGGGAAATGAGTAAATAAAGCAAGGAGAGAAGGGAGGGGGAGGAAGGAAGGAAGGGGGGCAGGGAGAGACTGAGGGAAAAAGGACAGATAAAATAAACCATGATTATGACAAGTGAGGAACCTTTGAATGCCCCATAGGGCATCTTACAAAAATGAATCCCTTTATATTTAATTCATAAACATGGCTGAAAATGCTCCTCATGTGTTTGGTGTCCACTGCAGTGACACAATCTGGCCAGTCCTGATATCTGTTTCAAGTCAGATATCAGAAATGCAGTGAGCAATATTCCAAGCAGAGAGCTAGGAATCTGATACTTTTTGATCAGTAAAGCACCAAAAAAAAAAAAAAAAAAAAAAAAAAAAAGGCAATAAGGCTATGTGCATGCAGGTATGATCAAAGTACACAGGTATGTTTACTGCCTTGCACTTTTTCTCATCTGCCTTCTGACATGTGTGAATTTGGGGCCAGGAAGTTTACACTTGGTAATTTGCAGCTGTATTTTAACTACAGGTCTGCATGTTTTGGTGGGAAAAAAAAAAGAGAGAGAGATGTTGAGATGCCTATACAGGGTGGGCAGTGTATCACTGCATACCTTTAAACCTGCTGAAGGAGACAGAGTAAGTCATAGAAAGTCATGGAAAATGGAGCAACTCTAAAAAATTTCTACATCTTATACCTGCTGAAGTGTACCCACTTTGGCTTTCAACTTTTCAGTATATAAATGGCCTTGGGTCCTGACACTCCCACTTCTGGATTTCCCTCCCCTCATCAAGGCGTATTGCAAATACCACCCTCCCTTTCTAACCCAGAAAGAACTTCAAAGGAACAGCTCACACATCTTACTAAGTTGGAATAGTTAATATATCTTGTAGGAGGAGGCCATTTGGAGCCAGTAATTAAGTGAAGAAGTAAACCTGTGTTCACAAGAACTGGATCAACCCGGTTCCAAATAAGCTTCCCCCCCCCCCCCACCGCCAAGCATTTTCCCTGAGTTCCTGATAAATAACCTTCTGCTGTTAGGATGCCTGAGACTTGCTCTTTTGATAGCCTCTGATGTGCTTGTTTCTCAGTGCATTTAAATTTGATCACAGGGCAGGGGCTGGCTGTCCTCTATGGCTTCCCCCAAGAATGTGAATCTGTGATGTATGTTTAATGTTTTCCCTCTGTTACAGAGATAAATGTCATTGGTAATTCTGATTGGCAAGCCCGATGTTTAAAGCTTGTGAAATTATGTGAGTCCCAGGGTCACAGGAATTGTTCTTCATTCAAATATTTACAAAGCATAATTAAATGGATTAATGATGTGGGGTTCTAGAACCAATAAGGTTTTGTAAAAATTTTGAGCAGCTTTCCCTGCCTCCATTTCTACTAATTTTCCCCCTTCTCTTTTTGATTTGTGATTTCTGCTTTCAGCCCTCAAAACCTTTATGAGCTTATTATGATATTTCCTTGCACTGAGTGTCTCATTTGGCCCCTCCCATTACTACCCCTCTGTTGATTTCCTCTTCTCTGTATCCAGAGGCCCCCTCATGCTTCTCAGATTAAATCTTCCACTCTCGTCATTGTCCTCCTCATTTTGCTTAATTAGATAATTTCAGAGACAGCTTTGAAGACCCTAGGTATTGCCCCAGTGCTAAATGGGATAGTTATAACTATTAATTGGAAGACTGGCATCAATATCATCAACTTCTCTCTTCTTTTTCCCTGTCCTAGCTGTCTGGGTATGAATAATGAAAACAGTCTTTTCTTAAATGGAAAAATTATAATATAGTTGAGTTCTTTTCCCTAAGTTTCCCATTAATGGAATTGAGGCATATCTGTGTGCTTTTGGCCTGGATAAAGGAATAGGGAAGGTTAAGACATGGTAATATGTATTGTGAATGATCAACATCTTTGATATTTTTTTAAATGAATTCTGTTTTTATTACCAAACCAACACAAACTTTTTGTAGAGAATTTGGTTAATTCAGAAAAGCACACAGATGAAAAAAACATATCATGTGTGTTTTCACCATACATACTTGTGTGTACATATGCATGTGTGTGTATGTTATATTCATATTAATTTTTTTACACACAAAAAAGGGTCAACCTGAACATGTTTTCTAACTTATATCTTAAGCTTAATGCATTGTGGACATTTAAATTAATTTTTTTACATCAACATGACCATAGAGCCCCCCTTTATACAGATTTAACTAGTGCCCTATGAATAAGTATTTGGGTTCCAATCAACAATTAGTCCAACAATTAATTGTACTAGTATAAACAATGCTGCAGTCAACATCCTCTATGCATAGCCATGATAGTTTTTTTTTAAATAATTATTTCTTCAACAACAATTTCTGAAGTTAGATTTGCTGTTTAAAGAGATGAAATTTTAGTGAGCATTAGGTATACAGGAAAACACCCTCCCAAAATTGAACTAACTCATGCTGTTGTCTTGATTTGGGTTAGAAGAGAACATTCCGTGTCAAAGAAGCTCTTTCCCGGTCTTTGCTCACCTTGGACGACAAACATTGGATTAGTCTTTTTTCTGGCTACATGTATTTTGGAAAGGTCAAAGACCATGACCTTTCCTCCCTGCTAAAACTCCCTTCTAGCACTCAGTTTTTCAGTTCACTATGTCAGAGCGGAGTTCCAAAAAACCATAATTAGACAGCATCTCACTTAATTCTATTTATCTTCTCTCAATTTTTTCTTTTTTTAATATCAATTTGGTATACATTTGCCTTTCCAAGTGTTGTTAGAAAGCAACTTTTATTTTACAAGTAGTTCATGTTTTCATTAGAATCCTTAACGTATTCAAATATTCTTCTCTTTTTACCTAACAATATAATATATATTCATGAAACCTTTGAGTAGTATTGTCTATGGGATGTCATTTAACGTTCCTTACAAAATCTGTTTATAAAAGCAAGACCTGTTCGTTCAGGGAAGTTAACATTCTTTTTTTTTTTTTCTTTTCTTTTTTTTTTAAGATTTTATTTATTTATTCGACAGGACAGAGACAGCCAGCGAGAGAGGGAACACAAGCAGGGGGAGTGGGAGAGGAAGAAGCAGGCTCATAGCGGAGGAGCCTGATGTGGGGCTCGATCCCAGAACACCGGGATCACGCCCTGAGCCAAAGGCAGACGCTTAACCGCTGTGCCACCCAGGCGCCCCAGGGAAGTTAACATTCTGACTCAAAGGGAAAATGCCTGAGGGTCTCAGAGTGATCTACCTACCTGTGTCTAGACTGAATGCTGAAGTAGAATTCTGACATCTCTAGACCCAGATGTTTTATACACCAAACAGTGGACTGGATGAGCTCATCTCCATAAACTGAGAGCTCTAGCAAACATGAAGACACCATGGCATAGGGAGTATAAGCACAAATAGACAGCTTTAGAACCAGTCTTACCTCAAAGTCCCAGTTTCCTTTTCATTGTGATGGGGAGACACTAATATTTATTTGGAGAATCACTGTGATGGTTAAATGAGCTAATATGCTTTCAAGTGCTTTATAAGGTGCTTGGCACATAAATTACATCTCAATGTATGATTATGGAGGAAAAGGTATTTTAAGAAGCAGAGAAAATCCTACATTAAGTGAATTTGTACTGGAAATGCATAAAAGGGATATAAGAACTGATTTTCCTAATATAGAAATCCTTTTTTCTTTACTATAAAAAGTGCTACAAAGAATCTAGAACCTTCCTAAACTTAATTTTAAACAATTACAGCAGAACTTCTCTACTTCTTATAGAACCATGTTCTCCCCCACCCATTTGAGAATCTGATAGAGCTTTGAATTCTCAATAGAAATATGCACATTCACATCACATTTTGCATTCTGGAATACCAACCTATACCAGGTGAAAACTGCCCCCAAACATAGAGATTGTAGGCCACTCTGATTTATCTAAACAAAGTCAGAAAAGAGAGGTTATGGCCATCTTGGGGCTGCAGATGTCTATACCTGACTTCTGAATTGGAGATTCTAATCATTACCATATGCTGGATACATTCTATGCCCTTGAGCACTCATAACATAGAAAGGAAGACAAATTGGGAAATAAATAAGTATGGTGCAGTGTGGCAAATGTGACAATAAGTGCATGTACTGAAAGGAATGATTTCATGGGGGTGGGGTACAAACATCACAAAAACAACTCCTACCTACTTCCTCTGATTTCACAAGTACAGCGGTGGTCCCCGGGTCTTTCAGAATCTTGGGAGATTCAGTGGACCATGTGGCATACATTATGTCAAGATTGAAGTCCCAGATTAGAGGGAACTCACAGAATCACCCATGTTCTGTCCCTCAAGTCCATCCCCCTTCTCTATAGGAGATACATGAAGCAGGCGAGTGTAGGTGAATGGAAGCTTGTCAGAAGACATGCCTTCACCCTCTGCTTGGCAAGTGTGAGCTTATCTGTAATACATTATAATGTCTGTGATTCCCCTGCCAAACCTTGAAATCTCTGAATTTTGATTCCAAATATCCAGAGGAGGGAATGGACACACTTCACCTTGCACACATAGTCTTGTTTATGGAGGGCTCTAATAGTGTTCCAGCCCTGCTTATTCAACAAAGGGTTCTAAATTGTATGTCATCCTTGCTCAGGGGCCATGCTAATCTTCTCTGTATCCTTCCAATTTTAGTATATGTGCTGCTGAAGCGAGCGCAAAGGGTTCTAACTTGGACAAGCAAGAAAGAGAGGGTACTAAGGAAATGGCCTGGCCATTCAGTTACACTCAAGTGATATGGGAGCAAAATTAGAGTGATTTCTTCCACTTCCAGGGGCATTGCTAACTCCGTTAGCATAAGCCCATTGCTGCTTAGTATTTTCCCTTACACACACCTAAATTCCAATCATTGCCTTTTAGCACCTGCAGCCTTGGGCAAATTACCTAATAAGTTAACATGTACTGAGTGCTGACTGTATATGTGGTAGTGTTCTTAGTGTTTTACATATGTGGATTTGGCCCACCCTCCCAGCTCTGTGAAGAAGAAATTGTCATCATCATCACCATCATCATCATTAGATGTTGCTCAGGATCACAGCAAGTGGGTAGAGCTGAAAACAGAGTCTAGGCTGTTAGCCCCAAAGCTCATTCCCTCATGCACAGGGCTATGGTGCCTGTGGAACAGCAAGTCAGTTTCAACTTTTGTAAAAATGGCATGATGCTGACCATTCTTCAGGGTAGTGGTAGGATTAAATAAGATTGGTTTTGGCAGTCAAATAGTATCAATTAATAGGGTCCTTGCCCATGAAGGGAATCTTTTTGGAAGAATCTACAGGTGTAGAAGGCAGGCTGGCCACAGATAGTGCATTGTCACACACCACTGACCAAGGCAAGTGAATCCACAGTGCTTTTTACTTATTCTCTTTTTCTCCTCTTTCTGCCTTCGGTTCTCTTCTGTACTACTTGCAAGTGTCTGTTTAAGTTGGTTAAAATGATGGCCTTTCATTTTCTTGTGGTCTTCATTTCTGGCTCTTTGGATCATTTTTAGTCAACAAATGAGTTGGCTTTCCCAAAACTGCCTGGGTTGACATTTTTTGTTTGAATTGCAATATGTTCTTCCAAAGGTGAATGATCAGGAACTATTGTCTGCAAGTCAACAACACGCTCAGAGGCAGAGCGCCAATGCAGTTTTGTTTGTTGCTTTAATTACTGTGTGTGTGCTTAGGTTTTTTGGATTGCAGTTATTCTCGTTAAAAAGAATTGAATGCACTTAAGTAACTCTTCCATAAACATTGTTTGAGCCCTACATAATCCAAGGCTAGCCCTGAAGCAAAGAGCAAGGGACTACCAGATAAATCAGAACTGGGATTAGATCCTAGCAGGGGCAGTTAGTAGAAGAAAGACAACAGGCTGAGAAAGCTGCATAAGACAAAGAGCTACCATCTATTAGAAAGGTGAAGGTAATGGGCTGTGGTGGTTTAGAAAGGAGAGAGATTTCTTCCTTCAGGAATGATCGTGGAGGGCTTTCTAAAGGTGGTAGCAATTGAACAGGACCTTGAAGGACATAGAGAATGTGGACTATGGTATGGTAAACCAGAAAGGGTGAAGGACATCCCAGCTCTGCAGAACGTATCTGGAGAGTAGCATATGATTATAGAGACTTTAAGAAGAAGGTTAATTTTTTTAAGATTCTATTTATTTATCTGACAGAGAGAGAGAGAGAACAAGCAGAGAAAGAGGCAGAAGGAGAAGCAGACTCCCCGTGGAGGAGGGAGCCTGATGCAGGATTCGATCCCAAGACCCTGGGATCATGACCTAAGCTGAAGGCAGACACTTAAGTGACTGAGCCACTCAGGAGCCCCAAAAGGTTAATTTTGATAAAGAAAAAATGACTTCATTTGCTGAGGAAATACATAAGGAATTAATCAGATTAACAGCTCTGAATTCATTTCTCACTGTTCTTCTCTGGCTCACAATTCCTCCAATACACTACCGCCTCAGGGCCTTTGCACTTGCCATTCCCTCTGATCTGAACATTTTTCCTGGATTTTTGCTTGGCTGGTTCTTTTTGTCTTTCACATCTCAGTTCAAATAACCCCGCTTAGAGAGAGCCTGACCTCTGTCATGAGGTTGCTCTCCCTTACTGCCCCATTCATGCTACCTCCTCATCCACCCACACACATACACCTCCTCGGCAGTCACTTACTGTGACAGCATCCTTGTTTGTTTCGTAGTACTTTCCATACTGTCTTGTTTAATACTCTATGCCTGGCACAGAGAATCTCAACTCCAGTATATTCCTAACCCATGCATCTACATCACATCAGAACACTAGTTTTCATGCATTCCCAGAGAGCTGAAACTTTTGATTTTTTCCTTCTATAAAAATGGATGTGAAAATGCTTACTTCCCTTCAAGCAGTGGTTCTCAACCTGGTGCACATTAGTATCACTTTGGAGCTTTTGAAACCCCAGGTAATTGAGCCTTAACCCAGAATAATTAAGCCCGAAGCTCTGCAGGCAAGGCCCAGGCCATGTCAATATATTGGTCCCTAGCTGGTTCTCATGGACAGTCCCAATTGAGAACCAATGATTTGGAAGAAGAATGCAAGAGCAGGCACCTTCACTGATGATAGTTCCCTTCCCTGCCTGCTCTGGCAGGGTAGGGGTGGCTAGCAGGACCAGGGACACAGGATTAGCCAGGTCACAAACAAAGATACACAATCTGGAAAGCAGAAGCAATATACACTTCTTTCATTCCACAAAGGGTTAAGGCATGTCTGTCATGTGCTAGGCACTGTCCCGAAGGGGTTCAGAGTTGAGCGAACCAGACAGAGTAGTCGGCATTCTACCCTTTAGGTCCCATAAAATGCTAACCTTCTCTTGGAGACAACATTGCTTGACTGCAGGCTTTGGTCGTGAACCAAGTAGGGTGTTCTAATTAGAAGTCCAAAGGAGTTTTTCCTTAGATCTTCACTTAACCAATGACTTTACATCCCAGAGTGCAATAGTATGTTCTAGAAGTGCCATTCCTTTCAGAATATGATTAAGACTCATTGCCTTGATCCACAAGTCTCATCATGCTCTTGTTTTATGATTTCATGTACCAGCGCCCCTCCTACCCCTTGGTACTCTCCAGCCACACTCTCCTCCATTCCAGGGGCCCCATACGGTCTCTGCTTCCATATGGTTGCACAATTTGCCCTTCCCAGTCTCTGCTCAAATATCACCTCCTTGGTGAAGCCCTCCCTGACCTCTTGATCTAAATAGTACCCTAATTCCTCTCTATCTCTTTGTCCTGCTTCATTTCCTTTATAGCATTTATATATTTATTGTTTATCTCTTCATTTTCTGTTTTCCCTAAGAGAACATAAGCCCAAAGAGAACTGGACCATGTCCTTGTTATTCATTGCCATTCTCCCAGCACCTGGCACACTACCTGGTACATAGTGGATGCACCTTAAGTATTTGTTGAATGAATGAATTTAATAAGGTTTTATTCTCATTATATTCATATGTGTGGTTATCTTCTATTGAGGGCAAGTTGATACTAGGTTTACAATTCGAGGTAAATGGACTGCTTCTTAAATGAGTTATTATAAGGAACGAGGGAATCAATATAAAGAAAAATATGAAATAAATAGAAGCATACATGGTTCATAGATGCGGCATAACTTGTGACAGTGATTAGAGGGTGGCTGACATCTGGGAAACCCTGGTCTAGAGCAGATCAGGAACAAAGAGGAAAGAACAAGCCTGGAAATAAGGAGAATACCATCTGGTCATCCAGATCAGAATGCTGAATGATAGGGGCGCCTGGGTGGCTCAGTCGTTAAGCGTCTGCCTTCGGCTCAGGGCATGATCCCAGAGTCCCTACTGGGAGCCTGCTTCTTCCTCTCCCACTCCCCCTGGCTGTCTCTCTCTCTCTGTCAAATAAATAAATAAAATCTTAAAAAAAAGAAAAGAATGCTGAATGATAGACATCACCTACCCCGACTTGCAATCTTTTGCTATGTTGAGGTCCAATTCCGCTGGCATTTCCTGAGCATCAGCTATGTGCACTGTGCAGTGAGGGGGTAAGCATGATTTAGAATCCAATTCCATCTTCAAAGGGTGAACCTCAGAGATAACCACGGACACCATGATGATAGAAATCAAAATGTGATAAATACAAGAAAAGCCCATAAAGGCCCCAAAAGAGCAGCATTTGTTTCTCCAGAGGCAATCAGGAAATCCTTCTCAAAAAAAGGACAAGTTTGACAGGACCTTGAAAAAAATGGGTGATTTCAATAGGCAGAAATGGGGGCCAAGGCATTCCCGACCAAGAGGACAATTGGAGTAAAGCCAGGCAGAATAGTAGCAGCAAATAATTTGGGGAAATGAGATCACAGGGCACTATGAAAAAAAATCTATGGGCTTTACTGGAAATTTCATGTAGCACTTCCTGTTTGCCTGCTTTCATTTATTATTGTGTCCATGTCCTCACAGAGAGGAGCTTCAGGAAGGTATTTCTGCTTTCAAACAACCAATCTCAAATCCTTTTTCTCTCTGGAAAACCCCATCCTGTCATTTACATTGTAAGCACGCAGGCAGCAATCAACTGCTGCCCTAGATTTGCATTAAAAGGATGCCTGACCTTGATTAAAAGCTCCAGAGGGGAGCCTGGGTGACTCAGTCAGTTAAGCATCTGCCTTTGGCTCAGGTCATGATCCCAGGGTCCTGAGATCAAGTCCTACATTGGGCTCAGCGGGGAGTTTGCTTCTCTCTCTGCCCCTCACCCTGCTCGTGTTCTCTCTCTCTCTCAGATAAATAAATAAAATCTTTTTTAAAAAAACAAAACAAACAAACAAAAGCTCCAGAGAATGGTGGCATTGCTTCCCAGAGTCCTGAGCAGCAGTATGGATAGAAACCTGCTCTCCATCAGCACCAAAAATCCAAATAAATCTACCCTCCGAACCATCAAGGGCCCAGCCAAAGCAAAAAGGCTCTTGATGCAGTCCTTCATCTTAAGAGCGAAAGTATCCTTGAAAAGAGATTTCCCCTGATAGCCAAGTGCAGAAACCTTCCTGCTCCTTCTCCCCAACAACTTCCTGATGGGTAATTAATGTCCTTTGCAAGGTGGTATCCTGCTACTTTGCAGTATTGTGCCCCCCATGTGTAAAGCTCATGACCTCAGTGTCCATTTTTTAAAAGTTAATATGATTTAATGTGGCACTCTATCTTCCCAATGTGCTTCAGAGTTAACATCCTACTTAATTTTATCAAAGGTCTTTGTCTTGAGTTACAGCCTGGAAGAGAAGATTCTAGGGAGGACTTTATGATATTAAGTAATGCATAGAGAAATGAACCACCCTTCCCAGTGGTTTAGAAGCTCTTGCTGGTCCCTAGCTCCCTTCCTACATGCTAATATCTGATTTTGATTTTGAGAAAACATCCACTTGGAAGCTAACAGCAGGAGAGAAATATTCTCTCTCCCTACCCTCACTCCCTCTTGCTCTCTGAATTTAAAAAAAACAAAAATCCATGGAGTCTCCATCTTGATCTCCCTTTGTCATTAACATCTCATTTTAAACCAAAGTGTGTTTCACAGAATGTTAATGGCTGTTACACAACCTCAATTTGGAGCCAAATAAACTTTTGGGAAAACTGAGTTAAACAGTTAAGTAGGTATATTTACCGAGGTCAGGTAATAAAGCCTTTAATGGTGACTCTGCACTATTAATATTCAAGAGGGCTGTGTAATTTGTAGCATTTCCCAAATTTAGTGTTTCCATGGAACCCTTTTTTGATGTAGTGTCTGGAGAGACATGAGTTCATCAACTAGTGTTGAAATAGCAAAAAGAGACCTATCTCTGTGACAGATGCTCAGATGTTCCCCAGAAATTGCAACTCCCAGGGAAGTTACAATTGTTGACTGAAAAACCACTAGGTAGGTCAAGTCACAGGAGTTGTGTTCAACCAGGAGGGGAGGAAGGAGGTCTCCCCACAATTTCCAGTCCACCTTCTCTCTTAATTTTCTCCTGTATATAATGGGGAGTAATAATACCTACCTCTCAGAATTGTTAATAGAATTGTTCAGATGACTAATTTAGAATAATGTAAGTAAAAATGCTCAGCAACATAGCAGAAGGAAGGGAAGCATGCATTCAATTAACAGTAGCTGAAATCCCAAGGTCCTCTAGGGGAGAGCTTCTCAAATTTTACCATGCATATAATCTCACTGGAGTTTGTTATAATGAAGATTCTGATTCAAGAGGTCTGGGATGGGGCCTGAGATTCTGTGATCTGATGCTCCTAGTTGGAGGACCATAATTTGAGAAGCAAGCCTTTCAGAGATACAAAACGAATGAAACAGAGTCTCTAGTTTTAAAGTTATAACATGGAGAGAAATTAGACATGCAGTGAGTTAGCTCAATGGCAAGCAGAGGCTAGTACAAAGAAACCCCTTAGGGAGGACAAGGTTATTCTCACTCACACTAATTCACACTTGCTTTAGAGGGGAGTCAAAGCTGACTTTGAATGATGAGCAGGCCAGGAATCCTGGGTCCTGGCTGTGCCAGAAAGGAAACACATTCATAGAAGTAGGAAAGTATATGATTAACTTAGGACATGCGCATAGTTCTAGGGAGCCCGGAGCTTAATGGTGAAGAGGAGAAGACAGGTGTACAGTGGTCCATGAACCTGCACATCTGTGTCACAGGTGTCAACAAAGCACAGGATATCAGAGTTATAAACAAATGTATTAGTTTCCCAGAGCTGCTATAACAAAATCCCACAAACTGAGTGGATTCAAACAACAGAAGTTTATTATCTTACAGTTCTGGAGTCTAGACATCTGAGATCCAAGTGTCAGCAGAACCATGCTCCCTCTGAAAACTGCAGAAGAATCATTTCTTGCTTCTTCCTAGTTTCTGGTGGTTGCTGGCATTCTTAGGCCTTCCTTGGCTTGCAGCTGCTTCATTCCAGCCTCTGCTTCCCTCATCCTGCCGTGTTCTCCCTGTGTGTCTCTGTTTTCACATGGCCATCTTCTTATAAGGACACCAGCCATGTTGGATTTGGGGTGCACCCTACTCCAGGATGACCTCATCTTAACTAGTTTCAAATAAGGTCACATTCTGAGGTACTGGTGGTTAGGACTTCGACATGTATATTTTTGGAGGACACAATCCAACCCATAATAGCAAATCCGTATGCACTCATTGGGCCCAAGCAATCTCCTGTGCCCTATCAGATAAACTTCAAAAGTAGCCTTTCCCCAATGAGCACTGGGAACAAATGAGGGATCATAGGTCTGAAGACCCTCTGCCTTTTCCATGCTCACCCTTTCCCATGTATGACAAGGGTCTCTAGGACATTCTGAGGGATCACTGAACTAAGCAGAAAATTCAGGACACGGATGCTGGAAAAATAGGACAGCATTAGAATTCCTAATGAAGCCTTCTTTCCTTTTTAAGCCTATTTCTATAGGCATGTTATGTCATTCCCAAGGAGCTTCTGGGAATGTGAGCCCCTCTAGGTTCCTTGCTAGTGTGTGCATACACAGCAGGGTTCAATAAAACAAGAGTTTCCAATGTTTTTCTCCCCAGGTCGATAAGAAGCAGCAACCTTCCTTTCTTTCTCTTTTCTCTTGTCCAATGGAAGACTAATGTAAACTGTCCAGAATGTGAATTTTGTAGATGGGCGGAGAGGTCATTGGGCTACTTATTTGATCAAATTAAACCACTCTCTTAAAAAAACGGAACTTTTAAAAAATAAGTGGCTTTTCCTCTTTCAATTACATTCTCTCTGGCTGGATAGATGAATTCATTGTCACCTAGGTACACAACATTTTGTGTTCCAAATAACACTGCTCCCTCGCATCTTAGAGGTTACCAGCATGAAAGGAACATTTCACGCAAAACCCCTACAAGCAGTAAAAAGTTTTTCAAGCCTGTACTGTCAGATTGATTGCCCGCCCTAGATTAATTCAAAGCACCCTTTCTCTGCTAAAATGAAGAAGAAATTTGGCTTCACTCTGTGGGCAGAAAAAAAGGAAGACGTGGACATAAAGGAATATGAAATGAATATCTTTTTCAAGGCAGCTGAAAACAACTTGCAGGTTCTATCCTTGCTACTGTGTCCATTTAAAGAAAATATGCCCAAGCAGCTCCTTGGAGCTGGTTGTTAATTTTAAACTATATTTAAAGCCTGCTAAAAAAACACAGTGGCCCCAATCTAGGCCACGGTCAGTTGTCATTTAGTCCCACTGACTAAAATGGTACAAACACCAGGCTCCAGACATATTAGGCACAGACCAGCAAGGTTTGACATCCTTATTTTCTCAGTCCTGTCCTAAGCAATTTAGTACATTGCCCAAGAAGACATAAACCTTGGAAACTGTAATATGCCATGCTAAGAGAAAATAAACTAACTTCTACAGGTCAGGCTTAATTTTGCAAACTCCATTTCATGGACATAATTGGCCACTGGGCACTTACAGAAGGATTAGTTAGCTTGAAATTTCATCTCCTCCCCTGAAATCTTCTCCAATCCTTCCAGCCTGAATTAATCTTCCCTCCTTTGTGCTCCTAGAGCACTCGATCTGTACCTCAATTATAGCTCTTATCACAGTCTCTGTGGCTTTACTGTTATTTCTGTGGGGCCTTATCTCCCCTAGTAGACTTCAGGCTGTCTAAGGAACAAGGCTCTGTCCTAGTCATTTTTGTATTTCTAGCATCTAGGACAGGGCATGGCAGGTCCTCAATAGATATTTATTGAAAAACTGAAGGATGGAAGTGGAAGGATTTTGTGGTTTTCTCTATCATTATCAAATGTCACTTTCTCCTATCCTACAAGATCTTAATAAATCCTTTGAATGAAAGTTCTGGAACACTTAAGAGATTCTGGGACTTAAAAGGAATAGGAGAATTTTAAGTGAATTTAAGGGTGAGCTGTTGGAGGAGATTAAAGAAGTCAACAAATACCTATGGAAAACTCACTTGTGGAGCCCTACTTCTTTTGGAGGGTCTGGGAATGGGCAGGGCTGGAGGCAAAGTTTGTATCACTGGGAGTTCTTGAAATTGCAAGTAACAGAAACTGCGTTTGAGTAACAAAAGTGAAGTCACTTATTGGAAGGACATAGAAAAGTTCACATAAAGAAAGGGAACACTCAGGAACTGGGCTTTAAAAATACAGGAAATGGGGCAGTTCAAGGCACATATACAATAAAAATGAAGGAATGGCTTTAATTCATAGTTCAGTCCATGTGTTGCTATAGGCATGATTCAATTCACCCCTTCATCCCATCCTTACATTATGTCATTCAAGGTCCAAAATCCAGAAAAATAATCTAGTTGGTCTAAGTTGAGTCATATACTTACCTCTTGGCTTGGGAATGTCCCTTCTGTAGAAGAAGGACAGTCCCCCAAAAGATGTGATTCCCCGAAAGGAAATCAAGGTGTTATTAGCAAAAGAAGGAAAAGTGAGTGCTTGACAACCAAAATACAGCTGATGTCTACTACGGGCTTCCCTTGGAAAATATCCACATTAGGAAACTACTTTAAGGAATAAAGCTATATTATAACTACTGGGAAAGATGAGACACTAGAAAACTTTTATTTATCAGTAAATTAGAGCTGAAATTCAAGTACAACACGTTTGGACATATGCTGTCAAATATTTTATCCACCATGCATATTGCCCACGTATTTTAGGAGTTTTTTACCCCGTTAAATTGCTTAGAAAGCCATCTTTTTAATAGAAAGAGGAAATGAACAACCTTGAAAGAAGTCACCAAATAATGACTAAATCAGAAATTAAGGTAACTGAATTTCTAGCCAACCCTTTTTTCTACTTTTTCATGTGACTATGGAACTAAGTTACAGCTAGGAGGAAAAATTAGCAATTTTTTTGGTGAACTAGAACTCTAGGAATTACTTATTGTCCTTTCCAGTTTTTACTTTAACACCTGAAAATTATTTTGTCAAGAGATACTTTTGAACATTTCCTACTAATACTAATGGCTAAGGCTTTTTTTTTAAGAGAGAATATGAAGAATCTCAATACTTTCCTTATTGTTCCAGTGCAGGATGTTACACCTAATAATGGTTTATTAGTCTAAGCTTTTTAAGTTCTTCTGTGTATCAGATGCTCTACTAAAATCTTTACATGTGTTTCTCATTTAATATTTATAAGAACTCAATGAAAGTATACTCTTGGTATTAGGAAACTAGGAGTCAAAGAAATTATGTAACTTGCCCAAGGGTGCACAGCCAGTAAATGGCAGACCTAAGGTAAAATACATAAAATATTGATGTGGAAAATAAATACACTACACATCCATTCATATATATAGTTACAGACATGGTTATTAACCTTAGAAATTAATTTCTGGAGCATTTATATTACCTACAAAGGGTAGGTCCTCAATAAATATATATTAAAGGCAGGAATTTATAATGTGATTCTAAAAATATAACTTCCAAGAATTTTTTGTGGGCAGGGAAAAAGAGCCATCAGCATAAAAGAGCTTTTTAAATAGAATATGATGATCGGTTATTCCTTCTACTGACTCTGAAAATGATTTTCAGATATTAAATTCAGAGGGAAAAATAATTGATTAAATTTTTTTGACCCTTGGGTCTTTTTTTCCCCTTGAATAGCTTTTTAAAGGCAGTGGTGGAATGTATTTCTCTGTTTGAAAAAGTCAGAAGAAAATGTGGTGGGTATTGGTATACAGGTAAACATATAGACCAACGGAATACAACTGAGAGTACAGAAATAAACCTTGACATATACGATCAATTGGTTTTCAACAAGGGTGCCAGCCATAGTAATGGAGAAAAAATAATCTTTTCAACAAATGGTGCACAGACAACTGAATACCTGCATGCAAAAGATTGAAGTTGGACCCCTACCTGTACTGTATGTAAAAATTAACTCAAAACAGATCATAGACCATGTAAAATCTAAAACTACAAAACTCTTAGAAGAAACCATAAGAATAAATCTTTATATACTTTAGTCAGGCAGTGGTTTCTTAGATATGACATTGACAGCATAAACCATTAAAAATAGATAAATTAGATTTCATCAAAATTTTTTTTAAATGGGGGGATGGGCTAGCCCGGTGAAGGGTATTAAGGAGGGCACGTATTGCATGGAGCACTGGGTGTTATACGCAAGCAATGAATCACGGAATACTACATCAAAAGCTAATGATCTACTGTATGCTGACTAACATATCATAATAATTAAAAAAAAAACTTCACTGTTTTAAAGGACTATCAAAAAAGTGGGAAAAATAAAATTTGAATAGCTTGGATATGTATAGTATCTGACAAAAGGTAGTAACTGATACCTCTTCTATTTAATGAATTATATAGATGATCAGACTGAATAATATGGTCTTGAGTCAAAAGCATCATGATCTTATAAAGAATTGAGTGATTTTTCTACTGTGATTCATAACTTCCTCAGGAAAGAAGTTCAAAATTAGAGTCCCATAATTATTTTTTGAGTACTGGTATCATCTTTTGCATAAACGTATGGCTCTTAAATATGATTATTTTGAAAAATAAAAACATTTATTTGAATCTTAAAAAAATAAATAAAAGTGAAAAGACAACCCGCAGAATGGGAGAAAAATCTTCTAAATCACCTATTCAAAAAAAGGACTGTATCCAGCATATATAAAGAACTCTAATGTATATATATGAACTCTTTATCAAAGTCTCTCTATATAAAGAACTCTAACAACAACAAGAAGACATCTCAGTTTTAAAATGAGCAAAGGATTTAAATAAACATTTATCCAAAGAAGACATACCGATAGCCAAAAAGCACATGGAAATATGCTCAAGATAACTAATCATTAGGGAAATGCAAATCAAAACTACAGTGAGCTATCACTTCAACTCCATTAGGATGGCTGAAATAAAAAAGACAAAAAAAAATAAATATTAACAAGGCTGTGGAAAAATTGGATCTCTCCTACCTTTGCTCGTGGAATTGTTAATTGTGCATCCACTTTGGAAGACAGTTTAGCAGTTTCTCCAAATGTTAAACATATGATTATGTTAATGTTAAACCATATGATCCAGCAATTACACTCCTAGGTGTATACCTAAGAGAAATGAAAACATACGTACACACAAAAACCTATATACAAATGTTTCTAGCAGCATTATTCATTATAGCTCAAAAGTGGAAACAACCCAAATGTCCACCAACTAACAAATGGATAAACAAAGAGGTATATCCATATGATGGAATATTATAGAAGGAGCGACATGTTCAACAACATGGATGAACCTTGAAAATATTATGCTAAGTGAAACAAGCCAGTCACAAAATGCCACGTATTGTATGATACCATATATATCTATAATGCACAAATTCATAGAAACAAAGTATATTAGTAGTTTCCAAGGGTTAAGGATGGGGGGAATGGAGTGTGACTGCTAATGGGTGTAAGACTTCTTTTTGCGGTGATAAAAATGTTCTGAAATTAGATAGTGGTGTAGGTTACTGTGTGAATATACTAACCTCTGTAAATATACTAAAAACCACTGAACTTTACAGTTTGGAAGGATGAACTTTAAGGTAGTATATTATGGTTAATTGTATTTCAATAAAGCTGTTGCTTAACCATAAAAACTATGGTCAGCTATTATCTCTCTTGAGATGGTAAGTTTGGGGAATGACTTATAGTTCCCCCAAACTTGCTATTTTCATGCATTTCTATAACTATCCACACACTCTATCTACCCTTTGTATTCAAACCTCTACTCTCTCTCCCATCCCCCCTCTAACCGCTTTCCTGCCATCTTTCATGAATTGGCTCACATTTCATCTCTGCTGTGAAATCTTCCTGAGTCCCTATTCCACCTTGAGCTGTGTTTATCTGAAGATTCAGTGGAACTATATACACATCTTCCTTCTAGCACAGATCATACTCTATGGTAATTATCTGTTTATGTGTCTGTCTACCCACTAGCGTGTAAGCTCCTTGAAGCATTTATCCTTGTGTTTTGAGGTATGGCACAGTGTCTGGCACATGGTACATACTTAGAAATGTTTATTGAATGAATGAATGAATGAATGAATGAATGAATGATTGCTTCAAGACAGAAAACTAAAGAGTATCTCCTAGTTGGAACATCCTGTGACGTCAGGACATTTTCTTATTGTAAACAATGTCTTAGATTTAAATCTTAAATACTTTTGCGTGTTGAATTTAAACTGGAAATCAATGCTATAATGAATAAATATTTGCCTTCTAGATGTGAGATGCTAACTCAGTCCTTAGGATAAGTTGAGCTTCCTAAGAGAAACAAGTAATTCTTGCCACATGGAATACTCTTGCACAATTAAAAAGCTATATTGCAGGATCCTAAGACGTTTCACTGGAGCATGTAGCCTTGACTGTCAGTAAACCAAGATATTTTAAGGATTGAATCAGGGTTTATTGTGGAGGAAAATAGAGCCTCTGGTGAATAAATTTTATCCAGATTACTGTCCTTCCAAAACAATATCTCCCTGCTCAACTACTTAAGCTTACTGTGGTTTGAAACATCTGAATAAGATTATCATATGGACAAAAGGATTAAGAATTTACAATGCGTTTTGATCTGTAAGACTTCTCTGATGCACAAATCCAAATACTTAAACAGTCAATGGTGTCCAAGAGATAAGAAACCACCATCAGTGAAAAAAAAATAGACCCCAAAAAATTGCCTTCATGGAGTTTACATTATAGAAGGTGAGGAGATATAAGGGAAAATATAAGGGGATAGTAATTCCAAGCAGAAAGAATAATTAGTGTAAAGATGAGATTTGGTGACTTGAAAGAGGCCAGGGTGACATAATGGATATTAGACAGCAGTATGATAATTAATATTCCCTGTTGTAGACAAACTTATTGGTCACAATTCTTCATTCCCTTACCCCAACAGTATTTTGAAAAGCCACCTTTGCCTTAGTCTCACAGAGACAGCACATATTTCCTTGCCTCACTGATGTTGAGTTTGGGAAATGACTTGCTTTGGTCAGTGGAAGCTGGGCAGAAGTGATGGTATGTCATTCCCAAATAAAACCTTATGGGCATGGCATGTCCCTTCTTGTCTTCCTATGCCTCTGTCATCAGCAAGAGAAGGCCTCCTTCTTGTAGATGTGTGCCCTTTCACCCTAAGCCCTGGAATGAGCATGAATGAAGCAGAACTACTGCAGCCAATGTGTAGACACAGTGTAAGAATAGATAGTGATGGTTTTAAGTCACTGAGTTTGGAGGTGGCTTATTATGCAGCATTATCATAGCAATAGTTAACTGATACAGTCTTCAATCCTAATCTTACACATGATTAGTATACATTTCTATTGTTCACTTTTTTAAACATTGTCTTGTTCACATACTCTACAGTTGCCAAATCATTTCTGGAAATGGCAAGGTACTTGTAAATCACAGAGCAAACACGAGTTTAGCTATCTGTATTTGGAAAGAATAAACCACTTGTTTACTTGAAAGAAAGCAAAGGTCTTTTCTCTGTTTTCCACTTCTGCTTCCACTTCTGCACCAGGATATCTGTTTTTTCAGTAACATAGTGTGAAGTTTTTGCATTATTGAAAAAAATACACAACTCTGTATTTGGTAGTTTATATTTTGGCGTCTTTGTCTGTTAGTACTAGTCATTCAATAGATGGGTGATTCCTCAACAAAGTAAAACCCACCAAGTAAAGTGTGAAGTCACTTTTATAAATAAACCCAATTTATGGCTCATTTTCACAAGTTACAATTCTGAGGCTAAATTTCCCAGAAGAAGTTCAAGCTTTTGTGCATGTGTATCCCAAACTTGAACCTAATAGCAATGTAAATAGCAAATTAATCTCATCAGCTGTGGTAAGAAATATGATAGAGCTTCCTTCTCTTGAATTTGAATACTAAAGTTTTTCTCTAAAATATATCATTTATTTACCAAATAGTTTCTGGGTGTCAGGCCACAGAACATGCCAAACAATACAGAGCTGCAAAAAAGCGTTGTGACCTGCCCTAAGTATAGTCTGAGAAATGGCTTTCTTTCAGACCTGTCTTAATTTGAATTCCCCCAAGGCAGACCTTAAGACAAAGACTTGGTACAGGGAATTTATGTATGAGGTGATCCCAGGAGGCACAAGCAAAGGAGTGGGCAAATGAGACAGAAGAAAGAAATGCCAGAAAGGAAGGAAGGAAGGAAGGAAGGAAGGAAGGAAGGAAGGAAGGAAGGAAGGAAGGAAGGAAGGAAGGAAAAAAGAAAGAGAGAGAGTGAGAAAGAGGGGGAGAGGAGAGGAGAGGGGAGGGGAGGGGAAGAGAAGGAAAGGAAGAAGGAAAGGAAAGGAAAAGAAAGGAAAAGAAAGGAAAGGAGGAAGGAAGGAAAAGAAAGGAAAGGAGGAAGGGAGGGAGGAAGGAAGGAAAAGAAAGGAAAGGAGGGAGGAAGGAAGCAAAAGAAAGGAAGGCAGGAAATGGAGAGGGGAGGAGAGAAGGGGGGAGGAAAGAGAAGAAAGAAAAGAAAAGAAAAGAAAGGAAAGAAAGAAAGAAAGAAAGAAAGAAAGAAAGAAAGAAAGAAAGAAAGAAAGAAAGAAAGAAAGAAAGAAAGAAAGAAAGAAAGAAAGAAAGAAAACAAACCAGTATGGGCAACTGAGACTCAGTCTTGCTGGGGATCCTCTGAGAAACTGTGTGGAATACACCCAAGAATCCTAAGACCAGAGAGCAGGAAGGCTGCAGCATTTACCCACTGACTTTCATCCCCCAGTGTTTGAAGGCTACATCCAAGAGATTAATTCCCATACACCTGCAGCTATGCCTACTTACAGCAGAGAAGTCTTCCTTGGGCCAAAGAAGGCCCTCAGAGAGGAGAGGTAAGGTGGGAGGTTTATCAACATCTCCAACAGCTGCCTAAAGTCAGGTGGGCCAAGGAAACATGGTGCAGGGCATCACCCATGTCTACTACAGGAGCACAACTGTTTATTCCATCAGGCATAACCATAGTCAATATTCATTGAGCACTTTGTACCAGGCATGATGCTAAGCCTTTTATGGTTATCATGTTATTTAATCTTTGCAACAACCCTGTGAGAGAGATACTATTACCATCATCCTCTACAGACAAGGATATTAAGAAGTTTGCCAAGGTGACAAAGCACATAAATGGTGGAGATTTGAATGTGAGCAGTCTGATTAAAGACCCTGCTTTAAATAATACTTTACTCATGAAGGGCAAGGGGCAGAAAACCAAGGCAATGGTAACTCAAAGATGGGGAAAGTACTGAGGCATATAATCCTCGGAGAAGTCTTCATGGAAGAAATACACCTGAGTAATACTTTAAGACTACTTAAATAGAAAAGTGCAGAAAAAGAAATGAGCCTGTGCATGATAAGGTGAGGAAAGAGGAAGGTGGAAGGGGGCTTAACATAATGGACATGAATTCAGAAAAATACCTGCATTAGAGGATACACAGAGTTGGTCTTTGTTATAAGAATAGGCATATATATTACTGCATGTAGCTCTGTGTTTGTTCATTCAATACATATGTATTGAGCCTTTGTGTCATACTTGGCATGGAAGATACAAAGATTAGAAAAAGGAGAAACAGGCATGATCTTCTAGGGAAAAGACCTACACAGTAGATCCGTGTTGTTTCTGTTTTCTAGTATTGGAATCCTTTCAGTGAAGAATCCATTCAGTGATGTTTCTGTGGAGCACCATCTCCTCTTACACCCTACACATTTACACGTGCATTCACACACGAGCATGGACATACACACAAGCCTACACACCTTAAGCAGCTAGTGACAGCCTGGCTAATTCCAGCACCCATCACCTTGGCCTCAGTAATTGGTTTAGATATGAACTCAGTGACCTAATTTGGATTTTTCTATTGAAGCTGAGAGTTGGCCTCTGATGGTCAGGAATACTGAGCTGGTAAGGTATGGGTATGAGGCTGTCATCTTGCCCAACCATGTAGAGCAAGATTAAAGCCAAGCAAAGGCAAGCGGATTTGAAGAATGGACAGTGCCCTGCCAGTATTTTTTTTCCAATTCTTGGAGTCAGCCTGACAGTAAACAAAAGATAAATCTTTTTTTTTTTTAAAGATTTTATTTATTTATTCGACGGACAGAGACAGCCAGCGAGAGAGGGAACACAAGCAGGGGGAGTGGGAAAGGAAGAAGCAGGCTCATAGCAGAGGAGCCTGATGCGGGGCTCGATCCCGGAACGCCGGGATCACGCCCTGAGCCGAAGGCAGACGCTTAACCGCTGTGCCACCCAGGCGCCCCACAAGAGATAAATCTTATCTCAAATTTTTCTAGAAGAAATCCCCTTGATTGCACATGGACGAAGAAAAGGAGATTGATTAAGTGAATTCTTCTTAACATGGCATTTTATAAAACTTGATCAACCAAAGATGCAGGGTTACAATCTATTCTCCTAGTCAATCTGCAGGACACCAAGATGCATGAGTCCTTTCTGCTAACCTGATTCATCTACAGGCCATTGGATCCACTGAATCTTTATATAAGTGGAATTCTGAAATAGTTGTGTAGATTTCAGATGGAAATTTGAATAGGTTAGTTTTTCTTTGATTGAAAGAGCCAAACCTATTGAGTACTAAACCCTGCTAATTATAATCCTCCTTTTATAAAACTCTTTCTCTTCTCACTCATTCCCCTAATCTACTTTGGTTCGTGTTCCTTGGCTCCAGATCCAGACTATGAATGTTGGCATAGATTGGCCAAATTTAAAATTTCTTTCACAAGATTTAGGAGCCCAGAGAAGCTAAACATAGAAATGCAAAGTTAAAAATACTTTCAGAAAAGCATGCTTTTGAATCAAGCAGCAATATCCAGTGTCCTGATATAAAATGACTACCTTCTCAAGAGGGTACTTGGAATGAAAATAGAAAACTAGAGAAATGATATGAGGTAGCAACAAAGAGGGAGGGTAAATAGAAGAGAGAAGAAGAAATGGATTTTATCAACCTTTGATATGCCAGTGGGCATATTCTGTAGCTGATGCCTGTTTAAGATAAAAGATGAAATGGGCCTCTGTTTCTATCTGAGACGCTCCAGTCACTTGTAAAGCAGCTAGATTAAAGTCAATTGAATGAATAAATAAGCACCCGCAATGTGCAGGCACTGTGCTAGGTGCTAGGAACACAATAAGGAACTAGAACCTCTAAAAAAAAAAAAGAAGAAGAAGAAGAAGAAGAAGAAGAAGAAGAAGAAGAAGAAGAAGAAGAAGAAGAAGAAGAAGAAGAAGAAGAAAAAAAAAGGGGGCGCCTGGGTAGTGCAGGCATTAAGCATCTGCCTTCGGCTCCGGGAGTGATCCCAGCGTTCTGGGATCGAGCCCCACATCAGGCTCCTCCACTATGAGCCTGCTTCTTCCTCTCCCACTCCCCCTGCTTGTGTTCCCTCTCTCGCTGGCTGTCTCTCTGTCAAAAAATAAATAAAATCTTTAAAAAAAAAAAAAAGGAACTAGAATCTCTTTCTCCACATGTGTTCTTCTGTAGTGGCCTCCTTATCCTGGAGTAGCATCCAGTATGCCTATCTTTAATTTTTAAGCCCAGGAGATGAAACATGACAATTCATTATGTCTGGATCTGATGAGCAAACCTAAAAATAAAGGAACTGTTCAGAAAAGGAAAAACAGGTGCCAAGTAAGAAAAATATCAGATGTCCACTATACGGGGATACCCAGACAACACTTGCTCCGCCTGTTGCAAATGTCCCCATCTGTAGGCCTCAGTATGTGACTCACTTTTGGGGATGAGATAAGGATGGAGAGGTGGTGTTTATAGTGGGTAATCATGGCAATAGAATATCTAAGTCTGACGACTCTTGCCCTGCCTCTAGCCTGAGAGACCTCGAGAAGTGAAATGCAAAGACCAGGGAACATTCATAACCTGATAAAGGCTTCTCCTTTCTGGATCATGCATGGACAGTCAGCTGGTTAGTGAATATCTAGATAGTGCCATCTGCAATCAGACAGGAGCCCTTATTCAGGTTTTGCTAAAGATGACTTGCATGCAATAGGTACTCAATAAATATCGGTTGAATGAAAGCACTGTCTGTGTAAAATGGTGAATCAGGCCATGTGTGACCATATTACTTGAATTACTAAAAATGTTCATAAGAAAAACGAAATGATTTAGGAGGAGTAAAAAGTCATTACCTAGAGTAGCTGTTCTCAAAGGTTAAGTCCCAAGACGCCTCTACATTCTTAAGAATGATTGAGGACTACAATGAGCTTCTTATTTGTGTGGATTATATCTGTGAATATTTACCATATTAGAAATAAAACAGAGAAATTTGTAAAATATAAGAATGTGCAAGTAGACATTCCATGAGCCATCAGAACAAAGACTACACCCCACAACATGTCACTTCTGGAAAACTCCACTGTACACTTTTGGAAGAATGAGTGTGACAAGGACAAATAGCATCTTGGTGTTTTGGTTTGAAAATAGTGTCGCTCTTGTGGCCGCCCTCTGCCCCCGCAAGGGCTTCACATATTCTCAGGGGTCTCTGAACTATAGTTTGAGGAATTCTGATCTAAAGTTTTCAGAAACATTATTTCTAAGAAGCTAAACAAAAAATACTGCATATAAAATTACTTGTAAGACTTATTTGTAGCATATGTTCACATGGTTTAGACCTTGATTTTTAATTATTAGGAGAGGAAGCTAGATTGAGTTTCTGTTCTCTTCCCTTCAAATATTTCATGAATCAAGAAGAACTATAATCATAGAAGGGTTTTTGTTTTGTTTTGTTTCATTGGAGATCTTCCCAATGATTAAATGCCTTTTTTCTGTTTAAGACCTTTTGACCCTTCTATGAATAGATTGGTGTCTTTCCAATCAAATCCTTGCTAGACCTTGTATGGAACTGCCTTTCATGTAAGACTGGCCTGAACCCAGATGATTTATCAGAGGCAGAAGTTCAGGAGACTGGCTTGGATAAGCAGGAAGGGGTTGAGCTGACACAATGGAGGATTAACTGAGACCACAAACATGTATATAGACTCCCAACAGGTGAGGGAAGGAAGACATCTCTTTCCTTTTCCTAGACAGCTTGAAGAATTAAGTTTCATTCTCAATGGTAGCTTCACCACTGCAGGCAAAGGGAAGATGGCATTGGCTTCAAAGCTGTCAAGTCATTCCCGAAGAATTTTGTTCCAGGAACAGTGTGAGGTGGCCCTGAAGGTCCCAAGGTTAATTCCCAACCAAAACCAAATATGCGGGAAAACTATTTCCCTAGAGCCAATTTTCCAAATAATCGTTTTGCTGAAAGATAGATTTTTCTCTTCAAAAATATTGTCACTGTATGAGCTTTTCTGGGCCAAGCCCTCTACCACACTCCCAACACACACACACACACACACACACACACACACATCTACATTCTTAACAGCCTTCAAATTGAGGAACATCTTCAACTTCAGACATGGTAGCAAAACAGCTGGAGTAAAATCTCCTTGACAGTTTCAGGTTAATTGATTATTTGCCAATTGATTTTTCAGCCAATTAAGTTTTAACAAACTAGTTTTTCCTGTATCAGCCATTCTGAAAAATTTGCGTAGCTCCTTTCCTCTGCGGGCATATATGGAACTGACATAGATGAGCCCCTGAGAAAGGCTGAGGAAACATCCCGTCTGCCAGAGATGCATAAAGCGTTTCTTGGGAGACAAAAGGAAGAATGTGCCACTGTGCGATGAGAATCCCTCTGGACAGACCAGTTGTAGTTGACTGACTTCCTATATGCTCAGCCTCTGTCTCCTCATCAGTAGGGTAGGGATAATAGTGATTATACCTCTCACAACTCTGGTAAAGAATAAAGGAAAGACAGCGTGTAAAGCACATAGTTCAATGGTTAGCACAGAGACAGGGATCAATAACTACTAGTTGTTATTGTTAGCAATTATCATTAAGGACAGAAAATTGTTCCTCAAATGACACTTTCTCACCTCCAGGCCTCAAGCCCTCACTTTTCCAGCTCTCTAGCCGCCATACCCTCTCCACCCTCATTTAAATGTCACCTCCTCAAACAAGCCTTCTCAAGTCTCCTAGACTAGCTTAGGGCCCCTGTATATTCCTGGTCTTAACCCACATTGCCACTTATAGAAACAGATTGTTTGGCTGTCTGCTTTTTCTGAGAAGAAATACCCTGAGAGAGGAAACCATCTCCTTATTGTTTACTCTGATATGCATCATCCCTAGTGCAGTGCTTGTGGAAGATGGATGAATGAACAAGGCATCAGCTGGAACCATGGTACTGAAGCCTGCTCCTGACAATGGAGCACAGCCAGTACACAGCTGCACAAGTATACCTAGGACCACAGAGTCTATGAGAAAGACCTGTGAAGGTCTGAAGGAGAGGGCTCTGTTGAGCTTCTCCAGCAGGCCCCAGAAGCCTGTGAGTTGGTTTCCATTTTTGACTTCTAGATCCTGTGGCCCTTCCGACCTCCCGACATGACCTCCCTGGGCCACTGGAGAGTCTTCCCCATGGGAAATGAAGGATAGTAGAAGGTCCACTGATCTAGGAGCAAAAACTTAAGTTGTGATTCTTTCACTGTGTGATTTTGATCAAGTGCCTGCACTTCTCTGAGTCCTGGTTTCCTCTGGTAGAACAGCTGAGGCAACTCTTTTTACAATTCTATGAAGTAGGAGCAGGATCAGCTTCCAGAAAAATATCTGGTCTCAGACTTTAATAAGATCTGTCCTATCTCTTTCTATGCTTTTTTCTTCCCTCCCTCCTTTTCTTCTTTATGTAACAAATATGTGTTGAGTATTTACCCTGAACCAGATACAACCTGTCACTCAGTTAAAGAGAGGTCGACACAATAAACAGGATCCTTGCCTTCCTGCTATTTATGTTCTAGTGGGAGAGACACAAATAAGCAGGATAACTTCAGCCATTTAGATGATAAGAGTGATAAATAAAATAAAAGCAGAAAAATGGGATAGTGTGACAGAGAATAATGGATAGAACACCCTCTTTAGATTAGGTGGTCAGGGGAGGCCTCTCAGAGGTGGTTGCATTTGAGCTGAGACCTGAATGAGGAGGTGAAGCTGACAGTGGGCAATTTGAGATGAGTTCAAAGGCCCCAGGACTCGGGTAGGGGAAGTGCTCTAGGAAGAAAAAAAGCAAGATGGCATGGTGATAGCAAACAGGTAGGCAAGATCCAGGTGATGTCAGTCCTTGTGGGCCCTGGTCAGGGGTTTGAATGTAGCTTCCAGTGCAAGGGATAGCATTGGAGGAGAAATTTATGCAGGGGAGTGACATGCTCTGATTTATGCTTTTAAAAGATTTCTGGTTGCGGTGTGGAAAATGAATTCCTACCTGTCATGTTCCAACTGCAACTTGAAAACAGTATGATTAATCCCCTGGTTGCTGGCAAAGCACCAGAAACACGGGTGACATTATATTTGCTGATAATAAAGGGCACTTTTTCCATCCTGAGCTGATAAATATGTTGAACAAACTGTTTCTAGTTAACTAAAATGAACAGTGTTGACTTGTGTCTTAAACATTTTTTTCCAAAAAGGATTTGTGTATTTATGGTGATATTAATAACTGAAGAATTGGTACAATTCCATAGCCACTTGACAGGGCAATAGCTTTTTGGTGGTTTAAAAGAGATTGCATTTTGTTCTATATGTATAAGCAATTGCTGTTTATTTCCTTATAATTTGGCAGATATATTGAATTTCCCACCAGCAATGGTTCTGCTAGGTTCCCTGTCCTGAACATTCAATGAGGCCAGTTATTATGTACAGAATGACATGACAGCAAACAACAACAGATGACCAGATAGCGGCTTGATAGGGTGGCTTTTTGACAAAGCAAAGTAGTAATAGAACATGCCATGTTTCCAGGTCTTTGAAATCTATTTTTTGAAAGCATTTTGGATTTTTAAAGTCAACATTAGTAATTAGATTACACCTTGAATTTTGAACTTCAGAAGCTCTTCACCCCTAAGAATAGTGACTATAGTTGTTAAATACATGCAACTCTACAATAAATGCAATGTATTCCATTATCTTAGTTGAGCCTTACAAAACCCCTATGAGGGTTAGGTGATGAGAAAGCTGAGGCTCAAAAAGGGCACAGAATTTTTCCAAGATCACGTAGCTGGTAGTTGGTGGAGCTACTTTATCTTGCCTTCCAATTAGGGGAAAAATAAATAAAAAGGTGGTGCCCCCCTGGGCCCCAAATGGAGACAAATAGAAAGTATGCTAGGGCTGTAGGTGTATTGGAAGTCACATCTCATTGAACGGACTAATATTCTAATATTCTCCTGCACATTGCCCCCAGGTATAAGATTCGATGAGGTAAACAATGGATAGGGTGAAGGACCATTAATAATTTTATCTGTGTCGGGCAAAATGTAGGCCCGTGAAATAGCCATGAATGAAATCCTTAGAACTCAGATGTTATTTCCACTTGTAGCACTAGGTCACCAAAATCATCAAGTTTAGTAAACCTTAACCTTTTTGAAGTTAGGAGACCTACAAAGAATATGACAAAGTTATGACACATGACCCAGATAGATGATTTTTTTTATATAATTATGAAGGTATCTGAGGTTTGTCATGAACCCCTGAAGTTCATCCGTGGACACCCTTCAATCAGCCACTCATTTTAAATTTGAGAACACTGAGACCCAGAGAACAGTCTTACTTAAGGTCACACAGAAAATTGGTGCATAGATAGGCCCAAAAATCTAAGTCCTCTTACTTTTAATAGTTCCCAAATTGTATTCTGCAGGCTCTAGACTCGGAATTGTTCCATTTGAAATGACTCGCTCTCGTCCTGAAAGTTTCCCCTTCTGCTTTTGTGGTATTCATATGTCTTTTACTTTATGAAATTTTGAGTATAATAAATGATAATTACTGTTCTTAATTTTAATTTTTGTTTCGAAAGTCCTCATCTAGTTAAATAAAAAATTGATAGCTCCCTCTCTTACCAAATTTCTCCTGAAAGTTGTACTGATCCCAAAACTCTAAAATGCTGGGAATCACTGCTTTTGTTCACATGCCTCTCTATCTCCTCATCCCCCACCTGGAACAGGTGCAAAGCATTTAGGAGCATCAGCCTTATCCTTGAATCTGATGTTTAACAGAAGTGAGGGGGCTCTACAGGGCCTGATTCCTTCTATCTATTCGTATTGCACATATTGCAATGGGAAAAAAGAGGGAGGAAGTAGGTTAAAAGAGATTAGAGGGACATATCAACCAAATGCAATATACTAACTTCTCTGGGTCCTGATTCAAATATTTTGTTTTAAGATCTTATTTAGAGAGCACAAGCAGGGGGAGCAGCAGGCAGAGGGAGAAGCAGGCTCCCCACCAAGCAGGGAGCCCGATGCAGGACTTGATCCCAGGACCCTGGGATCATGACCTGAGCTGAAGGCAGACGCTTAACCAACTGAGCCACCCACGCGTCCCATGGGTACTGATTCAAATAAACCAACTTAAAGAGAGATAATTTGAACATTGGACAGATAATTGATGATATAAAGAATTAACTGTTTTTAAGGTGTGAATTTAGTAGTGTTGTGGTTATGTTTTAAAATCTTCTGAATATTTTCAGAAGAAATTATATGATGTCGGGAATTCATTTCCAAATAATCTATTGGTGGGGGAGGGGTGGTGGTGGGAGGCACTAGGTGGTAGTTGACATGAAAAAAGATTGGCCATGAGTTGGTGACAGTTGATCATGGGGAACAGAAACATGGGAGGTGATGGTATGATAGTCTTTACTTCATGTGGGTTTTCTATAATAAAAGCTTTTTCAAAAGGGAAAAACAGTAAGCAAAAGGGACAACCCTAGTATATTCTTCATGGGAGTGCAAATTCCTACAATGTCTCAACAGGGGCTTTTGGCAATACCTATCAAAGTCCTTAAAATAATACGTAGCCCTTGTGATGGTTAATTTTTTTAAGTATAAACAAATATTTCTTTATTGAGGTATAATTTTACATATCTAAAGTGCACAATTTGGTAAACCTTGACAAATGTCTATACCTCTGTAACCATCACCGTAATCAGAATAATAAACATGTCTATTGTCCACACATTTTCTCCTGCCCCTTGATGATTCCTTCTTCCTCCCTCTCATCCCATCTCAAGGCCACCATCGATCTGCTTAATATCACTAAGGAATAGTTGCATTTTTTAGACTTTAAATGAATGGGATTCTATAGTAATGATTTTTTTTTTAATTTGGCTTTTTTTTTTTACTCAGCATAATTATCTTGAGATTTACTTGTGTTTCATGTATCAATATTCCATTCCTTTTTATTGCTAAGTACTCTTCTACTGTATGGATGTACCATAATTTATTGATTGTTGTGATGGTTAATTTTATGTAATTACTTAGCTAGACTATGGTGGCTGGTTTTTTGACCAAACACTAGTCTAGATGTTGTTATAATGATATTTTTTTTAGATGTGATTGACATTTACAATTAGTTGACTTTAAATAAAGCAGTATTTTCCAGGAAGTGAGTGATCCCATCCAGTTAGTTGAAGGTCTGAGAAGCAAAGACTGTGGTCTCCTGTAAAGGAAGGAATTCTATCTCCAGACCACAATGCAAAAACTCTGGTTTTCTTGGCTTTGGACTCAAGACTGTAGCATCAACTCTTGCCTGAATGCTTTGCCTACCAGCTTGCCCTATGCATTTCAGAGTTGTTGGCACCTACAATCATATGAGCCAATCCTTTAAAATAAATTCCTTATATTCATTAAAATATATATCTTATTAGTTCTGTTTCTGTAGAGAACCCTGACTAATATACTCCTTTACCTAGCACTTCTGCTTGTAGAATAAACAGTTAAAGATTGGAAACAGTTGAAATGTCCACCCATGGGGGACTATTTTTAAAATTATGGTAATTTTTATAGTTACAATGTACAACTATTTTTTATAGTTACATTGTAACTATATAGAGCATTCTGGCACTGTAATTTGTCTATCCTGTGCATATATTATATGACTGTTAAAAAGAATAAGGCAGATCTTCTTTAAAAAAAAAAAGGTATGTATTAGTCATACTATTAAGTAATAAACAGCAGGTTAAAAACCCTGTTTGATTTTCATTTTTATAAGTTGTTAATACTGAGGATAGAAATATGAAGAAACTTACATTTTCTTCCTCTAACATTTCTATATTGGCTACATTTTTTAAATAGCATATTTTGACCGAATTAATGAATCAAATCAATTTGACCTAAATTTAGACAAAAAGTAAAATCAGACAGACTTCTGCTGCCCTCTCCCATGCTACCTGCGTGTGTTTATCAATAATAATCTTATAGTCAAATCCTTTACATTGTTTATTCATGAAACATTTCTGTACTAATCAAATAAAATGGAAAGATAGGCAGTTATCTAGATATTCAAGTTTAAAAAAGAAAACTCTGGGACAATTTTTGTTTCATAATTCAGTTGAGTCCAGTACTACAGTTCAGGGAAGACAAACAAGGTAGGAAAAAGGATTTTCTCTGCAATATACAGATAATGACCTTATTATCTATTTTAATTTGACAATGTAGAGGCAGTCTAAGTTCTGGATGACTCAAATTCTATTTGAAGAAACTAAAATTAATAAGTCATGGCTTCATGGTAATGACAGTGCCTCTTTGCAAGCCATTATAATGGGTTTTATAGAGTTTTCTTTCTCTGGGTCCCACTCTAGGACAGGCCCTGGCCTCGAAAAGTCCATTTCTTTTTAATCACCTTGTAGTCTAAATTTTTATTTTGAAATGTTGGTATGAACACAAACTTGTGGAGGAGGGGAATGAAATTTGAAAAGATCCTTCTTAGCATAATACACTTCTAATAAATTGGATACTTTTTTTATGGCCTGTGGAGATGAAAGCCACATGCTGGGGAGGGGTGGGAAGCGGGCACTTTCCAGCTATGTCCTTGTGTGTGCATGTACAACAAATTGTGTAGAGAAAAGTATTGTTTGTAGTAACCTTGATTGCATCTTCCAGTGTCTAGCTCAGTTTCCTCTGCTTAGTATTTATTATTGCTCTCCTTCAAAAAATTTTTTTCTCTAATTATCATTAGTAGAGAGCACAGAAAGTAATGGAAAGTTCCTCCTATGGAGACAATAAACTTTAATGTATTTAATACATAATCACATCAAGGAGAAATGCCCTTATTGTGTTTAAGAGCAGAAGTACAGCATTTTGTCTTTCACTTTGTTTTTGTCTTTTAAGAAAACATTTTTAGTGAATATATGCTGTTGTTGCAGAGATGAAGCTGCTCTTGATTCAGCTAAGGTTAGGACAAAGATGTCTGGAAAACAATGCTGGCTGCCTAAAAATGCCATTTACCTGAAGATAAGGAGGCTGGGGATCAGCTCTTAGGTCTAGCAGACAGGAGAGCAGGTCCACTGACCTTCCTGGGAACAAACAGCATCATTAGAATCCCTGAGACAGTCTTAGGATGTTTGTGAACTGGATTGTTTTATATTTCTGCTTGCTTTGATGTTGGATAGAGTCTAGTAATGACCCTTTTAGTTAACAGAGTCATCCTGCATATACTGATACTTCTGGTCAGCGAGTCCTGCATTTCAGACAAACTCTCTCCCTTCTCCCTTGCAAGCTGAAGATTTCAAACTTGTTTCCGACTTGAGCAACCTAAGTCCAAGTACTGGGACTTTCTCTCAGTTCTCACGGCAATGGGCATATTTCCCAAGACTGTTCTCAGTCCCCACCTTGTCCCCATCTTCTGCCCTTTCCACCCCAGATAGATACTATACTTGTAGCCCTGTGATGTCATTCTCCCCAGATTTTGACCATAGTATAGAAATATGCCTCATGAGGAGCTGGTGGCCTAAAGGAAAACCTTGCTCTAATCAATATGCGAGTCTTTCATACCAGTTTGAAATCACCCAGGAACCAGGGGAGAAGTGGACCCCATACATTCATCCTATAACCACTCTTCTGTTGAAAAACAACTGTAAGTGGCAAGAAAGAGAGCCGGCCACAGGAAGGCCATTGGAAAAGCAACAATGGTGTAAGAAGTCAGTAGATATGTGATAGATAAAATAAAAATTAATAGCACTATAATTTTTTCACAGGAGAGCTTAAGAGTAAGAGCTTTGATGCATGGTGCACTGGGTGTTATACGCAACTAATCAATCATTGAACTTTACATCGGAAACCGGGGATGTGCTGTATGGTGACTAACATAATATAATAAAAATTCATTAAAAAAAAAAAAGAGTAAGAGCTCTGAGGTCAGATAGACTCTGTTCTGAGGCCCATACTTCAACAAGTCACTTAACCTCTCTTCTCCCCACTTTCCTTGCTGCTAAAATAAGAGAAACAGTACACACTTCATCAAGTTTGAAGGTCCAAGTGAGATAAAATGTGAAAGCATTTGGCATGGTGGGTGTCCTAGTAATAACCGTCATTGGGGATTGCCACCCAGTAGTAGTAGAATTGTCCACAGTATCTCACATAGCGTTGCCACATGCCCTGCTTTAGGTACGGTAAGAAAACCAGGGACATGAGAGACCAAGGGGTGTGTCCTTTTCAACCTCCTAGAAAATCTCCATTCCCATTCCTCATGACTCATTGCTTAGCTTCTCCAATGACCGGCCCATGGGGCTCAACACATCCCTCTTGAATGATAGAAGGACTTGAGCATAATGGAGAATTCAGTAGTTTGGAAACCTAAGAGATGTAATTTGCATTTAAAAAAAAACAAACCTCAGAGCTATTTTCCAGGTTTGCCTCTTCTCTATGCCAAGTGGGTGATCTTTGACGAGTCTTACAAGATGACTGAGCTCCAACTTCCTCATCAATAGAATGGAGAAGTTTTCTGGGGAGAAAAAATGAAACGTAGTGTGTGAACGTGTTGCTAAATGCCCAGGATTTTGTCATCATTTATGCTGTGAATCCTATAGGCTGAGCAAGTAGAGGTGTGTGTGAGTGTATGCACACACACACAAACACATTTATTATACAGACATATATGGCTAGCGAAAGAGAAGTCAATCTAAAACCAGACAAATACCAATATTTCATACTGGGAAGAGAGAAAAAAAATGGAGCAAGAGGATTAAAGTCTCTATCAACTGATAAAAGGATTGAAACACAGGCTGTAGAAAATGATCAAGTGAAGAGAAACGTGCTTAGCACCACAATTTGCCAGTTGCCCTGATCTTCCTTTGGCCACTTTAATTCTGGCTATGAGAAATTCAGTGACAGCAGTTTGCTCTCTAACATCCTTAATGCTTCCTATATTTGCTCCTGCGAGATCACCACCATTGGGACATGTCATTATTGTCTCTCCCTGAGCCACCCCAGATGCTCTGTTAGGAACTTTAGTCCTGTTTTCTTCCACAGCAGGTGAAAGATATTGTCAATAATTTCAAAAGTCTTATTACCAGATGCCCATAATGGTATATTACTTCCTAAACATGAATCTGTGCCTTCCTGTACTAAATATCTCACTTCGTATAAAGAACCACAGGCACTGCAATGATCAATTTCAGTACATGATGTATCAGGTTCATTTGCCCTCTGCTTGCTTCTGGGCCAAATGTTAGAATAACCCAGGTCAAAATATAGAAAATGGGAAGCTTTTAATGACTTCCCATTGACTGGTCTGCAGGGATTCAACTCTGTTTTTGCTGGGTACACTGTAAAATGCTGGATTCATACACTTCAAGGTAGAAGAACAAGGAATGTTGGTTTAGAACCCTGTTCAGTATAAGCCATCTGTGCACCATCAGATTAGATGGCTTGGTCATCTCTATGCAGACATTCAGCTGAAAATCTAAGGGCGCTATAACTTCTGAAGCAGAGGGGCAGAAATGTAGGGTAGTTACTAGTGTCGGCTCCACCTAATCTGCTTGCATTCGAGACTCGTCCCTACGCCCTCCACTAGCCACATGACCTCAGGCAAGCTCACTGTGCACTCCAAGCCTCAGTCTCCCCATCTGTATAATGGTCCTAGTAATAGCACCTACCTAAGAAAGGTGTTATGAGTATTAGGCGACAAACAGGTCTGTAAAGAAGCTAGCACAATGTCTGGAAGTTGAAAAATGTCAGTGCTTGCTATCGTAAACATTTTTATTAATAAAACAATGTCTACTTACTTAATATTTTTCCAGGCCCCGCAAACAGAACTAAAACTATGGGTGCCTAGCAGTCCCTTTTAATGTTATCGAAGCACCAGTAAAATGCATTAGTAAAAAATTTTTTTTTTAATCTTCTCTAACATGGAGGCTTTTCTTTGATAGACACAATGCAGTAAAATCCAATGAAATTCAGTTACCCCTTGATTGAGTCAGGCCAACCCAGAAGGGAATTAGACACTTGAAATCAACAGAATTGCTTTTGGTCCCTTTTGCAGGCTCAGCAATTGCTCCCTGACGAGTTCCTCACAAGATCAGAGGTGGCCCCATTGGCTTCCAGATTCTGTCAGCCGACACTATCTGTACAGAACAGTTTTTGCCTTGTTTAGGTTCTAAATGAATGATATTTGCTTCCAAAATTATTACAGCTGCTAAATGCATGCTGACTATAAAAATCTCTCCCTCCAAAATAAACCATACATATTTATGCATGTATCAGTATCTGATGCTTAAAAGAACCTCTCTGTTAAAATATATGTGTTTAGTAATACAGATCATCATATAGCATTAAAAATGTTCAGTCCTGTGAATTATTATACTCAGACTGTTTTGAGCTGACGTGCTATTTCTTTATAAATGATCCCTATTCCCTTTCACAGAATAGGCATTAGCTTGGAACTCACTTCCATTTCCCCTCTTTCTCTTGATTTCACCCCAGTGTGACTGGTGAGCTAAATATTACCAAGCTGTAAATCACTGGCGTTAATAAGCAAATTTGTTAGTGATTTTTGTGTATGTGTGCCTTCTACAGATAACCACAATTAACATTTACTGTAAAGCAACATAATAGGTTAGTGATAGGGGAAATGTTCATATTCAGCTGATCGCATAGGGGAAAAAAAAACCCCACCCAGTTCTTTTATTCTCCCTCTCCCGGCTGCCCCCACCACACACAAAGATTGCAGACCCAGTCTGTGCATGTCAGCAGAGGGAACTGGTGTGTTGGAAGCATCGCTGATTCTGGCATCTGGAAAGCAAGTGTGTATATCTCTGAATAGTTGCAGCAGGTGACATGGCCCTGCCTGCTATTTTTGTTTTGTATATTGTTTATTATTAAAAAAAAATCTTCCCAAACTTCATCTTAAGATAAAGACCCAGATTTATAACCTGGCCCACATTACCCCACAGTGAGGGCCCCTGATGTCTTCTTCATCTCATCTGAAACCACTCATTCTCTTTTCCTACCATGTTCCAATTTTCCAAGACACAGTTCATCTCCTCCCATGTGCGGTGTTCCTGGCCTATGCAGGGTCTTGGCACATGCTCTTTCTTACCTATTTTTTAACAGCTTTATTGAGATATAATCCACACACTCTACAATTCATTCACTTAAAATGTACACCTTGATGGTTTTCAGTATGTTCACAGAGTTGTGCATCCGTCACCACAGCCAATTCTAGAACATTTTCATTGCCCAAAAAAAAAATCCTGCCTCACTTAGCCATCATCCCCAGTTCTCCTATCCCCATCACCACCACCCCCAGCCTAGGTAAATGCCAGCCTAGTCTTTGTCCCCATAGATTGGCCTTTCCTGAACATTTCATACAAATGGAATCCTACAACCTGTGGTCCTTTCTTCCACTTAGCAGAAGGTTCTCAAGGTTCGTCCGTGTTGCAGTGTGCTTCAACACTTCTCCCTTCTCATTGATAGATAATATTCCGTTGTGTGGATGCACCACATTTTATCTATCCATTTATCAGCTGATAGACATTTGAGTTGTTTTCACTTTTTGGCTATTACGAATAGTGCTGCTATGAGCATTCTTGTACAAGTTTTTGTGCAGACAAATGTTGCCATTTCTCTTGGGTGTGTATCTAGTGGAAGTGGAGTTGCTGGATCATATGCTAACTCTATGTTTAACCATTTGAAAAACTGCCAGACTGTTTTTCCAAAGTGGCTGCACCATTTTACATTTCCACCAGCATTACATGGAAGCCCCAATCTGTCTAATTAGAACTCGTATGCCAATTTTATCTTGTTATTCTTACCCAATCTTACCAACACTTGTTATTCCGGTCTTACAGTCTTTTTCATTATAGTCTAGTGGATATATAGTCATATTTCATTGTGTTTTCATTCTTAACTTTTTATCTGAATAATCTCTACCCATTTTTCAAGTGGCAATTTAAAAGTCACTTCCATAAGGAATCTTACCTTGACCGCCCCACCCCAGAGTAGCCTCGGGCTACTCTCAGAAAACCTATCTTTTCCCTCTACATTTGAAGTTCCCCATGGGCAGGGGCCATCCTAGGCTCCTTACTCTACCCCAGCATCTCGCCATTGAATGAACTACTAGCTGCTTGCTAAAAATCTGTGGAATGATGACATATATAAAATAATTAGAAAAAGGTATACATTATCTGAAAATCACCTGTAAGAGAATAATTGGCATGATTACCTTTTAAAGCTATTTCATTTTTCAGCATTCCCACAGACCAGACCATTGAGAAACATTTTAATATCTCTGGCAAGGGGAGGAAAGGAACTCTACAATGTAACCATGACGAATGCTTCTGTTTCCCTGAATTACACCGAACCATACACCTTTCTGGTTGACAAGAAACAGGAGAAGCCTCAGTATACACAAGCAAGATTGAGTAGACTGTGTAAACAGCTCTCTCTTAAGTCAAGCAATAAATAAAAAAGACTGGGAACTCAGGGGGACTGGACTTCCCTGCACTGGTTGTCAATGAAGTTATGTCCCTAGAGATTCTGGATGAGTAGGTCTAGGACATGGCCCTGAAATGTCTGTTTTTAACAAGGCCTCTAGTGATTGCAATGCTAGTGGCCCATGAGCTTCACTTGGAAGAAACATTCATCCTACTTAATATTCTCATCACTTAATAAACAGGTTAATGTAGAAGTTAAAAACTCGAGCTCTAGAGTCAGACACCAATTTAAATCCCTGCCCAATTTATTAGCTACGTGGCCTAGGACAAATTTCTCAACCTTTCTAAGCCCATTTCATTACGCTGTCAAGGGGGATGCGGCAATAAAGTGCCTACGTCATAGGCTTGCCATGGGCATTCAATTAAATAATGAGTACAAAACACAATATCTGGTGCATGAGAAATGCTCCAATGTTGGGCACCTGGGTGGCTCAGTTGGTTGAGCATCCGACTCTTGGTTTTGGCTCAGGTCTTGATCTCATGAGTTGTGGGATCGAACCCCACGTTGGGATCCATGCTCAGCGGAGAATCTGCTTGCAGAGGCTCTCCTTCTGCCCCTCCCTCTGCTCACTCTCTCTCTCTCTCAAATAAGTAAATAAAATTTTCAGGAAAAAAAAGAAATGCTCCAATGTTAGTTGCTATTGTTATTACTATTTTATCATTATATTATTATTTAAAGTATAAGAGAATTACACAACAAATGTTTTAAAAGGAATCAGTTTTGCTTAGTAAGAAAAATACTTTCTAAGTATTAATTGGGAAATTACCAGGTTCATCAATGGCTTTATCATTATTGTTACTTTCATAGATAAGTTTCCAAGTGGTACTTTGCTGATATCACTGCTATGGCTATTTCCAAGTGCTTCCCTAATACTCAAGGAATAATTTAGTTCATTTCTTATGAAGCAGAATTTTGGCTCCTATATTAAATTATAGTTTACCACCTAGTAGCTCACATCATGAGCTACTGTATTCCATATAACACATTTCCTTAGGTGTCATTTGTTGAGCAGAAAGTATTACCCCCAAATCTTATTTTTCTCTATTAGGTAATATATTGAGTCTGAATGCTTTCCTAATAGAACTTACTCTCTAAAATAGAAGTTTTAAAGTTCAATCAAATTAGTATCGATCTGTCATCTTACAGAATCAAGAATGTCCATTCATTTTTCCAAGTCCTATACACTGAGTGCCTAACGAGCGTCAGACATTCAGGATACACAGAGAAGAAGAAAATCAAATTCCCATCATCATGGAAATCTTTGTGGAAAGATGACGTCATCGTGCCCTTTCCATGAAGTGATTAAATACATCATCAAGATAGTGTGGTTAGTGATGAGTGCTATGAATGATGTTAACCAGGGCGATGGGATAGAAAATGTCTACCCGAAAGGAGCTATTTTAGATTAATAGGAAAAAGCTCTCCCAGGAGATGGCTTTTGAATACCAACGAGGAGCCAGCCATGGAAAATGTCAGGGGACAGAGTGATTGAGGAAAAGAGAACAGTCGACAAAATGACCGTAAGCCGGGACTGAGCCACAAGGACCTGATGTAAGACCTGGTGGGTCATGTTAAGAAGTTAGCGTTTGAGTCCAAGCACAATGAGAAAGCACTGGGGAATTCGGGCAGGAGGATGTCAGAGAGTGTAATTAATTGACATTTCAGGCTCTCTCTCCCTCCCCACCTCCCCTCTGTTCCAGTGACTAGCCATTGGGAAACCCAGTGGAATGATGTTTCCCTGAAATATTTACTTCCACATTTCCAGCAGTAACCTCTGTGATCTCTTCAATGCACCTGTCACGGAAGCATGCCGTAAAACTCCCCAGTCACCCCTGCTTTGCTTTAGAACATGTCCATGCACAGCTCCTCCTCGCTCAGTCTCCTTTGCATTGTAAAGAGTCTCCTTCGCTTTGGCTCTTCAGGTTGCACCAGGTGACCTTTGAGGTGCCCACCTGTGAGGGGAAGGAGCGGCAGAAGCTGGCACTGACTGGTGACTCCTCGTCTTCCGCTGAGTTCTTCGTCACGGTCGCTGTCTTCGCCTTCCTCTACTCCCTGGCCGCCACCGTCGTTTACATTTTCTTCCAGAACAAGTATCGGGAGAACAACCGGGGCCCACTCATCGTAAGTGGCTCACTTCTTGTAATAACTCTTTCTGTCCCCTTGGATTTCTTTCCCGTGGCTTGAAGGGCTTTGGAGTTAGGCAAGCCCTCCGGGCAGGTTTTTGGTTTTGTTTTTGTTTTAAATCACGTTCTTTTATATCCGCATGGCTTGGATCTGAAACAGAAGCATGATGTCTGCCATTCTTTTGTGCCCCTGAATTGGAAAGGTATCACGAGACTTGCTAGAAACCCTTCTGAAATAAATGGTTGGAAATCGCATGAGATCAAGGGAAGAGGAGTGAGACTTACTGCAGATTTATTTATAATTCCAGCATTATAGAGCCAGTCAACCATTTTTTCCACTGGTTATTTAGACAGTGTGACTTGCACTTCTATGAAATGCATTGTTCTGTTAGTACATGATCGACTGGGCATAGAAGTTTCCATCTCTGAGCCCCCCACCACCTCCATCAATCTCTCTCTTTCCACCACTGACCCTCCTCCTACTTTCTTTTTCCCTGTACACTGGTCCAAGGACTCACACAGGTGAAACCAGTATAGCCCAGAATATCCCAATGGAGACACACACACACACCTACAGGGACACAACAGCTCTCAGGGGGCACAGAGGTGTGGGTAAGGGTAATTTTTAAGGAAATAAATTTTAAATTTCTCAACCTTCATATGTACACTTGCCTAAAATTTATCTGAGAATGCCCTGCATGTGAAAATACTTGGCTGTCTTCTTCCTTCATTACCTACTCCCGTTTTATAAAAGAAAATCATCCTTCTTTTCCATCCCAAATATCACCACACAGTACATTGCTAGGAGGCAAAACCTTTCAGGTGCTAATTAAAAAGGGGCCATTTGAAGTATTGGTGTTGGTGTTAACAAAAGTGAGTGATTCTAGTGCCTGGGTAATGTACTCTTTTGCATATTAGGAGGTTCCCAATTTTTTTATTTCAATAAAATTGGAAGTGTTCATCTATTCATCGGCTGGTAGACCATTAAAAAATACTTTTTGATGACAGACCACTATGTGATCAGGACATATAACTCAGAAGAAATTCAAAGAAATTCATGACATTGCTATAACAAAACTCCATCTGTTCTCATCTACTCATTCATGCGAGCAGGGTTTCTTAACACATCTACAAGATGAAAAATGGGAAGAGAATTTATGCTGAATCATGGCCCATTCTAGAAATAAATAAGATTTGATCCCCCCCAAAAAATATGCAAACTAATTATAGAAAAAATAGCCCCAGACATTTCTAATAAAATTTTTACTTTTTAAATTTAATAATTATCAAAATGTATTATATATTTATGTTGTTTGGGACAATTATGCATTATTAATATTTATTAATAATATCACCCAACCCCAAATAAATTTTTGACACTTAAAGCATTAGAGTCATGGGCAAAAAGTTATTTAAACTTATGTACATATTTGTGTTGCAAAGAAATATAATAGGGTGACCAATAAAATGCTTTCCAGTATAAAAAATATTATAATACACTATAATTCTGTGAGGGAAGTACAATGGAAATAAAAATTCATAGAGAACAAAAGGAACATTTGTTCTAAAATTTCCAACTGCTAAAGAGGAACTTTTTCATTAATTTTTTAATGGAAGATAGTATCAAATAACGACTCCATTGGATTCATTTAAAAATGGATACAGTGGGTATGTTTTCAAATATCAATATGTATGCCAGAAACAATGTTCTTTGAACTATTTAGGTTTTTAATAAAAACAAAATTAGTGTCAACTTTATACAAGTAAGAACATAATTTTTCAAAATTCTTTTAGGGAGAAAAATTTTACAGATATCTAATCTTATCAATATGTTATGGAGACCTTAACTTAAAAATAAACACATTTTGAAGGGTGACTGTAAGAAATCTCTTGTTTGCATAGCTTTGTGATTAAGTATGAAAGGACCCCCCAAATTCAAATTTGTAGCACTTTAATATGTTATCTTCGAAAAAGAAGAGTAATGACTTGAATCTTTGGACAGGTGTCTGTTTTTATTTTCTCCCAAATTGGAGCTAATAGTCTTCATGGTTTTAAAATACTTTAAAGAGAGTCACCCATCTTGGGCTTATCCCTCCCATGATGTGCAGAAAGATACACAAAAGAGATTGCTGTACACGTACCACAGAACCAACGTGCATGCCTCCATTCCTGGGTATGTGTCGACACGGTTACAAAATTCTGAAGTGTGAGGAAATTTCCTGACTTCCTGAGAGAAGAAGCTGACTCCGCTAGTTTGCTCACCAAGTGGGAAAAGATCCATTTTGTTATATAAAACCACATTCTCCTCCTATGAAATAATCTGGTGAAGGCATGCTACTTCATCTCTGTGTAAATAGTCTCTCCCATTGAGCAGGATATAATGAAATCCTGCATTGTGTACTACACTGGGTAGGTTCTGTTTTATTACATCGTGGAAGAAGGGGAGGAGCAGCGGAGATAATTCTAGTAATAAAAAAGGAAAGGCTCCTAGATGAAACTTCTGTGATATTAAAAAACAGATGTGCTCATTACTTAGCAGATGAAAGTTAATTTAAAAATGAGCCTGAGTCCTAAGAGTCACAGAGGCAGAATGACTGGGGAGGATCCACAAGACGCCATTATGCCCGCAAATGGCAAACCGTCTCAGTGCTGACCCCATCATGATGAGGGTACAGCTGGGGGACGAAGAGTGGGCTATTATACCCACCCTTAATGGTTAGTTAGCAGGTTACAGAAAATCCACGCTGTGAGCAAGATCTGAAGAAGATGGTTCCAACCTACAAAAACTTGCAAATGCTGTGTTAACAGTTATGGTTACCCATTTTAAGTCAATCCTATTTATTCAGAAAGATGGCTTCTGATTATTACTTGGTCACCTCAGTTCTTGTTACCATCTATTCTTTTTCGTTGTTGCTTTGTTTCTAACAAAACACACATTCTTTTCCTTCATTCTGTAATTTTCCACGTCAAATTTTTAGTATGAAACCACAAAGTTACCACATTATGCTGATATGAACCCATTCAAGTAGTTTAAAGAAGTCAGGTATCCTTTTAAGCTGGTTCACATCTAGAAATGAACAATTTCCCATCGCATTCTAGAATCCTCTAGGACATGAGGCTATACATCATGCATAGATAAGATTAACGTGTAGGAAAGGGATGAAGTTGGTAACGATGTTGGTGATAAGAACAACAATAACATCTACTGGTATTGATTATCTACGATGCATAAAACTAACAGTCACAACGACCCTGGCTTATGTTATTATTCACATGCAGAGATGAGGAAAGGGAGGCTCAGAGAGGTTACCTGACTCTCCCAGGTCACATCACTAAGAGAGAGTAGAGAGTTTGAAACCAGGTCTCCAACTCCAGGGCCCACCATGCAAGAGGGTCCAAATTCCTGGTAGGCAATGTGCTACGAAATTAGAAGGGTGGGGGCGGGTAAGACCAGTTGGTTTATACACCTGGACGGCTCCTATATTGTCTTACTCCGGATATAGAGAAACCAAACGTTATAACCCCTAGACTTTCCTGCTCATTTGATGCCATTGACGTTTTTTATTTGCCTTCAAAATCTGTTCGGAGTCCTGGAATGACTGCCACAAATCTATGATGCTAGAATAACTCAGGGTTCTGCTCGTGCTGCTGTTTATCTCTGTTGCACATGGAAGACGTCAGTGATAGAAAACAAGCTTTAAAAATGCCCAGGATCAATGGGTATTATAAATCAGATTAACAGGACTGATTCCTGTACGTTTGCAAGCAGTCATGAACAATTTCACGGACAGACTGGGGCCATGCTTATCAATGGCGATTTTTTAAAAAGATCTTTTTCTACTAAATATGCTTGGCTAGATGGTACACCTTTAAGTAAAAACGAAAATATGGTTGTCTTTAGAAGTAACATCATTGTTAATGATGCTGAATAACACAGTAGCAAGAAAATTGGGCCAGAAGAATCAGCCAGCTACTGTAAGTCAATACAGTGCATGCCTTCTTGTACAGATGAATAAATAACAGTTCTCAGAAAGCAGAAACGGCTATGAATCGTGGCGTGATTGTGAATTGAAATGTCATATCTGGTTAGATCATTTTGTCATGCTCCTTAAAGTATACCTTTAAAGCCCATCTCCTGCCTAGATTTCTGTGCCGGGATATTCTGAGCCATTTCAGATCTCATGTCAAATAGTGACACTGTGAAGCTTTAAGGTTTTTTCATACTAATGTAAAGTCAGTTTTAAAAATACCTTACAGGCCTGACAGAGTGCTCTAAGAATGAGCATATAATAAACACCATCTCACATTTTGGTAAATCCTTGTTACAAGAGGTTTGGGTTAAGATAACTACTCTAGGAGTTTAGGAGAATCAAGATCCACCTTAAGATTTTGCAGAAAACGAAAGAGCTGCATTATTCGAGCTCTGATTTTCCCATAAAGGTTGACTGAAGGCAGTTTATGGGACTAGCAGTGTTCACTCATTGCAGGCACACAGTGGTGTCGTGGCTCACATTTGTTTTATGTTCAGTGCCTTCCAAATATTTTCCCATCTAGCCTCAGAACAACCCTGAGAGAGAAGGAGGGCAATTAGAATCAGCCCCATTCTACAGATTCAATTAACCACCTCTTTACCAAGCACCAGGTGTTGGAAAATGTGTCCCTGGGAGATTAGAAACCTTGCCTGTTGTCAGAGAAGTGAATGGCAGAAGAAGGACTCAGACTCTTAGTCCAATGATCTTGAGGGTAATGGCTAAACTTTAGAGTCCTGGATTTTAATCCCCCTGCATGACCTATTATTTAACAGTTGGAAGCCTGTTACTTCATCTGCAGAATGAAGCTAGTAATAATACACCCGGCACGGGGCTGCTGAAAGGAAAGGAGGATTTAATGCCTACAAGGCACTTTGCACAGAGAAAGGCACACAGTAAGTGAAAAAGTAACGGCATCTAACTGCCACACTGTTATTGCCATTAATTTGAATCACTGTCTTGCCCATTACTGGGTAAGACCTTAGCCCCATAAAGGGAAATAGCCTATGTTCCTTTCATTGCCAGCAGCCCTCCCAATGCTACTTTGCTCCCCAAACACTCTCTTCGCCCCAATTCCCCCAGGGATAGAGCTGGACTGAGGACTGCTTCTAAGACTACAACTGCTAGGTTGAGCCATCCAATTAACCTTTCTCTTTTTGGGACCCCACTCCATTAGATGACTGGAAAGTAGATTTTTAACCGCAGAACAAAATAAGACTCCAATTTTCAAGTGCAGGCTAACGCCATCACTAAGAGAGGACAACAGGAAGCAGGCAGAGAGTTGGATGCTCTGAAACTCACATGCTGGCTCCTCCCAACTACATCTTTCTTAGCTGTAATCAGAGATGGAAATCAGAGCTGCAGCCTCGAGCTCTTGGGGAATTGCTGAGAAACCTCTGTCCCTTCGCTTCCCCCCGAACCCTTCCTTCCTCTTTCTTTTCTCCTCTTATGTCGGTTCCACTACATGTCTGTGTACTTCCTTTTCCTAGGTACTAAGTGTCTTCAACAGGCCAAGCACTGTGTATAGAGGGGTAAATTGAGAGCATCCAGTCTGGTGGAGAAAATTACTTAATAATTATGACTTTCCTAGAAATGATCCGCTAGAGGTATATAGATGGGCTTTGGTAACCTAGAGGAAGAGGTGTACCTCCACCCACAGGCCAGGCCGCACCCTCCCCTGGGGTGGGGGTGGGGGTTAGTATTAAGGACAACTCCAGAGCCTTGATGGTTGGTGAGAGGATGAGTAGAGATGGTGTAAGAAGTTCTGCCGCAGAAACATGGTATCTGATTCTAAAAAGAATAACATTATTTGAAGCCCACAAAGCGTGTATCTTGTTTGTAGGGGCACACCTGTCAGAATCTGACCGTGTGACCTGGGATGTGGAGTGTGTGTGTGTGTGTGTGTGTGTGTGTGTGTGTGTGTGTGTGTTTCTGCCTCCCCACTCTTTGAGACAAGAAGTGATGACAGTACAAAAGGGTATAGACCTAACCTTAAATGAACTTTTATCCAAACTGCTACACATTTTGCATCAACAAATATACTTTTCCAGAATTGTACCGCAGATGAAGGGAAATAAGTTAACCCATTTAAAATGTTCCCAGCACGCCATCTACACATTTTATCACATTTTGTATCCTCAGCTCATTTCCAGCGTCTTATGATTAGCAAACTCTTAATTTAAATGAAGGTTAATTCCCACTTTATTTGGTGCCATTTTTCTCCAGCTGACTAGTGAAACAAAGACCTGAGCTGTAGTCCAATACCCTTCATCAAGGCAGTGAGCTACTGAAGAATTGCATGATTCTTCCAGAGCCCAGAGCTCTTCTTGTCCTGTTTGGAGCCAGTGTATTCAGGGGCAAGTTTAGCTTGTCTGTCTGAACCCCAACCTTTTTTGTCAGATTTTCTTTCATTCCAGGGAACTCATCATTCAGTTAGAAAAAAATAGGACCTAGAGGGAATGTGGCAAAGCCCCAAATGTGTCTTTCTTGTGTGTTTCTTTCTTTGATTTAAAAAACAACCTGAAATGTGAAATGTGTCTACTCTGTGGCCCAGCACACCCAAGAGAACCCGTGCTCCCTTTCTCAGATGGAATAGTGGTTCTCAACCGGTTCGTGGGGGGCATTTGGCAATATCAGGAGACATTTCTGATTGTCATGACTGGGGGGAGTACAGTGGGTAGAGGCCAGGAATGCCGCTGAACGTTCTGTGGTGCACAGGACAACACACCACGAAGAAGTACTGGGCTCAAGGAGTCAACAGTGCTGAGGCTGAGAAACCCCGATTTACAGCAACTATCAGCAGCTGTCGAGTATCTACTGTGTGCCAAGTCCTGCACGAGCATTTGTCACTTCTCTTTAAATCCTTAAGCTAACCTTTTGAGTTTCATATTTTAATTCCCAATCTTGAGATGCAGAAACGGAGGTTGAGGTGGTTTAAGAGGCTTGTACTGGCTTACTGGCCCCAGAGGCAATTCAGGTCTATCTGACCCCAGCTCAGAAGTCGCTTCATTTTTAGCTGAATCTGCTTCTCATGTTCATTTCTCTGAGTCTGTGGACCTTACTGCTGGCTGTTGGCCACCCCCAATCCCTCTGTCTTCCTGTGTTTCCTCTTGTAGCTACCACCAACACACACACACACACAGACACACAGACGCACAGACACATGCATACACACAGACACACACATACACACAGACACACACAGACACATGCATACACACAGACACACACACTCACACGGTCTAAATGTCTCAGCTTTGTAGCTTTTATCTCCAAAGCTCTGCCTTCTGATCTAGTGGACAAACTAGAGAGGAAAATAGTGCCAGTTCCAATTCTTTAACCAATTTTAGATGTTAACTTGGCAAAAACTCCTGTATTTTCCCAGAAGACTTCAAGAGCTTTTTTACTGCTCTGGACTTCATCTCTAATTATGAAATTTAAGCCAATTTGAATGTTTCCAACTAGCTCAGGGCATTAGTTTAATCTCAGGACTACAAGTCGTTTCAGTGAGACTCCCAAAGTGGTGTAAGTTGGCCAACACATTTCCCTATTCAAATAACACCTATCCACAATTTTTAAAAAAATAATTTGTCTTATATTGGTTTCTCCTTACAATACCCTCAGACTCTGTTGGCTTTTATTTTTTGTGTTTCGATCGAACTAAAGTTCATGTGGTGTTTCATTTTTTATTCCAAGACAAAGCTCTTTCTTGGATTCAAGAGTAAGGATCTTGGCTGCTTCGGTCCTCGTGGGTCCCAGGCCCTGTGCTAGGCACCAAAGACACAGAGCAAAATAATACCTAGCTCCTGGCTTCAAGCTCTTTGCTTTATTCCTATTACCCTCGATCTGTCATGCGGAAACAGTTGGGGCCAGTGGTTAAGAATTGAAGATCTGTACCCAGACTGCCTCGGCCCCAATCTCAGTACCACCAGTCAACACCATCCTTGTGACTTTGGACAAGTTAAAGAACCTCTCCATGTTTCTGTTTCTTCCCCTGTGACATAGAGCTAACAGTGGTTCCTAACCTATTAAGTCATTGGTCAGATTAAATGGGTTATGACACATAAAGCACTTATAACAACAGCAGGTGCTCATTAATGTGAGCCATTGTTTCCATCAGCCTGTATTATTATCTACCCTGGTGTCCATATCGTGCTTTATATGTAGCTGGTGTTTATTAAATCTCAATGGGCTGATCAGCTGAAAAACAAGTGGATAAGTGCAAACTCCACTGACTTTCTCATCTTGACAAATGCCTTGGAAGGCTTCCTGTTGCACTGTTGACATCAAACCCCCTTTTACATTGTGTTTTATTCCTGAGCCTCCAAATTGCACATCATTACAGAAAAATGCAATCAAACCTAAGATGGGGTTTCACACTGTCTGGCCTTTCTGTCACTCAGTTCCCCTCCCTTGGCTTTCCCACCCCCCGACCTGGCACTCAGATCTCATACATTAGGGAAAAGAGGGGAAAGAACACAACCCCATTAAACTAACCAGGCTCCAGAGAACTGGAGCTTGAGTCCCTTATCAGCTGACAAGTCTAAAAATAGCAGGAGAGTGCGAAGAGCACAATTGTGTAACAGGAAGAAATTTGAGGAAATTTGATTGTTCGGGGGCATCTAGCTGAGAAATGAGGTTCAGACTTTCACCCTCCTCCTATCATTTTTTGAAAGTGGTGAAATCTTCCCCTCCCCACCCACCCCATGATGGCAAAAATATCCTTACTATTTGCTAAGTTTATTTCTTTGATTCCAGAACAAGCAAACACTCACAAACACACACAGCTTCAGCAGTTTAAGAATGCCTCGCACCAATACTCATGGTTCATTAAACTTTCAAATAATTGGCACAAAGTCCAGAGCTTGGATTTTTCTGCAACCCTCTTAGTTCTTTCTCCCAGCTGGGCATCTTCATTTCCATTGCTTATTAGTAGGACCCTAATCAAAGCCACGGAGCCACACAAGGAAGAAATTTGTCCTGGGAACACAAAGGAAGTGACTCCAGATAAAAACTGGCTTGGATCCCTTATGAAGGATTTTAGATATAGAGAAAAAGAGAGGGAAAGATGTAAAGAGACTGGACCAAAAAAGAAAAAAAAAAAAAAGAACAACTGGAGTTGGCCATACCTGTAGCCAGGCACACTGTACACTCTAAACTTTCCAGATATATGAGCTGCTGAATTTCTCTTTGTGCTTATTGTTTTGATGTGGGTTTCTGATACTTGTCAAATGAAATGATCTTGAACTATACATAATGTCTAACTTTTCTGTAAAAAAAAAAAGCTAAAAGAACTGATACATCAAAAGTTAATTATGAAGTTTAAATAACAAATAGCTAAGCACACAGATGCTTAATGACATTTATTTATTTATTTATTTATTTGTTTGTTTGTTTATTTACAGGACCAAGAAAGAATAAGGTGGAATAACTCTGGTAGTACTTTTATATCCATTATTATGAACAACTCTAGTCCTTTCCATCTGTGTGGCTATATAATATTTCATTACATAGAGATAACATGAATTATTCAACCCATCTCTTATTGTTAGACTTTGAATTTTTCTCTCTCACAAGCCATGCTACGGTAATCAGCCTTGCACTGTAATCTTAACACATATTTTGAATCATTTATTTAGGATAAAACCCCCCAAATTTTCTTCCTGATTTTTAAAGAAGGAATTTCTTTAAATCAGTATAAAGCATATCCTTCATAAGTTACCTCTGATCTATGTGAACATTTGGATTCCAACTTTCGACTCTACCCTAGACCCTGCAATCTTACTACTATTGGAGAAAAGATCTCCTGAAAGAATCAGCAAAGAGAATTTTTTCTTCCCAGAGAGGAAAACAATAACACAACTTGTCCTAAGGATGCTGCCACTGACACATTTGCTTTGAAACTTGAGATACTAAGGGGACATCAAAATTCAATTCAAGCCATGTTTAAGTAGGCAGAAGCACAGGCTTTAATCACCAAGGAAAAATCCCCAGGACAGGTGTTACTCTGCATGACAGTGTAAGCTTAGCCCCATTGCTGAGCTCTGCGTACTCGTCCTTTGCCAGTATCTTTTCTCACTGAGGCTCAGTAAATGAAGTTCAAGATCATTAATTACTCCTCCAGCCATAGACAGAAGAAGAAGAAAACAAAAATAGAGAAAGTCCATGTGATGAGTTTTTACAATAATGGAATGGCTATTTATAAGTTTCATCCTGGGGCCAATGGCTGAAGTTCTGTATATGGCAAGGCAGTGGCTGGTTGGAGAGCAGCAAGATCCGGAAGAGTCTTTGCCCAGCCCTGTTGGCTGCAGTCGCCTCCTGAAAGCCTCTGCATAAATCTGGTGGCTCTTTCTAAACCCCCCGTTAAGCTATTTCCCACATATTGGCTTGGCTTGTTTTTCCCCACGTGTTCTGTAAATTGTTGCTTTAGGATTGAAAAAAACCAAGACCAAACTACATGGGATTAATATCTCTGTTTAGAAGATCCACCTGTGTGGGACCCCATTCAGAGCTTTATAAAACACTCATGCCGTAAAGATTGGCACAGTTATTGGGAATGGGCTAGGCACGGGGCTTTGGAAAGGAGAGAATGGATTCATATTAGGTTATATGTATGGAGACTTTTTTTTTTTTTGAGATTTATTTATTTATTTTAGAGAGAGAGTGCGTGCATGAGTTGGGGAGGGGCAGAGCCTTCAAGCAGACTCCCTGCTGAGCACAGAGCCCTACAGGAGGCTCAGTCCCACGACCCATGAGATGGTGACCTGAGCCAAAAACCAAGAGTGCAATCAATGGTCAAGCTACGAAGCCACCCAGGTGTCCCTGTATGGAGGAGATTCTTAACGAAGGGATCCTGTCTTTCATTCTTCCAGCCATCACTTCAAATGTCTCTGGTTTATGGAAATAAAAGACTCACTCCTCACTTCAGCATTCAAGGCCGTCCAAAGCCATGACCCTTCACCTACTCTTCAGAGCCATCTCCTTCCATTTCCTACATGCTTTGTTTTAGCCAAAGTGGAGTCCTTACCATTCCCTAAACTTGCTGTGTATGTTACCTATTTCTGCATGACTGCTGCACCTCTACCTGCCACTAGGAATGTTGTCCTCACCTCCCCCATCTCAGCCTGTCGCAATTAAACTCATCACCAAAGGCCCATCTCCAATGCCGTCTGTTCCCATGAAATATTCCTTTACCTTTCATATCTACCTTCACCTTCCCCACCTTCTGTATTCCTCAAGAGATATGAGATATGAATTCTTCCTCCTCAAACCTCCATAGCCCTGTGTGAAAAAAAATTTTTGTATGGAAACCATTACTATCTTGTACTTTAGGTAGACAAGGTTTTATCTGATTCCCCCACTAAATATTAAATATCTGAAGGGCAAAGACTATTTCCAACACAGCCATAGTTTCCTAAAGTCAGTATTAAAAGTGAAATTAATGACCTTATAAGGTCATTCAAGAACAGAGTCTGTTATAATTCAGCACACGTTTGTTGAGTTCCTCCTGTGTCAGGAACTGCGGTCAGCACTAACTGCACATAACCAATGTCTGTTCCAAGAGCAATATGGGAAGAACTCCCAAAAGCTCCAGTTGGTGTGTGCATGGCTCTTTACCTAGAACTCCAATTTCCACACGCACTTGACTTTCAGTTCAGGCCAATCATACATCTATCCGAGAGTTCCTCACGCAACCGTAGGTCCTGGGGTAGCAGTGCAAGCGGCACTTTCAGCTGTAGTTGAACTCAAAATCCTTCATTGTTTCTTTCTACCCACTGAAACAAATTGCTCTAACAGGACTTCATTTTCATCAAAATTCCACTTCTAACTATAGGGTTTTTTTGGTCTGTGCTCTTACTTACTTCTCTTGCTATAAGATCATTTAGCCTCCTCTTAAGCATTGTTCTTGCAACAAAGACTGATGCCTGCTGACTTTGAGTAAGGCATTATGCCAGGCACATCACCTAAGCCTGCGTCTCTCCATCCTCTTTTGCCCTCTCATTTTATAGTTTATCTCTCCAAAACAGAAATACTTTCTTTCCCCAAAGCTCTTGAATTAGGGAAAGAGGTCAGAAATTAAATGCTATCTCATCACTCTTGTTTAGAAATACAGAATCCTTATTGGTGTGTGAAAGTGGGAAATAGCAACCCATTTTTCCCACCTAAAATTGAACAACAGCTAAGTAGAAGTGAAGGGATAAATTTAAATTAGAAAGGCTATATTAAATCAACCCAAATCAAAGCCGATTTCACTCCCGGAAGTGTATGCATGAAAAGGTGTAATTATAAAAACTTGATATTCTGCTGCCTTTATGCATATTCACTTCATGAACTTAGACCTCTAGGAGCCTCCTAGGACTGCTTCCCCATTTTTAATAAGGATTGAGAATGAGGCATTTCCTGAAGGAATTAAAGGAGGGAGGCAATTTTGGTTTTAGGTGGGGCTTTTTTTGTTTGTCTTTTTAAGCTTAGCAGCAACATTAAAACAAAGAAGCAGCTATTCTGCTGGGTCTTGTGTGTGCTTTAAGAGTACACCAAATAAAATGAACCTTTGGGGAGTCAGTAAAGAAATTATGGTTTGGCAATTAGGGGGACAACTGATCCATCAGGGGAAAAAAATCTCACTATTAATTGCAATTTCTAAATAACATCAGTGGGCCTCTGTGCAGTTGCTGGGAATACTTATCTTGGGAAAAGGAGGGGTTTTCAAAGAGCTCCCAGATTTGGTAACTTAAAGGCCAGGGCTACCAGCTGGATCATGTTCCAGTCATTAGGACACCATCATGGTCATCATAAAACCATCCCAGAGAGGGGCAAGCTGGGAATTAGCTCAGACTGGCCCATTCATTCTATGTGGCTGCCAACCTCAGAACGATATTCTGTGGGGTGTCACCACACTTTAGGGAGCCTATTAAGGAAGGGCATCAGAGGGGCGCCTGGGTGTCTCAGTTGGTTAAGCATCTGCCTTCGGCTCAGGTCATGGTCCGTATCAGGCTCCCTGCTTCCCTGTCTCCCTGCTTCTCCCTCTCCCTGCCCCGCTCGTGCTCTCTCTCGCTCTCTCGCTCTCTCAAATAAATAAATAAAATCTTTTTTAAAAAATGGTGTCAGGACTATTGAGAAGCTGATTTTTGTATGCCATTTCCTCCATCCCCAAAATAATAATCACTGCTATGAACCCCTCAGTTCCATGAATCTTTAAGGATATAAAATTACAGATGTAACCATTAATGCTGTGAGCAACTTTGAAATCATGACTTCTTTGCCCTCCATCTTACCCATGGAGGCCCAGAGAAGTTGTCATTTGCCCAAAGTCACACAGCCTGTTCTAGAAAGCTCCATCCTCACTCAGTTCGTCCGAGTCCATCAAGAAAGGCTGACGTGTGAATCAGGCTCATCTTGCCACCTGCCTTCCCATTATTCCATGTCAGTCTGGTTCAGGGCAGAGGCTCTGTGAAAGGCATATGTGGGTTGTGCTGTGAATTTTTTTTTTTGTCCTCATTTACATCAAAACAATAGCTGACTTGGGGACAGGATGCCTCCACAGAAGTTGAGATAGATTTAACTATGTTTTGCAAAGAACATTTACTTCTGAGACAGACCAGGTTTCAGGCTCCCGGGTGGGTGCATCAGTTGGTGAAGCCATTAGTTGAATGTCAGGGCTTTTTTTTTCTTTTCCCTCCTAGAATCTGCACTCTGCTTTCCCTGCTGTGGACGATGAATCTAAAATATTTATGTGGCTTTATAATGACTATTTAGCATTTAAGGCACCTGATATTTGCCAAAGTGCCTGACAATCCGTGTTTATTAACAGGAAAATAACGGCTGGAAAAATCTGTGCTGTGATATTTAGGGAGTAGGTTCCTTTGTGGCTACATACGGTATTTCTGGGAATGATATAAGGGCCAGTGATTCAGAGTGAAATTTATTGGCCGAACTCTGCCTAAGACCTCATACTTAAATTTCCCCCTAGTTTACTAAAGACTCTGTTCCAATGATCCTGAATAATAGCGTGATATTATGCATTTTATTCACTAATCAAGCACTTATTAAGTGTCGACTCAGTGTTAAGGATGAAGAATTAATAAGATTTGTCCAAATTCTGTCCAATTCTTTTTTTTTTTTAAGATTTTTTTATTTATTTGTTTGACAGAGAGAGACAGCCAGTGAGAGAGGGAACACAAGCAGGGGGAGTGGGAGAGGAAGAAGCAGGCTCATAGCGGAGGAGCCTGATGTGGGGCTCGATCCCAGAGCACCCGGATCACGCCCTGAGCCGAAGGCAGACGCTTAATGACTGCGCCACCCAGGCGCCCCCAAATTCTGTCCAAGATTCTGTCCTAACCATGGGAGGTTAGGTGCTCCTCCCATGACACCTTCGGTCTAGACTTAATGGAAGCCTCTCAACACTGGGATGGGAGCCTGGGCAGGGGTGAAATCTGGCAATGTCTGGACACATTTCTGGTTATCACTATTGAAGGGGGTGTTACTGGTGGGTAGTGGTAGAGACTGAAGATGGAACTCAACATCCTGGAGCGCACAGGACCCCCCAGCAACAATGGAAGAATTATCTGGTCCAAAATGTGAGTAGTGCCAAGGTGAGGGAACCCTGTTGCAAGCCTGCCTCTCTGGTGTATAATGATTTGGGTACATATCAGCCTCCCCCCTTGAGATCTCTGAGTGCAGAGACCATTTCTTAGTTCTCATCGCATCGCAGCACCTAACACATAGAATACAAAACTTAGTACATGGTGTTGAACGAATTCACGGAGATGGTATCCTATCCCTCTGGAAGCCCGAGCCCAGGATCTCTGGAGTGGAAATGGGTAAACAGGCACTTTAGGGATAAAATGCATCTGGTCTTCAGAGTACAATCAGATAAGAGCTACTTTGTGTGACCTCATAATTCATCATCCAAACAGATATACTTTTGAAACTGGATGTGAGCACTTTCAAGTAATGAAGGCAGGAATACAGATGAAAGCCTGCCACTGGCCTATCCTACACAAACAAGGCATATTTATAGCCCACATGTTCCTGAGCAGCCACCGTGAAGCAAGAAAATATGAGGGAAAGTCTGGACTTCTTGTTTCCTGGATAAGTAGAATTATCTCCAGCAGCCGGCATACTTTGTTGGGAGGGAGAAGTGAGAAAGATCTTCTGTAGAAACTTGCTAGAGTGAAGTAAATGATGGGTGTAGTTTGTGACTTCTCCAAGCCTAGACTTTGAAAGAAAGACACTGAGACTGCAAGTTAACTTGTTATTTGTACTAAACTCTATTTCACAGTTTATCATCTTTAGTGCAGTTATTGTGAAAACAAACATCTACTTCATTTTAATTCAAAGTGTCATGGTTTTGTTATGAGCAAATATTAAGGACAATAAAGTGACTGTCTTTAACTTCAGGTAAAATAACGTCCTTTATTCTGTAGTTCCGTCTGATACGCAACCGCAACAGAGAAATCGCCAACTGAGACTATAATATGCCGTGTCTGCCTAAACTAGATTAAGAAGATTCTCCTCGCCACGAGATCCACAGCGTCCATCACCCTTATACAGATTTAGAGATTTCACTACTTGGTATGGGAGTTTGATATCAAGTGGACCTTTCAGAATAAAATGTTACTGGTATTTGATAGTCTCCATTCCAGCTGGCTTTCTTCGAGTACACGAAACAAACACCAGATGGTAATTTGTAGAAGGATAAAGGAACTGGTGCTAATTTTAGAAAGTTCTTGGCCATTTCCCTCACCCAAAGTTAGGAAGGGAATTCTCAGTTGGAATGACTTTCCAAGTTTCAAGAAGCAGCTGTCTGGTTTTCTTAAAACCATGCCATCATTCTGCTTCACGGTATGCCAGGCCAGACCGCAGTATTCCATGCATAGAAAATCTGTGCTCTAAATCTCCTTCCCAGTCGCTGGTGAACACATCAACCAGGACAAAGGTGGGCCTCCGAAACCCAGGGCCCATTGGCCCATTGACACTCCATTTCCTCCTTCACTCACTCTACCCCTAACCACTCCTGGGGTAGGTAGTCCAACTGGTTGAACCCGTTTTTAATCTCTGGTCTCAACTGTCAGGTGGCAGTCTCACCAAAAAGGCTCACTGGTGAGAGCTAAATGAAAGGTGTATTGATGCAGAGACTGGGCAAAGCCAGGCCTGTTGGCAATTTGCGAGACAGATGGCTCTGCAAGTATGATTCTCACACTCGGTTGTAAGGTAAACTGTGAACCAGGGAGCAACAGGCGGCCGGTAAAGGCAATGCTTCCGTTCTGTCTGCATGTTTACATTTAGCTCTTAGAGACTGAAATCTTCCTAATTGAATTCAACAAACAGTTACTGAGAAGTCATTGTGTGCAACGCACTATGCTAAGCTCTGAGGTCCGGAGGCAGCTGAGTTTCAGAGAGTCCTAGCTTGAGAGCTCTTGGGTTCACTGTGCCAAGAGGGGAGAACAAACGGTTATGGAAGAAGAAAGGAAGAACGAGGGACTGATTCCAACCACAGAAACAGGATTGTGTTTCTGAGGAGCGGAAGGTCTGTGAAAACAAAGGTTGAGTTTCTATGGGCAAATATGGTAGGAAGCTTCTTCCATGAGGAGGGAAGCAGAGTGAGGAACAGAACACAGAAGAGGGCAGAGGGAGCGTGTATTTGTGTGAGTGAGGGTGTGGGTGTGTGTGAGTGTGGGTTGTGTGTGCGGGTGAGTGTGGATGCGTCCGAGTGAAGGTGTGTGAGGACACATGTGAGTATGGATGCATGTGAGTGAGGATATGTGTGGTGAGGTGCATGAGTGTAAGTGTGCATGTGTGAGAGTGTGAATGTGTGTGAGGGTGAGTGTATTTAACGCTGGAGAATTTAGTGGATGAGGCTATTAAAGGTGGGGTAGCCCTAATTGTGGGACATAGATTTATATGACATCTTTTATAGATCTCTGACCTTTCCTCCTTCCAAAAAAAGAAAGAAAGAAAAAGAAAAGATGTTCCCAAGACAGGATGAATTCCAAAGTACTTATCTACACAAATTGGAAGTTTTCTGTTGGAGAAGGATATTAGCAGGGGTGCCTGGGTGGCTCAGTCAGTTAAGCATCTGACTCTTGATTTGGGCTTAGGTCGTGATCTCAGGGTTGTGAGATCGAGTCCTGCATCAAGCTCCATGCTGGGTATAGATCCTGCTTATGGTTCTTTTTCTCTCCCTCTCTCTTTCCCTCCCTGCCGAAAAAAAAAAGGAAGGATATCAGCAAACCTGTGTTTTAAAAAGCTTATGTTAACAATTAAAATGCTGGTAGTAGCGATGGGGGGCTGGTTAGCGGACAATTGCAATAGTCCACAGAGGAAGCAGGAAGAGTCTAATCATAACCTAACACTTTCTGAGCACTTACAGCATGCCAGGCATGCAACCAAGGGCTTTACATGCATTTTTTCATTTACAGTTCGCAGAAAGCCTCGGAGCTAAGTGTTCTCACTCCCACTTCAAGTGAGGCCCAAGAAAAGTAACGTGGCTGGTGAATGGCTGAGCCAGAAGTGCATCCAGATCTGTGTGGTCCAAGGCTTGGGCGGGCAAACACCACCTTACACTATCCCGAGGAAGGCAGGAAGGAAAGGGGAGGGAGGAGGAGCGTAAGGAGGCTCCCAGTATAACATGATATTTTTGTCTTCAGCCAGGCTGACACCTGCGGAAGGAAGAGTAGGTTCAGGAGAGAGACATGGAGTTCTTTTTCAAACAAATTAAATTGAGGAGTGTAGGGCATCCATGTGTGAATAATAGCAAAGAGATGGGGTATGGATCTGAAATTCCGAGGAGATCATGAGAATGTGAAGAGAGATGAGGAGCGCAAGGAGAAGCTATGACCTTCAGAACTCCCATATTTTGCGGATAAATAAAGGCTCTCAAAGAGAACCACAGAACTTAAGGTAGCAGTGCTGACCATGAGAAGATCTCCCTTCTAAAGGAAATGAAAAAAATGAGAGATTTTCTTTAAACACCCCTAGGCAAAGAGAATATTTTGAAATACAGTGGTATTTCTTATCATGAGTATAATTTTAATGGGGTACACAGAACCCACACCTGCATCTTGATGAAATAACCATCCAAGAGTCTGACCCCGGTGCACCCCGGAACTTACTGAGTTCAGGGGGGCAAGTCCACTGAGCCAACATACTGAGCTGGTAGAGTGTGTCACTGCTGGGTATCCCAGAATCATAGAGTTGGGTCCCCAGTAAAGGGAAATACTGTTTTCCCAGCCAGAAACCCGGGTATTTTCTGTGACACCTTCTCTCTGCTTCTAAATCAAATCCCTCACTAAGGGCCGTCAAACTGATCTCAGTATCTCTTGCTTGAATCCACCGCCACTTCCCTAATCTAGACTATTGTCATCTCTTATTGAAAGTCTGACAGCAGTCTCCTACTCCTCCTCACATCCTTCCCCCAAATCCAATTTCCCTGGAGCTGTATATGTTGTACATTTATTATCCCATCCTATAAAAAGTCTCTGACCTAAAAAGGTAAAGAACCATGTTTGAGGGGCACCTGCGTGGCTCAGTCGGTTAAGCGTCTGCTTTCAGCTCAGGTCATGATCCCAGAGTCCTGGGATTGAGCCCCAAATCGGGCTTACTCAGTAGGGAGCCTGCTTCTCCCTCTCTCTGCCTGCTGCTCCCCCTGCTTGTCCTGTCAAATAAATAAATAAAATCTTAATTAAAAAAAAAAAAAGAACCATGTGTGAGTCACTTCAAGCAAATTAATTAAAGCTTTCATTTCTCCAAACTAAATCCACCAGGCTTTCTCCCATCTCAGAGCCCTTGTGCCTGCTCTTCCCTCTGCCTGGAAGGTTCTCTCCACATATCCACATGGCTGGTTGGCTTATTTTCTTCAGGTCCATCCTCAAAACCTATCTTCTTAATAAGGTCTTCCTGGCTACCCTACCTAGAATTTCAGCACCAGCTTCCCCATCCTATCAGTTCCTGACCTTCTTTCCTGCATTATTTTTCCTCCATAACAGTTAACCAGTGCCCAAACTACTATCTACGTCAGCAATTTACCTTGTTCATTGCCTGTCTTCTCCATGGGAAAGTACATTCTGCAGGGATTTTTGTCTGTTTTTGTCCACTACCATATCCCTAGGGTCTAAAAGGACACTTGACACATGGTGGGAAATGAATGATCAATGATGTTTACTGGGTTTTTTTGTTTCTTTGTTTCAGTGTTTTTTATTGTCCTGGATCACCTGGTGAATTTTCCTAGTTCTCACCTGAAGTGCATAAGTCATTTCAAATTCTTTTTGAGGTTGGTTCCTCATACCTAGCTATAAAAACAAACAAACAAACAATAAACTTGTTATCTGTCATTTTAAGGAAGAACACTGGTATTTCTTACTTCTGAATGCCAAGCATGGCAGGGGTGTGGGGTGGGGGTGGAGGACTGTTCCATTTAAAAATTATTAAAAATGAATTATGAATTTTCATTTGAAAGGTCTTCCCATTCGTGCTTATAAATAGCTATTAGATGACTCAGTTGAGGTAGGAGCTGTCTAATGGCTAAGGTGAAATTAGTCCTCACATCCATTTTGTATTTAGAAACAAAGAAGTTGGTGAATATTAGAAAAAGAATCGTTTCTATTTCATTACTTTTTTATGAGCAAAGTTCATCAAAACCTCTTTAGAATAAAACTCACAGTTTTGAGCAAGTCCCACTTGTAGAAAATATATGTGTATTGATGATATGCAGGGGATTTAGCAAACGCAATAGTATCTGTGGGAGGACAGTATTTCTTTCCCAAATTCATGGCATTAAGTGCCCCAGGGCAACTAAAAATATGACTCAGAAAAATACTTTATTAACTGTTCCTTGCTGGTAGCAATACAGACCCTAAGTAAGGCATGGCCTGTGAAGGGAAGTGGCAGTGTGTAGATCTCGGAATAAGGTGGAAAGAAATAGCCACAAAAACTAGGCACATGGTACAATACAAGGGCCTCAAAGGGAGAAACTCAGCTGGGCAACTGCTGCTTAGCCTTCAAAACGCTGAAGCATGTGCCTAATGCAAACATCAGCCTTTTCATCAACATCAAGTCAAAACTAGTTAGATTTAGTTACCACTCCACAGTCTCTGGCCTTGAAAAGCCATGGGTTGTGTTCATTCTAGTCAAGTGGGCTGGCATCCAGCACACACAGTCTCACTCACTTCCAGAAAGGCTCCACTTCTGCCATCAGTGATCTGCTTTCGGAATTCATTTTTGACAAATAGGTCTCCTGTGTCTAGTGTATCTGGAAGTAATAATTTCAACAATTAATATTTATTATTTGCCATACGCCAGGCATGCAATGAGTATTTCATATGTTATATCTCATTTAATTCTCACAAGAGTTTTGTGAGATAGGTGTTATCCCCCATTTTAGAGATGAGGGAACCAAGGTCAAGAGGGTTTAAGGGTCTTGGCTATTGTCACACAGTGCGTGAGCATTGAAGATTCCAGAACTGACTTCAGAACTGTAGCTATTAAACTCTGTGCTCACCTGCCCTTCTTAAGAATAAGAAATGGAGAGGTGGGGAAATGATAGAGAAATGATCTCCAAGGGGTATGTTTCTACCACTCTTCTGAGTATGGTCAGAAAGCTATGTACTAAACCAGAAAAAAGACTCAGCCAGTCTCTTTTCCAAACTGACTCTTCATAAATTGCTTCAAAGGAGCAGTAGGTTGAGAACCATTCTTTTGAACCTTTTGGTCAAGGTGGAGATGGGGGAGTTGTCACTAAAACAAAACCAAGCAAGATAGCGTCATGGCCATTCCAAGCCAACAACATAGCAGAGTGAAGTGTACGTGCATGTAACATATGATCGTTCAATACATGTGTTTAACAGCAACAACAACAAAAGGCAAAAACCAACAAAACATGCATACAGGAATAAGAAAGATGTAGTGAAAAAGAAAAGTCATTTCCAACCTGCAGGCGATCTGCCATCCCATCAAAAAGCATCAGCAGAACAGAATGTTCTGTCTTGGCTCTCTCATGGTTCTCACACTGAGAGCATCTCCCTGAAGTGACGCAGTTCCAGTATTGAAAGATACGCATTTTTCATACACGGCTTCTAAACACAAGCCCACAACCTCACACGCACACAAAAGTAAGGACACCGCCCACGATGGGAGATTGAAAGGTTTATCAAGGATTGTTTCAATTCTTGGAGATTTTCTCATTACAGGAAGATTTTAGACCCCATCACCACCTGTGTGTGATCCGACTCTCATATTTCCAACACCTTTTAAAAGGTAATTGTGATTGCAAGTGTGGATTTCTTTTTTAACTTAAGCTCCACACAATTACCTTCACAGGTCCCATAATTTGGCTTTCACATTCTCTCAAAATCATCAAAACAAAGTACTTGCAAAATGTTTATTTCCCAGGTGTTTTCCAGTAGGCTCGATACCATTTGCCACAGTGCATAAACAGAATGGGGGTGGTTCCCAAAATATGGAACCGGGTTGTTGCATACTTACCTCCAGAATGGGGTGCAGCTTTCTTTGTGCTCTTAATAAATGCTCTCTATTTGGCCTCATTTTTGTAATAGTGAAAGCGATTTCTAAGAAAGGGGGAATCAGATTATGAACAGCACTTAACAGGGGCAGCTCTGCAAACTACTACAAGATTATTACATCTTCAGCTAATTTCTGCAAATTTGTGTGGAATCAGGGTCCTCTTTGTGACCAAGAATATCTTACATAGAACCTTCACTTTTATAATAACTAATTTTTTTCCTCTCATCAACAGGATACAATATCGCATATAATGAGATCTCATTACAGCAGATTTAATATACCACAGGTCAAATGGTGCCCACATAGGCTGACTTCTCAAGACCAGATTCTAATAATATGCAATTTAACTGAGTGCGTATTATTGGACTTTTGTCTGATAATGTTAGTCTTGATCCCCTGAAACTCGGCTCCACAGGTTTCATTAAGCAGCCAGTTTAGAAAGAAAAGAAAGAAAGAGGAAAGAAGAAAGAAAGAAAGAAAGAAAGAAAGAAAGAAAGAAAGAAAGAAAGAAAGAAAGAAAGAAAGGGAGGGAGGGAGGAAGGAAGAAAGAAAGAGAAAGAAGAAAGAGAAAGAAAGAAAGAAAGAAAGAAAGAAAGAAAGAAAGAAAGAAAGAAAGAAAGAAGAAACAGTATATATGCATATATGTGTTTCTTCTTTATTTGGGAAAGAGGTTTTTACTCTATTTGCTTATATCTATTAGAGATAACACTGGGCCAGATGCTGCAGCAATTATAAAAATGTATTTGACACCGTTCCAGTGAGGCACAATCTTAGGGAAGCATTAATGACTGGGAGCCCAGGCTCTCGAGTCAAACCATGTTTGTGTCCTGGTTTTACCACTTGCTAGCTGGGTGACCTTGGGCAATCTATTTAACCTCTCTGTGCCTCTGTATCCTCACTTGTTAATTGATGGTGATAACAGTGCTGACCTTATCACTGAGAATTAAATGAAGTTAACACTTAGCACAGTGGCTGGTATATAGAAGTTACTCAATAAATATTAGAAGAGAGAAAGTTAAGAAGAAGGTTATCTTAAAATGGAATTGGGAAAGTGAGACCTACCTCTATGAAACTGAGGCCAAATGGCAATGTATGCACAATGGTGTGAGAAAGCTCGTTGAGAGTGGGGCTATGGAGGGCAGTGGACGGCGGAGGGCACTGGGAGGTTTTTATGGAGGAAGCTTTCTTGTAGGACCTTGCGTCTCATGGATTGTTCATGGACCAGCAGGCCTGGCATCACTTGGAAGCAGGTTAGAAATTCAGACTCTTGGGGCACCTCAGTGGCTCAGTTGGTTAGGCGTCCAACTCTTCATTTCAGCTCAGGTCATAATCTCAGGGTCAAGCCCCACATCAGGTTCCACACTCAGCATGGAGTCTGCTTGAGATTCTCTCTCTCCCTCTCCCTCTGCCACTACCCACTAAAATAAGTAAATAAATCTTTTGTTTTTGTGGGTTTTTTGGTTTTTTTATTTTTTTATTATGTTCAATTAGCCAGCATATAGTACATCATTAGTTTTTGATGTAGTGCTCAACGATTCATTAGTTGCATATAACATCCATTGCACACCCAGTGCTCATCATCACACGTGCCTTCCTTAATAGCCATCACCTGGTCACCCCATCCCCCCACCCCCCTCCCCTCTGTAACCCTCAGTTTGGTACCCGGAGTCCAGAGTCTCTCATGATTTGTCTCCCTCTCCGATTTCTTCCCATTCAGTGTTCCCTCCCTTCCCCTGTGGTCCTCCGTGCTACTCCTTATGTTCCACGTATGAGTGAAACCATATGATAATTGTCTTTCTCTGCTTGACTTATTTACTCAGCATAAATAAATCTTAAAAAAAAAAAAAAAAGGAAAGAAAGAAAGAAAAAAAAAAAAAGAAATGCAGACTTTCAGACCCAGTCCAGACCTACTGAGTCAGAATCTGTACAAGATCGTAGGAGATTCGTGGGACAGGACGTTGGGAAGCGCTGCCCTAGAATACATCTCACCCCTCAAAGCTTTTGGGCCTGTCATTATCTCTTATCACACACATCAGTGCTCCTAAAAGAAGAGGGAGATTGTACTCCCAAACACTCCCACTGTAAAAAAAAACTGTGAATGTTAAATTCTAACAGTTACATGTTGGAAATATGATAGAACTGACAAAAATAAGTGGAATCCGCTAAATAAAGCATGAAACAGAAGTTATGATTCAATTAATATTTATGCCTAGACAGGGTAAAAATCACAAATATTTATTTTATCCAGACAAAGTGAAAACCAAGAACACATGATGATTCTCTTTGGGAGGATTTGGGCAGAAGTCTCTGGTACCTTGAGGTTTACAAAAAACATGTATTCCCCTAGAATGCAGACAGTCCACTTCCATGTCTCCCCACCCATCCTCCCACACACACACACCACACAATCATGTGGCATTTCAATGACTTACACTGTGTACACAACACACACTGCAGACAGACACACACCCAGACTCATCCACACTTCGACACTTTTTCATATCTGCCTTCTTTCTGTCCCTAGGCACCTGCTTGAATCTTGATTGCCAGAGACACAGAATCTTTAATCTAAAATAAATCTGTGGGAAATGGGATAAGAATAGAAGGAGAGAGTCAGTGGTGAAAATAGTAATATCTATCATTTATCAGGCGCCTTGTTGCACAAGATATCATCCCATAGATTATCCTCTTGTGTTTTCATTCCTGCCGTAACTCTCTAAAACAGGCTATTAATTCTCTACTATTTCAATTGAGGGAATAAAGGCCTATAAGTTCAAATAAACTATCAAAAGCTATGCAGCTAAGGGGCGCCTGGGTGGCTCAGCCAGTTAGACATCAGCTCTTGATTTGGGCTCAGGTCATGATCTCAGGATCATAAGATCGAGGGCCTCACGACGGGCTCTGCACTGGGCGTGGAGCCTGCTTAAGATTCTCTCTCTTCCTCTCCCACTGCCCCTCCCCTCCCCTTTCTTTAAAAAAAAAAAAATGCAGCTAAGAAGCAACATAACTGAGACTCGAACCCAGTTCTATCTTTTCTCCAATTGACAGAGTAAAGCCAAGGCCTGTGAATCCAATAGCCATCTTTTTGAGGAATGGCTTCTGCTTTGTAATTCAAATGTAATATTTTCCCTCACTTTCACTTGGTATGATGAGTGGCGAAGTGGCAAAGGAATTTTCCAAAGTCAGAGTAAATTTAAGCCGTGGATGGTGAAGTGCAGGATAATTTCCTTCTTGGTATTTTAGAAGTTCTTCATTTTAACCATCTGTTGCGGGCTGACAGATGGGTTGATACATGACAGAATAATGGGTCTTCAATTCTAGAAAGGCATAAGGAATGCTTGAAAAAATAGCAGCTCTTTTCATGAACCTAGCTGTGCTAACGCTTGCTCACTTGAAAAAAAAAAAATGGTGGGAGGGAAGTGTGAAATATAATCATAATCATTCCCCTAAACAGAAAGTTTCTCACAATTGCCAAAGGTCAAATCCAGTAAAATATGCCTATTCTAAAATTATGCTAACGTTTCCAAATCCAGTCATTTAAAAGGGCATACGTGGGGTAAGGGATAATACATAGGTAAAAACAATAAAAACAAAACTCCAAAAACCGTTCTTCCATCCCTGTCTTCCAGCCATTTAATTTTCTTTTTTATAGCAGCCAGTGTCATGAGTTTCTTATCTCTTTGAGATAATTTAGGAAACACGCAGATTTTTGAAGTCCAGATGATTTTCCGAGTGACAGTGCCAGAGGTGAGCTCTCTGTCCTTTCTTCTGCCGTGCAGTGGATATATCTAAGAAGTTGCACCTGCAGCAGACATTTGGCTAGGCACTAGGAACACGGGTGGTTAAGACTGTCCCATCCCCAAGGAACTTATAATCCAGTGAATGAAACCCTGGGAAAAGAATTTAAATAACACGTGCTGTATACTTTCTGAGAATGTAACAATGATCAGGGCATTCACTGATCCTGGCAGTGGCTCATTCTCCAGGCAGAAGTTCTTCCGGTGGCTTCCAGGTCTTCACACGATTATTCCAGTTTGTTTCCAGTCGTGTACTGCAACCACATGAAATATTCACACACGCACACCTGGTTGCTGCCAGACCTCCTCGCTGGTGCCAAATAGGTTTGAAGCTCTACGCACACGGAGCCACTGGCTCAAACTTTAGACTGCATTAGCAATATTTTAGCGGTATGCATTGAACCTCAGCAGAATGAGCCTATTTTCCAAAGAACATCAGTATACAGATTGAAAAAAAGAAGTCATTACAGCTGAATTCATGGTCCAGCGTCACTGACCAGGACAACAACAGCCCATGTCACTTGAAGATTATATCATCTTCACCACCATCATCATCCCAACCATTAAAGCCGCAATTAAAATATTCCAGTCTCCATGCTTCACATTTTAATTTAATTTGAAACCTCACAACAGTCCTGTCAGGTAGGCTTACATGTAACAGACTTTAAACACTGAATCCCAGAGAATTTTTAAATCCATGATCAAGTTTGCGTTATTGCATTATTTCCAGCCATGCATAGCAACTCTTCTGTGTCTTATCTGGGAGATATCAGTAGTGTAGAATAGTAAGTTAATAATAGGATTATGTTTTCAAAGGAGTATTTGACAGCCTGGATTTATCTCGACAGTTCCTTCCCACTCTAATATTATGTAATTCTGAAGGAGGAAGATGTGCTTTCTTTCCACTTGCAGGGAGGATGATGGCAAAAGAACACAGAGCAGAGACCAGAGAGGGGCTCACTGCGTTCAGAAGGTGGCACCTGAAAGGTCTGCCAGCATTTTCTGAGTCAGAATTTCTCAGAGTAGCTTACTTGACATGATTTCCTATAAAATGCATCCATTTTTAAATATAGGTTAAAGGGAAACCTAAAAATATTTAGACAAATGAGGAATTACTTTGGAATATCTGATATTTTTACTATCCATGCCTCTGCTAGTTCCCACTGTATGGAGAGAGAAAGATAGTTTTGTGTCGCCTCTTCTTTAAAAAGTGTGGTGTGTATGTGAGAGAGAGAGTGTATATATATGGATATGTATATATAATATACGTATATATTATATATATATATATATCCCAAGTTTTATATATAAAAAACCATGATGGAGTAGGGTTTTTTAAGTTTGTTTATTTATTTATTCTTAGTAATCTCTACACCCAACATGGGGCTCAAACTCACAACCCCAAGAACAAGAGTTTCGTGCTCTTCCGACTGAGCCAGCCAGGGGTGTGGTGGAGTAGTTTTGATCACACAGGGAGAGAACATTCTAGCCCAGGGTACATGGGAGAGATGAAATTCAAATCTGGCTGCTTTTGACTCGCAGCCTCCCCCTATGTCTCCTGTATGCCATGCTTCCTCCAGATGTTTCATCTATACACTGCCTGACATCTGGCATTTTCCAGATATGTTTACAATGCCCAGATGCTTTCTGTCAAGTAGACAAAGCTGATGGTTAATTGACTAAATCTTAGCATTTTATGTAGCTGATTCAATGACAGCCCCCAAAATATTCTGGAAGTGCTAAAAAAAACCACATAAAAATAAAAAATATTGGTAAAATGATCAATAAGTGTCTCCAAATTTCCAGATTCATCCTTGACTCACAATATAAATGTGATTTTTTTCCCCCTGAGTTATTTTTAGGACGTCCAAACCAGTTTCAACAGTTGACTCCCGTCCGGTAAGGACTTGAGCATCTTGTTTCTGTACTTACTGGTAGATGTGTCAAAACCAATAACCAACCATTTGGAAAGAGTGCTGTTTTCCGTTTAAACTAGAAACTCACCTGGAAACAGTTCACAGTCCTGGTTGTTTTCCTAAGCTTACGAACTTCAAAGAGCTTTCATGTCCAGAGAGGCAGGAATCCTCTTCTGGCACCATTTAGATAGCTAAACAGATCCCTGCAGACCTCTTCACCTCTTTGGCTTTCCAAGAGGGAGTGGATTGCAGGTGAGCATGTGCAGAGAACCAACAGCCTTAGCAGACATATGAGCCACCAAAATTCTCACTAAACGAGCGCTCTTTCCCTCCTTTCAAACCTCTCTCTGCTAGGAGAATGGCCCAATAAATCTTCCTGGTCCTGACCAATGTCAATGTGCATTCTTCTTGGGCATGGTATGAGCAGGTAGTGGAGAGAAACCCAAAATTCCCTTAGACATCAATTCATAGACCTTCCAGAGAAGTCATTTTGGAATGTATTTATTATTCCACATGTGCTGGGAACCACCCAAGGAACAAACGTAAAAGGATTCTGGATGCAACCAGATTTGTGCCGCTTTCCCTGTCCCCCTAGACTGGCTAGTGCCATGCATTGTTCTGTTTCTTTTCAAAGCACCGGGTTCTTTTCCTGCAAAGCCATCATCATCATCTGCAATTACATATTCTTCTGTGATTATTTGAGTAAGGTCTCTCCCCCAACACAGTGAATACTGGGATCATGTCTGTTTTTATTAACTGCTGTAGTCCAAAGACCTAGCACCTAGTTGTTCTTACTGGAGATTTGTTGAGTAAATGAATGAACCCACCTGATTTATTTGACCATCAAAACCCACTGAATAATACCAGTACACTTCTCTATGCTGTTATAGATCCAATTATACATAGAATTTTCCTCTCTCTCTCTCTCTCTCTCTCTCTGTGTGTGTGTGTGTGTGTGTGTGTGTGTGTGTGTGTGTGTGTGAAAATTCACTGAGGGCTTACTATGTGTCAGGCACTGAGCTAAGTATTTTATTGAATTAGCTCATGCATCCTTGGCAAAAAACCCTGTGAAAACATGTGTCATTATTGCCCCTTTTTACAGATAGGAAAACTGAGGCTTCATTGAGTCCCAGAGCTAGTTAGTAACAGTTGAGATTTGAACCCAAGGCTGACTGATTCCAAAGACAATAGACATAACCATTATGTGATGCTTTCTTTTCTAAAAACCTATATGTAATGAGACCTACCTTACGAATTCTTCATGAAGATTAAATGGAATAATTTACACAAAGGCCTTATTGCAGTTGCATGGCTCAAAGTAAGCACAGAATCAGTAGCACCTCTCACAAGGATTGCTGCTACTATTACTAATTTATTTTGAACAGTCACAAATCTTCCAATATTGCTATGAACTTGTTTTGAAAGGTTTGCGCTATTTGTAGTGAAAAGGTTAGGCAGGGTCAATTAAAAATCACATCAGTTTTTAAGGGGTGTTTTTAATATTGATTTACAACAACATTGCAGCAAGCTAGTGAAGACGTCCATTCTGAGGTTGCCAAACAGCCAAGAATCCCTCCCTCTTGCACAAAGATTATGAAATCAATTGTCTATCACTAAGCTAAAAGGAGAGAGGCAGAGGAGCTTGTAAAAAGTCTTCTTTTCATAAGAAAAGTGAAAAATAAGAAACAGGAGGCCCCGGTTCCACAGCCGGGCAACCACAGACCAACTGATAAAGTTCTCTGAAGAACAAACTAAAAAAGAAAAAGGGCCGCGTGTCAATCACAATCAAATGTAACTTCAGAGGAGAAGAAGTGAAGTCCTCCACTGATTCTCAAGCATAAGCCAGACTCTTCGTACATGAAACAAAATGACTGATTACCACCCAGCCCTTAGAACAGAAGATCATATCCACTACCTCTCTCCTTCTGACCATTTCGACTAACTGACAGGGCGACAGTGGTGCCTTTTACAGTAACGACATAAAACGATCCAGATCGTGCAGAGAAAGGAAAGATGCAAACCGGTTGAGGACTGGTTCCCTCCTACCCCTACTCCATTTTTCGAACAGTACCTAGCCTGTAGTGGGAAGATCATAAATATTGGATTAGGAAAAGGAACTGCTAGAACAATGGACAAATGAAGAAATGAATGGGATCTGGGAGTCCAAAAGATCTGAGTTTGGTATCCAGTTCCTCTACTCACTTCTCTAAGCACTCCCTTCTTCATCTGTTAAAGAAGCAGAACAAAACAAAAACTAACAGCTACTTCATGTGGTAAGGCTGAACTGAGGTGAAATATGGAAAGCATTTTAACATCAGCCTGACACATGCTGACCCCCCATTAAAGCTACTTTGGAATATAATGAGGTTCACCCTCCAGCAAGGGACACAGACTTTGGAGCTCAGCAAACCTTGTTTACAAACAAAGTTCAGCAACGTAATGACTCTGAGAACACCAGCAACTCACTTCATCTTTCTGAATCTTGATTTTCTCATCTGTAAAGTGGGATCAATAAGAGCCGTCTCACAGTGCTATTAGGAGAATTAAAGGAATGACATGGGACACACAGTGTCTAATACATAGTAACTGCTCCATAAATGCTAGCCCCAAGTATTAATATTGCAACCTAATTTTTATTATGAGCCAGTAAAGTCATAGCCCTCTAAAAGCAATAGAGCCCTTTAATAATAGATTGAGAACCCAGATTCTGGAGCCAAATCCCCTGGCTCCAAATCCTGGCTCTGATCTTTCAAGCTGGAGTTAAGTAATTGACTCCATCTGGAAAATGGAATTGCATATTTCATCCCATTTCACCAGCCACCACCCTGCACATGTCCTGAGAGTAGAGAGGTCAAGTCAGATTTTCCCCTACATCTAGGGGAAATGCAGTCCCCACTGTCCTTGTGGGTCATCTCCTCTTGTGGGCTGCCAATACAGAAGGCCCAAGCCTCTTTGGTCACACTGGTCTGCCTTCAGGCCTCTACCAGACTACTGGGGCCATGCATTGGGCTGCTATTATCAACCCACATATAAGATCCTACAGGCCAGGAGGGACGTGAGAGGCATGCTGGCCTTGTGAAAGCTAAGCTGAGAGACAGGTGGCTACAGGGGTCATCTAAGACTCAAGTACCAAGAGAAAATGTGACATCAGTGACCCAAAATAGGAAAAGGAGCATCATTCTCACTGTGGATGGAAATGTACTTCCATCTGTTAACTATGGTTTAAAGCAATAGCAATGTGGCCACTAGACAGTTGAAATGTGGCCGATACAAATGAGGATGGGCTATAAACATAAAATTTACACCAGATTTCAAAGACTTTGTACAAAAAAAGTAAAATGTCTTATTAAGAATCATATGTTCCGTTTTATTATACAAATATGTATACTGTCTTCATATTATTAATTGCACCAGTTTCCTTCTGCTTTTTTTTTTTTAATGGGACTACTAACAAACTTAAAATTACATATGTGATTCCCATTTCTCGCTTATCTTCTACTGGACAGCACTGACCTAGTCTCAGTATTTCCTCTCCAGGATGGGGCCTTATAGACCTTTCCCAACTTCAGCCGTCCTCTGTCCTGCTTCTGTCACCTGAGCCATAAATTATTTGTTATTGTTCTTTAAATTATTTTCTTAAACTTAAATATAATGTAATTTTGAAGAAAACCCTGTACCACTACAGGATACAGAAATCCAGCATTATCTGTCATAATTAGGAGATAAACATAGAAACAAATCAATGGAAAATAGAGAGTACTGTATTGCAGCCAGACACCATTGCTGATGTGAAGACTCTGAGCCTGGGGAAATAGGTGTTAACTATTTGTTAAATAGATGTTAGCGACAGATTAGCACCCAGCTGAGACTTTCTTCTTTACTCAGATGGAAAGGGAATTGTGAAGAAAAATGCCTTTCTCAGTATTAGGGAGCCCAGTGTTATTTATTGCTATGTCTGTGTTCCCACAGTAATGGGTAACTCAAACTTGAGAAAGTGTGGGTATAATGGAGAAGTCACTCACTAAGTATGGAGCCCGATGCCCTGCATTCAAATCTCAGTTACTTGTGACGACTGGGACACATCACTTAACTTCCCTGAATCTGTAAAATGGGTATAATTATCCTGACCCTCTTGCAGTTAGTGTGACCATCAAGTGACCTTCTGCTACATCATGTTCACAATTGAAGACATTCTCCAGAAGTCAGAGGTCACTAGTATTCATCCTTCAAATGAAATAATGAAATACACCTGTGAGCTTCTATCTTGCTGTTTGACGCTGTTTCCTGATTCACAGCTTCATTCCAGGATTCCTGAAAGCAAATCCAGTTGCACTGAGGGTGAGGGTAACTCATCGGGCTGCCCCGTTTCTGGTATAGGCTGTCGGCATAGGGGTCAGCCACAGAATAAATAGCAAAGCCATCAAGGAGGCATAACAGATAATAGTGTCATTGGAGTTAAAATACCGAGAATATTTGTTAATAGACAGAAATAGGAGAATTTGACTATTTTACCAATATCCAGTGTGGCACTATGTGAGGGAGATAGGTTTACCTGCTTCTAAAAGATTAAGTTTTCCATCACCAAAGATGATTCCCTCTTATGCCCCAGAGTGATCCAGGACAAGCATCTTTAATATATTAAATTACATTCTAGTATGAAAATGAGCTTGCTAACAGCGAATTAGGAGACGTGGGGGCAACAAAACACACCCAGCAAACGAACTGGAAACAAAGCCCCCAGCCAGCATTAAGCCAGGCTGCTCCCTCCGCCAAGGAAGCTGTTTTTTGTTGTTGTTGGGTTTTTTTTTTTTTTTTTTTTTTGGATCACTGAACACATACTTAAAACATACTGCGGAAACACAGCCAGGCAGCGTGGCAGTCTTCTCTCTGTACAGAGTGTCAGTGTCCTTTAGGCACAGAGTGAGACCACTAGCCCAGAACATATTTTATAAACCACTTCATGAACCATAAGCAAATCCATTTATCCCTCTTGGCTACAGTTTTTTTAGTCTGTAATATGGGGCTAATAACCTCCTCTGACTACTTTCTGGGGTCTTACGGGGACCACAGAGATCCCAAGTGTGAGAATTTTTTTTGAAGCATGAAGACACTCTAATGGCAGCCTCTCCACTCTGTGAGAATAAAGAACACAAGCAAAGCCAGAGAAGATACCTTCAAAGGGTTAATCAGGCGCATGATAGCCTAGCTGTAAATGTTACAGATTTACCTCCTGAATTTCTTCCCTGCACACTATCTCTGTTAGACAGACATGGGGTAGCAGCATTTGTAAACAACCAGGTCCTCGTCTGCACCATCAGAAGAAAATCCCCTCTCCAGCGGGAGGCATTTCTCTCTCCTGATACAGCAGATGGGATAGGTGAACCCTTAACATGACATTAAGTAACATGACTGAGGAAGTTATTGCACATTCTGTTTAACTTCAGGTCTTCTGGTTAGGTCATGCTACTATTTCTTTACTATCCCTCTAACACTTGCTAATCTCCCTTTTAACAGAGATCCTGGGCTCTAAAGCCTTGTGCAAACATCCCCAGCTAGAACTTAAGGCATTTTGTTTTCACTGTGGAGCACTTCTGTTTGCAATTCCCTTCTATCCATGGCAGGTTGTATTGGTTTGACACCATAGTACACATATAATTTCCTTCTGAGATGACCTTACTTATGTAAAAAAGGTAATTTGCTTTAAATGGAAGATGAAACAATAACACAAGAGTACGTGGATAAAATCAAAATTGTTTAGGTGGTACCAAGATGACTCAAATTTAGAGAACACCAGCTAAGGTAATTATCTACATAAACACACCAAAGAGCATCTTTCCCCCCAGCTTTTCAGAAAGCTCATGATACACTGCAGTAATCAAGCCAGGCATTAATTATAAGGAAAGTATTTGCCCTGTCTCTGCTTCAGTTTTCTCGTAAGAAAAGCAGGGCTAACGTCAAGTGCCTGTGTCGTAAGGTTAATGGTGTCTCTAAGTGCTGAGCAGAGTGCCTGGCGTATAGGAAATGCTTGGTGAATACAGGTCAGGGCAGCTGTGGTTGGGGCACCAGAGACAAGTTCTAGTTTGGGACAGCTTCTGCTGGACGCCCTGCCCCTCCCCATCATGCTCTGTGCCAGGACCTGAGCGCATGGATCACGTCAGTGGGCTCCCTGCCCGCTGGGTTCCAGCTGGGTTTGGCTAATGGGAACCTCAGCGGGAGACTGGAAGGGAGGAACGTAGGGTCAAGGATTTGCTCCCATGTGACACACTCCCTGCGAGTCACCTCTAACTCAGGCTCAATGTCCAAGCCAAAAATTTAAAAAGTTCAGGCTAATATATTCCTTATCTAGAACTTTTTGCATAATCTCATCTTCACGCTCTGCTTAGTTGTGGAAAACCTGGCACTTGAGACTACTTCCTGAAACCTTTGTTGCGAAACTCTCAATTCTAATGACATTGTTTGGTCTAATTATAAATCCTGATGCTGTTGTAAGGACAAACAGAGCCATCTGAGGTTCTGTCAGTCAATGTCTTGATTCCATTGACACATTATTTTTATTTGGTCTAATTTAAAATAAGGTATGTTTAAAAATACATGAGCTAAGGGGCACCCGGGTGGCGCAGTTAAGCATCCAGCTCCTGGTTTCAGTTGGGGTCCTGATCTCAGGGTCATGAGATGGAGCCCCATGCATTGGGCTCAGCACAGGGTCTGCTTGCGATTTTCTCTCCCTCTCCCTCTCCCTCTGTCCCTCCCTCTCATGTTCTCTCTAAAATAAATAAATAAATATTTTTTGAAAAAAATACATAAGCTTCTATAAAACAAAATGAAAGTCATCTCTAATCCTACGACCACCACTGGGTAAACTCTTACACAATGTTATATACATAAATGTAAATATCTTCTCAAAACTGCGACTAGTTTGTATATTTCTCCCTTCGTTCATTCTGACAATAAGTGTTGATGGCAACTCTTGTGCCAAGACGCAGCAGTGAGCAAAGTAGACAGTTCCTGCCCTCATGGAGCTGACATCTGACTGGGAGACACAGGCAAACAAAAAACATGTATTTTCACGGCTCACAGTCATCTTATGAGACAGATACTGTTATTGTCCCATTTTACAGTGAACTAAACTGCAGCTTCAAGTGGTCTGGCAAATTGCCGAAGAACACAGTGAGTAGCAGGGTCAGGTTTCAGCCCCATGTCTATCTGATGACAGACTCTGAGCTGTTAGCTAGTACGGGAGATACTTTAATACGATATAGTGATGTCTCTTTGCAAAATAATATTAGGGGTAAAAGTTGGATGCTCTCCAAAATATAGGACACAGATCCTTGACTTCAATCATGAAGTTTGTTTATGGAAAATGACTCGTTACTATTTGTCATATCTAAATTAAGCAGGACTTCAAGTCCAACTTTTGATGGCAACTTTAGTGAACTGTTTTAAATAAGATCAATATTCCTTAAAGCGGACATGAGAACTACAAACTAGTCAAGCTTGCAGGTACCGGAAGCAGCCGGCCAGGCTTACATTTCTGGCTCCATCACTTGCTAACTCCTTACTCTGAGCAATTTTACTGAAGCACTCAGTGCCTCAGTTTCTCCAGCTGTTTATGGGGACCGGATTAGCATCTGTTTCACAGTGCTGTTGTCAGGATTAAATGAGTTAATTCATGTAATACTTCACACATAATAAGTGCTCCATAAATGTTAGGCATTCTTACTATTATTAACAAGTCTAGAAGTTTTGATATTATTTTCTCCAATTTCCAATGGAGAGGTCTTCACATGACTCTGCTCTTGTTTCCCCACCCTAACACCATTTTCTCAAGTCTATTTTTAATGACGATGAGCATAAATAATGACAGCTACTATCTCATAATTGGAACGATAGGGTGTCGATAGCCCCTAACAAATATGTGACAGCAAGAGAGCAGAGTCCATATTTTGCATTTTCTTAATTCTCTCATAGGACTGTGCTCAGTACCTGGCACATTACTCAAAAATGAATGTTTGAATGCATGCATGAATGAATAAGGTACCAGACTGAACAGGAACCTAAAAGTGTATTTGACAGAGCTGACGTAGCTTATTTATTTGTAATCATTCCTCCAGTTTGTAATTCAGACTCAAAACACTTGAGTCTCTTGATTCCAAATGTTCTTATTGATTGCTGTAGATATTGTATTTGTTTGTCTATTTACACCACCATTCATTCCAGAAACAACTTAAAATAGCTTACAAGGATATATGAAACACAAACTGAAATTACAAATGAGAGGGGAAAAGGATGGGTATGTAAAACAAGGCTGGGAATAGGGCTAAAATACCCATGCCATAAAAACCCTATGAGTGGGTAACAAATTGGCCCTGAATCTTCTAGAACCAACATGAAAAGTTCGACTGGACAGTTACGTAATTTGCAGCAACCCATGGATGAAAAGGTAAGAATTTCTCAGAAGATTCAGCCACTCTTAGAAGTGGACAGTCTAGAGCATTCTCCACAGAGATTACAACCTAACAAATACCGTCCACAACAGCATCCTTACAGTGTAAGAGTTCCCTCAGTGTCGATCCTGGGATCTTGATGAAAAGTACTTCAGTCATGTCATGAGGGAAAACTAACCGGAAAAAGTCAGATGTACCAGGCCTTTTTGGGTGAGAAAGAGACATAGGGCAAGTTTTCTACTTGACAAGCTTATCGTTTAGAATAAAAAAAGAAATCTTTCTGTTGGTATAGCAAATGTACTCTTTTCCTTTCCGGGTCAGTGTTTTTCGTATACTAGGTAAGCAGGATGCAATATTTTTATTGTAGTCAAGCATAAATAAGTAAATCTGAAAAGCTGTCCTATGTTAGAACATGGTCTGCTTCCGACTTGGACAGAGACTCCCATCCCTCACCCCCTCTGAGTCATGAGGGAGGATATAAGAAGTAGCCCAGAAGCTCAGAATGTTTCTTTAAATTATTCATCCTCTTACATCATAGAGATGTTGTTTCGGGCAAAAAAAAGAAGCTTTCTTCCCCGGTAATCATAACAGATGGTTTTCTAAGTCAGACAGATCTGGATTTGAATTCTGACTGTGCTCCTTTCTATATGTTACCTTATATCTCTGGGCCTCGATTTCCTCATCTTCAAAATGGGTACTAAAAATACTGTCTCACATGATATTTGTAAGGATAATTTTATATAAAATCTCTTGCCCATAAAAAAGCACTCAAAACATTACAGCTATTAGTACCTCCCACTTAACACAGTCCCAGGCATACACTAGATGACACATAGGTTTGTTAAATGAAAAAAAATGAATGAATATTGCTATCTAGAAGTCTTTAACAATCGGCAAATCTCTCCGTTTGCAGTCATCATCACATAGTGGCTAAGATCATGGGCTTAGGGGTTGGCTTGCCAGTTTTGAGTGCTGACGCCATCACTGATTATCTGTGGGCATCTTAGACAAGCTGTTCAATCATCCCCTGTCCCCGTTTTGTCAACTGTGAATTGGGAAATGAAGGAACTTCCTCACAGGGGTGTTGTAGGAACAATTAGAGGAGGGCTATAAGTACCTAGCATCATTCCTGGAACACAGAAACATTCAATAAATATCACTATTGTTGGGGCGCCTGGGTGGCACAGCGGTTAAAGCGTCTGCCTTCGGCTCAGGGCGTGGTCCCGGCGATCTGGGATCGAGCCCCACATCAGGCTCTTCTGCTATGAGCCTGCTTCTTCCTCTCCCGCTCCCCCTGCTTGTGTTCCCTCTCTCGCTGGCTGTCTCTATCTCTGTCGAATAAATAAATAAAATCTTTAAAAAAAAAAATATCACTATTGTTTATTTTATACAAAGATAATGTAACAGAACTTTCTTTTACTTATTTTTCAACTTCTCCCTGGTTCCAGTGCTATGGGATCTAGGAATTTTCCAAAAGGCAAGCCACATAGTTATACAAAGTGATTGGTTCATTTCTAGAATTCAACTTCTTTTACTGTTTTATCTTTCTGTCTCTATAGGACTTCATCGTCACCGTAGTCTTTTCGTTCTTGTGGTTGGTGGGTTCATCAGCTTGGGCGAAAGGACTGTCTGATGTCAAGGTCGCGACGGATCCTAAGGAAGTCTTGTTACTGATGTCAGCTTGCAAACAGCCATCCAACAAATGCGTGGCTGTCCACAGCCCTGTAATGTCCAGCTTAAACACGTCCGTGGTATGTTTTCATCTATGCTTTACCTCCCCAATCTTTGTTTGCCATTCAAGCGAACAGGAGAAGCATCTCAGAAGTCATCTTGGAGACTGCTGCCTCCAAAACTAGGCCAATGTAAAAGGTGATATTTCACTGCCTGTGCAAGATGATCCTCTGGTCTTCAAGTTTTCTATTGTCAGAACCCATAGGCTTTAATGCCACCAATTATGGAGTCTTAATAAGAACCCAGCAGGTATTGGCAGCTGCTGCTTGGATGACAGTCAAGTCAAAATTCTAAGCCAGAAGCAGATATAAAATCTGAACTTTAAGGCTGAAGCCTGCCAGAAGTTAAAAGGAATATTTGATGGCAGAGAGGTTTCCTGGGAAGAAAACATTGTTCAAGCTACACATAGCTAGAATACATCCAGTTGATTGTCTGGAGAAAAACCAAGCAGACCTGGTAGGACGCGGGAAAAATTGCATAGTATAAAAAATACTTATAATAGTTACGATAATTTTTTTTTATCTCCTCCATGTACCTGGTTTAATTGCCTGGTAACTTTGGAAAAGCTGAACTATATTAGTTGAACAAAGTCAAATATTATCAAATGTATAGCTCTCACAGGAAGACAGAAAATCTGCCAGATAGCAGGGCAGCTAAATTGGATGCTTGTGTTATTTTAAAGAAAGAAACTGTGTCTAAGAAAGACAGAAGCTATAATGGCAGCAAAAAGCAGTCGTTACGGAAGAATAGAAGACCTGACAGCATTTGCAGAAGGAAAAACATTCTTTAGTAATCCCTAAAAATAATTATCTTGGCTTCAAGGTTAGCTTATGTCTTACAGCTTTCTGAAATTTAATGAGAAGGCATTTAAGATGGGGGAAAGCGTTGCTAATCATTTCCTGATAATTTGACGGTGGCTTCTGCCTTGGTGAGAGAGGAAACGTGGAACGAAAGTGTGTCCAAGGGTCTCACCGTCATTTTTGCTCATTGCCAGCCACACCTGCAGCTGGATGCGTGGAAATATATTCTCCTGCTTCTGCAGTTTCTTTCTAGCCAGTGCTGAATGAAGGTTTTTGTAATCTGGATCTCAAAATCTAAGAGAACAAAGAGAAAATCACCCAATGTGTTTGTTCAATTACTAATCAATCTTCTAATACATTGTGACATCCTGCATAGTCTATTTAATTCTACCTCTGATGTCTCTAACAAGCTTTAGACTAGGCGATGGGAATTTTGAATGAGAAACAATGTGAGGTGTCTCCTAAAATCAAAAAGAGGTATTTGCCTTTCTCTGCCTGACTGATTTCACTTAGCATAATACCCTCTAGGTCCATCCATGTTGTGTGTCAATTATACTCAAATAAAAAAAGAAAAGAAAATATCCACTAAATTCTACACGTGCATACATATATAATATTTTTAAATAAAATACATAATTAAAATTTTTTTAAAAAATCAAAAAGAGAGGGGTGCCTGGGTGGCTCAGTCGGTTGAACATCTGCCTTTGGCTCAGGTCATGATCCCTGGGTCCTGGGATCGAGCCCTGCATCGGGCTCCCTGCTTGGCAGGGGAGTCTGCTTCTCCCTCTCCCTCCCTTCCCACTCATGCTCTTTCTCTCTCTCTCTCTCTCTCAAATAAATAAATAAAATCTTTAAAAAATAAAGTTAAAAAAAATCAAAAAGAGAAACGATGGAAGCCAAATAGCATTTTCTGTGAGAGGGGACAGGTCTGCTGCCCTTGCCGCTACGGATCTACATCAGTTAGGGGTCCTCGTGACAGAAACTTCAAGTCAAGCGAGCTAAAGCAGAACAATCTGCTTACCCCTGACGTCTGTTCTCTGCACCCCACTTCTGTACCAGTGCCCGTGTGTGCTGGAACGTTTGAGTTGGAAGTAACAGAACCTGACTCTGACTAACCTCATCAGGAAAAGAAAATCTTTGAAAGGGTATGGAGTAGCTCAGAAAACTGATGGAATCTGACGAAATGGACTCTACAAAAAGCAGCATCTAGAGCAGGACCGAAGTTCCAGATGTCAGACACCAGGGAATGTTGTACTGATTTAAAGTTCCAGCACAAAGCTCATGCCACTTGGCTGCAATTGGGCTTTGCGAGGGAAACAAAAGTTCCATTACCGAAAGCAGAGGAAAAGAATATTTATCTGCCAAAACGCGGTGATTTTTTTTTTCATTACAAACTCATTTGGCTTCAAATCCTATTGAGCTCGTTTTTCACAAAAAGTAAAAGTAATTAGAAAGACACTAGAAATGCATGCTTCTAAGAGCAGATCCCAGGGCCAGGAACTGGAAGACTGGCAGGAAACTGGACAGTTCACATCCATCATCCCTCGTCTCTCTCTTACTGAATGTCTGTTATATTATTGTCTTTTTTCAGATGCATTTTTTCTTTTTCCTGTTAGCACAGAAGATAGCCACCCCACAGTTTCTGAGTTTATATTTCTTTTTATCTCTTTTTAAAGATTTATTTATTTATTTGAGAGAGAGAGAAAGTGCAGGGGAGCGGCAGAGGGAGAGGGAGAGAGAGAATCTCAAGCAGACTCCCAGCTGAGCACCAAGCCCTACGTGAGGCTCAATCTCAAAACCCTGAGACCATGACCTGAGCGGAAAACAAGAGTCGGACACTCAACTGACTGAGCCACCCAGGCACCCCTACGCTTCTTTCTAAAGAAACCTCTTGGATTGAACTAAAATCACTCAGGTCTAATCCCACATTTCTAGCAGAGAGAATCTCATTAGCTCATTTTGGGCCAGGTGTTCACCTTGGCTGGTGGTGGGAGAATTGTGCAGGAAAAATATGGCTCACAGAACCAAACCAGCTTGCCTACTAGGCACGTGTTGGCTTTGGAGGAGGGGCCAGACACACCACAGGGGTGACCTCCACAAGTACCTGGTTCAGCAACAGCAAGGATATTTCTACTGCATAACAAATCTACTTCCTCCGAAGCAAGTTGGCATCTATGATTTCACACTAACACAAACAGGCAGGGAGCTCTCCAGATATTTCAGATGCAGGTAGCTGCGGTGAGGGGATTTGCATACGACTTCCCAAGTGGTGACAGCAATGCCAGACTAGAGCCAAAGTCTCCGAATGCTGCTGCCACCCGAAACGGGTAAGGGCACAGCTTTGGAGTCAGTCTGCCAGGGTTTGAATCCTGACTCCACCGCTCAATAATCGACTGCCCTGGGACAAACTAATTAAGGTGCCTAATCCTTAGTTTCATTATCTGTAAAATGGGGCTATTATCAACCAGACCTCATGAGACTGTTGATTCAATGAGATGATAGAGGATAAATACTTAGCCCAGTGCCCAGCATAGGGCAGATGTTCGGTAAGCGTTGAGCAAAAGCTGCCTTGACAATGCCTTCATTTTCCTAAATGTCACATCGTGTTAGAGCCCACAGAACAACAATGTTGTTGTTGTTGTTGTTTTCTCTCTCTCAACTTTTCTTTCAAAGGTTCCCTGAGCATACCTGGTCTATCCGTAATTTCTACTTCTGCTTCTCCAGCTTCATTATAGGCAATCTTGACATATCTTCTTGGCTAACCTAAATCTCCTCTCCTCATTCTTTCTCACGCTATGCACAATTTCTTGTGGTCTCTTCTTCCGTTGTCCCCACATCTGAGCTAGAATCAAAATCCTTACTCCAACTTCAGTTGCAACAAAATGGCAAGAAAAGTTCAAAGGGCCCATGAGCCCCTACAATGTGCCAGCCTGGAGTCTGTGATATCAGTGTGATGACAATGGAGTAAGACGTCACTGCTCCCGACACAGGCCCAATGGGGACACCTTGTGTATGTTCTCGCTTTTAAGTGGCATTTCCCTGATTTCTAGGTTCTTCTTGAGCATACCTTTCCTAGAAACCAAGGGGCAGCATGCAAAAGGGAGAAATCAAGGAATAAGAAACATAAAACGACAGCTCTGGGCAGAGCCATCTCTTCAAATCTGAAAAGATTCCTTGATAATTTTTTTCTACTCCTCTACTGACATATACTTACAAAGATGCAATTTAATCAAGATCTCCCCTTGATAGAAAATACCCTAGTTACTATACACATGGTTGAAAGATCCTGCATGTATACTATGGTTTTATTGGTGATTACCTAATTCATTTCGATCACACAACTGTTACCCTGTGAGTACCTTATTTATGCTTTGTATCTCCCTCAGCAAGGAGCCTGGAGCGTGGCATAAAATAATGTTAAACAAATATCAGTTAACATTAAAGGAAGAAAAGAGGGTGGAATGGGAGAAGGAAGAAGGGATAAACCAGTCTTTTAGATCCCGTGAGCGCCTGAATGCTGCTTGGGCTGCCGACATCCCCTACTGTCAAAGTCCCAAAGAGCAACTGCAGCCAAACAGCAACTGAATGCAATCATGGACATACTGGGGAAAGTATTCAGAGCACAGCTTACCAGTCAGTAAGCATTTTCTAATGTGGCCGGCACCGTCCAGCTGCTTCACACATGTTTTCTTTAATCCTTACAACTGTCACCCAGGGAAGGAATAATTGTCTTCATTCTATAGAAGGGGCCAGGGAGTGGGGGGGGAAGCTGAGTTCCAGAGGCTAACTGCCTTGTCAAAGGTCACAGAGCAAGAAGGTGCAGAGTTTAGGCTACCCTGATTTCAAAACCCATGGGATAACTCCCATGTGGACATTCGGGTAGTGTGCCCTGATCCACCTGCTGCTAAAATATTCAAATATTTTGGTGAAAAGCCCCTGCTCCAAGGCCCCAAGACGCCTCATCTTGACTACACTAGCCCCCGACTCCCACCCACAGGGCACTTGGGACCACCCTACCATCCGTCAACCAAGGGTTAAATTCTGGCCCAGCAAGGGACTTCCAGCACCCTATATTCCAGAGCTACGGCGGTGGCCCAAGTCCATTTTGATCAGTGATTGTCACGCTGAAGTGGCTACTAAATATACCTTAATGTCGTCACAGCTTTGTATTCTACTGTTGTGTGTCTCTAGTAGGGGGCTTTAAAATTGACTACCTGTGGTTACTTCCCAAGTGAACCAATGCCCCCGGGAAAAGGCGCGGAAACAGCTGTTCTGTTTGGGGTCTCTTGCACCCGTGAAAAATTCTGCTTCCATCAAACACTCAGAGCCAGGGGAGGCAACACCTGATCCTCTGATTCACCAGCAACACCTTTTTGCAGAGTAAGAGGAATTTCTATAGGAAAATCTCACCTCCAGTTCTTGGGAAAATACCTCCTACTTCTCTGAAACCTGCATTTCACTCATCATCTGGTTTCAACATTCATTTCTGAATGTGAGAGGCACAGAAAGTTCAACTCTTCAAAGTCACAACCTCTGTGTGCACTATCGTTTGTGTGCTCACCTGCATACCACCTGTATGAATGCTTATACTCCGTATGTCTACCTGTAAGCGGACTCATTTTTTCTAGTGTTACAAGAACTGGAAGCGTAGGATCTCTAGCCATAATGGGAAGGTAACCTTATAAATTAATGCACTGTCATTAAAATGAAAGTTCTCAACTCTGTACCCCCCAAAGAGCTCTTACACAATGAAGAATACCCCACCTGGGGAGACAGTAACGCTTAAGTAAGGGCTCAGATGATGGAGTCAAACAGAGTAGGGCTCGACCCTTGTCTACTACTTAGCAAGTCACTTGACCTTGAACAAAATTCTTGTCCTGAACGTCAGTTTTCACATCTTTAATATGCGTATAATAATAGCACCTTTTTCTCGGAATGAATAAATCCGTACACATTAAACCCTTTACACGGTGCCCAACATGAAGTAAGCATTCAATGAAAGCCAGGTATTCTACGTGAAATAGCAGATACAAATGAAAAATTGGAAGAGATCTCAATCTTGAATGAAAAGTAGCCTTACGTGTCATGAAGATTGTTCTGAAATTGAGATTTTTCTTGCGTTTCCATCTCTCAACTCACTTGCTCTGATTCTCCTTTAGGTCTTTGGGTTCTTGAACTTTATCCTCTGGGCTGGAAACATCTGGTTTGTTTTCAAGGAGACCGGCTGGCATTCTTCAGGACAGAGGTATCTTTCAGACCCGATGGAGAAGCACTCAAGCAGCTATAATCACGGCGGGTACAACCAAGACAGCTATGGGTCAAGCGGTGGGTATGGGCAGCAGGCAAGCTTGGGGCCGTCCTCAGATGAGTTTGGCCAACAGTCCAGTGGCCCTGCTTCTTTTACCAATCAGATTTAACAGATAGAATTTGCATTCTTCTGGAGAGAGCCTCACCACCTTCCATTCCAGTAGCAGAAGAATTTTATAAGAGTTTCAATCAATTATTAATGCAGAGGGTGTTGAATGCAAATCAGAGATCTGGAGTCCTCATTAAGGCAGAAAGGCCTGGGTCGTGATAAATGGTACTTAGAGAGGAGACGACATGAGGAGATCCATTATTCATCATAGATGCCTAATTGGAGAGTACCTTGTTACATACACATACTTTTATGGTCGTTTTGCAGGTGTGTTGAGATAGTAAAAGCATTTTGTAGCTTAAAGTCTCTAGTATGTATTATGCATAAAGTAAGTTATATAGCACTGAGTTTCCCGATGCATTTTGATGCGAAAGACATTTTGATGATTTCTATAAGACAATTTGGTGTATCACACGTGCATGTGTTATTGTGTTTGGTTGAAGACCCTGTAGGACTATGAGTCTCTAAGCATTTGTTTCAGACAATTACTCTGTTTTTTTTTTTACTTGATGAATCAATCAGTGCTCATATTATTTAGTGCATGAATAAGCATTTTCTCACAAAATGAACATTTGAACTGTATTTATGAAAATTTTCCAGTTTGCACCATGAATTTGTTAAATGGACATTTAAAGAAATATATTCATTACTTTGTATACTTGCAAGTTTGTCTCTTTGGCTTTACCCAATTCTGAATGCATTGTAACTAAGGTTTGGGATTTTTTTTCCCCATTAGTCGATATTCATTGTTCTATATGGTAACTGCCCAATATTTATTCTATTTCCTTAGCTAAGTATTTACATTCTTGTGACTTTCTATGGTGTTTTGTGGCTCTTATCCTATGGACCATGAACAATAGGCCCAATAACTGTTTGTGTTTATGGAGTGTTGTTTTCTTAGAATAATAGAGATGCAGATATCAGACACCATAGTCGAGAAGCTATTGTGCCAACATGTTAATTTATAAAGGACGTTCTGTAGGACCTATGCTAACGGCTAAACTTTTAAATCGTATTTATTTGTAAAGTTAATATGTTCCTTGATCCAATTATTAAAAATTCTCCAGTCACAGCTTAACTTACTAATTACTAATTCTGATTTGAGTGTTACCCATAAATTAGAAATGACTTCCATGAGCAACTCTGATCCCAAAGAGGGTTCTCATGAAATATTCCTCAGAATTTATTCATTATCAAGAAAATGCCAATCTTCACCGCTTTGTTTTAACTCAATTGAAACATCAAGGCCCAAACAGTGAGGGCAAACTGTGCATCTGTATTTCCAGATAAAAGTGTTATCGGTGTATAAACTCTGTGTGATCTGTGATGTTGGAAGCATTTTAGCACAAAGCAGCCGTGTTTCTTAGATGATATCTGTAACCAGGTTCTGCATCCCATTGGATAAATCTGTATTGTGATATCTATTTGACCTTAATAAAGTTATTGCTTACAGTGCTGGCTGGATAGTGCAGAATTGTAATAGAACCTGGTTAGCTTTAACACGAATTTAACAATACCTTTATACAAGGTATAAATGCACAGTGTTTCCAATTTCTTCCCCTGCCCTTGTTTCCAAGCCCAGGGTTGTTCGTTCATTGCTTTTCCCATTTTAGGACCCTCTCTGCACCCACTGCTGTGCAAAGCACTGGGGATGTGAGAGTAAGAAAAGACAGAAACATGCCTCACCGCTGAGAAGCTTATACTCTCCTAGGAGAGGCAGGCATTAAAGTAGTCACACCCCACTTACGCTGTGTACAACATGGAGAGACAGAGGAGTCCAGGAGAACACATATCTGAGGGACTTGAGCTAGGTAGAGGGAGGAGAGCTTCAGACTAGAGGCCTGCCCTGGGTTTCACACGGACAGAGTGGCCGGGAAGAGTATCCCAGGCAGAGAGCAGCCCTGCAAAGCTCTCAGATGGTGGGAGGCAGGATGGCTAGGTCTGGTTGCCTGAGTACAGTGAGCGAGGGGGCTTTGTCAGAGGCAGGCTGCTGGTGGGCCCGTGGCCGGGGGGGGGGGGGGGGGTTGGGAGGGCCTGCTAGGCACCCACAAGTGGGAATCCCATCTTTATCCCAGAAAAGCTAAGGGAACTCACTAGTGGATTTTAAGCGGAGGAGGGACACAATGAGATCAGCATTTTTTTAAAGATCTCAGTGGCTGCAGGGTAGAGTGTAGACAACAGGAGGATAAGAATAAAGGACCCCCAGGGCAGAGGAGGTGGCCTTGACTGCTGACATCTTCAAGGCAGCAGGCTGGCCGTGGGAGGGGGGACCACTCAATGCTTGGGACCGTGGCTGGATGTGACCGTTTCCTTCAGGGCTCTCCAGGAGGAGACAGTGGCCTCTGGTTCCTGTACTGTCTCGGACCCTCCAGAGCAGAGAAACCCCCAGAGTCAGCAGTTCTCTTTACCAGCCTTAGCCCAAAGTCCCCTGGGGCTCTGATCCATGGAAAGCACTGGCTGCCCTGGTCCAGATAGAGACAAGCTTCGACGGTCTGCGGCAGAGTCACAATAAAATGCTCCCGTAATCCAAGAGGGATTTCACTAAGCTGCTTTTATTCCTTCTGGCTTCAAGAAAGAAAGCAGGAGACCTGGCCTTTTCAAAAGGGGAGAATCAGTGTAGCAGGAGAGCCAGGTCTCTGTGCCCACTAGACCTAACTGGGAATTGAAGATTCCCTGCTCCTAGATGTATTTTGGGATGTGACTTCCCCTTCCTGACTTTCCTTGGAAGAAGGTAATGCATCCAAGTAGAACAGGTGGGTCCTGAGATCCCACTTGCCTGGGTTAGAATCCACTGTGCTGCCATTTACTTGACTCTCTTAGTTCTTCCCTGATCCCGCTCTCAAAGGCCCTGGGACTTTTCTGAAGCCACGGCCTGAAGGCACTTGCAGCCTGGAAATGAAGGGGGCTTAACAGGCCAGGGAGTAGCCTCAAGCCCTGGGGCGTGTGGACAAGTCCATGAATGCCTCTGGCAAGACACTTAACTTTTCATCCATTCAGCTGGCCCCTCTCTACGATGGGGGTAATGGTACTATCCGCCTCCTAGGATGATACCAGGATGAAAATGGTAAGGCATGTAAAGGCATTACAACGCCCAGGAGGCACTGTCTGAGTTTGGGTTCCCCTCAAAGCAGGAGAAGGTGATTCCAAGACGCAAGAGTGAGGGGGTGAGGAGAGAGGGGAGGGGCAAACACTGGTAGGATTCTTGAGTAGTATTCAGAATGGCTCCAGCAATGTCTCATCAAGGGACAGGAGCTGGAGTATTTATCTATCACCGTCCAGCCCCCATTGGCTGAGAGCTGCCCACAGGGGTGGTAATTTTCCCTCATTTCCGGGTTGCACTTGCCTACGGACAGGGCAGGCTCCTGTGACTTCAGAGAAATATGCCTGGAGACCTAACAAATGTTAGGTGATGAGCTGGGGTGGGAGGAGGGAAAGCAGCATGAGGGCTATGGCCACCCCTCTCCCCCCACTCCAGGGACAGTGGCCTTGAGGAGGGATAAAGGGGAGCCTTGAAAGGGGCGTGCATGAAGATCATGGTCAGCATGAGTAGGAACTATCCTGAACAGCTGTGGCTAAAATTCGAGGCCGGCCAAGGGAAGCAACGTTAGGGCGTTAAAATCACCTTCTGCAGTGATCAATGAACGTTACTATTGTCAGTCTGTAAACTGGGGATGCAGGTAATCCTACCGTACAGGGCAGTGACCTGGTCATGTGTGGAAAAGGTTGATGCACTGCACCGCACTGTACAGATGTTAGTCGGCTACTGAACGTTGAGGTATCGACCTACTCCACGCTTACAGAAGCCTGAGTTTTTATAAGCCAAACTTCTAATGGTACTGAGGTGAGCAAAATACAGCTCCTGGCACCTTGGAGCTCACGCTCAAGATGGAAAGACTCCAATAACAAGCATGTAAGCAAACCAAATATGTAAGAAGTCTTGATTAGTGCTCTGAAGGGAAGAAATGAGGCCCAAGGGTGGGGAGAAGCGAAATAGGATGGTCAGTGAAAGCCTCTCTGAGGTGACATTTAAGCTGAGACTTGCAGAACAGGGAAGGCACGGCTGTGGGAAGAACGCATCAGGCAGAGAGGAGAACGCATCCAAGGACCTCAGGGAGGAGGCCACCCAGGACCTCCGAGGAAATGACGAGCAAAGCTTGCGGGGGGGGACACGTAAGGGGAGGGTGAAGAGGTGGAACTGCAGAGTTTGGAAGAGCCAGAGTTTGGGAGAGCAAAGGGTCTTGTAAGACACAGGAAACAATTTATTCTAAAGACACAAGAAACAGAGTTTATTCTAAGTGAAGTAGGAAGCCACGAGGCAGGTAAACAGAGTAATGACATGATTCTGTTTTCTGTAAAGATCCCTCTCAGTGTCCTGCCTTTGATATTGTGCTGTAGTGATACCAGATGTCAACATTGGGGGAAGCTGAGTAGAAGGTTCTTGGGACTCTATGTATCATTGTTGCAACTTCCTGTTAATGGGGACACTGAGAATGGATCCACTAATTCATCAATTGATTCAACAGCTACTGACTGAGTGCCTACCATGTGCCAAGCTCTGTTCTAAGTTGCTGGGGATTCAGACTGGAAAGAGATAGACATTATATCTGTGCTTGCGGATTTTACAGTCTGGTGTTAAGCAGGGAGCTCATATACCAATAAAGAAATAAAAGAAATTCAAATGGTGGCAAATGCTAAGGAGGAAATAAAACAAGATGACCCGAAGGAGAGCGATAGGGCTGGAGGAGGATGGTCACAGCGCGAATTGCTAGAAGCCCTGGAGTGAGAACATGTAGCCTCAATGAGGACAGAGCTCCTCCAGTGTTCGACAACAGCTTCGGCTGGTTCTTCGGTCTACACAATCGGTGTGCGGAAATCTTCAATCTTGGCAGAAGAGTAAGAAGTCTTCACTTAACCTAGAGCACTTGTAGTTTGATGTTCAAAGGTCATAACTGTAATTTCATTTAGCCCAGGGAAAAGGTGGATGCCTTGTCCCCCAGAGTAGACTCTGAGGCAAGAATTCAGCTACGGGTAGGGGACTGGGGAAGTGAACCAAAAAAGGGAGGCGAGCGAATAAATCTTGCATTATGGAGAATGGTAGAGCTGTGGACACCTGGGGCCCAGTCCCCCAGAAAGCATGAGATGTGGGGCAGCACACTTTGTCCCTGGGTTGGATGAAGCAGCTGTGAGCGGCAGCTTGGGAGAGTGATGACCCCCAGCACTTTCGGACCACCCTGTGCAGGGACGAAGAGGCTGCATCAGACAGAGAGAGCTGCAGGCAGCGTGGCAGGTGCAGGCGGGTGGGAATCATTGGTTCAGCGCACGTGAGGTGCTGCGTTCCGAGAGGGTATGCGTGGTCCATTGACAGTGTCTGCCACACTGAGGTTTGGCTGCAGTAAGTAGCTTCACCAACTTAATGCCAGGAAAAGACTAGAACAAGTCTGTCTCCTTTTAACCCTAAGAGATTTTTTTCCCATTAACTCCCCAGTCTACCCAGCATATCTGACTTAAACCTCAATATGCCATGTGATATTATCTAGCTGCCCAAAGACAGCAATTTTCAATAACAACTGTAAAGCAACAACTAATTTCGTTGTGCACTTATAACACACCAGCCACTGAGCTAAGCACTTTGCATTTAACCACAACAGCACTGAGGGGTGCTAGTATTACTCCCGCGTAAGGTTAGAAAACCAAAGTTCAGAGAATTGAGAGGATGACAAAATCGTTGTTGTCACCATCACTCATAAAAATAGTTCTTAATTGTTAATATCTCCTGACCATCCAAACTGCACAGAGAACTATGCTATACACTTTGTACCCATTTTCCTGCTTAATGCTTATGGGACATACAAGATAAAATACTATTTTCACACCCATTAAGCAGATGAGAAAATTGAGATTCATAAAGGTTAGGTAACCTATAGCTCAAGATTACGGAGCTGGAAGTGGGCAGACCCCAAATTCAAATTCAGGTCTCTCTGCATTCAAAACTCCTTGCTCTAAACCACCTTGCTAGACCCCAACAGTGCTCCCCCACAGTTCTACTACATTTTAAACCGGAAGGTTTTTGTCTGTTCCACTGGGGCACATTCAACAAAGACCCAGACCATCAAGTGCTTCACTTGACCTGCCACAGGGATGCTGAGTCCCTAAAAGATGGAAGGATAGCTTTGGTCAGAATCATTTGTAGATGTGAATAAAATCAGACTCAATACACTGAACGAGTTCATTAAGTCATTAAGACCACGAAAGGTCCACCTGAACTAAGAATGATTTCTTAACATGCTTGACTTGGAGTCTGAGGCTTTGCTGGCATTTAGGGCTCAGCTGAATGCTCTTCGGAAAACCTGCTGGCAGCAAGTACTTCCAAGAATGGCCCTCCATGCACAATGTACAGTGAACGTTGAAAGGCCAAGATGAGAATGGAAGAAGAGTTTCTGAAAGAAGAAATATTTTAAGTCTAGTTGAGTATTTTCACTAAAGGCACAGGTGCCCTGGTTTATAGAACAAGACACCTGAAGGAGGGTGGAATAAGTCTAATAGGTTTCCCGGCGGTGGAGAATGGGTTTGTCTTTGAACCACTGCTCTTTTATTCATATTTTGATTGTCTGCCCTCTTGCAGCCTGAGGGTCTAATTGGCCTGTGCTGTGAACTGGATGCTCTGGTTCTTATGACCTTAAAGTCATCTCCCTACTTACCAGAAACAACCTCGCATGACACATAACTGGCTTTCATGCCACTCTGGTGAACACACACACACACACACACACACACACACACACACACACAGTAAAATGCAAACGCAGCAGTTTTTCTTACTTAAAATATTTTCCCTTCTTTTCTGTGAGCTGACATGTCTCCCGGATATTTTCTCCTCTGGTGTCTTCCAGATAGTTGAGTCTATTCTGATTGGTCTCCAAGGTCACGTTACTGCTAGCATTTGATACGTTCTGTAGCTTACACATTGCCCCAAGCATTGCTGCCCTTTTTACAAGTCCTTTGTTAATCTTGCTGTCTCTCGGAGCTCCTAGACCTTCTTAAAATTTCACATTTATTAATGATACAGGATTCCATCGAACTTAGCGTGGGGCTGCCTGCATTCATATAAGGAATGCATTTTTCAACACGAGCAATTGGCTCCGAGGAGACTTGAGGTCCAGATCTATGTCTTGGGAGCTGAGAGCTCGGTTGCATGTTTAGGCATTGGTAGATGTGTCATTGGCTTTACCAATGCTAGTTGCTCATGGAAACTCCTAGCAGTTGAGTGCAAGCATGGTCGTGTAGGAGACCCGGATTCAAATCTGGATTCCATCATTGGGACCAGGCTGTGTGATCCTGTAAAAGTGCCTCGATATTTCTGAGCCTCAGACGCCTCATCCACATAATGTGAGATCATGGTATCCACCTCTGTTAGTTTCCTCTGACTGCCGAAATTGATTACCACGAACTTGGTGGCTTACACAACACATATGTATTATCTCAAAGTTCTGTAGGGTAGAAATCCAACGTAAGTCTCCCTGGACTAAAACCAAGGAGTTGGCAGAGCTAGTTCCCCTCCGGAGGCTCGAGGGGAGAACCCATGTCCTTGCCACTTCCATCTTTTAGAAGCCACCTGTATTCATGGCTCCTGACCCTCTCTGGCTCCGTCTTCAAAGCCAGCAATAGCAGGTCAAGTTCTCATGTGGCATCACGCTGACCTCCTCTTTGCCTCTCTCTTGCACTTTAAAGGATCTCTGTCATTACTTTGGGCCAATCCGGATAAGCCAGAATCATCTTCTGACTTTAAAGTCAACTTCATTAGCAACCTTATTTCCACCAGCAACCTCAGTGTCCCTTTGCCATGTAACCTAAGGTATCCGTAGGCTCCTGGGATTAGGGTATGAACAGGTTCTGGGCATCTGGGGGTGGGGGGCATGATTCTGCCTTCTACACTATTCCCCTCAAGGTAAGTAAGTTTCCTAGCAGATTCACCTAATCAGAGAGTTCAGTGGCTGATAATGATGATCGAAACTGATAGTTGGTCCAATGGACAGCACTAACTTTTCTATGAGAAAATGACCCAGCCTCTGTCACTAATGTGTGGCAACCAATGGCTTTTCAATGTTCATATTCTGAGACACCAACTTTGACAATGCTCCCAGTCAGGTAACCCACGGTCACGACAGTCCTTGCTGAGGTGCTCTGGTAAATTAAAATGCAGTGTTTACTGATGGGCTCCTGGACGCACCGAACACTGGTTCAGCCCAGCGTATGGCTGGAGAAACAGCTGGGTAAACACAGTTCTTCCCTCAATGTACTTATAGTCCAATGGGAGAGATTACAGATAGACCTGAAATTACATTATGTATTCACTTACTTACTTGTCCTTCATCTCTCTCCCACTCAAATATAAATTCCATGAAGGGCTGGGACTTCACTAAAATGTACACACCTGTATTCTCAGCACCTGGAAGAGTGCTTGGAATATACCAAGTACTTAATAAATATTTGTTGAACAAATACAAAGTAATATGTTATACAAGCCATTATGTTAGAGGTTTTTCATAAAATATGCAAACTAGGTGATATAACATATTGACTAGCCAGAGAGGAAAAAGAATCTCATCTCTCCTGTAGAAAGTTTCTGGCACATTTACAAATAGCTCCTGCTGTGTCCACACAGAAAGGGCTCCCTGCACTGTGGGGCCTGCAGACATTGGCCCTCACTGGCTCATCTCGGTGTACACTGTCTTATTACCTTTATTTACCCTGTTTGCAAACTGCACCACCCCCAGGTCATGATGCGGGAGTCACCTGAAGCCCATACCTATGCCTCATACTACGGACTATCCATCATACCCACCGTCCCCCTTTGCACCCCCCAGACCCCCAATAAGTAATAATTAAGCTAATTCCATTTTAGGGGCAGTGAAAGATCTGGTGAATCTGTGATCAAAGTGCAAGAGCTTTGCCCAATCTTAGAAAACACTACTCAGTCTCCCATACTGGACTTCTGTACCCGGGGGCCCAGGTGCACATTAAACTCAGCATGTGCCACACTAACCACTATCTTTCCCCCAAAGTCTGTCCCTCCTATGTTTCCAATCTCATTTAATGTAGTCATCATCAAATATCCCAAGATTTCAAGCAAGGAAACTAGATGATGTAACTCCTCGGAGATGGAGAAAGAACATTGCGATCTAGCTCATTTGCATTCTAAGCTTTGGGTACCCGGCACGACATGGTGACTGTGTGCCTGAAGCAGAGCTCCAGCATCCCCGGTATTTGCACAGTCTGGTTTCCTGGTTCTCTTCTCACCTGTTCCTAGGCAGCCGTAACTGGTCTCCACAGAATCACACAACACTTGGAGGTTAAGGCCAGTCCCCAGCCCAGCACCAGGGAGCACAATGGACCACATCTCCTCTGACAACACAGACATCCCCTGTGCCTCGGTGTGGAAGGAGATCCAGAACCAAGCCCCAAGGAAGCCCAGTGTGAGAGACCTGACTCCCTTGAAAGTTCACAGCAGATTAGAGAAAGCTCCCCAGACCCAGGCTGCACACACAGCACAGTGCACAGCAGGAGGCAGAGACCAGGTCTTCACAAAGAGGAGGTGCCAGGATCGGAGAAGGGTCCTTGTCTGGGAAAGGGGAGAGGTTCTTAGCCACACACCACGGTTGAAAATTCAGACTAGGGACCAAATGGAGACAGTAGATCAAACACCCAGGGTCCCTCCCACCTCCCTGTCATGCCCCTTGGCCTTGTGTTCCTGTAAGCCAACACAACAGCTTCCAGCAAACGCCTGAGTGAAGACAACCCCAAAGGTGATTCTTTTAGGAGGCAGAGGACGGGGTAAGGTGATCAGTGAAGAAGGATCCCAGAGACAAAAGAGTCTTAGGGAGCCCAGAACAGAGCCTCTTGGGGCTTGACTTAGAAAATGACCTTTTCTGAAGAGCAGAAACTAGCTGGGGCAAGGAAAGATCAGGACAGAACAGCCAGTAAACAGCTGCAGACTTGTCCTCTAATCTGCCTTCGGGGCCAAGCTCTTTCCTGACCATCTGAACGCTGACCTTGCTGACCCCCAGCTATCTCTCCACCCCAGGTCTTTACTCTTCTTCATTCGATTCCTACGAAGGGGGAAATAAATTCCTGTGAATTTTTAGACTGCAAGATTTGATTCTAATCTTCAGAATCAAGGACTTTCAGACTCGAAGGGGCACAAATGTTTGAAAGTATAGTTACAAAATGAAGTGTAAATGACAATGTCTCTTGGCCTAAAAATATGGTGTAATAACCACCACTATCCAGTAATCGGCCTTACTTTACTGAGCTCTGCTCAAACACAACACAAACAACAAAGGCCTAAGCGTAGACACTGGTATGCTACGGAGGATTCAACAAGCGCGATGCGATGGAGGATGCCTGGAGGGGTGAGCATTTATACAGAAGCTGCAGGCGGTCACACAGGGCCCGGCCCCAGCTCTGGGCTCATCTCTTCATGCGACAGGCCCTCCGAACAATACGTACATTTTGAATGTGCCCCAGTGCACCCACGTACCTAAACTCAGAGTTTCACAAAACAAGTCTTCCCTTTACCACACAACACACATTCCGTTTTTTACTAGATTCGGTTCTCTTCCATTCCATTGCACTTCATGTGTTTCCCAGTGCTGGCCTCCATGCTCCACTGAGTCACGTGTACCAAGGGGTCACCAAAGGTTCCATACAGGTCATTGTGGGGCCCATGTCTGCGTGACACAAAGTTTCGACATCAGAAGTATGGTTTAATGAATGAGAGCAATGCTAGACTCTAGAAGATTCTTATCCTGTTCTAACCAGTTCTTTCTGCCATCATTCCTTCCCCTGCCCCAAAATGTACTGTTGGGTCCAGGGAAGGCTTTGTTTGCTGGGAAACAGAGAATGAATGAGAACTGTATTTCACTGTAATGACTTTAAAGGGGATTTCTGGGTTCCAGGAGAGAAGTTTAAAAAATCACTAAAAATCTATTTGTTTCTTCCAATTTAGAGTTGTTTATGAGGAACAAAGAATCCTGAAAGCCTCTTATGTAGAAAAGGGAAGGAGAGGCTGTCAACTGACCCACTGAAGCCAGGCAAACAAACCCTCCCCCCAGATGTAAGAAATGGCAGCCCTCTCCAAGCAAGGACTTCCCGGGGACTCAGAGGCCTCATTAATGCTCCTGAACCACAGCCAGCCGGGGACAAATGAGGGAAGCGCAGCAGGTGCTCCTTCGTGGGGCCTCTCTCCCTCCTCACTACATGGTTATTTGATTTGGCAACTCAGGGGCCTTTCTTTATTTTCTCCTCATTTTTTTGTAGAAAGTAATATAATCAGAGTTCTCCCACTTCTGACCCTCCCAGACTGTACCCCCAGAAGCAACTATTGTTCTCACTTTCATACAGATCTTTCCAGAGATGGTGCATGAAGATATAAGTACACCCACAATCTCCTCATTCTTAACAGAGCAGTATTGTCTCCAAAAAGGTGAAAATTGGTTCATGGGAGGAGGAGGGCAGAAAAGTCCTACACTTTGTGTACGAAGCACAGATAATACACTACCTAAACAGACTGTATGTCTGCGATATTAAAGTTTAATTGGAGATCCATTAAAAAATGTCTAGGGGCTCTTGGGTGGCTCAATCAGTTAAGCTAATCCAACTCTTGATTTTGGCTCAGGTCATGATCTCAGAGTTGTAAGATTGAGCCCCGTGGAGGGCTCCATGCTGGGCGTGGACCCTGCTTTAAATTCTCTCTCTTCCTCTCCCTCCTCTGCTCCTCCCCCTCTGCTCATGTGTGCAAAACACACACTCTCACTCTCTCTCTCAAAAAAAAAAAAAAATGTCGAAAAAGTTTCCTTAGAGCTGTTAAGGAAAAATAAGTTGGGAAGAGCTGACATACTCCCATTTGTTTGTGCACATAAAGGGTAGCACCTGTACTGGGAGACTGTTTTAGAGGGCGGCGTACGAGACAGGGTGAGCACTTGGTCTTTCAAATACTGGTTTGAATCCTGGCTCCAACATTAACCGGTCGTGGGAAGCTGACCACGCTTCTTAATGTGTGCACTTCAATTTCCTCGTCTAAAACAGGGGTAGGAGTGGTAGCAGCGACCTCCTAGGGTAACTGTGACTATTAACGAGTTAACGTTACACACGTTACACACGATGTAAAGCGCTTAATTGCCTAGCAAATGGTAGATGCTCTGTAAGCGCTTGCTACATTGTGATTTTCCACTGGATCATAGGTCTTAGAGACTGGTCTATCCTCTTTAATGGCTGAATGGTATTCCCACGTGTGGACATACCATCATTTATTTAAGTCAGGAGAAGCAAATCATAGCTCACAAGCCAAATTCAGTAACCCACCTGTTTTTGTAAATCAAGTTGTATTGGCAACACAGCCACAGCCATTCATTTGCATATTGCCTTTGGCTGCTTTCACACTATAGCAGAGACCATGCCGCCCACAAAGTGCCCACGAAGCCTAAAATATTTGCTGTCTTCTCCTTTATACAAAGAGTCTGCTGAGCCCTAGTTAAGTCAATCCTTTTCTAAAGGACACGTGCACTGTCACACGCACATTCTGCTACAACAAATACAGAGCGCAAGGAACATTCTCAAACACACATCTTTAAGCATGCTAGCAAGCATATCGAAAAGATAAATTCCTGGAAGTGGGGTTCTTGGGTCAAAAGACATAATTTTCATAGATATTGCCAGTTCCTTCCTCACAGGTTATATTAATGGACACTCACCAGCAGTCCTCAGGAGCACCCCTTACCCCCTACCCTTGCCACATTAGGATATTATCTAATTTGGGGGTTTTACCACTCTGATAAGGGAAAGGCAAATCATTATAGTTTTGTTGTTTAAATATCTTTATTTTACGATGAGACTGAGTTTTTTAAAAACTCTCTTAAGGAATGCTTTTCTTTAAAAATAAACAAATCCAACAGTAGCTGGCAGATACCGTGTCATGAGCTTTATCCTTGCAGGAACTCCTGTGAGCTAGGTGGCATTATCCCTATTTTACAGATGAGGAAACAAAGGCATAGCAAAGTTAAGTAAACTGGCAACAATCAGAAGCATGGGAGTGCTGTGGTTAAGAAAAGTGACCACAGGGGCACCTGGGTGGATCGGTCAGTAAGCATCTGCCTTCAGCTCAGGTCATGATCCTGGGGTTGTGGGATCAAGCCCCGCAACAGGCTCTCTGCTCATCTCAGCAAGCAGTCTGCTTGTCCCTCTCCCTCTGCCCCTCCCCCCCAACCTCTGCACATGCGCACTCTCTCTCTCAAATAAATAAATAAAATCTGAAAAAAAAAAAAAAGAAGAAGAAAATATGCCTCGGTGTCAGACTACCTGAATTCTATCTACAACTTCGCCACAATTATTGGCTGTGTGCAAAGCCAAAGAGACTTTGGGAATGTAACTTAACCCCTCTATGCCTTGGTTTCTCCCTTTTTTTTAAATGTGAATAACCAAAGTACTCATCTCATCATGTAATATTGGGAAATAAATGAGGGCTTTGATGCTAATGGTATTAAGTGGGGAAGCCACCATCTGAATCTAGGGGTTTCTGAGCTGGAATAGAAGTTCTTAAACACTTAAGCTGTTACCCTTGGTGACACTGTATGATTACTAAGCATTTTATATTTGCTGGATAAATAGCTATCGATGTCTTTCCTCATTCTCAGAGACTTTTACAAAGAGCACCAACTCCATCCATTGCTGCAAACATCCAAGTACAGCACCATGTCTCCAAGTATGAGCATGTCTCGACTTGCTCAGCTATAATTGTTTGGAAATTCTGAAACATGAAACTGTTCAGGATAAGAACTGCCAAGGAAACATGAAGACTATTTAATCCTTCAAGTGTTTCAGATCATCCCCATCCGAAATAACACAGACAGTACCAAATTAGCTTTAGAAAGACATATAGAAGATAGATTTTTAAAAATGTTTTGGGTCTACACTAAATATACTCCTTCGGTTCATTTTTCTGAATGGAGTTAGTTTCCTCACAGAACAGCATCTCAGTCAATTTGTCACCTAAAACCTAGTGCACCACTGTCCAATAGAAATGTCTACAATGATAAAGACATTCAGTATCTGGTATGACCAATATGGTAACCACTAGTCACCTGTGGCTATCAAGTTCGTGAAGTGTGACCAGTATGACTAAGGAACTGAATTTTTACTTTTTGTTAATTTTAGTTGACTTAAACTGAAATTTAAATAGACACATGTAGCTAGTAGCCACTATACTGGGCAATGTGGCTCTCATCACCCCAGATTTTGTGCATAGTTTCAAAAGGTGAGAAAGAACACTACTGATTACACAATAAGTATTCCTTTACCACCTGGGAAATGAATTGCTGGACTCTGATGCCCCCAAAAGGGCTAGCTGGTAACCCAGGAACTTCGTTCTCTGAATTTAATCAAGCTGTACCTGTTCTGCACCACCCAAGTGAGGAGGCACAAAATGGAATCAAAGCGACTCCTGTGTCAGTCGTGCATAGGTTGCTACCCATCAGCCCATAGTCTCACCCAGCTCGCAAGTGTTTCATTTGGCCCACAAGGGGCTTTAGAGTTTGAATTAATGGTCAACATTTAAAATTCTAAAGATTTTTGCATTTCAGACTTCATTAGTAAAGTCAGAAGTCCTGACAACATTTCACCCCTGTAGTAGTTAGCTGGAGCTGTGAGGATTCTTCTCCCTTTAGAGGGCACTTACACTCTCCAGGTTGACAAAGTCCCCACCATTCCCTATTGTCTTCCTTCCATCTCCCTTCACTCATTTACCCAATGCCTGGCTGTCCCCAGGAGCCATGTTAGCATCTAATGGCTGCTCCTGGGGCTTTGGCCCATCTCTAGCCATTCCCCTGAGACTTTCCTGATGCATATGTACACACACACACACACACACACACACACACATACACACACAGTTTATCCACGAGCCTGACTCTAGTCACACCTTGTAGTTCTGTACCTCTGTGCCTTTGCAAATTCTATTCCTCTTAATTGGAATGCCTTTCTCCATCTGGTTAACCCTGACTCCTCTTTTGAAATCCAGCTGAAAGAATACCTCCTCCACAAAGCTGCCTGGACTTCCCCAGGCAGAACGAGCTGCTGGTCCTTTTCAGTGCACTCGGTACCTTCTGCACACTGCTGTCATCATTTATTTCCCCCAGTCCACTGCTCCAGACAAGCATTTCCTGGAGGGAAAGACTAGTGTCTTACCTTAGTGTCCCTGAACTAGCTAGCACAAGTGAATGAATTCTGAAACCTGAGTCTCTAGCCCAGGCTTCCTACATGGATCATGAGAAACTGACAAGAGTTTTGCAGTCTGCTGCCTCCTGGACTTTCATGATGAAAGCTCCTGAGGCCTGCCAGCCCCCGCTTGCCTATTCTCCTCCCTTCACAACCCCATCCCTCACCAAGCCTGTTACACCTGCTGTTTTCTCTGCCTCTAGAAATAGCAGAGAACCTGTAACCATCCTACAGCTATTTATCGCACTAATGACCTGCAAGGTCTTTTACCCCTTCAGGAGGGACATCCCCACATCCTGTGGGGTTTCCCTGGACATCAAATTTGTCCCCTTGTCCTCCCCATTCACCCATCATCCCTGGTACAAATGCCTTATTTCTGATCTTGACCATAGGTCAACTATTTCTATAAGTCTCCAACCTAACACCTCGCCTGTTTTCACGCCACCCTGATCCGTTCTTCACGTAATCCACTCTCCATTCCTAACTCATCTGAAACATTTCCACAACTCCCCACTGGTCTCAGAATAAGCCCCTTACACCATGCACGGCAGTTTCTTGGTCATTGCACTCCAGCCCCAACAGGCTCCCTTCGGCATCTCAAAAGCTGGCACCTACTGTTTCCTCTGCCTGGAAAACTCTTCCCCCAGCACTTGCCATGTCTGACTCTTTCATTATTTAGGACTCAGCTCAAGTATCATCAGAGAAGCCATTCCTGTTCCCCCAACTTAGTTTCCCCCACTAAATTGTCACCCCATGCTACTCCATTATGACATAGCAGATTCCTTTATCCAAATCAATAATTTTCATGCTTGTTTTTTGTCTGTCTCTTCCACTGAAGTGTAAGCGTCATGAAGGGGGAGACTCAACCTGCACCCCCAAGCCTTGGTACAGTGTCCTCCTATAGCCCCAAGGCCTGCACAGCTGTCTGCTACACAGTTGGCACCCAACCTGTGTTGGTTATTGAATGTCAAATGATGAATGACTCTGTGAATGAATGATGGACAGATGACTGGATGGATGGATGGATGGATGGATGGATAGACAAGACATATGTCAAAAGCAAGCATCTATTTTAACTCATACAACTATGAAGAAATAGTTCCAAAATGCGTTCCAGTGCATTCTTTCCAAAAGTAACATTTGTTCTAAATTAGATATTTGGAAAGAAGAAATCTCAGAGTGTACAAAGGGATAGGAATTTTTGCCGAAGGATGGTGTCAATGCTAGTCAGGTCGAGGTAACAAAGGTATCGGCTAACTTTTATCTGGGTGTTATTTCAGGTACTCTGTGCTCCCTGAAACTTACAAAGGCTTAGCAATTTAAAATTGGTGGTGGGATTTGCTCAAGCTGACTTGCTATGTAACAATTTATCATCCTGACAGGTGCTGAGGAGTTCAAGGCAACGTGCTGATGCCTGCTTTCCTAAGTCATGGCTCAGGAGAAAATATATTTTGTTAGGGAAATTAGAATCCTCCAAATAGATTCTTCAGTGTATTAATATCTCTGCTGGACTCAAGATTGGATATTTCTGTTTACAACTTGGTTATCTTTATTTGTATCTGTCCAATTTCAGACATGCTACTAGGAAGACATATTGCCAGCTGTTTTAAATTTTAAAAGAACAATTTTATCAACATGATGTCTTTTTAAACCCATATGCACCTTATGGTGAGAATGTGATCCAAAACAGAGTAAAACAAAAGTGCTAAAAAAATTCCTAAATCTTGCTAGTATTCTGGGCATCCAAGTCTCCCAGGTTAAATCACATTCTCCTCAAGACGGGAGCACCAGTGGAGACTTATATCATATTGTATTTTACTTCTGCAGTGCAGATTAGTCTCAAACTCTGACACCAGCATAGAAAATGCTTCCACTGGGTTTGAAAAGTCGTGTGCTAGAGACAAACTGAGAAAAATAAAGATCTGAGTGAAGGCTGAGCACTCCAGTTCCCTGGGGGAAGGCAGGAGTAGATAAGAGTAGACAGAACACAGCAGCAAGGAAAGGACTAATCACCGGGTCAGAGGAGGAGACAGCCCAGAACTCCACCAGGACAATAGTGAAGGCTCACAATACTCCCAATTATCGAGCTAAGCAATGCCATGACCTCTCTGACTTTCAGAAGCACGGAAAGTGGCTCATTAGAACTCAGGCAGCAGGCACACAGCTCTGAAAGATGCACAACATATAGAGAGGGAGGGAAACCATCAATCTATTATGTGTCTACTGGACACCTGGTGTTATAGTTAGGGATTTATGTCTCCATTTATTCTGTGCGTGGTCCCTAAAGGTCTTAAAACAATCCCGATTCTCATTGAAAATTGTGCATAGGATTTTCTTGAGAAAAAAAATTCAGGTTTTATAACTAATTCAGTCGAAAGTGGTTATAACTGGGGGAAGAAAGAACTGGGCAGATGGGGCAGGAATGGGAAGGAGGTGCTTTACTATATGCCTTTTAGATGTTTGGTTGAAAATATGGAAATGTGTTATTTATTCAAAAATAAATTAAAATTTTTAAGGTACATAGTTAAACACTTTCGGATGACTTTGAAAGCATGCCTTTTCCCACATAAGCTACCATTTTGGGAAAATGCAAGCGAGCACTTCCTTGCCAGGATGAACAATTCCTTCAGTCTTTCAGCCAGATCGCTTTAAGCATATTTTGTGGAACTGAGCATTCTCTCCTGATTTTTTCACCCTGTGGGTATTAAAATCCTAAATTAAGAAGCCGTGGATTAACCAAAGACTTCCAGACCCTCTTAGTGGGTAGTGGATTGCTAACAATAACAAAGTCTAAAATCTTGTTTAATTTCCATGTTAATTGACGAGATAATAAGCATTGATTCTGCATATATGCGTGTGTTGGCCACGTCACTGCAATTATACGGCATGTTTTATTTATGAGAGAGGCCCCAGATTGCTCCAGTGATCATCAGAACCAGTTCTTCCCTCTCAAATGAGCATCAGAAAAGTCTGCATAATGACAGTCACCAATGGAAAATTGAAGGTTCTCCTTTTTCCCATTACACTGTATGATAATTTAAGCCCAGACCAATCAAATGTCCAGCATTCTTACTCAGAAATTTAATTTCCACTACATCAGACAGGCGGTAAAATGCTGTAGGCCATCTGCTGGCAGCTCCACTCGGTGGGCCCATGACAAAGCCGCAGTCTTTCCAAGTGGTTTTGCTGATGCCCAGCCAAAGAGAGAAAAAAGGCCTGACAGGGGACCCTCTGCGTTGTCAACAGGTTTGGGCCCTGTGCCTGCTGGCTTCTGGAAAACAAATCTCAAAGAATTGTTTCATTACAAAACAAATCAACAAGTACAGATGTTGCATGAAACATGTAACACAAAAGGGTCATCATAAAGACAAGACGTCACAGTGCAGACCATTATGAGGTCACAACAGCGTGGGCATGCAGGAAGAGAGCAGCAAAATGTAGATAGATAACCTATTAGAGAGAGAGATAAATAACAAATAAACAAACAAGCAAATACCCGACTCCACAATCTGTGCAGGCAATGAGTAGGGGCAGGAAGGCAGTGGAGGTCCACGAGTGTCGGTAGTGTGAACAGCAAACAAGAGTGGTGAGGTCATATAAGCTGTGTGCTATCAGACCAGAAAACAGGCTCTTGAGCAAGTCACTAAGCTCTCTGGGCGTGTACATGAATATACAGCAAGTATTTAAATAAGCTAATGTTTCTAACACTGCAGAAGATCTTTGTTTCCAGAAGGGCAGAGTAGACATATTTTCCCTAATCCTCCTGCTAAGTATAGCTAAAAAGCCTGGATGTGACATATAAGACAAACACAAGTCTAAAGGGGGAGAAAAGAAGACAGATCTTCAAGGGACCTTGGAACTCAAACAACAGGGCAGTGAGTTCCCTGGGGTTTTTTTTTTTTTGTCTCATGTATGTCAGACCAGATGAGAAGGAAGCCACCCACCCACTCCAAAACACCAAAGGTCACAAACGGAAGAAGTCCCAACAAAAGCCTGCTCTCTCTAGCCAAAAGGATAGGAAAGAGACAGCCTAGCAAAATAGAAAACTTTTAGAAAATAACTGCTCTACTCCAGCTAAACACAATTACAGAGACATGAGAGAGAGAGAGAGCACGCGCGCATGCCCCCCAGCGGGGGGAGGGGCAGACGGAGAGGGAGAAGCAGACTCCCCAATAGCAGGGAGCCCAATGTGATGCGGGAAGTCGATCCCAGGACCCTGGGATCATGACCTGAACCAAAGGCAGACACTTCACTAACTGAGCCATCCTGGCGCCCTATTTGTCAGTTTTGTTTTGTGATTATATCCTCACTGATTTTAATAGCTTCAGATCCTAGTGAGTGCTCAATATTCATTTAGGAGATGAATTACCAGCTCACTTCTCTGTGTGTATTGAAGGGGCCTCAGCTTTTTTTTCTTAATTTAAAGGTTTTTATTTTTAAGTAATCTCTGCAACCAACGTGGGGCTCGAACTCACAACCCTGACATCAAGAGTCTCATGCTCCTCCAACTGAGCCAGCCAGGTGCCCCAAGTTACTGATACTTCTATTCCCTATCATTGTGAGAATTACATGAGAAAACACAACTTTCTTAGGGTATATAAAGAACTCCTACAATTGAACAACAGTATTTTTTTTGAATGAGCAAAGGACTGCAATAGACATTTCTCCGAAGAGATAAACCAATGATCACCAGGCACATGAAAAGATGCTCAATATCATTAATCAGTAGGGAGGTGCAAATTAAAACCGCAAAGAGATACCACCTCATTAGAATGGCTCCTACCAAAAAAAGGGGGAAAAAAACAAACAAACAGAAAATAAGCATTGGCAAGGATGTGGAGAAATAGAAACCCTTGTGCACTGTTGGTGGGAATGTAAAATGGTGCAGCTGCGATGGAAAATAGTGTGGCAGGTCCTCAAAAAATTAAAAATAGAATTAACATATGCTCCAAAATGCAATTTCTGGGTATATACCCAAGTGAATTGAAAGCAAGGGCTCATACATATATTTGCACACCCACATTCATAGCAGCATTGTTCATGATAGCCGAAAAGCAGAAGCAGCCCAAGTGTCCACCGATGGATGAATGAATAAACCAAATGTGGCGTATCTATACAATGAGGAGAGGAGGAAATGGGCAGGCATTGTTTTAATGGGTAAGAGTTTCACGATGCAAGATGAAAAGAGTTCTAGAGATTGATGGTGGTAATGGCTGTACAAGAAAAGAATGTGAATACACTTACTGCTACTACTGTACACTTAAAAACCAGTTAAGATGGTACATTTTATGTTCTGTGTATTTTACCATATTTTTTAAAAAATTATACACAACCACAATATAATAGAGACTCACTGAATGGAGATTACAGCGGTGGAGTATAAAATTTCTATTTTGTAACAACCCTGTGTTCTTGCCTATATCACAGCTAACAGAAGAGGATTTAGCTATATATGTAGGTCTCATCGCCGTTTACACCAGCTTCCCAGTTTGGCGAGATCAACCAGGAGAAAGGGGAAAGTCAGGGAAGGGCCAGGGCTAGTGTCTGCAACAACACTACCATCTAAAAGTTAGACTGATATTGCCTGGCTGCAGAAGATACTGTCTCAGCAAGAAAGAAAGTATCCCGTCTCCTTTAACTGCAGAAAAAGAACAGAGCTGGCTATAGAATAACAGAATTAGATTAGGCCTTGGAAAAAAAAATCAATACAAGTTATCCCAATGCTCAGAGCCCATCTTTCTAGTTTATTCAACAGAGTTTGTGGAAACAAAATTGAAGAACTCGGTAAACTAAATTATTCCTCTAAAGTTCCCACTGGAAAGGAAAGGATCATCTTTGCGAATAGAATTAAAGACATATTTAGTTGGAGAAGGAACTTCCTAAGGCACATTCTTGCCTCGTGGAAGGAAGAACAGCACTCAGAGACAAGATCAGAGCTTGGCAGGTCAAAGAGCTGAGCAGCCTTCTTGCCTCAGCTGTGGACCACAGGGCTGCCTGGTGCTGGAAGACAGGCAATGCCTTCCCTGATCGTGGCCTCAGACTGAGGTGATCCAAGCTGCCTTAACTTCATTCTTCAAGTGAACTCATTTGACAGAGGTTTTAATAAACCTTATGAAGTAAAACATTTTTATGTATGTTTTCCCCCCTGGGACCACCTCCCAAGTCAAGATATAAAACATTTCCTTATCCACAAAAGTCCCCTCATGCTGCTTCAAAATCACTCTCTCTTCCAAAGGGTAACCACGCTTCTAACTTCTGTCACCTGAGATTAATTTTCCTTGCTCTTGAACTTCATGTAAATGGAATCATACAGCCTACGTACTCCTTTTTTGTGTCTGGCTTCTTTATTCAACATGTGGTTTTGAAGTTTATTCTTGTTTTTGTGTGTATTTGTAGTTTTTTCTTTTTTATTGATGAGTAGTATTTCAAAGAGCATAACCCAACAGCCAGTAAGCATGAAAAGGTACTCAGAATCATTACTCATTGAGGGAATGCAAATTAAAATCACATTATGATACCAGAATGAATAAAGCTTTAAAAAGGCTGGCAATGCCAAGTGTTGGTGAGGATATAGCAAAACTGAAACTCATGTATTATTGGTGGAAGTGTAAAATGGAGTGATCTTTTTTGGAAAAGTATTTGGCAGTTTCTAAGAAAATTGAACATAATTTATTCTATGACCCAGCAACTCTATTCCTAGATATACATCCAAGAGATATGAGTGCATATGTACACAAAAATACTCATAGAAAAATGTTCATAGCGGCTTTATTCATAATGGACCCAAAATGGAAACAACCCAAATATCCAGATTCATAAACTGTACTATATGCAAATGAAGAGTTTTTGAGGTTCTACTGTGGGCAAAACATACCCTTCCTCCCTGTCATCTCTTCCCTTAATGGGCATGACACCCTTTTCTTAGGGATTCTATTTCATCCTCAGGTTCCCCTGAGAGCAGGGAGGGAGTGTTAGACACCATATATCTCCCAGGACCACATATCTGCCCAACTTTCCCTGGCGTATGTCACATCCTAGGTTGTGGGTCACGTGGTAGTCAACAAAGGTCCAATTTCATAAACATTTCCTGAGCAGGATGCTAGATGCGGAGAGGAAGATACAAAGATAATGAAGATGTAGTCCCTGCCGAGGAGATAGTGGCCGAGAGCATGATTCCTGGAGTCAGAAAGACATGTGCTTGAATCCCAAATCGTATTCGTGGTGTGCTCCTGGGCGAGCCCTGATCTCATCTGTGTAAGTCATCTGCACGATGCAAATGATAATACTAGTGCCACCAAAAGAGCTTTCTAAGAACTGCATGTGAAGTGTATGTACTTCCTAAGCCCCGCACTTAGGAAGTTTTAAATCAATGCTGTTGACGACAATGATGTTCACCCTCTAGTGAGGAGAAAAGATAAACCGTAACGAATTACACATTCAAAGCAGATGATCCCAAGTGTTAAAATAGCGGTAACATGCGCTTTGGAGAAATAGGAAGGAGAGGCTAATTTGGGCTAGAACATTCTAGTAAGATTTCTCTAAGATTTATAGAGAGCTGGGTGTCAGCTGAGGAAACAAGAACCACAGCTCAAATTTTAACGATCAAAGAGTGCAGTGAGAGGCAACAGGATATAATAAAAAGAGCATTAAGCTTGAGACCGTACAGTCTTACATTTGAATCTAGGCTCACTCATTTATTAGCCATAGGATTTTGAACAAGTCACTTAACACCTCCAAGCTTCCATTTCGCCATCTGTAAATGATGGCAATTCTTATGTCTGGTGGTTGTTGAGGAGCAAAGGAAATATTTATCAAATACCTAGCACAGCACCAGTGACTCCAAGCACACGTTTTCACAATCACATTAACTGAGTGAGACACTCAGAGTCCACATCTTCTTGGGGTGAGGCTGGTGGTTCTTTTCAAAGAACCATGAGCACCCTGGTGGCATTTGCCGACAGCAGTGAGTCTCACGGTGGTTATAAAACACTTAGGAAATCCAGCAGTCCTTTCAGCCAGGAAAATGCACGCTTACATAGACATTTTTACATAATTCAAGAGATTCTGAGACTCTCCAAAATAATTCACGGAGCCACCGAGCTTCCAGAGCCCCCAGGGACCTAGCACCAAGAAAAGCATAAGCCGAACGGTCAAAGGCAAGCGTCATAGAACCTCACTCACTCCTACGATCTGCTATTTAAGACTGGCAGAAGAAGAAGCAGGGCAGGGAACCAAGGTGTGCTAGCCAGTCTGTGAGCAAACACTCTCCTTTGATTACATTTCTTCTCACTCAAACAGTTTACCAAACCTCAGCACCATTAGCACCCTGCAGAGCGTGCACTCGCTCCGCCTGCCAGCTAACATGCAAGAGCCCCAGGGTAGCTACCTTGGGGAGGGGTCTTGTGGGCGGATCCGTAAGTCCGCACAGCATCATTTCTCAAGCCCGTGCCAGCAAGCCACACCTTTCCTTTCCCCAAACAGACACCTACCTCAATACACTCATGTGTCACCCTCATATTGCCAAAGGGCCAGACTGATGGAGAGATTTTTTTTTAATTTTTTTTCCAGATGGTTCGGCTCCGTGTGTAAACAGCCTAAATGTGCCATGACGTTATGAGATACTGGATTAGGAAAAAATTATGTATCCTCACCTGAACTGTTGACAGATGCTGCTATGTCTTTTTGAGAATGCCATTGGTGATTTGGTCTTCTTCCTCCTCCCTCTGTTCTTCCCCTTTCCCTTGTTCCTCCACTCCTCCTCCTCCTTCTTTCTCTTCTTCTCCTTTAGCTTCATTATGCTGTTTCTTGCCCATGTGTTTGCCCCTCTCTCCTAGTCCATTCTCGGCCCTCCCCTAAGCTCCAGGAGGCTAATTTCTACGGACTCCACATCCAAGGCTGCCTTGCTGCACCCGCCAGAGATCAGCATGTGGGTACTTCTTCCCCACTCTCTCCCTGCTTTGCTGATGTCTAAGCCATGGCCGCCTCCCTTCAACCACAGCGTTGTGAAGTGGCTTTGCTATAAGAATCCATGTGCCACTGGGCTCCATAATACGATTTCTTCTCCTTGCCCCTTTCAGGACTAAGGATGCTAGCAGTCTATTATTGTTGCTAGACTCTGAGTGCCTCAACATCCATGCTTAAGTTTCCTACCCCACCCACTGAGTAATCCTTTCATGGGTGTCCCTGATGCCATCTAACTTAGATTCTGCAACCCACCAGGACAGGACTCTGATGACAACGTCATCTCCAAGGTTATCTTCTCTAGGACTATTATTTGTTGGCTGTCCTCATGTATCACAGTGTTGACTACTTCACCAAAGTTAACTCACTCAGCCTTCACAATAACTCCATGAGGAAGGTATTATTTTGCAGATGAAAAAGTACACCCAGCAGTTTTAAAGATCTTATTTCAGACACAATCAGTAAGTGGCAGAGTCAGAATTCCAACTTAGACCTTTCTACTGTAGAGCCTCTTTTTGACCACTACCAACAGTTCTCCAAAACGGTCCATGTCAGAATCATCTGGAATGTGTGTTACAGATCCAGATTCTGGGAAACCTACCCAGAGCCCTCTGTGAGGAAACCAGCTCTAGGTTTGAACTTGGCAGTGAGATTGGCTCAGGGTTATCACCTTATCCACAAGAGATAATTGCACAGGCTAACTGGCAACCTATGGGATGGGCTGGCATTAAAACTCTGACCAGGATGCCAATAGTAATTAGTGAGGCCAATCAAATTCTGTCTTTCCCCAGTTTAAATGAAAAATGCTAAGGGAATTAGTCAGGGGGTAGAGGGAGGAGAGAAAAGAAAACCCATAAAGGGAGGCAAGCAATGAGAGAGTGACATGGCCATATGGTTCACAGTGACCAGTGATGCAGTAATAAGATAGCAGTGTCCTGGAGCCAACTTGAATCCTGGACAATGGCTATTCTTGGCTTCCATTGAGATCTATCTCCTCTCACCCATCAACTTACCAGTGATCTAAGTAATTGTTGGTCATGTGTTCCCTGAACCAGACTTATCTGAGTTGATACATCCCCTGGTTTTTACAGAAAGAGCTCTAAGCTGACACAAGAGAAGTAGCCTTCCCACCAGGCTTCCTGCACTTATACTGTCCACTTCTATAAACTGTTACTCACATTGAAGCCAGAGTGACTTTTCCAAAAAGTAAATCTAACTTTATTACCCTCTTTGCTTAAAATCCACAAATGCTTTCCCATTCTGTTGACGTGGAGTGAAGATGCCCTCCTGTGGCCTACGAGCTTCTGCGTGGTCTTACCCACCATGACTCCTCTTCCTCCTCAGGTAGAGCTTCACTCCCCATCAGCCTCTCTGGTCCAGACACATTGGCCTTTACCTTCAGTCCCTCCGAATCACCACACTCCCTCCTGCCCCTGAGATAGTACAAGCTATTCCTTCTGCCCACGATGTGGTTCCTTTGGCACTGCACCTACTTAACTCCTGCTCATCATCACATCACTTCCCCAGGGATGCCTCCCTGATCTCCCCGACACCAATCTCATAGCATCCCCTTGCACAGTACTGTTCATGGGTATGACTTTTTCAGATGATCACTTAATATCTGTCTTTCCCACTAAGCTGTCTGTGATCAGGGCCCATGTCTGATTTTGCTCACTGTTGTGTCTCCAGCACCTTGTAGAGTGCCTGCCCTATAGCAGGCACTCAAATGTTTGTTGACTGCATGAATGGTTTAATGTCCACATACAATAACACTAGCAGAAAGCTCTCCTAAAAGTGCCTTACATAGTTGTCATGGAGTGAACGACAACAGTAACAGTGGGCAAGTGACTGTTGCTTAGGAAGGACCAACACACAACAGACGACCAGAGTATGTGTGGCTGCATGCACAGTAGCCGGGACCAGGAACTCCACTTGGAAGGGGACCCCAGTCTTTCTTCAGCCCCAACATCTACTTTAGCACCTAGGAAAATGCCCAAAAGGTCAGTGGCACGTGGATGGCTCTCCTTTACTGAGTTTCATTTAAGCTTGCAGGTGCATTTCCAAAGAGTTCATGTCAACTTGATGGTCAAGATATTGCAGGTTTGGTGCTTGGTACCCACCCCAATCCAGCTTTAAGTTAAATTGCAGAAACAAAGGGAACAAATGGGAGGCTTTAACTGCAAACTGAAAAGATGATATAATTAACACAAATATCTTTGTGTCTTGAGAAACATTCATAAATCAAAATTAGTAAGGATTTTAACTGTACAACAAATTCTTTTAGACTATCCATGACAGAGGGAAACTGTTTCATATCATTCGAAGTATCAAATTATAGCTAATAAATTAAAAATATTCTTTCTCATGTAATTTTATTTAGGAGATGTACTGTAGCTCAAAAAACTTTCTTGAACACTCAACAAGTGCTAGGTAGTACTGTAATAGGTGAGGGGTGGAAGGTTTTGAGATAAATTGCATACCTCTTGCTCTCAAAGGCTTCACAGATTAATGGAGATTACGGCAATAGAATATAACACAGCCAAAAAAAAAAAAAAAAAAGAAAGAAAGAAAGAAACACAAGCCATGTTGCAGGTACACTATATGCAGAGTGAAAAGGTAGTGCATTGTATAAAGAAGATAATAATGGTGCAGAGTTTCTAGAAAATCAAGGGAAACTCACCAAGAAGACTATAAAAGATCTAAAATATCATAGAGTCCTTGGGGTGCCTGGGTGGTGCAATTGGTTGAGTGTCCAATGTTTAGTTGGGGCTCAGGTCGTGATCTCAGGGTCGTGAGACTGACCCCTGCATGGAGCCCTGTGTGGAGCTCCACACTCAGTGTGGAGTCTGCTTCAGACTCTCCCTCCCTCTCCCTCTGCCCCTCCCCTGCTCTCCCTTTCTCTCAAATAAAAATAAATAAATCTTTTTAAAAATATCATGGAGTTCAGCTTCCTAATTTCACAAATAAAAAAAATGAGCCCCCCTCCCTAAGGTGATAAGGTCTTGATGCAGAATTCAGATCTTGAACCCAAAAGTTTCCATTAAGGATTTGTCAAAGATGTCACCAAGTACTATTGTTCTTACTGGCATTCTCAAAAACCATTCCAGCCATTGTGGGTTGAAATATCAAGCAAATTTGATCTGCAGTTTGTAAGGGAGTGAGGTACATCTTCCTGCCTCCCATCTGGCCCCTGATCCAATCTCTTCTGATCTATCAGGTGAAATAACTTCCCCAAATGCAAATCTGACCATGCCATTGCTCTTTATTGAATTCCCTCTTTAAAATCTGTTTTCTGTACTAGACTTTAAGCCCTAGGAGTGCAGGAACATGTCTCTCGGTCACAGATGCACCCCCGCCCAGCTCAGCACCTAGAGTCTCAGGTAGGCTAAGCTACTGGAACAAATAAACAAACTTCCAATCCTTAGTGTTTTATGACACAAAAGTTATTGTTTTTTTCTTTTTTGTGTAACAGTGTGGAGCCAGGGCTCCAGGTCTGTGGCAGATTTACTCCATGTAGCCACGTAGGGGCCAGGGATGGTGGTGATGCTTGTGGTTTTAACGTGTGGCTTCGCAAGTGTCCTGGATAATGTCTATGTTAGTCAGATGGAAGTGGGAAAGACAGAGAAGAGCTTACATGGAAGATGACCACACCTTTCTGCTCCTTTTCCACTTGAGGGACTTCAGTCCTGTGGTGACACAAATGCAAGAAAGACTAGGATATGGGCTAGACACACTTGAACACTTCTTTACTACGTGGCAAGGAGCAAAAGGGGCTTGAAAGACAGATGACTGCTCCACTAGAGGGTTCACTGAAGGTTTACTGAAAATAAATTAATTTTTCAATCATTGTATTGCTTTACTTAATTTTTTAAAAGATTTTTTAATTAATTAGTTGATTAATAGCATGTGTGAAAGTGCTTTACTTTATTTTTTAAAAGATTTTTTAATTAATTAATTGACTAATTAATAGCATGTGCGAGCAGAGAGAGGGACAGAAGGAGAGGGAGACAAAGAATCCGGAGCTGACTCTGCAGTGAGTGCAGAGCCCAACACAGGGCTTGACCTCATGACCCTGAGATCATGACCTGAGCAAAAATCAAAAGTCCCACCATTAACAGACTGAGCCAGCCAGGTGTCCCTGTATTGCTTGACTTTAGATGCAGAAATAAACACCCAAGCTCCCAAATCATTATTTTTCTTTCATTTTGTTGGCAGCATTTCAATCTCGAAACAACTGGCTTCAATAAAAGGTAAGACAAGGGGTGACTGCGATGTACGTATTTCTCCTCTGCCGTGAGAGCACACAAGGAATTAAAAACAACAGGACATCAAAGAATGCCAGAGATGTGAGGGAACTTGTGGATACATCATCAAATATTCATCATGTTCTTTTTAAAGATTTGAGAACTAAGGTCCAGTGATAGGAATGAGTTTGCCCAAACTTAGCCCATGCGAGGCCAAGCTAAGATGAAAATATGGATCCTCTGATTCCCTAATTCAGGGTGCTGCCCACCCTCTCTAGGGGAAGCATTCCCAGTACGTCCAGAGCAAGACCACCAATACCCAACTCATGAATGGTCATCGGACTCAGGACGCAATCAACCCCCGACTGCCTCTGTGGGTGGAGTGAAAACACAGTGTGGCCACCTCACAAAACGTAAATATATGCCCTCAAAATTCAATTTTATAGGGAAAATATTTTTAGAGCTAACAGTATGGCCATGGAAAGAACCATATAAGAAAAAAAAAACCACTCATACACTTGGATCATGATCGAATTCCCAAATCTGTGGCTTTAAAATGTCTACAGAATAAGAAGCACAGATCGATACTTACTATTTGTTTTTCCTCCTAGATGGCTGGCCAATGCCTCCAAAGGAGACTCTGTATTTTTACTTAAATAAATGTCCATCATGATGAAACTATTATTTTTATAGTATCACAATAAGAAACCCATGATTTCTGTTTTACAATTTACACAACTTTGGATGCTTTTGATAATGTCCCACTACATGGCTAATACACCTTATCCCTTCTAAGAGGTTGAGGGGGGTTGTAAGTCTCTCCATCACCCTCACTGCCCCTGAACACACACACACACACACACACACACACACACACACACACACACACACACACCATTCCCAGCACCAGACTTGTTACATTGGACTGCTGGGCCACATTTATTCCCATGCCTTAAAAAAAACACAGGATGAACAATGGCTCATCTTCCCAGAATGTGCTTTATTCAATGGCAAGTAGTTTTAAATGTTATCCATTGAAATAAGATGTGGATGGAGCATGGAATAGAGGTCAGTATGAACCCCCATTTCCTCTGCTGGCTGCTTGGGCCTGTGCCCTTGATCTCTTAAGGGTGGGAATAGAGGATGAGGACATATTTGCCACTAGCATCCAAAGAGTTTTGTAGCAGGGAAGTTGGAGAAGTGCTAGCATGTTGGGGAAACTACTGACCTAGAGAGAGAAGAACAGAGACCTGGTGTTTAGTCCTGCCACATACTACAGGTGTGAACCTGGACAAACTGCTTCTCTCCGACGGGTCTTCATTTCTCCATTTGCAAAAATAACTAATATTAGGAAAATTTCTAAAACAAGGTGATTCTGACACCTTGCCACACTGAGAATTGGTTTCTATTACACTGGAGTGTCAGGAACTCCCTAGATCTAATGTTTGGAGCTGAGTGCCACATTTCAGGTCAGGTGAGGGGAAAGAGGCAGACGATGGTTCTGACATTCCACTCAGCTCCGCCCAACACACATACACCGAGGCCTACAACCCGCCAGGGCCTGGGAACAAGCATAGAGATAAATGACATGCAGTAACTGCCCTCGGGAGCAAGTCTAGAACGCTCTGTCCAGGGCAGCAGCCACCAGCCACATGTAGATGTTGAGCATTGAAATGCGCTGTAAGTGTAATCGTCAGTGTAAAGTCAGACTTTAGAGACTTAGTAGAAAAAGGTATAGCATATCTCAATAATCTGTTTAGATTGATCACATGTTGAAATATTTCTGATACACTGGGTTAAATAGAATTTCATGAAAATGATTTTGTATGTTTCTTTTCACCCTTTTAACGCGGCTACCAGAAAGATTCGATTATCATTATGGCTCACATGACATTTCTTTTGGACAGCTCTGGTCTCGAAGGAAATTTAGACAGATCAACCGTGTTTTAGTGTGAGGGTTATGGTAAGTTTACATTCAGGGAAGTAGAGAGACACAAAGGAGGGACCCATTGCCCAATCTGGGGGTTTGGAAAAGGTCCTACAGAATACACTGCCTGAAAAACACTACGGAAAGGCAGCATGCATCATGCTGAGGGACCAGACTGGCTGTGTGACCTTGAGCAAGCTACTGACCTTTGCGAGCCTCAGTTTCCTTCCTTATCTATTCCTATATCGATACGCAGGAACCCACCTCTGAGGGCTGGTGTATGAGTTAGTGAGTCAAATCCCGTGCATCCCAGGGAGGAATGGCTAGCTAGCATGCAGAATCCTAGCCCCGTAATCCTTCACTACAATTGTCTTCCAGAACGCAAGCACCAAATTAAGAAATGCCTTCTTGATACTGCTCACTGTTCCATCCCCAGAACTAGGACAGAGCCTGGCAATAAGTATTTGCCAAAAAATACTTGCTGGGAGAACAGAGTAAGGGACTACACACAGTTTAGTATTACTAAACCATGAAAAGTGAGGTAGGAAATAGCAGGAGAGGTCGACATGAAGTGCCCGCTTTAACACCCTCTCTCACACGCCTCTTCCAGAGGCAAGAAAGGTGATAAAAGATGCCAAAAGAGAAACATCGACCCCTTGGGTTTTTAATAGGACTTAGCCCTTTACAATATGCTTTCACATATTTGCTCACAACTCTGTGAGGCAGACAGGGCAGGTATTAAAAGGCAACATGCCGAGTTTATTAAGGGAAGAATCCAACCATAAAAACAGGAAACCAAAACATCTCTCAAAGTATCGTGAGTGTTGGTAGGAAAACCAGAGCACGTTGTTATCTTTTATTTGTAATATTTGCTAGCTCACTTTTTACCATGAACATACACTATTTCATAGTCACGGGGAAAAGGACTGCTGGGCTTAAAAGAATGGTGGAGAAGGAAGAAGAGTTGGCTTGTCCAGATGGAGTCCCCATCTAGAATGCAGACAGGCCTGAACTTCCTTGTGGGGGCTGGACAATATCTGGATTCCACAGCCTCCGTGGAGATGGCCTTACAAAGAGATACTCAAAAGTGGCAGGTCTTTCTATGGTCTTTGAAGTCAGACAGACTTTTAAATCCTTCATCTGCCACTTCTGAGCAACATGACCTTAAAACTCTTAATCTCTCCATGTGTCAATTTCCAATATGTAAAATTGAGACACAAATAGTACCTACCTCTATGGGTTTTACTAAGCATTAAATAAGATTATGCTTGGAAAGCATCTGGCACAGAGTAAACAAGGAAGGTGTCTGTCGTTATTTGCAAGCTCACTCCTGGCTTGCAAATATACCCCTTCCTCACCAGAAAGGCAGAGCCTGGAGAGCAAGAGGCTACTGTCCCCCATGACCCAGTAGAGCATCTCATACTAAAGCCTTCCCAAATTATTCTTGGTTATTAATTAATAAATCAGCTGGCCAAAATTACAGAAGGAATATTTACCGCTTAAGGAATTAAGATATTACCTCTAAGCAATTTGCTTCTTAAAGAGAGAATAAATAGAGTTCATTCTTCAGCTACTTAAATTCAAGGTTACCACCTTATAGCATCCCACCACCACCTCAAACACACAAGCTAGAAGAATATGCTCATTTCCTGGGACCTTGATGAGCAGCAAAGGGCTGGGTAACTGAGGAGAATCTCAATTCTAACTGTGAGTTTCAGGGATGTGGCAGAGACTAAGGGAAGAGGTGATTAAGGATGGGGAGAGAAAGAGGTAAAAATCAAATTCAAAGAAGCAGGGAATGTTCTGAGGCTGGAGCTCAAGGCTAGATGGAGGGCCGGCCACCGGACAAGCAGACACAAGTGGGAAAGGTCAGGTACAAGCCATAGGAAGTGAGACTGGGAATCAGAAACTAGGGAGGAAATCAGGCAGTAAGAAGCTGAGGACACAGGCTTAGCAGACATTCATCCAACAAATATATGTGAAGCCCCTACAATGGACCAGGCATTATTCTAAATACCACAGGTTCCACAGAACCCAAGACAGAGAGGAAAAAAAAAAAAAAGAAAGAAAGAAATCTCTATCTTCATGAGGCTTATTTCTTCCACATGGATTCAAATTCAAGCTCTGCCACCACTCACTAGGAGCATGCCCTACCATCCTCTCTTCACCTATAAAGTGTACGATAATGGAGATACATACTGTTCCTGAACTGGAAAAGTCGACATAGCAAAGATATCAATTCCCCTCAAATTTCTCTTAAGGCTTACAGTAAGTCCCATAGAGACCCAGAAAGGAAAAGGGCCTAGAAGAGCCAAAATTATTTTGAAAAAGAAGGAAGTGGGGAGCTCACTGTCCCCCATGTTACAGTTTACTCTGTGGCTATGGGAATCAAAACAGTGTGTTGCTGACAGAGGGTCAGATGCACAGATCAATAGAACAGAATAGGGAAACCAGAGACTGACCCACAAAAAGATGCCCAACTGATTTCTGACAAAGATGCAGAATGATTCGGCGAAGGAAGGATAGTATTTTCCACAACTGATGCAGAAGCAATTGGTCATCCACATTAAAAAAAAAAACAGGAACCTCCGCCTAAGTCTCATACCTGGTACAAAAAAGAAACTCAAAATGGATCATGGATTTAAATGTAGGCCATAAAATTATAAAACTTTTCATTTTATGTAGGATGAATCTTCCATAAGAGGAAAAATTGGTAAATCAGACTTCATAAAAAATTAGAAACTATTCCTCCACAAAAGAGCTCAATTGAAAGGATTAAAAAAAACCAACAATTGACAGACTGGGAGAAAATATTTGCGAAGAAAAGTCTGATTCCTTTCCAGGGGCTGTAAATCCTGCGTGGGTCAGTCTCACCTCCTTTCCTTTTTTTTTAAGATTTTATTTATTTATGTGACAGAGAGACAGCCAGAGAGAGAGGGAACACAGCAGGGGAGTGGGAGAGGAAGAAGCAGGCTCCCAGTGTAGTAGCCCGATGTGGGACTCGATCCCAGAACACCGGGATCACATCCCGAGCCAAAGGCAGACGCTTAACGACTGCGCTACCCAGGCGCCCCTCGCCTCCTTTCCTAATCAAACACCCTTCTAGGTTCCCACCACAGCTGTCTCCTCCCAGCTCCCACAACATGCCAGACTCCTTCTGCTGAGCCTTCACGTTGTCTGCTCCCTGAGCCTGGGACATTCGGCACAGCCCTAATCCCAGCCTGACTCTCCCCCACAAGGCTTTTACAGGGCAGGATCCTTCTCATCCATTAGGTCTTAGCGTAAATGTTCGTCTACTCAGAGACCTCCAAGGCCAGCCATCTAAGTAGTTTTCCTCCCAGGTGTATTTCTTTTATTTTTTCTGTCTCTGTGCCTTCTTTGCTTCATACATCGCAAGTTGTAAATATGTACAATATATATGCATACGGACCAATAATAATCAAATATATATATAAACAAATATATATACATTCTCCTCTTGATTATTGCTTATTTCTCTCTAGACTGTAAAGTATATTGTAAGAGGGCAGAGGCCACAGCTGGTTGTGTCACCTCTGGGTGCTGAGTGCTTAGGGAAATGTCAGAAGTATAGTAAGTGCTCAATACAAAAGTTCTGTTATTCTGTCTGATCATCATTCTTTGTATCCACGATCGTTGCACATCACCCGGGCTAAAAGCTGTAAGATTTTATTTTTCTTTCCTTTTCTTCTTCTTCATTCATTAAACGGCATATACAAGCACCTACTGTGTAGCAGGAATTTGTGCCGCTGGGAATACCGTGAGAAAGAAAGGCAGGATCCCTGGTCTCATGGAACTTGCATTTTAGTTGAGAAGAAAGACCATTACAAATGCAATAACTGTAATATGTGAGAAGTTCTACAATACTGGATGTGCTAGGGCCTAAGAGGACAGAGAACAAATGAGTTTTCTCCACTGTACCTTGTGCAATTCTCAGTGTTCACTGGGTGCTATCCAGGGGAAAGGAATGAGTTAGCACCACCCTTTCGAGGAGTTTAAACCAGAGAAAGCAGCTGGGAAATCACTATGTCTGAGGCTGAGTCAAAGGGGGTCCCTTACCCATCATGATATCAAAGAGCTTGCTTTGGATGCCATCCTCCTTTATCCCACTGACATGAGGTGATGCTTTGATTGACACAGAACATAAATTCCACAAGAGCAGGACTTTGTCTTATTCAATGTGGCACCCTCAATGCCAGAGACTGAACCTAGCGCATAGTAGATACCGCTTGAATATTTTACAGGTCAGACAACCAACGTTGAGAGAGGTGAGGTGTTTCCCAAGGTCACATGACAAACAGGTGAGAAATCTCATCCTAATTCTACTAATTTTTATTGCTCCTGAAGAAACTTTGGTTTCCTGTATTTAAAGATCTAGGCCCAGATATCCCTACCTCCCACTCCCAGGGAGAGGGCAAAGAATTCAAGGACAGGGCCACACTGACATACATCTTCCAACCCTGTGTCCCCTGGTTCCCTTGGAAAACATAACCCCATGTCTGGGGAAGAGTCATTCCTATCCTAGACTATGTCATTTCTTCCCTCACAGAACTCAAGAAGGGCTCAGATCTGGAAAAAGCCATTGCCACTCTCGCTCTGATTTTCAGAAACTCTTCTGACCCTGACGGTAAACTTGGAAAAGCTACTGCCAAAAATCTGCTCCAAACCCAGTTTAGGAATTTCACAGAGGTGAGTGAATTAACAGGTATGAAGAAACAGGGGCCATGCCCTAATGGTGGGTCCAAAGAGCCAACAGTCATGTTGTTTTATTCAACGAATGTTTGATGAATATGTACTATATGCCAGGAAGTGAGCTGAGCACTGGAGTTAAGACAATGGACAAGCTAACAATCCAGCCGAGCAGAGAGACATGCTTAAAAAGTAATCAGAAATATTCAAATAACCATGAAACAGTAGAACATGCACTGAAAGAGTAAAACAGAAGGATCATCTTGGGGCAGTTGATCAAAGAAGCACTCCTGGAAAATAAAGGTATAGCTGAGATCTGAAGAATGAGCAAGAGTTTAGTAATGCAAAGGAGGTGGGTGGGGGCTGAGAATGATAGCATTGCAAGCAAAGGGAATGGTATATGCAAAGCGGGTAAGGCAAGTCAAAGACCTGGGAGGGCTGGGAAGTAGTTGGCAAGAAGGGAGAGGAAAGTAAGGGGCACTAGGAGATAAGGCTGAGGAGGTAGACAGAAGCCAAATTATAGAGGCACAGTCTGAGGGCAGGAGGAAGCCAGGCATGGTCTCTAAGTCCAGGACTCAGAAGTTACACCACCTGCAGATGGAATTGGGATGGGGTTTGGGGAGAGACAAAGAGAGAGTGTGAGGAAGCATCCAAACCATGGACAATGATGGCTGGGACTAAGATGGTGAACAGCAGAGACATCTGGAAGGTGGGATGAACGGGATCTGATAACTGATTGGCTGTAGGGTTGAAGGACAGGAGGAGCAAATGATGATACTTTACTTTCCAACTTTGGGAAGAAGTGGGTGCTGGCCTTATTCCCACAGAAGACAAAGATCGGAGAATAAGCAGATTTGAAGTGAGGTGGGGTTGGGGGAGACGTGATGAGTTCCATTAGAATGTGTCAGTTTTAAGAAGTCCATAAAGCATGCCAGAGGAGAAACAGAGCAACAGGACATATGACTTGGGAGGTCAGAATAAAGATTTGTGTTGGCAATTAAGAAGTCAGAGTTAGCAGCAGATAGAGTCACTGACCTAAATTACGTACAGGCATACTCCCCAACCTTTAGTCACTTGAATACCACCTTCAGAATTTTTCCCATATCTGCCTACAGCCTGTATGATAATTTACTTAGAACTTTTTTCTTTAACTCTCTACTTAAATAAATTTATAGGAATACTTTAGCACTATTGTAAATGTTAATTCAGTGGGTAGAAGTGGAAGGTAGTAAAAGAATAGATGACTTTTAATTTGTATTTAATATTTATTCCTGAATCACCTAAAACTGTATTACATTCTACAAGCATACTTTGGGAAATGCTGGCCTAGGGGAAATTTGTAAAAAGAAAAGAAGGGCTCATGCAGTCTAGACCACCAATATTTATTGGTAGGCAGAGTAAGAGAAAACTTAAAAGAAAGCAGTCTCTAAGATGCTATGTGTGTCCTGAGATATTAAAAATATATGTATTATCATTCCATTAAAATATAAATGTATGGGCTTTTGTATATGACAGTTATATCAAAAATGTCATCCACTGGGGGAAGCTGGGTCAAAGAGACAACTTCCTGTGAATCTTTGATGATTTCAAAAGACTGTGAGAAATCAACCTTGGGGGGTGCCTGGGTGGCACAGCGGTTAAGCATCTGCCTTCGGCTCAGGGCATGGTCCCGGCGTTCTGGGATCGAGCCCCACATCAGGCTCCTCCGCTATGAGCCTGCTTCTTCCTCTCCCACTCCCCCTCCTTGTAGTCCCTCTCTCGCTGGCTGTCTCTATCTCTGTCAAATAAATAAATAAAATCTTTAAAAAAAATAAAAAGAAAAAGAAATCAACCTTGGTTTTGGATCTACGAATAAGTGATTTTCTAAAAACCCAATTTCATTGAAACAGAGACTAGAATGGTGGTTGCCAGGGGCTGGGGGAGGAGGGGGGAAGTGAAGTGATATAGGTCAAAGGGCACACGTGATCAATTACAAGAAGAATAAGTATCATTTGTATTATTCCTTGAATTTTTTTTTTAAAGAAAGGCTTTTCAGCCAGAATTATCACGCAGAATTTGACAAGTGGTAAAATGTTCTAAGGAGTCTTTAAGGAAGGCGTGGCTGAGTAAATCCTATAACATTTGCCTACATCAGAGGCCTAAAGAAATGACAAATTCCAGAGAGAAAAAAGGCCTCCTAACTGGCGGCTGGGCAAATCCTCAGAGAGTTTTAACAAGCATGAAAATGAGCACCTAGCAGAGGGGTCATTCTGATGTACAGCCGTCCCCCCTGAAGTGTGTGGTTAGTTCCCGCCCGTGGATGCCTGAACCCGTGACAGAACGGAACCTTCCACAGACTGCTCTTCCCTATGCACCCGGGCCTATGATAAAGTTTCATTTATAAATTAGGCACAGTAAGAGAGTCACAATACAATAATGCAACAGAACAGCTCTAACAATATGCTCTAGTAAAATACATGTGAATGTGGTCTTTCAAAATACCCTGCTGCACGGTACTCACCCTTCTTGTGACCACGTGGGATGACAAAACGCCACGTGACTGAGACGAAGGGAGGTGAGCGACGTGAGCCCTCTGACCTCAAGCAAGGCTTCCATTGTCCTCCTGATGATTGGTCAGAGGCAGAATGGTCGCTCAGGGTTTGCAGTTAACGCGGGGACCTGAAACTCCGCGAGATCTCCGATAAGGGGAGGGGCGCTGCTGTAATTCATTACCCTGTCTGAGAACAGCCGAGGGAAACGTTAAAGCCAAATCCTTCGGAGAGACGCCCTCAACGTCGGGTCCCTCAGGGCAGGCTACACTCGAGAAAGGTAGCCAATTCCTGGATTTCCCGGCCTCCTACGCAGTCCTGCCCTCTGCTCCACATGAGAGGCACCGGAAAGCAGAAACCACATTTCAGGGGACCACAGGGGACTCAGGGGCATTCTCGGTATTAATAGCAACAAGCTTTACCTCACAGGGCAAACGTGCAGAGCAGTGTCAGAATGTTGCCTTCGACCCAGCACGCAGCTCGGTGAGATTCCGTAAGGCAGGCAGGGGGCCCCCGACTCCGTGGCTAAAGATGACAGCCCCGTGGTTCCTAACTGGGCTTTCTCCGGCATCCCCATGTGAAGTTCTCTGGTAAATGGAGGGGGATCTTTTGGCTGAGGCCTGGGTTCTGAGGGGAACATGTCCTTTCTTATAAGCCTAACATAATTTGGGGGGGATCTGGACCGTCTATAGACAGTCAGATATAATAAAACTGGGCATTTAAATGCACTGTTAAGAAGATACAAAAAGAAGGGGCTCCTGGGTGGCTCAGTTAGTTAAGCTTGGGCTCTTGAATTTGGCTCAGGTCCTGATCTCACAGCTTGTGAGATAAAGCCCCTCTAGGGGCTCCCTGATCAGCCGGAGTCTGCTTGGATATTTTCGCCCTCTGCCCCTCCCCCACTCATGGGGGGGGTGTCTATGCACGCGCGTCCTCGCGCTCTCTCTGTCTCTCTCTCAAATAAATAAATATATCTTTTTTAAAAAAGGAAAGAAAGAAAAAAAAGAAAAAGAACATACAAAACAAGATGGCTGGTCAGGCCCCAAGAAGTCTGGACCTGGGTCAGCTCAGGTGCTCCTCCAATATGCAGGAAAAAAGAGAGATCTGGAACACCGGAGTGGCTCAGACCATTAAGCCTCCAACTGTGGCTCAGGTCGTGATCTCAGGAAACTGGGATCGAGCCCTGTGGTGGGTCCATGCTCAGTGGGGCATCTGCTTGAAGATTCTCTCCCTCTCCCCCTGCTCCTGCTTGCTCTCTCTCCCTCCCTCTGTCCCTCAAATAAATTTAAAAGAGAAAAAGGAGACATCTACAGCCATGTCTGGCTGTAGTGTGCCATTCCACCAGTAATCCTGTCTCTGCCTTGGATCTGACCCTTTCAACATAGCACTGAACTGTCTTGAAATGAGGCAGGGGAAGCTCCTTTCACCCTCACTGTTAGGTGTGACCTCCTGAGAGAAACAAGAGCTTAGAAAAACAAGAATGGTCTAGGCTGTAAGAGGAATGTATCATCATTCCTAAAGGGCCTTAGTCATTGCTGTGATGGCTTTTTACAGCTAGCACATGGGTGAGCATTTGGGGTTGAACTAAATGGAAACATAGCTCAGAATAACAGAGAATCGAATGACCTTAATGTTTTTAATGCCACTCGGGAAAATAGGCTCACAAGCTGTGGTTGGAAACTAAAAAGCCTCTCTGTGTATGTACTACTCCTATGTTTTCTTTCAATCTGTTTATGAGGGCTGTGGACTTGGGGGTGATTTATGATCAAACTAAATGCTGAACAGTTTTCCAAAGCGCAGACTTTATATTAGTGTTTTTTATTTCATATTTCTGGACAATTTTATTGTTCAGTGCAACATAGAATGAATACTTCCCATAACAGAGATTATATTTTTAAAAAGCAAAGAGATTATATTTTGAAATTCTGAAAATGTAATGTATCTGAGTTTCTAGAGAGGCAGATAGCTTAGCGGTTGAGTGTGGTCTCCAGGGTCAGAAAGCCAAGACTATGAATTCTGGCTCCATACCAATAGCTGCCTAGGTGGGGGCAAGTTACTTAACTCTCACTGAATCTCTGGCGCTCATCCATAAAGTGGGGAAAATAATAGAATATCCAATAAGGTCACCATGGAAATTCAGTGAAATAACCCATGAAAAGATTTAACACAGCCCTCAACTAGTAGCACTAGTAGCAACTTAACATGATATTGTTAATAGCATGTCATAAAATGTTACAGCAACATGTTAATAACATGTTTCTTATTGCTTGTTATCTGTAAAACAGATGTGGCAAAATGAATTTGGTTTTCACTTTTTCTTTATTCTCACAGGGACAAGAAACCAAACCCAAATACAAGGACCTTCTTTCTGAACTCGACGAGCACACTGAAGATAAGCTTGATTTTGAGGATTTCATGATTTTGCTCTTAAGCATCGCCATAATTTCAGATTTGCTACAAAATATATGGAGTGTAAAAATCATGAATTAAATAGCTTTAAATATGCAGTTAGACAAAATAATGGCAGTAGACAGTGTTAAATGTTTAAAGATTTTTTCCATTTTATTTTTAATTAATTGAGCCTCCTGATAATGAATCTGGAATTGCCTGGGATGGTTCCGATTGCTAATATTTAGATCCAACGTAACTCCAAAAGTATACGCATACTCTTCAGGATGTTTGAATAGTGTAGTGTCTGGGTGCTTTACAATCGGATAGATTTGATAACACTGAATATCAAATTACTTTTGCTTAGTCAGTAGTGACTTAGAACACTTTCCTTATAGTCATCGACTTATTCATTCATTCATTTATTAAGTGATGTTTGTTGAGCCTGTACTTGATGGTACTGCTGAAGATACAGTAATGAACTAGCTATATAATCTATGCCCTCAGACATGCCTGCAGAGAAGTCTAGCAGAAGAGGTGGACATTTAACAGTGTATTAGTCAATTGCATATACAGTATAATTCTAACTATGATAAGGGCTTCAGGATACTAAAAGAGTTTTTCACCTGACATGGGCTCAGAGGTCAAAGAAACTTTGACACTCTGTAAAAGGCAAAACTACCCAGAGGGGAGAGAGATTGGTGGTTACCAGAACTGTGCGTGGGAAGTGAAGTTGTTCATAATGGGCATGAAGGAACTTTTAGGGGGGATGGCAATGTTTTATATCTTGATTGTGGTGGTTACATGACTGCACACATTTGTCAAACTCTTTGAAATGTACACTAAATAAAAAGGACGAATTTTGCTGTATGTGAATTATACCTAAATAAACACGACTTAAAACCAAAACACCCCAATATCATTGCAATGTCTGTCAACTTTTGTAGCCAATCAATAACTTTCTGAGAATATCTTCTAGAAGTGGGTATGTTCAAGGACCCACATCTCCTATGTCCATGCCCGTGTTCCTGAGTTTAAATCACACACACACACACACACACACACACACACACGTCAATGCCTGAGCCTTTGAGACAGACTTTCACAAAGTCTTTTACTCATTGTAAAATTACTGTAACTTCCAAAATCCCTCCCCCTTATCTTGCCTTTTCTTCCTAGCTCAACACTATAAGCCTCACGTACATATGCAAAGAAACCCTTTCAGGAGGGAGCTCTTCACTCCTGGTCTCACCCTGCAGTGTTTCCAATCCACCAAGACCCGATTCCTTGGCCCTTTCCACTTTCCAAACCTCAGACATTCTAAGCGTGAGAGTTTCCATACCATGTAAGAAAAAGCTCCAAACTTTACCCTCGATCACCATTTTAACAGGAAGTACAGGTGTTCAACGGGGCTCATTCTAAGTGCCAGGCACCCTTTTAGGGGCTTTACAAATATTAACTCATTTAACCCCCATAACAACACTCTGAGGTAGGTATTAGTATTATCATCTTACAGATGAGGAAACTGCAAGACAGGTTTTGATTTTTCCAACGTCACGTAACTGGCAGGTTTGAGAGTTTTCCTCCCTCTCTGTGGATATTGCTAATTTTGTTTTAATATTAGACTTCATCATGAGCAATAATATAATAATTCAACAGAAATAACTGTGCACATTTCAGGCACGGTGCAAGAAAGAGGCACCAGCTGGGTCCTGGGGAACCATTTGGCATCCCTCAAATAGAACTCTGTGGGCTGCTCTCCCTCAAAGCCCTTTGTATCCTAGTCACAAGTAGCTGAATATGGCAGCCTTGGTGACCAATGAAAAGGTCAAATTCACACCTTTCAGAGAAGGGAAAAAGAGGTGCTGGCCAATGGTGTGATGAGGAATCTTGGAGCCATTCCAACCCTCTGGGATCCAAGTAAGAATTTTTGAAAATCCATCCCAGATGGGAAGTCACGCTCCTCTGGGGAAGATATCAATTATAGAATCTATTTTAGCTTGATGCAAAGAATGAACACAGAGCCAAAGCACGTGAAGCACTAGTGACAGATAAATAAATGAGCATGGTGCTAAGACACTAGATCACAAAGGCCTCCCTCGCTTCTTGGTGCTAGTCCCAGAAGCACGAGTTCTACTCTTAAGACAGAGGTGCCATCTTGAAATGTTACTGGTCATCGGAGGTGGGATTATGAATGCAAATCTGTCCTGGGTTTTCTTGGTTGCAAGGAACAAAACCCATTCAATCACACACACATACATAGACACACACACAAAGGATTAAGGGAACGGTTGTATTTATCACAGGGACATATAATGAAATGAAATTTCAGAGAATGCAATTAATGTGCACAAAATACTGGAAGCAGTTATAGAAAGCAAGGCCAAGATTTCGTGCTTATTTTCTCTTAAACGAATTGGTTTCTTGCCTCTGCATATGTCTACATGTGCTCATTATTATGCATTCTCTCCCTCCTTCCCCTCCACCCATGCTCCCTCATTTTCATTTCTATCCCAATCTCTAACTCCTTTTTTATCTCCATCTCCCCACCAGTTCTTTTTGCTTCTTGGCACAAGAGCAAACCATGTCCCCATTGCTAACTTCTCCTCTCTCCTTAAACGCTCAACAGACACTCAGTAGCAGCTCAGAAACCCAATCCCAATCGAGAGAGAGAGAATCTGATTGTCTGCATTTAAGGAGGGACTTTTGATCTAGTTGTCTGCATTTAGAGAAGCAAATCACACACCCACACTGCAGGGACTTTGGGAACTGAGTCTTTGCAAAGTATATGGGCAGGTTCTCAAAGAAAGAAGGGAGGAGCTGGGGAAGAAATGATCGACAGGGGAAATTAACAAAAATCTCTAATACAAAATCTGTAACTTGGACTCGAAGGTAATGTTATTTGCTTCTCAGGTATGAGCTCAGTAAAAGGTCTTGATGGAATAATCTCATTTGTTATTCTAAGTGAAACCTTTCTTGCATTGTCACTTTATAAAAGGAGCTAACCTGAGCCTCCCTGGGAAGTTTTCCTGTGATTAAATATAGTTAAAATATTCCTATCCAAGAGCTGCAAGTACCCTTGCAATTTGGTGAGTGTGACAGAAACATACCCAGTCCTAGAACCCCTAATTTTCTTTATTCTAGTGTCTAAAAATGGGTCCAAGTATGAGATCAGGAATCGTGCTTTAAATAGTCCTTTGTAAGAAAGGGGAAAAGGGCTGGAAGCAAACCAACAGCAATCCTGCCCATCAGCTGACCTTCAGCATCAGCAGAGCTAATGAGTGCTCTTGGGGAGACCAGTCTACTGAACCCAGAAAGGTTGTGACCCAGAGAATTCAAGGGGAGGTTGTGACCCAGAGAATTCAGGCCTGAAACATGTATTGCACCATTCTCCTTTCCACTAATTCCAATCTAGGCCACGCGGATTCACATCTCTCTTGGATCCTCTGGGGGTACAATTGTGCATAATCAAATTCTGGAGGTGCCACGGGATAAAGTGGGTCTCGGCATTTCCTCCCCTCCAGCACATTTGAGGAATACCATGCAGTCTTTTTACAAGTTTTCAAAACTTTATCCACAATTCTGAATGTAAAGAACAGTGAACATATTGATGTTTTTTCATAGTCATTTGCTGACAAAATATGAACTCTACCTAAAGAGAGGCTTCCTGTGGTCTTGATTTCCCCCACTTTGTGTGAGTGTTCAGACTGTGTCGTGGGGAAGGCTATGCCCCTAGAGAAATCATCGACCCAGAGAAGTGGACTAGACAGACAGAGGACCCGGACTCTGGTCCAAGCTTTGCCACCACCAGCTGTGTGGCTCTGAGAAAGTCCTCCACCTTTTTCGAATGAGCCTTGTGTTTTCCCAAATACCAATCTGGCATCAGAATGAGACCAGCTTTCTTAAAGACGTTACTGTGAGACTCAGAGAAGCACATGAGTACTTCAGGGATATGAACACAGCCTGTATGCATGTGTCCTCCTTTTTACTTGGTCTGGTTCTAGACGAATTGTTATGAACAGCTGCCCCCGATAGAGCATCTACTATACCCAAGTACTGCCATTCGGTCTTTTACCTAATCCCCCAAACAACTGTAAGATACTATCATCTCCATCTCATACAAGAGAAGGAAACGGAAGAGGTACTTCCGGTCGCATAGCAATAAGGGGCAGATAAAACCCGGGATAGCACCCCACGCCTGTACTGTGCCATGGTCCTACTCCTTTCTGTGATCCCGTGAATGGGATGTAAAACCACTCACAAAGAGCTTCTCCGTGATGTGACAATCATACCCAATTACAGCAAACTGTCCTCCAAAGTAAGAGGGAAGAGGAAGCGGCCACAGCCCCAGTGTGGAGCTCCAGAGCCCAAAGGGACTCAATCAGAGCGAAAGCAGAGAAGCAGTAACAATAAAACATGTCTTTCCTTGCCTCCCTCTGTACTTTAGGTTTAATTTTCCAGGGAATTCTTCCTTCGGAGGAAAGCAATGGAATTTTTGCATCCGTGCAGAATGCAGCCCACGGACTTTCTTGAATAAAGTGCAAATGACAGGCAGGAGGCCAGGGGAGGAGGGGAGGGTATCTTCCCAACAATGGCATATGCAGGAATGGCGGCAGAAATCCTGACGTGGGGTCATAATCATGAGTGTCCCTCTGAGTTCTGCTGCCGCTCCCCTCCTCTCCGGGTTTCAGGTTCTCTCTGACTTGGTAAAAGAGGGCACTGTGACCAGATGTTCCCTAAAGTTCCTTCCCAATCTGATAGTCTTTCGTGCAAACCAAGAGTTTTTAAAAAGAAGATTATAGCAAGGTGCCAGTGAGCATACGGACACATTTTAATTATTTAAAAATCTGTCTCTTTTGTTCCTCTTTGCTACCTTTTGACCTTGGCCATCTGCGGCAAAGCCCAATACATGCAGAGCTATCAGGACAGTAAGCCAAAGATGTCTGAAAAAAAAAAAGAGAGAGAGAGAAGAACAAAAAAAGCAGATGTTTTCCCCGTTTTTAAGATTAAAAACAGGTACACATACTTTATACATGTTTTGTAAGTGCTACATAAACCCACAATTCATGTGGCTATTTACTGGCCTGTCAGATCTTTAAAAGCAGGAGCCCAGCCTGTCTTGTATAGTATCCCGAACACCCAGAACAGCACCTAGAGTATAGTAGCTACTTGGTGAGTCTTGAAGGAACAAATCATGAATTAACGAGTCCTTCTCAAACAGAAGAGGTGCAAAGGGGAACATTAAAATATTTGCTTAGATGGGGATCGATGTCATACTGGGGGAAAAAAAACCCCACAGCTTGCTCTAATGTTAGATGGATGACCTGGGTCTTATTATAAAGTCTGTGCTCATTTTAAAAATTGGTGAGAATGAAGATTTAGTTTAAGATGGCTCTCACCCTGGTTTAGCTCAGAACCAGTAAATAAGCAGTGCAGAGAATATTCTCGAGATCAAAGACACAGAGCCTGAAGTGTCCCCATTGAGTAGGGGCCAGTGAAGCCCACACAGAGTGGACCATCCATTAGGACAGAGGAGCCCAGAACTTGGAACCACCCGCCAGCTGTGATTATCTGGAAGCAGAGCCACGTGATCAGACCTTCGGCATCTTACTGATTTTTGGACCTCAGCCAGCCCAGCCATTTTTTTCAAGGCACGTGTTTATGTATAAGATAAAGCCACTTCGAAATTCAATGATTTGTCTTTATATTCAAAGTAACTTCACCAGCTTCATCTGCTTCTCATTCTAGTATTTTGTCCTTCTTTACCTTAAGGGTATACTTCGACCTCAAACAGATTTAAACCCCACAGTGGGACGGATGAATCCTGGGAAATTTGTGGACCTTTTACCAGGAGAGACAGATGCCTCAGAGTCAGGACAAGGGCACATTTGGTTGTAAGGGCGATTTATCTCTACCAGCCTGTAAACTGGCTGCTTTCTCAAAAGCTCTCTTTTTGAAAGAAAGAATGCTGTAAGTACTGGGGGCCTCCGAAGGGCTTAATGAAAATCAATAATGAAGTTAAAAGTGGGGAAAGGAGAACCACAAGGAGGTTTCTAAAGGACCTTCAATTTCTCTGACACTTTGGTCTTCAAGGAAAGGGCTTTGATTCCCTGTGAAAAGCGTGCGTGGAATAGGAAGACATTGAACTGCAGAGTCATGTGGCTCATGAGCTGTTCCTGCTAGATTTCCCGCCACCAGCCCCCTTCCCTGAAATCAGGATGGGAGGAGAGGTGAAGAATGAAAATCATTTCTAATCTTTGAGGTGCCATGTGTGAGTGAACTGGGGTTTCTGGACTCTTGGCATCCTTTTTAAATTAAGATAGAGAGGAATAATTGGGCTGAGAGAGGAGGGAGGCTTTCGACTATACCCTGAGGCCACAAACAAAACCAACTCTGATCTTCATTTCAACTGTTCCGAGTGATTTGGGGCTGGGGCCAAAAGCTCTGGAAGAGCGTGTCATCAGAGCAATCGCATCAGTCGCTCCTGGAGCAGCTTAGTCTACAAACTGAGAGTCTTAGTCGTGCGTGCGCCCTGAGGTCGGCCGATGGTTTGCACTCACTGGCATGTTCAAAACCAGCGTCTGTTCTGAATACTCTGTGCTCATGCCATACTGGTTACATTCTTTTTTTTTAAGATTTATTAATTTATTTGAGAGAGAGAGAGAGAGAGAGAGCAGGGGGAGGAGCAGAGAGAGAGGGAGAGAGAATTCTGAAGCAGACTCCCTGCTGAGCACAGAGCCCTGCGCGGGGCTCAATCCCATGACCCTGAGATCATGACCTGAGCTGAAATCATTTAACTAACTGACCCACCCAGGCGCCCCCAAGTTAAATTTTTGGAATATCACCCTGTAGCAGGCCATGCTGATACTCAGCCCATATCTTCTCAGCACAGCCGAGTTCAGCTGTAACCTCAGTAGACTATTTCCAGCCCACTGACAACATCTTACCGCAGGTACACGAGTTTCTCTTTCCCGGAGCCCTGGGAGCTTGCTATGCAGCAGACAGGGGACACCGGGGTGTGCATCAGAGTTCAAATCCCAGGGGCAACTCTCAGTCAATGGTGGGGGGAAGTCTATGGCTGAATCCTTCAGCCTTCCCACCCAATGATTATGAGACAAATCCAGCAGAAGTTACCCCGGTGAAGTTCAGTCCCAGTTACCTACGGTGGTCGTCTACCCATTAACACACCTTTATTGTCCTTTCTCTTGCCTTAATTCATTTTCCCACTTTCCTCAATTCTGCTTCCTGAGACTGCCTGTCTATAAGCTTCCTGCACTGGACTCCTTGTCTCAGGGTCTGCTTTGGGGAGGAATCCAAACTGAGAAAACCCCTCCCCTGATTCCTACCACCGAGAACACCATTTTGCATGTCATAAGACTTCAAGAAGTACTTGTGGTTGTCTTGGGAAATCTACCTAGTGATAATTTTAGGCATTCCATGGAATCCTTTAGGAGACGATTCACAATGGGAGCTCATGAATTAGAGAAGATAAAATAGGCCCTTTCTTCCAAGAAGAGGAGCAGCGCATATGGGAAAGCAGGAACACGTGTGGTAAATGCAGGGAAAGGCTATCGTTCTGTGTGCCTGGGACTCAAGACAAATGGTGGCCAGTGAGACAAGAAATAGGTCTCCATCAATTCTCCCTCCCGTTGACTCATTTTCTTTGAGTTATGGCAGTAAAAGAAAGGTTCAATATAAAATTGAGCTCAACTTCAAGTTAAACAGGAAAGGAAGACTTTATTCCAGACTATTAGAATAATCCTGAAGGACTATTAATGTCTACATAACACTCTTGAGGAGTTTCTTGTCTGGGTCAAAGGTCAGCAAACTTTGTCTTTAAAGGGCCAGATAATAAATATCACTGGTTTTGCATGCCATCCAGTTTCTGTCACAACAGCTCAGCTCTGTTGTTGTATCGTGAAAGCAGTGATAACCAATACACAAATAAATGGCAGTGGCTGTGTTCCAATAAATCTTTATTTGCAAATTCAGGCATTGGGCCAGATTTGGCCTGTGAGCTATAATTTGCTGACCCCTGGTCTAGACGATCATTCCTCCAGCTCCATCCAGTTCTGCAATTCTAAGATACTCTACACAGCAGAGAGGTCTGGCTGACTGATCTTAGCAAAGCCTTTGCCCCCCACCCCATGAGAATCCACAGTAAATGTGTTCCAGATCAAGGTGCCCAGTCTCCCTGGAATCCATCCCAACCAGCCATTTGCAGCAGCCTCTTCATCCAATTTTGCCCACAGTCTCTCTGCTAAAGAAGAGCAACTGAACCTAAATTTAATTATTCTGCTGGAGAAATAAAAATAGTGTTACCCTGAGGCCACCCGATGCCAAGAATTTTCCATGTCATGGGAAGAGAAAAATAAATAGTGACTTGAAACAAGTCCTACCCACACCTCACCCAGGGCCTAGAGAGGTGTGAAGGTGTGAAGACGGGGAAGCAGCAGCCAGGGTCAGATGGCAAGACCCCACACCACCTTCTTTATATTTGCACCTGAAGACATAAAGACAATAGTTTCTTCTAATACACCCATTAGGCTGCATTTACTGACCACCTCATGAATGCCAGGCATCAGTCCTTCGTTCACTAAACACATATCAAATGCCCACTTTGTCTAGGCAGGGCCAGCTATATAATTTTTGGGGTCCAGTGCAAAATGGAAATGCATGACTCCTTGTTCAACAATTAGTAAGAATTTCAAAATGGTGACAGGAGAGCATTACACCGAGCAGGGGGTCCTTCTGAGAGCCATGCAGCTGTGTAAGTCACACACCCACGGAGCCAGCCTTGGTGCTTGATGTTGATGTTACAAAGATACACAGGGTATTACAGAGATGACTCCAGTTCTCACGCTAGAGAAGCTGACTATCTAAGAAGGGAGAGGAGACGTAATAACAGACCTATCAGTGCTGCCCCGCACTCTTTTCATTCCTTCGCCATTTTTGTCCATGTCAGACCCCAACGAATGTCCACATTCGCCAGCCAGCATCTACATCCATCTGTCGACATCTGTAACAGGCTGCCAGAGCCACTTTGCCTATGAGCTCAGAGAACTAGAAGCCAGTGATTGGCTGGTGTGGGAGTCCATCTAGGCTGCTACATGTCCTGATGGAGTCAACTCTAAGGGCAGATGTGTGCTAAGCCTGGACCTCCCCTGCAGCACTGAGTCATACCCCAGCTTGGCGAGGGTTCCTTTCTTCTTCCCACCTCTCTACCAGTTCTTCCTGAGAACATTTCCTGAGGTCACCTTGACACAAATTCTCATTTCGGGGTCTGCTTTTCAGAGAGCCCAACCTAAGACACATACGTATAAGTCGTGAGGAAATAAGGTGCAAAATGAGGAGTGCCACAGTAGAGACCCTGAGAAGGTACTGGGCACGTTCAGGGATGAGGAAAAGTGCTTCCAGCTGGAGGGCAGTGAGCAGCTCAGGAGGGAGGAATCTTGGATGAGTTGGCGTTCACATTGGATCTTGATTCATGGATCTAATTTTGAAAAGGCTGAGATGAGTGGTGGAAGTAGGGGAATGTATTGTGTTTATTCTCCGTTTCTCCCCCAGGTCTTCTCAGCACTCTTTTCTACCCTTCTCATGTCCGAGAAGGCGGACCTGCACGAGTTGCATCTACACCATCTTTGCCCCTGGCTTCTGGTTGGTTGAGGCCCGTGACCTTATAGCTGATAGGACGGTGGAAAAGCCTGAGCTGGATGGCCTCCTCCTCCACAGAGCTGCTTTTTCTGCATCTGGTCATCTTTCCATCTCGTTCTCCTTCTGGCTAGAGGTGGTGTTAGAAGGCTATTAGTACTGTACTGCCTCATGCTAGTTTCCCTAAAGGCTGCACACGTCTATGTAAATAGTTTCTTTTTTAACGCTTCTCAGCTACTGAGTTTAAGTGAACCATGTGGACTGTGCTGGGACCCCGCCTAACACAGCTATGCGGGGGATGAGGACAATGCAGATGACAGGAAGAGTTCAACCAAAGGCACAGAAGCCAGGCCTGAAGACGCTAAGAGAATAATGTGCAGAGAGTGCATGGAGCACATAGTAGGACCTAAACCACAAAGGTAGATTACAGATAAAATGTGGACAGCCACGGTATGTCTGAACAAAATTAGATTCACGGTATGATGTGATGGGAGATGTATCTGAGGGTGCGAGGCCGGACACAAGTGAAGAGGATGGACTGCATACAAGCTGAAAGATTTGGAGCCTACTTCTGGAATCTAGCCAGAGACAGATTAAAATGCAGGCCAGCTGGACAAGGCACTATTGGAAATGTGATAGGATATAGAAAGCCAGCTCTGCATCTTGAAGTCTTTGTAAATACTGTTCCTGTGGCCCGGCGCACCCCTCCACCTTCACCTAGCTAATTCCTTCTCAACTCCAGACCGAGCTTCAACATTGTTTCTGCTGGGAAGCATTTGCTGGCCCTCCCTTCTGGGTTGCGTGCGGTCCCCATGTTAATGTGCTCATGTAATGCCTGTTCCTACCTATTTAGACCCGATACTGCACAGTGACCATTTAACATTCCTCCTGCCCCTTAGTGCCATAAACTCTGTGAGGGCAGAGACCTGTCTGTCCTGCTCATCACGTTATCTGTAGAGCCCAGCCTACTTCCTTAGCACCCAGTGGCTATACAATGGATGCATGGACAAAAGGAAAAACAACTGGAAGGAATCAGCAGCCTCTGAATGCTACTGTTAGAGAAGTAGCTTGACCTTGAATTTCTTGTATCTGTTTGGGTCAAATCATTCATCCATCTTTCTCTGATAGTTCTCAGGTTCTTATTTAGTTCTACAGCTGAATTTGAAGTTTCCATTTGAGAGAGTAATTAATAGAGTCACATTTCTTCCTAAGAAGTTGGAATCTCTGAGCTGTTTGTACTCTTGGCACAAAGGAGGATGATGACAGGAGGATGCAGTCGCAAAAAAAAAAAAAAAAAGGAAATTATGACAAGCATTTTGCAAAGTAAACATCATTGAGAGGAGGGAATGATGAAGCTTAAATAAATATTTCCTGTTGAGGTCTACCTTGTATTACAAATCATGAAGGAGCTTGATTGGACAGCCAGTTGGTGACAAATAGCCGGCAATTCATTTCTTTCTCCACCGACTGTTGGCCACCACACTGCATGATTCATGCAAGCACTATTTGACCACCCCTTTCTCCATGCTGGGAGAAGATGGGGCAGGGGTCTCCCCAGAGAAACAACTGGATTTTTGGAACCAATTCTACTGCATGTAATCCCCATATGTACCAATCAAGGCCCCCACATGACACAGCTAACACCCCAAGAAGGTCATCACAGAGACATTGACAAAAGGACCATTTACAAAAGCGGGGACCCAGCAAAAGAGACCACCTGAACTTAGTGACAGCAGGAGCTCCATACCACTTCTAGAGCAGACATAAATATCTGCAATTTACAGGTGAGAAAACTGGACTTGACCCTCCTCACCAGGAGGTCCAAGTGAGGCTCAAAGAAGAAAATATAAGTGACCACAGCTGGAAAGATGAAATTCTCTGAAAATATCACTGTACCTTTCCATTCCCATCTCCTAGCTTCTACCTTCTATTTGTTGTTCTTCAAACAAGGCACACTTTCATGCCTCTGTGGTCTTAAACAGGGGCCCCTTCATTCTAGAAGCTTTCACTGGCCGCCTTTCCATCGTTCCAGGAGCATACACCCATTGTCTTTGTTTAGCTAGTGTCCATCCCCCCTTCTCATGACCATGCCTCAGTGTCCCTTTGGAAAATGAACTATGTGGTCTATCAGTACCAGGTGGGATTACCGTACTCCCTGAATGTGCCGGGGGGTGGGGGGGGGGGCTCTACAATCACTGTGAATGGTTCAGTGATGGGCATGCATCCAATTCAGGCCAAAGAGTCTGTGCTGAAAATGTTGCCATTACTCTTTAGCAAAAGGACTTCTCTTTCCAGCAAAGGTTTGTTAGCCAGTGGAATGTAACCTGGAGAGAGCTGCCTGAGAATGAAAGCAACACACAGGGAGCCGTAACTGAGAGATGCAGAGAGATGACTTCATGGCGACCGGGCACGAGCCCCTGACTCCAGCCTTTCTGGAAGGCTGCAAGCTGTGAAGCCAGGCTCCCCCTGTGCCTCTCAGCGGTATGAACCAGTACGCCTCTCTTCTGGCTCAAGCCGGTTGCAGCGAGCTTTTGCCACCAGCACGTCCGCTCTTCCAGGCTGTCTCTGCCCTGAGTCCGTCCCTCCTGTGCGATCGTTCACTCTGTATGATCTGCCTTTTCCAGGGGTCTCGCCCGCTGGACTTTGAGTTTCTTCTGTTCCTCTTTGCCAGGGCCTGGCACCAATCTGTAAGTGATTAACAAATGTGGAGAGAAAGCAGAGTCAAGTTTCCAGAATCAGTTAGCTCGGTCTTCCCAGTTTTTCAATAGCAGTAATGACCATCCTCACAGCGATGGTGGCGGTGACAGCTCCCATTTACGAAGTGCGGCTTGACGGCTTTATCGGCACTATCTCATTACATCATTGGAACCGCCACAGCAAGAGCTTAGGTTAAACCGTGTTGCTTATAAGGAAGTAGAGGCTCCAAGATTTCAAATAACTTGTCCATAGTGGCGCAGCGAGAAGTGGTAGATACAAGACGTCTGCTGACCTCAGCCTCCAAAGTCCACGTTCTTGTCCACCACGTAAACAGCCCCCAAGCCTTCCTTTTTACTTCTCTATTTACCTGAAGGAAAGCTTCTATCCTGACTTGCCACTCCTGACTTGGCCTCACTTGAACTCTGTGACATCAAAGAAACAGGACCAGGCTTATTTCTCTGCTCTGCCCCCTCCCCCCCCCCCACCGGGCCTGGCCTGTGGCGGACCACGTGGCTCACACCAGGCTGGGCCCAGAAGCATCTTCTCCAGTTCAGAAGCACCTCTGCAGCAGAGAAAGACAGTGGCACTTGGATCATGGAGTTCAGATTCCAAACTTCAGGGAAGGTCAAAAGCCTGACTTCAAACCACTACAGGTCCATCCCCCAAAATATCCAGGTCTTCTGTGGGGCCTAGAAGCAATCTAAACAACATTTGCACTTATAGGCTTTGCAACCAAACCCACCTGAATGTGAATTCTGGCTCTATCACTACCTGGTTAGCCTCGAGCAAATCACATTGACTCTCTCAGCCTCAGTTTTCTCATCAGGAAAATGGGAACACTTGCCTCAGAGAAATGTTGAGAGAGACTAGAGAGAATTAGCATGAATGTCTTAAACTAATGATATCTGGCACATGATAAATGTTCCAGTGATAGAGGCTGTAATTATTATTATTGAAATCTCACCCTTTTCAGGTGACTGAGAGATAAAAAGCTTTCAGAGGCCTTGTTGGGGTGGGGGAAGGGAAGTTCCTCAGAACTCCACACTTACTACTCATCATTTCAGATACACACATTTATTTGTCTACATCTTTTCACAGATGTCTCCTTCTCCAGGAATCCCTTCAATCCTCCTTCTCCCAGCAGTGTTAAATTGCCAGATTTAGCATACAAAAATATAGGACAACCTCCCAGGAAAGAAAAGCCCCAAACCCGATGGCTTCACTTGTAAATTCTACCAAACATCCAAAGAAGAATTAATGCCCCTTCTCAAATCTAAAGAAGAGGGAACCTTTCACCTCATTTCATGCGGCCAGCATCACTCTGATATGAAAGCCAGACAAAGATACCACAAGAAAAGAAAACTGCAGGCCAATTTCCCTGATGAATACAGGAATAAAAAACCCTAGCAAAACACTAGCAAACCAAATTCAGTAGCCCATTAAGAGGATCTGACACTATGACCAAGTGGGATTTATCCATAGGATACAAGGATGGTTCAACATATGAAAATCAATTCATGTGACATGCCACATTAACAGAATGAAGGCTAAAAATCACATGATTGTCTGAATAGAGGCAGAGAAAGCATTTGATAAAAGTCAACAGTCTCTCGTGATTAAAAACTCCCAACAAACCAGATGTTTGAGGTATGTTTGTCAATTCACATGTAAGCCATTAATGTAACTGTATTATTGTCGGTGAATTCTTAACTCTTAACCTCAAAGTCATAAAGGCCTTACATTACACGTCCATGGCTAACATCATTTTCAATGGCAAAAGCTGAAAGCTCTTCCCCTGAGATCGGAAACAAGACAAGGACGCCCTCTCCCACCACTTCTGTTCAGCGAGCACTGCAAGTCCTACGGCTTTGACCAATAGGGACTGTAATTAGGTTTGGTGCTTTGTCCTCCGGCAGAGGGACCAATCCTACAGGAGGCTGCAAAGCTGCCCTTTTCTTTGAAAGGTCATGTCTGTGTGCAGCCTACACCGAAAGGCCTTCCACATCCCACTTGAGGTGCGAGGAGGGAAAAACACCTCCTGCTTCATTTAACTTTTTTACCGTATGTTTTCACTTTTGCAGTGTGTGAGCTCCCCACCTCCCTTCAAAGTTCCTGTCTGTGGCTCCCAAGATTAAAAGTCTGATGTGAACCAAAATAGCTGCTTCTCCCTGCCTTGGGAAGTGCTGTCGGGCGGGAAAGAGAACCAGAAGAGGGTGGAAGGTACCGTTTGGATGCTTCCCTGAGGCAGCAATCTGGTGGACGGTGGTTATGGGTTCTTTCCTAATATTTTTATGGCTTTTGTGGAAAATATATGTGTGTGCGTGTGTTCATTACTTTTAAAATTCAGGCAAAACAGAAAAGCACAAAGACCACATTACCAACCATCCCAAAGCTCACCATTCAAAAGTATGCCCGGCTAGGATTTGGAGATTAAGAGTCTAGGGACCCTGAAAGGAACCAGGGCTCCTAGGAGAAATGGCTGATTTCAGGGTGGGGCCTGGGCAGGTACAAGATGAGCCTGGAACATCTTCCTGTGTCAGGAAGAAAGGAAGTGCTCATCGTAATAATGAAGGCATTTCATGAGGACACAGGAACTAGCTGTGGCCAAATCAAAGACAATTTAGGCATCAAAATAATTAAGGCTAGTCATGAGTTATAACAATTGGCAATAGGAATGTGTGAGTCCATAAAGAAAATAAGCAGATACAAAGTAATCAATGGGGGAAAGGGGAGGGCTCTTGCTTAAAGCAGGGTGCCCAGTGCTAACAGACAAATGTCAAGGGCGTGCTGGGGTTGGGAAATCTTCACAAATGGCTGATGAATTGAAAGGAATAAAAATGCTAACTACACAGCAAAGAAACTGAACAGCCCCTTAACCTAGTGATCAGAATTAATATCACCAGTGAAGGGCAAATGGACATCACGTGCCTCCGGGTATGAAGCTTGAAAGGACACATCACCTCCATAGTTTTCCAGTCAGAAATGCACAACCTGAATCCAATCATGAGGAAACCCAAGTCTGACTTAAAATGATGAATATCCTGTTTTTAAAAGGGGTGCACCATATTCTTCAAAAATTTTAATGTCATAAAAGGCTGTGAAAGTGTTCTAAATTAAAGGAGAAGAAAGAAACAGAATGGAGAAATGTAATACCCGATCTTAGACTGGCTTCTGTACTGGGGGAAAGGAATAGAAAGAGTATTAGTGGGTCAATTGGCAAAAATGGAATTTGAATGACAGATTAAACAGAAGTCTGCCAATGTCAAATTTCTTGAAAGTTTAACTTTACTATGGTATTTGGAAGAGAATATTCTTTTTAGGAAATATACAGTGAAGTATTTAAGAGATAAAAGGGCATAAAATATGCAATTTATTCTCTAATCGTTCTGAAAAAAATCATAGTGCAAATACCAAAGCAATTGCAGTAAAATGTTAACAGCTGGCAAATCTGGGGATAGGGGACATAACAGTTCTTTGTGCTGTTCTTGAAACCATTTCCATAAGATTAAAATTGTCTCCAAATACAAAGTTGAACACATTTTAAAAGTCTAGGAGGAACATACCAAAGACCTGAAATGTGGTTGGAGAAATGACCTTTCATTGACTGGCACACTCCCTCTTCCATCCATTCATTCCATGAGCTCTCACTGAATATGTCTGAATATGTCCTAGTGCCTAGCACCAGTGCTACAGATATTAGTAAGAGCCAGTCCTGCCTTCAAGGAGCTTATTTTAGTGACAAGGAAGGAAAGTCATCCAAAATTGATTAGATTTGGCAATGTCTAGAGACAGTTTTGGTTATTACAACTCACAGGAGCAGAAGCTACTAGCGTTTCGTGGGTGGAGGCCAGAGATACTGCTAAGCATCCTAGAATGCTCAGGACAGGCCCTTCATCAAAGAATTACAGCCCCAAATGTCAATAGTGCAGATATTGAGAAACTCTGATCTAGTCCAAAACCTTGGAGCCGTTCCGTTAGATAGGAAGGATGGAAAAGAGAAGGGCAGGAGGAAGGGCAGATCAGTTAGGATTAGGTTCACGTGCAAGAGAGAAAACCCAAAATAAAGATGACTGAAGATCGCTGTTTATTTTTCTAGAGAAGCACCCCGTTGAGAGGTCCAGGGTTAGCATGACAGCTCTACACTCACCAGGGAGCCAGACTCTTCTTGGTGACCTGTCATCTGCCCCACGTGTTCTTTTCATCATCCAAGTTGGTAACTTGAGTCCCAACCATCCTAACTTCTTTCTCACCGGCAGGAAGGAGGAAGACATGCCCCTCCCTGGAAGGACACATCCCAGAAGCCACACTCAAGATATTTGCTTGCCTCTATCGGACAGAACTTACCACATGGCCACACGGAGTTGCAAAGGAGGCTGGAAATGCAATCTTTACTCCAGGAAATGACGCGTCCAATTACAAATCAGGACTTCTATTACTAAAGCACAAGGGAGGAACGGGTGCTGCACATGCACAGACTAGGCATTTGTGTTGGGAGTTTTTGTCTTTTTATTCACCAGCTATTTTTCCAAGATCCTTCCATTGCACTTGAAGCAACAAGTGCCATTTTATAAAACTGCAAATTACATAATAAACAAGGGACAAACCTCTTTAGGGAAAGGGGACAGGGAGGACTTGCACTGTTCCCAAGCAGGAAATCTCAAAACTCAGTAGGAGTGTGAAGATTGTACAGGAATCTGAGCATGGGAAAACCAAGACCACAACATTCCTAGAGGACCCCCAAATAAGATAGGGAACCACAGATGCCAATTCAAAACCGAAAACTAAGCACTGGGTGTTAGACGCAGCTAATGAATCGTTGAACACTACATCAAAAACTAATGATGTACTATATGCTGGCTAATTGAACATAATAATAAAAAAAACCAAAAACTAAACATCGGGATGGTAGATATATTTTTATATATTATATTTATTTACATATACATCCATTTTATATGTATGTGTATAGATATATACACACATGTATATGTATGTGTACATTATACTCCTTCCACTGTTTTCTCTCCATATATTTATATTCTCAAGCAAATGTTTGAGCTAACAGCAGTTTTTGACAAAATCTCTCCCAGTTTGTTTAGGGTTGTTTTACATATATCTTGTCACACTAATATTCAATGAATTTTAGATTGTTCTCATATTATTCTGTTCTTAAGAATACCTTTCTTACTTATTCAAATGCTCTGTCAGGCTATCAGCAGACTGGCAAAGAGTCTGTTCTTCAAAGTGTGCATTTCTCAACAGTCATTTTTAAACCCTGGGACACTGTGCCTCACAGTTGCTGGAACAGTCGCCGTAGAACTTCTTGGGAAGTACCACCTGCTTCATTAGTCTCTCACCTACCGTTCCATGCTTTCTGATGAAATGCTGCCGTCCAACTTAACCATCCAGGCCCAAACATGCTAAGGGCAGAGCTGGGCTTACGGGCAGCCTGGCCATCCAGGATGCCAAGCAAATTCAGAATGTTTAAGTATCAGTATCCTCATGGTGAACTGTAAATGACTCTGACTTGGTTTGGGTGGGTAGGTCAGGCTAAATCTAACCTGGGGCTCTGGAATAGAGTTCACCCACCCTCTCCGCTTAGCAGTTAATGCCCGTTTTTTTCCGCGGAGACTGGAGACTAGTTATGGAAATCAGATTTGTGCCTCTTCTAAACATGCAGACACGTACTCCAAACCTTTCATTTGTGATTCTGTAACAAATAAAAAAATAAGCTGAGGAAAAGGAAGACAACATTCTCATTTCTGAACTTAATTTGAAGCTGGCTTACCTCACTCTCAACCGTGTATTAAGAGTAAAAGCAATTCCTCCTCTTTAGCCACCAATTAGAATAAACCTCTCTTATCACCAAGTTACTTGCTGCAGGTTGGGGGAATATGGCTATTTAGACAGGCTGAGTTATTAAGAATCAATCTTTGGAGTGGCAAGTGGGGGCTGCTAATCTCCTGGAATTTTGGACAAGGTGCTTTCTATCCCTACATAAAATAACAGTATCTAACATTTACGAAAGTGCATTATATGCCAGGCACAGCCCTAAGTCCTTCATTTAATCCTTTATCAGCTCTCTGACTTAGAAACTGTACCATTTCCATTTTTACAGATTAAGAAATAGAGGCTCAGAGAAGTTAAGCAACTTGCCCGTGTCGCAGAGCTGATAAAGGGCTGGATTTTGATTTGAGCTCTGGTGAGCCTGCTTCACTTCTGTTTTCTTAATTTTATTTTAGAATTAAAAAAAAAATCTATGATCTATCCGGGATTTATTTTGAAACATGATGTGAAATGAGACATCAATACTTTGTTTTCTACAAATGTAACCCATCGGCCCATCACACCTTAAAATGTTATTTACTTTTTAAATAATTAATGACAGGGGAAATGTTTATGACACCTGTTAAATGGTGAGAGTGGAGGAGCACTGACCTATAGACACAGTGTAATATGTAAGATATATATGATCTATTATAGTAATATATATGATACATAGAGAGCCATCGATTGAAGAGCTCCATAGAAACATATCCTTGGCTAGCAGCCGACAAGTCTGAGAACTGGCATCAGACTGCGTGGGTGGGTCTAAACCTCACATCTACCTCTTATTCCCCCTGGGCAGCCTCCTGCACACTACTTAACTTCTCTGTGCCTTGTCTCTCATCTATAAAACAGGGGTAATAATATTACTTATTACCTGAGGTGGCTAAAAGGATTGAAAAGGTTGATCCGTGCAAAACACTTAGCATAGCCCTTGGCACTTTAAAAACACTGTACATGTAAATATGTCAAAATTATTTACAGCTGTTGCGGCTGTATGGTGTAATTATATGCACTTTAATTTTTTCAAGTTGTCTATAGTTACTTGTTTTGTTTGTTTTGCTTATTAGACTCAGGGAAAAGAAGATTAATTTTTTTAAAAGTCTGGGTCTTAAGTGTCCCACTAATGCTGAAAGACTCTGAAACCAAAAAACCCCCTTACCAGCTCCCTTTTGAGATGTGTCTTGGCTGGGAGAACTCTCTTGTCTCCCTCACAGAAAACAAGCTGCTCATTTCCATAAGCTGATAACATGGGGAGCATTAGAGCAAAGATTGGGTAAAAAATAGAATCCTTAAATAACAAATTGGAAGTTTTTGGCATTTTGAAAACAAGAGGCAATAAACGTCAATAACTCCCAGGTAAATCATCTCCTCCAGTCCCCGAGGTGTTGTGAGAATCGGGAATATGTTCTACTGCATTATGATTTATAATTGGATCTTGAAGTCGGTTCAGTAATAGGACTGGTAACAGGAGTGAGAATTAATCCTCAAGTCACACCTCGTTACATCGCTGGAAATATGACTGAACTGGACTCCACGTGAGACAGGCTCCCACACATATAAATAAGGAAGCCAGACAAGCCCCTGGGACTCTAATCCAGGTACTCTTCCACGCAGGGAAATGCCAAGGTAGGAAAAGCTGATTATTCAAAATAATGCAGCTCTCTTGCTAAACTTCCCCAGGCTTCAGATAAAGCTAATGAAGCAGAGATTTGTCTGTGTTTCTTCTGAGATGATTGATGAAAAAAATCAGCTGCAAATATCTGGGGAAACAACCAGGAGAAAAGCTTAATATGTTTCCTCCAGCTGTGAGTCCGTCATGGCCGTGTGATTGCTAGTGTTCAGGGATTCAGCATCTGGAAGAAAAGCTAGGATACTAGTTCCAGCAACTCGTTATTCTTCTGAGAAATGATGGTTAAACATTGCCTTCCAGGCACCCCTTCTCCCACTGCAGACTTAGAAGGCTAAGAAATGGAAACAGTAGCTGTGTGACTTAAATCTTTTTTCTTGACCTCTCTGAACTTCATTTTCACCATCTGTTCAGTAAGAATACCTCCCTTGCAGCTGTTCTGTAAGGACTCCAGACAAATCATTTAAAGTGCTTACCTTAAATAACAACGAACACCACAGAAATACAGATAATCGTAAGAGAATATTATGAAAAAACTATATGCTAATTGGACAATGTAGGAGAAATGGATAAATTTCTAGAACTATATAAATTACCAAAACCAAAACAGAAATAGAAAACTGAAACAGACAAATAACCAGCAAAGAAATTGAACCGGTAATCAAAAAACTCCCAATAAATAAAAGTCTAAGACCAGAGGGCTTCACAGGGGAATTCTACCAAATATTTAAAGAAGAGTTAATATCTATTCTTCTCAAACTATTCCAAAAAATTGAAAGGGAAGGAAAACTTCCAAATTCATTATATGAGGCCAGCATTACCCTGATACCAAAACCAGAAAAAGACACCACAGAAAACGAGAACTACAGGCCAATATCCCTGATGAACATAGAAGCCAAAATCCTCAACAAAATACTAGCAAACCAAATCCAACAATACATTATAAAAATCATTCACCATAATCGAGTAGGATTTATTCCTGGGTTGCAAAGGTGGTTCAATATTCACAAATCAATCAATGTGATACACTACATTAATAAAAGAAAGGAAAAAAACCATATGATCATACCAATAGATGCAGAAAAAGCATTTGACAAGTACAACATCCATTCATGATAAAAACCCTTGACAAAGTAGGTTTAAAGGGAGCATACCCCAACATAATAAGGCCACATATGAAAATCCCACAGCTAACATCCTCCTTAATGTACAAAAGCTGAGAGCTTTTCCTCTACGCTCAGGAGCAAGACAGGGTGTGCACTCTGACCACTGTTATTCAACATAGTACTGAAGTCCTAGCCACAGCAATCAGACAACAGAAAGAAATTAAAGGCATCCAAATCAATAAGGAAGAAGTAAAACTTCCTCTATTTGCAGACATCGTGATACTCTACATAGAAAACCCAAAAGACTCCACCAAAAAACTGCTAGAACTGATAAACAAATGCAGTAAGGTCACGGGACACAAAATCAATGTACAGACATCTGTTGTATTTCTATATACTAATAACAAAGTAGCAGAAAGAAACTAAGGAATCAATCCCATTTACAATTGCACCAAAAACAATAAGATACTTAGAAATAAACCTAACCAAATAGGTGAAGGACCTGTACTCCAAAAATTATAAAACACTAATGAAAGAAATAAAAGATGACACAAAGGAATGGAAAGACATTCCGTGCTCATGGATTGGAAGAACAACTATTGTTAAAATGTCTATACCACCCAAAGCAATCTACACGTTCAATGCAATCTGTATCAAAATACCAAGAGTATTTTTCACAGAGCTAAAACGAACAATCCTAAAATTTGTATGGAACCACAAAGATCCCAAATAGCCAAAGCAATCTTGAAAAAGAAAAACAAAGCTGGAGGCATCACAATTCCAGACTTCACATTATATTACAAAGCTGTAGTCATCAAAATAGTATGATACTGGCACAAAAACACACATAGATCAATAGAACAGAATAGAAAACCCAGAAATGAACCCAAAATTATATGGTCAATTAATCTTTGACAAAGTGGGAAAGAATATCCAATGGGAAAAAGATGTTCTCTTCGACAAATGGTGTTGGGAAAACTGGACAGTTGCATGCAAGAGAATGAAATTGTACCACTTTCTTTATGTCTTCTGAGGCAAGGGAAACAAAAGCAAAAATAAACTCTTAGGACTACATCAAAACAAAAAGCCTCTGCACAGCAAAGGAAACAACCAACAAAACTAAAAGACAACCTACTGAATGGGAGAAGATATTTGCAAGTGACATATCCAATAAAGGGTTATCCAAAATACATAAAGAACTTAAACAACTCAACACCCAAAACAATGAATAATTCATTAAAAATGGGCAGAAGACATGAACATTTTCCAAAGAAGATACACAAATGGCCAACAGACACATGAAAAGATGCTCAACATCACTCATCATCAGGGAAACGCAAATCGAAACTACAAAAGAATATCACTTTACGCCTGTCAGGATGGCTAAAATCAACAACGCAAGATACAGCAGGTGCTGGCAAGGATGTGGAGAAAGCGGAACCCTCTTGTACTTGGTGGAAATGTGAAGTGGTACAGCAACTCTGGAAAACAGAGGTTCCTCAAAAAGTTAAAAATAGAACTACCCTTTGATTCAGCAATTGCACTACTGGTATTTACCCAAAGAATACAAAAATACTAATTCAAAGAGATACACACACCCCGATGTGTATTCCAACATTATCTACAATAGCCAAATTATGGTAACAGCCCAAGTGTCCATTGATTAATGAAAGGATAAAAAAGATGTGAGATAGATAGATAGATAGATAGATAGAGATAGATATACATACACACAATGGATTATTACTCAGCCATAAAAAAAGAATGAAATATTGCCATTTGCAAAGACCTGGACGAAGCTAGAAAGTATTATGCTAATAATAAGTCAGTCAACAGATAGACACCATATGATTTCATTCGTATATGGAATCTAAGAAACAAAACAAAGGAGCAAAAGGGAATAAAGGAGAGAGAGAAAGAGGCAAACCAAGAAACAGACTCTCAACTATAGAGAACAAACTGATGGTTACCGGAGGGGAGGTAGGTGGGGGGATGGGTGAAGTAGATGATGGGGATTAAGGAGGGCACCTGCCCTGATGAGCACCAGGTGGTGTATGGAGGTGTTGAATCGCATATTGTACACCTGAAACTAATATTACACTATATGTTTACTAACTGGAATTTAAATAAAAATTTTAGGGGCACCTGGGTGGCTAAGTCCGTTAAGCATCTGCTTTCCACTCAAGTCACGATCCCAGAGTCCTGGAATCAAACCCGGAGTCGGGCTCCCTGCTCAGTGGAGAGTCTGCTTCTCCTTCTGCCTCTGTCCCTCCCCCTGGCTCGTGCTCTCAATCGCTCACTCTCGCTCTATCTCAAATAAATAAAGTATTTTAAACAAATAAAAATAATAAAAATAAAAAAACAAAGTGCTTGTCTTCGAACCTGGTACCTAATGGGTGCGCTGTAGCTCTTAAAATTACTGAGGTTTTGATTTCAAGAGCCTTAGAAGGGTGTCTGAGCCACCTGCTACCCCAATTAATTTGCTGTTGCTCGAATCCCTTTAAGCGAAGAATAGTCTTACTCCATTATTATAGATAAGGCTTAGCTACAAAATATCTAGGAAGGATAGCGAGTTTCCAAAATTTATGTTGAGTTAGAAATGATCCATATCAGATCATAGCAGGCTCTGAAGGGCTATCTCCCTTGAGAAAGAAAACATTTGCCTAATCCCTCGCATGAAGCATTAAGCATTGATTGAGCACCAGTCTGGGGGATGGAGGGGCGACAAGCCCGTGGATGTTGAAAATGCTCCTCTCTCAGCAGTCTCCTGCTTCTCACGCTCCAGACCTCCTTGGCTTAGGTGCACGCATTAGGTTACGAAGGTCCTCAGACTCTGCAGTACCCCAACCCTGCAACTCCTGCAGCAGGATCCTCCACAGAACGAGTAATCATGCGTCTTGGCCCCCGCACCCACGTGTGCCAGAAATTGCTATCTCTTTGTTTTCATTAAACTCAGCTGAAATCAGTTTCCAAACATAACCCCCTCCAAGCGAGGTAGAAATTCCATCTTAGTCACTGTTGAGTATTTACCTCTCTGGGAATCACTTGAGAATCCAGGAGAATTTTGTGGTCCCCGGAAGATAAAGAAAGGGCCCCTAGCTTCCCATCCCCGTGGCTGTCGCCAACCCCCTCGCTGTGTGGGTTGGCAGCGGTCTTCCCCACTCTCCAGGGCCTCTGTGGGTGCACAGAGCTCGGCAAAGCAGAGAAGCCTGGTGTCTTCAGCCCAGCCTCCCTTTGATGTGTTGCCGGCCTGCAGGCACTGTCACTAGGCAGTGGGAGCGTCCCCCCATCTCTCCCCCTCCAACCCTGTGATCTCCTTCTGAATCCAGCAGACCCCTTCCATCGCAGGGTTTTGCAAACATTTTCTGTCAAGGGCCAGAGAGCAAACATTTTAGGCTTTGTAGGCCCTACGATCTCTGTCACAGTCACTCAGCATTGTTGTCGGAGCACTAAAGAAGCCACAGACAATACATAAATGAACAAAATGTCATTTTCATAAAAGTTTCATATGTCACAAGCTTTTATTCTTCATTAGATTTTTTTAAAAACCATTCATGGTGTTCAAGTTATTAAAAAAAAAAAAAAAGCAGATGGCAGGCCAGATTTGTCCCATAGACAAAGCTGGCCAACCCCTGCTCTACCCTCTGTGGGCCTCAAAAAAATCTAGCATCCTCTCTTTTGGAAAACAAAAGGCATTCATTCATTCATTTGTTTAACAAAGCCTTGTAGGGTGAAAGACCAACAGTCCCAGATTGCCTGGAGCTGAGGACTTTCTGAGGATGTGGGATTTTCAGTGCTGCAATTTGCAAATCCCAGCAAACCAGGATAATCAATTGCCCAACCTTTTAGGTGTCAGGTAATGAAGGTTCAGGAGTGAAGAAGACAACATCTTCAGCTTTGTGAGGCTGATGTGCTCTTTAGGAAAGCAAACGCCTTTGCCCACAACTCCAGCTCTTGGCTTGGGATCCACATCTCTTCCCACCCACCTCCACCCCGACTTCAGAGTAGGGGATCAAGGGAAAATGCTTGGAGGAAAAAAACCCACATTATCATCTCAACAGACTCACCTACAGCACAGTGAAGTAGATATTGTTAAAAAAAAAAAAATCCAGCTGAGTTGATTTTAAAGATCTCATTGGACATAGTCAAGCGATTCATAAATCGGGCAGATGAAAGAAGCTCGGAAGAGCTATGCAAAGTAGGAGATTTTACAGACAGAAGGGAGCAGGAACAAGGAAGTTTTACTGGGCAACAAAGCAAATTGGTTGTTGCAAGGGGGCTTTCCTTATAGAGAATGGTAGGTGTCTGTCAGGCAGACTACCTAACTAGGGCTGATAGGGTGATTCCAATTCTGGGAGACCCAACATTATAATTCAGTTAAGCCTCATTTTGGTGACATGGGGCTTAGCATAAGCAACTCTATTTGGGGCCTGTTGTCTTATCTTTAACAGTAGTGTTGGATCTAAGGGTCAAAGGAAGAGCAGCAAGAATAAGCAGGGAAACATTCCCTCCAATGCAAGGTGACTGAACCGACACCTAACCACATAACGGAGTGGTCCAAGCACCTTTCACACCTCGATTGCTGTTGGACTAGTAAATGAAAACATCCCAAAATCACATTATAAAAATTGTGGACTATCTTACTTGTGAAATCCTATTTGTCCAACTCTGTGTTACATTTTGAAGCTTAATTGGATTTCATGAGAAAAGTATAAATTTGAGGCCCTTTGGAAATGTAAGGTCCCGGTAAGAAAACGTTCCTTCCTCACATCCCACCCCACCCTGTTTTTCATACCCCAGGATAGAGTTTGGTAAAGTAATACAGCCCCATCAGAACCCTGTGAGCCTATTAAGAGCTTTTATTTAATTAGGAAAGTTTCCCACTCTGGGACCACGTGCCAGAGTGGTGAGTGAGGCACAGACTGGATCTCAGCCCCTATTGGGTCCCTCCGTCAGGTGTGCAGTGTACAACCTTCACCACCCTACAAACCCACCCTGAGACAACTGTCTGGCCCTTCAGGAAAGAAATCAGACCCTTTGTCTGAGTTGAAGAAATAAAAGGGAGGGTGAACCTAATTGCATCAGACAGCTTAGGCCCCATCGTATCATATGTTCAGGGTAACTGGGATCCAAACTATTTGTTTCTGACCCCAGAGCAGTAACTTGCTTCAAAAGGAAGTGATTTCTGTCTCCCAATCACTTGTGCTTTTGACAACTGCTGTTTCTTGCCTATTGTGCCTTCCTGTAGTTCTGCTTAACAGAATGTGCCCGCAAGGGATGGGCTGAAGCCAGGGCTGGGAAAGCTTTTGAAAGCCAGCCAGGCGGAAACTTGAAGACAAAAGGTCTTCAAACAGATATTATTTGCAACTCTGGGTTAAGCAGCTGCTGGGGCTGGGGGAGGAGAAAAAAGAGTGCACCCTAATTCAACCTTCAAAGAGGGGCTGGTTTGGTTTGTTCGAGGGGGGTGGTGGAAGCAGCCCCTAGCATAAGTGCTTTTAGACATCCGCCATCCTCCTCCCCCAGCTAAGGATTGTTAATCAGGTACTCTCGGAGAAGTCCCCTAAAGGAGCAGCCCCGAAACCTTGCCTGACAGCTGGTAGTCAGGTTGCCATGTCAACAGGAAGAGACCCTATGGGATTTTGTTGACTCATCACCATGCTCTCTGTCTGAATAGCTCTTAGCAGTGGGAGAAGCTTAGAAACCTGATCTGTGACCCCCGGACTACTTCTCCAGGCAATGGAATTATTTTGACCCTGTGGGGAAGACTGGGAGCCTGAAAAGGGAAGAGTGAGGAGGGGTGGAGGCTTCAAGGGAAGCATTCTGTCTCACTCACAAGGGAATTAACATTTCTTCATGCGTCTGAAATTCTGCTAGAAGCTATGGAGATCCTGTTTTGTTTTATTCTCACAACTATCCTATAGCATTGCCATTAGTATGCCCATTTTACAGATGAGCAAAGAAAGGCAAAAGGACCAAACGGTAGAGCCATGGTTAACTAAGTAAGAATATGTGCATAAAATGGATTATTATGCAACCATTTAAAAATAATATTTTGAAAGGTAATTCATGGCATACGTGTAAAACTGCATAGTACAGCACATACAAATGATAAAATAATAGATGATGAATAAATAGCCATAGAAAAAAAGTAAAACCCTAGGAAATTGGTATCATGAGCTCCGTTTTAAAGGCCAGGAAGCTGAGGTCATATGTCCAAAGTCACGCCATGATTCAAGCCAGGTCTGTTGAGTGTCACAGCCCAGACGCTGACCCAGTGGTGGAGAAACTGAGTCTAAAGTCAAAGAGACAACACTCGCATTCCATCCCCACCCCTCAGAAGCAGGGGGACGTGACTTACCTGAGTGTCAATTTCTTTGCCTATAAATGGGAATAAGGACACCCAGCCTTCAGTTTCGAAGGGGGATTCAGAAAAAACAGACACGTGGATGAAACATGGTGAGAGTAGAACCAGGGTTTCATCTTGGTTTGTGTGCCCCAGAAATGGACAAGATTTGAGTGCAAGTAGTTTATTTATTTGGAAAGTAGTCCCACATTTGGAGGCGCGTGGAGAAGTGAGCCAGAATGGAAGGCAGCCAGTAAAGGGTGTGTCCTCAAGCAGCTACAGCTCTGGGTAACTGGGGCTCAATCGAGCTGGGGAACTATAGGAGAACGTGAAGTGTGCCTCAGTTACCCCAGCTGAGGGTGAGGAAGCAGCCGTGCTCCCCCACCAGCTCTCTGCCCAACGCTGAGAACTGCTCCTAAGAGCAGCAGTGCGCTGGTGCTATTGGCCAGCTCCGGGGAGGCAATCTCCCACCGCCAGGAACAGCCCTCGGGCAGAGACTTGCAGACACTCACAGTGAGGATCTTTCTGGGTGCAGAGCCTGGTGCTGAGAAGTCACTGGCGGGGCATGAGCGGTGTCTGCTACAACACTGAGGAGAGAACAGGATTCTGATACACCGAAGCAAAGAAAAGCAGCTTGCATTTTGTTTTATTTTTTTAATTTCATTTTGAGTCCAGAACAACTAGATCAACCTTAAGTCTACTTCATTTTTGAACCAATAGATCTCCTTGTTGACTATTTCCAGTGATGGGTTTTTTCCCTGGACACCTGCACAGAATGATCTGGTGAAGAAAACTGTCTGTCAGTCCCCGCCTCCAGGTCACCCTTGAAGGTTTTGTCCCTGAAGCAGAATCAGGCAATCTGTGTTCAAATCCCGAGTGCACCCCAGACTAACCCTGGACTAGTCACCCATCCCCGCAAGCCTCAGTCTCCTTCCCTGTGAAGTGGGAACGAGGCCATCACACCATCTCCCTCTTTCTGGGCGTCACTCTTTTCCTGAGCCTCTACCATGTGCCACACCCTGCAGTACACCTAGGGACTGAAAGGTAACTGAGAGGAAGGCCTTGCTTTAAAGGATCTTGCTATCTAATATAGAAGACGAAGAAGCAAGCCAATGATGACCATACAGTGAAAACAGTGTCATCACAAAGGCAAGCCCATAAGGCTGAGAGCCACAAAAAGAAATGGTTGGGAGAGAAAGAGCAAGTGTGAAGGAGGTGACTCAACCCTGAGCTTTGGGTGGCCATGAGGATGCCCCTTGCAGACCTCCCACTGCGGGGGCGGGGGGGGTGTAGCTGATGGAGGACCCAGCTGCTGGGGCTCTGGGCTCCGTCCTAGCAAGTCTGCCTCCCTTCCACACACTGAGTGTGGCAAGCTTACTAGGTCAGCCCCAGTGCTGGGAGCCGACTTTGACTCAAGGACTCCCTGATGATGTTGCTGAACCTTTCTCAGACTGCAGGGCAATCTGGATGCTTCCATTCAACCTTGTCTGTCTCTGCACGGCAGTCGATGGTTCTCGCAGCCTTTTTCTGGGTCCCTCCCAATGTCTTTACACACAGGCATATTCTCTGAAAAGAAATCCTTGAATGTTTAATCGTGTGTTGGCATTTGTTTCGTGGAGAACCCAGACTAACTGTCTTGAAGGATAAGTAGCAGTTAGGTAGGCAAAGAAAGCCAAAACCTGGGGCGCCTGGGTGGCTTAGTCATTAAGCGTCTGCCTTCGGCTCAGGGCGTGATCCCAGGATCCTGGGATCGAGCCCCACATCAGGCTCCTCCGCTGGGAGCCTGCTTCTTCCTCTCCCACTCCCCCTGCTTGTGTTCCCTCTCTCGCTGGCTGTCTCTCTCTCTGTCAAATAAATAAATACAATCTTTAAAAAAAAGAAAGAAAGAAAGCCAAAACCTGCACACCAAGCGGGGGAGATGATGTGAGCTCAGGCAGGGAGGCAGGAAGAAGGTAGTCCTCCTCAGTGAAAGTGAGCACGACCAGCGAAAGGTGTCTAGTACCGCGTAGGGTGGGGAGGAGGTGTGTGGAGTGGGAATTAGTCCCTGAGCTAAATGGTACCTTAGAGAGGGATCTGACTCTGACCATCCAGGACTTGTTAGGGCGTTAGACTTTGTCCAGAGGACAACAGGGAGACTTTGGGGAGTTTTAGGAAAGAGTAACAAAATCAGGTCTGCATTGCTTCGGCAAAAAGGGGAGATGGATTTGTGGAGAGCAGGGCTGGGGACTGGGAGTTCTGACAGAAGACGCTGCAGGAATTCAGGTGAGCGATCACAAGGGCCTGAACTGAGGAGGGTGAAAGTAATGCAGGAGACACAAAAGGTAGGTTACCCAGGTTACAGTAGGTTTCTACTGGGAGCAGCCTATTATACAGAAGCAGACCAGAAGGGAGGGGAGGGGAGGGGAGGGGAGGGGAGGGGAGGGGAGGGGAGGGGAGGGGAGGGAAGTGAGGAGGGGAAAAGGGGGAGGGGGGAGGGGAGGAGAGGAGAGGGGGAGGAGAGAGGGAGGGCAGGGAGAAGGGGAGGGGAGAGCAGGGGAGAAGAGGGGGAGGGAAGAGAGGAGGGGAAGGGGGAGGGGAAAAAGAGAGAAAAAAGAAAAAAAAGAAACAACTGCAGAGAAGCCCACCACCACTGTTCATTAAGTTCCATGACATTCACAACTTGTAACATACATGAAATTTAGAAACACAAATAAGTTGTCATTTCCCAAAAGAACACCCCCAAATCCTCCAAAGCCATTGAAATCATCTCATTAAACACACGTTGCTAGAAATGTGCTTTGTCAAATCCGCAATCTGCCGGCCAGTCATGGGTTGGAGAATCCCTGTGCTGTTTGAGGTGCCTGGGGAGCATGGAGGTGGAGAGCCCACGGAGAGCGACGCCTCAGTCGTGAGAGGGATCAGGGCTGGACATGGCTGAGAGCGTAGTGTACAGTACGAGCTTTAACAGCTGTGCTCACTCAGGACAGAAGGCCGAGGTATTAGCTGCCTGGAGCTGCTGTAACAGATTGTCACAGTCACAGTGGCTTAAAACAGCAAGTTCATTATCGTAACTTACAGTTCTCGAGGTCAGGAGCCCATAAAGGGCCTCTGGGGGCTAAAGTCAAGGTGTTGGCCGAGCTGCACCTTGGCAGCTCTGTAGCTCTAAGGGGACGTCTGTCCTTTGCCTTCTCCCTTCTAGAGGCTGCCTGCGTCCCCTAGCTCCCGGCTGCCTCCCAGCAATGGCCTTGCTCCAATCGCCTTTTTATCACCCTAGTTTGTTCTGGGATTCTGACCTTTTTACCGCTCTCTCGCAATTGTAAGGACCCCTGTGATTACATCAAGGGTGCTCAATTAATCCAGGAAAATCTCCCCAACTCAACATCCCCATCTCAATCACAATGGCAAAGACTTTTGCCATGTAGGCTTCCATATTCACAGGTTCCAGGGGACGGGGCGTGCATGTCTCCGGGGGGACTAGTATTCTGCTTCCTGCAGCCAGGGACTCACTCCTGGAAATCATGACTATTTATGGAACAGCAAGCCCTAGAACAGGAGAGCTCAAGAACTAACGGCGGGGATGACTGCCCCGGAGTTACCGGTGGTATTTTCAGTTCCAGGAGGATCTGAGCTCTAGTTAAGTTGCTGTGTTGAGAAGTGAAGTTTGGCTTTTTTTCCCCTCTCTTCCTGCTTGGGATTTACTTCACCAGCTCAAGAGTGAGAAGCTATTTTGGGAGGAAGAAAAGCCCTTTCAACAGTATAGGGATATGTACAGAAACCATTGCAAGGGCCAGAACCCTATCGTCATTATCCTGCTGAAGTTTCTCCTCCCCAAAGGGAACTAGGCCTCTTCAGAAAGGCTCGGGGCTCATCTTCCTCCCTGAAAAGGCTGTGGCCTCCTGTTCCGGCCATTGAAAAGTCACACCTCCATGTCTGATGACTTTATGGCTCTTTGGCAAAGCCAAGAAAGCTGGGATGTCACACTCTCCTCCTGACTCGGGATCAAAATAAGCAGCCTCTCCCTGACACGTTGCTTGGAAGACAGCTGACTTCAGCAGTGTGGGATGGACTGGATTATTTATTGAGATGTGAAGGTCCACTGTGAATTTTCTCCGCCCCAGCTTCAAGCAGACAGTCTGGCCCTTGGAATTTCCTCGCCTCAAGAATTTTTTGTCACTGAGGATAGCGCAAACCCAACTATGAGGTGATACCAGAGGTCACGGACGATGTCTTAGGTCAAGTTCCCCACAAGAAAACCCTGAGATGAGAATTCATTTGCAAGTGATTTATTAAGGAAGTGCTCCCAGGAGAAGCTGCTGAGGAACGAGGGAAAGCAAGGGAGGGAAGGGGGAAAGGCTAAACGGGGTGCAATCTCATGCAAAGGTGCCATCTCCGGGGATCCCTTAGGGAGCACTGGGGGGCAAACTGCACCTCAGAGTTTGTCCGGCTGAAAGCAAGGGAGCTGGGCTTTCATAACCATGCGCTGGTCGTCGTTGGCTTTGGGCCCCACTTCCAGCTCTCTGCAGCTGCATTGAGCAAAACAGTGCCGGCACGGAGGAGGTGTTCAACGAGTATTTCTGGAATACATTGATAAATATCGTGATTCTTGTCCTTGGCTTTTCACTGTGGTTGCTGTTGTTGCAACACTGAACAAGATACACAGTATGTAAAGCAGCCTGTTCAGTCTGAGGGTGTGCACCCGTGCTCCACGTGTGGCCGCGGGCGTGGGCACTGCATGTGTGCCCCCGGCAGAATCTCAAGTACACGCTTTGTCCTTAGCTATGAAGCAGGTGCTGCCACTCCGTCACCATCGCCTCTATTTTTACTGTCATTTCTCTGCAGCTAGATACAGGTGGGACAGCGCAAGGGAAGGATACGAAAGTGGGCATCTTACCCTGGAATTTGCCCGAAAAAGAAGACGATGACAAAAAGCAAAGGAAGGTCAGGTGCCTGGGCAGCTCAGTGGGTTATGCATCTGCCTTTGGCTCAGGTCATGATCTCAGAGTCCTGGGATCGAGTCCCCGCATGGGGGTCCCTGCTCAGCAGGTAGAGACTGCTGCTCCCTCTCCCGCAGTGTGCTCTTACGCTCTCTCTCTCAAATAAATAAATAAATAAATAATAGATAAATAAAGAGATAGATAAATAAGGGAAGGTCAAGGAGACCTGGAGGATAAATGTGGCCTATTTACTCCCTAGACTCAATCGTCCCTCACCAATTACCTGGAAATGGAGCCCAGCCCTGCAATCAGACAAACCTGAGTAGTCTTGGTGGAGTAGGTCTTGGTTTCCTCATTTGTGAAAATGGGGATGATGTGATTAGTCCCCTCGTCCCGTGGTTATTCTGAGGAATGAATGAGTTAGCGAGGAAATGCTTCTACGGAGCCTCTCAAAGAGTATTCCACCATTGCCATGGTTTCCCTTATTTGGCGTTTAGTTCCTTCACGACCTTCCCTCTGCCCAAATTACTTATTCATTCGCTCAGTTAATATGTATTGAGTGCTGACTCAATGCCGGCTACCAGGGGAGGTCTGGAAAACCCAGTGGAATTAAGACAGGTGTTTACGGACTGACGGTTAACACGGGTCATCATAAAGCATTTATTATTTCCTATAGACCAGCTTCGATTCCAAGTGCTTTATATACACTATCTCATTGACTGTCCTCACAGCAGCATCTCTAGGAGGTTGGTCCTTTTGTCCTCCTCATTAGGCAGCCAAGATCTGAGGGACTAAATTCCTCACACCAGGTCACATCACCAACGGTAGAGCTGGGGATTGAACCCCGGGCAGGCTGGGTCGAGCTCTTCTGTTTCATCACAAAAGGATCTGATATAAACACGCCAGGGCTTTGCCAGGATGTTAGGGTGATCTCCGCTATGTGACGTGATGTTGCCAACCAGCCTCTAAAGCCTAAAGTTCAGGAAAACTCAGCACTCAACAATGCAATTTGAAGGCTTTCGGGGGATAACAAATTCTTCTCCTACTAGACCAAAGTTGTGACAAATCTAATTGAATCCTGGAAGGGGCATGATTGCTTGTGATTGGCCCAGGATGAACGGCTCCGCTTGTCTTCATTCCAAAAAGCATCGCTTCCTGCCTGGGGCACACGGCCCTAGAGAATACATAGTCTCTCCCCAGAAAATCAGCAAAAACTAATTTCCAAAATATTTCCAACAATCCTCCAACCCACAAGCCCAGTCAAATGAAATTAAATTCCACCTGTCTTGAAGGTGGGTCTTTTTTAAAGAGTGAGCAATAGACTCATGTTTCATTTCAAATCCCCGAACACGGAGGCTGTTGATCTTGGGAAGTGTAAAGATTAATATTTCGGAAGAGCACACATGATGGGAAATACCGAGACGATTACAAGCGACATCCAAGAACAAAACACAAATACATACTTAATAAAGTTGAAGGAACCACTAATATAGGAGTAACTGATGTGGAAGATCAGAATGTGTGTGTGTGTCTATGTATATATATGCATGTGTGTATAAGTACACACATGCACGTATATGTGTGTGTATACATTCGTGTGTGTACACGCACATGTATACATCTGTGTGTGTACACACATATAGATAACTGGAGACACATATATACACCCGTGTGTGTGTATGGAGAGAGAGAGAGAAATTTTACTTAGAAAAAACTCCTCTCTCAATTTATATTTTTATTCGGCGAGGGAACCAGTTCCGGGCTATTTCTAAAGTGTGTATTTCTCTTCTCAGCCCATTTTAAAACCTAAAAAACCAGGCAGATGATGAGAAATAAAGGTAGACCACCTGAATCTGCAGAGACACATGGCCCTGGGAGCTGGCCGTTTGTTATCAAGAGGGAAGAACTCCTTTCAGGAACATCTAGGGAACAGGACACAGTGAGACAAAATCAGGTTAGACTTGATGCCTGTATCCCCTGAAATGCACAGCATGGATCTTAAATACAGGCAGGCCTTCAAAAAAGTTAAAAATCTCTTTGTCTTGAGAGAAAAATCTTTGCCTCCAGAGCTTCTGACCAAATTCTGGCATAGATCAACCCTGTGGGGAACAGCAGGGGGCCACTGTATGATAGCGAGGTTGTAAGAATCAAATGAGTTACTATGTATAAGATGCTTAAAGGAGTGTCTGGCACCTGCTAAGCGCTAGGGAAAATGGAAGATTTCCATTTGAATAAGACCATTTCGGCAGTGAGGTGGATGGAGGGTGGACTGGAGGATTGAACATGAGGGCAGGAAAATCTGCTAGGAAATTGTGACAGGAATCCTGGAGAAAGACGGTGGTGGTTTGGACCAGCTGACTGCATTCAAGACGGACAGGAGGAGAGGAGGAGAGGAGGAGAGGAGAGCCCCTGGGGTGAATTTAGGAGGTAAAACTGACAGGTCATGGCAGTAGTTGATTTTGAGTCGAGAAGTGATTGCGGACGTCGTGGGTGACACCTAGGTTGGGCAAATGAGATGATTGCAGTGCCATTTACTAAGATGGGAAGCATGGAAGTGGTGGATTGGTTGGAAAATTCAGGCTTTATGACCCACAGCCTTCAGTGATTTTTTTTCAGGTCCCGTGATTTCCAAGTGGTTTCAGAACCAGGTTTCCGAGTGTGGGTTTTGAAATCTTGAGGGTCTGGCTCCACATCCTGACTCTGCCATTTGTTGGCTCTGTGCCCTTGGGTATATTAGTAAGCATCTCTGTGTCTCCGTTCCCTCATCTATAAAATGAGATGATAACAAAAATCTACCTCGTAGAGTTGTAGGACTTCCACCCTATATGTAGGTACTTGGCATGGAGTCGGGCACGTGGAAATGTTCTCTATACATTTACGTCCTTGGCATCTTTATGTTACTATCGACCACAAAGTCAATATGCGTACTGAGTATCCTAGTTACTCTCCTCTGGGTGGACTCAGGTGGTCTAAGCCCCTCTTAAATTATCGCATTCCCGTGCTACAGGGCAGGTAGCCATTTCAGGCTTTGGTGGACTTCTCTGTCCCTCCTCGCTGACATTTCTCCTTCCTCACTCACCCTCCATGCCACAGTTTTAACCTTAGTTCCTCCAGGCAGCTGGCCCTGGAACCCCCAACCCCACACTAGGTGAGGAATCTTTGCTCTGATACTCTGGCCTCTTTCTTTGTATCAACATTACAAACGTATTTGTATGTATGTATATGCATATATAAATTATATATGTATTATATAGATTATCATATATAAAATAGATGTGATATTATATTCATGTGTGTAGAGAGAGAGAAGAATATTAAATCATTTAATGCCCATCTCCCCAAACTAGACTCTAAGCCCCATGAGGGCAAGAACCATTATACGATCACATCCCCCGCGCCTGGTTTAGGGCGTGGCATGAAACTAGAGCTTGATAAATAATTGCAGAATGAAGAATAGTGTGATGGCATTTAAAGTATTGTTTACAAACTTATTCTGAACGTTCCTCCCCCACCAAATACACAAAAACCTCTAATCTCTGTTGTTCTTTCCTGGCTGTTTTCTTAGTGAAGAAATGAGCCCTTGGGCTCCCAGGGCTCACATGTGTCTCATTTTTAGGCTCTTGGATGCTTCTGCTACACAAATTATTCAGATCTTGGATTAAAGTTTCAGCTCTACCTCTTACCAGCTGTGTGACCTTGGGCAAGCAACTTCACCTCTCTGAGCTTTAAGTTCTCTACTTTGTGGAGATGTGAAAATCAAGTGAGAACAGGTGTGTAAAGTTCTTTGCACAAGGCCTGGACTAGCTAAGTTCCAGATGAGTTAACTGCTACTAATATTATCGTGAGGATCTTTGTATTCAATTCCAATTATAATCTCCATGAAATGAACCCAGCGCTGCCCCTCCTCACACATCCACTGTATTTACAGGAAAAGCTTCCCTGCTCTTCACTCTCATTTCTTCCAGCTCTTTTAAATACTAAGTGCGGACAATTCTCTAAAAATGTACTGGTAAGAAAAGAAATGTTTCCCTGAGTCTCACATGATCCTTCAGCTCAAGGGAAAAGCCAGAGTGGGAACAGAGGATGATTGCCATGGGGCACATTATATATTTACTGATGCAATTAGACCATGTTCCCCAACTTCGTTCCAAAATTTCTATTAATGGAATCTTGAGGGTTGGTTTTTTTTTTTTTTTTTTAATCACAGGGAAAAGGGTGAAGACAGTTCTCTGACAAATGAGGATGAGATTGTCTCCCTTAACCCCTAAGAATAAACTATGTTTTCACTTTCAGATCATTAGCAATAGATGCTCTTGACGCGGATCTTCTGGTAGTTGGCCTGCCCCTTCCCCCGGCTTCTGCGGGGATTGGCTGGTGACGCTCACACTTGTACCTGTCTCCAGACACCTGCCCTGGGCCAATGACCTGCTTAGTCTAAAGAAGCCTGGGAGTTACAACCCCCACTCCCAAGGACAGCCTATGTTAAGTGACTACTGATATGAGAACAGAAAAGCCCCGGCCCCTGGCCTCTAGGCAGGAGCACCTCTGAGGTACAGCTCACACCCCAGAGCTGCTCCTGGGGTCAGGCTGAACGTCCCCTGATGAACCCATCTCCACTCACCCATTTTCCTTCCTTATCATCCCTTCCCTCCTTTAGAGGATATGCTGAGATACCCCCTTAATGAACATTTGCACAAGAATCCCCACTTAAGCTCTGTTTTTAAGGAACTCAGCATAAGATATCAGCCCCTGACAAGTCAAACTAGCTGTGAACGGAGTTAATGAGGCCATTGTAAAAGGGACTATGATCACAGCTATGAGGATAATGAACCAAAGTACAGAAAAAGGGATAATTTTGAACAATTGATCAGCATCATCATTATCCTTTAATTTTCCTTTGCTGTATAGTTTGCAAAAATTTTTTCACATAAATCTCAGACATTGCCCTTCCCTTTTTGGGATGGGCAAACTAGACTCACCACATTCAGATACCTAGCAAATATTTGGTAGCTATTCTCAAACTAATTGTTTAAACACCTTGCCCAATACGGTTGGTTGGCTCACTGCATACCCAACACAACTGACTTCTCTTTCTCTGCTCTAGAGGCTAGAACATCCCATGCATACTTTCCCAGAAGCCTTAGCACCCAGTGGTATCCATGTAACACATTCTCTGGCCAATGAAATAAAAACTCCTAAGTAGCACTTTTCTCTCAAAATAAAAAGGCGAAGTCTCAAAATGAAATGCTTATCTTCTTCCCGCCTGCCTGGAACAGGGCCATGAGGCCAGAGACGCAGCGGGGACTCAGGAGTAGGAGAAGGACGTGTGGGAGATGAAGGGGCAGACGAGACAAAGAGCCTGGAAGACTGTAAAGTTATGGAGCCATGGACGCCCACCTCCTGCTACAGGCAGCCAAACATAAACACTAACTCACTCGGATCTTGATGCCAGTTTAGAAAAATGTGGAAATGTTGCCCATGGTTAGAAGAGAAGCTCAAGTGTATTTAAAAGGTGAGAAACGGAAGTGTATGAAAAACGTCAATAGAGTAGCGAATTTATTCAGCCCACTAAAGAGGAAGATCATGGCGGATCATGACAAATGGCTCTGTTTTCCCATGATGTCGGACCGAACTCCAACCTGTCAAGAAATGTGATGTCCTCAAGCGAATGCTGGAGGCAAATACTTTCATTCCTACTGAAAATAGCCCAAACATCATTTTACATTCTCTAACATGTATTCATAATAAATAGTCCTATGAGACAGGTTCTTTTTACTTCATCTTTATATGAGGAAATCAAGGCTCTGAGACTCTACTGTGCAGTATGGCAGCCACTAGACACGTGAGGCTGTTCGAATTTAGATCTAAATCAATTGAAATTAAATTAAAAATTTGGTTCTGCAGTCACACTAGCCTTGATTCAAATGCCCAATAGACATGTGTGGCCGGTGGCTACAATGTTGGACAGCACAGATTGGGAATATTTTCATCATCACAGAAAGTTCCAATGAATTAAGTTGCTCTACTTGGCAAAGCAATTTACACAAGTTTCTATGAGTAGTACGAATTTGGGCTTATCCCAGGCTCTACCCTACAGGACAGACAAGCTCTCCTTGAGAAAGGACATTAATTTCCTACTGCTGTTGTAATAACTTAGCCCAAACTGAATAGCTTACACTACCACAAATTTATTATCTTACAGTTGTAGAGGTCAGGCATCTGACATTTGAATCAAGGCTAGTGTGACCGCAGAACCAAATTTTTAATTTAATTTCAATTGATTTAGATCTAAATTCGAACAGCCTCACATGTCTAGTGGCTGCCGTACTGCACAGTAGAGTCTCAGAGCCTTGATTTCCTCATATAAAGATGAAGTAAAAAGAACCTGTCTCATAGGACTATTTATTATGAATACATGTTAGAGAATGTAAAATGATGTTTGGGCTATTTTCAGTAGGAATGAAAGTATTTGTCTCCAGCATTCGCTTGAGGACATCACATTTCTTGACAGGTTGGAGTTCGGTCCGACATCATGGGAAAACAGAGCCATTTGTCATTATTTCCATGTCAGATCAAGGTGTTAGTAGAGCTGTACTTCTTCTGGAGGCTCTGGGGAAGAATGCATTTTGTTGTCTTTTCAATCTTCAACAGGCCACTCCACTCCTTGGCTCACAACTCCTTTCTCCATCTTTTGAGCCAACATCAGGCTGAGTCTTCCTCACACTGCCATCTCTCTTTTGCCTCTCTCTTCCACTCCTAAGAATGTGTGATTACATTGGGCCCACCTAGATAATTCAGGATAATATCTCCATCTTAAGGTCAGTTGATTCCATCTGTTAATTCCCCTTTGCCATGTCACCTGACACATCCACAGGTTCCAAGGATTAGGATGTGAATATCTTTGAAGGCCATTATTCTGTCCCTCACAGACAACATTCAAGGCCCGCCATGATCTGACCCTTCTTTCCCTTGAATCATCATCTTTCTATTCCTTGTGCTCTAGCTAAGGAAAAATGTCCACCCTCCCCTAGCAATGCCATTCATCCCAATAAATATGATTAAAGTTCTTCTGTGCTCTTTAATCCCAGGGAAATAAAGCTGATTTAGAGCAGCCCCCTTCCTGGAAGACTTCTTCTCCACGCCTTTGCTTTCAAATGCTCTTCTTCCAGAAATGGCTTTTCAAATCCCACCTGCAGTCCAATTTAAGCACACCTAACTTCTACTTATTCTAAAAATTCTGTTCAAATACTGCCTTGTCCATGAGACAATGCCTCAATCACTCCAGATGTCAGCTGGTGACAATAAGCCAGTGATGGAGCATTTGTTCATAGCCCCAGAGATGTTTCCAGCCCCTCTGGTGACTCCATGAGGCAAGGTGTGTTGTGCTATGGAGTACAGATCAGGGGAGAGACTCTGAAGTCAGGGGCCAGGGGTTAAATCCCACAAGAAGTGGATTTGCTTCTAAGAACAAGACATCTTTCTCCTTCCCCCTACTCTGTGTATATGTGAGGGGAAAGGGGGTAAGTTAGGGTCAATGAGGATAGTAAGATACTATTTTTTTGCTTCATTTCACCGTTTATTTCCTTCTTTTTGCCCTTCCAGCTGAAGTGGACCTTACCAATATTCCTCAGCCTTACGTTTTACCCATGCCCTTTTCAGGATCTTTCTTAGGTGGTGCGTAGAGCATCCAGCCAGGCTCTATGAACGCAGGGTAGTGTCACAACAATGCCAAGGACATTATGATAGTGATAAATGAACTTAAACTCAAAGGAAATCGGGGACCTTTCAAGGAGAACAGATGAAAAATAAAACCACACTTTCCAGTGTGATTTATCTAAACCCATTTATGATAAGACGTTGCCGGGCAAAGAGGCCACATCAGAGGGGCGTGTCTTTCAGGGAAATTCAACACTGACAAGGGCAAGATGGTTTTGGTACAGCAAGGCCCCTAAATGCAAGCCAACTCCTTCTTCTGATACTAAACTAAGAAACAGGGAACTCACACAACACTAGAGGGAAAAATGGCTTTCTAGCTTTTTAGACTTTCTGAGAGGCTGCAGAATATACACAAAGTCATGGTTTTGTTGCACTTTTTTGATGATTTAAAGGATTTTCCAGGGTGAGTTTGACTCTGCACAATTTTTGCCTTATGTGCTGACTTTAAGCACTAACTCCCACGTAAAATATGACTCTACTCTTAAGTCCCTTAGCACCTGAGGCCTCAAGAATCATTCATATTATATGAGTTTTTTAAAGGCTCTCTGATTCTAATCGAAACTGGTCTCACTAAATCCTAGTATTCATGTTTGCTTTTAAACAACTCACACCTTGGTTTAATGTGTAGAAGCTTTTCCCAGGCTCGTTTCCAGTCTCTTTTAGCATGTGGGCCCCAGCCCCAAGGGGCTTAAGGTCAGATGAGCTTTGAAGCTTAATTATTAAAGCAGCAATTATACAACTGCAAAGAGTGAAATTGAAAATAAATCCAGCGGCTGATGGTGGGGTGAGCTCAAGAGGAGTCATGGGGACTGGAAGGACCGAGAGCCATGAGCACTACCAAGCAATCCAGCCAGGGGTTTACGTAACCAAAGGAGAAGTAACACAATGTGCTTTAGAAAGTAACCAAATGAGTCTTTCTTTTTATTATTTCTACCTTTTTAGCAAAAGAGCCGATTTAAGTCTAAAACATTGCCTGGCCATTGGAAGAGATACAATGACCCTAGGAGGAAGGAGCCATCAGTTTCAGGATCATCTCTCAGTTCAGCAGAGAGGTGAGGGGTCGGGGGGTGGAGGTGGGGGTCTTGACAAATAAGTTCATCTTCCCATTTAAACAGAGAAGAAAAGAGGCTTTCCTCCCAGTATGTTCCATGGAACATCGATTGTGGAAATTGTTCTATATGTAAAAGGGTTCTGTAGTCAAATAAGTCTGACCTTGCAAGTTTCCCTTCAAAATTCACAGTATGTATTAGCATAATAAAGGCTCTGAGAAGTCCTGGAGTAAAGAAACTTTGCTACGACTCAGTATGTCCCAAACATTCTTGAGCACAGATACCGTTTTTGGTGAAACATTAAAGTGTGTTCTAAGGAACACACTTGGGGAAAACTGGACAACTTCTTGTCAGCTCTGTGAGGGTAAAGGCTGTGCCTGTTTGTTCACACTGCACCTGGCACAGTGTAACTAGGGACTGGCAAACTATGGCCAGTTTGCCAAATGCAGTCCATGAGCTAAGTATGGTTTTTACATTTTAAGTGGTTGAAAAAATCAAAGACAATTACTTCATGACATGTGAAAATTAGATGAAATTCAAATTCCAGTATCCATAAAAAGTCTTTTGGGAATATTGCCACAACCACTTGCTGGTTGAGGAATTGTGATAAAGACCAGAATGGCCTACAAAGCCTAAAATACTTAACCCTTCGGCCTCTTATGGGAAATACTGAACTGAAAATACTTAACCATCTGGTCTTCTACGGGAAGGGTTCGTAGACCCCTGGAGCAGACAATGAAATTGTGCAAATGAATGGAAGTCTATTCTTGCCACTCCATACCAAGCCGTCACATTTTCTGGGAAGATCAAGGTTATAACTGGTTCTGGAATCAGGTCTTCCTTTTTTATTGGTCTTAATGATCTTCTTTTCTGGTTTCCGCTGTAGCTCAGCATTGACTTGAGCTGAGCAATTGCTCCAAGTCCAGGTCTCTCCGTGCCTCAAATTGTCCCCACTTCACTTCACAAGAATATTTTCCAGGCAGTTAACTTAGGTGGCAATGTCAGGAATAAGAGAAGAAAGGATATGTTGGGAGGGGAGGGTGGATTATAGTTTGGATGGCTTTGGCTAGGACGTTAGGCTTACAAAAGCATCACCCACCATTTTCAGGGAAGGTAAGTGATGAACATGGGTAAGAGGAGGAAAGTCGTGAAGGGGCAGTTTTGATTTATTTGTAAACATTTTGATGGAATGCAGTGGAAATCAGCTCACTGAGTAAAAAGACCCAGAACTTGAATCCTCGTTGCTGTAACGCAAACTGAAGAAGCAACACAGAAAAGTCAGAAAGAGCATAGCTTGAGGGGCCCCTGGGTGGCTCAGTCAATTAATCATCTGCCTTGGGCTCAGGTCATGATCCTTGGGTCCTGGAATTGAGCCCCATGTCAGGCTCTCTGCTCAGTGGGGACTCTGCTTCTCACTCTTCCTCGCCCTCTGCCCCTCTCCTCCCATTCATGTTCTTGCTCTCTCTGTCTCAAATAAATAAAATGAAATCTTAAAGAAAAAAAAAAAAAGCATGGTTTGAATCCTGGCTCTGCCACTTAAATTCCATGTACCCTTAGGCAACACACTTAAGTCATCTGGGAAATTGACAAAATAGCATCATGGTGAGAGGTAAATAAAACAGTTTTTATTTAATAACCATCATTACAAGAATTAAGTCTCTGAATCCTCACCACCATCCTGAAGAAGAAACGACCATTATCATCCCTATTTTACAGATGGGAAGACTGAGACAGAGAGGTGAGTGTTAGACCCTGAATTTAAGCCCAGAAAGTCTCGGGGCCCCTGGGTGGCCCAGTCAGTTAAATCTCTGACTCTTGCTTTCAGCTCAGGTCATGATCTCAGGGTGATGGGATCAAGCCCCATGTCAGGCTCCTCGCTCAGAGGGGCATCTGCTGGAGATTCTCTCTCTCCCTCGTCCTCTGCCCCTCCCTCCAGATGTGCGCACACACACTCTCTCTCTAATAAATAAATCTTTAAAAATAAAAAATAAAAGAAACCCAGAAAGTCTGATCAGAGCCTCTGTGCCCATAACCACTGGATACACACAGGCTGGCACATGGCAAACATTGGATAAATGTCAGTTTTCAAAGGCCTCTTAAAATTCAAAGAACAAGAAAAACGCATGTTATTAGACTTGTATTTTTCAATACTTGTATGAAAGGCAGGGCCTCTGGAATCAGACCTACTTACACTCCAATTCTTGGTCCACTGTTTTCTAACAAGAACCAAGGAATATTTATGTGTAGACCAGGCATGTTATTTCACCCCCAAAATCAGTGTCATCTGTAAAATGAAGATAACGGTGCCTAGCTTACGGTGTTGCTTAAAGACTGAGACAATGCCTCTGGGGCATCTGTTGAGAGTCTGGAACAGGGTAACACACACTGTCTCATTTATTACCTAGAACAGCCTGCCCTGCCTTCTCTGCTCATGAAATACTGCTCCTGCTTCCAGGCCCAAATCAATCCCACTCCTCAAATTCTCCGGGGCCCCTTGTTGGAATTCTGCCTCACCTGTGTTATGGAGGGAGCTTGGTGTGGCTCTGTCTCCCCGATTCCAGTGAGTTCCTGAGGTCAGCGGTAATGACTGTTTCATCTCGGCCGGCAGTTAGCAAGATCCCTCCTGAAAATACCACCAGGGAGATAACTGGATCTCTCCGGTTCCCTCAGGATTCTGCCAATTCTTCAGCCAGAACAGTCGGGTTTTTTAATGCATGGATCATGTCCTCCCTCTGCTCATCCCCCCTAATGACTCCTCAGGATCACAGGGGCCAGCGGACCTCCCCCACCTCTCTCCAACACCCCTTCCTCTCAGCTCCAGCCACGCCAGCCCTCCTCTTCCTCAAGCTTGCTGATTCGTATCTGTTATTCTTTTTTTTATAATAATATTTTTTATTATATTATGTTAGTCACCATACAGTATCTGTTATTCTTCTGACGAGGAAGGTCCTTCCTCTCCTTACTCTTCGCCTGACTCACGCTTCCGCATCCTTCAGGGAACCCCTGTGACAAGGTCACCTGACCCCACTGGCTGCCCTCATGGCACCAATACCCTTGCATGACCACGTGTGTACGTGGCATCTCTTGCTTGCCTCCCCTTTAGATCAGCACTGCCCGAGAGAACCAAAATGCAAGTCACGGATGTCATTTTAAATGGTCTTGCAGCCACATTTTTAAAAATGAAAAGATGCGGATGAAATGAATTTTACTTGTAGAGTCTATTTAACCCAATATCCAACATATTACCGTTTCAACATATTATCGATATAAAAAGTTATTAAAGGTATGTTTTACTTTTTTTTTTTTTTCCTAAGTCTTCAAAAATCCAGTAGGTAGTTTATACCTACAGCCCAACTCAGTTTGGGCCGGCCACATGACAGGTGTGCAGTAGCCACATGTGGCTTGTGGCTCTCACAGTGGACAGCTCAGCGCTAGACTGTAAACCCCCAGGGGCCGAGAACACAGCGGTCTTACTGCAGTATCCATAGCACCAGACTACGCTTGGCACAAAGTAAGAGCCAAATAAGCATTTGGTTTAGAAAAAAGAGAGAGAGAGAGAGAGAGAGAGAGAGAGAAGGATGTTTGTACAGAGGAAGAAGTGGAGGCCCAGAGAGATTGAGTGACTGACCCAAGGTCACAGGACTAATGAATAATAACCTACTGCAGGCCCCCAGCTGGAGCCATATGGCCGCAGAGCCTCCTGGAAACTGTAGGCATCTCTCAGGCAATCCTTCCCTCTAGGTGCACATGCAGTCCCAAAGGTTAGCTCAAAGCATCTTTATTAAAAACTTCACCTTGAAAGACAGGAAAAGTTTGATTTTGTGAGAAAAGTTTTCTATTACCCTGTAAATCCTAGAGATGGATAGGTATTATGTAAGCGGCATTAGCGTGCTCTGTCCTTCCCGCCGCAAATGTGATTTTGAAGCTCTCTGTACAGCTATTGTATTATCAGCAGAGATTTCTTTCAGGATTCAGTCTTCAATTTCTCGAGACGAGGCTGCGAAGTGAGTCAGAGAGAGAGCACTACCTCCCCAGGCTGGCGGTGGGGGTGGGGGTGGTGCAGGCGTGGGGACCTGTGGGCAGGTGGGAGGTGGCTGGGAAAGCAGTCGGCATAGCTCACCATCCTGACCTTGTTCCCTCTGAAAAATCCAAACTAAGTTATGCCTGAGAAGTCTTTCTCTTTCAGAAGGTTGCATTGTAAGTGAAGGGACAGGCCTTACCAGAGAAAGGGGAAGGAGAGATGAAAAAAGTCCGGGCTCAGTCTATGTTTATAAGTAGAATAGAGAGAGCGACACAATGACATCACTATACGATCCCGCTGACATTAGCAAATTTGTTTTTCATTTACATTTGTTATAAGAACAAGGTCAGAAGATTGTTTTCCGAAATATTATAGTTCTCATTAGGGAGTAAAAAGTATGAATGATGTTTTATTTTCTCTCCTCGTGGTTCATCTACAGCTTTGAAGTGTCTTCAATGAACGCCTTATATGTGTAAAAAGGGAGAAGGTGAACATTTAAGGTAAACAAGTCTATGCACACATGTATACACTCCCATCTGATCCCAAATGTTCCAATGATATTTAAGTGCTAATTATTTTTGGAAGTTCCCAGGAAACCCATTGTTGCTTTTAGCTTTAAGTAGATGACTTTGCCCCTTTCATGCTCAAATGAGTGTCAGGGACAGAAAAACCAGTCCTCCAGGCTCTCAAATGGCTGACGAATGCAGCCTCCCCTGGTGTGGAAACAGAAACCAGCACCTGCCTATGGCTGCCTGGGGGTGGCCCCTGCCTCCAGAGACCAGGGTGGGAAGTGGGAGGCAGGCCCTAACCTTTCTTCTGTGTTGGTGATGATTCAGTCAAACAGCCATTGGCCTGCAGCAGAATGGGGATCAGGGCCCACAGAGAAGGGGTGTTTCCAAACCTGCGAAGGGTTTCATTTTCCCTACCTGGTGGCCGCCTCCCCAGGCACACTCTTAGACCGCTGGTTCTCAACCAGGTAGATTTTGTCCTTGGGGAGACATCTGGCAATGCCTGGAGACGTTTTCAAAGGTTCCAACTGGTGGGAGGTGGGACGGGTGACATTTAATGGGTGAGACCAGGGATGCTGATCAACAGCCTACAATGTCCAGGACAGCCCTCTACAACAAAGGATCCCTCCCTCTACAACAAAGAATCCCACAGACCCTTCACATCATTACTGCCAGGGTGGACAAACCCTGTCTTAGACAATGTAGGAAATTATTTGACTGTTTGAAGGAAGGCATGTGTTTTTGCTGAAGTGAGTCAGATCACCCACTGATACCTGGCTGTGTTCTCCATGGCCTGCAGGCCAAAGAAGGATTGGGGCTTGTTTGTCTTTAAAAATTATTGCGATGTTTTGAGTATCTTGATTATACTGCCTATCCATGTGCCTTGGCTTTTGGAAAAACAGGCATGGAAAACGAGCTTCATTCCACATGCCAGCTCCAATCTATTGATGGGGACTGTCAGGTTGGGCTCTCTGGAAGCAGATCTTGAGACGCAGTTGGGGGTATGAGATGTTTATTAGGAATCAAAACCTATGATGAGGAGGGAGAAGAAGCAGGATGGCGTAGAGGGAGAAGACAAAGCAAGAAACAAGCCAGAAAAAGCCTCAGCCCACCTGGGGGTACAAGGATGGGGGGCTCTGTGGCTGGTCTTTCCCATCAGAGTCATCCAACAGTGCACTGGAATGGCTGGGCCTTTATGACCTCCCACCCCCAGCCACTCGCCTGGCATAGTCACTAAGTAAAGGCTGCCCCGGAAAGGACCTGACTTCCAAGCAGAGGGTGCTCCGCAGCTGAGGCTGACCTCAAAGATGCTGACAGCTGGACTGCCTGCTTGCCACACTCCCTGCAGCGACAGCAACTCCTCCCCTAAAAGGGAATTGGGGGTGGAGGGCATATTGCCACATCTACCACGGGGTGCATCCACATTCAGCACGAAGGCGTGCAGCAATCCATGAATGATGTCTACCATGGCCCACGTGCACAACAGCAGGGTCTGCGTCAGGTATTCGGCAACCCAGCATTATAAACGGGGACCTATGGCTAAGGCTGGAAATTGCAACGTCATGATGATGCTTGAAAATAAACAGGGTCTGGAAGAAAACCAAAAAGCATATAAGTCAAACGGGGAATGGAACCTACCTGCCATCTAGTTAACTATCTATTGGGCTGGATTAGAAAGGGAAACATTCCTTTGGTTTCTGATATGAAATCTCACCTTCCTTTGTTTATTCCACATTCACTTACTAAGTACGCACCATGTGCCAAGCACAGAGCCTGATGTTGGAACGCAATAGAGTAGAGCGAGCCTTAAGCAATGGATAATTCCAGTCCTGAAGTTGTTGAGTTTGCCCTTCTTGCCTGATGAATTTAGCTTTGACCCAATTAATTAGGTTTGTGCTGCCAGCCCATGGGCTCCTTCAGTCTCTTCAGCTGAGCCAGGGGAGCCCAGTTCTACAATAATGAAGCCTTTGGGGTTCTACCTAACCTTTGACCTTGGAAGTCAAGTAAGAAGGGTTTACTGCCATAGCTACGGGATTTCTTGGACTTGATTAAAACAACCAAATTCTGTCCTCGAAGGAGAGAATAAACGTGCTGGTAGGGAAGAGTTTGAGGGTCCAGCATATTGTGTGAGCCAGAAAGCTCACACCGCTAGTAACAGCACCGGCACTAGTGGCTAGGAATAGTACTTATGGTAGTAGTTATAATCATGATAGATATAATTGATGACTTATTTCAAACACTGTGCATTAGATGTTTTAATAATCTTTTCACATAAATGGAGTAGAGACTTCCATATTGACCTCTTAAAACTAAAAGCACAAGAGAGGTAAAGAACTCAACTGATAGTCTTTGACCTCAAGTCTTACCTATGATCAGGTGATTGGTGTCTGTGAAGACACTGCATAATGCTAAATCGGAGCCGTTTAAATCTAATGCTATTGTTCAATAAACACAAATTAAATTTGTTTGAGATCCCATGGAGTCTCTGGACTGGCCCTATAGTCATGTGTCTTAGTAAGCAATGTTTGCAATACATCACGAACACAATAAAACTGCCAGTTTTTCTTATTTAAAGCCATCCACAGAGAGTTTATAGGGTGAGCTACCACAATGAGCAACAGTTAATTACGTTCCTAGGTAATTTTGATCCAAAAGGGATCATTTTGCTCTTTCCAACTGAAAATAAATCCTTTTTTTACAGATGAAGGAACATCATTTTGGAGCTGGCTGAAATATAAGTTAGCAATAATGAATGGAAGCAATTATGCAGATGTTGTGGTCTGTAGTACCTTTCTTATCAGCTCGTGAGAATATGCCTGTTTCCTCTGAGGGGGTTTCTGAATGAGGAAAAAACATGTTTCTGAATTATTTAGCTTAGATTTCACACTGTCAACTAGATTTCCTCTTTGCTGCAATAAAATAATTCTAATACTTGTTGTTGTTCCACAAAGGAGAGAGTTGCCTAGTAGGTCGTGAGTTCCCCATCATGAAGATATTTAAGCAGACCCACAGTCGACACTGAACATGTCATGGGGAAATTCTTCTCAATTAGTCTGTCGGATAAGGATTTGACTGGAATATTTTGAGAGTAGTTTATTTCATAAGGGTTTGTTGGGCTCTTCTCTTGGGCCAGGTGCAATGGAATGGAACTTTGGCTGGGTCGTAGCTCCTATCTTCAAGCAAAATACAGTCCAGTAATCCTATTTAACTCTGAAGTTCTACAACTTCATCTTCATGAAATTTATATCAGCTCTCTCTTTCTCACCTTGTAAATATTTTCTTTGGTCTCAATTTTTTTTTTTTTTTTTTGAGAGAGAGAGAGAGTGTGTGTGTGTGTGCGTGTGTGTGTGTGCACGAGCAGGGCGGGGAAGGGTAGAGGGAGAGGGAGAAAAAGAATCTTAAGCAGGCACCCCTGGTCTCGATTTTTAAATAACACTTATTTGTGTATGTTTTTTTTAAATATAAAGAGAAATAGGGACACCTGGGTGGTTCAGTCAAGTTAAGCTTCTTTTTTTTTTTTTTAAGATTTTATTTATTTATTTGACAGAGAGAGACAGCCAGTGAGAGAGGGAACACAGGCAAGGGAAGTGGGAGAGGAAGAAGCAGGCTCCCAGCAGAGGAGCCTGATGTGGGGCTCGATCCCAGGACTCTGGGATCACGCCCTGAGCTAAGGCAGACACTTAACAACTGAGCCACCCAGGTGCCCCTCAAGTTAAGCTTCTGACTCTTGATTTCAGTTCAGGTAATGACCTCAGGGTTTTGAGATCCAGCTCCCGGCTCAGCAGGGCATCTGCTTGAGGCGCCCTCTCCCTCTGCCCCTCCCTCTGCTCGCACACGCTCTCTCTCTAAAATAAATAAATAAATAAAACCCTAAAAATGAATAAACATATAGAGAAATCTAAAAAATAGTATCCCACCTTGTTTCTGGCATCAGCTATTGTTATGTAATAAACCAGGAGCTCGGAACAGCAACCATTTACTGTTGCAGTTCACACGTGTGAGGGTGCGGAAAGGCTGGCTGATCAAGGCTGGCCTCAGCTGGGCAGTTCTGCTCCTGCAGGCTAGACTCCTGCATCTCTAGGTTGGCTGGGGGTCTTGGTTGGGGCAGCTTCTGATGGTACGTAGATAAGGCGTGGAGTGACTGATAATCTGCTAAGAATTTTTTTGCTCCAAACCACAAGAGAGCTGCAGACCCTGGGAGAGCCCGACTGCATAATGCAGAGAGGCAAGATCCCCCTCCTGGAGACCAGGCTCACTGGACTCCCCCCCCACTGCCAGAGAGAGAGGACATTACCCAACAAGATGGTGTCGGGTCTTCCGGATGCCCAGAGAACTGCAGAAGCACGGAAAGTGTGCGGGATAAGGCTCCTTTGTGGCTGGAACTGAGGGACCTGGAGAAGCCCCGTTGTCACGAGAGAGGTGGGGGCCTGCCGCTGCTATGCCTTCAGCCCACAGAGAGAGAGGCAGCAGTGCCTCCACCACGGCCTCAGAAAGGCCACAGCACCTCAGCCTCGGCCCCAGAGCAGACGGAGGAGAACGACAAGAAGTACAAGGGGCCCTAGAGTCTAAGGGATCCGGGAATGTGAGGAAGAAGAAAATATTCAGAACAGACCTCTACTGCAAGGAGACAGACACAACTTCGACACACACAGAACCAAGATGACTTAGAATCGTGTCTAATGTGCACACCTTCCCTACACACACACACACACACACACACACACACATACACACCCCTTCCTGGAACTGAAAATATAATCTTAAAACTTAAAAAAAAATCAGTTCAAGAGCTGAAACGGAGGGTAGTCACTGCTAAGACTCAAATTAGTGAACCAGAAGGCTGGGTGAAAGAACTCTCTGAAAAGACAGAGCAATAATCCACTGGGTTAGAAATCGCGAGAGAAAAGATAAGAGATTTAGCGGCTAAATCCTGGAGCCCTAACTTGAGAATAATCGATTTCACAAGGAGAAAAAGAGACAAGTGGAATAGCAGCAATAATTACACAAATCAAGGAGGAAAATATCCCCAGCAGTAGGAAGAGCTGAGCCTAGTTTCAAGTTGATTTGAAAGAAAAGCCTCAGACCTCTTATAAAATTCCAGAAAAAGTATTAAAGAAAGAAATGAATGTCCTACATTCTCACCATCAGATAATCCCTACCTACATTATTAAAAAAATGGAAATGACATATATGCAAGGTTAGAAAATTCAATGGTCCCTAAACTGTGAAAAGAAAAGTAAGATCTCCCTTCATCCTCCGCATTCCCCTTTCTTCCCCAGACTTTCTCTAAAAAGGTAATCCCCATTACCAGTTTCCTGTGATTTCTCACCCCCAGTTTGTGCGTACATACATCTGCAGAGACCCTCATCTTTATCTGTTTATGTTAATAAAAAGTCTGTAGTTTTCCAAACTTTACCACTTGGTATATCTTCCATACCAATATATGCCTAATTCTTTTTAATAACCCATTCTTTTTAATAACGTGGGCACGATGTGATTTCCCAACAAATCCCTTAATACTGGGCTCTTTGGTTTCATCCCGGTTGCTTTGCTCTTGCAAACAAGGCTACCATCAGCAGCCATCTAAAAAAAATGTTTTTTAATATACAGGGACATTCCAAGCAGTGAAATTACCAGGCCAAAAATATTTGTATTTTTATTGATTAAAGGCTTCGAAACATTCCTGGTATACAGTAGGTACTTAAGGAGTATTTCTTAAAACTAAAACGGTCCTATTATTCATCAGAAAGATTGCACTGATTTATATTCCATATTAAAGCCTTTTTACATCATCATAGTTTGTAGAATGCTGTCCCCCCGCCCCCCAAAACATATGTCTGTGTTCTGAGCCCCAGAACCTGTGCAGACAATCTTATTTCAAGAAAGTCTTTCCAGGTATGATTAAGTGAAGGATCTTGAGATGAGGAGAGCGTCGTGGATTATCCAGGAACAAGTGTCCTTCTAAGAGTGAGGGGGAGAAAAATCGGTCAGCTGCCTGTAGGAGAAGTCCATGCAGAGGCAGAGATGAAGAGCACGCCAGCATGAGCCCAAGAATGCCGGGCCGCTGCCCAGACACTGGGAGAGGCAAGGAAGCATTCTCCCCCAGAGCCTCCAGAGGCGGTGTGGCCCTGGTGACTCTGGAGAATTCTAGCTTCCTGAGCTGTCCATGGTAATTTGGGATGGCAGCGTCAGGAAGCTCATACCATCCTTATTATGAAGTTGGAGCCTGCAGATACAACAGAGATGAGTATCTGGAGTTTGGAGGCAAACTGACCATCACCCAATAGAGAGGTCAAGTTCTCCATCCTGCCCCCAAGAGCAGCCCTCTTCAGCCTCCCCAGACACCTCCCCTGTTGCTGTCTCCAGCTCATCTGGTCGCTCTTGGCGGTGCCTGAAACTGAGACCCCCAGCCACCAAAGAAAAGAAAGCAAACATCGACTTACTGAGTTTTCTTGGTTTGGGCACAGGCAGATTTCAAACTAATTGATCCAATCCAGACTTTGAAAAAGAAGTTTATAAATGCTTTTTTATCTTTCTTCCAAGCTCAGGTGGTGGCAGATGGAGAGCCGCATATCTACATCCATCTGATGGTAATTGATCCAGCGAGAGTCTTCCTGGAGAGGGAAGAGCATTTTCGCAGACAGTCTTTGGTTTCTCCCCCGGTGAAGAAGGACGCCATCTGGAGCAAGGCCGTATCCTCCTTTCACAGAAGTTCAGAGCTAATTACCAGCCATTCCAACGCACGTTGGCTTAGAACCATGGCGTGACCCCCTCCGTATTCCAAGCTACTGCTCTCTCAGTGGCCAATTTTGACTTAATGAAAGGAATCCTATTTTACACTTAAATAGTGCTTACAGTTCAAAAAGCACTGCCGAATGTAGACGCTCAACTGTTTTATGTTCTTTCTCACAGCAAAGCTACGAGATAGGAATAGGGCAGGAATGACCAGATGCATTCTCTAGAAGAGGAAAGCTGAACTTCAGGGAGGCTACATGACTTGTCCAAGCTCCAGACTTCAAGCTCACTGATGTCCTCCACACCAGAATGCCTCCTGAGGATGGACCCCTCTGACCCAGGCATAAATTAAAAATGAGCCCATTTATTTTCAGGTGCCCTCTCTCATTGGGAGGCGAGGTATCTCTGGGCTGAGAAGGAATCATCTGTGTGAACACGTGCAAAAGGGGTAAACACCAAGGCATTTCTGATCACCCAAACCCCCATTATCCCTGGACTCAAATGTTAACTCCTTGCTCACGGTGTGTTTTACTTTGAATAAAGTTCATTAAAAAAATATATCCTAAGTTGAATTCTGTTTGGCGTTATATGTGGATTTAGCCTGTACCACCAACAACCTCTGTTTTCCTGCTATGGCGTGTCTTCTGACATCCAAGGGGGAAGATCATCAGAGACCTCATACTTTTTTATAAACTTCTTTGTCTAAGTGCATAGCTCTGAAAATATTGGAATTAGACATTTCCTTGGCAAGTCATTAATAAGTAAGTGTTTCAGGTGGTCATTCTCCATAGTGCTATTAAAAGAAAATTAAAAGCAAGATCAATTGTGCTTTTTAAAAATGCTGGAAGAAAAATCCCTGCATTTTTTATGACTACCAAAAACCAGAAAAAAATTATTTTCTAAAGATAATTCCCATTTCTGTTCTGTTGGTCAGAGGAGTACTGAGCAATTTGAATTAAAGGCAAGAGATCTAAAGTCATATATTCAAATTCATTTATTCACCAGATATGTGTGGAGGCCCCACTGTGTGCCGAGCGTGTGTTGAGACTGTAGCAGTGAGCAAACAAAAATTCTAGTTGTAACAAGCATACGTTCCACTGGGCAAAGCCAATGAACATCTATCAATTCAATCCCTAGTTTCCCCCAAACCTAGAGACTGAAGGCTGACCACTCCTGCCGCCCTGACCGAGACACCCTGAATTAGAAGGTCACAGAAAGTTATAGACGCAAACAAAGCAGCTAGTCTCACATCTACAACTTAATTTTAGATATCCAAGTGAAAAAAAAAAATGTCCACAATGGGGAAATACACAAAAAAAGCTATCATTCAGAGACCCAGGAAAATTCTATCCTTGCACAGGAATTTTTAAGGATGTAGACTCCTCAGAGAGTTGGGCCTCTGGGAGGGAGCATATGTTTGCTAAAGACTCCTCCTGGTGACTTGGGGGGGGCCCTTCCACTTTCTTGCACCTGTTCTGCTGTTATATTTATACACATTCCCAGAGACTGTGGGGAGGAGAACACAAAACACAGAGAAAGTGAATTATAATGAACTTGCAAAACATTTATTCATCCCACGAAATGTTTACTGAGCATTTGCTAGATAGCCAGCGTAGTGATGAGCTACTTGTCTTCTCCAGTCGTACTTTGCTACCGAAGGAAAAACTAGAAGCAAAACTTGAAGCAGCATGTGATTTCACACGAATTAAAAATTGCCTCTTTAGCAAGAGAGATCTTTTGTGGTAAAGGAACCCTTCTTCTTCTTGACTGTGGTAGCGGTTACATGAATCTATACATAGCTGATCGAATGTTACAGAACTATATACACAGACATATAAGAAAACAAGTGCCTGCAAAAACTGGTCACATCTAGAGTCTGGTTAATTGTACTGTACCAATGTCAATTTTCCTGGTTTTGGTTCTATAATGATGAAACATGTTGCCTTTTGGGGGAGCTAGGTGATGGGTTCATAGTACCTCTCTGCACTGTTTTTTGCATTTTCTTGTGAGTCTGTAATTGCTTAAAAATCAGAAGTTTAAAAAAGAACATGTCAAACTATTTTTGAATTGACCCTAAAGTGTTGTGCCATACACAGTGTCTGACTATTAAACAGCCAACCTTTCGTAGAAACAGGAACAAAATAGGAGTAACATGTAAGAGACAAGAAACAAGGGAAATAGGTCCTGATATAGTAGGAAGTCAGCCAATTTTTGTTTCTTGGGTGACAAGGATGTAATTAATAAATAAAATAATAACAACAATAATAATAGCTATTTACTGTAGTATTTACTATATGCAGACTCTGTTTTCATACATTGAGTCATTGAATCCACTCAACAGCCTTGTGAGATACATACGTGTTCTGAGCCACATTTTAGGGGGAAGGAAACTGAGGCACAGAGATGTTAAGTAACTTCCCAGGGCCACACCCTTTGTAAGTGACAGACCTAGATTTGTCCAGCTTCGAAGCTCTAAATACCAACCACCTAAGGCAGGGGACCAATGTCTTCTTTTACTTTGATCAGGCTCCAGGAATAAAACAATGCCTTATGCATCACATTCTAGGTTCCATGGGACATGTGACGAATGCTGGTGTGTTCCAACATCTATAGTTAAACTTGTTTTTATTTTAAAATAGTTCTCTTCTCTAAGTGTCATTTAACATGTCAATGTGCCAAGTTCCAAAAATCCATCAGTTTATGAAAAGTGATTCTTCTGCCAAGGCCACTGAGTGAGGTTGGAATGCACTTCCCTGACAAACCCCTCCCTCCACCCAAAAATCTGTGTTGTCACTCAGTAGTACATGTTGGAACTTGACAACTAACTGCTGAGTCACACATCGAATATCCAGTTTCAAAATAAGCTCAAAGCATTGGTCTAAATACACAGTAACTATGTCCTCCATATTGAGAAGACCAGAGGTGATGAATGTGTCAGTCAAACGCTGAATGGGCAAAAAGTGGTTCAGTCATTGATCTTACCTCCCTGGCTCTTGGATGGTTTGTTTTAGGACAGAGTCTTGTTATGCAAAGCATAATGAGTAAGTAATTAATTCACATGGTTTAGCACCCAAAATGCAAAGTGGGCTAAATCAAAAGATGCTTAAGCATCATACCCAGATCAATGGCTTCTCCAACCAGATCAGTCTCATACACAATAATTTCCTTTTAAAAAGCACAAAATGTTAACAATAAAGGTTGCTTGATAAAATTTGTTTTAACATATATTGAGTATTTTAAGCAGATGACTTCTTACACATCACCTCATCTTTCTACTGTGCGGAGGGCTTGCAGCCTAGGCTCCAGAAACTTCCAGCTATTCTTGCCTTCTCCCAGCTTCATCCCCACATCCATCTGCTCACCATGCCCTCTCTCAACTCAGACCTTTTTAGTGATGCAAAGTTTCTTATGTTGGATGGCAGGTGTTATGGGGCTGAATTGTGTTTTCCCCAAAATCCATATGTTGAAGCCCTAACTCCTAGTACCTCAGAATGTGACTATATTTGGAGATAGACCTTTAAAGAGGTAAGGTAAAATGAGGTCCCATGAGTGGGCCTTAACCCAATAGGACTGAACGAGAGCTTAGGACCCAGACAACACCAATGAGGGACAACCCTTTGAGGACACAGGGGGAAGGCAGCCATCTGCAAGCCAACGAGAGAGACTCCAGAAGACACTAAACCTGCCAACACCTTCATCTAGGACTTCTAGCCTCCATAACTAGGAGAAAATACATTTCTGTTGCTTAAGCCACCTGGTCTCTGGTATTTTGTTATGGTGGACCTAGCAAACTAGGGGAGGAGATTAGCTGGCATCACTTTCCTAAAGGAAGAGGCAGGGGAAGAAAACATTAAAAGAGAACCAGCTCATGAAACAATGTCCTGGTCAACTGGGACTCGGACAGGAATATCCTCGGTAAATATGGCAGGTGGAGAGAAAAAAGGAGTAAGACTAAAAATCTCCTTTCTTGTTTCACTCCACATTTATCCTTCCTGGAACCAGCCTAACCCCTTTATAGTTGTCTCTGCGGATGGTTTAATGAATAAGCATCAGCCAATTTCAAGATGGATTACGTACTCCGGAGCATAGATTTTACCATCTGCTAGGAAACTCCAGGGTTCCAGAACTTAGCTCTACAGCATATATAATCTATTTTCAATTCTTATTGTTAAGTAATGGTAGATAATGCTGGATTTCCATTTGTCTAGAGTTGTTATTGCTGAATATACATACAACATTTGAGGCAAATTTGCACCTAAGCCAAATTCTAAGACTGGATCCGAAGTCCCAGTGTTGGAATACACAGGAATTCAACATAAGCAGGTAAGGTGAAATGACTTTATTTCCTTTTTGGTTGAACAGATTTACCTTATATTTATCTGAAAGAACTTTCCATTGAGCAATAATTACGGAGAAAATGGAGTCCTCTTTGTTCTGCAGTAGGATCCCAAATTACACTTACTGTTCCTACCTCCAGTTTTTTATTTCTATTTGCAGTAATGATCTTTTCCTTTTGATTTCTATTACCTGTTGAAAAAATAAATAAATAAAAGCAGGTATCTGGTGAGTGGCTTTTTAAAATCGCATAGTTCATAATAATCATGTGACAATGAATAATCTGGGTTTTACCTGCAATGTACTTTCTTCCTCAGCATCAAAAGAAAATTTGATGAAATATCAGCTTCATTATGCTAACACATGGCAGAAAAGAATTTCAATTTTTTGCAGCACATGACTATTATCACATTCCTCCCACTCCTGATTTTTTTTGAATGCTTTAGGAAGAACAATAAACTGGTCACATTAACCATTCCCACCCTCCTCACTAAATCATAAATTATCTCTATGTCATTAATGCAAATTCATATCCAACTCTATTTTTGAAGCCATGGTATTCTGCACCCTGAAGAATTATTTTTGGACAGTGATGAAAGCAACTGTATTTTCCTATTCGTTTCTTTGACCTCTCTGCTTAGCTTCACATAGGTTCAAAGCAAGTATGGAAAGGGTACCTGGGTTTATCACCCATCTCCAGGCTAGTTCCCAGTGGTTGTCAAACACCTGCCCGTGAACTGCTTGCCTCAAAATAATATGGAGAGTTGTCTGGCTTGTCTGCTCACAGACTGACTTGAATAAAGTATAACCTTACAGAAAATCTGTTTCACATGTTCAAAGGTAGAACCCAGGAATATGCTGTTGCTGTTTTTTAAAGAAAGCTCTCCAGTTGTTTCCAAGATGGAGTAGGTTTGGAACAGTGGTAAAAAGGACCATTGAGTTTCGCGCACCAAGTTCCTTCCCCTGTGCCCCTCAAAAGCAAACAAAGGCCGACGCCCTCAGAGTAGGATCACCAAACCTTTACATCGGGGGCTTAGAAAGAAAAGTCATATACTTGGATTTGAACTTGGGGCCTTCCTTGGCCATTTTATGACAGCATTCCATAGTGTACCCATAAGTGCAGAGTGGGAAACATACCCAAGAAACCAAGCCAACAAAGAAAACAGTCATCAGAGAGAAGATGAAAAGGACATACCAGTCACTGGATCTGTATGTGTTGATAGCTGTGTACACAATGGTCAGACCTTCTCCTGGGGGGGGGGGATATTATTTCAAAGCAAGCAGAGCATTATTTTATGTTTTCAGAGAGCATCTGTTTACACATAGTAGCATCAGTATAGAGCCGTGGTCCTAGACAGACAATAGAGTATCGACTCACGATGGACAGAGGTTTTAAACACCACAGGTGATACTGAGGAACACCTGAGCCTCGAAAAAGCACCAATTTAAGGATCTGAAGACTCGAATTGTATGCAATGCCTGCTCTGTGAACTTGAACAAAACCATTTCTCCTCTTCGACCTCCTCTTTATCATCTGTAAAATCAGGGGGTTGAAGTCGGTGGCACCTGAGCTTCTTTTAGGCTGGTATGCCTCTATTATCTGCTCTACACAGGATAAACCCTTTTGTGCAGCTCGAGAGAACAGTGTGTTCTTGAAAATCAAATATTCCCATGGAAAGATTTATCACCCATGTTGTGAAAAAAAAAGCCTCTATTTCGAAGGAGAGAGGATAATAAAATACACTAACCATAAAGTCTACAGATCAGACGTTATCCTTGGGTGACATAGAAGCCATTCTAGAGTTCCTCAGAGGTTTGCCTATCTACTTTTGAAATAACAAAATACCAAAGGATTAGATCAACGATTTGATGAGATGACAAATATAAGCCACGTAGTGCAGTGACCAGCACATCGTGGGTGCCCGTTACCGTGAGTGACAGGGACAGGAGAGAATAATGCTTGAAAGTGCCCATTTGTGGAGATTTTTAACTGATAGAATTCATTGACTACTGGGTCTTTCTAGTAGGCGGGACTTTCAGATCACGCAGATATAATGCGGTGCTTGGGGGTCCTCTATGCTCCACCTCCGTTATCAGAAATTCTCTCTCACCCACACACTTTGTGCTCACAGGCACACACTCCAAAATGTGGCCTGGTGGCTGGCTGGGGTAGCTCCCAGCGGGCAGGCGTATGGGTGCAGGTGCTGCCCTGCGGAGACTTGCAGCCCTGCTAGATGAAACTCGAATTTACAGTAGAATATTCCCCACGCTCAAACCCAAATTAAATTCTGTAACTTTACTTCAGAGCTGGCAGTTGGAGGGGCGCCTGGGTGGCTTAGTCTTTAAGCGCCTGCCTTCGGCTCATGTCATAATCCCCGGACCCTAGGATCGAGTCCCGCATCGGGCGGGCTCCTTGCTCAGCGGGAAGCCTGCTTCTCCCACTCCCCCTGCTGGTGTTCCCTCTCTCCCTGTCTCACTCTCTGTTAAATAAATAAATAAAATCTTAAAAAAAGAAAAAAAAAAGAACTGGCGGTTGGAGGAGGTGACATGTTGGCCCTCCTCACGTAAATATCTGTCATGGCAGTGCCTGTGCCGGGCCTGTTGGCTTATCACCTATCACGTGCGCCACAAGACGGCTGCAGGTCAGCTCCAGAGTCAAAGGTAAAAGGATTCTACAGAATTAGAATTTAATTTAATTTTTAAATTTTTTAAACTTAATTTCACAATTAATTTTGGAGCAGTTGAACCTCTAGTTGGGTCAAATCCACAATGAAGATTTTCATTTCCTTTAAAAGGGATAAATAAAAAATTATAAGTATTTTAAGATACATTAAAAAGCTTTCTCAAGCTATCTTTCATTGCTTTGGAAACACAGTATGTGTTAATAAATAAAACTTCTATTATTCTCTGAATTTCTATATCTATACAAGGCTTATAATAACATCAAAATCAATGAATACAGCATAATAAATTTACTAAATTATATCTTGTAAGCAATGAATTCAGTTGGTTAGGGAGAAAATTGTTTTAAAGGTTAAGATCATGAATCTGATCCCCAAATGTGTTCAGCAAACTTCATACTTTTACTAAACTATTCTACTTAATTGAGTTCCCTTCCTTTATCTTCCACTCAGAGCAAATTTATCCCCACCTTTTGCTTAGTCTAGATCAGTACCAAACGGGCTAGTCAGACCACAGATTTCTACCAAGCCTCTACTAAGTTTCAAGCCAAGTGTCAATGGCCCTAAGAGACACTATTATAAACAAGATACACATGATTCCCGCCCTCATGAAACTTATCATCTAGCAAGAGAAGCAGACATTGAACTAGTCTTTACAATTAATTGGCACTGTGTTTATTGATCATGCTCCCATTCTTTCAGACACATGACAGCAACTCCAACGTCCATCCTTTAGACACTTCTTGTTATACTGTCTTATGATACCCCCGAGTTTTCCTTTATAGAACTTGTCATATGTAATAATTTTATAATTGTTTACAGTACTACTAGGATAGTGAACAAGTTCCATGAATATAAGATCCAGATCTGTCTTGTGCACTACCATGTGCTCATGTCCTAGCACAGATTTAGTCTCCAGTAAATTTCTTCCAGATGTCACAAGATGATGACTGAAGTCAATATGAATGTACGTGAATCCAAAAATAATACAGTCAAAAGCATCTATCCTCATGGATCAGTATAAGCATCACGCAGAATGGTGGCTGCTGTTTCCAGCCAATTCCGTGGACAGCAGACTTCATTCCTGTAACTTAACCTTCAGTGTTTCCCGTGGGGCCCAAAGACTCTTGATTGTCAAGCACCATTGAAATCACGGATAGCTCCACCGTGGGAGGAATGAGATTGGACGTGTGGAAGTGGGAAGAGTTCCTTGAGGAAACCTAATGCCATAGATATGGAAATAGCATAACCTTTCTAAACATAGTTATGTCTAAGGTTATATCATGTTGCAGAGGGGATAACTAATGTCAATTTTACACAAGCTCATGATTAAAAGAAATTATAAAATTATCCACCAGAATCCATCTCAAAGAGCATTTCAGAATCCTGTGAATCTCTGTCGTGGCAGTTTAGTTTGAAGCCGTTGACGTTTGTGCCAGCAACAACACTGTCAAAGATGACTGCCTTATACGGAGACGGTGCGCAGACAGGTGCTGCACCATTCTTGTCTTCAATGTCAATGGTGACCTGTCAGCAATGAGGGAAGAAGAAACATCACATCCACGTCATGTGACTATTTATACACAAAATCAGAAATAAGCATCTGGGTAGAGACAGATCATTTAGAATTATTAAATAAAAAGTCTGGAGTTTTGAGTTGGGAGCAATGTTCCTGCGGATCTGGGTTGTGACTGTCAATCAACAAGTCCGTCAGCTTATTATTCCTGGGTCAGCCGTGGCATTCGGTGTGGCCATTAGGGAGAACTTCGGGTTCATTAGAACAGCAGAAAGCTCACAAACTATATAAACGATAAGAAAAGCACAGCTGAAAAAATGATGCCTCTAAAAATCATATCCCTTGAGCCCTTTTAAAAATCTATGCTTAATGGTGAACAGACCCTGGGTTTGCTTCGTCTTTTGTAACCTAGGGACCCCCTCTGCACCATTCTCTCAAGCACAGTATTTTTTTTTTTTAGTAACAATATGGTTACTTTAGAGTATGTTCTGACCTTAATTAGGGGCTGCTATCAACCTTTTCTTAATTGAAATACCATAAACTGGGAAACTGATCTACATGGAAAAAGATCAAAATATCAAGGATTTAAAAATGTCAGTGATGGAATGCCAGGAAGCCCAGAAAGGTTATCTGCCCACCTCTTAGATGAGTAACAGCTTCCTCAATAAAATTCATAGAAAAATCCCTGGGGTGCTCATATTTGCAACTATTAGCTTTTTAAAATGTTTTCTGGGGCGCCTGGGTGGCTCAGTCCTTAAGCGTCTGCCTTCAGCTCAGGGCATGATCCTGGAGTTCTGGGATCGAGCCCCACATCAGGCTCCTCTTCCTCTCCCACTCCCCCTGCCTGTGTTCCCTCTCTCACTGGCTGTCTCTCTCTCTGTCAAATAAATAAATAAAATCTTTTAAAAAATAAAATAAAATAAAATGTTTTCTGTAATGTTTTAACAACACAGCTAAATTCTTGGGAAATGATTCATTCTCTAACGCTACTTCCATAGATTGAATATAGCTATGTGTTCTAATTAAGATGTGGGGGGTTTTCATGTGATTTAGGGAACGTGTGATATAATGCAAACAGCATAGGACTTAGAATACTACGAAATCTTTACTAAAACCTTGGGCCTTCCACTTGCAAGATCCTCTGTTGGGTACAAACGACTTAACCTTGCTTTCCTTGTCTGTAAAAAAGAGACTTCAATCTCTCCTTCCTTGAGATTGTTAGGAGGATATATTCCTCCCAATGAATGTTTTTTAAAGATTTTATTTATTTATTTGACAGAGAGAGAGAGAGTGAAGGAGCTGGGGGAGCCACAAAGGGAGAGGGAGAAGCAGGCTCGCAGCTGAGCAGGGAGCCTGACATGGGGCTCCATCTCAGGACCCTGGGATCATGACCCAAGCCGAAGGCAGATGCTTAACTGACTGAGATACCCAGGAAGCCCAGATGTATTTTAAAAGTAGAGACAACAGGATTTGCTGGAGGATTAGAGACACCATTTAGGGTATATGATAGTGATTAAGTGCCCAGAGTTAATCCTTCTACCTCTTCTAGCTGGCTAAACTTGAATACGTCACTTAACTGCTAAGCCTTGGAGTGAAATTCTTCTACCTATAAAAGGGACTATCAGTAACTATGTCATGGGATGGCATTGAAGATTAAATGAGTTATCACAGCACTTGGCCTTTATTAGGTTCTCAGAGGGTGGGTGATGGTGTTGGTGATGACAACAATGATGGTGGGTTCCCCAGCTTTGGAGTCTGAAGAACTATTTTCCTTTTCTGAACTTGAAAGTCACATGTATCTGTATCATCAATGTACTTGCTATATGGAGGTTTAACTTTTCACATGTTAAAAAATTTTAAGCTTCCTAAAGGCATATATGGTGTCTTACACTTCTTGGTAAGCCAAGATGTTGTGCACGGAATAAACACCTACTAAATACTTGTTAAAAGAAAGAGGGGAGGGGACCCTGGCTTAGTCGGTTAAGCATGTGACTATTTTAGTAATTTCTGCTCAGGTCCTGATCTCTGCTTGATTTCTGCTCAGGTCCTGATCTCATGGGTTGTGAGATTGAGCCCTGTGCCAGGCTCCATGCTCAGTGAGGAATCTGCTTGGGATTCTCTGCCTCTCCCTCGCCTTCTGCCCCTTCCCTGCCTTGTGCGCGTGTGTATGCCCACGCTCTCTCTGTTTCTTTCTCTCTCTCAAATAAACAAATAAAATCTTAAAAAAAAAAAAGAAAGAGAGATGGAATGAGCAAGTTCCTCCTTTATCTTTAGATCAACCACAAATTCTTTTTGTAAGAACAGAGTCACTCGAAGTTGTTTTTCTTTTACCTGCTTTCCCCTCTTCTTATTTGTAATAAGTGAGTGATAATTGCAAGTGGTGTCATCCTATACAATTTTGGGAGTTCATAAATGTCTACAAGAAAAACTGCCACTGGTACATAGGTATAAAGATCACTCTCAGAGGTATCTTCCTGAGACAATCAAACTGTATAATCCCTTCCACATGACTGTAGTTCAGTCCCCGTGAAAGTCATTCTGTTGATGCAAACGGGTCTGGTGTTTGCCTTCCAATGACACACTCAGGAAACCTAATCACCACATAAGCAGCAAGCCAGGGGCTCTGTACGGTAACAGGAAATGTACAGTGAGTCATCAGGCTGGATGGGGACCTTACAATTCTTCAATCCTACTTCTGTCTCTACACCGATGACAAAACCTTATCATCATTAATAACACATACCACATCATCATTATAGCACTGGTCACTCTGATGTCTTTCAAGAGTCCTTTGAAGTTGCTGAAACAATGTATAGGACCACACTTTTCCCCATCATGATGCCAAAAGGATCTACCTCGGTTAACATCACCTTCATTGGAAACATCATTTCCCAGTGAGAGGCAGCCTGGGTTTGAGTATGGTTCTACAAACCCTAAACTCGTGCCTGAGTTTCATCATCTGTCTAATGGAAATGATGATAATATTGCCTATCTTGAAGATTTAAGGTTAAGATGAACGACATCAATATATAAAATGGACCTAAAACAGGAACACAGTAAGGGGTAGATGCATATTTGCTAGTATTACACGGATCTTTTTATTATTATACGTATTTTTTTATTATATTTTTTTAATCTCATGAGAATTATTATTATATGACCATTTCACGTTGTCATTGTTTGGCCATTTCAATTGTAATAAATTAGAACTTAATAAATCATCTGTAATACATCAAAACCCAGGGCTCTCTACTTACATGGTCATCACCATGCGAGGATGAAATCCGTCACAGTCCACAGTGTGGTTAGATTGGTTCAGGGTCTCATAGTCTGGCTGTGTGGTGAGCTCAATCATTCCAGAGAGAGGGCAACTCCAAAACCTTTGTAAAACTGGATGTTTCCACTGGTTATTTTGTATGTCACACAGCTTGCTGGGTAGGCTTCATCAGTGGCAGTCACTCTTTCAACTTTGTAGAAAACAGCCAAAACATGCATTAAGGTTCATTCTTGTCATGCAGATACACTACTTTAACAAGCTTACCATGTCTTTGCCTTCCAGAGTATGAGAGTTTCTTGAAGGGATCATCTGAATCCATTTGGACAAAGAAATATGTTTAAAATGCCCAACTCTACATGATGGAAGGCAGATTTACAGACAGCTCTCTCCCACACTAAATGACATGGCATGAGTCAAATGATATGTGTTAACAATAACTTTATAATAATAATAATTGGCTTACATGTCTAGCGTGCTTATTTCCTACCAGACATTATGCTAAGATTAGCATCAGAAAATGGTTCACAACATGGACTCTGAAACCAAACTGCCTAGGTTCCACTTCTCAGCTCTGCCACTAATTAGCTGTAACTCAATGGAAAATTCTATAACCTCTATGGGCCTCATATTCTTTATCTACAAAGTAGGAATAATAACATCTCTACCGTATAGACTTGTAAGGATTAAATGAGTTAAAATATATAAAGCACATAGAATAGACACAGTAAACGCTATATAAGAATTAGCTATTATTGATACACATTATCTCATTGAATCTTCTCAACAGCCTTATGATATATGTACTATTACTGTCCCCATTTCACAGATAAGGAATCTGTACCTCCGTGGTATTAAACAACATGCCCAACGTCACGGAGTTAGTAATGGTGGGGTCAGGATTCAAATCTGTGTCTGCTGACTCTACAGCCTATATTTTTTAAATCACTTTGCTATAATTCCAGGGTGTACTTCCCCCAAATAATCTTTTAGAAGGAAGATAGGAATGGTAGTTGATTGCATTAATAAGCCCAAATTCCATACCCTTCCCATGTCCATGTTCTTTTCCCTGAACCTTAGTGTCCTCCCATATGACTTGCTTTGTCCAATAGGATATTGGCAAACCTGCCACAAACAGGCCTGAAAAGCATTTGTGTGATTACGCTTGCCTTCCTCCTGCACCTCCCCTTCTGCTCTGAGAACATGCTTAGGCTAACCTGTTGGAGGGAGCCAAATCGTTGTCACCCCAACCGAAGACCAGCAAAAAGTGAGCCAATCCCCATAATTTTGAGCAAGCCCAACCAACTCTCAGACTCATGTGCTAAATAAATGCCTGTTGTTGTATTACTCTAATTTTTGTGGGTTTCATTACACAGCCTATACATAGTGATAGATACATGATACAACAGGTGCACTCCTCATTTCCTGCCTCATTTATAAACTGCAGGGCAGATACTTGTCCTCCTCCATTTAATGAGATAAATACCACCACACAGTGACTAGGCTCACCAACACATGTATAGGACATATTAGTTGCTGATAATCAGGAATGAAAAATTATGATGAAGAAACCATTTCATGGACTGTTCCCACCACCTCAATCTCACACAATTTCTTTCTCTGCTTGCTTCTCTCTTTACCAGTCTCTGACAATGAGTTGAACACAACTCACAATACCAAGAACAAAGAAGACCCATTTCTGAAAAGAACTTACTATTTCATTATGGCAAATCCGGAATACAAAAAATCCAAACTATTGCTTCTAGAAAAGCATCATTATTAAGTGAAAGTTGTCACAACTGATACAGGGCCACACAAAAGAGATTAAGGGTAAGCTAACCACATATACCTAAGCAAAGATGGTGTCATTTTCACATTGAAAACCTGGGTGAAATCTAGTGGGAAGCTCATTCTTCTGTAGGTGAAAAATTAACGTTTCAATAGAACTAAAAGCTATATGAAACAACTTTAGCTAAGTTTAAAATAGAGTAATTATGAAACCCTGCAACTCTGCCAAACTTCCTCATCAAAATCTATTGGAAATGAAATATGATTCCCCTTGTGACTGGCAACCCTGCATGATTTAATTTTCTTGTGTTTTCTTCTTAATCATTTCTGACAAAGGCTGTGGGTTTTTTGGTTTTTTTGTTTTGTTTTGTTTTACCTATGCCTACCTCCCTCAGAAGCGTTTTGTCAATGAGAGGTCCCGTTATTCATGACATACCATCGGGAAAAAATTATTTTACTTTAAAGATTACATATTCCCATAATTTTGTTAAGACAAAACATCTCATGTAGTCCTCAAGGCACACTCAAATTCTCTGTGCTAACCAACACAGCTGTGAGAAAAGACTTCCACAATAATGGATTTTTCAATGTCCTCAAGGCCTACAGGCTAAATGTTTGAAATTCTGAGTGTTTGTTTTCAGAGTAGTTTAAATTTTCCAATTTCCTCCTTCAAAGCAAATTACCACTGAGTTGTGAAGAAGACTTTGTCCTCTTTGATGGATATGGCTTCAAAACACTAACCCTTCCCTAATTTCATCCAGTTTGCGTACTCTGGTAGGAAGATCAAGGAATGGTTTAAAAAAAAAAAAAAAAAGAAAAAGGAAAGCAAGGGAAAATCCTAGCACATTGTAGGTAGTCAATAAATGTTAGTGGTTATTATGAATTATTATGATTACTACTACTACTGGCAATGCTCTCATGGCTATTATTAGTTTGTATCATGTAGTTTCCATACATACAATTATCAGTTAAACCTCATCTCAACTCGGTGACATAGTCATTGTGATCTCCGTCCTATAGATGAGAACTTAAAGGCAGGTGGAGGTTATGTGACCTGTCTGAAGTCATTTGACTAACAGTGGCAGAGACAGAATTTGAACCCACTTCTAGTTGAGTCCAGCACTCATGGGTTCTTTGCTCTATCATGTTGCTTCCTTATGAAGACCTAGAAGTCTTCCCCCCGAGACAGAGGGTCAGCAGCCAGCTATTCAGAGAATAGTACATACACAAAGGGATGATCTGCTTATCTCTTTGCATTCTCAGAACTTGTTTTCAGGCTTCTGGGGACCTGAGTCATCAAAATCCACGCAAACTGAGGCCTTCGCGGGGGGAGGGGGGGAATGGGATAGACCGGTGATGGGTATTAAGGAGGGCACGTATTGCATGGTGCACTGGGTGTTATACGCAAGTAATGAATCATCGAACTTTACATCAAAAACTAGGGATGTACTGTATGGTGACTAACATAATATAATTAAAAAAATATTATTATTTAAAAAAAAAATCCACTCAAGGAAAACAGCCTGAACTACTTAACAGAGAACTGGGCCAGGAGTTTGGAAGTCTGCATTCAGCACCATCTCTGCCCCTCACTAGCTGTGGCCCACCTCTACTGCCAGCCCCAATTTTCTTATAGTAAATAAAAAGGTTGACTCTCCAGTCCTTCCAAATCAACAGTGCTGTAATTGAAAATCTTTCTCCTCAGCCATCAAGAAAGTACTAAATTACACTTAAGAAAACATAGACATGTTTAGTACATTTAGGGAATTTTACCTTCAAAACATGAAATTATGTTTCAGGATAAATTTGGATAAGATGGAAGAGAAACTGACATAAAACATTTGATTCCCATAAAACACTAAAAAAAAGCAAAAAAAGCGCCACTCTTCAAAAAGGATGAACACCTACTATTTGCATTGACATGGTTAGAACTGGAGAGTATTATGCTAAGTGAAATAAGCCAATCAGAAAAAGACAATTATCATATGGTTTCACTCATATGTGGAATATTAGAAATGGTGCAGAGGACAATAGGGGAAGGGAGGAAAAACTGAATGGGAAGAAATCAGAGAGGGCGACAAACCATGAGAGACTTGACTCTGGGAAACAAACTGAGGGATGTGGAAGGGAGGGGCTGGGGGGAAGGGGTAACTGGGTGATGGGCATTAAGGAGGGCATGTGATGAGCACTGGGTGTTATATGCAACTAATGAATCACTGAACGTTACATCAAAAACTGGTGATGTACTATATATTGGCTAATTGAATTTAAATTAAAAAAAAATACCACTCTCAAAAGTCAAGTGAAAAGGTTAGAGGTTTCCAGGGGTTAGGGGCAAGAAAAGGATGAAGAGACAGAGCATGAAAGATGTTTAGGACGGTGAAACTATTCTGTGTGATACTATAACAGTGGATAACTGTCATTATTTATTTATCCAAATCCATAGAACGTACACCAGCAAGAGTGAGCCCTAATATAAATTATGGACTTCAGGTGATAGTAATGTATCAGTGTAGGTTCATTGATTGAAATAAATGTATCATTCTGGTGGGGGATGCCCACAGTGGGGGAGGGTACGCATGTGTGGGGGTAAAGGGTACATGGGCAATCTATGTAACTTCTGCTTAATTTGTTATCAGCCTAAAACTGCTCTAAAAAATAGTCTATTTTTAAAAATGTGTCTCTATTTCAAAATCTAGACTGGTTGTTGTTAGCTTTGGAAGGTCACGGAATCCCTTTGATGAAGGGCCAAAGGTTCTGGGTCTTTTCCTTCAGGGATCCCAAAGCTGATGCTCAGACCCTTTGCTCCAGATCTATAATTTCTAAGCAAGGAGATAACTGGAAAATTGTGAACTACTTAACTGATGCATAAAGCCTCATCATAATGCCCCTTTAACTCTAGAACTCCCTAGAGCTAGAAAGAAGACCACTGCAGAATTGAGACAATGCAAAGGGAGGAAAGAATTTACGGTAATGAGGCTCTATCAACAAAAGATTACTCAGAAATCAATATTGAGTACTTCTGAAATGATTACAAAAGTCCATGAGGGGAAAAAAACCAGGATCCTGTTTATAATAATTTATAGTAATAACTCACGTTCAATTTTTCTGTAGTTGTCAGGTCATATAGTGTAAGATTCAACCATGTTATGTTCCAGAACTTCGATATAAATAGGCATGCATGAAATTTACAGAGAGCTTCAGAATTTGTCTAAAACTGCATGGTGAGGCAAACACCACACTGAAATCTAAATACATGGATTTTTTATTTCCTAGTCTCTCATCACAACAGTTGTCTAATGCATACAGTTGCCTAACAAGGGGATAAGCTAGGTTGAAGCAGTGTCGGTTCCACCAAGGGATGCACTGGCAAATGTTTAAGAACCAGCTCTATGGGGGCACGTATTGCATGGTGCACTGGGTGTTATACGCAACTAATGAATCATCGAACTTTACATCAGAAACCAGGGATGTACTGTATGGTGACTAACATAATATAATAAAAAAAATTTAAAAAAATTAAAAAATAAAAATTAAAACAAAACAAAACAAAACAACCAGCTCTCGAAAAAAAAAAGAGAGGGAGTGTGTCAGCATATGAATATATAGCCACATAAATACTTAAGCTTATTATAAATTTTACTGATACAAAGATGTATAGCATAAAATTTACCAATAATAATAAAACACACAATACTCTGTGTTGTGAATTCTGATGTAGTTGTTGATTCTCGAGAAAGGCTTTCACTGAGTTTTGCCAAATTCTCTATCCATGGCTGTACTATGATTGAATTGACAAATGAATGGCAGTTGATACTTTTCTTTATGTTAAAAAGTAAGGTGAAAGTGAACCAATATCAGCTCTTCAGTAGCTCATCAATAATGGGAATGACTTCTTTGCTGAATTGGATTAGAGTTTTTGATAGCTAGAAAAACGTTTTCAAGGGGCGCCTGGGTGGCACAGCGGTTGGGCGTCTGCCTTCGGCTCAGGGCGTGATCCCGGCGTTATGGGATCGAGCCCCACATCAGGCTCCTCCGCTGGGAGCCTGCTTCTTCCTCTCCCACTCCCCCTACTTGTGTTCCCTCTCTCGCTGGCTGTCTCTCTCTCTGTCTAATAAATAAATAAATAATCTTAAAAAAAAAAAAGAAAAACGTTTTCACAAGTTTTGTGATACAATTACAGTTTCAGACACGAAAGACTTTTAAGTTTAATCTGCATTGTTCACATTTTCTCTATCACTTTCTTAAGTCTGGATAATAAAAATAAATAAAGAAATCAAGCCCCGATATGCAGTATTTGCCTATTTCCATGGTGTAAATACTCCCACCATTGCCAATGTTAAGCTACCAACATAATGACACTAAGTTGGAGAAGAGCTGCAGTAGCACACCTTTCTATGCACAGCACTTCTCCATGGAGACCCAATAAATATAAATAACCTCAAGGGTATAGGTAATGGTAAAATGCAGTAACATAAGTAAGAGATGCTGAGTTTTGAGTTTTTACTAATTTTGTTTTTAATGTATTATGTTTATGTAACTAAACTTCTATAATTCCATTTTTAATGATAATTATTAATAATCAGGTCATAAAATCTATGAAAATTTAATAATTGGCTCTGGTAAACCAGTACGATTTCACTCCAGCACACAACTGGTTCCATCCATCCCTTGGAAGTATTCAAGCCAAGCCTGCAGGACCCACTTTGCAGAGGTGCTGTAGAAAGGATAGGTCCCTCTCCCGGAAGAGAGAAATTACAAGTATTACCTCTGATGTTGATGTCCCTGCCAAATCTAAAATTCCTTGGTTTATACTAGAAAATACGTCCTGTTTCACATCTAATTCACAGCTGAGATAGGACATGGACCGAGATCTTGACTCCAGACCTGAAGTCCGACCTCAGATGTTCATGGGATCTAAATTCTATGGATAGTGCCCACATTACCCCTATTTTCTTTACATTGGGACCTAATTCAGAGACAAAAGGGGAGAGAAAGGAAATAAAATTATTATATGTTTTTGACATTACAAACATCCTAGATCTGACATCAAATTTCAGGAGAACCTTTGAGGAACCATCATGATGATGCACTGAGGGCATTGCTAATGAAAATGAACTTCTCTGAAGGTCTGGAGCCCCACATTGTTCCCTCACCTGCTTGTGTTTTGTAAACATACATGCTCTTTGCCATTGGTGACTCATTTGAGATCTGGCAGGAGTTTCCTTGGGTGTGCTTTAACACTATAGAAGTGAGGGATTTCTTACCTCCTGAAGTTTCCAGAACAGGATGAATAGTGTGTAGTTTAAATACAGGGCTGAAATCATTGACAGGAGCAATCTCTACAATTATAGTCACAGTTACTATAAAATTGAAGAGTGAATAAACACTTCGTGGTGGTGGTGGTGGTTTTATTCTACAAACGAGCCGAGAACAGGCTTAGTGGATGCTTTTGAAACTATGGTGAGATTCTCTCTGCTCCCAAATGATCCCTGTTCCCAGACTTTGCATTCTCAACGAACACAAATGAATTCTGGTCTAGCCAAAGCAAGCAGTCAAAGGTACGTAATGTACTGCACGCCAGATTCTATTTTACACAGTGATACAAACATAAATGTATAAGATGTATAATTATATATTTTACACAAAAGACTTTATTGTATTTTTTATGAGTTCAGTCTCTTCCATTAGAGACATTGTTGGGTGTTACTCTTGACTCTGCATATTATATTCTACATTCTGCTTTTAATATATCCTAGGGGAGGTCGGTGGGGGGATGGGGTACTTGGGTGATGGGAACTAGCTTAACTTCTCAGACGCCCAGTTTCTTCATCAATAAAAAAGGAAGAGCATCAGTTTCAACTGCTCCTTGGGGACAAAATGAGATCATGCCCAAGAAGGTTTTTTTTCATACATAAAATGCTAAGTAAAAAGTAGTTATTACATTTTATTCATTTCAGATGCTTGTATATTGTGCATTCAAGAAAAGGAGTTCTCTACTTCAGACCCACAAGCCCAAGCTCGCATATCAGAAAGTTGACAGAAAGAAGGAATTTGATGATTAAACATAAAAGCAAGCAAATTGTAAATAGGGAAGTTTTCATAATAAAAATAAAAAAATAATCAACTTCCCTATGCAAGGTACTGATTCAGCATTAGTATTACTGTCTCCATTTTACCGATGAGAAAACTGAGGTTCACAGAATTAAGTTTTCTTCCACAAGCTAGTAAGTCGCTGAGAGGGTATTGGACCTGGTTGCGCCTGCCAGCAACTCCCAAAATGTCTCCTCTGAGATGTTAATATGTCAAATGCAAAACACTAAGTTAAACAAAGATAAAAAGGGTGCTTTATGGCAAGACTTCTTAGGGTTTCTGATAGGTCATTACATATTTTTAATCTCCAGTTATGCATTGTTTTCTAAACTTATTTGACCATGGAATTCTTTTTTCATGGATTATCTTGTCAAAATCATGTTCTGAAGAATGCTTGTTTATTGTCTGTCCTGCAAATTTATGCCACATTTGTCAAACAAGAAAATTTAATCTGGGATCCATAGAAGCTTTCCTTTGGAGAATCTGTGGCATTTTTATATTCTGCTATATATTATTTTGTCTATTTTTCTATGAATAGGGTCTCTAGCTTTCATCAGCATCTCAAAGGTATTCCACAACCTCAAGAAAGGTTAAGAAGCACTGGTCCATGGAGACAGGTGATTTATGTGAAAGCCTCTGTATTTCCTTTAATAAATTCCATTCATGCGCTACAAGGGCAGTTGCCATTTATAGCTTTGCCATACTATGATTTTTATTGCATCTATAAAGACTCAAAATTGTGCTAATTAGCTGGCTTATAAAAATAGACAGAATCACGTGTAGAGTGTTACAAGCATCCTTTATGAGCAGTTGCTGTAAATATGCTGGGATGTGAGGACCAGAGAGGGTGTGGATTTATTACTGTGAGATTTTTTTTCCCCTCCACATTGGAGAAAGGCTCAAGTCTCATGAGAGGAGTAGATTTCATTTGATTAGTTAGGCCATCAGGATGAGAAGCTGCAAGCCGAACATTCTTCCTAAAAGGTCACTTGGGCTACGTGATGGGCTTTTGCATGAAACGATGAAACTACCAGTAGAGAACAGAGAAAACACAACAAGAACATTTCTGGGCATACTGTCATGCACCAGTCCCTGTCCTTCACCCATCACTTACCTAGTTGGATCACTGAAGTCTACAGATCACATTTGGAAACTTAGCCCCATCAAAATTCATATCAGTGAGTCAAGAGGGATTGCATGAGCTCTGAATCTGTTGCTTAAAATTCAGCATGAAGTTCCCTGTAAGTGCAAACGTAAAGATGCATATCTTCATTCCATCCTCCTATATCCACAACAAAGTTTCTCACTGCTTCCAGATGCAACCTCAGAATCCTCAACTCAATAATCAGGCAACCACTACCAATGAATTAGAGCTGGCATAAGGAATAAAACCCAAATGCCACCTCGATTCTAGGCTCTCCCTCACCAAGCACTGACGTTCCACTTCTAAGACCAAACACCCACACCTTCTTGGATCTCTTTGATGTTGGCCACCTGCTGGATCACTTACTGTCATACTTTCCAGATACACTAGACATTTGACACTCATAATAGATGTATCTAGAAGAATTTGTGAATCTTTATTTTCACAAATACCCCTAGAGCAACAAATTCATTCCTGAAATGTGGTAATATGCAATCGAACATGTAAATGACCCTTTGGGGCACTTCATGTGTATTCTCATTTGTAAAACAATAGCCAGATAGAAGCCGTTGTCAGGGGGTTGGCTGAGCTCGCTCACTAGTTAGGCACCCTGCTCTGACTCCACAGCACACAATTCAAATCTGTATCTCACAGTGTTCTTGCAATTAGGAAAATCATGACTATTAAATCCACAAATAACAAGGGACTTATGACCATGCAGTCTGGGGGACTTAACCTCAGCGTACCAGTGCACCCATTCTAGCACGAGTTGACCCCAAATGGTGGGGTAATTATGAGAAGGCCAAATGGCAGAGGGGGTGATTACTCTTTGCACATTCATGAAGGGGATAAGCTGTGGAATTTGGCAAGTGTTCCATGGTTTGCATTAATAATGGATCTGCCTAGACCATGTGAAATAATTCAAATAAAATAATGATAAAAAGCGTCCAATTACCTGTACATGTGAACTATATGTTACCCAGTATCTGGCTCTTTCCAGATAAGAGATGTTTGGCATCACTAAATGCTATGGACTGAATATTTGTGTCCTTCCAAAATGTATATGTTGAAACCTATTCCCCCAATGTGATGGTATTAGGAGGTGAGGGCCTTTGGGAGGTAATTAGTTCATAAGGGTGAAACCCTCATGAATGGGATTAGAGTCCTTATAAAAGAGACTGCAGAGTGCCCCTTGCCCCTTCTGCCGTGTGAGGTTATAGTAAGGAAACAAATATCTAAGGATCAGGAAGCGGGCCCTCAACAGAAACCAAATCTGCCAGTGCCTTGATCTTGGACTTTCCATCCTCCAGAACTGTGAGAAAGAAATGTCTGCTGTTTAGAAGCCACCGGTCTGTTTTATTATAGCAGCCTGAATGGATTCAGACACTAGACATAAAGTCATTTAGGTATCACGTATAAGCCTGGGCTCCACATGTCCCTGCCACTCCTAGCTCCAAGGAGACCTAGGCAAAGCTGTGTTTAAGAACTGTGTATCGCTGGGGCGCCTGGGTGGCTCAGTGGGTTCAGCATCTGACTGTTGATTTCAGCTCAGGTCATAACCTCAGGCTCATGGGATCGAGCCCATGTCAGGTTCCACACTCAGTGTGGAATCTGCTTGAGATTCTCTCTCTCTCCCTCTCCCTCTGCCCCTCACACTCGTGCTCTCTCTCTCTCTCTCTCAAATAAATAAATAAATACAACCTTTTTAAAAATTAGGGGGAAAAAAGAATTGTGTATTGCTCAAGGTAAAAAAGACTTCCCAGATCGAATGACAGCTTCCAACATAAGTCTATCTAGTTCCCCCCTTCCTCCTTTTCCTAACTTAACCAAACTGTCCCAAATATAATGAATCTTTACATTTTAAAATCTGGAGTGAAGAGTCTAAGGAAAAAGCACTTACTGCTCCTTTGAAAGCTTATCCAGCCTACCTGTAGCATCAGGATATGGGTCATCATATACTGAAACTGTCCTTTCATAGATATGTCCCGCTGTGACCACCTCTGGGTCTTCATAACCCAATTCTTTGGCAACCTTGTTGACATGCCAAAGAGCATGTCAGAAAAAAAGGACTGACTTTTTAAGAAAATGTACATTGTTTAAGTAATTATTCTGGAAAAGGCAAGTGTATGCCCATTTTCTTTTAATAAAGACGGCATCAGAATATGCCCGAGACTGGTGAAAGACTGACATAGAGAAGTCAGCAATTTGGTGCAACAAAGGGACACTTTGATCTTCTTCCAAGAGCTGCTTATCCTTGGACGTAGCATCCTGGCCTAGTAGGAAAAAGACATGGGTCATATCCTGTCTTCATTGCATGCTAATTATATGAACTTAGGCAAAACATTTAAAAAGAGGAGATATTTTGAAAGGATTTTCTAAGTGATAAAGCACCATAATAAATGCAGTGACTCTGATTATGACAAGTCACTTGCCATTTTAAAAATATTTATTGAGTACTAATTAAGCACCAGATACAGTTGTAGTAATCACTTCTCAGCCTTTTGGCTAAGATCAAGTGCAAACACAGTTGCAGGCACGAGGGATGTAACAATGAAACTATATAATCCTGTAGCAGGGATTGAAGACAATCTTCATAGAATGGTATTGGCAAGAATCTCACTTGGCGTAACTGGAATGGGTCAATATGGCACCAAGCACCCAGGTGTTCGGGAACAATTACATTTTCTTGAATTTAGTATCTCACTCATTTGCTTCATTTATTCGTGAGAGTATATTGAGTACCCACTATGCTCTGAGCACTATAGGGGGTGTTAGTACACAAGTACAGACTACTCAAAAATATGTGTCAAGCTATAGTCTAATGGGAAAAGACCAACGATTAAATAGGCAGTTGTAACAGAGTGTAGTAAGCGTTTTGATAGGGGAAGTAGAATTTACAATGTGAGCTTGTAGCAGGGAGAACGTGACCAGTTATGGTAGGTTGTAAAAGAGAGCTAGGAATAAGTGACATTTAAGACCTAAAGGATAATTATGAAAATGTAGCAATTTATTAGAGGTGAGGGTGATGGGTGGAGGGATTTATTCAGAAATAGAACTAGCATATGTGACAGTCCAAATGTTACTTAGCATCATGTTTACAAAACTTCCATCTTTATCCAAACTCTATTTTTTTAAATGGCAGTTTGGCATAGCATTTAAAATGAACGTCAACCCAAGAAACCTGTTGGCTCGGTGCCTAAGCTTTCAAAACTCATAACATATGCAAAAGCTCAGCTTGTAGCTTGTAGAGTTTGTCAAGAAAATTTAGAGTTGGGACCATAGAAAGAGAGAGGTCATCAATGACTTTCTCAACCATAGCTTCTGGTTAAGGGGGAGTGTTTGGTGATGTTTGGGTTAAGGAACAACGATGCCAACCTAACAGGGATTGGTATCTTGAAATAAAGACTTATGGAAATCAGGAATTAGAGGAGGCATTTCTCCCAAGGCGGAATCCCATCTTGGGAAGGAAAAAAAAAAAAACTGTACTGTGTCCATCTTTTGCCAATGGAAAGTTCACAATCCCAAGAGGACAGAGAGAGAGGCTGATCTCCCACCCCCAATGCCAGGAGAATGAGCCATCATCATACACGTAGTCACACAGACTTATCTCTGAAGAAATCAGCATGATTTTTAGCCTCTGATTCAATTTTCCCAGCTAAATAGGAAGTAAGTTATTTTGTGCTCATTACAAGAAGGAGAAAAATGACAGCTGGCAGCAAGATAATGAAGGACTTGCCCAAATGCCTTCCAGCAAGACAGCAGAGAAGGCCAGACTCCTGTCTGCTTTGTCAGACTCCTCTTGCTAAATGTCTCAACACTGTTCCAACTGTGGCCATGGGATGATTCCATCTTGGTGGCAAAACTCCTTGGAGATACAGCAACTGGTGCTCACCTGCCTGAAATTTTCAACATTTGGGGCTTGCTTAAAGAGTTCTCCGGAACCGATTAGCCCCGAGCTCAAAGCACAATGGATTGTGCCAGGAGGCTCATCAAGACCATGGCACCAAAGTTTTGCAACTTCTGTATCTTTTGTGGTCATCTCTATGCCTGTGTGCCTATTTTATCTCTTAAAAAGAAAAGCACTGTAGGTAAATAGTCCTTTAAAACGCAATGCTTTCCCCATAAATATCCACGTGTTTGGGTAATGCATGTGTGACTGCTCTATCCTGGGCCAGACAGCCTAACTTTGGAACACCATCTGGGAAGCCATTTCCCTAAAGTTGCTATGCAACTTTCCTCATTATCTGGAAGTATTTCTTTTCTGCACCTGTCTGGAAGTCTTATCTGGATACTTATCTGGGTACTTATCTGGAAGTCTACCAAGTACCTCACCTCAGTGGAGAAATACTGAGTGGGAGTCAGACAATTCTCCAAGATTGTTCCAATGAAAAGCATGGTATGGTCCAAACTACGGTGTGGTCAAGAGGGACAATCCTTACCATTCTATAGTCATAGTGGACTTACTCTGTGTATTCACGCATTTCTTCACTAGAATCTCTCTGCCCCAAGTGCTCACTGTTAATTCTTCAACCTTGAAATCCTACTCATTCTTCAAAGACCCACATAGAGAAAACTCCTTCTGGAAGCTCCCTGGAATACTTCAATCCCACACATTTTTCCTCTTAACACCTAAAGCACACCCATATAACTTAATTTCTAATTATTTTATATTTTTTACTGTTGTTTTATATGTATTTGTCTTATCACCCTGACAATATACGACCTCCTTACAGCAAACAAGCGTTAACAAACACTCCTGTCACCTCCAGAGACAATAGAACTGGGTGCAGCATGCGGTGGGTGTTTGGTTCATTACCTGGGACCCTCCTGGGCGAAGGAAAAGGAGAGCGAAGGAGAGAAGAAGAAAGGATAACATTTACTGAGCGTACGCCAACCCTATACAGAGCAAATCCCCCTGTGTTGTTGTATTCGATCCTTATAACAGTGTCACGAGGCAGGTTCAATTGTCATCTCCATGTGAAAGGTAGAGTAATTGGGGCCCAAACAAGACCACATGGGTCGTAATTAGCAGAGGCTAGGTATTATTTTTCATTAGGTAATCAAGAATAAAGCTTAGAAAACATGGGATGGGGGGAGCAGCTGTCCTATGTGTAGCTGAGAGATTGGAGGGGGAGGGGAGACAGAAGACTGACAGAGATGCAGGTTTGGAGACTGAGTTTCAAATAATAAAAATAGCCCTGCCGGGGGTGCCTGGGTGGTTTGGGCTCAGGTCTGGGCTTAGGTTGTGATCTCAGGGTTGTGGGATGGAGCCCCCATGTTGGGCTCTGTCCTTGTCATGGAGTCTGCTTTGGATTCTCTCTCTCTCCCTCTGTCCCTCCCTCTTGTGCTCACTCTCTCTCTCTAAAATAAATATATAAATCTTTTTTTTTTTAAAAGCCATATTGACAGAAACACAATCCCATAATCCCTTATCCAAACTCCAAAATCCCAAAGCTCTGAAACTCAGAATTTCCTTGTGACATATCTGGCACCAAAACCTGATCTGACCTTAAATTTTTGATGTTCAAACATTACCTGAAGGGTCAGATCTTTCTTCGTGCCATTTGATGTGAGTATTCATGTTTCACTGCAGAGATACGCAGGGATCGAATTTGGGATATGTGCGTAGTAAATGGTATATATATCATATACATATCATATTCCTACCTTCCTAAAATTTTTTTTAAAAAGTCTTTATCCTGAAACATAGCCAGTCCTAAGAGTTTCAGATAAGGGGTTATTATACTGTGATAAGTAGCATTTATGAAACTCATACCAAATGTTTAGCACTGTGCTCAGAATGTTACAGAAATTATCCTACTCATTCTTCATAACTACCCTAAGGACTGTTGTCATCCCATTTTATAAAGAAAGAAACTGAAGATTGAAAGGTTTAAGTAAATTACCCTAGATCACACAGTTCATAAGTGATAGAACTAGGATTCTAAGCCAGGTCTGTGGCTCCAAAGCACAGACTCTTTTTTTTTTTTTTTTTTTTTAATTTAGGCTCCATGCCCAGCGTGGAGCCCAAGTCAGGGCTTGAACTCACCATCCTGAGATCAAGACCTGAGCTGAGATCAAGAGTCACATGCTTAACCAACTGAGCCACCCAGGTGCCCCTCTAAAGCACAGACACTTAACAACTTACTAACGGTCAGATCCAGGAAACCCCGCTTTTAATAGGTCACCTCTGAGGACCAGATTCAGAGAGTGAGCAGGTGTCAAGGTGATGATCGGCCAGCTGCCCACGCCAACTGAGCCAATATATAGAACAATACCTCTGCTCGCTACTCACCCGAATTCTTAACCCTGCCCCGCCCCCACCCCACGGCAGCTCAGCTAATCAGATACTGATCATAGGAAGGTGAGTTGTCATGAATGTCACTGGAACTGCTGCACACTGCTGGTCACCGTCACAAGCCTCCACGGAGAAGGACTGAACACGTGCAAACCCAGCTGTCTCCACATCGTGGCCGGCAGCGATAACCACGGTCCCATGCTCTGTAACAAATCAGCGCATCTCCCCGCAAACTGGCTCATGCTGTCATTTTCAAAATTACTTTATTACATAGGGATGAAAAAGACAAAGTGTGAATTATGCCCCATGCATTAGAATTAAGAAACCGATTCAAAATGTAGGCACGGTGTATAATTGTTTATCACCAAAATATCTTCATTAATCATATTATGTTAGCTGGCGGCAAAAACAAAACTGTTTCTGGCTTAGGAGAACAGGGAGCATTTTCTAGAAGAGGAGGTCCTTATTTTAGGCCCTGAAGGATATGTAGGGTAAGAAAATGGTGGGGAGTGGGAGTAGGAGATAATTCCCAACAGAGACCATCATAAATAAAAACATTGTAATGAGATTATGACTCACTGTACTTCCTTCTGTGTAATCCATCCATCCTTTCTTTCAGTGAACATTTACCGATCGAGTGCCAACTCTGTGTCAGGAACTGTGCTGAGTACCGCATATACCACAGTGAAGTCCCACTTCAACGGAATTTACAATCAGAGCTGGGACACAAACACCAAACAAGTGGAAAAGGAAAAAAATCGAATAGACATATTATTAAGGAAATGAAACCTGATGTGATAAGAATAATGTCTAATGGTCAGGTCCTGAAACAGGCAAGGACAGAGGTCCTGAGGCAGGTGGCTTAGTCGTTCAGCTGCTGCGTCCTAGACTAGAACTAAGGAACAGGGTGAGGTTGGAGAGAGAGGCAGAGAAAAGGGCCGCAGAAAACAGGGTCTTGGGGGTGAGGTGAGAAGTCTGCAATGCATTCCAAATGCAAAGGAAAATCGCAAGAGGATGTTACCTAGGGAAGGAATATGATCCAATCTGACATTCTTTTTTTTTTTTTTAATTCATTCTACTGCTCTGCTGACTGTTGGAGGAGTAAGAGTGAAAGCAGAGCCCAGTTAAGAAGGCTGAGCAGTAATTCACATACAAGAGGATGATGGCTGTCGTGACTTGGGCTCCCCCAGAAGCAGAAGCCAAGCAGAGGATTTGAGTGCATGTGGTTTATTTGGGAGGTAATCCAGAGCAACGTGGCGTGGGGGGAGGGAGACAGGGAAGGGAACGCTGCCAGTAAAAAGTGCTTATCAAGTTGGTTACCACTGGGTGCAACTAGAGCTTAGTATCACTAGAGAACTCCAGAAACCAGTGCATAAGCATACTCAAAATTTTCCCACAGCAGGGTAAGCAACTGGAGTAGTCATACATCAATTCTCTTCAATCATTAGCTGGGAGCTCGTGGGGGTGGGCAGTATTTTTCCAATACTTCCAACGCACTGGGAAGGAGGGTGGTGCGCGTCAAGTGTCAGACCCCAGATAATTCCTCAAGCAAAGAAATGTAGATATTAGCAGTTGGAAATCAGGCCACTGAAATTGTAAGGCCTGAGGACGTAGGGGTGAGACATTGACAGCCTCTGTCATAATGGCTTAAGTCTGCAGAGGTGCTGAAGATGACCCGGTTCCTCTCTCCATAGCCCAGAAGAAACCTTACATACTACCCACTCTGATCCGACCCAAGCCCCAGACACAGCTGATTGGCAAGAAGTGAATGACTGACTCCAGAAAGGCCAATCAGATTCTCTCTCACAAAAATCTGGACCTGAAGCAGAAAGAAGAGTGCTTTAGATCTGAGAAGATGAGCTGGAAGGTCGTGTATGGTGGAGGGCTGACAGGGGGAAAACCTCTAAAGGTCTGGGATACACGGGAAGCCATTTTAGATTTCTTTCTAAGTCAGCATGACTGTACATAAACTTTGTTTAAATCAAAAGCCTGATTTATGGCCCACCAAGCATACATTGTGCACCTGCTTTGTAAATGAGTAGCCTGGAGGAAAACCATCTTATCCTGAAGATCTCGATCAATGCTCCTACTGCCTGCACTCCATAACATTCAAACGTGTGATTCCTGCCTACATAGTAACCTATTATTTTCTGCACTTTCGCAAGATGTAACAAAATATATAACTCTGTGAAAATTGTTCATTCTCTGGAACACTTTCTTCCCTGTGAAGAGCATGTTTCCTGGGCAGCTGTCCTAACTTGGGCTTGAACAAAACTTTGTTTCTTACCTTTAGAGGTTCTTTGTTCGTTCTGCTTCCACAAAGCTAGGGTGGTCATTCTGTAGCAGCCGCGAGTGACCAGTGTTGGTCTTACAGAGTTATGCAACAGAAAGCTATCAAGCATCTACTATGCTTCTTGGAGGGGTTCTAAAAATGAAGACAATCTGCTATCCGCCCTCGAGAAACTCAGTCTTGCAGAGAAGACAATATAAGTGGATGGTAACAATAGCATAGAATAGGAGATCTAGTTGGCAGAGAACAATTCTCCACCTCCTTTTGTCAACTGCAAAGGAAACATGCCATGGCTCTAGTTCAAAAGTTCAGTCTCCCGAGTTACCTTCATCCGTTGCCTGGGATGCTCCAGCGGTTTTCCCAGTTGGAATCTCTTCATCTAGTGTGATGTCAGCTTTATTGTGCAGGGTTGAGTTTTTAGAAGTAATACTCAGGACAGCATTTTCAATACTGAATAAACTTGATTTTTTTGAAGATTTTATTTATTTATTTGAGAGAGCGAGCATGAGTGGGGGGGAGGGGCAGAGGGAGAAGCAGACTCCCCACTGAGCAGGGAACCCTATTCCAGTTAGACCTGAGCCGAAGGCAGACACTTAACCAACGGAGCCACCCAGCCACCCCATGAATAAACTTGTTTTAAAAGAAAAGACTATGAAGTCAAGCAGAGAAAGACAATTATCATATGGTTTCACTCATTTATGGAACATAAGAAGTAGGAAGATCGGTAGGAGAAGAAAGGGAAGAAGAAAGGGGGGGTAAACAGAAGGGGGAATGAACCATGAGAGACTATGGACTCTGGGAAACAAACTGAGGGCTTCGGGGGGGGAGAATGGGATAGGCTGGTGATGGGTATTAAGGTGCATGGTGCACTGGGTGTTATACGCAAGTAATGAATCATGGAACTTCACTTCAAAAACTGGGGATGTACTGTATGGTGACTAACATAATATAATAAAAAAATATTATTTGAAAAAAAAGACTGTTAGAGTAGCACTTGCCTGGCATGTAAATATATTCTTTCTACCTCTCATGGTGCTAGAGGGTAGGGGCTAGAAGTAGTAACATTGCAAAGAAAACTCTGGTAATGACGTTCATAGCCAGCCCATTTACCGAGCACTTGCTTATGGTTTAGCTAAAAACTTCTCATGTGTTTTCTCATTTATTTCTCACAGCATCCCCTGGAAGTAGGACCCACTCTTGTCCCCATTTTCCAGATGTGGACACTGAGATTTTTGAGAAAGTAACTTTCAGATGTCAGTACCAAGGTGGCTGAGAGGATTCGACCCCGAGCTCATCTGGCTCTAGAGCCTGGACGCTTAAGCACTGTGTTCTCATCCTCTTATTTTAAGAACCAGTTTCTTAAAATTGCCAACCCTAATATGACTTTATAAGCTACTTGGTGATCATTTTAACCAGAATTTTCCTTGGGGGTAATGAGAGTTCATCCAGCCGCATCAGACACTAAGAACATTTTGCACTAATAACATCTTGCTCTATTGCCATCGCCATTCATTTTATTGAAACTATTAAAAACAATTTTCCGTTCTATTTTTAAGAAAGTCTTTGCTTTGGAATCTTATATCTTAAGTGATTGCTTACAACACCTTACTTGTTTATTTCCTTTTCAGCAAAAAACAAAAGGAAAGAAAAGAAAACCATTTCCTTCTAAAGGAAATGTCGCTAATGGGGTTCAGAGACTACGTCTTCATATTCCATGTTTAAAGTCGAGTTAAAGGAATTTGTTCTATTCCCTTACCTGCAGCTGTGAAGAGGGTCCTTCTTGTGGACATTGATGAGGAATATCTTCAGATTCCCAGCCGTAAACAGTCCTCCAGGATCAACCACTTGAATAACTAGGGAGACGCTGGGAAGGCAGCCGCAGAAAGACAGCTAAGACCTCACACTCGCAGAAACAGAATCTATGGGGCTCACCTACCGGCTAAAACAATCAATTCATTTAGTTAAAATGTCAGTCAAACCAGTTATTTTAACAGTTGGAAACAGCTGACACTTTGTTAGGAACCAAATTAGTCAAATCAGTTGAAAGGAACTCAGAAAAATCAGTTAATCCCCATCAATAATTAAAAAAAGGGAAGGGAATTCCTTAGCCTGGGAGAGCCAACAGAGCAGTGGCTGTGGGTTCCTACACTCAAACATCTCCTCTTCAGTATTGAAAACGGACTGACAAATGCCAAGGAGGAGGTAAGAACACTTCAAAACAACTTAATGACTATGTGGAAATATTAGGATGGTCAGACGATGAGAGGGGTTTTGTTTTAGCAGAGACACTTGTGAGTTTGAGGAAGGATAGTGCTCGAAAGCAAATGCACTCGAATGGAAACATGAACTCCTGTCCATAGACTGTGACCTGGAGACACCAACGGTCCCAGTTTGCCTGCAACCAGACCAAAATAAAAGGAAACTGTGATGTGTGTCTATTATCCCCAGCGATATCGATGAGATCAGATAAACACGGGGCAGAGGAATTTGGGAGTAAAGGAAAATGGATGAAGACTTTTCAGTTTTTCTACCCTAAAATACATAAAGATAATACAAATTTAGGAGTGCTCTTCTCCTGCTAACTTTATGATGTGGGCAGGGAAAGCATGTTCCATTTTTGAATCCTGAATCTGTTTCACCGAAAGGCTAACACTTAGGAAATTTCCTCTTCCCTAATGAAGTGCTTTGATGTAGACCATGTGACTGAAAAGGGTGGTTATAAAAACCGTTATAAAAATAGGAATGATAACGTTGAGCCCAATGTGTACCCATTTGGCAGGTGTGGAGGAAATAAGAGAAAATGCCAGTCCGTTAACTTTTCAAAGTTGCTGGATTACACTGTGGACGAAATTCTGCAAGTCAGCGATCCAGATAAAAATCCCCGCCCACCTCCACAGCAGGTGGCAAACACCACCACCGGAAATCATTTTGGTGCGTGGCTCAGTAGGAAGGGGATGATGCAGAGAGGGGCCCAAATAGCCACATCCGGTACCCAAACAAGCGATAGGGCGATCATAGCTTAGGTGATGGTTTCCTATTGGAGGCAATGCCAAAAGCATCTTCATCGCACATTAAGGCCAGATGGGGGAAACAGGAATGAAAGGAAGGTGTTTTTGTGTGACTGAAAAGCCAGTCGTAGTATTTACCTTCTAGTTTCACTCTCAAAATAAAAAACTGCTGCTGTAGAAATTGTTGCAATGCTGTTGCTTGTGAAGCCAGAGCCCTCCAGAGAAAGGCTGGATGGGAAAGAAAAAGTAAAATATTGCAGAGACACCGACTAGTTCCCTAGAGAGATTATGCACGCCCCCAAGAAGCAGGCCTGAAATCTCTTTGTGTTCTGGCCCACCCACATCCTTCCCTTCCCTCGTGTGGTAAGTGCTTATTAAATGTTTACCAATAACAATGGTGATGCAATGATACTCCAGCCACATGACTTCAAGCCGGACAACCTGCCCTTAAATATGAAAAATAGGTTTTCTGAATCTCTTACATTTGGTATGTTATCTGAACATTTCTCTCTTACTTCAGCCAAAGCTACAATTAAATAAAAAGGAATTACATGGAGAGAAACAAGCTGTTTCATGAGAACTTAGAGATTATTTTGTTTGTTTGTTTGTTTGGTGGTGCTGAGGGCTTGTTTTGGGGGGGTTGGGGGACAGAGCTATAGAAAACAAAAATCGAAATACTGAAACATCTGTTCATCTTATTTTATGTGCGTGAGTACGGGCAGTACTTCAGCAAGATGTTTCTCTTAGGGGGGCGTCTGGGTGGCTCAATCAGTTCAGCAGCCAACTCTTGGTTTTAGCTCAGGTCTTGACCTCGTGGTCATGGATGGAGCCTGAGTCTGAGTGCAGAGTCTGCTTCAGATTCTCTGTCCCTTTCCCTCCAGCTCATGCTCTCTGTTTCTCCTTCAAATACGTATTATACACAAAATCTTAAAAAAAAAAAAAGTTTTTCTTAGCATCTCATTGACTTTGGGTCATATTACCTCCTAGTCATTCTGTTAACGCCACAAATACATTGTCTTTTAATTCCCATTAACTCTGTCATAGGTACTGATATCATCCCCATTTCATGGATAGGAATACTGAGGCTTAGAAAGTTCAAGTGGCTCATTGGCAGTCTGAGAGCTGAGCTTGACATAGTGCCTCTCTGCACTACCTCCCTAAGACAATTTTTTTTTTTGCCAATGAAGGCAGGTGAGGTCAAGGTTTCTAGACCAGGTGAGAATCTGATGATTAGAAAAAGCTGGGGCAAAAATCCATGAGGGGATTAATATCAGGAGTTAATTATACTGAGCCTATTGACTTAATAATTGTGTAGGCCCAGAGATAATTTAACCGAGAAGATTAAACCCAGAAGGATTGCAAAGCAGCCTAAAAATCATTTGGAAAAATTAGTGACCTTTTAATCTATCAATTTTCGGATGAATCATCGTGTTCTGATTAATTTAGATTCATACCATCCATTTCTACACCTATAACTAAGACGGGATTGATTTCTGCTTTTTCTGTTCAACGGTGTTGTAGAATATCAGCATAGAACTGTAGAAAAATCCATCACATCTTTACTTCCAAGGCAAACACAGAAATAATGATGCCCGTTCCGTGGCAGGAGGTCGGAAGACGGTTGGTGGTTACACTCCCTAGAATGCTCGCAAGCACTAGGGCCGGTTAGATACAAATATATGATCTTTTTAAAAGACACCCACATTTATGTTTGTAGCCGCTCAAGAATTTGCAGTTCCCAATTCAATTTCAGTATTACACCGTTGTCAACAATTGTTTGGGATCAGCATATATTGAGAAGCTGTATTTTCATGAGGTTTAATTTTCATAAATGAGACAGTCTTAAAAAAAAAAAAAAAAACAACCCGATGGCGCTGATATGAACAACTCCTGCCATTGTTTGGGGAAGGTTGGAGCTGGCGGTTGCTAGGCAGCCAGGGCCATCCCTGGGAAAGCCACCCAAATGAACGATCCCCTGAACAGGAAGGCAGTCCAAGGGACGAGAAATTAACTCTCTGTGGGGCCAGGCAATGTAGACAGATTTTCCCCCCTGTTTTGTCTGTAATAATACCATCGACTAGTCAAGAAATACTTCAGCCATAGGAATAACAATGGCGGCCCCACTCCCAGGCTCAGAGACATGATGAAAGCTTACAGGGGAGAGTGGAGAGCAGGGGGAGACTTCTGCCCTTCTGGATGGACTTATCTTCAAAATCCATTTTATTCCCTTCTCTGAAAGGCTTGCTTGTGACTATTTATTTTGGAGAAGCTAGGGAATTGGAAATGTCAGAGCCCAAATCGCAGGCCAAACCCAATGAGGAGAATTAGGACCTCAGTGCTTCGAGACCACCACACAGGACGCACCGCTAGATTCTTCTGTCATGTTAGCAGCAATGCTAATAAAACAGCAATCGTGATGTCCCAGATTCTGTGCTTGGCGTTTTTCATAAATTATCTCATTTAATCCTTAAAACGATGCTATGAGGTGGGTCCTCTCCTCAGCCCATCTTAGGGTGGGGGAGGCTGACGGTTACAAATGTTAAGGACATGGTCTGAGAACAGTGAGTGGGTTAAGCTAAAACTCAAACGCAGGCCTGTCTGACTCCAGAGACATTATGCTACACTGCCTGTCACATGGAAACGGTCTTCCTGGGAGATAGGCGGGATAGATTTCTATTTTTAACACATTATATTTAAACTCATTTTTAAATGTTTTGGGTGGAGGGGTTAAAGAATCTAGGAGGGTGAGGACATACTGACAAAGCAATTTGTTTGCAGGGGAAAAGAACGGAAGGGGAGTGAAGGAGAGGGAAGGGAAGATGCAAGGGAAGGGGGGGAGGGGAAGGAAGAAAGGAAAGCAGAGGGGTGAGAAAGAGGGGAAGGAAAGATGGAGTCCTGAGAAATTTTCAACATTTGAAGTTCCAACGGAGGAGGATGAACCAGAAAAGAAAATAAGAAAGAGTAGTCAGAAAGGTGGGGGGTGGGGAAGGGGAATAAGAATTTATTATCACAGAATAATACTAATGACATGATCTAATATTTATTAAGTCCTACCCGCCAAGCACTGTTCTAGGCCCTTCAATGTACTACCTCATTTAAACTTCACAATAGCCTTGAGGTAAACGCTATTATTAACTCCATTACAGACAAAGATACTGAGGTACAAAGAGGTTAAGACTTGCCCGTGGACACAAAGCCAGAAAGTGGTAAAACCTAAATATTTTAACCTAGACTTCCTAACACCAGAGTCTGAGCTCTTATGCTGACACACTGTGTCTTCTTTCATAGTTGGAACCAAAGTAATGCTTTCTTGAAGGAAATTGGTATAGAAATATGACCTGGGCTCAATTTTTTCTATACCACAAGAAATTCTGTTGTTGTTTTTTTTTTTAAGCACAAATATCAGCTAACTGGTGATCAACTACAAAGAGAGATATTTTCAAGAAAATTATCAAATTATAGCATGCACAGATGTGATTCTAGGCTACTGGTTAATTATGTTAGAGTGACCTTGCATTTGCACCCTAGAACTATGCAGAAAGTAATAGCACCTCACCGTAAGCTTCTCTTCAGCCGTAGCCTCATGGGACTGACGTTTGCTCTTGAAAGCCTTGGAGTTTCACATGAGATCACTTTTACTTTCCTCCAGAGTGTTAGAGCTCTGTCTTACATTCACTTTATAAGCAATAGGAATAGCTTGTTACCTAGACACTTAAACTGGACTCTTAAAGCTCCTTCTTCCTAGAACAAAGCCTTAATAACCACATGTAATTCATTGTCCCAATGACTAGCTGAAGCTAGGGACCTCTATGCAAGCACTCATTGTAGCATCTTTGCTAGCTGAACCTAGACTCGGCCTCAAAATCCTTCTCAGCACTCCTTAGAGCCTCTATCCTTCAGTCACAGAGGCCATGCAAGTTGAAACTGATTTGTCATCACGAACCAAGCCAGATGTTGGACTTACCCAGGTGTTGAATGTTCACCTGGCAGCCGTTACAGCATCTGAAAAGCTAACTTTACAAACCGTGTTGCAATGTTTTTCAGCACGTGACTCATAGACCAAGTACATATTAAAAACCCTCATAACCTTCATCTATGAGTTGTTAAAGCTCATAATTCAATGGGAATTCATTATACTCTCTCTACTTTTACATATGCATGAAAGTTTCAAAAATATTTATTTGATATGCAGACCTACTTAATTCAGAATACATGGGGCCCAGAGGCCTGGGAATATGAATTTTTAACAAGCTAACCAGAGTGATTTTTATGTATTCTAAAGCTGGTTCTTTTAAAGTGATTCCCCACCTTGACCATACAGCAGATTCACTTGGGGAGCTTTAAATGTTGCAACGCCCAGACCACATCCCAGACTAATGAAATCAGAATCCTTGGGGGTCTAACCTGGGCATCTGTATTTTTTATAACTCTCTGGATGATTTCACAGGGTCACCAAGTCTGAGGTCTACCGATACAGCACATCCTACCCTTTCTGACACAGGAATCCCATAGTCTATTTAGGCCCCACATTTTTCCTGGGTGGGAGCAGACCAGTGCTGTTCATTCTCTCACAGGCTCTCTCCAGAGGGGCTAACTACAGGATTTCAAGCCCGGTTTACACAGATGTTCCTGCAGCCCACTGGCCTTAGGTTTTGGGATCTGTCTTAGGGGGTCCCCTAGAAACAGATTCTGCGATGAAAATCTGTGAGCAAGTGACTTACTAATTAAATGCTCCAGGAAAATTAGGGTAGAAGTGGGGCAATCAGGACAGAGAAGGGCAGGAAGGCAAGCCAAAGTGTGATACCTGAATTCCTCAGAATAGTTTCAGCCTGATTCCACAAGGGAGCTAGCTGTGGACCTTACACCTCAGGGTTGTCCCCACCCGGAGAAAGTCTTCCCTACTCCTCACCCCCCATTCAACGGTTAAGGGCCACCCCAGGGAGACATAAATTTCCAGGTACTTCCTGCCCTCTGAAGTGAAAGTCCAGGGACAGTCCTCCCGCTCTTGCTGAAGGAATCAAAAGCCCATGGAAGTGGGGAGCACCACACAGGAGCAGGGAGCACCACACAGAAATGCTGCAGAGGTATCCAGGAACAGCACGGATATTATCCACTCCAGTCTCTACATCTCCCTTCATTATAGCAGCTGAAGCAGTTGGCCGAATCATGCTAGAAAGCAGTGTTGGCTAGCACATTAAGTGTGTGAGTAGCATTTACTTCCGTCCCAAATTCTTTGATAATTCCAAGAGCAAATCGGCTTCATTTCAACTCTCAGTGGATTGGTAAAGGCTACCTGGGGCATCACATGCAGAAAGACTGTGAGCCCAGGCGGGTAAAGGGCCACATTCTATTAGTGACACCTGCCCCTAGCTAGTGAGAAGGCAATCCCGGTGCTGCCAGAGAATGTTGGTGTCTAAGGTGCCACCAGAATGTCTGCGGAGCTTTCTCAAAAGACGCCTGGGCTCCACCTTCAGACATTCTGATTGAATTAATCCGAGGAGGGGCCCTGGCAGCTGTGTTTTGTGAAAAGCAAACCAGGTGATTCTACGATCGCAGCAAAGCCAAAGAACCGCAGTCCTAGTCGAGATGAATTGCCATGCTAGTTCCCAGTGGTCCCAAGGAATGTTTTCAGGAATACTTTAAAATAAGGAAATAAATCCTCCAAAAAACAAATATTTTCTTTCTGATTCCTGTCTGAGTCTCCTAAAAAATGTCTTTTCAATATGAATAGCAGAACATTTTTGTTTGTTTCATCTTGTCTTGCTGGATCTTCAATACGGTGTGGACTTCGCACAGGCTGGTCATTGCCAAATCTTGATTTGCCTTGTGTAAATAGGTTTCCATTATTGATTTCCATGCGCAGAGACTTCGAATAATTACACTCGAATATGCATCTCTTCCCATTTACCTGTAGAAAATATTGTTAGAATGTATACACTTGCAATTTGTAAGGCCAAAAAAATTAATGTATTGTGTGATCATTCAGTGTTGCTGCTTGTTACAAGATGACGCGGCCCCCAGCAGGACTACTGGCTAACCCATGCTACAAGCTTGCATGCCATCTTGTGGAGGCTGGAGCGAGGTGTACGGTTATGAAGTAAATGCTCCCCCAGAATATGTATTAAAAATACGACTGTGGTTTTCTCCAAACATCTGCCTTTCATGTGAAGTATTAAAGATTTTTTTCTAGGTAATTAAAGCTTTTCTCAGAATCACTTTCCCCCCAATTATACACTATTTGAAGCGAAATTGTTCTTTAGCTTGAATAATCCAGATAATTGCCTCAATTCTCAAATTCATTTGGCCACTAGATGCCTACACTAAATATTTCATCACACACTAGAATATTCTAAGAATGTCATATTGAATGATTCAAACCTCTCCTCCCTTTCTTCTGGTGTTACAAAGAGATGAGATTTTAAGGCAAGGTTAGGGTAGAAGACCACGCCACTGGGGGGCAACTCAGAAGTGAATCTTCCAGCTAAATACCCCGAAGTGAGACTGCTGAGTCATACACTAGTTCTATTTTTAACTTTTTGAGGAAACTCCATACTGTTTTCCACAGTGACTGCACCATTGTGTATTTCCGTTGACAGTGCACAAGATTGCCAATTTCTCCACATCCTTCCAGCACTTGTTGTCTTTGGGTTTGTTTGGTTTTTTTAGATTTTATTTATTCACTTGAGAGAGACAGAACACAAGAGGGGGAAAGGGACAGAGGAAGAAGCAGATTCCCCACTGAGCAGGGAGCCCGATGCAGGACTCGATCCCAGGATCCTCAGGATCATGACCTGAGCCGAAGGCAGACACTTAACCAACTGAGCCACTCAGGTGCCCCCTTTTGGTTTTTTGACAGTAACCATCCTGACAAGTATGAGGTGCTATCTGTTGTGGTTTTGATTTGCATTTCCCTGATAATTAGTGATATAGAGCATTTTTTCATATACCTTTTGGTCTTTAGTATGTCTTCTTTGGAGAAATGTCTGTTTAAGTCCTCACACACACTCCCTTTCTCTAAAGTACTTTCTGCGCCCAACATGGGACTTGAACTCACAACCCTGGGATCAAGAGTTGCAGGCTCCACCCACTGAGCCAGCCAGGCACCCAGCAGTGTTAATTTCTGATTAACTTTTCAAATGTGAACAGTAGAAAATTTCTGTTTGTGTTTTGTTTTGCTTTGCCCCTTCAATGTAGCTACTGACTTTGAACAGGATAATTATTGCTGAATCTTCATTTTGCTTCTGTAAATAGACTTAAATTCTGGATTCCTACGTAGGGGTTCCCAGGATGGTTGCCCTATTCCAACCCTGTGACACTGATCACCGCAGGTTTAAAGAGAACCACGAAGAGCTCTTCCTGCTCTCAGTAGGATGGCACACCTATGATCCCCTCTGTGACAGTGACTGCATCAACGATAGAAACTGCTACCGGGCCCGACGCCAGGCAGCAGTTATGGTCAGTGCACATTATCCACACCTTGTCCCCTTTATGACAGCATCAGGACACCTCCCATCACAACTCACATACGTAACCCAGTCACCCTGAGAATTCAGTCTTTGTCACTGGGACAATTGCTCAGTCTACCCGATACCCCAAAACCTCCCAAAGGGCTCTCGAGAATTCAGTCTGTCATCAAGAAACTCCTTTATATCCTCCACCCCTTCTCTGAATGTTCCCTTCAACGTTCACATTTTTCTGGACCATTCCTTGTCCCTCTCTTGGAGGCAGCAAGCACACAGCTTCTCTTTCCTCAAATTTCCAGCACTCCCGATAGCCTCGTCCCTGTCCCCAATCTCTGCTGCTTCCTTCATTTTCTTTTTTTTAATTTATTAATGCTTATTAACATATAATGTATTATTTGTTTCAGGGGTACAGGTCTTTGATTCATCAGTCTTACACAATTCACAGCGCTCACCACAGCAGATACCCTCCCCAGTGTCCATCAGCCAGCCACCCCATCCCTCCCACCCCCCTCTGCTCCAGCAACCGTCAGTTTGTTTCCTGAGATTAAGAGTCTCTTATGGTTTGTCTCCCTCTCTGGTTTCGTCTTGTTTCGTTTTTTTCTCTCTTCCCCTATGATCCTCTGCCTTGTTTCTCAAATTCCACATATCAGTGAGATCATATGACAATTGCCCTTCTTTGATTGACTTATTTCATTTAGCATAATACCCTCTAGTTCCATCCACGTCATTGCAAATGGCAAGATTTCATTTTTGATGGCTGTATAATATTCCATTGTATATATATATATATATATATATATATATATATATATATATATATACCACATTTTCTTTATCCATTCATCTGTCTATAGACATCCAGGCTCTTTCCATAGTTTAGCTATTGTGGACATTGCTGCTATAAATATTGGGGTGCACGTGCCCTTTCGGATCACTACATTTGTATCTTTGGGGTAAATACCCAGTAGCACAATTGCTGGGTCATAGGGTAGCTTTATTTTCAACTTTCCTATTTCACTGAGAAAAGTAGAAGCAATCAAAAGAAAATATCCACTGGCCAGTCTATTTAAAATCACTGATTATCATTTTTTGAATCACAAATGACTCTCTTATAGAATCCCTTATCCCCTTCTCTGCTTATTTTGCTCCATAACCTTGGCAGCATCTGATATACTCAACTACATAGTCTATCTTCCTCCCACTAGAATTTACGCCCTATGAAGGCAGAGGATTTTATCTGTTTCTTCGCTGCTAAAGTCCCACCTCCTGAAACACTGCTTGGCACGAGTAAATGCTCAATAAATCATGGTTGGATGGGCAAGAGAAGGAACATGCAACCACTGTTTCTATTAGCCTATTTGCATATGTCCCCTTATGCTTAGTATTTTCCCCTGTTTCTATAGAAGAACAAACTGTGCCTTTTTTTCTTAAGTAGGTTTCATGCCCAATGCTGGGCTTGAACCCATGACCCTGAGATCAAGACCTGAGCTGAGATCAATAGTCAGATGCTTAACCAACTGAGTCACCTAGGCCCCAAATCTGTGCTTCTTTTTTTTTTTTTTTTTTTAAGATTTTATTCATTTATTTGAGAGAGAGTGAGTGAGTGAGAGAGAGCACGGGCAGGGGAAGAGAGAAGCAGACTTTCCACTGAGCAGGGAGCCCGATGTGGGACTTGATCCCAGACTCTGAGATCATGCCCTGAGCCAAAGGCAGACGCTTAACCGATGGAGCCACCCAGGCACTCCCCGAACTGTGCGTCTAACATCAAGCTCTTCACCCACCCACTGGATGCTGTCACCCACTGCTTGCACAGGACATCACTCCACAATTTTTGCTACTACCTCCTGCACTGTCAATTTTCTCCTCTCTCTCCTAGATTATTATCATCAGCATAAAACATGCTATAATGTTTTTCCTTAATCAAAAATAAAAATTTCCCTGGGTTTTACAGCTTCCTCTAGACACTGTCCAGTTTCTCTGCTCTGCTTCTTAGGAAAACTCTTTCAATATTGTCTTTGCTCACTGTACGCACTTTCCACACCTCTGATTCTCTTGAAGCTTCTCCAATCAGACTTTCCTCTTCTTCTTCTCCTTCTTCTTCTTCTTCTTCTTCTTCTTCTTCTTCTTCTTCTTCTTCTTCTTCTTCTTCTTCTTAAGATTTTATTTATTTATTTGACAGAGAGACAGCCAGAAAGAGAGGGAACACAAGCAGGGGGAGTGGGAGAGGAAGAAGCAGGCTCCCAACAGAGGACCCTGATGTGGGGCTCAATCCCAGGACCCTGGGATCACGCCCTGAGCCAAAGGCAGACACTTAACAACGGAGCCACCCAGGCGCCCCTCCAATCAGACTTGCATTTCCACTACTGCACTGAACTACTCCACTTATCAAGATCACCAAAGACCTCCATGCATTCACTCACTGAACACCTGCTGTGTGCCAGGCACTTACCCATCTGAATTCTCACAACAGACATGGTGCCATCTTCTCTGATCAGTAATCTTAGCCCTCATTGCCTCAGTAGCTTGGCAGTACCATCTCAATCCCTCCTTCTTGAAATATATCTTCTTATGCTCCTGAAGGCCCTCCACTCGCCTGATTTTCCTTTTACCTTACTGGTCTTGCCGTCTCATTTTTTCAATCCACTTCCTCTTTCTAACTTCCAAATGTTGGGGCACCCCCAGGCTCAGGCCTTGAACTGTTTCTCTTCCCTCATATATTCACACTTACTCCATAGGTAATCTCACTGAGTCCCAAACTGTAATATGGTTGACCCTTGAACAACATGGGCTTGAACTGCATGGGTCCACTTACACCCAGATTTTTTTCAATAAATGCAGTACAGGACTGTAAATGTATTTTCTCTTCCTTAGGATCTTCTCTAGCTTACTTTATTGTAAGCATACAGTATATAATACATATAACACATGAAAATACGTGTTAATCGACTGTGCACATTATCAGCAAGGCTTCTGGCCAACAGTAGGCTATTAGTACTTAGGTTTTGGGGAGTCAAAGTTATACTCAGAATTTTGACTCTGCAGAGGTCGGTGCCCGTGCTGTTCAACCTAGTGATTCCAAATTGATTCACCAGAGCCCATGTCAAATATTTTAATCTAGCTGCCTACTCTTCCTGGATGTCTAATTGGCTTCTCAGCCTCGACAGGTGCACAGCAAAACACTCAGTTTTCCTCCTCGACCCCATTCCCCTTCAAAGGGGTTTTGCTCCTGTTAAAAACCTAGAAACCACCTTGATTCCTGTTCTTCCTTTACATCCTACATCTAGTTGGTCTGCAAGTCTGAAACATCATTTTTAAAATATATGCAAGGGTGCTTGGATGGTGCAGTTGGTTAAGCATCCAATTCTTGGTTTCGGCTCAGGTCATGATCTCGGGATCATGCGATGAAGCCCTGCATCCGGCTCCATGTTCAGCGGGGTGTCTGCTTGAGATTCTCTCCCCTCTTGTTCTGCCCCTCCCCCTGCTCTCTCTCTCACTTTCTCTCTCTAAGATAAATAAATAAGTCTTTAAAAAAATAAGTAAAATAAAATATATGCAAACTGCCAAAATGTTTAGGAATGAAGAGTGTTATGTCTGCAACTTACTTTGAAATGGGTGAAGAAAAGATGAGCGACTGATGGACCAACGTGAGGCCGGAGAGCTGTATGACAACGCAGATATGGTAAGCTATTAATGATAGAACCTAGTGATGGGTATGTGACTGTTCACACTTTCAGTTTTCCAGCTTTTCAACTCTCCTAGATGTTTGAAATTTTTCATAATAAAATGTCAGAGAGAAAAAAACCTATAAAACCCAATTTCTCACCACCTAAATTCTACACCAAGCCACTCATCTCTCACCTGGACTTTTGTCATCATCTCTAAATGGTCTCCCTGCTTCCACTCTTGCCTCTTTATAGTCCATTATTTCACACAAAAGCCAGCACAATCTTTTAAATGTAAATAACACCATTTCTTCCCTTACCCCAAAACTTTCAAGGAAATTCCACATTCATCAAAATAAGATCTCAGACCTTACCAAGTTTAAAAGGACCTAAGTGATGTGGTTGCTGACTACATTCCAACATCATCTTTGTAACTGTCCTTACTCTGCTTTTCAGTCAAAATGGGCTTTTGTAGTTCCTTAAATATGCTAAGCCTGTTTCTGCCTCAGGGCCTTTGCTCTTACCGTCGCCTTGGTCTGAAATATATACATGGTTCCCTGCCTTACTGCATTTGGGTCTCTGAGCAAATATCATCTGCTCAGAGAGAACTTACCTAACTACCCTATACAAAATAATACACACCATCACCTCTTCTCCTCACCATTCTCTTCATCTTTTCCCTACTTTATTTTTTTTTCCACACCACTTACTATTTGACATTATTTTATTTGTACTTTGGGTTGTTGTCAGTTTTCCTCACTAGACTGTAAACGCCATGAGTAAAGATGCCTTATTCAATGTTTATTCAGTGTTGTATTCTCAGCCTCTAGAACAGTGTATCTACAAAAGGCACTCGAGAACTGTTCATGCAATGGATACGTTGAATTTTCAAAAACAGTTCTAATTGTTTTGCAGTAAATAGGCTTTCAAACGTTTGAAAGTTCAATTTAGTACAAAATATTTTAAGCTATTTTCCTGGAAAATATTTTATTTTTTGACCTTTCTCATTGATTTGGAGTTATATTTATTAAACGCTTCACAGACACTGGATTACGGTTGTGAACAAGGGAAACACAATCCCTGCTTTAATGGAATGCATAGTTCCACGAGAGAGGCACTTTTTAAATGATGACTAAGTGTGATCACTGTTATAAAAAGACAAGAAAAAATAATCTCTTTACCGAACAATACCCCACACGGAAAGCTAATTATTTTGAACCATTTCTACTTCTATAAATACTTTCAGGGGAATATGGATGGCTTTAATACTGACCCAATGGACAAAATGAGAAAGGATTTTGAAATTTTCCAATTATAAATAGGCTCTGTCTAGAACAGAGTCAAGGTAAGGAAGATCTGGCAAGTTTCGATAGGGCTGATTCAACATAAACAGTCTCACCGCTGTGAGCATTTGACTTTGGACGGCAGTCTGCTCTCAGATTTGTCCGAATCTGTTTGTAGCGACTCAAATTCCTACCATGACTTTGTTACCAAATGGAAGACAGAAAAGACTGGAGGTCCTGGATTATTGTAGCCACAAATCTCAGTAGGGTCAAGATTTCTCCTGGCTGCAACCACAAGAATCCTAATATACTTTCTGAGTGATGAAGGCTCAAAAAAGGAAGAAATGGACTCCTACTTACTAATTCTGACGGCCACATAGCTACAGAAATGACAAAATCGGATACTTTCAACAGCTGAATACATTTTACCTCCTTGATGCATTTTCTCCCTACACACGGAACTGAAAAAAATGGAAAATGTAGTTGCTATTCAAAAGACAAACACGGGCCCTTTTCCTAAAGTGATTATACCTAAAAACAATCCATTAATACCAGAATTGCCACCTCAAATTATAAAGCAAAATTTACACATTCTGGGTTCTAACTCAGTAGACTCATCGTTTTCTTCCCTTTAATGTTTGTTTTACAGCTGAGTTAAAAATAGGAGTGTGTAATTAAAATCCTCGGATCCGTAACTATAAGCTCCACTGCTGTATAATTGTTCAGTCTTCTGATGATTCCATCACTAACTGTGCCTTTCAGAATTTCCAAATACCACTTCACCACAAAAATCTGATCATTGTCAGTCTTCAGTCAATACACTTGACTGACTAGAAAATATTGTTTATTTCCACCTATAATCTGTGGCCTACATTGATTCATGGCACTTATTTTAATCAAAGAGGGAAAAATAATAAAAGCATAGAAATAGATTTTGAGTTGTCATTAAAAGGGTATATCTTTTTCCCCCCAAGGGCTAGTATGAAATTTTTAGAAATTATCTTTTATTGGAATTAGAAAAAAAAATCTTTCCAACAATTTATTAGAATGTTGATTTAGGGGTACCTGGGTGGCTCTGTTGGTTAGGCATCTGCCTTTGGCTCACATCATGATCTCAGGGTCCTGGCATCGAACCCCACATTGGGCTCCCAGCTTAGCAGGGAGTCTACTTCTCCCTCTCCCTCTCCTGTGCTCTCTCTCTCTCAAATAAATAAATAAAATATTTTAAAAAATAGATAAATAAATAATAAGATAAAGTGTTGATTTAGTGATCATTTCCTTAGCAGGTTATAAAATTTCCTAAAATTCCCAATTCCCAAAAGAAAATAAAAGTTTGCTAATGGGGGTGCCTGGGTGCAGGATGGCTCAGTCAGTTAAATGTCTGCCTTACTAATGAATCATCGAACTTTGTATCGGAAACCGGGGATGTACTGTATGGTGACTAACATAATATAATAAAAAATCATTTAAAAAAAAAATAAATAAATGTCTGCCTTCGGCTCAGGTCCTGATCCCGGGGTCCTGAGATCGAGTCCTACGTCAGGCTCCCTGCTCAGTGGAGAACCTGCTTCTCCCTCTGTCCCTTTCCCCTGCTTGTGCTCTTTCTCTCTCTCTCTGTCAAAAAAATCTTAAAAAAAAAAAAGATTAAAAAAGCTTACTAATGGAATGACAATATATAGCTAAGATCTCTATTCTGAGGTTTGTCATTCATTTGGGGGTAACTTGTAAGACATATTATACTTCAAAATGGAGATATTAAACCCCTTTTCATGAAAATAGCCCAATCCCCTCCCAAGCCCACCTCTCCTACCTTCCACACGACTTCCCTCCCTCCCCAGCATCCTACCATGCTGCTTGTCCTCAAAGCCTGGGCTTATTTTCACAAGGCGCTAATTAACTGTTTCCACAGACAGAATAAGGCACAACATACTTCTTTGACAGATAACTTTTAGGGAATAAGTTTATTTTGCCATTAAGAAAGGAAAAGACAGAATACATGTTGAGCAAGAAAACTCTCCCCGCCAGCCAGTTCCTGTTCATGACGATCAAAGGCATCTGTATTGCCTCAAGAAGTAGGATTTTTTAAGCAGAGTTGAATTGAGACATTCACTTAGAGGCAGTTAGACATCCAAACCTGACTTTCAAGGTAATAAAAAATATAGAAAGCTACATGCTACCTCCTCCCCACCACCACTCCCATCGCCACTAACCAAGGAAGGTTATGAATGTCACACAGACGGCAGTGGACAGTGTTTGCCATGTGGATGGGTGGTGCCGTGGAGAGGTGGGGTAGAGCTGAAGCCCAGGGAAGCATCTGGAAGACCTCCATGGGGAGGAGTAGGGTCAGCCTGTAGTCACCAGGGATCTCATTACTGTAGCGTGGGAAGGGAAGCGGGTTTTCTTTCTGCAGCCAGCTTGTAATCATCCCAGGATCAACCCCTGGTGTTGCTGACTTGCCCTTTCTGGACATTCCCTCGCTGCCCGCTCTCCACTCTGATTGAAATTAATACAGCTGCCCCACGTTCCCTTAGATCAGTGTTGACAGGGCATATCTTTCTCCAGCCTTTTACTTTTAATCTATTTGAGTTTTTATATTTAAAACACATTTCTTACAGACAACGTATAGTTGGGCCTTATTTATTTGTCTTTTATCCACTCTGACAATCTCAGTCATTGAATTGGTGCATTCAGACCATTTGTGTCATTTGAATTAATATCTACCATGTTTATAATCCTTCTCTATTCATTGTATTTGTCCTTTTTTTTTCCTCTTGTTTGTTTTAATTGAACATTTTCCATGATTCCTTTTATCTCTTAGCCTATGAATTTTGCTTCTTTTAAATTTTGTCTTAGTTACTGTGTTAGTGTTTCCAGTATGCCTCCTCAGCTAATCTAAGTATAGCTTCAAATAGCACTATATCACTGTATAGATAGTATAGGCATCTTATAACAGAGTATTCCCAATTTTTCCCTCCTGTCACTTATGATATTGCTGTCATTCATTTCACTTATCAATATACTGTAATCTTCCAGTACATTGTTGCTATTAAAATTATCTCTAGATCCATCAAAAGTAGAAAAATTATTTTTACCTTCGTTTATTTCTTACATTTTCTTCCTTTCTTTATGCAGATCATGTCTCTGATCTATATTATTTTCCTTCTTATTGATGAACTTCCTCTAATATTTCTTGTACATCAGGTAGGCTAGAAATTAATTTCCTCAGGTTTTGTTTGTCTGAGAAAGTCTTAATTTCTCCTTTGCTTTTGAGAGATAGTTTCACTGGATATACACTTCTTAGTTGATTTTTTTTCCTGCAGTATTTTAAATATTTTATTCCACTCTCTTTTGACTTGCACGGTTTCTAACAAGAAGTATGTCATATTTCTTATCCTTCCTCCATAGGTAAGGTGGGCTTTTTTCCCACCGCGGCTGCTCTTAAGATTATCTCTTTGTCTTTGGTTTTTTGAAACTTTAATACAATTTGCCTGTGAGTGTGTGTGTGTGTGTGTGTGTGTGTGTATTCCAGATGAGATAAGGCTCCAGAAATGTCTTTTCCCCTGGAGAGTAAACCATTGTTATGGAAAAGGCTTTGGGTTTATTTCATGATTCTCTTCTCCTTTCTATCTCAGAGACACAAGATGATCTTTTTGGATCTGCACTGTGAGAACCTGATGGGGTTCCTGCTAGTAAAGCCCATGATCATGTGCCCCCACAATACTGTGGCCCCAGAAATGGCTCATTCTCATGCCACTCCACGCTCAGCCTCCAGCAATTCATCAAAATTACCATGTCTTTATACCAGTTATGGTTCTATCAGCTTCTGCTCCAGGGAAGCAGAACTTGGCTGTGTTTTTTCCAAATTCACCTGTCCCTCTAGATTATGAAGTGATTGAAAGTCAAGTCATTGATTTTCAGTTTGTTCAGGATGAGAAATCCCAGTTTTTCTCCATGGTGGAATATCCCCTGAACCAGAGTGTTAGGGATCTTTAAACATATACAGGAGCAATGGGGGTGAGGCTTGAAAGGTCTCAGTCCTGGAACTTAGGTGACTCTAAAGATAAAGTAAATCCACTCTTGTCACATTGATTACTATGAGTCAGGTCCTCACCTGCAATTTCATCTTTCCTCATTATAACGACCCCAGATATGCCGCATTTAACGTCAATCTTACAGTGCGATCTAGGATAATCTTTCTACTCTGTGCAATGCTAATTAGGCATTACATGAAATGCTAACCAGTGTCACATTTTATTTAAAAAAGTGTTATGGACAAATAATTATAACAAATCTGATTAAACAAACATCTCTCTATTAGAGAACTCTCCAGGGCACTGAATATGCTGTGAATTCAGAAGAGATAGGTAGATATCATTCCCCAAAATAATTTGATCACAGACTTTTATTCTTCTCGTGGAATCTCTGGTGGAACTTGTATTTTGTGGGATACTCTTTGATATGGCTTTGTCAGTATGATAGGAAACACACAGGTTTTAGAGTAAAATGGTCACAGGTTTGAACCTCGATTCCATGACATATCCTTTAGGCAAAGCGCTCAATCCTATTAGCCTACCGTTCCTCACCTATGAATTAAAGACACAGTAATCTGGTTTGTTGATCCATGAGTTGATATCATAGAAGACAGTAACATCCAGCTCAGGGATTAGCATGGGAATTCAATGATATAAGTATGTGTCTGTCTCATGATAAATACTTAACAGTCCTTACTATCACGGGTATTATCAAACAGCAGGCTCGAAAACAGTGGTGAGCTCTTCCCCAGAGGAGAACCAGTTTTTCTTTGAAAACCAGGAAGAATCAATAGGAAGGCTCAAACAAATGAAAGTTGTTGCCCAGTCATGAGTACTTGAATAACACATCTGGTCTGATCTTCTGTGTCAGAAGGATGTGTGTGGGAGTGTATCTAAATGTAAGTTTCCACAGCCTATGTCAACACCGAAATGTCATTCCATGTTTGGTAAAATTCACAAAGAACATTTCATGAGCCTTCCAAATACGGCCCAGGAACCAGTTCCCTTCCACGAAAAGTATAGGGCCAGGGCCAGAAGCATTTAATCTGTAAGAGCAAGCATTTGGGAGTCCTTCATTTGAAATGAATTACTTGTGTTAATTGGCTAGTAAGTCATCGTGATTGCATGTTAGAGTCACAGCTAAATCCTATTGGACTGTGACGTGTTTTCCACCCTAAAATGTCAACATGGTGGGTGAGCTGCCATGGAGAACGCCAAGGAAACAATTGCGATATGATATCTGATTCCCATATGGCTGAAGTTGCTCAGGGCTGGCTTCAATGCTATAATCTTGAACATGTTGATTTGCAGCAATATGCATGATTAGGTGGCTTAATTGCATATTGTAAAGGAAGCTGTGACCTTTCCAGTCCCATCCTGGATGTGGTATTGTGCTTTTGGGAGGAGGATGAGACAAATGTGTGTGGGGGAGCTTGACAACAGCAGTGTTTCCTTGTGTAATTACTTGCATGCATTCAATACTTTTAGAAACCCTGTGGACGATGCCTCAAATACCAGCGGCCATCTATTGCTTAAAGAACATTTGCTGAAGTCAAGTTGCCTTCAACAAGGATTTAGTAGCATTACCAGTAAACTGTAGATGTTGAAAGTACAGCATCGACATGTACAGTTATCTAATTTTTAGCCAATTTGGGAAAGTAATACAATATTGAAAATTAAAGATGTGATATTCTTGTCTATAAATCCATTAGCTAAAAATGTTACTTCCTGACAATGCCACAACCATTCCATATGGCATCAGAAATTAAGACATTAATATAAATCCCATCATTTGCGAGATATTTTACAATGTAACTTCTTTCACATTCATTATGAGAGAAGACAAAGCAGGTACTTTTTTCCCTGTTTTCCAGTTAAAACAGAAAAGCAGAAATGTTAAATGACTTGCAACCATAAAGTTAGGACTTAAATCCAAGTCTCCTGAAACCAAGTCCATTGTTTCCTACCTCGTCATCGCCATGGTATCTATAATGGGAAGACACCTATTCTGGAAAAAGCACTTTCCTGGGGCATTATAAAGTCTGCAGAGGAGACCCAGAATTTTGAATCACAAATTAATTCTGGGAGAAAAGCTATCCTGTTTCTTGACTATGTATGTAGCCAAGACCCCAAGAATGAAATGAAATAGCTTAGCATCTTTTGTCAAAAGTTAGCTAAGGATTGGGCTGTGCCTGTCTTCATGGAGCGGAATGCACTAGAAGAGAAGCAATTACCCAAACAACCCAGCCCTCAATCATTTACATCTGCAATGTCCTGATAATTGAAGCAAAAGGTATGTTTGGAACTTGAATTGTGGGTATAATTGATGTGATTGTCCCCATGGCTTTATATGTGAATGTAGTTACATGTAAAACCTCCAGGTACTGATACCCTCTGCTCCAACCTGTGAATTATCTCCAAAACGGCATCCTTCAGATCTTTGGCCTCTGCTCTGTAAATGACCGTGCCCAGGACAGTGTCTTCTAGAATATAAATCTCAACAACTGCCAGAAAATGTGTAATAGATATGCTAAATGAGCGTCACCATGACAAGCCCAAAAGCCCTCCTCCAACCCGGGCTTTGAGATAAAACCCAAGGCGCTGTGCCACCTTAGCACAGATGTTCTTACAAGGTGATTCCCATTAATCATAAGAATAGAATAATAATCATTAAACAGACACCGTTCATCAAGTGTCTAGCATGTGTCAGGTATAAAGCAAAGAGGTTTGTAAATTTAAACAATGATAATGTTGAACATTTTCTGAGTGCTTATTAATTACTAGGCACTTACTATCCTTGGCGATTTTATTATTATTTCCATTTTACTAAGGTTAAGAAAGATTAAGTAACTGGGGTGCCTGGGCGGCTCAGTCAGCTCGGTTTCGGCTCAGGTCAGGATCTCAGGGTCTTGAGCTGGAGCCCCCATCGGGCTCTGTGCTTCGCAGGAGCCTGCTTGAGATTCTTTCTCTCCTGCTCCCTCTGCCCCTCCCCCTGCTCACGCACATGCTTGCACGTGCTCCCTCTCTTTCTCAAATAAATAAATAAATCTTTAAAAAAAAGAAAGAAAGAAAGATTAAGTAACTAATTCAAGGTCACACAGCGAATACATTAATACCGCACTGACCAACACTATGGCTGGTGGCAAGAGCTAGTCTCCGCTACTGTCAGTCAGTCATGCATTCAAATTCACAGCTCTCCTCCACCGAACGCTTCCCATGGGCTGTTCACTTTATCCCTTCGATTCCCATAATTATCCCATAGAGCAAATGCTGTTATTGTCCTCATGAGAGCAATGAGGAAACTGAGGCTCAGAAGTTAGATGGCAAGTAACACAGATAGTGGCAGAGGAGACTTAAAGCCGCGTCTTCCTGATTCTGAAAGCTGCTTTCTTTTCATCACACCCTGAAACTTCCTGATGAGTGAATTTAATACTATAAACTGATTTGAAAATATATGGGATTTTTAAGCTATGATTAAGCACAGTGTCCTCATAGACTCCCTTACCTAAAAAGCACAGCCTGGGGCTCAGGATGACCCTCCCGTTTGTGGTTTCCTCTACCCTGGGAGCCCCATGGGGACAGTAATCCTGTCCTTGTTTCCTAGCATCTTACACAGTATCAGGCTTTTCAACAAATATTTATTGAATTTTTAAAAAATGCAAATGCCTGGGGCACCTGGGCGGCTCAGTCTGTTGAGCCTCTGCCTTCAGCTCAGGTCATAATCTTGGGGTCATGGGATCGAGCCCTGCTTAGCAGGGAGTCTGCTTCTCCCTCTCCCCCTGCCCCACCCCCTCACTCATGCTCTCTCTCTCTCTCTCTCATGGTCTCAAATAAATAAATTAAATTAAATTGAAGTAACATATGGTGGGAGATAAGAAGGGAGGGAACGATAGTTTCATCTTAAAATCATTGTGGTACCAAGTAATAATACTGTTTGTCTACATGCTTCCCCCTGATGTGAAGATCTGTGAGACAGCACAAATGGATGGATTACCGGATTTGCACTAATAACAGAGAAGCATGAGGTGAGACAGACACGGTGATTACGGCAACCCATGTATGTTCAGAGGCATTTTCCAGAAGACGGCTGCCATTTTCAATGGCAAAATTTGGGAAGTCTAAAGCATCTTGGAAGAAACACAAATTTTTACTCTTTATAAGGATTTCTGCAATGCTTCCCGACCTCTTTCATATTCTACAAGCACAAAAGGAAAGCACACAAAATATTTACAGCTCCTTTTTTATTCAAAGTCTTAAAATCGGTTGAGTTCACTTGGTAGAATCATCAAGAACTGTGAAGGATCCAACAATTTACCTACAAGCCAACAAGCTAACCTGCTACGGTTTCATTGATGCTGACAGGGGCACACGGCGCCTGGGTCAGAGACCGTGGTGGTTGATTTTATGTGTCCATGACCGGGCCCAGACACTTGCCCAAATATTATTCTGGATGTGTCTGTGAGGGTGTATCAGAACAAGATCAACATTTAAATTAGGGTCCTTGAATTAAGACAGAGTGCTATGGACTGAATTGTGTTCCCCCAATTTCATATGTTGAAACTAACCTCCAATGTGACAATATCTGGAAATGGGATCTTTAGCAGGTAATTAAAGTTAAATGAGGTTACAAGGGTGGGACCCTTAATTTTCTTTTCTTTTGAACATATTTAGAAATGTGTAGCAGAGGGGCGCCTGGGTGGCTCAGTTGGTTAAGCGTCTGCCTTCGGCTCGGGTCATGATCCCAGGGTCCTGGGATAAAGCCCCATACCGGGTTCCCTGCTCAGCAGAGAGTCTGCCTCCCCCTCCTCCTCTATTTATTTATGTTAAATAAATAAATAAAATCTTAAAAAAAAAAAAAAAGAAATGTGTGGCAGGTGCTCAGTGTTCTGCCCCCATTCTGCCCGTACTCACCCCGACTAGGTGCAGAAAGCCACTGAGAGTGTGTATAGCTCAGCCTGGGTGGCAGCTTGGCCTGCACACAGGGCAAGCCAGAGTGCCAGAGAGTTCATGCCCCTGGAGGCATCCTTCACCCAGTGACCAGCAGGGACTTACCTGGTGGCTGAACACCTCGGCTTCCTCTACTTCACTGTTGGTAACTCGGGAACATGAGAGATGCTTCTACCTGGGATCCCTGTGTCCCCCAGCAGGACTGAGCTCCAGTGGCCCTAGGTGCTAACATGCTTGGTAACACACTCTTTAGCATCTGCCTTCCACCCCTCTCATTTCCTTACCCCCCTACGGGTGTTTCCCGGGATCACCATCCCAAATAAATGACTTGCGCTTGAATCCTTCTCTTCAGGTTCCAGTTCCAAGAGAATCCAAACTAAGCTGACATAGTAGAATCATTTTGGGTTTTTGCAAAGTAGAACAGAACATAAAGAATATTTCAGTGGCCACTCATGGTAAGAGAAAGCATCAGGGAAATCAGGCAGCCATCTTTGGTTCACACTGAACTTGGGGAAGGTCTTCTGGTCAGCCTTGGATCCTTGCTCACTTCTCTGGCTTCACCTCTCCCATCTCCCCTCTCTGCACTTTCTGTTCCAATTATCCTGACCTCCTTTCCACTTCTCTATGCCACCTCTGGACAATTATATACACTGTTTCTAAAATTCATTTTGCTTTCCAAAATTCTATCCATCCTTCAGTTGCCTTTAAAATATCACTCATTCAGGGGCACCTGGCTGGCTCAGTCAGTAGAGCACGCAACTCTTGATGGGTTCGAGCTCCGTGTTGGGTGTAGAGGTTACTTAAAAATGAAATCTGTGGGGTGCCTGGGTGGCTGTCAGTTGACCTTTTGACTCTTGGTTTCGGCTCAGGTCATGATCTCGGGGTCATGAGTTCCAGACTTGCATTGGGCTCCGTGCTCAGCGCAGAGTCTGCTTCTCTCTCTCTCTGTCTCTCTCTGGCCCTCCCCCAGCTTGCTCACTATCTAAATAAATAAATAAATAATCTTTAAAAAATATAAAATAAAATGAAACATCTCTCCTTCAAAACCTGCCCTGTCCTGCCCATGTTGGATTCGATACTCCTTGTCAATATTTGCATGCCACCCTTCATGACATGTGACACACTATATTACTGCCTTTCACTTGTGTGACTCCCCCGGGAACCATAAACTCTGACTTAAGAAATGTGTTTATGCTGAACACTAAAAAAGTGCCTAATACATATTTATTGAAAAATAAGTAATATTAAGGACTATAGAATATTTTTTCACATTAATTTTAACAAAAAATATTTATTTACATAAGTAATCTCTATGCCCCACATGGGGCTTGAACTCATGACCCCGAGATCAAGAGTTGCACACTCTTCCAACTGAGCCAGCCAGGCATTCTTCCCACAAATTTTTCTATTTAATCCTCACAACTTTAGGGCGAGGGATACTGCTATTATCATCCGAATGATGTACAAAACCGAACTAGGACACAGAAAGTGCAAATGGCCTTAAATTAGACAGCTAATAAATGGCAGCAGGATTTGGACCCCAAACTTGCTGGATATTTTTAATGATGAAGATAAGCTCATGATTCAAAGTTCTTTGGGGTAAAAACTGAAAGAAGCAAAAGTCCTCAGAATTTCAAATTTTGAGAAAGCCCTCACCAAACCGATAGCAATAGCTCTGGGAAGAAATGAGAGGAACACATCAGGAATGAGCTTTTGAATCAAGCAGACTTTGACTTAGATAACAGTTCTGCATCTTACTGACCACATGACCACTTGGGCAAGCAACTCATCTTCTCGGAAGCTAGACCTCTGGGGCAACCAGGTGGGGAGCAGATCACTGTATTTAAGAGATAAGTGATCTGGATTAGTGACCATTATTTTAATAAAGATTTGCCATTTGCTCTCATAAGAAATGTAAGATTTCTTTTCACATGATGTCATTATAAGTTTTACTAAACACCATGCATAAAAATCTGGGTAAAAGTAAGTCAAGCAGAGAAAGACAATTATCATATGGTTTCACTCATCTGTGGCACATAAGCAATAGCACGGAGGACCACAGGGGAAGGGAGGGAAATCTGAAGGGGAGAAATCAGAGAGGGAGATGAACCATGAGAGACTATGGACCCCGGGAAACAGACTGAGGATTTCAGAGGGGAGAGGGGTGGGGGGAGAGGGTAACACGTGATGGGTATTAAGGATGGCACGTGCTGTAATTAGCCCTAGATGTTACACGTAACTAATGAATCATTGAACACTACATCAAAAACTAATGATGTACAGTGGTTAACTGAACATAATAAAAAATAAATTTAATTTAATTTAAAGAAATTTTTAAATGTAAAAGATGAAAAAAAATGGCTTTCTAAATGACAGTGTTCTATCCAACGTGAGTCTAACTCAGCAGTGCCAGAAAATGACTAAATGCTCGAAGTCACAACGCATTCAGAGACAAAAGTCACTACATGCCCCAAAGAGCTGGCCGACTTTGACTCTGTTTTTCTGTCTTTCCTTCTCTTTTATTTGCTCCCCCCTCCCCTTCATTTCAGCTGGGACTTGCCCCGATGGTAAAAGTGGTGGTTGAGCTAAGGTGGAGTAAGCCTAGACTCCCACAACATCTTCGGAAAATCAAAGATTATGATAGTACCCTGAATTCAGGTGCTGTTGCTTCTCCACTCCCGTTAAAACTCTTCTGATTTAGTTGCTCATGCAAATACTGAGTGCTTATGAGGTAGGCCAGATATTGTTAAGCAATCATTTTTTGCAATGTAGGACAAAACGTAACAAATATTGCAATGGCCATTCACTGTAAGAGAACATATGTCAGCTCTCACATGGTGATGAGTAGGGCCCCGTGCCTGCTTCTTCTCCCTCAGCCCAGGCACTCCCCAGCTGATCGGAGGTGTGCTGCATCCAGGAAGAGCAACGAGGCAGTCCATGCCCTGCCGCATCCCTCCAGCTCTTACCGTTCCATGCACCCATGCTCAGTTCCCATCTGCCAGCATCTGCACTTTTTTGCCTGATGGCCTGAAGTGCCAGAGACGTAATGATGCTCTTGCTGTTGCTGCTTCTTTTTGACTCTCAGTTATTTTGCGAACCTGTCTCTAAAGATGGTTGCAAGCTTCTTCCTGGTCATAGATATTGTCACCATCTTCCTTCCTATGCCAACAAATTCCCTTCTGCTTCCAGATTTATGCTTTAGGTCACCATGTAGCCCTTCCATCTAAGAAGTGATCTGATGGGCACCTGGGTGGCTCAGTTGGTTAAGCATCCAACTCTTGATTGTGGCTCAGGTCGTGATCTTAGGGTCATGGGATCAAGTCCGGTGTGGAGTCCTGTGTCGGACTCAGAGCCAAGTCTGCTTCCCCTCTGTCCCTCCCCCACCCCTAGCCCCATTAACACACACATACTCTCACACTCTCAAAAAAGTAAACAAATCTTAACCAAAAAAAAAAAAAAAGCGATCTGACAATTTCTGAACCATGAAATTTGTAAATGGAAAATTTCTATTTCTGCTTGTCGATTTCTCTCTGGAATAGCATTTCAAAGTCTTATTCAGAATTTGTTCTCCAGAGCTGAAATTTGTATCCTGTTAGGCGTTCGGTGCCTGTGTTGGAGTGGGGTAGGGTGGGGGTTGTGGTTATTTAGCAAAGTATGATATGCTAGATAGAATAACAGCCCCACCCCCAGGATGTCTACTTCCTAATCTCCACAGACTCTGACTATGTTACCTTACATGGTACATGAGACTTTCTTTTTTTTTTTAATTTAAAGATTTTATTTATTTATTCGACAGAGATAGAGACAGCCAGCGAGAGAGGGAACACAAGTAGGGGGAGTGGGAGAGGAAGAAGCAGGCTCATAGCGGAGGAGCCTGATGTGGGGCTCGATCCCATAACGCCGGGATCACGCCCTGAGCCAAAGGCAGACGCCCAACCGCTGTGCCACCCAGGCGCCCCGGCACATGAGACTTTCTTTGCCAATGTGAGTAAGAGTCTTGAGATGGGAGATTATCCTGGGTTATCTGGGTGAGCCCAAGGTAATCACAAGCATCCTTAAACATGGAAGAGGGAGGTGGAAGAAGAGTCAGAAGGAGATGTGAAGGAGAGTTGGAGAGATGCCCGATTGCTGGCTTTTTAGATGGAGGAAGGGAATCACGAGCCAGGAGTGGGGGTGGCCTCGAGACACTGGGAAAGACAAGGAAATGGATTTACCCTAGAGACTCAGAAGAAAAGGCAGCCATGCCAACGCTTTGATTTTAGCCGAGTGAGACATGTCAGAATAGTAAGGTGAAATATTTCTGCTATCTTCAGGCACTACCAAGTTTGTGGTAATTTGCTATAATTAATTATGGAAGAACTTATTATTTAGCACGTTTGACAGGATTGAGCTACCCATAGCGGGGGTGACGATGTGCTAAAAGTGAAATCAAGTGGCATCACTGCTTTTCTCAAAGTCTTCTACCAGCTTTTCTTCTCACAAAGAGTGAAAGCCATGTTCATACACTGGCCTTCAGCCCCACATGGCAGGTGAGTCCCCCGGGATCTACCTGGCTCATATTCTACCGCTGGTGTTCTAACTCCCTCTGCTCCAGCCACACAAGCTGTTTTGTTCCTTAAACATAGCAAGCAGGTCCTGCCACAGGGCCTTTGCCCTTACTATACTTTGGCCAAACTGCACTTTCCTTGGCTACCCACATGTCTCATTTGCTCACTTTCTTGGGACTCTGATATAATGTCCCTGTATGAGGGAGGTCTTCCCAGGCCACTCTTACAAACAAATAGCAACATCAGCTACTCCTGCACGCACTTCCGAGCTCAGGAAATGTCATATATTATTAATTTATTTGTTTTCTGCCTCCTCCCTCCTACCTCAAATACAAGCTTCATGAAATTGGGGACTTCCATCTGTTTGCTTCCCGCTGTATCCCCAGTAACAAGACCAGTGTCTGACCACAGTGGGCATGTGAAAAATATTTGTTGAATGAATAAGTGAATAAATGAATGAGTAAGAAGTTTTTTTTTTTTTTTTTTTTTTTTTTTTGCGCTAATTGAAGGAGATTGGTAAGGTCCTACTGACCTATTCATCGAGACTTTATTATTTTGTGACACTGTATGCATTTGGAAAAGTTGCAACTAAATAGATGTCATTTCACTAGCTCAGATTTTCTATTCAGTTCTACAATTTGAGCCAAGTCACCAATGGCTTCTGCATTCGATGATGTCTCAGTGTTATCTCATTAAAGAATGAAATGAGTCTAAGCTTTCTTTAATGCATATTTGTATGCTGAGAAACTTAGGAATACTTAGCTTTTCACTAAAGATATTTTCTGAAACACAGCGCAATACCTTGATTATAATCTCTAAGAAAGAAGAGAATAATTTGGGCGCCGGGGTGGCTCAGTTGGTTAAGTGTCTGCCTTTGGCCTGGGTTGTGATCCCAGGGTCCTGGGATTGAGTCCCGCATCCGGCTCCTTGCTCAGAAGGGGAGTCTACTTCTCCCTCTCCCTCTGCTGTTCCTCCTGCTTGTGCTCTCTCTCTCTGTCAAATAAACAAATGAAATCTTTAAAAAATAAAAATAAAAAAAAAGAAATACTTTAAAAAAGAGAATAATTTTCAGAACATAATCAACACATCAACCAAGTTATTTAAATAAATAGAGTTGGCATTTAACTATGCATTTCTGATCAGAATAGTTCCATAATAAACTCTCCACTTTCTGCAATTAAATCAATAGATCAAAATAGAAAGGATTAAATTGATGGTAGTCCCATGGTGGGTCATAGGGAGTAATTGTGAAAAAATATTTAATGCTATGTTAAAATGCTGGCATATGACTTCATCAAATGATGGATATTGAGAGACTCCATCTTTTTACCCAAGGACAAGGGGATATTTGAAAAAACTGGTTGAACTTCTTTAATGGAGATTGTAAAATAATGGCCAAGTCCTGGGTCAAAGACATCTGGGAGTAGTGGGGACTGCAGTGAAAATGAAAGTTTGTTTCCACCTAAATGGGGGAAGCCACCACTCAGCCCATATAGCAATGTGGACTGAGTTGTCAGATGTTCTCGTTTTTTGTGAAGATCCTAAAATGAATATTTTTATGTGAAATCTGATATTCAAAACATCTTGTAGCCCAAGTGCAACTGAGAGTCTCTAGTTCATGATCCTAGGTTTAAGGCAAAAATCTTCACCCAAACCCAAAAATCAAAATAGAACAAATTAAACTGGAAAAAAAAAAATCTTTCTTAGACTTTTTAAAAAAGTAATCTCTACACCCAACGTGAGGCTCAAACTTACAACCTCGAGATCAAGAGTTGCATGCTCTACCAACTGAGCCAACCAGGGGCCCCTCTAGTAACCACCTTTTAAAAAGATTTTTAAAAGAAGTTAAAATTAATTTTAATATTATATTTTATTTAACTCAACACATTCAAAATATTATCATTTCAACATATAATCAACATTTAAAAATGTTCATAAGATATTTTATATTATCTTATATATATGAAATCTTCAAAATCTAGCGTTTTACCTCCTACAGCATATCTCAATTTGGACAAGCCATATTCAAGTGGGTAATAACCCTTAAGTGGATGGTGGTCACCATGTTGGGCCACGCAACTGTAGAAGTTTGTTGTTGTTTTTGCAAGTATTATTATTTATTTTTATTGGAAATATCAGGGGCACCTGGGTGGCTCAGTCGTTAAGCATCTGCCTTCGGCTCAGGTCACGATCTCAGGGTCCTGGGATCGAGCCCCACATCCGGCTCTCTGCTCAGTGGGGAAGCCTGCTTCTCCCTCTGCCTGCTGCTCCCCCTACTTGTGCTCTGTCAAATAAATAAATAAAATCTTTTAAAAAAAAGAAAAAAGAAAAAAAGGAAGTATAAAATTTAATGATTCCCAACTAAGAAATTGGAAATTATCTCAGAGAGTTTTTTTTTTAGTTTTAAGATATCCATCATTTATTCTTAGAATATTAAGCATATTTTGCATGACATTTTTTGGGCAATAATGACAGTTTGGCTTTTACTCAATGCTCAAAGTGACTGATTCCAAAGAAATGGTTAAGTTCAACTGAGTTATTTTATGAAATCCATCCATGCAATAGTGAGAAAAAAATCACTTAAACTAATGTCTCGGTATAATGTATTTAATATTTGGGTAACTGTTTTTTTAATTTTTGGGTTTGGGGGTGCCTGGGTGGCTCAGTCGGTTAAGTGTCTGCCTTCAGCTCAGGTAATGATCTCAGGGTCCTGGGATGAAGCCCCAGGTTGGGCTCCCTGCTCAGCAGGGAGTCAGCTTCTCCCTCTCCCGCTGCCTGCTTCTCCCCCTGCTTGTACTCTCTCTCTCTCTGTCAAATAAACGAATAAATAATTAAATAAATAAATAAATCTAAAAATAAATAAATAAATATATTTTGGGGTTTAATATTTTAGTATTAATGTAATTGCATACTTACTATTTTTTGAAAATCAGACAATACAAAGCATATAAAGTAACACATTTTTAATCCCTTCATTCTTTTTTTTAATAATTTTTTTATTATATTATGTTAGTCACCATACAGTACATCCCCAGTTTTTGATGTAAAGTTCCATGATTCATTACTTGTGTATAACACCCAGTGCACCATGCAATACGTGCCCTCCTTACTACCCATCACCAGCCTATCCCATTCCCCCACCCCCTTCCCCTCTGAAGCCCTCAGTTTGTTTCCCAGAGTCCATAGTCTGTCATGGTTCATTCCCCCTTCTCTTTACCCCCCTTTCTTCTTCCCTTTCTTCTACCGATCTTCCTATTTCTTATGTTCCATAAATGAGTGAAACCATATGATAAATTGTCTTTCTCTGCTTGATTTATTTTGCTTAGCATTATCTCCTCCAGTCCCGTCCATGTTGCAGCAAATGTTGAGAAATCATTCTTTTTGATGGCTGAGTAATATTCCATTGTACATATGGACCACACTTAATCCAGTCATCTGTTGAAGGGCATCTCGGCTCCTTCCACGATTTAGCTATTGTGGATAATGCTGCTATGAACATTGGGGTGCATATGGCCCTTCTCTTCACTGCATCTGTATCTTTGGGGTAAATACCCAGTAGTGCAATTGCTGGATTAATCCCTTCATTCTTATCTCTGTTACTCTACCACCACTTCCCCTCTCAATCTCCAAAAATAACCACTGTTAAATCATTGGTACATATTCTTCCAGAATCTTCTTTGCCTGTTTGCATATGAATATAGAGAAAATTTTTTAGAGACTGTTTCTTGTTCATAGTTTTAGGACATCCTGTCTCCACTCCACAGTCTACCTTAGATGACATTTTTACCTACACATCAGAACACACAGATCTGCCCTTCTTTAATGGCCCCAATGTCTGTAGTAGGTCCGTAGGGCCATTTATTCAATCTTTCATTGATGAACATGTAGGTTGCTACTAGTTTTTGCTACTACAAATAAACCTACATTATTATGTGGGTGTTTCAATAAAGTAGGTTCCCAGAGGTGGAATGCTGGTTCTGACTTCACAATTTCAAATACTGGTGAATATTGCCAAATCTCCCTCCAGAGACCTTACACTGATTTATACTCATATTAACTGCATCTGAGAGGACATTTTAATTAAAATGTAGTCTTTCCAATGTGGCACAGCCCAGAGCACTTGACAACATCTAAGAACAATCCTGAAAAGTTACGATGGGGAGTAAAAGCAAACTAAATGATTATTTCAAAGCTAGATGATAGGAGACACCAGCCTGGCGCAGCAGCAGCCAACACGAAAAGCGAATGAGAAAAGGGGATCATGTACTTGAGTCTGTTGCCTCTTCAGAGACACTTTGTTCCAGCCTCTGTCTTCTTAGACCTCTAGGGAGTGGAACAGTCTGGATAAGCAGTCTTCCCTGTGGAAACACTCTGTCTCTAGGCACCCTGTGTACATTTCCTCATGACACAATTCTTGCTAACTGATCAGTAAAGTGACACCTTCTTTCAAAAAGAAGTTCCAATAAGGAGATTTGCTTGTGCAAGGAGGAGAAGTCCCCATTTCATCTTCCCCTATATGCAAAGACCCCCCCAAACCCTGGTAAATCCAGGGTGGCCAGAATTTATGGAAATTCTTCAAAAAAATGGTCAGCTTGCTACACTCATTCATTTTCAAAAGGATTCGGTTTAAAAATGACCTCAGGTCACCAAGGTATATTGTCTTACCCTGTTCTATGTGTTTATCCCTCCCAGACTTGGAACAAGACCCAGAATCTCTGCTTACCAAGTTTGCAGAGGGCTTACAAGTTGCTAGGTGAAGTAAGTATGCAGCCAGATAGAGGTAAGAGGCAAAAACAATTTAATAATTGGCCAAAAGCCAACAGAATGAAAGTCAATACATTCAAGTTACCATTTGGGGTGGAAATCAGCTTTAGGGCTACTGAAGGGAGAGATCTGGCTGACTGAATGGAGTGGACATTACAAAAATCTCGGCGGGCGTCAAATAGGTGACCCACAAGCTGAATACGGCCTGCAAATCACATTTTTAATGCACGAGGATTCTCAGAAATTTGAAGTTCAGGAGCATTTGATCGGCCCAGCACCCTACAGTCTGCCACAGCTCCCACCCCTTGGTGCTGCGTCCCACAGCTTCTCACATTCGCCTGCCTGGGGCCAGCAGGCATTCATGTGGGCAGCCTCGGGCTTAGTGGTTTCAGTCCATTGCTACCTCAAGAGGAGTCGACTGTTATTATGGTTCCCTAAATAGGCTGATGCAATCTTAGACTCGTTCAATAGAAGGATAAGTTGGGAACACCAAAGACGGTGTTTTGACCAGATTTTGCCCTGCTCCGTCTTTTTGGCTTTTTAGAGGAACATTTGTAAATGTCCAAGGAATGACCGTATGGATGTGACTGCAAGCCATACCCCCAGGTAGGACGGTTGAAAAGACGACGTATCTGGGGCGCCTGAGTGGCTCAGTCGGTGAAGCATCTGCCTTCGGCTTGGTCATGATCCCAGGGTTGTGGGATCGACTCCCACATCGGGCTCCTTGCTCAGCAGGGAGCCTGCTTCTCCCTATCCCTCTGCCTGCTGTTTCCCCTGCTTGTGCTCGCTCACTCTCTCTCTCTCTGTCAAATAAATAAATAAAATCTTCAAAAAAAAAAAAAAAAAAGAATACTCATGCCTTAAAAAAATAAAAAGAAAAGAGATGTATCAGGAGCTCTTCCATTGGTGCCTTTCTCTCTAGCTTCCAGTAACCCCCTACTCCATTAAACCCCTGCACTCTCACACTTGGACCACGGCCACAGCCTGACTGCCCAGGCTCGCGTGTCCTGCTCTCTCCTCACCCACCCCAGACTCCATTCATTTCAGCATCGTACCTCCCAGCTCTTTCCTGAATCTACACCCTCCTACTTCCGTCTGCTCCTGTGCACCATCGTCTCCGGTCTGGACCAACTGCCTGCCCAGTGGCTTCTTGACAGCCATACTCTGTCCTCTCCAATGTGTGTCCCAAGCTGCACACCACAATCTCTTTAAAACCTAAGCTCAGAGTCGCCTGGGTGGCTCAGATGGTTAAGCAGCTGCCTTTGGCTCAGGTTATGATCTCCAGGTCCTGGGATTGAGCCCTGCATTGGCCTCCCAGCTCAGCGGGGAGTCGGCTTCTCCCTCTCCCTCTGCCTCTCCCCTTGCTTGTACTCTCTCTCTCTCAAATGAATAAATAACATCTTCTAAAAAAAAAAAAAAAAACACAAGCATAACGTTGCCTTCCCTTGTCACCTATGCTCCCACGACGCTGGTCTCCTCTCTGCCCTCAAAGACATCCTGGTCCCCACCCATCTGAGAACCTTTGCTCTTGGAGTTTTCCACCTTTGGAATACCTTTCCTCCCAGAATTTACCCTAGTTTACCTCCTTCTCAATGTGAAATGTCTCACCTCCATGTCACCTCTTTGAGACGTCTTCTTGATCACCGTGGCAGAGACTCCCACTTCCCGTGGCTTTCTCCCGTCTTTTCCTAGATTTTTCACAGCATTCTTTTTCAGGGCTGGCAACCCTTTAGCTATTTGTTAACATGTTTGGTGTCTCTTTCCTCCACCAGGATGTAATTCCTGGGCAGACATTCTAGTTGTTTTGTTCAAGGCTGAATCCCCATTGCACAGAACACGTATGTATTGACTAGCTCCTTAAAAGCCCTGATCAAAGTCATAGAGACATAAAAGCAGACTGGTGATTTCCAGAGGCTGGGGACAGGGTGGGGGAGGGCGGGGAGGCAGGAACGGGGAGTTATTGTTCGACGGGTTTGGAGTTTCTGTGTCTCAAGATGAAAAAGTTCCGAGACAGACGCCCTCGAACTGTTGCTCAGCAGTGTGAATATACATAGTGTCACCGGGCTGTACACTTAAAACCAGTTAAGATGGTGAATTTTAGATGATGTATATTTTCCCACAATTAAATTTTTGTTTAAATGTTTTTTAAAAAAACCTTAACATCTCTCCATTGCTCTGCAGATCAAGACCAAAATTTTTACTTTGTTCTGTAGAATCCAGCAGGGTTGACCCTGCCTATCTTTGTTGCAGTCATTATACCTTATATATTTTCAAAGACATCAGACTTGCTGCTCAGGGCTTTGGTGTCTGTTGATTCATCTACCTGGGACGGTCAGATCTTCACACGACTCGGTTCCCTTGTTCAGTTCTGAGGCTCAATGACTCATCGGCAGGCCTGCCTTCCCCGATTCCTCATCTGAAGCGGAGACTCCCGCACCTACCACCCTTTTCTGTCGTCCTCATAGCACTTACCACTAACTGAAGTTCGTTCAGTTGGTGTCTCATTTGTCGCCAGGCTCACCCATGTCACTGGAAGTTATATTAGTTCAGAGATTCTGGGCGTGTTGTTTCCCAGCATCCCAGGCACCTGGGACAGCACCGGCAGCCGAAGGCATTCAAGTAATTGTCAGATAGCGGAATGAATAAAGCATTCTTGGGAGGCAGCGGTTACTATTCCTATTTTACACAGGAGAAGACAGAGGTGCAGGGAGGTTTTGTCACCTGCCCAAGGACCCACATCCTGTAAGGGAAAGAGCTAGAATTTAAAAACAGAGTTGGCTCAAATGGGTTATCTGTCTGTGCCCTAACTCTCCTTCTCTATTCCACTCACTAGTTCCGTCATCTGCTCCAGGATGCCTTGGAGAAACGAGGCCATTTGTCACAGAAGCCCAAGCAGCAAATGGTTCTACCTATTATGCACACGTGCACACACACACCTGCATACTCACGGATATGTACAAACACCAGACACGTACGTACCCAAATAAAAATCAGCTCTTTTCCTAATACAGAATTAATCTCATTCAACCAGATGTTTGACAAAATACAACAGAATTAAGACAACTATTCCAGTGATCAGTTGAAAATCAATGGCTCGTGTTTAAAGAAAATGCTCATTCATTTATTCGTTCATTCAAGCACCTGTGATTTATTGCACTTTGGGAATGCCAACAGCTGAGGAAAAACAGAAGAGACAAAACCGCAAGCCCTTTTGACTAAAGCACACCAGGTATGCTGCATTTCACTGCTTCTCAAAGAACCACCTGCACCCACTCTCCAATGGCGTGGGTATTGGTAACCCTAGTTTGCAGATGAGAAAACAAGCATGGATAAGGTAAGCAAACTGACAGTGGGGCTAGAACAAGAGCCGTCTTAATCCCTCAATGCGATACTTCATTCTTGACCACTTTTAAGCTCTTGCTCACAGTGCTGGAACATATAAGACCCTCACTACTCCAAATGTGGTCTGCAGACGAGCATCATCAGCATCACCTGGGAGTTTATTAGAAATGCAAATTCTTGGATCCCACGCCAGACCTCCTATATCAAAATCCGCATTTTAATAAAATCCTCAGGTAGTCATGAGCACCGGAAAGTTTGAGAAGTATGCTTCAGATTACTGATGGGTACAAACACAAAAAGCAGGGTAATCCTTGTATCTCTCTCCCACACTTTTCTAGAATTTTCTTAGTATTCCGGTACTTCCATCTGAAAAACTCAAAACGCCATTGAGCGTGATGGGAATAAATCCTAGTGTCTGCTGCCACCTTGTGGTGAGAAAAATTTGCAGGCCGAATTTGCTCTTCGGGAAATGGGGAAGTGTTTGAAGGGAAGGAGGGACCAGGCACTCAACTTTTCAGCGGTGAGAGACCACTATAAAATTCTGTGATATAATAAAATAGCCTTGGGGTGGACTATGAGATAACCAAATAAGAACTGGCTTTTATGGGGCGCCTGGGTGGTGCAGCGGTTAAGCGTCTGCCTTCAGCTCAGGGCGTGATCCCTGCGTTCTGGAATCGAGTCCCACATCAGGCTCCTCCACTATGAGCCTGCTTCTTCCTCTCCCACTCCCCCTGCTTGTGTTCCCTCTCTCGCTGGCTGTCTCTATCTCTGTCAAATAAATAAATAAAATCTTTTAAAAAAAAAGAACTTGCTTTTTTAATGTGTGTCCCTCCCCCCCAGGCTGAGAGAATATTCATCAGCTTTAGTTGAGAGATCTAACAAAAGCTGGAATCATTGGCATTCCTACCCAATTTTTCCACTTTGGGATTCAAACACGCACCTCTGAATGTCATAATCAATTGGTGTGTGATGATTTTATTACCAACTCAAATAACAGTGGTTAGAAAATCAGGTCACCTTTTCTGCCTCTCCTTGCCCAGGAATCTAGAACACGTGTCCCACAAAGTGAACTGGAATTTCCCACCACTCTGTCAAATGCATCATTCCCAACCTCTGTGAAGTCGGTAAACAGGGCCAGTCCCACAAATGATGTCTCTCACACCTAGAAGGGAATAAGAAAGCGATTCCAAAAATTTCCTACATACTTTCCCCCAAAGAGCCCAGAAGTTAAAAGTGCCTCTGGCGCCCGATGATTTTGTTTTGTAGTTTGGGAGCTCGAGAACTGAAGAATCCAAAACAGCTACTACAGGTGGACCTCACGGCAATGGAGCACCCTCAGCTGTATCTTCCAGAGTCCTTTAAGGGTGCCTGTGGGAGAGCTGGCCAGTACCGAAGACTCCAGCAACCCAGAAAGAAAACTGGCCCGTTCAAAAGGAAGGGGATTGAAAGGTAGGCCAGTGGGGGTGATTTTCTTTTCTGTTGAGTAAGATTCTTTGGATTTTGCATTAAACAATATTCATTGTGATGATTAGAAAAGGTGGCATCTCTTTTTCAGCATTGCCTTTAGAAATGAACACTCTGAATGGATCGGGTGGGGGGGGAGGCACCGCGTTTCTACATTGGTCAGGAAGCCTAGTGCCACCATGGAAGCCTCATTTTATGAGTGTAATCATAATGGGGAAAACCTCTCCTTTCTATCTAAATTTGGATTTTAATGTGGCATATGATGAGAAAATAAGCACAGTCTTGAAATTTTAGACATCACATGTCCAATGCAAGTACTACGATTTTGAAAATTCAATAGCATATTCTTCGAGATGAGTCCATGATCAATGCTTTCTGTTCGCTTGCCCAGCAATAATTGTATTTCACGCTCTGCACATTCTTTAATATTATGTTAAAACTGTCTTGTACCTGGTATTTCCTGTCAATGGAAAAACCGTAAAGACAGGCAATGAAATACTCCAAACATAATACATTTTAATTTGGAAAATCAACAAGATGATTTATTTTCCAATTTCCTTTGGCTTCTTTCTTACCAGGTTCATGAGCAATAGCTCAGACATGTAGAAATGAGCTGTTTTGATGAGCCTGAATCCTCCGACACCAAACTCTTGAACTTCCATGGACAAAATGAAATATTGCAGAGATTTCCACTTTCAATAAGAAAAAGAGTTTAAAGGAGGAAGCAATCCTACAAAATACATTCATAACCAATCAAGATATTTGAAAACTTAAGGGAAGGGTTCTTTTCAAAACAGAAATTGCAACAGTTCTATTCCAAGGCCCTGAAGCAAAATCACCTTTGTTAGTTACATTGTAAATAGGTCAGGAATGAGGGTGGAAGGGATGCAGTGGGAGACACATTCATGAAATTCAGACTACTTAGAGCTGGATTTTTAACCTGAGGGATTAGGTGCATGACCTTTGGCTTTCTTGAGTCTCCTGAAGTTCTATCTTCATTGTTTTGGGGGTGTGTTTATGTGTGTGTGTGTGTGTGTGTGTGTGTGTGTTTATGGTAGTAGAAATTGGTGGCTTTATTAAATGATTCTCACAGGGCTCTAGGGAAGATTAATCCTCGTGCATAAATGGTCTTTGGGCAAATTAGAAAACGGCACTCCATCCTCGAGACACTTTACTGCCACCTGCTAGAGAGTTCTAGTTAACTTAGACACTACGATGGCTAAAAGGGAATAGCACCCCCAGCGTTTGTGTATCTGTGTGTAACGGGCAGACAGCCTATGTCCAGTCCCAAAAGGGAGGGCTGCCTAGCCGACATTGTCTCCCGCCTCCTTTTGACCTCCTGCTTGAGCCCTCTCCTTGCTTTTTACTTTTTTCCTTCACTCACCTGATCCACATATTAATAAAAGCTGTTATTTATTAGGTTCCAAGCACATGAATTATTTCTTTTTATGCTCACATTTCTGAAAATAGTATACCCCTTTTCAAATGAGAAAATCTAAGCTGATAGAGGTTAGATAACACGCTAAGATCACCCAGCTAGGAAGTGTGGTGTTGGGTTGAACAAGACCGTTTAATTCCAGCGCCTGGGCTCTTCTGAACTACTTCCGGTGTATAATTACAGAGAAGCTGAATGATTTAGCTCCAGTTTAGAACCGTATTTTCTTCGAGGATGGTCTATGCGCTACTGGTAGTACTTGAGATATTTTAGGGAGTATATGAAGAATATTTTTTAATAGTTATGAACTTATTTTAATCCATATTAGAAATATGTTACATTTATTGCGAACATAACACAACATAATATAAAACCCAGGATTTCATGCAGAGAAATGAAGATCTATGTTCCCACAAAAACCCATACACGAGCGTTAATGCCTGTATTCATATCAGCCCCAAACTGGAAACAATCCAAATGTCTTTCAGTGAGTGAATGATGAGACAGTGTGGTAATCCATATCATGGATTATTATTCAGCAACAAAAAGGAACAATTGATACACACAACAATCTGGATAAATTTCCAGAGATTCATGCCGAGTGAGGAGAAAAGTAAATCCCAAAAAGTTATATACCGTCTGATTCCATTTATATAACATTTTGGAAAGGACAACATGATACAAATGGTGGACAACGTAAGAGGTGGTGGGGGTGAGTGGGTGCAGCCGTAACACATGAAGGAGCCTGGTGGTGATGAAAATGTTCTGTATCGTGAAAATATCAATGTTGTGATGATGACACTTTTGCAAGAGGTTACCATCAGAGGAAACTGGGCGAATCTCCCCATATTATTTCTTACAACTGCCTGTGAAACTACAATTACCTCAAAAAAAAGGTTTAACTTTTTTAAATCCCTGGGATTTTTTGGATATTATTGCTTTGGATGATACTAAAAACAATAGCTAATTGAGGAAGAATGTTAGCTAAATAAGGGTATCATGGTATAGATGATGTTTATTCTAGAACAGTGAGTGACACAAACATTGGGATCAGATCACCTGCACTGTTATTCAATCTTTTGAAGCTTTAATCTCTTCATTTGTAAAACGGAGATGACAGGACGAGGGTAAATTACATAAAACACATGTAAGAACTTAGAATAGTGTTTAGTGCATAGAACGCTATTAAAAAACATAATCTGTATTCTGTTGTTTGTTTGGAGAGTGTGAATGGGGGGAGGGGCAGAAAGAGAGGGAGAGAGAGAATCTCAAGCAGACTCCCTGCTGAGCACGGAGCCCGACACTGGGCTCCCACCACCCTGAGATCATGACCTGAGCTGAAATCCAGAGTCCGACGCTCAACCGACTGAGCCACCCAGATCCCACCATTATCTGTTTGTATTACTAAAATAGGCCAAAATGATGAAATGAGTGTATGGCTGTTTAGAATCTTAGAAATAAGAGTTAAGAGTTATCCTATCTAAATGAGTGTTTTACGTATATGCATCATTTATGGGGCCGCAGAGGCTAAAAGACCTTATTAACTGCCCTACCATTGCTCCTCTTTCATCACTGTAGACTGGGAACCACCAAATCCAGCAAAATCTGCATCCAGCCATCATTGAAAGGAGGTTACCAATTTGCCAAGGTGTTCTAACAGTCAGACACCTGGATTAAAATCTGCATTCTATGCTTGGGCAATTAATTTAACCTCTCTATGTTTCAGTGTAGTCACTGGTGAAATGAAGATAATAATGTAACTTACCTCTTATGGAGCTATGAGGATAAACTGAGGTAGTGGTGGGAATGCACGTAACTACAGTTGGAGGACAAAACATGGAGGCGTTACTGTGGCTTTGTTTTTCTGTGATTTGGTTCTTGGCGTTCAGTTTTATTTTTTGGAATTGGATCGTTTGTTTGCAATTCAAGTTTGGATTTTGACCATTTTAATTGTTTGTTTTGGACTTTTCAATTTCCTTAACACAAATTCTTTTCTATTTTGTTTAGGTGGCATAGAGCCGTGTCCACCAACTTAGTAAAACAAAACGTGTTAGTCCCCAAAGAGGAATCATCCGCTGATAGCGACATGGAATTTCATGAAAGACAGCAAAATCAAAAAAAACATTTGATGAAGAAAGTGAAGACTGTTTTGGGAAGGATGCTGTCCTACAAATGGAGAAGCAAGTCGGCAAGTGTCAGCCGAGGGGCCTCCACTAACCATAAGGACACCTTCCTTTCCAACACACAGAGCCTTCTTCCTAGAATTGTCAAAGAGCTTCCAGCCCCCAGGTTATTTACCAAACCAAGAATGCGAAAGCTGTCGCAGAATGGTAATCAAAGGCAATTTACACGGTTAAGTGGTTAAGTGTCAAGGGAAGTTAGGATGGCTTTCCTTGCTACCCCAATGTGTGGCATCTCCTGGGAGCTTGTCTGAAATGCAGAATCTCAGGCCCCGCCTGGGTCTACTGAGTTCGAGTCTGCATTATAGAAAAAGCCCCAAGTGACTTGCCTGTACATACATTTTTAAAAGTTCTGAATTACCTTGTCTTTGAGGTCCCTCCCAGTGCAATTGGTGGTCTAACTGTCCTAAAGTCACTTTTTATTTAAACATGCATACACAGGCATATATACACATATATGGATATATGCATATACATTAACAAATTGAACGAAAGTGGGATTTTTCTTTTATTTTGTTTCTGGAATAAAGTAGTTATACAGCCTTTTAAATAGCTACTTCCAACACCGGAGGGTGTGGGGAGAATTCTATGAATAAAATTAATGATTGGTAAGTCATAACAGACATTTTATTTTATTGTATCTCCTTCCTACATACCTTGTGGAAGAATCAGCATTTGAACTGTTAACTTGAAGTTGTTTTTCTTGCATTGTAGTAATGTTGTTGCGGGGCAGGGGTGGGGGGGAGGGGTCCTATGAGTTATGACTAACAATACTACTAATATTCACATTCTTCTCTTTAGCTTTCCTAAGTTAATAGACTTGATTTTTTAGAGCAGTTTTAGGTTTACTAGAAAAATTGAATGGAAGATTAAAGAGATTAACTTCCCATATACCCTCTCTCCCTACCCCACCTACCCCCATTGTTAACATCTTGCCCTAATAGGACAAACCCATCATGTTCTGTCATGTATCCACCATTGCAGTGTCATACAGGACAACTTCACTGCCCTAAATATCCTGTGTAGCTTCTTAATGTCCTTTACAGAAGAGCACCAGGAAACCTATATGGCCCTTCCAGTACATGTAGGGAATCCACACACGACCCCACATTTCACACAGTGATACGGCTGCATACCTGGTGAGTACTTTTTCCAGAAAACAAACAAACCCCCCAAAACTGACGGCTTCCAGCTGACTGGTGGCCCTTTCAACCTCTTTCTCTCTTCTGGAAAAAGCAGTCACTAATGCTAGCATCCAAGCATCTAGCAATTACCTGGCATAGAGTCACCTGTCCATTTTTGTTGAAAATAACAAAGATGGCGTGTTTCTATACTGCTGGGACTGGAGTTGAAGAGTCTAGCAGGAAACAGAGGATTAATTCCTCCTCATCTGTGTGCAGTGGCTTATTTTCATCTTAGTTGGAATATATCTATACCAAGATTTCTTCAGAAAATCTGTCTTTCAGGACACAGCTCTCACATTGTGACACTCTCACCTGTGGCCCAAAGATAGTGGCTTTCCCCCCTTGACTCTTGTAACATTTTTAACAGATATTTGCTAAATACTTATTATGTGTTTGCCATGCTATTAGGGAGAGAGTAGCAGATAGAGCAGACATGGTGCCTGCCCTCATAAAGTCCTGGCATAGAGGGACATTCCAACATTAGACAGATAATTACATCTGACACAAAATAGCAGCACAGGGCACTATGGAAACCCATCATGGGTGCTCTAAGTTTAGGGGAGGGGGCTCCAGAGAGGCCTCCCCAAGGAAGGGACAACTCAGTTGAGATTTGAAGGATAACTAGAGTCAGACAAGGAAAGAGTAGGAAAAGTTTTCCAGGAGGAAGAGAGAGCATATTCACATCCCAATATAAAGAGAACATAGGGTATCATAAGGACATGAAAAGAATTCAGCCAGGGAGAAGCTGGTGAATAAGGTGGTCAGGATGGTGTAAGTCACATTAACAATGTTTAACTTTCTCCTAAGGATTTTTAATGTTTTGATAAGAAAGCATCAAATACTTTCAAGCTGGGGATTTATAGAATTTGATTTGCATTTTTGAAAGATAGCTGAGGCTGCAGAGCAGAGACTGGATGGGAGGAGGGCCATAGCTGATGCAGGCAGGACAATAAAAGCCTCCTACATTGATTCAGGGGAGGAAGGATAGTAGCTTAGTTACTTGCAGCACTGGGGAGGCAGAAACATTCATAGGTGGATGTTGTAAGATTTGGGGAAGAGCTGGATAGTAGAGGGCAGGGAGAGGGAAGCATCCTGGGTTGAGCACCTGCTCTGAGGGCAGAGCTCTGCTCACTCGTTAGGAGCCACCACTTCTGGCAAAGTCCTTATCAATGGACCCCAAGCAAGACAAGATGGTTGTAGGTGTGAGCACAGCGGGAAGGCACTGAAACACAGAGTGAATAGCAAACACCTTTTCCCCAATGCTCCTGTCAATCTTTTTGACAACATGAAATAAAAGCTTCATTTCCTGCCCTCTTTTTTTAATGAAAAAAATAACCTCAAATTTAGTGCCTTCCGCAGGCAATAACATGGTTTTGTTTTTACCATATTAATTTGAATGCCTATTATGACACTGGTTTTTGATTTATGCTAGTGTCTTAAAGTTGCCTTTATAAAAGCATTTATTGTGTTAAGAATTGAATTGCTATAAAGAAAAATATTAAGGAGGCCGGGGTTCACATGGCTCCTGGAAAATGAGAAAAACGATGAATATGGTAAGGTATGGCAGAGCCTTGAGCCACATCGCTGGACAGTGAGTCACTTTAAACATTCCTTCAATCAATAACAAGTACTCAAGGGATCATCTTACACAAGCAACGGTTACTTTTTCTAATTCCACAATAGTTACAGGAAAAAGTAACAAAGGGCAAAACTGAAGTCTCAAAGAGACATAATCACCTTGCCAGAAAGGGTTGGTGACCACTGAGGTCATGACCACAAGAAAAGGCAAGTGTGTGCAGGAAAAAGTATAAGATGAGAAAAAGCAAACCCATGTTTTATCTTTAACCCCAAGGAAAAAAGCTACTGAGGCAGCATGGAATTGGTCTTTTCTGAATACTGTCTAATAAGAAAGTTTATCACTGTGGGGGCACCTGGGTGGCTCAATCCATTAAGCATCTGCCTTTGGCTCAGGTCATGATCCCAGAGTCCTGGGATCCAGCCCTGAGTTGTGCTCCCTGCTCAGCGGGGAGCCTGCTTCTCCCTCTCCCTTTGTCCCTCTCCCCACCCCCGTGCGCTCTCTCAATCTCCCTCAAATAAATAAATAAAATCTTTAAAAAAAAAGAAAAAGTTTATCGTTGAGATCCTTACAGGTTCTTTCCCCCTCCCTTCTCTCTAAGCGACTCTACAACTTGATGTTGTAGAAGCAGAGACAGAGGAGATAACCCGAGGGAACACACTGCTCCGGGCCAGGAGGACCACCAAGCGATTATCTGTGACGTCCCTTCCTTCAGGACTGCAGAAGGTACAACGCTAGAGCAAATGCGCCTGGAAAGGCTTGCAGACGAGTTGATGTTCAGGGGAATGGTAAAGGCCAAGTTCTCATAATAAAACCCTCATCTCTGCTGCTTGTATCCTCATATCTAAGAATCGAGGACACAGCAAGCAGGCTTTCCAGGTCTGATTCTTCTACATCTGAGCGCAAGTGGTTCAGCTTCCACTATCACCGGGGCAACACTGGAGTTCTGCTTTATGCTGACTTTTCAACTATTCAGCATCAGGTCAATCGCAGGTGCTGCATGGAGAGAAATTCACTAGGCCAGCACTTCCCAGTAGAACTTTGTGTGAGGGGCAAGTGTACAGTATCCAATATGTAGCCATTAACCACATGAGACTTCTTTTTTTTTAAAGATTTATTTATTTGGGGGAGAGAGACCATGAGTGGGAGGGGCAGAGGGAGAGGGAGAGAAACTCTCCAGCAGAATCTGTGCTGTGTACAAAGCCCCATGCAGGACTCGACCGCATGACCCTGAGATCATGACCTGAGCCGAAATCAAGAGTCAGATGCTTAACTATCTGCAGCACCCAGGCGCCCCAACATGTGACTTTTGAACCTGAAATGTGACCAGTGCAGTTAAAAAGCTGAATTTTTAATATTATTTCATTGTGATTGAAATTAAAAGATAGTCACATATAAAGACAGTGTGGCAGTAGACAATCCAAAAGTGTCCAAGCCAAAATCTGTCCTGATCTGTGCATATGTAAACTTCAGCCTAAATTGCCCAGACTATTTTTTTAAATTGCCTAAACTATTATTATTTTTAAATACAACAAACATTTACTTAGAGCTGACTTTGTTCCAATTTTAAGTGCTTTGGAAATATCAACTCAGATAATAATTACAATGGTCCTATAAGGTAGGTAGCAATAGGGGCACCTGGCTGGCTCAGTTGGAAGAGCTTGGGACTCCTGATCTTGGGTTTATGAATTTGAGCCCCCACGTTGGGGGTAGAGATTATTTAAAAATAAAAATCTTAAAAAAAGAAAAAAAGAAAAAGAAAGGTAGGTAGCAATACTATCCTTATTTTAGGGGTGGTACTGAGAGGTTAATTTGCTTAGATAAGTGTCAGAGACGGGTTTCAAACCCAGGAAGATCTAGCTCGAGAGTCCTTATTCTTAATTACTAAACTAAATACTAATTATACTGTCCAAATGGTAGCCACTAGGCATATGTGACTATTTAATTAAACTTAAATAAAAATTCACTTCCTCAGTTGCACTAACTACATTTCAGGTTGCTCAATCATGACATGTGGCTTGCGGCTGTCGTATTAGCAAATAAGGAAAATGTCCATTTTTGCAGAAAGTGCTATTGAACAGAGCTGCTCTAGAGTATCATCGTCAGAAGGCACCGATACTAGTTCTGAATTTTGCCTTTTGTGTGCCAGGTTCACAATTGCTGTGTTCCTATTATGTACTGGGTAATTTCTAGGTTTGGGGGCTCTAAAGGTGATCCAATAGACAGAGTCCTGTTCCGTGAAATTTATGATCTAATAAGGGGGGTAGGTATTAAACCACAGCTCTGCAGAGCACTGAGGTAAGGATAACCTTTTGAATAAATGGCACTGGGACAAGTAGGTGTTCATATGGGAAAAAAGAAATCTGATCCCTATCTCACACCATATGCAAAAATTAATTCCTGTTCGGTTATAGATCTGTGTGGAAAAGGTAAAGCCTTAAAGCTTGTGGAGAATGATAGAGATGATTTCAGTATAGAGAAATTCTTCTTAGGATATAAATATCACTGGCCATAAAAGAAAAAAATGGATACATCTGGTTATAGTAGGATTGCTGTTCAGCAAAACACTTTAAAGGTTGTCAACTGGCTTCAAAGGGTTTTGTTTAGCTCTGAGAATGATCTCAACATATTTGCATTAATTGGTCACATTTAAAAATGAGAATACTTTTTAATATTCTGGACTTTAAGCCTTCTTTTGAAAAATAGGATTTGGAAACACTAGGCCCACAATTCCTCATGATAACAGCGGAGACGTGCAGAGGCTGGCCCCTTGGCAGGAGGCACATTCTCTCCAGTTTACCACCAGCCACAACTGGTCCTGTTTTACACAACCTTCCTGGACCGTCCAGGCATTTGACTCTAGAATAGTGGTATTCAACAAACACAGAAATAACTTAGTAATTACCACATGTGGTAAGTGTTCAGTAGGAAAAAGTACTGGGTTTTATGGGAAAGAAAAAAGAGGAGTCCAACTATATATACATAGATGGATTGGGGAGGGTCCTGCAAGTGACGGGTGACCCTGGGCAAGTTGGCAGAGCAGAGTGGTGGGGTCAGCAGACTCGTTTGTAAACTCAGACACTGGATAGGTCCCAGATGTGGTCCCACATCCCACTTTGTGTCAGTTTCACAATAGTCTCAATGTGAGTTACTAAGCACAAGGGGAAGGAAGAGTGAACCCAGTAAGACTAAAAAGGGCCTATTAGCCAGGAGCCATGACCTAGGAATGATTTCCAATAGCAACACTATTAAGACAGGTACTTAGAAGCAGCAAGCCAGGGACGATAGGAAAAGTATCAGGCATGGGGCGAGAAGAACCGAAAGCCTTCTTTTTATGTTTGGAGACATGTCTGCCGTGAAAATAAGGAAACCGCAGCAAAGAGACCAAATTAACAACTAGATCCAGTGATAATGAGCTTTCTGGGGCACTGGTCCTCAGTAACCCCACACTCTCACTGTGCTCAGCGGCTGCCGAGGCAATTTCTTCTTTTTCCCCTTGTGAGTGACCTGCTTTTTTCCTGACACTGTATATTCTTTCAGAACCAGACAATCTCATTTCTCTGCACCCTATAGATCTCTTCAAAGAGAGCTCTGGGCACAAAGGAGATACATGGGGCGTGGAGAATAATATGAATACGCTCTCCACCCAACGTTGTTATGTGGCAAATGTTCAGTTTATAAGAGAATGTCCCAAGGGTGAGAATTCTTATTTAAGCACTGTCATAGAAATAATGTTGGTACTTCTTAATCTGATGTTTTTTTGCATTTTTATGATAGGTTCCGTATTCATCAAAAAAGAGATCACACTTTCCAGCACTTAAAAAAAAGAAACATAGCATGGAAAACATCCTCCGAAAATCAGATTTGACAGTAGGAAAACTTCAAATGCAGGTAGTGGACAAAGGCTTTTACTTTGTGTTTCAGAAGCATCACGGAGGGCCAAGTTAACCGAATACACAGCCCTGCTAGACAGCATGGTTGCGGGATGAAATTAATGATTAGCACGAAGAAATAATGTTAGTAGGGGGCATCCTGAGAGTGGCTAAAGGATTGCTAAGGGCACCTAGGATGATGCTGTGTGCCTAATAAATATTAAGTGAATTCAATTAAAACGAAGGCATGCACAAAAGCTTCTTTTGAGAAGAAATGAGATCATCTTTACCACTGGGTGGTAAATGCATGTTTTCAAGCTCTGTTTGCTACGACTTGAATTAGAATAATACTTGGGGATTTGCAAAACGTCCACCAATTCCTGAAGTTGTCTCTCAGGAAAAACCACTATCCCTTTGGTTTTGACAAGGCTTTCCAACATATGGCTACGTTTCTTTGCATCTGTCTGCCATAGGTGGATGACCTCATAGAAACAGTGACAGATAAATCCATGAAGTTACTGGCCCAAAGGCATGCTGAGCTTCAACAGTGTGAATTTCTAGGAGACGAAATTCTTCAGTCTTCGAAGCAGTTCCAGAGGATATCCAAGAGAACCATGAGGAAGTATAAATTGAAAAATGTATGCTTCCCATGTACCTGCTGCTGTTTCTGATTTTGTTCCTGACTGCATAACAGCTATCTCTACAGGAATTCTTACCTTTTGGTACACAATCCTGAATAAATCTCTCTAGTGAATTAATCAGTTGGGGAGATGGACATTTCTTAGAATATTCTGCCCAACAGTCCTTAAAAAAAATCCTTTTTGAAAATTTGATTTTTAATTCTGAGTCAATGTTAGCAAAATTTTTGCTTGTAATTCTTTCTAACATCAGAAAACAGAAACATTTACCAAAGCACAGCAATTCTGCAAAGAAATTTCTCCCAGGATTTGCCAGATGAAATTAGAGGAAGCATTTAAAGGTATTATGACACTTTTAATATGACTACTACTGAGTTAAATTTAACCTTTCATATTTAAAGATAAGAATTCTTATTAAAATTACAAAAACGAAACATTATTTAAGGTATGATTCATGCAAAGTGTCATGTTTCCGAACTAAAATGAATGGATAAGGATGGAACCTAACACGTATTGAACATTAAATTCACTACTTACGAATATTACAAGTGATTCAGCCTTAGCTTAATTTTTAAGATCATGAAATCCCTTTTTTGCAAGACCAGCCATCTTTTTTTTTTTTTTTTTAAAGATTTTTAATTTATTTATTTGACAGAGATAGACAGCCAGCGAGAGAGGGAACACAAGCAGGGGGAGTGGGAGAGGAAGAAGCAGGCTCATAGCGGAGGAGCCTGATGTGGGGCTTGATCCCAGAACACCGGGATCACGCCCTGAGCTGAAGGCAGACGCTTAACGAGCCACCCAGGCGCCCCAAGACCAGCCATCTTAACAGAGTATTTTTCTGAGACAACTTTTTCTTTGTCAATGTGTTTTTTTCTACTGAAAATAACTCCTAAATAATGAAACAGTAGAAGAAAACATATCAACAAAATGTTTAACAACCACATTGCTTACGCATTACAGAGAGAGATCTAGAAGGCAATGCATGTTGATTCACTTTGTATCTTGTAATTACCTCTTATACCACTGATGGTTAGGATCAGGCAGCCTCTCCCCACGTGAGCACATACTACGAACACTTTGTACACAATTTCACAAGTTCACAGCCCTCATGAAGCCTATTTATGCACTCCACTTTCAAATACGGTAACAATTTTCAGACTGACTCATTTTTTTCACGTACATCCTAGAAACGCCACTTTCTCACAGTCTGCAACTTATTTTATAAGCGAACCAGTCTTACCAGTTAAAAACTACCTAGAATACTAATGAGCACAAACACATCTGGCTTGAAAACATTTTATTAAACATTTTTGGATGTGGCTTCCTACCTTTTAAGTTTAAGAATAAAAAAGACATTTCAATACAAACAAATCTATACTGAAGTTTTTTTCCTTTGTGTAAAGAAATACGAATGAACTGTGTGTTAATATTTAAAAGCAAAGTAGTTTACTGCCAAAACTTTAAATATCTCAAGAGCACAACAAATTCTAAACGCACTAGGAGCATGTTGTTACTTCCACATTCTTGGGAAGGGTAAACCAGTAGCTTGTCTATGGCTTAGGCTCTGTTTCCATGGTGCTTTCTTGAGTTTCTTCTACCTCTGAGAGCTTTTCATCATCTGCAATTGAGAAAGAACCATAAAACTTTAGTCAAATTTGCTTAAATTATATGTTTAGTGAATACATGACAACATTTTTATCCTTTATTAGTCATATGTCTAAAACAAAGACAGCAAAATGGCAGCCTATGACTGTCACCAGCCCACACAGTGTTTGGTTTTCGAAAGTGCTGTTTTGGTTGTCGGTACTCATTAGTTAAGTCAAAATGTAAAATTTATGTCATAGAACACACTAAAAAAAAAAAAAAAAACAAACTAGGTTTTAGGTTTTTCTTAAAAATAATAAGGTCAGATAACATAGAAATTTCCAATTGGAGACAGTCAATACAAACAAAGAGCAAGTCTCCAGTTCCCCAAAGCACCTTCCATTCACTGACTATGCAAATGTGCTTATGCACTAATTACTCCACTCACTTACCATCGCCTGCGTTCTGAATTGTTACTTTATAGCAACAAACTATAATAAACCAAGAAGAATTCCAAATCTATCATCCTTGAATTTCTCTTAATGTGAACCACTGAATATGTATTTTTTTTTTTTAAAGATTTTATTTATTTATTCGACAGAGATAGCCAGCGAGAGAGGGAACACAAGCAGGGGGAGTGGGAGAGGGAGAAGCAGGCTCCCAGCAGAGGAGCCTGATGTGGGGCTCGATCCCAGAACGCCGGGATCACGCCCTGAGCCGAAGGCAGACGCTTAACCGCTGTGCCACTTAGGTGCCCCCACTGAATATGTATTTTAAATCATGTATTACCACACATTCAGGCTTTTCTGCATATATGCAGAAAGCTGAACAGCATGAATACTTCTAACATCATCCAGCTATACTCCTGTTCTGAAACTGAAGGTGTACTCTCTCAACAAGATGTAGATTTTAGAAGGCATGCCCCTGGATCACTCAAAAGTCTTTATAAGCATTCTGTGACTATTTCTACTTACTTTCTAGCGTCTGCTGAAGTTCGTGGATGGTACTAAGTAGAACGTGAAACTGTTTCCGTCTCAATTCCAGCTGTGTTAACAAGAAAAAAATTAATACACATTGATCTATACACATATACATATCACAGAGACTAATATACGTGTGCAAATACCTTATCTTCAACACTTTCTTTAATATGTGAAAGATGCTCTAGTTCCTTTCCCAGAGACTCTAGTTCCCTGAAAATAATAAAACAGTGTTATAGTTTGCTAATTGGGGGAATAGAAGTCATAACTGATACCTAACTTTTTAGTTACTAAATAGTATTTTAAAAATTAAAAGAAAAAGGGTAAGAAGTTATTACACTCCATTATGATGAAACATTGAAGCTAGGGACGATCTCTTCTTAAATTCTAAGTATGTACTTTTTTTATTAAAATCAAATTTCTAGAGACTTTTTAAAACCTAAGAAAACACAGATAGAATATCACACCCCAAGAATTGATAACTTTTTTTTTTTTTAAAGATTTTATTTATTTATTCGACAGAGATAGAGACAGCCAGCGAGAGAGGGAACACAAGTAGGGGGAGTGGGAGAAGAAGAAGCAGGCTCATAGCGGAGGAGCCTGATGTAGGGCTCGATCCCATAACGCCGGGATCACACCCTGAGCCGAAGGCAGACGCTTAACTGCTGTGCCACCCAGGCGCCCCAAGAATTGATAACTTTTAACATTTTATCATACTTATTTGACAAAAAAAGTCTTTTTTTTTTTAAAATATTTTATTTATTTATTTGACAGAGAGAGAGACAGCCAGCGAGAGAGGAAACACAAGCAGGGGGAGTGGGAGAGGAAGAAGCAGGCTCATAGCAGAAGAGCCTGATGTGGGGCTCGATCCCAGAACGCCGGGAGCACGCCCTGAGCCGAAGGCAGACGCTTAACGACTGCGCCACCCAGGCGCCCCCGACAAAAAAAGTCTTCTTTTTTTTCCCTTGGTAAAAGAAATAAAACATTGTAGATTAACTTGAAATCCTCTTAGAACCTCACTGGCTGTCCTTTATCCCAGACCTTTTTTCCTCCTCTACTCCCCACTCAGTCAATCAGTCACTATATCATTTCAATCCTTTTTCATACATATATTTGTCTCTCTAAATAATATATGGTATTAGTATATAATGGGGGGTTAGTTTTTTTTTTTAAGATTTTATTTATTTATTTATTTGACAGAGAGTGAGAGAGCACAAGCAGGCGGAGCAGCAGAGCAAGAGGGAGAAGCAGGCTCCCCGACGAGCAGGTAGCCCGACTCGGGGCTCGAGCCCAGGATCCTGGGATTATGACCTGAGCCAAGGGCAGATGCCACCCAGGTGCCCCTGAGATCTGAGTTTAAAAAGTGTATATCTAGTTTATCCTTTTAAACTGTTCACTTAGTATTCTGTTATATATATAGTGTACCACATTTTATTTATCTACTCTCCTTTGATATATATTATATGCATTTATTTTAGAACTGTAGACAGTAAGATCCAAGGAAGGAAAAAACTCAATCAAGCGGTATTAGAATATGCAATTTGAAAGATCTGACCCCTCCTTCTAAAACATATTACGTACTCCCATAAAAACGGGATGCATAGGCTAGTATGTAAACATTTGTATATAAAGATTCGCTTCTTTCAAAGTAAGCTCTAAACTTACTTTAATGTCTCATGCCGGTCTGGATGGTGCTGGATCACTTTCGCCAAAGCATCATATTCTGAAATATACAAAAATAATTACCAAATGAAGGGTTTCTTTGAACACGGATATAAAAAAAAGGCATAATATCACTGATCTCTCCTAATCACTTTCTCAGTGCATAAAGAATGAAAACACTGAAGGATGGAAAGAGTACTGCCAATGTCACTTGGTTCAACTATAACTATAATGATACATGATTTCAAAACTGTTCCAAACAAGGTCTTTTGCCCCCACTCTGTTTTTCCACTTACCTATCCCTGGGCAAGATATAAGAGGCCAGCATAGCAGAAGTGAACTTAAGCCGTTTATCGATCACTAAGGAGACCGATTCTGAAAAGGATCTTTTTCACTATTTGCCCAGCAAAGATCAGCGAGGTCAATATATCCCACCATTCATTTCAGATCTTAACAATGGCAAATTACACTTCTCATTCTCGTTCTAAAGGTAAAGATTTAAGAAATTTAGAAACAATTTAAAATTCAAAAATGACAGAATTCCTTCTTTCTGTTTGACTGAGACCTCCAAGTTTCCCTGTTATTTCCTGTTAACCTTGAGATGATGAATGGCAGCATTCATTTAAAAGCCTCAACTAATCTAGAAAAACACTGAAACCTTTTTAAACGATTTTAGAATTGATAATAATTATTAAATAAGTTGGTATATCCTGCTGTAAATCGGCCACTGAACTTGAACACGTGTATTTTCTAACAAGTTCAAAAACCAATTTTAAAAAATAAGGAATTAAATATCTTACTTGGCTCATTATAAAGTAAAATCCACTGTTTTGGAAATCAGCATATTAATCCAACAAAAGTGTTACTTTTAATAAAATTTTTTTGGATTACAAAATAATACATGATCAGTGCAGGAAAAAAAAAAAAAGGACCCTAAGCCATAAAAACCCACAGACCCAAAATAACCATTAACATTTTCTATTTCCTTCTAGTTTTTCATATATAGGTCACAATTGTGATTATGCATTATATTTTTTATCTTCCTTCCTTCCTTCCTTCCTTCCTTCCTTCCTTCCTTCCTTCCTTTCTTTCTTTTCTTTCTTTTCTTTCTTTCTTTCTTTTTTTAAAGATTTTATTTATTTGACAGAGAGAGACAGCCAGTGAGAGAGGGAACACAAGCAGGGGGAGTGGGAGAGGAAGAAGCAGGCTCCCAGCGGAGCCTGGAGCCCGATGTTGGGCTTGTCGGGCTGGTTCCATCCCAGGACCCTGGGATCACGCCCTGAGCTGAAGGCAGACGCTTAACGACTGAGCCACCCAGGTGCCCCCGTTCTTTCAATTTACATTATAGGAGGAGCAATGCCCTGGCCATTAAAATTATTTTGAAATAGTTTTTATGGACTGCAACAAGGACATACCCTAATTAAAAAACAAAAGAAGGGCGCCTGGGTGGCTCGGTAGGTTAAGCATCTGCCTTCCGCTCAGGTCATGATCCCAGGACCCTGGGATCCAGCCCGCATTGGGCTCCTTGCTCATAGGGGAGCCTGCTTCTCCCTCTCCCTCTGTTGCTCCCCCTGCTGTGCTGTGTCAAATAAATGAATAAAATCTTAAACACACACACACACACACACACACACACACACACACCCCAAGAAACAAAAACAAAAGAGATCAGGACAAAGCTAAACTTTAACCTTCCTCTTATTACCGATTTCAGCAGCTTGCAAATGTTTGCTTGCTTTGTACTTAATAAAAACTCACTGGACTTAAATTCTTTTCTTTCTTTCTGGAAAGTAACTCCATGAAACAAACAAATTACAAACAAAACCTTAGGTCTAGCGTCCTTGTGTGAGTTGCCTTTGCTGATTAACCATAACATTACTTAGGCAAAGGGGTCTGAAGACAGTAAAAAAAAAAAAAAAAAAAAAAAAAAAAAAAAAGAAGGAAAAAAAAGAATTCTTTAGAAATATTTGGTTTTAAAAAAATAAATATTTGGATAATCAATACAATCCAGCAAAAAAAAAAAAATGTTTTTCAGCATAGTCTTCCTTCTCCACTATTTTAAAGAATAATACAGTTTTAAAGAATTAGGTTTATCTCCTAATTCTTTTTAATAATTCAGATTGATTCTTGCTGAAGATTTTACCACACAACATTAAAAAATGCATTAAAATAGTACTCAGTAATAAAGTATTTGCACACTAAATCCCACAAAACCCTTACCTTGGCGATTTTTTCGTATTCGCTTTGCTTGAAGAATTTGCTTTTTGCACTCAGCAATTTTTTCATGTGCTCCAGCAATGCTACATTCTATATGAAAAGGTTTTTTTAAAGACAGTTGCAACAACATGTACAATCTTCATCCATTTTCAATTTTAAAATGTGTTTTTAAATTAAGTTCCATTGCTAATAAAATAGATGCTGGTGTTTAAAAAACAGCCATAACCCAAAGTACTGTAATCATATCAGAATACATTTTTGTAACTAACATTTACTATATTCTTTCTATTTATATTGTCATTGTTATTATTTTACCACTAACCAAAGAAAAATGAGGAGATATTGTCTCCTTTAGACCGTAAAAATTAAATTACATGGAAACATTAATTGCTTTAAATTTCTTTACCTATTTCTTTGTAAATTTTTTCATAGTTTTCCATTTCTCTGAGATTCATATCATATACCAGCAAAGTTTTGCCCATTGAAAATTCACATTGGGACAGTGTGCTCAGCATACGTTGGTACTGGCTGTATCTAATGGAAAAGAGAGAAACGGAATAAAGATTTTTGGTAAATACCAAAGTCGAACTATTATATATTACAATGCAGGCAGAACTACCAAGTTCTGAGAGAATCATTTGCTTTATTTAAAACAAGTTACAGTATCTTTCTCTTATGTTTAATTTTTCCTAATGGCATGTACTTGAATTTATAAACTGCTTTAGTTACAAGTGCAACGATGGGACTGCTGTTCTTATCAATATAAGCTTAATTTAAACAACTACTCGTTTGCATTTTGTACTTTTTAAAATGTTTTAATCAAGGGGCGAATGGGTGGCTCAGCCAATTAAGCTTCTGCCTTCAGCTCAGGTCAGGATCTCCTGGTCCTGGGATCCAGCCCCGTGTGGGCCTCTCTGCTCAGTGGGGAGTCGGCTTCTCCCTCTCACTCTCCCTATGTTCTCCCTCTCTCTTTCTCTCAAATAAATAAAATCTTGGACAAAAATGTTTTAATCAAGATGAATTTTTTATCCTCACAACTTTCTTTGCACAATTTTTTCACTCTTTACAATGATTTATGTGAAAAGCTAATTCAAATGAGGGAAATTTTTCTAAGGCAAAAAAAGTTATTAAATATATATAAAACCTTGCAATATATAAAAACTTTTTATTAGCTTATAAAAGAAAGAGAAAATAGGGGACCTGGCTGACTCAGTCGGTAGCGCAGATGACTCTTGATCTCAGAGTCCTGAGTTCAAGCCCCACATTGGGCTTAGAGCTTACTTAAAGAAAAGGGTTGCTGGAGGGGAAGCGGTGGAGATGGGGTAACTGGGTGATGGACATTGGGGAGGGTACATGTTGTAAAGAGCACTGGGAATTATACAGGACTGATGAATCACAGACCTGTACCCCTAAAACAAGTAATATATTTTATGTTAATTAATTGAATTTAAATTAAAAAAATAAAGTAATGCAATAGTGTCTCCAATATTTGATGTAAAAAAAGAAAAAAAATTTAAAAAGAGAAAATTTCATTTAGTTTGTCTAACTAAATGCTAAACGTGACCAAATTAATGAGCCAGAATTTAATCCTTATTTCTTACCACTACACCTTCTGCACATTTTAATAAACATAAAGCAGGCCTCTGAAGAAAATAAGGGCCAGAAAAACCTACACTTGATTCACCCAGAGCTGCCTCCACTAGACAATTGAAGGTGAGTGAAAATCTGAAATACTGACAGGGCTGTATACGCGGTCTAAACTCTGATCAGGACATCGGTATAGAAACAACAGTGAGATGAAATACCCCTCTTCCTGGGACCCAGAGTTGCACCATTTAATGAAACTTTTCACGAGCAGATTGATTCTCCGATCATCTCCAGCGCCGTCTCCATCAATTAGGAGACGCTTCCGTATGACTTCGTCTGGAGGGAAAAAGAACAGCGTGAATTAAAATGATGGTCTGGTTCTTGTTGACTTTCAGGGACAAATAACCAATATCACAACTTACTCATTCATCCAAAAGAAAACCACTGAGACTCGAGTATACTTCAAGCCACTAAACGGTAGACTTAAAATGGTTAAGATGGCAACCTTTATGGTATGCAGGCTTTACTACACTTTACATGTATCTTTTTATGTCAATTTAAAGACAGTTATTGAGTGACTACTGTGTGCGGGCAGTGTCCTAGGGGTCGGGGTGACTACCTGCACTCATGGAACTAGTTTTCTGCTGGGCTGCTGAGTAGAAATCGTTTTCAGGTATCACCAAGGACATAAGCCCATAGTTCTTGGAGAACTTTGATTTGGAAAAACCTGTTCACACAGAAGGAGGGCTGAAGTGTTCCCATCTCTGACTAGTGTGAGGTAGTGGTAAAAGGCACAGAAAGAAAAGATTCGAAAGATGTAGTGGGAGACGGCGAAAAGAATGAGAGATGGGTCAGAGAAACAGGAATGGATCTGTAAAAAAAAAAAAAAAAAGTGTAATTTAGTTATTACATTTGTAATGTTTCTTTCCCCATGAAGACTTTTTTTTTTTCTTTTTTAACAAGTCTGTCTCACTTTTGCTTCAAGGGAAAGAAAAAGAAAATGAAATCAAAGAGCATGGCAGATAATAATGATGCGTAATAAGTGGGGCTCCAATCTGCCTGCCTGGCAGCCCTGAGCTAGTGTTCTTGCTGGACAAAATAATGCTGGATCACGACAAGAGAAGGCAGACTGAAACCCAATAAAACATGATTTAAAAAAAATTTATTTATTTGAGAGAGAGAGAGTTCGTGCACATGGGGGAAAGGAGAGAATCCCTAAGCAGACTCTCCACTAAGCAGCGAGCCCGACCAAGGGCTGGATCCCATGATTCATAAGATCATGACCTGAGCCAAAACCAGTGTCGGAGGCTTAACCAGCCGAGCCACCCAGGTACCCCAAACATAATTTTCATCTATCAGATTAGCAAAGATCAAAATACCCAATAAAAAGTGTTGGCAAGGATACTGAGAAACTGCACTTACATATGCTGATGGAATGGAGATTGGTAGGCTCTTTCTGGGGCAAACGGGCTATCACAAACAAGATTTTAAGTGCACATATCTCTTGGACCCCAGAACTCCAATTCTAGGAATTAATCCCCTAGATACCATGTGCATCCACCAACAAAGATAAATGTAAACACATGTTCTTAGTGCTCTTTGTAGTAGAAAGACTGCGAGCCTAAACATGGACCAGTAAGAGACTGGTTAGATTATGAAAACTTCGTGTAATGTAATATGACGCAGCCGAGAGAGTGGATGTATATACCAATGGCAAGAAATCTCCTTTGGTGCAAAGTGAAATGAAAACGAAACAGGTGCAGAGATGCACACAGTTTGCTGTCATTTGTGTGGAAAAGGGGGGAGGCTGTGTATGTGCGTGTGTGCACGTGCACACATCACACGTTACGTGTGTATTCAGAGAATATCTTTGGAAAGAATGCAAGAAAATGGTAACAGTGGTTTCTTCTGGTGAGAGGGACTACAGCGGGGATGAGAAAAAATGTAATTTTCTATATCATTTCACAGAATTGTGTTTGTTTCTCACCATGTGCGTGCATTATTTTTAAAAAATATTTTAAAGTGTGATTAATGCCTAGAGAGCCTGCACGATGAATCAACATCAAAATCTTGAAACAATAGTTCCTGTGTGTAGGCAGAAGTATTTTTGAGCGCAGGTGCAGCGGAGATAAACTTTGGAAGGCAGGTGGCTGCAGTTTTAAAATCTGCTCTGTGACAACATCAGATAAACATTTTTAGAATTGGGTTTTGTTCTCAGAGTCATGGCTTTGACAGGCAGCTCAAGTTATCAATTTATCAGGTATTTTAATTTTACACTTTAAAATACAAACTAATGCTTTCAGTTTTTGACCTCCAACACTGTTATTTGAAGAGCCTGAGACAAAACAGTCCTCAAAGGGATTAAAATGCAGAAAATGAACTGATTTTATTTTTTTTATCACAAACATGCTTTAACTTTGTTAAAAACAAACATCCAGCCGGTGAGCAGTCTGTTCGACGCCGTTCAACTCCTTTCCTTTCTTTTGTTCAGTTTCTCATTTTCTTAGCTCTGCTCTTCCGACCCCCCAAAACCCCCATCTTCCTCCTAGATACCTGGTCATCCTACTTTACTGAGGACTAGAAAATTGGGGAATGAGTACCCTAAGGGGGAAACTATTATCACAGCTGGTTTTTCAAGAGATTTTTAAAGTTTGGTGGCTAGTAAAAATGTTTCAAGCACATTTTGTGATCATTCCAGCTGTAGAGTTAAGAACTGTGTACTTTTATATATGCAATAGCCCAATTATAAAAGTTTTTGAAAAATGTTTAGAACACTGTACAGGCCAAATAAACTTGGGGAAAAGGTTTATGAGGGCCAGTCCTGTGTCTTATTCATTCTGTTTCCTTCCCAACCTCTCACACTGTGTCTTTACGCTTCCGATGTGCAATAAATATTCTTAAATTGGATTTGTGGTGCCTGCTTGGGACCATCTGCCCTCTGAAGAATTTCGTCTCAATAAAATACTAACAAAGACCAGCAGACAACATCTTATTTTCAGGTCCAAAGCAGAGACTTCTCTTCTCGTACAAAAGATACGAATACTTGATCAACGGGCAGATGTGTCCATAGGGTACCAGAGTAGTTCTAAGGATGTGAGATAAAGACCTGAGCTCTTTGGCTCTAGGTAGAGAAATAACATGCATATGAACACACACGCAGAGGAGGCTGGGATTCTTAAATGAATGACAGGGACATGCACCAGAAGAGATTAGGAGGACAACTACCTTTGGCTTGGGGGAATCAGGGGAAGTGGAATTTGGGCTGCTCTTCTCATACTTAAAAATCATCAGTCAATGGGATGCCTGGATGGCTCAGTCCGTTAAATGTCGACTCTTGGTTTTCTACTCAGGTCGTGATCTCAGGGTCTGTGATCAAGCCCCGCGTCAGGCTCCACACTCAGCACAGAGTCCGCTTGTCCCTCTTTCTCTGCTCCCCACCCTGCCTGTGTTCTCTCTCTCAAATAAATAAATAAATAAAATCTTTGGGGTGCCTGCGTGGCTTAGTTGGTTAAGCATCTGCCTTCAGCTCAGGTCATAATCCCAGGGTCCCGGGATCAAGCCCTGCATCAGGATCCCTACTCAGTGGGGAGTCTGCTTCTCCGTCTCCCCCTGCTTGTGCTTTCTCTCTCTCTCACTTGCTCACTCTCAAATAAAAATAAACAAAATCTTTAAAAAAATCATCAATCACGAAAGCTAAAAGGTATTTTTAACAAAATCTACTTAATCTTCAAATAACATATACCCTTTGGCCCAACAATCCTAGATAAACTTGTACATATGCAATATGACTATGTCGATCAACAGGGGGCTAGATAAATTTTGGTACAAGAACATGATGGAATACTACGAAGCCATAAAAAAGAACCCCAAAGAATGAGGAAATGTCTATGGGCTGATACAGAGAGATCACGTAAGATAACCTGATAAAAGAACAAGGTGAGGAACAGTATGTACGGCATGTTCCTTTCACACATAAATGGGGAGAATGAGAATATAGGCTTATATTCATACAAATACCCTGGAATGATATACAAGAAACTAATAAAAGGGGTTACCAAGGGAGAGGGGCAGTGTAAGTGGGACAGAGAACAGGCTGGAAGATGGGGAAATATCTTTTTGCATTATTTGATTTTTGAACCATTTGAACACAAAATCTGTCAGCTGTTGTTTGAAAAAGCTATAATTGTGGTGATGGTATCACAGGTGTCTGCATATGTCCAGATGCATCAAATTGCACACATTAAATACTCAGTTCTTTGTATAAAATTGTCCCTCAGTAAAGCTATTTAAAAAAAAAAAAAGAGGGGTGCTTGGATGGCTCAGTCAGTAGAGCATACAACTCTTAATCTTGGGGTTGTGAGTTAGAGCTCCATGCCAGGTGTAGAGGCTATGTAAAAAAGTAAAATCTTTGGGGCACCTGGGTGGCGCAGTCAGTTGAGCATCCGAAACTTGATTTCGGCACAGGTTGTGATCTCAGGGTTGTGAGATCAAGCCCCACATGGGGCTCTATGCTCATCACGGAGTCTACTTAAGACTTTCTCTCCCGGGGGCGCCTGGGTAGCTCAGTCGTTAGGCATCTGCCTTCGGCTCAGGTCATGATCCCAGGGCACCTAGGCATTGGCCCCTGCCTTTTCCTAACCAAGTGTCTGCTCAGTCCTAACCTGCCTCAGGACCTGTGATTCTAATCTCTAATTTTCATGCCATTTTAGCTCCTACTGCATGTTTTTTGGTAGCTTCCTAATAGCTTCCCTGCCTTGGGCTTTTCCCAGCTGTAGTCCATTTTGTACACTGCCCAGAGCTTAATCCTCCAAAGTCTTGCTCCTAAACCTTTAGCAACTACCAGTTGCCTGCCAGCAAAGTCCAAGTCCACTAGCATGGCATTCACTAGTGCAGACTCCCACATTGTGACCTCTTTCTGTCCTTGGGTCCCAAGATTTGTCCAGCCTCCTTAATGTTCTCATGTGCAAATACATGTTCTAGCCTTTCACTCCCCACCTCTGCTAGAGCTCACAGCTTTCTCCTTGTCTGGGATGGGGACAGGGAAGGGACTTTGGCTTGCTTTTGAATTTTTTTCCCTTTTCAAATATTTATTTATTTAAAGTTTTTTTTTTTTTTAAGATTTATTTGGCAGGGGGTGGCAAAGGGAGCGAGTCTTTTTTTTTTTTTTTTTAAGATTTTATTAATGTATTTGACAGAGAGAGAGAGAGAGACAGCGACAGAAGGAACACAAGCAGGGGGAGTGGGAGAGGGAGAAGCAGACTCCCACTGAGCAGGGAGCCCAAACGTGGGGCTCGATCCCGGGACCCTGGGATCATGACCTGAGCCGAAGGCAGATGCCTAACGACTGAGCCACCCAGGTGTCCCCGGGAGAGAAAGTCTTAAGTAGACCCCGTGATGAGCACAGAGCCCCATGTGGGGCTTGATCTCACAACCCTGAGATCACAACCTGTGCCGAAATCAAGTTTCGGATGCTCAACTGACTGCGCCACCCAGGTGCCCCAAAGATTTTACTTTTTTACGTAGCCTCTACACCCAACATGGAGCTCTAACTCACAACCCCAAGATTAAGAGTTGTATGCTCTACTGACTGGCTGCTGATGGTTCCTAACACAGATGACATGAGTATTATTATTTTAATGGTACCTCATCAATTACTGCTAGACTGAACACACCTAAAACATGCTTTGTTTACTATATACATTGACTTCATAAATTATCATCATGCTTGAAGCTCTCTATAAGCAACTTAAATGCTAATATTATTAATTCCAGCAGACCTTGGCCCACCCTTTATAAAAACAGTAAGATGGCTTAGAAACTATTTTAATGATGTTATCAGTATCACTCCTTAGTTGTCATGATTGCTTTCTTTACTGACTATGAGGATCAATGCCATCTGGAAAAGCTTTTAAAGATTTTATTTATTTGTCAGAGAGCGAGAAAGAACACAAGCAGGGGGAGCAGCAGGCAGAGGAAGAAGCAGGCTCCACGCTAAGCAATGAACCCAATGTGGGACTCGATCCCAGGACTCTGGGATCATGACCTGAGCGGAAGGCAGATGCTTAACCAGCTGAGCCACGCAGGCATCCCTGGAAAAGCTTTTAACCGCAAATACCTAATATCTGCCCCGAGACTGGTGCTTTTCTACCTGATTTCAGGCTTGTAGGAAGTTTTCCTACTGGATTCAGTTACATGTTATGCTGTGATTATACCTACAAAATGTCAGCCATTCAAAATCACTTTAAAATCAATTATGACACATATATGCTAATAAACAAACATTTACTCATCAATTTGGGATACATTTTAGACCCCTTTTTGTCTTATATGACCTATACCTAGAAAAAAATAACATAATTACTTATGACACTAAATAAACCTCAAAACGTCCTTTCAAGGGGTTAGATTTATAATACCCCATTTTCCATAAACAGAGAGACAGGAAGAAATGACTGCTTTACAGTCACTAGACCTCTCTCCTTCTCCAAGCCCCTGCTCAGAGGATACTGCTATTTTAGCTGTTCTCATTTTATCATGGACAGGACAATCTCTCATAAACCCAGACTTTCAAAACCCATCATTGTTACTCTCTCACAGTAGCTCTTAAAATCTTGATTACAAAACAAGTTTTCAGAACATCTTGGAGCAAATATTCAAAATAGGAAAAAGGAAAACAATTTGGAAGATAATGCTGGGCCAACTTTCAAGACACTTATTTCTTTAGGGCTAGCTCAAGGCTTGACAACCAGTAGCAAGAGTGTCACTGTTAATGTGACTTCCTCCTAGGGCTAATCTACCCTCAGGTGTGCCTTTCTAAACTGCTAGACCTCACAGCACAGCAATCTCACCTCCTCTTAGGAAACAGTAATCCTGTGACCTGCCAGTGGAGATTAGCATTTGCTTTCTCTAAGCACTTTAGCAAGGAATTGTTAGCATGGAAATGCACCACTGGTTTCTTCTTGGTGTTCCTAAAAGCTCTGGATCCAAACTGAAAACCATGGGAAGGGACAACAGTTTATTTAACACTTTGAGACAGGGTGAATTTGAAACAGCTGGCTACTGCAGCAATGTAGCAGTATGTACCAAAATTAAAAAATACATATATTCTTTGACCCGTCTTCTAGAAATTATTTCCACAGGTGTGTGAAGACATCTATACAAATATCTCCATTGGAGGGGCGCCTGGGTAGCGCAGTCATTAAAGCGTCTGCCTTCGGCTCAGGGCGTGATCCCGGCGTGCCGGGATCGAGTCCCACATCGGGCTCCTCTGCTGGGAGCCTGCTTCTTCCTCTCTCACTCCCCTGCTGTGTTCCCTCTCTCGCTGGCTGTCTCTCTGTCACATAAATAAATAAAATCTTTAAAAAAAAAAAATATCTCCATTGGAATACTACTTGTAAGAGTGAAAAACTGAAAATATCTAAATGCTTAGATGTTTACTAGAGAATTTTTTAAAACATTTTATTTATTAGAGAGAGAGAGAGAGCACGAGCCAGTGCGGGCACACAAGGGGGTAGGAGCAGGAGAGGGAGAAGCAGACTCCCCGCTGAGCAGGGAGTCTGATGTCGGGCTCAATCCCAGGACTCTAAGATGATGATTTGAGCCAAAGGCAGATGCTTAACTAACTGAGCCACCCAGGCGCCCGGAGAATAAATTTTAAAAATGTAATAGAATACTACACATTGATACAAAAGAAAGAGCTCCAAGATAAAATGATTATAGAAGTATAACACAGAAGAGTGTGTAAATGTTTGTTTATAATTTTAAAGTATATATACATAGTGGCCAACCAACATATACATAATGCTTGCAATATGCTAAGTGTGGTTTTTTACATATAAATACACTTAATCTGCACAAGAGCCCTATAAAGTAGATATTACCACCTCTATTTTACCAGTGAAGGAACTGAAAGTTGCTCAAATTAAATGTCACCGGAAATATGGAGTAGAGCTTAGATTGAAACTCACAAGTTTGGCACAAGTTTGCTTTTTACCCTTTATAGGCACTTAAAAATCATTCTGAAAAGGTACACCAAAAACCAGTTAATAGTGATTACCTCTGGGAGGAGGGGCTAGCCATGGAAAGTGAAGAGGGGAGAGTTTTCACTTGTCACTTGGTGTGTTATTTTTCTTGAATTGTCTGACATGCATTTCTTTTTAAAAATACTAATAGTGGCTATCTGGAGAGTGAGCTTATTGGTCATTTTGAGGATTTTTCTTCCTTTCTTCTGCATTATAAGTTCCATGCAATGTTCTCTAATGAATCCATGATGTGTTAACGAGAAAAAAGAAAACTGGCTTGACTTGACCTACAAGAGCAGAGACTAGGGCCATGTAAAAACAGTGAGCATGCAGATTCCTTTTAGATTTATCATTGGGTCGCTACCGCTCATGGGTTATTAAGCTGAATTACTTATGTCTAATTGTTTTAGGTTACTTACGGTAAAATAACACGGAGCCCCTCCTTTCATGAAGCTTAAAATCACTAAAAGGATTTTGAAGGCCAACATATTAAGAAGTTACAAAGAAGCAGTGGAAAGAACAGTAAATAAGATGGTTTGCTTTCTCCATGTAAATATTAACCTCTCGTGAGATAGCATAGGGCTAGTCTAAATATATTGCTAATGTGAAAGTCAATTACTTAAACCAAAATTAAATTAAAAAAATTTTTTTTCAAAAAGCAAAAAAATAGTGCTGAGGTCCTTTTGTTTTTCTCTAGATTTACTTAAATGTTTAGAGGGTGGTGCTAATAATAATAAAGTCAAGGTTGGAACTCCAATTTTGCTTTGAAAAGCCATTTATCTTGGCTAAAGAAACATTATTTAATACTTGCACTGCATCAGTAACCCCTGTGCTGGGATTACAGCCGAGGGAACAAAGTGGTGAAATCCATTGGTGCTAGGGGAAAAAAAAGCCAAGTAAATCCCATGACCACAAATGTCCAATTAACATTGGATCAGCAATTGAAATAGGAATAACAGCAGCAACAGGCACTTATATAGCGTTTATACACTCCTATTTGAGGACCGTACATCTCGTTTGTTCCTTTCATTCCGGACAGTGTCCTGGTTTGGACAAGAGATTAAGTAGTCAATTTCAAAGTTCTTTACCTATATTATCACACTTCACCCTTGAAGAAACCCTATAAAGTGTGTATTATTATCTTCATTTTACAGATGAGTAGTGTCATTTCTGCCATAGGAAAATATACACAATCACATTATTAGAAAGTCACAGTACGGTTCCATTATTCGGTCATATTGTTCGTAGGCATGTTAAAAACCATTATTTCAAGTTTTAACGAGCATATATCCAAGCATTATACTTTCTAATTAAAAAGCAAAAACACATATACAATAGAATATTACTCAGCCATAAAAAAGGAAATCTTGTCATTTGTAAAACCATGGATGGACCCTGAGGGTATTATGCTAAATGAAACAAGTCAGACAGGGAAAAACAACTACCATATGATTTCACTTATATGTGGCATCTAAAAAACAAATGAACAAACAATACAAAAAAAAAAAAAAAGAAAGAAAGAAAACCCATACAGAGAACAGATTAGTGGTTATTAGAGGGACAGGGTTACTGCAGGGAAGGCGAAATGAGGGAAGTGGGTCAATTGAATGGTGATGGATGATAACTAGGCTTATCACAACAACCACTTTGTAGTGCATACAAATATCAAATTATGTTGTACACCTGAAACTAATGTTATATACTAATTTTACCTCAATTAAAAAAAATACTGTCAAAACCAACAAGCTCTATTCAATGGAATGTACAGACACACCCTGCTCCTGCCGCCGCCTTCTCATCTCCCATCTGTGCTCTGGCACATTGATGTATGTATCAATGTTCTCTGTACTGCAAAAAGCGCTTCTGGGCGGTGTAGTCGGTTAAGCGTCTGACTCTTGATTTCAGCTCAGGTCATGATCTCAGGGTCATGAGATTTAAGCCTTGGCTTGTATTGGGCATGGAGCCTGCTTAAGATTCTCTCTTTCTCTCTCCCTCAAAAAAAAAAAAAAAGTGCTTCTGAAATGATTTCTATCAGGGTACTAACACTGCTTAACACCCTTTAAATTAACACATACAAAATACAAACTGTGAACATAGCTTAAGTTAACAGTGACAACATCTAAACTGTTTTTCAGGGCTGCCTGGGTGGCTCAGATGGTTAAGTGTCTGCCTTCAGCTCAGGTCATGATCTCCAGGTCCTGGGATCAAGCCCCATGACCCGGCTCCCAGTTCAGCGGGGAGTCTGCTTCTCCCTCTCCCTCGGCCTCTCGCCCGGCATGTGCTCTCTCAGATGAATAAGTAAAATCCTTTAAAAACAAATTGTTTTTTGGTTAGCCAAATGCTGGGGTGGCAACAGGGGAGGAGAGAGAATGACTGCCAAGAACTAGCTACATGACAGTCAAACGCTTCCCAGGGCCTCCATTTTGCCATGTATAAAATGGTAGTGTTGGTGATAATATCTATAGTTCAGTATCCATAGATAACAATATCACGTCTCTCTCCTTCCCTCTGAGGAGGGCAGTTCCTCAAATTAACCAGTGTCCTTGTACAGGGTGCAGGAAATAAAGAGCTTCTCCTCTAAGAGCTCCCAGTCCGAATGGCTAGGCAAACCCATGTGGAAGGATTACATGAGGGCACAGCATCTTTCCAGGCACCTCCAATTTGTAAGAGGGCATTAGCTGTCCTTTAAGCTCCAGAGACAGGTACTGGTACTCCTCCAAGAACTTGTCAGGATGACTGAGCTATTCAGGCCACTCCTGTCTTCTTAGCCGCCCTCATCTTAATCCAAACCCACCCTGACTCTTGGAATACTTCTTGCTGGCCTCCCTGCTTCCATTCTTGTTTTCCTAGACTCCATTCCCCACACAGCAACCCAAAATGATCAAAAAGAAGTATGGGATCCCTAATTTGTCTGTTTAAAATCCTCCAATCATATCTAAGTACCCACAGAAGACAATCCAATCTCCTTTCCAAGGCTTAGGTGGCTCTGGACAAGCTCCTGTTTACTTCTCTGACCTCCTTTTGTATCATATCCCTCCTGACCCACCTGGATACCAACCCTTATCTTATTCCTTAAACTTATTCCTTATCTTCTCTGAAGGGCAGAGCTTATTTTTGCCTCAGGCCTTTGTACGAGTTGTAACCTGTCCTGAATCCTTTCCTGGACTCTTCACAGGGTTGATGCCTTCAGGCCTTACTCTAAGGGTCACTTTACAGAGAGGTCATATCTGACTGTTGGCCGCCCTCCCCCTTTATGGTCTTTCATATCCTATCCAGTTCATTCTCAGAACTTATGTAATTTCAGAACTTAATTATGTTTTTTCTCAGAAATTATCTTATTACGTATTTGATTGCACACTATTGCTTCTGTCCGCCAAGCAGAAGTCGGGTCTTCCTCAGTAGTTTACTGCTGTAGACAGTACCTTGAATTGGGCGCAGAGAGTATGCAATACATTGTTGACCTATCATACCCACTACTCATTTCTGCTTGATTTTTACCAAAAGCTCAGTTGAGGAAAACCATGTTTACAGAGGACTGCCTGAAAAAGTTGTACTTCATCCATTCTTCTATGACCTAAATATTCTTAAAACAAATTTGCAAAAAAAACCCTTGCTCTGAATTAAGGCAGTGCCGCAGAAGTATTCGGCTACACCACATGACCTATTGGCTTTAGGATGCCTTTCTAAATTGTTATTTAGCCTTCTTTGACCTAGTCAGGGATGTGCTAAGAAACAGCCCTATGATCATCGGTGCTGATAAGAGGTTAAAGATATGACACTAGCTTTTCTTTATGGGGACCCTAACGATCAACTTTATCTCTAGTGTTTTAATCAGAAAGAATTGCTTGTACTGTGTATCTAATGTTGCCTTCTCTCCTGTACACAAGAGCACAGAGTGGACCAGGTCCCACCTCTTGCTATGAACTAGTAGAGAAACAAGTCACTGCTGGCTGTCTTAATTAACGTACCAGATTCTACCCACTGCATTTTGAGGATCACCCCACTTCTAACTTCCTCTTGTTTTCCTTCCTCTCAATGTTCTTTTTGCCCTGTTTTCTCATGAATTTATTTTATATGTTTTCACACTATGGTGAGCTGCCTTAAATATTTTCTAGAAAATGTCATTTAACTAAATTAAGTATTAAGGGCTACAACAGTAATATGCATAAAATATTATGGTTAATAGGTGAAAGATCAACTGTTCTGGAAAAGATGAATATTTGAGGTGGGTCTTGAATACATGCCAGTTACCAGGCAGAAAAGGGCAATCTGTGCAAATACAGAGATGAAGAAGGCACAGTCCTAATCAAAGGAAAATTAAGGAAAGATGACTAAACCGATTCTTAACGTTTAATAGTATTTGCTGAACATTATTATATGTAGGACTCAGTGCAAAGCACTACAACTTTTATTGCATTTAAACCTCTAAACAACCTTATGAGATAGATTTTATTATCCTCATTTACAAAGAATGAAACTGAGGCTCAAAGAGGTTAATTAAGCTAAGCAAGATCAGACAGCTTATTAGGGGCAGAGTGGGTACTCCCGTGGCCTCTAACATCCACTCAACCACTTAAGTCCTGGCATTCTACCTCATTCTACTTCTCTGTATTCCCTCTTTGTCTGAGTTCCCATTATCTCTTACTAGGACTAGTGCAGCAGTAACTGAGAGACTGGATGCACAGAAGGGAGGGACAAGAACTCTGGAGCCAGACTGCCTGGTTTTGAGCTCAGGCTCTACACCTTACTAACTGCACAAACGTGGACAAGTTGCTTAACCTCCGTGTGTCCCAGTTTCATCTGTGAAGTGGAGTTAATAATTAGAACACTCCTTGACACATGATGAATACTGTATGCTACAGAGAACTTAACTCCACTCTTCCCTTCCCCTCATCATTCCTCACATAGTACATACAGCATGTGGGGGGGTGTTTGTTCATTTTTTTAACGCAATTCTGATCACACAGCACCAATGTTAAAAACTACTGATTCCCATTGCCCTCAGAAATCTCTGGCTACAACTTTTTAAATTCTAGCCAATATTTATCGTCTCTTGAGTTTTTCCAGCACTTCGGGTCTTTGCACAAGTGGTTCCCCACCTGGAACACCAGTCCAACTACAACTATTTATTCTTCAAAAATGGGATTAACAGTAACTGTCTTAGGGAAGCTGATCTTTGAGAGTGGATAAACAATCTTTGCTACATGCTCCCACAGTTCCCACCCTTGTACTCCCCTTGTGGTAACATTTGCCACCCTTAAAACTAATTATCCAAGGTGTCTTTCCCCAGACTGCAACCTAAGAGGGGGGGAAAAGGTCTTGCTTGTTGGTTCTGGACTGTAATTCCAAGGCCTAGCCTAGATAGGATAAATAAAACTGGAATGAAGCAAAGTTAGAATTTCCCATGAAGGTCCTGGACCTTTAAGATTAGTCTCCCACTTCACTACCTGTTATCACAAATTTAGGTCTATTACTCTTCTTCCCATTGCAGGCCCTTTAATATGGAAATTCTGTCTACCTCTAACTTTTCAGAAATGGCCTCTCCACAGGCATCTACCTTTACTGGTCACCCTCTCTTCAAATACACATAGCACCCCTAGACATCCCCTTCCCAGTTGTTAAAGGACTTCCTTCCTCTGTTACCAAATACTTTCTTAGGTTCTCCCTCCAGTTGCCCATTATGCCTGTCCACCTTCCCCAAGGTGGCACCCTATTTTATTTCTACTCTCAGTTCATAGATCACCCCCTGGGTCTCTGCACCCAGGGTCCACCTTTCCTAAACTATCCTCACAACTTTCCACAAACCCCGTGTCTGCCTGCTGACTCTCCTCCCATTCCTGCCCACAAGCCACCGTCCCCAACACATATACACAGACAAATCTTTTATTGTCTGGATCTACCCCAGGTGGCCTCACCCCCCATGCACACTCTGATTGTCCTCCAGATACCCCCGTCCACATCTACCCTTTTTAGATATTATCTCTATCTCCCTCTCCCTATGTCCAGTCCGGGGCTAGTTCTCAGGCCTCACTGCGATCCACACCACTATCTGGGGGCCCTTCCTAACCTGTCCAGAAGACTCCTCCAGGTGTCACCCTCTGTACGCTGACACCCTTTGTACTCGAGTCTTGGAACCTCCCCGTTCGTCTGCTCTTGGTCCCAAACTTCCACCCCATCCCTAAAGTTCTCACACCCTCCAGCCCACCACAGGCCCTCCGGACCCCCGGCGGCAGGGTCTCCACCTCTCCTCCCCCTCGCCACTCCTTGGACCCCATATTCTCACCAAGTGTTCCCTCACCACATCCGCCGATGGCCTGGACCCCTTCCCGGTACCACCCGCCCACGCGCCGCTGCCACCGTTCCCGGGCCCCCACGTGTGCTCCCAGCCCCCCGACCATCCTCCCAGCACACCCTCCGCAGGCCCGGCGCGGCCTCCGAAGAGCGGGCCGGGAGTCCGAGGGGCTCCAAGGGGGACCAGGCGTCCGGGGAGAGGCCCGAAGGACCCGGAGGAAGCGTCCGGGAAAGGCCGGCTATCCGAGGGGTCTGATCGCGGAGGCCGAGGGGCTCCCGGACGCAGCCGGGGAGGCCGGGGGGCTCGTGGGAGGCCGGGGAGGCCGAGGGGCTCGGGGGAGCGGGCCGGGGTGGCGGCGAGCGGGCCTCACCGTCAGTCACGGCTCCCATGGCGTGCGCGGCGGCGGCGGCGGCGCAAGCTGAGGCGGCGGTTGGCGGCGGCGGAGGTCAAACTCCCACAATGCAGCCGGGTAAACAGCCATGGAGGAGGAGGCGGCGGCGCCCGCGGCCGCCCGCTCCGACGCCTGAGCCGCGCCGCGCCGCCGCCGCCGCCGCCGCCTCCGCGGGATCCGCGCTCCCCCCCGCTCCCCGCGCTCCCTGCACGGCCAGGGGGCGGCCGCGGCCGGCGCGTGTGGGGGCGAGGCCAGCGGGCGGCGGCGGCCTCGGCTGCAGCCCCGGCCCCCGCCGCCCCCCCTGTCGCCCCCGCCCGGCCCACGCCCAGAGGCCGCCCCGGAGGCCGCCGCCAGCCGCCAGGTGAGCTCGCACGGCCGCCGCCGGGACTGCGGGGGCTGCGGGCCGCCAGGCTCTCGGCCCCCCGCGGCTTCCTGGGGAAGGGGACCGCCGCCCCCGCCGCCGCATCCCGGCTGCTGCAGCTGGGGGTGCGCTCGTTCCGCGGGTGGGGGTGGTGGTTGGGGAGGGCGGCGGGGACGCCCGGACGCGGTTGGCCCGGGAGGCGCTCAGGTCTAGGGGTACTGAGGGGGCGCAGCGCGAGGGTCCCTGAGAAGTTGGCGCCCACGCGCACCCGGGCGGGTCTCGAACGTGGGCACTTGCGCCGGGCGCGGTCGGCGAGCCGCAAAGGCCCCGGGTTCCAGGTCGCGCGGTTCCGGCCCCTGGGGCCGCCCCCTTCCCTCCCGGGCTCTGGCGGGTGCTCGGCGACGGGGAAAGAGAAACTTGGAGACCTCCGGGAGGAGTTGGCGGAGCGACGCGGGAGCGCGGTGCTGGCCGACCCCCCGGGGCCCTGGGAGCCCGTCGGTGATCTGGATGGGGTGCTTTATTTATTTTTTTCTCTTTGGTTTTCAAAAGAAAATGGCTATGTGATTGTTCCCATCTTAAGGGGAAGTTGAAAGTGAAGTTGGGGGGCGGGGGTTGGTGCTCAAGGAGTAACGTTGCCTTGTGTGTAGAGTTACACATTTCCGGAGCACAGTGTAGATCTCATAGTGGCATCTCTTGCCAAAAGTCACTTTGATTCAACTTCGATGAGTTTCTCGTAAATGGCAACATTTAGGTGGTGAGAGGCGAGAGGAAACAAGAACCAGTACAGCTGATTTGATCTCCAGTGGTATAGATTCAGTTAGCCAAAAGAAGCGTGTCTGAGTTATAACCCAGGTTTGGTAATTTGTTGAACATAAAGTTATTTTCCAGCTTTCTTGCCCGCCCCAAGCACCCTGCTTCTTCACATCCGGTCTGAAGCAGTTATGTGGGTTGGATTGGTTGTTTCTGGTTCCTTGCGAAACTTGGGTTCATTCTCCCAGTTTTCTCTTAGATATTTCAAAGAGGAGGAGTTGTAAATGTAAATGTATGGCAGTGAGATGTGTTTAACCTCTAGCTAGAGATCAGTATATTATATGCAAAATTTCATTCACATGTATGAAGTTGAAACTCCAATAATGTTCTTCAAGAATTAGCACCTTTGACTTTGGGCATAAAGGCAAACAAAACAAAATAACCCAAAAATTACTCTGAGTGAAGATTCTGAGGTATAATTTGACTTCCCCAAGGGGGTGAAGCCTCCCCTGGACTTAAAATAATACCGACTTAAACTCTGTGTGTGCATGGGCATCAGACCCTGTTCATTTTCTTGGTTTTAGAAGGAGAGAAAATACTCTGACCAAAGGGAGACTTACTTTAAATCTCAGGTACTACACGCTGTGAACTGAAAGTGTCAATTTGATTATCTACGCATCCTAACTGCATCTTGGTGGGATGGTTGCTATTTAAAAGATAAGTGTCAAGTGGTGAAATGATGTTTTGTGTAAGATACTTGTTACTTCATCTTATCATATAATGATTTTGAAACAGTATCTAGTGATTTAAAATAATCTTTAGTGTTGTTTATAGCCAAGTATCACCACCCCTTGTAACTGTTAAATTTTCGTGAGACAGTCTATATCGTATTCATAGATGGAGTCCTGGCCACTTTTATATGTTCATTTTGTAACTTAAAAAAATGGTGGACTATGCTCGAAATTTTGTAAAGCAATAAGAACGAGAGAGATTTGAAAGACTTTAAAGTTTGAGATATACCTAAAAAATAAACATTTCTGAAAGTTCTTGATCCAAGTGGTTTGAAATACATCCAAATTTGAGCCTTTGTGAAATTATAAAAAAATCTGCTTTGCCAACCACATAATTTAACTTGCAACTGCATTGACATAGATCTGTGTTGAACATTTAAGAATTCTCTTAATTGACTTTTCTTCATATTATGTATAGTAAAAGGACATGTTTTAGAAAATTTTAGTAGTCTTTTTTCATATAATTATATCTTAATGTGTTTGTGAATGTTAAAGTAGGAAGGACTCAAGCTCTAGGCCATACTAATGTTTATTTTATAGGGAGGTCTCTGGGCAGAAATAAGTAGCAGATTCTAAGCTATAACAAAACTGATTTGGACTTCGAACTTATATGATCTTAGATTTCGTGATTTTACTCAAATCATTAGATTGGTGGTTTCTTGGAGAGTTTGAGAGTCTAGTTATGGAAGTTTGTTTGAGTGTTTATTTAATATCAGCCTTCTGAAATTATAAAGGATGATGAGAGATTTGGCTCTAAAGTTTTTACTCCGGTCCTGTGAAATGATGTAGACATTTCTGTGGTATGTTTTTAGAGCAAAGGTTCTTCTGGTGTCTTTGGACGTCTAGGGGGTCCATAAATGGGCTTCAAGAGATTCCTGAACTTGCTGTAGTTGTAACCAAACCTTTTTGTGTGTGTTTTTAGGGAGAGGGTCTGTGATTGTGTTATAAAAGAGGTCCAGAGCCCCAAAATGTTAGAGTTGTATGTTTTTATTGAATAAAATAGGAGTTAGAATAATTCTTAAAAGGAAAAAAAAAAAAAAAAGAAAAAATACAGATCTTTGTGCCCAGTACTTGCTGTTTAAAGTTGTCTTTAGCCTAGACATGTGGTCTTAGAGGTGCAAAAACACTTCCATTTTGTTGCCACAGCAAAGCATTGCCTGTTCGTTGATAAACCATACACACACACATAAAGGGCTTGACATGCTGGTCCTGGGTGCATTGTGGCTGTTTTTAAATTTAAAAATTTAGAGCAGATAGATTGATGGTCAATAAGTAGAGATTTGATCTTGACAACCAGCCCTTGGAGCAAATGGTCCACCCAGCTCCTCTTACTGCTCTCTAGCAAATCTGAAATGTGACTGGGAGGTAGTCATTCTAAGAAAATGTGTTTTTGCCTTGGCCAAACAGCAGAACATGATGGGAAAAAGTTTCTCATCAAAACAGACTCAAGTTCAAATCTGGGTTCTTTCATTCACTGTAGCTATTTAACCTACCTGACCCTCCAGTTCTTCATCTGGATAAAGCCTAAGGCAGTAGAAGTGTAAGGAGGTAGGAATGAAGTTTGCTGTGTAAAAAAACTCTCAACCCCTCATTTGGCCCATGTTAAGGACTTGGGAGCTAGAGCTAGATGTGATAACCACTAATCAACACCTGAATGAACATGTATAAGCACAGTATATGGTAATGGTATGTATTCTTTTCCAAAGAATAATGAAAATATTAACAAATTGGAACATTTTTTAAAAATTAGGTTTTCAAAAATGAGTTAGGATTAAGTGGTCCTTACCTTGTAGATATCCGGGGGTAAAGTTGAAGGAAGATGGTGGTGCGCTTAGTAAAGCTGAAGACATGGGTGCTGGGCCGAAAGAGTAGCAGTCCGCCGACATTATAGCTATCTCTTTGTGTAAGATTCCACTTAACTTTTGTTCTTCACTTGTAATTTAAATAAATTTAAACTAAAAAACTGCACTTGTACTTTCCAGCCCATTGTCTCTGAAAGTGTTTGTTCACCTCCTCGTGTTGGGGACCCTTACAGGTACTCCAGAGACTTCCATTAGTGGAAGCTACCCCTGTAACTTTGGCTGTCTAATTCTGGTGTCTTTAAAATGCCCCCACAGTTGGGTACCTGCATTGATTTTTCTCAACAGGGAAAAGAATCTGGAATAACTGAATTATATTTTCCTATCTTTAAACATTGAAAGAAGAGAAGGTATTATGAATAAGAACAGAGTTATGAATAAAATACTTACAGTGCTTATGGCTATAAGAGCAAACGTTTCCACTGTTTCTGTGGTCTTTTTCTTTTCTTTTCATTTATTTGTGGTGAGCATTTGTGCCTACTGCCTTTAAGTGGGGTAGTGGTACGAACACAAGCACTGACTGGGTTTGACACCCCTAAGCTTTCTGGTTGTGCTCAGCTTGAGCCATCCAGTATCTGAGTCTGGAGAAGGTGACCATTAGCTGAGATAATAAAAGCAAAAGGCTTTGCACAGTCCTAGGCCCCTAGTATAAATGCTTAAAGGTTGTAGCCATCTTGAGGATGGTTTCATTCTTGTCTTTTGAAGGAGAAGCTAGTATGTTCTTTAAGAACCGTCCCATGTAAACCTTTAGGGATCATCCCACTTTGAATTCATAAAAGCCTTTCACATCTTTCTGGTTACCATGGGCAGGTACCCCAGCATCTGTAGGACCTATTAGACCTGTGTGCTATTCTTGGCAGTGGGATTGCATTCTCTGTTAGGCTGACAGGTTATGTCTAAATCCTGGCTTTTTCAGGGGCCAAACCAACAAGCATGCACAGGTTTGGAGCCATGGTCCATTCAAAAACTACATGATTTTATGGCCTTGAACAGATATCAGCAAACTTTCTGAAAGGACACCATAGTAAATATTTTCCAGTTTGTCAGCATTGGCTTCCCCCCCACTCCCCATCTCTCTGTCACACCTGTGCGATTCTACCCGTGTATTTAGAAAGCAGCCAGAGACATAAGCGAACGGCCATAGCTGTGTTCCATCAAAACTTTGTGGACACTGACATTTGAATTTCATGTAATTTTTGTGTGCCATGAAATACGTTTTTATTTGT